>NC_133158.1:112642500-113892500 GCF_040802235.1 Manis javanica
AGAGCTCTGATGGAGATATACAATGAGATTATTGTTGTTTTTATGCCTGCTAACACAATCCATTCTGCAGCTCAAGGAGTCATTTTAACTTTCAAGTCTCATTATTAGAAATACATTTCATAAAGCTATGGCTGCCATAATGGCATTTCTGATGGATCTGAGCCAGGTAAATTGAAAACCTTCTGGGAAGGATTCACCATTCTAGGTTCCATTAAGAACATTTGTGATTCATGGGAAGAGGTCAAAATATTAAATGAACAGGAATTTGAAAGAAATGAATTTCAACCTTCATGGGTGACTTTAAGGGGGTTCAAGCCTGCAGTGGAGGAAGGAACTGAATATGTGGTGAAAATAGCAAGAGAACCAGAATTAGAGGTAGAGCCTGAAGATGTGACTGAATTGTTTCAATCTCATAATAAAACCTCAATGGATGAGGAATTGCTTCTCATGGATGAACAAAGAAAGTGGTTTCTTGAGATGGAATCTACTGGTGAAGATGCTGTGCAAACTGTTGAAATGACAACAAATTTAGAATATTTTATAAACTTAGTTGATAAAACAGCAACAAGGTTTGAGAGACTGACTTCAATTTTCAAAGAAGTTCTAGTGCAGGTAAAATGCTGTCCAACATCATTGCATGCCATAGAAAAATCATTTATGAAAGGAAGAATCAACTGATGCAGCCAACTTATTTTAGGAAATTGCCACAGTCACCCCAAGCTTCAGAAACCACCACTGTGATCAGTCAGCAGCCATTAACATCAAGGCAAGACCCTCCACCAGCAAAAAAATTATGATTTGCTGAAAGCTAAGATGGTGGTTAGCATCTTATAGCAATTAAGTATTTTTTAAATTAAGGAGTCATTAAGGATGACAGGAGGGTGATTATTGGTATTACATAAGGAGAGGAGAGAATAATCTTATGGTTTCACCTAAGGAACATTGTGGTTACAACATTCACCCATATTATCAAGTCCCTCACCATACCCCACTGCAGTCACTATCCGTCAGTGCAGTAAGATGCTGTAGGGTCACTGCTCGTCTTCTCTGTACTGTACTGCCTAATGAAGTATTTTTTAATTGAAGTATGGACATTATTTTTTAAGACAATACTATTATACACTTAACAGATCACAATATAGTATAAACATAAATTTTATGTGCACAGGGAAACCAAAAGATTCATTTGATTTGCTTTATTGCAATATTCATTTTATTGTGGTAGTCTGGAACCGAACCTGTAGTATCTCAGAGGTATGCCTATACTGTCACAATACTGGGACAAAATTAACCCTATACAAAAGGCCACTTAGTCCCACTAAAATAACTTAGAAGCAAGCTTCAAAAAGATCGATTTCTTTCCAAGCATTTTAACTGGATCATAATACAAAGCTCAAGAATATTTAAAGAAATACAAAAAATACCAAGACTCCCAAAAAGGTAAAATCTGTTATGTCTGCCAAATCCAATAGAAATTTACCAGGTATATAAAGAAGCAGGAAAATACAACCATGAAAGGTGAAAAATCAGTCAATAGAAAAAGATCCAGAAATGACACATGAGTGCACAAGTACATTTTAAAAATTATTATAAATCTGCTCTGTAATAGATTCATGATGACAGGAGGGAGATTACTGGTATTACATAAGGAGAGGAGAGAAAAGGGCTCCAAAAAAGAAAAAATCAAGAGCATAAAGAAACTGTTAGTATTAATTATTTGAGATCGTGACTTTCACATAATTGCAAATGTATTTCTATAAAGTTAGGAATTTTTACAATAAGCATGTATCACTTTGGCAAACCAAAAAGGAGGGAGGGTGTTTTTTTTAAGAGCACAGGAGGAGATGTCACTGCTCTAATACTGAAGATAGTAATAAGTGCAGAAAACAGGTAAAGAACAATTAAAATTATTTAAATGAGCTACTGAAAACATCATATCACCAAAACTCATAATTCAAGACTAATTGGGGGGTGCCTTCTTACAGTATATAAATCTACAACCACTGTGGCACACTTAAGCTTAAACACAGACTTTTGTTTTCTTAGTAATTGTATAGTCCAAGTTTTCTCCTAAATTAACAGCTTGGCATAATATGGCAGTTGTTTCATATCTCTAATAGCATTTCATTATATTTCACTTCCATTTCAAAGTTAATGATTAAGGGGCATGTTCTTTAGTTCTATCACTGGCAAGTATCATTTAACACTGGAATAAGATTGTCCCAAGATATGAAAACTTACATAACAGTGAATGCAAAAATAACAGCATAGTCATCAAAATCACTTGCTGACATCTCATATACAATTCACTTAGCACACCTATCAGTTTTTGTCTTGATAAAATTTTTAAATTACAGGGTCTACATAGAGGTGTATTATTTCAAACTTCATATATTTTTATTTATCAGTAATGTACCACTTAAAAGTTGAAATTAAATGAGACAATACTGTACATCTGGTGGTGGGAGAGGGAGTTCAAACTAGTCTCTGAGAGTCAGAGATGTTCTGATAGAGAAATAAAGCATCAGGAAGAAAGATAAGAACCTGAGGACACTGATAAAGGAAATAGAAAAAGGAGGTGACCACGAATACATAGTGTTATCAATTATTTTGAAGGCAGGAATTGAATTCAAAATGGTGACAATTCATGAAGTTGTGCTGTAAAATTTTGTCAGCTATCTTCCAAAGTCCATAGTAAGAACTGAAGTGGAGGTGAGCTTCAGGGATATAGAATTATACATTAGATTGTACCAAAGATATGTACTGAATTTGAATATAGACTAATCATGGCACTGTATAGGCACCCCTCATTTTATTGTTTCACTAATTCTGCTTTGCAGATACTGTGCTTTCTACAAATTGAAAGTTGGTGGCAATCTTGCATCAAGCAAGTCCAGTGACATTTTTTCAGCAGCATTTGCTCACTTAGTGTCTGTGTCACATTTTGGCAATTCTTGCAAAATGTGAAATTTTTTAATTATTATATTTGTTATGGTGATCTGTCAACAGGGATTATGACTCTTCAAAACTCAGATGATGGTTGGCATATTTTAGCAATAGAGTATTTTTTAATTAAAGCACATACATCATTTTTTTTGACATAATGCTATTGCACGCTTAACAGACTACAGTATAGTGTAAACATTAAGTTTTAAGTGCACTGGGAAACCAGAAAATTCATTTGACTCACATTACTGTAAAATTCCCTTTATTGGGGCAGCCTGGAACAGAACTAGCCGTTATCTCTGAAGTATTCCTATATAGACAATTGCACTGTATCAATTTTCAATTTTCTCAGTCTGAAAACTGTACACTAGAAGTTTTAAGATAAACTCATATAAAATAAAGAAAATAATGTTTTTAGGAAAATATTCTTTTTCATAGTAGATACATGCTGAAGTATTTAAGAGAAAAGATTTATGATGTCTGCAATTTGCTCTCAAATGGGTCGGCAAAAATAAAAGGTTTATATGTGTGTACACAGAGAGCAAGTGAATGTGACAAAATGGCAATTTTACTATTCTGTATATAAATTTTTTTCAAAATAATAAACTTCAGAGACTGAAAAAGGGCTCAAATAACAGTAAGTTCTCACAGGAAAGGTAAAGGGTGCTATAGGCATTGAGGAGAGATTAGTTTCAACTAATAGATGGGTGAAGACCTCACATAGAAGATTCCTAAGCTGGGCCAAGCAAAATGGGGAAGGGCAGAAACATTCCAGTTGAACAAAATGGCACAAGGGCACTGGAACAAAGAATTTCAGGAATAACAAATATTCTACTTCAACCCCAAAGTTGAATTTGTAAGAGGCAGTGGTGGTAGTGTTCACATAACCTGAAATGTTCTTATCAAAGAAATAAGACTTAAGCAATTAGCTCTTTTCTAAAAAAGGAATGAAACCAATGAGATTACTTTTTAAAAATTTTCCTTGTCCTTTCTGGAAACAAACCAAACTTGCAGTTTACTCTAACACAGAAATTATCAGTCTACCAGAACAGTATGTAATTCTTACAGAGAAAAATGTTAGAAAAACTGAATAAGTATTTTTAATTCATCACATAGACAACTAAAAACCTCAAAAACTGGTGGAAACCTTAATTGAAACTTATCTATCCATCCTCAAGACTTAGTAATTTTTAGAAATGCTACTATAAAGAAACAACTCTCAACAGTAGTTTTAAGAAAAATGGGAGAATGTTACATGATTAAAAATAAAATAGTTGTTTTGTTTTGTAGTTATTTTTTAAAAGGTAAATAAAAAACACCTTATTTTAGAGAAGAGATTTAAAAATGGCATTTTAAGTCAGTCTTAACATCTATCATCAGAAAAATATTATCTCAGAATAAAATGCTTACATTTTCTTAAGGACTCAAATCTAATAACTGGTGCTCTGGTTCACTGCAGCAGTTTGGAATTATAAAACTTAGAAATAGGTCAAATGCCTGATATCCACAGATGAATACTAGGCAGCAATTAATAATAATGTGGTAAATAGGTAAGTGAATGGATGATGGATGATGGGTGGATGGATGGAAAGAAGATAGCTAAAGCATAATTAAGATATGCTGAAACATAAAGCTGCAAAAGCACCAGTGAAAAACAGTGTTACTATAATATGATTACTTGTGGAGTTCCTAAAATTAATATTAGATATATGCATAGAAAATGCATGTGAATATGTGACACCAAACCATTTTAAGCATCCAATACTGTAAAGAGGGATTTTTCTTAGGTTATACATTTCTGCAAATTTTGTTTAAACAAACTGGCCTGTTATGTTCTATCTAAAAAATTAGTCCTTTCTTCCTTATTTTATTAACGTTACTGTGGTATTTTCATTTGTCTAGGTAACAAGTCCAATTACCAAGAAAGTTTTTAAAGTAAGAGAGAAACATTTGCCTTGTAGCCTTAAATTCTGAGTTCTAATCTGTTTTCTATATGGTAATAATTTAAGTTTGGGTAGTCAGAACATCCCTGAATGACAGTTTGCTTAATTCTAAAGTGAGTTATCAGTTCCAAGTACTAAAGACCAATATACCAATACCTGGCTTATCTCATTTTAGAAGACTACAGCAAGAATCCAAGCTTCTATAACATCTCAAAATATTATAATGTATGTGAATGTGTCCTTTAAACTATGCAATTTGAAAACAATGTTATTATTATGATCCATTCTTATGGAACACGTGAGGTGTTTTTAAGAAAGAAAGTAGAACATATTGTATGGTTTAAAAATATTAATACCTCAATATATTTAGACCAACGTTTTTCAAATTTTATTTTACCATTTCTGGGGTAAAAGGCTAAAGCTGGAAGACTGAGGTGTCATCTGCCTCTATACTCCTTCCTCTCAAAGATAATGCTTCAAAAAACAAAATCTCATGGAACAGAGAAACAGAAACCATCACTGCGCTGATTCTAGTTCTGGGACAGTGAAGTTCAAAAGGAACTTGGGGAAACTGCCAGAAATCAAGGACATGATGAAAGATTAATGGGAGCATGTCAAAAGGACATAGAAGGATCCCTTCAAGGGATTCCTCAAATTTGGAGTCAGTTGAGTATCCAAAGAATAGTAACTGAAATGGATTGTAAACACTGAATAAATAAAAATCTCTCAGTCCACAGTGGCAGTTTTTTAGAGAGAAAGAAAAAGGGGAAGAATTTATTAGTCACCTTTGGAGAAGATTTTAGCACAAATTCTAAAAAACTAGTCATTAAAAGAAAATGTAAGCTTTACCCTTATGTATTTCTTTCCCGTTAATCATAAAACCTGTCTTTTTAGGAGGAACAAAGAGTTAATTCCCAGTTGATGAGGAAAACTACTTTCTAAAAAAATCTGAGGTACAGCTAATACACATTAGTTTCCAGTGCACAACACAGTGATTGAACAATTTTATACATTACAAAATGCTCATTTTGATAAATGCAGTTACAATCTGTCACCAATACAATAAAAGTGACTATATTCCCTATGCTCCACATTTCATTTCTGTGACTTATATATATACACACACACACACACCTCTTCTTTATCCATTCATCTATTGGTGGACACTAAGGTTGCTTCCAAATCATGGCTATTGTAAACAATGCTGTGATAAATGTAAGAGTGCATTATCTTTTTTAATTACTGTTTTTCTTTTCTTCAGGTAAATACCCAAAGTGGAATTCCTGGGTCACATGGTATTTGTATTTTTAGTTTTTGAGGAACCTCCATACTGTTTTCCATAGTGGCTATACCAATTTACATTTCCAGCAACAGTGCTGGAGGATTCCCTTTTCTTCACATTTGTTGTCTGTCTTTTTGATAGTGGCCATTCTGACTGGTGTGAAGTGATATCTCGCTGTGGTTTTGATTTGCATTTCCCTGATGATTAGTGATACTGAGCATCTTGGGGAAGAGTACTTTTTATAGAATACTACCTAATAAATACAAATGGAATGAGAAAATTATGGGAGGACACAACATTGTGAAATTTTTAATGAACTAAATGATTCAGGAAAGGATCATTAATGGGTAAATCAGGTAAAAAGTCACTCAATACAAGGTGCTAAAGTACTACCCCAGAGATACTACAAAGAGAGAAACATACCTACACAATGGAGGACCCAGAGGCAGCCACCTCTGAACTCCCATCACAAGTGCAAACTTGTATTATGTGCTTCCTGATGTAATACAGTATTCAGTACAATATAACAGTATAAATAAAGTCTGTTTACCAAAAATGAGTCTAATCAATCTTTACATCTAATTCCCTGTTACCAGAAATACAAGACTTTATGGAGATAGACAAATGCTCATTCACATGAAATTTTATAAACTGCAATATGGATTTATAGTTGTAAATGTGAAAAGCAAAAAAAAAAGTTTTTGACAAAAAATAAAGTGGAATGTCTTCAAGGCCCTGGAGTTGAAAAACATTTCAATAGGCACAAAGAGCATCAACTGTAAACTGGACTATATTAAATTTAACAATCTTGATTATGAAAAGACAAAATTAAGAAGAACATGACTCAGAGTGGAAGAAAATATGTTATACATATATCAAACAAAGGAATCATATCCAGATACAGACCAACTAAAAATTAGTAATATAAGTGACAGATACTTCACAGAAGATAGCAAAATGAGCAATAAGCATATGAAAAGGTGCTTGTTAATTGTCAATCTTGTTAATGATAAGAGAAAATGCAAATACAACAAGCATGAAATACCACTACACATCTACTGGAATGGTTAAAATATTAAAGAAAAGACTGACAAATAACAAGTGTTAGTGAATATGTGAAGCAACTGAAACTTGCACATACTGGTAGTATCTATAACAACTCTGCAAAACCATTATCGTTATGTTCCAGCCATTGGGTATATACACAACAGAAATGCATGCACAAGTGCACAGAAAAACATACATACTCAGTTCTGCTGTTTTGAAAATACAAATTTGTTTTCCAATGTGACTGATACATTAGGAATAAATATGAGCCTTATGCAAATTTCACGTTTGCTTATGCTTCATCTTGTCCACAAGAAATACTTTGGTAAGGGCAGAAAATTACACTGAGATGAAATGAGCCACACAGAAGTACACAAAATGTACACATTTCAGACTTTAGTTCATTGAGCGTTAATGAGTCACACTCATCCACACACCTGGTATTAACAACTCTTCATCTAATTTCAGATAATCCACCTCTGCCCCCTACCAGCACTTTCCAATAACTCAGAAGCTGCAACACTGACACACATTCCCTCAGCAAACATCTTTTTTCAAGGTAAAATGCTGTATTTGTTGTAGTAGTATTTATGTATTTCTTAACCATTTAATATGTGAAACTGTGCTGCCATTTTTAATAGGTTCTTAATCTTCTTTTACATGCCAATCACCAAGTTTTGAGTTTTGACCCTAACCCCATTTTTTCTATAAGCCCTATGGTTTTAACCACACCATTTTGTAGAATGTGGTTATTTTAAAGAATGCGTATGTTGTGCTATGGCAGGACTGACTATGAAAGAGTGTTCAAAGCAGCATTAACCCAAAACTGGAAGCAATCCAAATGGCCAAAAACAGAATGGATAAATACCCTGTGATAGCTCACACAATGGAGTATTATATAAAGGACGAATGAGCTGAAGAATATAACTTGAACTCATGGATGAAATTCTCAAATAAAAGAAAAAGGAAGCTAAACACAAGAGAACACATACTATGTGAATCTGTTAATATGTAATTTTAAAAGAGGCAAAACTAACCTGTGGTGTTAGGTATTAGGATGGTCCTTTGAGTTAAAGGGAGTAAGTAGTGAATAGGCAAGGTACAAGAGAGACTTTGGGGTACCGGTATATATTTTTTAATTGAGCTATAATGGATATACCATAAAATTCACCAAATTCTAAAATGCTGTGTTCTTTTAGTATATTCTCAGAGTTGTACAACCATCACAACTATCAAATTTTAGAACCCATTACCAGTCATTCCATTTTCATTTTCTTGACCTGCTATATTCATTATATAGTAATTCATCAAGCTATACATTTATGATTTGTGTACCTTTATATAAAAATATATTATACAGTACTTCAATAAAAATTTTTAAGTTAGTGTTTAGAGGACTTCAGTTAACCCAGTTAGATTGAATATATTCTTTCAACTCTACTATCTCCTAAAACTCTACTTAAAGCAGATGGATTATTTTAAAGCATTAAATCAAAGGTCAAAGAGAAGGGGAAAGGAAATATCCTCCATACACTACTGAGATAATTCCCTCCCCTGAAGATGAATGCAGAGGGTGAAACAGGAGGCTTTGAGATAGTAGTGACAACTGGAAACACAAGTACATCATTAAAAGCAACTAAGTGTGTATTCATATAGACAAAATTGGCCTCATACTTTTTTTCTACAGTCATACTATGTCTCCTGCTCTACAACCTTTTTTCAATCATTTAATAACATACAGTAGATCTATAGACCATAGTTTTATGTCTGCTACTTTATATTGTATTAAGTGGCCATACCATGTGTTTATCCAGTTTCTCAGTGATAATCATTTAGACTGTTTTCCTAATGGTCTTTATTAAATAATAATAATAATGCAATATTATTAAATAATAATAATGTAACATTAACACTACAAATAATATTGCAATGAGGGTGCATATATATATATATATATATCTTAATATGTATTGATAATTTGTGTGAGTACATCTGTCACATATGCTGGATGAATATATACTGTAGTCTTTCAAAAAGGTTGCATCACTACTCTCCCACCAATAGCATAAGAGTTTGTTTCCTCACATTTAATTAATCTTTGACAATCAATCAGTTAAAAATATTCACAATGTGAATTTAATTTGCATTTTAAAAATCAGGTGAGCATCTCTTCATAGCCTTATTGGCACACTTTTATTTCTTTTTCTCTAAACTGCCCATTCACACACTGATCACCTTTCTATTCAATGTTGGCTTTTTCTTACTGAAAGAGGTTTGAGATGAGAAGGTTGGAAATTAGTCCTTCTTCACATGTGTGACAAAATTTTCCCCACTGTATCACTTCTCATTTATTTAATGTATCTTTCTATATGAAGTTCTACAATCAAAGTTTCAAATAATCAAACTTTAAGTCCACAAAGAAATTCTACAAAGTCAGCATTTTAACCTTTGAATTTTTCTGTGTTTTAGCTGTCATGCTTAGAAAGCATTTCCTATCCAAAACTCATTATGAAGTTTATTTTTATTGTTCCTTTTTGTTAACCTTTGGATCTTTGATCTACTTGAAATTAACTGTATTGTCAGTAACAGGATTCCCACAGACTATTTGTGTACCCCCAAAATCCATGTTAAAATCTTAATCCCCTATTAGGAAGTATGGCCTTTGGGAGGTTACTATGTTATGAGGGTGGAACCTTCATGAATGGGATTAACACCTTTATAAAGGAGACCCCAGCAAGCTCTCTTACCCCTTTCTCAATGTGAGGACAAAGAGAAGGTAAGATGGCCATCTATGAAACAGGAAGTAGGCTCTCACAGGACACTGAATCTACTGGTGATTTGATCTTGGACTTACCAGCTTCCAGAACTATAAGAAATCAATCTGTGTTGTTAATAAACCACACAGTCTATAGTATTCTATTATAGTAGCCAGAAAGAAGTAAGATGGGACAGTGCATCCTTTCCTGTTGGAATCTGTCATTAAATCAAGCAATTTCTCCTACTCTTGTGTCTTGCTTCCTTTCAAATACTCTTCCTTAAGTATTTAATTAACTCTTATTTTAGAATAATTTGTTTTTATAAAAATGACACATGCTCATTATTTTTTAAAAATTTAGAGACGAGTACAAAAAAGAAAAAATCCCCACCACCTAAAAACAATCATTAATATTAAGCAGACATTTCCCAAACATCTCACTAGGCATACATTCAAAGTAAAGCAGAGAAATGCCAAGAAAAAATAGTCCAAGAAAATGTGATACCAACCATATCATTTTAAAAGTAAGTGGTATTAATTTCATTTTACTACATCAGAAGTAGAAATAACAACATTACACGGTTACAAATTAACTGACAAATAAGGATCTGGAAAGAGATCAGTCATCAACTGAAAAAAAAAAAAAAGATAAGAAAGAAAAGTGGATAGATGGCTTTACACACAAAGATTTTCACTTTAAAAGTAAGAGGCAAGCCCTGGTGGAAATTAATCAATCTCTTTACAAATACCTTTTGCAAAAATAACCCTCATCACGATAATCCTGCAAAAAGTGAACATAAAGTGAAAGAAACAAGATTATGTTGAATGCAATTTTGTCAGAAAAAGATTACCTTAATTTTCATCCAAGAATTAGTGCACAAATGTAGTAACATAAATTTTGTACAAAACATTTTCATAATTTTCAGATTATTTTTCAAATTACAGCCAAATAAAAACTGTTCTTGTATTTCTTTTGTGTCAGAGGATTCTCTTCAACTGTATAAGGTGAATTAAATAACCTAAGACCCTTTTCAGTCCTAAACATTATGCCTCTAAGTAGGAAATGAAACAAGTCAAATCAAAGGTCACTTGACCAAGTTTTCTGTACAAATGAAGCATAAATGGAGAGGTAATAGGGGAATACTTTCCTTCTCTTACAGCACCCTCAACAAAAAAATATCTCTAAACATACCAGGTTATTTCTTTAAAAGTCATTATAACTGTCATCCCTCAGTGTGTTTCAAAACTATTTACATTTTCAGACTAACACCTGTCAGGGTATTCTGTCATCTCTCTAAAACAGTACTTCCCCTTCAACTGGCCTTAGTTTACTCAAGTTTAATATACACAGATTGTTTCCTCTTTTTTAAAAATCTAGGACTTGACAGACATATCCCCATGTTACCCTTACTAAGTCCATCTACGAATGGGTAGAGATTACAATTACTAAAGGAATTTTCCATGTGCCAAGCCCTAAGCAACATTTTGTAATCATATTCCCTTCTCATCCATTTTCCTAATTAATAAAATCTGAGGTTTGCAGTCTGAAACTTCCTATTTCCTATTCATTTTAGGTGGCTTTATCCATGTCCATAATATACCTTTCAGGGGATGCAGAAAATAGCACTGCACAAAAAATTCTAAGTTTCAGTGTCTCATGATTTTATAAAAGTTGAAATGTTTCCAAAACCATTCTTAATGAAATTCAGTGCATTGTTGATCTTTCTGACTGAAATCTATATGGAAATTAACTCTCAGCTTGCAGAACTTTCCATTTATTCAACATAAATATTTACTGGTTACACTGAATCAGCCATAATTAAACAATCTTATAAAAATAGGCAAATCAACTATAAGAACTCTGTGCTTTATAATCATAGTTGAGCATCAAATCAGACAATAGAAAAACTAAGTAATTAAAGTCATTTCTCAAAATTTAACATGTTTTAAAATCTAGGACCACATAAGCAAATTTTAAAATCTAGGACCACAATAAATACGAAATAGAAATGAATTATTAACATTTTACAAGTCTATTTAAAATGGACTATCATAAGTACAAATGATTTATCAACTAAAGGGTATAGAAATTGAAGTTATCCAAGACAAACTGATAAAAAAAAAGAGAGAAAAAAAGGATACACAGGCAGCACCAGAATCTCTAATCAAAGAGAAACATGTAAGTACATACCAGGATTAAAGAAAACTGAGTTGGATGTTAAGAGATTTAAAATTCAAAGTTAGACTTGCTCCAACTGTGGGAATAAGCTAGGTCAAATCATTCATTTTCTTCTGGACCTTAATTTCCTTATCTTTAAAATGAAGGAGTGAGATTTGATGTTCTCTGATTCCGCCTGCCGTAAAATTCTGTAGTTCTATGTTACTTAAGACAAAAGAGAAAACTGAAAAACTGTCTACTTTATTTCCAAAAGGCTGTCTGGTTGCTGTCCACCACTTTTCCCTGATTGCTCACCAAACAGAAGCAGACTCAATAATCCAGGTACTTTTCTAGGGACTAACTAAAGGGACCAGAATCAAATTCAGTCAGAAACCACCTCAAATGACTAACGTGTATCAGGCAGAATCCTCACTACAAAATACCTCATATTTCTGTTATGTCAAATCTAAGTCTACAGCATATCACAACAGAAAAAAACTATTTACTAAAGTAGTTATGAAAATGTAAACAAGACAGTTTTAACTACAGAAAAATACAGAAACCAATGTTGAGATTAAGATTTACTGATCAATCTCTAATAAGTTTTAATAATGCAATAAACAGATTGCTAGATAAAAGTCACAACTTAACTGCCTAGGACCACAAAACTACATTCTATGTCTCAGAAAAAATACTAAAGCAAAACCATCTTTTCAAAGTACAATTTCCATCTAATTATCACACAGATGGAGCCTCATAAAGGTCTGTCATGCAAAAGTATTTTTTAATAGCCTAAGGCAAGTACTTCAGACCTCAAACTATTCCATCATAATAAGACAGGGGCAACAGAGATTCTGACCTTTTATTTCCAAAAATATTTTTAATTCCAACCTCTTTATTCCATTATTAATTATATTTCCACAAAATGTCCATTTTAATAAGGTGAAAAGGCTTAGCAACACAAATAAATTGATTACTGAAAAACAGCTTAAGGAAGAAAATATTTATCTTACCTCTACACTAGGGCTAAGGCTGCTTGGCAGTGTTTCGGAAGTCACAGTAGTGCTTGGAAGGCTGGAAATTTCCCAAGTATTCACAGGCTGTATTGGTTCATACTGCTTTGAATGATCTATACATTTTGGATTATCCAGTAAGGTCACTTCATAAAATTCTTGAATATCTAAAAGGAAGGAAAGGAAAAGAAAAATTCAAAAGTACTTATATTTTCTAATTAAATTGTGCATTGCTCAAACAACCTAACTCAAAATCAGAATTTTTACTCTAGATTAGTAAAATAAGTCTTATAATACACTTGAACAAAGAATATTTCTCATTTTATTATGTCACAATCATATCAGAAGCTTTCAGGGCAAAGTGTAAAAGTCATAGGTTTTTTATACTTTTAAGTCAGTTGCTGAGTTCAAATACCTACTCCATCACCAGCTGTATGTTTAGGCAAGTTACTCAACCTCTGATAACTTGCTTTTCATCATTGTGAATTGTTACAAGGATTGAGTGCAATACATATACTGTGCTCTATGACACATAATAGGCTCCTAACAGATAGTAGTTAATATTATTCTGAATTCTGCAGCTGAGTCTTTACTGGTATTTTTACCTCTGTATCCCCTTGATATAAACAGTAAGGACAGTATCAGTTAAGTGGTTTTAACTATCCTTCTAACCAAATTAAGACAAACAAAATAAGTTAAAATCAAATAACTGTAAATGCCTTTAGATACCCTCTAGTTCAAATATTCAGAAATAGCAAACTAAATATTTGTTCTTTTAGAAACAATCAGTTAAAAGTTTGAAAAAACTCTAAATTTACAAATTTACTTACAGTAAGCACAGGATAATTTAGCAGATGAAGTTACTTTGCTATTAGCTGGAATTATATGAACTTAGCATATTAACCACTGGTTACTCATGGTCTTCAGAAGCTCTAGGTGGTAGTTATATAATATTTAAGTTCACCACTATTAGTTCCTTATTCACCTACTGGTATAATTTTGAGTTGATTTCTTAAAGGAGGGAAATTTTTAAAGCAAAGGTGAACATTATCCTGTATAGAATCATACACAGTAACAGCAATAACAACATTTAGACAGATAAATTTTACTTCTTGTTTCACATGATGATAAGATTAGTATGGCCTTTAAAAAAACAATATCCTAAAAAACAAAGTAATTCCCTTTTCAGTTTAAATAACCAGTAGAATTGTAGAACTTTATAAGTAAAACGCTAACAAAAACTAAGGTCTGCACAGTAAGGATAGTATCAGCCTTCTACACAGGGTATTAAGATTATTACTAGAGAAAACTGTATGTGAAAGCATTTCATAAACCATTAATCATTATATAAAACTGTTCACATAACCATCATGTAAAAAATAAAAACTCAAATTCAGAGCATCAAATTACAGCTATAAATGTTGTTACCAAAAATTGCTTAACTTGAACCTAAATCAAATCTTTAGAACCAACTTCTAGTTCACAGGAAAAAGAGGAACAAATTAAATGACACCAGAAAAGCAGCAATGGGTATTCTGCTCAGAAGAGGATATTCTACAAGACAACTGGCCCAGTTTCTTTAGAAAGTCAACATCATTAAAGAAAAGAGAAATTGCTTGAAAGTGAGGACTTCTTTTTATCTAAAGGTAACAAAAAAGAAATAGGAACCAATTGCAATGTCTGAGCCTTGACTGGTGTGTATGTGCAGGGGGCTAGGCATTGGGGAAACTATGCTCTATGAGACATTGTGACAATTAGGGAAATTCAAATACAGACTATTTTCCAGATTATTATTTTTGTGTGTGAGAATATGTGCATATTTATATAGGATATATATTTCTATATACGTAAGAGATATATATTTTATATATGTAGGAGATATATAGTTATAGATATATCTTTGCATGTAGGGAAGGCATCTTCTACAAAATACAAAAACAAAAAAACCAGAGCTCCTATAGTTTTATGCCCCCAAGAGCAGTAACTAGTGTTGAATAACTGGTTAGTTACCAATATCTCAAGATCATTATGTAAAATTTTTATTACATCTTCCATTATTGGAAGTCAAATTTCAAATCTTAATTTCTTTGTAACTTTTTATTCTGTAACTAATAGAAATAGTAGTCTACTACACTTCACAGACCACAATAAAAATCTACCCAAAGAAAATAGAAAATAAAAGATTAGTCATTGTGACAAGATATTTCTACAAAATAACATTCTAGGATTAAAAATATTACTTTCTGCCTTTTCTTTGGATTATTCTAAACTGGGTAGCGAAAGAAACAGAGGTCCATTAGATTAACTAGCTTAAAGTAAAACAGAAATTACTACAGAAACAGAAGTCAAATAGATGACAAAAACAACCATGGTAAGTCTAGTATAATCCCAATCTCTCCTCTTTCCTGAAAATCTATTTAACAATCTGAAGTCTGAAAATCCAAGTTATTCTCAAAAGACAAACTTAATTAAAATAAAGAATTAATGAGTTTATTCTGAACACTTAAGACATTCAACCAATGAATACTAATAGAGTGGAAATTTTTTGGAAGAGGAATAAAAGAATTAAAAGATAAGGTATAATAATATTGTCTGAGAAATGGACAAAATTGAAGGAAAAAATTATATAACACCAATTTAAAATACCTAAAATGGTTAAGTTTTTATAAAATTTGATGGCTATATTTTAAGGTCCTACAGAATCTTAAACACACACTTATTTTAAATTTGTTACTAAACATGTATGCATAATTTTGAAAATTAAATTAATAAGCACTTCGATAGAGGATAAAAAGTTCTTTCTCGACTCTGGTTTGTATATTATTTCATATATGTTTCAATAGCCAGTATCAATAATAAGGACTGTATCAAAATACATATACTATGAAAAAAGTAACTGCAGCAAAATAATGCTTCAAGTCACATCTTTCAATACTTTTTATCAGCAATTACCAGATTTACCATCCAGTAGTACAATGACACATCCTTCAATAAACCTACTTAACCTGAGATCAACTCTAAACTAAGTCTTTACTATGAAAATGCAAAGAAAAAGCAGAATATATATGGAAGTTCCTCAAAAAACTAAAAATAGATATACCATTCAACCCGGGAATCCCACCCACTCCTTGGAATTTATCCAAAAGAATACAACTTCTCAGACTCAAAAAGACATATGCATCCCTATGTTTATCGCAGCATTTTACAATAGCCAAGAAATGGAAGCAACCTAAGTGTCCATCAGTAGATGAATGGATAAAGAAGATGTGGTACATATACACAATAGAATACTATTCAGCCATAAGAAACAAATCCTACCATGGATAGAGCTGGAGGACATTATGGTCGGTGAAATAAGCCAGGTGGAGAAAGACAAATGCCAAATGACTTCCCTCATCTGTGGAGTATAACAATGAAGCAAAACTGAGGGAGCAGGATAGCAGCAGATTCAAAGACTCCAGGAGGGAACTGGTGGTTGCCAGAGGGGAGAAGGGTGGGGAGAGTGGGGTAGGAAGGTGGGTGGGGAGGGAGGGAGAAGGGGATTGAGGGGTATTATGTTTGGTACACATGGTGTGGGGGATCACAGGAAGAACAGTGTAGCACAGAGAAGGCACACAGTGGATCTGTGGCATCTTGCTGCACTGATGGACAGTGACTGCATTGGGGGTATGGGTGGGGACTTGATAGTATGGGTAAATGTAGTAACCACATTGTTTTTTCATGTGAAACCTTCATAAGAGTGTATATCAATCATACCTTAATAAAAAATTTTTTTAAAAAAGCAGAATACAGGAGTATCAAAATGACTGCCATTCAATAGAAAATACTTATGTGAAAAACGAGAGCTCACCTGGATAATACACCAGACATATAATGAAAATGACTGATTACATCTTTCTTTATTACCCTGAAAAAAGTTATTTCCTTTGAAAAGAGTGATGCACTAAAGCAAGAGGAGGAAACAAGAAAATGCAGGGGTGTAAAAACATTTATTAGAGAAAAACTACCCTTTAGTTGACTCACAATTTAAAATATTTAATTTTTGTTTAGGGTCAGTCTTTACTGGGTCAGTCTTACCACAGGCTATTCCTCATTTTCCATTTATAGTCTGCAAGTGCTTTCTCTGTTCTGGATGAAACTGGATCCCCACAAGTGCAGTTTCTGAACAAAGATCTAAATTATAAGGTCATGAAGCTACAACATGTACAATATTAAAATTCTCAAAAATTAATCTTGAACATGAGCAATTAGTCCAATGGAACAGAGTAGAACTACTCCTATTAGAAAAACTTTTGGTTTTAATCTCCTAAGATTACGTTTCAGACGTCTCCAAATCTAAGTAAAACTTTCTTTCTACACAAAAAGTTTTCATTTACCTTTGTTATTTTCTTGCTAGAATTCAAAGTTTGCAAACAGTGAGAGCAAAGGAAGTGCAGAATTCCAGAAATACCCTCAAAGCTAGAGGAAAAAATGTCTAGCTTTTAGTGATAATTCACATCATCCTAAATAGGGAAACTCACAAACCATGAAATATTTCTCAAACTAAAGAAGTAAGGAAGTACTAACTCAGGATCAGAGTAGGAAATCTAAATACAGACTCAAGAATGTGTAGTAATTTAACATAATACAAGTGACATCTCTAATCTATGAGAAAATATTTTATTCTAAGAATATTCATCACTGGTTATTTCTTTAATCAAAGAAATACACAATAAAACATCAAAATGACTATTCCACATACCAGAATAGAAAATATTAAAAAGACGGATAATACTCTGTACTGCTCAAAGTATAGTGAATTAGTCGTTCTTCCATATACTGCCTAAAAAGTTAATTGGTATGACATTTCTGAGGGTAATTGAGTAAATTTACCAAAAGCCTTTTTAAAATGCACGTCCCCTTCTACCAAGCAACTCATTTCTAAGAATTTATCCAAAGAACATAATATAAGATGTAGAACAAAGAGGTATATACAAATGCAACCTTGTCTATGATTCAGAAAAATCACATACCTAAGTGCTCCCTGGAAATCATTAATGATTTCTACAATATATCTACACATTGTAAACACAGTCATTTAAAATGGTACAAATCTAATGATATGGAGACATCCAATGATAAATTTTGTGGGATAAAAATAGTAATATATGTACAGTACAGAGAAGTCACACTATATACATTTAAGCAAATTCAACCTCCTTCCACCAAAAGAAGGGCAATTCTACCTATCAGTCCACCCAATGAGTTAATGTCACAAATAAAAAATAAGAAGGGAGAAGATTTTTCCCTCAGATAGCTTCCGTTTTCATGTGCCTCTCATAATGTGAGCATCTCTGTACATCTCACTGTGCTGAGTGTGATTCTAGAATTGTGTGCTTTTAGTACAAGATGTCACTTAAACAAAGACAACTACTTTGTCTGTTGTCCAACTGAAGACAATGATTCCACTAGAAGAAAAAAACTGTTGTAGTTAATGACAGTGTTAAATTCCTGAAAGATTTACAAGGATAATGTTGATCTGATGTGATTTTTCACCTTACATGCTGATTTTAAACATCAATTCTCATGTAGGAAACAATTCTACTATGTTTTACTTGTGTAGGGAGTTTGTCCTGCAGAATTCAAGTGTGTGCGTATATATACACAAAGAATAAAATTTTAGAAGGATATTTACCCTATGGAGAAGTAGGAGGTCGTTTTTGATGTGAGAATTTTCTTGCTTAAAGTAGTTACATAACGCACATTTATCTGATCTTAAGTGTTTTCATGGAACATACATTACTTTTTATAATAAATTCCATATCGGAAGGTTAGAGAGAGGGCAATTAGAAAGCTGAAAAGCACTGAAATATAACCCTGCCATTTCAGAGGGAAAAAAATTGTACCAGTTAACTGACTAAAAGTACAATGTTTTTAGAAACTATACAATAGTCAAATCTATTCAAGTACAGATAGTCTGCTTTCTTCTAAACCAATATACATGTAAAAAAGCCCTTTGATCCTCAGAGACAAGAATGTCATGTAAAATTTAAGAAGGCGTATTACAATTTGTGTTTCACACACTAGAAACAGGAAAAATGTCAAGCCAGTGTCTAAAAATAAGTTATTTCAACACATTAAATAGTATTTGACTAGCAGTCATAGGGTATTCACACACATATTAAAACAGGTGGTATCAAAAGGATCCAGAACTGTTCAGAGAAATGGCCGGATCCAGAACTGTTCAGAGAAATGGCCGATTCCAAGGCTGGGGCAGGATATGTACAACATGAACCTGGAACCTCTTGTTATGCAGAAAAGTAAGGAAGTGCTAAAAAAAAAAAGATGGGAGCATGTCATAAGGGCATAAAAGCAAGCTTTAGAGGGCTCCCACTAGATAAGAATGAGACAATCATCAACCATTGAAAGAAAAATGATTAGATAGATAAATGGGGGAGAAGAGCTCTGAATTACAGTAAAATGCCAAGTGTTAACTGGAAAATGTGGAAACTGTTGTTTCCAAACTGTTCTTTCTTAGTAATTTTCAGCAAAGTAAAAACCAGTTCAGGTAAACATTATCAATGGATGCTAAGTCTAAGTGAAAATTTTGCTGAAAAGCAGAGTACATGTATGGTGTTAAAATCTCTCTCCCACATATTGCTTATAAGACACAAAGAAAAAAAACTGCAAGCATACAGTAGAAAAATCAGACAACGCCTTATTTAGGTGATCAAAATTAATATTACCAATGAAAGGCAAAAGACATCCTGTACTTCTGAATGTACGAAACCCACACTGTAGGGTTTCGTACATTCAAAACAAGCATACATCAGACAAACCCAAAATGAGAATTATATAAAAAAATAAGAGCAGAGGGGAACTGCACTCTTCAAAAAATGACAATGTCATAAAAGACAAGGAAAGGCTGTAGAAATATGCCCAGGTTAAAGGAGAATGACAAGACATGACTATATGCAACACCTGGTCCTAGAGTGGATAGTGCACTGGACAAATAATTATAAAAAACAATTTAGTAGGAAAAATTTGACCCTACATAAATGAAATGGCTTAGACTAGAAGAAATATTTACAGATGCTTTTAAGCTCTGATGATTACAAGGTTTCTAGAGAATTTAACTAGATTCAACATGATCAAAACACTGCTTCAGAGTGATAGTAAGCAAAACTATTAGCAAATATGCAACAATCCAATCAAAACCACCAACTGAAAAGTCAATAAAATTTTCCTCCAATTCCATTAAGTTTTAGTGAATAGACTAATCTGTTAATTTGTTATATTTTCCTTTCTCAAACTTAGTCTGCAAAGTCTGTCTCTCTCAAACACACAAACACATACATGAAGTTAGCAACACACAGATGAAGTTAGCAACAGACTAAAATGTAACATCACTAGGATCAATAATAAGCAAAAAAATCTAAGAAACCTAAGAATTGTACTATTATAGGTGGAAGTTCGCAGATCTCAATTAATAAATTTTCAAAATGTGTAAATTCCATCATTATAAACATTTTCCTTCTAAGTAAACACTGTTTTAGGAAAATATAACTGATTGTACAATTAACACCTATGTTAAAAACATGCTTGTTGTTAACATTATCTCATTAAAATATTCAGTTATGATAAAGAACATCCTAACAGTTGAAGGTGAGGAGATGCCCTCATTCACATTAGTTGATTTCAATTTCTGGCTCTGTTAGTATCTCAGGGCAAGATACATAACTTCTCAATGCCTCAGTTTTCTAACCTATAAAATGGTATAATCATGTCACAGGTGAACATACATGCCATAGGATTATGACGACTAAATGAGATACTTGTAATAGCACACAGAAAGGGCTCGTTAAATGTTAGCCATTATTACTTTTTATATATATTTGAAAAGGAGTCACTCTCACTGACATCCATTAGGATGACTACTATTAAAAAAAACTGGGAATAACAAGTGTTGGCAAGGGTAGGGAGAAATTTTAACAAGGAACCCTTGTGCACTGCTGCTAGGACTGTAAAGCAGGGAAACTGCTATGGAAAAAAAATGGTAGTTCCTCAAAAAATTAAAAATATAACTACCATATAATCTTGCAATCCCACTTCTGGTTACATATTTAAAGAATTGAAAGAAGGGTCTCAAAGAGGCATATGCACACCCACATTCATAGCAGCACTACTAACAATAGCCAAGAGATAGAAATAATCCAAATGTCCGTCAATGGAGGGATGGATAAATAAAAATGTGGTATACATTCTCTACAAAAGAGTATTATTCAGTGTTAAAAAGGAAGGAAATCCTGTGAAGGGCACTATGCTAAATAAACTAAGCTAGTCACAAAAAAACGAATACTGTATGAGGTATTTACAGGAGTTAAAATCACAGACAAAAGTAGAATTGTTACTAGAGGCTGGGGAAGGATAAAAAGAGTAGTTTTGTTTAATGGATACAGAGTTTCAGTTTTGCAAGATGAAAAAATTATGAACTATTCTGCAATAATGTGAATATACTTACTACTACTGAACTGTATTTTTAAAAAAGGTTAAGATGGTAACTTTTATGTTTTACAGTTAAAAACAAAAGAAAGCATACTTTTGAAACCCAGTATCTTACAAACTTAAACATTCTTTACCATGTTTACAAGGGCTAGTGAAACTATTAGTTAACAGAGTAGCAACAAATGAACTAGCAACCGAAAAATATCAGAAATGGACACTATTATTACATAAATCCATATTCATTTTGAATTAATTGTAGAACTAAAATAAAACTGCATTAAAATAAGATTGCTATTTATTATAAACAAAATATACAAATCACATGACTTAACTTACTCAAACTCTAATGTCAGCCTGATCTTGAACCCAGATATTTCTTCTGTGCACAAGGAAAGAGGATGAATTCTCTAATCCCATAACTAACCCCAGAGTTCTAGACTGGTATGAAGTCTTTGAGGACTACCAAGGTCATCTTGGATCCCAGATAAACCTAGGAATCAGAAATGACTTCGAACCACTGTGGACACAAACACTTGGGCTCTGACCATAACTAAACTATATTCAGTCTACTTAACACACAAAATTTTTAAATATTATATACAAGTACAGAAAATGAGAATATAAAATTAAATATATTAAGTGTTCACATTGCTCTCACCTAAATCAGTGATTAAAATTAGGCAGACTTTATCTCCCATTTATACAAAATAATCACCAGATATTTAGGGAATAAGTTTTAAACAAATGTTCAGCTCATGGATTTTTTAAAAATATAATGTTAAGTATTTAGCTCTAAAGAAACAACTCATCAGCTAAAACCAAAAGTTAGTAAAAACTTCTCTGCTTTCAGTAGTTTTTAAATCTTCACACCATCCTTCAGGATACTACCAAGCATTAGAGCTAGAGCAATAACAGCCATATGTCACTGAATTGAGGCTATTAATATTGAGAACATCAATTATAAGATGAACCATTATTTCATGTCCCACTAAGAATGTAAAATTACTGTCAACATACATCAGTTATAAAATGCATCCCAAATTTATAGCTATTAAAATACTTAAAAATTGGTCTTATAACAGATGTAAAGCAGTATGTGCATGCTTGTTCCTTGAACGACACCAAGGTATCAGAAATGTAATTTATCTATTCATCTATATAATCCATAGAGGAAGAAAGGAAAATAATTTTTGTATAACACTAAATCCCCTAGATTCCCATACAAACTCTTTTTAAATGCATGAAAGCTGTCGATACAAACTACCAATTCAAAGAATCAAGAAATAAATGACTGATGCAGACTCCAAGTGCAAAAAAGTATCTACTAGGTAATTCATTATAGCCTAAGGAAATGATTTCCAAACTCAGGAAATCAAGAACCTAAGCACCAAATGACGTTCAAACTACCAAGGTGGTCAAAACCCACGTCTCCTTTAGTCGAATGGTCCACAGATATCAACTCAGAATACAGAGCGCCACCTACTAAAGGAAAAAACACTTAATTCAGGATTTTTCAGTACATGCTATGAATACAATGGACTCTGACTTAGTTTAGGGCAATATGGAGGCATGCAGTACATTACCAAAAGGTTTCAAAAACAATGGTACAGGTGCAAAGCAAAAGAAACCTTATTGACCTAAAAATTTCCAGACTGAGGCAAGTAATACATTAACCCACTTTCAGTGAATTCAAAAGAATGGACTTATTTAGTGGTGTCAATAATTCAATTACAGTATGGAAACACACAAAAACCTATATTAAAGTTACATGTTTCAAATTCCTAAACTCTATTACTTTTCTTACACCAAAATCTGATATCACATCCTATAAAACATTAAAATATAAGTAAAAAATCTAAATATAAAAGTAAATCACAACCAATTGTACAGGGCAAATTATACAGGGCAAAGATGATTCCCAAATACAAACTATATTAGAAAACTATCAGAATTATCTGTAAGAATAAACACATTCAAAACAGGACAGGCAGCATATGCAAAACAGTCTCCCTACAAACAGCAAATCTACCCCCAGTTTTCAGAGAAATCTTTAAGAAGTGTAAATTCTGTTTGGTTACTTCACCAATCATTTAATTTTTTTTAGTCTCAGACTCCACAGAGGACTTCATCTATACATCTGACAGTCTATATGTAAATGAGGACATACAAGCCATACTATTTTCCCTCAACCACAACCCTATTAAATAAAACATTCCGAGACTTCATATTGATTTAGAAAACCAAAAAACTAAAAATATTTCCCTTATCTATTTGGAAGCTATTAAGGAAATAAATGTAATAAAGTAGACATCTTTTTAAATATGTTTTATAGTGAATGACTAAAAAAAAAACATTTCACTCTTAGAATTGGAAGTGACAAATTTTCTAGTTCACTAGTTTGCATACTTTTCAAGGTACCTAGAGGAGAGGGCCGAGACGGATCACCTTATGTTATATATTAGGGACTGTGCACAAGATACAAGATTTTGTTTTAAAAAAGGATCTATTAAAAGCCACTGTTCTACTGCACCCATGTTCTACAGTTAATAGTGACTAAAAAAGGTTAAATGACTTGTATAATATCACTTGTATAATATCATCAGGAAGAGAATTCAGGACTCCTGACTATATGTTCAGTTCTCCTTTAAAACAATGCACCATCTCAAGTTTTAAGTTATACTTAAGAATAAAATTGTTTCAATTTTCTTCTCTATAAAATGAAATCGGACAAGATCATCTCAAAGATTACTTTTCAGGACTAAAATTCTGACTCCTAGAATGCCAACTTTAAAGAGAGGTCTACATTGGAAGAATTCTTAAACATAGCAAAACTCCTCAAATATTTTCAGGACTCCAGAGAAATGCAGATCAAATACAGAAACAAGCAGACACTACTTCTGGGTCCTAAAACATTTCTGCAACTTCTCCATCTTTTAATAGTTAATGCAATGATATGTTACCACCACTGAAGTAATCATACTGAAAGTTTTTTGGTTATTAGATATTTCTGGAAAGGATACTGGCCTATCAAAATGTACAACTCACAGAAGTTCAAGTTACTGAATGCCTCACTGAGAACCAAGTACATCATCACTCTCTTAAAGTGAATTCAAAGAAGCATTAAGCCTAGCTGACACATAATGGCCACAAATAAAGTATTAATTCCCACCTATTAAAGCCTGAAAGAGGTTGCTCTGAAATATGTTAATAACCCGTTCTATAGAACTTCTGAGCTGTCTGTCTTCAGCTTGGCTTAGTTTCGAACGATATTCTTCCAAAAGATGCAATGCTCTCTGGGTATCTGAGAAGCAAAAAAAGAGTCTGATTAAAATTTGATTTTCACAAGAAAGTATTACACACTAGCTATGCAGCAAATGATTTTACAACTAAACAGTTCCCAAAACCCTCCAGGACAATCAGTGCTACTATGTTCACCTACGTATATATTTCCTAGTATGATTCCCATAATTTTACATATGTCATAGAAAAAAGAAGATGAGTAGTTTGTAACTAATGTGTACTGGTAGTACAGTAAATGTGTACAATTAGAGATCACTTGATCAAAGTAATAGTAACAAAATTTCAGCTAATCTGAGATGCAAAAGCGGATTATCTATAGTTTGTCATTATAATCCAAATTTTAACTGTTTCAAAATACTAGTTATTACCTCCACATATGCTCACAAAAGTTTTTAGAAAGAATGACAAAGTGAAATATTAAAACACCAGTTTAGAATTTTTAAAAAGACATTTCAGAGGGAAAAAATTAATTGCCTCTCTAGTCACTAGAAAGACATCACATAAGAAAGTTTGACATTTATGTGTTTCCATCTTCTGAACGATGTGAGGCTTGGATTCTCTAATAAGACAAGGGCTGTGCTGTCTCATCAGTTACACAAACATTTTAAAACATAGCAATCACAAAACAGAAATACAGAAAACAAGTGTCACCCACAGAGAATTCCAAAATAAATTCTCACCTTGCTTCCGGACCGGCATTTTTCTCCACAATCAGGAAAAGGGCAACACACCTTTAAAAACATAAAGCAAAGAGCAAACAACTAAATAAAAGAACAGAATCGTGGTTAAATTAGCATGTGCCCCTAAATCTCAAATCGAAAAACTTCCAGCCATATTTGAAAAGCCCACCTGGCAAAGTTTCACCAAGTTGAAAAGAACCTCAAAACTAGGAGTGTCAATCTAGAAAGCTTTTACCTAAGGTTGGGTACTCTCGCAAATTACGAGCAGACCGAAACCTGCTTCCAAATTCTCCTCGAAAGCTGCCCCCTCTCCAAGGGGCACTAAATGCCCAGACTTGGGACCACCCCTTCCCCGGGTTAAGTATGCATACTCCCCACCTGCTACTGCGGGGTGAAGAGGCTCTCCGACCTTTGGCCCCCAAGCCAGCAGCGGCTGAAAAGGGCTCCGAGAAGGGACCAGCTGGGTTGCTCACCCCGCCCTGCTCCGGCCCCCTCCTCTCGCCTTTCTCCTAGATCGCTTCCTCCGGGCTAGTTCAGCGGGAGCTGGACAGGGCAGCAGCCGCTTTCCGCGACGCCCTCGCCCCCCACATGCACAGCTCCGCTGGCCCCCACACCTGCGGCGCCGCCACAAAGTTCCAGCGAGCGGCGTGCGCTCGGAGCTGGGGCGCACCCCGGACCCACTCTGGGCGGCTCCCCGCTCTGCCCTGCTCCACGTCCCCGCGCCCCGCCCGGAGCTCACGGAGCTGGGCTGAGGGGGGTAAGGAAACGGGGGAGGAGCTCCCCTGGGCGGCCGCACCCCCGCTACCTCTTCCTCCCCCTCGGCCACCGCCGCAGCCGCCTCCCCACTCGCCTCGGCCCCCTAGCCCGCGTGCCCTCTCCCCTCCCCGCCTCCCCACCCCGGAACCTCGCCTCCCTCCGCGCCCCCAACCGCTCTCCCCCCAAACTTTCCGCCAAGATGGCGGCCCCAGAGCTGGACTGCCGTTCCCGCACGTGACCGCTTTCCAGGCGCTCTCAGCCAATGGAAAGTGAGGAGGCGGCTCGCGCCGAGCCACGGGCTGCCAGCGCTGCTACCTTTGAGTTGGAAAGGGGAGGAGGCTGTGGAACGGGAAAGAGGGACCTAGGGAGCATCCCAGGTGTACCTCCTTGTTTAAAAGGGCGGCCATCAAAGTGGTTCTGAGGGCAAAGGAGTTGACACACAGGCTCTACAGGTGGCCCGGGATGGCCCTTCAAGAGCCCGCCTTTATCTCCGAAGCCCACCGGCGTGTGCCGCGGTTCTGGGCGAGTAGCGCGCCAGGCCTAGACGGGTCGCGGTGTCTGCAGAGACATGTGACCTCACCTACACTGGATCCAAGACAAACATACTGAGACACACTTTAATCTCAGTAAACACTTGCAGTTTCCAACTCCCTGAAGGAGAAAGCGCCTGGCGCCCCGGGGGGTGGATCCACAGCCGGGAAAAGCTGTCTTGGGGAGGAGTTGACTGAGCCACCCAAGTTAGGGGACGGGAGAAGGCGGAGCCTGGAGCTGAGAGAATTGGTCGGAGGGGGGGGTGCTATCTCTGCACTGTCTTCCACTTTGTACTGTTTCAAGTTATTTTTCGCCCCACAGTGAAAGTTGGAAGGGTTGAATTCAGGGCACGTAAAATAGGGAGATTGATTAATCTGATAGGAATTTGAGGGTTTTACTAGATGATTTTTAAGTTTAGGTGATTAATTCCAAGCATGGATGTATTTAAGGGTGGGAAGAGAAACTCATTCATCCAATCCCCGTTGCCCGTGTCCCACGCTCAGGCATCGATCTCAGGTATTACCCAAGTTCTGGCGGCCCCTTTAAGAACTCACCTGCAGCCACCTCCCCCGAAGCCTAAACGCCCTTTGCTCGCACGGGGTTTTAAATTTTGACTGCACTTCGGAGAGGGACTTCTGGTGGACAAGGATGGGGCAGGAGCACGCCCCGGGGCTGAGCCACCCAGGTTGTAGAAGGAAAATCGAGGAAAAATCTTCAAGTCACTGTGCAGATCTTCGAGCCTCTTCTGGATAACAGGGACCTCCCTGCTCAGAGATCCAGAGAGAAGAATTTGCCAAAGGTCACCCAGAGTTAGGCGACAAAACTGGAAGCACAGAGACCATGTCTTTCAGAACCGAAGGCTCTTCCAAGTAAACCTGACCGCATTTCACTGTGGCCCTATCCTTGGGCTAATATAGGGAAGTCCAGGAAACCTTGTACTGTAACCATAACAGTTACTCAGAGATATGCTGAATACTGGGTTTCACTTTTGGACTGCACCTTGGAATCCTAACTTGTGAGAATCCGACATTAGAGCTCATCTAGACCCACTCTCTGAGTTTAAGATAAAGAAGCTGAGGTTCCAGAGTGGGGAAGCAACTTGCCCAATGACATACAGGTTAATCAGTGACCACAGCTCAGAATTAGGTTTCCTAGCTCCAGGCCAGTACGCTTTCCACTGTGATTTTGGGCAACTTAACGGGGTTTGTTGTTATATTGGCAGCAGATTTCTCTACTCCCCTGTACCAAGTATCTTGGGAGCTTGAGCAACAGTTAAAGCAATATTTCACAGAAAAAAATGGGATGGAAAAGTGAAAGAAAGTTGCTAAAAGCAAGGAGCTTAAATAGAGGAATTTTTTAAATATTGAAATGGGGTTTTAACAATGAAGATGGCTAATGGCATGCCTGCTATTAATACCAAGTCTTCATTGATAAACTATGAATGAAATGGTTCCACTTAAGGAACCATGCTAAGAATGGAATCTCCTCAAAATTCAGAAGAAAGGAGACATTTCGTCTTCCCCCTTAATATCATTCATGGTTCATATATGTTCACTTCCTAGGCAATGGGGATAGAAATAAATAAGATCCAAGCCCTCCTCTCAAGGAACCACAGCCTAGTAACAAATGGATAAAGGCCAGTGCAGCTTTTACCAAGAGCCATTGAAAAGTCAGAAACAAAATATGCATGAGTTATCAATGTCATCCTAGTCCTCTCCTCAAACAAAGAGGAGTGGGAGGAGGAAGAGGGGACACGAAGTGATGATGCCCTTCCTTGTCATCTTCTAGCCCTACTGGTTGTCAGCCACGTGTAAAGGCAGAAATGAAGCTAGGCACTTGTTCCACCCTTAGGGGACGAGACAAGTCCAGAGCTAATTTGAGGGGCCTCTGCTCCTCATTCATCTTTTCTGTCTATCTGCATTAGTTATCCATAGCTGCATAACAAATTCCTCAAAGCTTAGTAGCTTCAAACTTAGTAGCTTAGTAATGTACATAGCAATAAACATTATCTCACAGTTTCTGCAGGTCAGAAATTCAGGAGGACCTTAGCTGGATGGTTCTGGCTTGGTGTCTTGAAAGATTGCAGTCAGGTTGTCTACCAGGGCTGCAGTCATCTGGAGGCTTGATGGGGATTAATGGAGGCTCTTCCAACATGGCTCACTCACATGGCTAGTAGGTTAATACTGGCTCTTGGCAGGAAGCCTCAGTTTCTCACCATGAAGATCTTTCTGTGGGGCTGCTGAGTGTGTTCATGACATGGTGGCTAACTTCCTCCAGACCAAGTGATCCAAGAGGGTGAGGCAGCAGCCACAACATCTTCCATGACCTAATCTCAGAAGTAACACTCCATCATTTCCATAGTATCCTATTGGTTACTTAGGTCACCCTCAGGAGCATGAATAACAGGAAGTAAAGTCATTAGGGACTATGTTGGAAGCTGGCTTCCACATCATCACAACATACAAAACAATGACGTCTGGATTTTTCCAAACAACTTTTATTTCCTTGACATCTTCCTTATTTTATGCAGGTAGCAGTTGCCAATTCAGTGTAAGATCTGATTTCTTTCCCAACCCCTTCATCAAAAAATTTATATATATATATATATATATGTATAAACTTTCAGGCCCAACTTAACTTTCCTTTTGAATAGCTTAAAAGGCTTAGGAGTCAAAAGACCACAGGGAAAGGCTCACTCTCTCATTCTTCTATTGAGATGTCAGAGATTTGGTATTGAAGAATACTGTCTCTCAGGTCTAAGCTTTTCCTTCCTAGCCATCCTTCTACCCAAACCACCCTTATAAAAGAGCCTTATCTCTTTTTTTGTTCTCTCCCTAATCCAAGTCCCCAGCATATCCTCTGTAAAGTGCCCAGGTCCTGCCAGGTTGCACCGCATCTTTGCTCTCACTCTGGCAGAGTAGCAGTGTGCTGCCTGTGCCAAGGCAATAAAAAAGGAAAGGGGCTGATGCTGTCAAAAATGCTTATGTCAGCTTAGGCTGCAAGAACAGGAACAGTGTTGAGAATGATAAGATGACCATGCTGGTCAGATCTCCATGAAGAGCTCAGGGGTGTTTCCTGGCAGTACACTTTAAGCATTATCTAGACAGACCAGCATCTAGAAAGAAGAGAGTAACTAGAACGATCACGGATATGAAACCTTACCCCAAGAGGAACAATTGCAAAATATAAGGTCATTTCTTTGACAAAAGAATGGGCTCCAGGGAACTTGCCTTCAGTCTTCGGTAAACAGGCCTATTCTGTGTATCCAGGGAAAGGACTAAAACAAATGGATGAAAGCCACAGGGATACCAGAAGTTCTTCCTTAAGGTAGTTTGTCAGAACTGTCCAAAATTCCAAAGAGCTACCCCAAGGTGGTAGGAGTTTCCCATCAAGCAGAGGCTGAAAGAATCCAGCAAGGTTTCCTTGTCAGAGAGAGATAGGTGCCTAGGACAGAAGATTGGACTAAGTGACCTCTCAGATCACAGTGCTAACTAAGCACTTGAAATTTCAGTCCCTGCTGTGGTATTAGTACCATTTTATCTACATGGAGAACCCATTCTATCCAGTTTAAGTGCTACTGAGATTGACCTCCTTCTGCATAGATAATTTGTGTTAGAATTGAAAGTACAAGTTGAAACCAATTCCTTTTAAAATGTGTCTGTTGCCCATCTCCATGGTAATGAGGCACTGAACTCATGTTTTTAAATTGATGATCTACCCTCAAGTTTCTATGTTATGGTGTAATGGGTTCCTAAGTGACTGCCTCCCATTTAAACTGGTATAATCTTATACTGGGGATAGTCCTTCATAAAGTGCTCAAGGACAGATTTAACTCATTGTAGTCTCACAGCAACCTATGAGACAAACTTAATTGGTTATTATACTGCAGAGAAGACACTGAGAAAGAAGGAAATAAATAACCCAGTCCAGGACACCACAGCTAGCTGGTAATGGAACTGGGACTGAACATTAGTTCATTGATTTCTCCACTGGACTATGTTGCCTTTTCTCTGCTTGACTCTTTCCTAAATAAACAAAACACAACAGTAAAACAGCATGTTTGGAGAGAATGTGTGTTTATGTATGAGAGACAGAGATGGAGACAGTAAAAAGATAGAGAGAGATATACTAAGAGAAAGAGAAGAGACACACTAGCAGAGATTCTGCTAAAGCATAACAGGCAAGTCTATTACCTATATATCATATTTTTTAAAATCATAACTGAACTTTATTTTAATTACATTTTTGAAATTCATCATATCAGATAAAAATAAAATAGCAAGACCAAATATCAGACATTTGAATGCCTTTAACAATGGAGACAATTTTGATTAAAAAAAGGAATGTTGCCTCTGACTGCAAAGACATAAATATCCACACCCTTGTTATATGTTATGACTAAATGAGTTGTTTTTTATGCAAAGGTATTTATTTAGAACACTCTATAATTTCCTTTCTCCTTCATTTATCTTGACAAGAACCCTTGTTTAGGAAAGAGAGGCTTCACAGATGTATGGGATATCTGACCTACAGGGGCCCACAGACACCATCTAGTGCCATCCTCTCACTTGACAGACATGTGAAGTAAGCTCCAGACAGTATCAGCACATAATTACCAAAGGACCTTCCCCCTAATAGAATGTTACTGGCATTTCAGGAATAAACTTTATCTTGGCAAAGAGGGTTTGGGAATTAGTAATCTCTTCTAAAGATATATTTCTAAATTTAACCAAATTTACTTTTCTGCTTTTGAAGAATTGGGGGTATTGACAGAACCATAGGATCCCATATTGAAATTCTTAGGATTATACTCAAATCTCTTTACATGAAACGGCCCCCTCACCACACTCCCTGCCAAGAGGATTACTAGTGTCTATTCAAAGAATGCTCTGGGTAGGTTCCCTTGGTCAGATTATCCTTTGATTGGCGGAGAACACAAACTTGGAACTTTAATTGGAATTTGAAGAAATACTATTCGGATTTTAGGAAGTCATTTGTATTCCATTTCTGAGATGTGGCTTGGCTAATAGAATTCTGATAAGCAAAAGAAGCGAAAGAGTCTTCATAATTGGATGTGGATTGAGTCCAGTGACCCATGTCCTGTCACATGGAAAATTGCCACAGTCTTCCAGAAGCTTTCTATGCCAGTCTTTCATTTTCGGGAAATGATGCTTGCTAGAGCTGTAATTTTCCGGTTTCTCATGTTGTATAACCCCAAAGTTCTTTATTATTCCCTTTTATTTTAAACTTACAAGAAGAATGGTAAAGACAAAGGAATCACTTAAGCCTTATTTTATATTTAAATTTCCTGTAAATTAGATTAATTTTATCAACTGAGATTAACTGTTTGTGATCAAAACATCTGCCTTTTATATATAAATTGGGCTACAGTTGAGAAAGCTTTGAATGCTTCTTAAAAAACCTGAGGAATCCCAAAGTAGGGTACCATTTCAAATCGCAAATTACCATGTGAATAAATAAAGCCAAGCCTGAAGGAGATGATGGGCAACAAAATAAGAACTACAAATACAAAAATTAAAAAGTATGTTTTTTCAATTGCTAATGAAGAAGAGATAAAGTAATTTAGAAAGAAGGAGCAAATACTTAATAAGAAATGCTACCATAATAATTTAGAGAAGTTTGAATTCAAGGGAGCAGAATAAGCTATGCCTCTATTTTTTTTCCTCAGAAAATTTCTCCCAAAATATCAGAGAAAGAAGAAAGTTGTTCTATCTTCAATGAAAATAAGCCTAGTAACCCCCAACAAAACAGAAAGTAGTCGGAGAATTGGTCAGATTCAAGAGCTGTGGGTTGGGGAAGTAGTAAATATCCAAAAAAGGTACCAAAAGAAAAAGAAAGAACAAGTAGGGGGAAAAATGTGTGTATGTATTGAAAACACTTAAGATGTTAATTATGCATGGTGAATACGAGATTGTTCTGTTTATCCTCTGCACTTTTGTGAATATTTGAAATATTTCTTAATTAAATTTTTAAATATAAAAATATTTTAAAAGCAGGTATACTTCTCTTGAAGAACCCTAAAAGAACTAAAGAAATAGAGTCCCCAGATACCTCTGAAGATGAGGGGCAGCCAGGTATGGAGGGGTGGGAGCTGAAAACAAGAGAATGTTACATACCTGTATAAGAAGTTAGGTGCTAGGTTCCCAAACACTCAGATAGGCGACTACAGTCCCCTACTCCTCCAAAAGAGAAAAGTTTTATTTGCTGGAGAAAAAGAGAGACTTTAGATTTTGTGACACCAGACACAGAGGAAGATGGTTGTGAGTTACAGTATTAAAAACAGACTAAGGGAAAATCTGCACATTGAACACAGGTTCTCCCTCAACAGCCTCCTTCCTCCTCCAAGACCAGAAGCCTAGGCAGATAGCCTACAGATAGAAAAACAAAATTGCCTAAGAAGAAAAGATTAATAGATACTTAGAGTTGGGAGTTTCACACCAAAAGTTAGCCTAAGCCAAAAGAAAAATGCCAATCAAAACTGCCATGAGATAAAACTTCACACCTCCCTAGGCTGGCTGTAATAAAAAAGACAAACCCCTTAGACATGCCTATTATTATAAAAAGTGCAATCTAGGATGTGGCACAATCAGAATTCTCAAACATTGCTGGTGAAAATGTAAAATGCAGTACAGCCACTTTGGGAAACAGGCTGGCAGTTTCTCAAATGGTTAAACTATATGATACAAATATTCCACTACTAGGTATAGTAAAGAAAACTGAAAACATATGTTCACACAAAAAAACTTGTACATAAATGTTCATAGCAGCAGTTTTCATAATAGTAATGGATATCTCTTGTTTTCAGCTCCCACCCCTCCATACCTAGCCGCTCCTCATCTTCAGTGGTATCTGGGGCCTCTATTTCTTTAGTTCTTTTAGGGTTCTTCAAGACAGGTATACCTGCTTTTAAAATATTTTTAGATTTAAAAATTTAATAGCAGTACTCATAATAAAAAGTAGAAACATGGATAGCTACATGTAAGAGAATGAAACTGGATCACTGTCTAACCCCATACACAAAAGTAAACTCAAAATGGATCAAAGACCTGAATGTAGGTCATGAAACCATAAAACTCTTAGAAAAAAATATAGGCAAAAAACTCTTGGACATAAACATGAGCAACTTCTTCATGAATATATCTCCCTGGGTAAGGGAAACAAAAGCAAAAATGAACAAGTGGGACTGTTTCAAGCTGAAAAGCTTCTGTACAGCAAAGGACACCATCAATAGAACAAAAAGGCATCCTACAGTATAGGAGAATATATTCATAAAAGATAGATCCAATAAAGGGTTGACATCCAAAATACATAAAGAGCTCACACACCTCAACAAACAAAAAGCAAACAATCCAATTAAAAAATGGGCACAGGAGCTGAACAGTTCTCCAAAGAAGAAATTCAGATGGCCAACAGACACATGAAAAGATGCTCCACATCACTAGTCATGAGAGAAATGGAAATTAAAACCACAATGAGGTATCACCTCAAACCAGTAAGGATTGCCACCATCCAAAAGACAAACAACAACAAATGTTGGCGAGGCTGTGGAGAAAGGGGAACCTCCTACACTGCTGGTGGGAATGTAAATTAGTTCAACCATTGTGGAAAGCAGTATAGAGGTTCCTCAAAAAACTCAAAATAGAAATACCATTTGACCCAGGAATTCCACTCCTAGGAATTTACCCTAAGAATGCAGCAGCCCAGTTTGAAAAAGACAGATGCACCCCTATGTTTATCGCAGCACTATTTACAATAGCCAAGGAATGGAAGCAACTTAAGTGTCCATCAGTAGATGAATGGATAAAGAAGAAGTGATACATATACACAATGGAATATTATTCAGCCATAAGAAAACAAATCCTACCATTTGCAACAACATGGATGGAGCTAGAGGGTATTATGCTCAGTGAAATTAGCCAGGTAGAGAAAGACAAGTACCAAATGATTTCACTCATATGTGGAGTATAAGAACAAAGAAAAACTGAAGGAACAAAACAGCAGCAGAATCACAGAAACCAAGAATGGACTAACAGTTACCAAAGGGATAGGGACTGGGGAGGATTGGTGGGGAGGGAGGGATAAGGGTGCGGAAAAAGAAAGGGGGCATTACGATTAGCATGTATAATGTGTGTGGGGGGCATGGGGAGGGCTATGCAGCACAGAGAAGACAAGTAGTCATTTTACAGCATTTTGCTATGCTGATGGACAGTGACTGTAATGGGGCTTGTGGGGGAGACTTGGTGATGGGGGGAGTCTAGTTAACATAATGTCCTTCATGTAATTGTAGATTGATGATACCAAATAAATAAATAAATAAAGTAGAAACAACCTAAAAGTCCATGAACCCAGGAATGGATTAATAAAATGTGATATATCCATATAATGAATCATTATTCAGCAATAAATGGAAATGAAGTACTAATATATTATACAACATGGATGATCATCAAGAACATTAAATTTAAGAAGTCAGCTACAAAGGACCAAATATTGTATGTTTCCATTTATATGAAATCTCCAGAACAGACAAAACTAATAGAGACAGAATGCAGAATATGCTTGCACAGGGTTTGAGGGTCAGAGTGAGAGGAGGGGTTAGTGGTAGAGAGCTTAGGAGTGAGGGTGGATTTTTTTTCCTTTGAGTGTTAATGGAAGTATTCTAAAATTGATTGTGGTGATGAATGCAAAACTCTGTGAATATACTAAAAGCCTTTGAATTGTACACTTTAAATGGGTGAGTTGTATGGTATGTGAATTACATCTCAGTAGAGCTGTGTCTTAAAAAGTCAGTTTGGCTACCTTATTGCCTTTCAAGAATGCTGTGGGTCAACAAGCTGCTCCCATGTATACAGCACTTCCATCAGCTCAGCTTTCAACAGCAAGGGCAACCAAGGATCATGAGATATTTGGGGAATGTCACAATCATGAAAAATGGAGATTAAAGAACAAACTAGAAGGGAAAAAACCTCAAAGGAAATGGAAGTTCAGTGTCAATGCAATAAATATAAAAAAATAGAAGAAATTATAATTAATATACTCAGATACTGAATCCATGAAGTGGAGACTATACACAAAAGGAAGAAAAGAGTTCTTTGAAATTCAAATTTTGAAAACAAAACATAAAATTCAATAAGTGGTTGAAAGATAAAGGCAAGGAAATTTCCAGAAGAAAGAAAGAAAGAGTGAGAGGGAGGGAGGAAGGGAGGGAAGAAGGAAGAAAAGAAGAGAGGAGAGGAGAAGAGAAAAGAAAAAGACAATAAGAAAGAAAATATAGGAAAACAGAGGTTTGGTAAAAAAGGGGCATCAAATAATTCCAGAAGAGAGATTAGGAGAGGAAGTCAACAAGCAAATAATACAAGAAATTAACAAAATAAGGGGGAAAAGTTAAGTAAATAATACAAGAAATATATCATAATTGTAAGAGTCTACAAATCAAAAAAGGTATACTATCACCAATAATTAATGTAAAAAGATCCACACCAAAATACATTATTGTGATATTTTAGAACACAAAAAATGCAGTGTAGATCCTAAATGCTTCCACAGAGAACTGGAAATCAGAATGGCATTGGAATTTTCAATTAACACTGGAAGTTGGAGAAAGTAAAATAATGCACTTAAAATTTTAAGGAAAAATAACTTTTCTTCAGATTTCTGTCTATAATCAAATCACCAATCTGAGTAAAATTTTGAAAGATTTTTTTTCAATGTTTCAGAAAATTTATCTCCCATGAATAATTTCTCAGAAGGCTTCTAGAAGGATGTGCTTCAGCAAAACAAGGGCCTAAACTAAAAAGAAAAATGTGTATCCAAGAAAGAGGATCAAACATGGAATTGGTGAAGGGAATTCCTGAGATGCTAGTTTAAGAAAATTTCAGGACTGAAGCTGTATTGCAGGATTTTGAGAGGAAGCAGTACAGATTGAAAGGTTGGAGGACTTCAGGATCAATGTACCCAAGAGAGACATGGAATTGATAAACTAGTTAATAATTTTGATCATATGGAAAAATGCATCAAGATGAGTTTTTCAGGTCTATTGGAGGGTGTGTGAAAACTTAAGGAGATGTTGAAAGAAAACTAAACAAATGAATACCATCTAACTATTAACTCCATGAAAATAAATGCATAAGAAAGAAAATGTAATCAGTATACAGTGGCTCAAAAGTATGGTATTTTTGTAGTCTTAGTAATGAAAACATAACATAGTAACAGAAACTGATTCAACAACAACAAAAGAGGTCATTAATATGAAGATGAGAATCAGTAAACTAATAGTTTCAGACAGAAAATAGACAATAGAAAGTCAATTGATAACCAAATGTATCAATCTTCATTATTTTGTAATATAAAAGTAAACTCCAGAAGAGACAGCTAAAAGAATAGATCTTTCTCTAGAGTGGGATAGCAGCAGTAGGGAAGGGAGGAGAGGACAATGAACTATATTTTTATTATTACTTTAAGTCTTTTGGCACTCTTGACCTTTAAAAACTACTTGGATGCAATAGTTTGATTAAAGATAAAAATAATTTTAAAATTTGCTGCCATCCAAAAGACAAACAACAACAAATGTTGGCGAGGCTGTGGAGAAAGGGGAACCCTCCTACACTGCTGGTGGGAATGTAAATTAGTTCAACCATTGTGGAAAGCAGTATGGAGGTTCATCAAAATGCTCAAAACAGACCTACCATTTGACCCAGGAAATCCACTCCTAGGAATTTACCCTGAGAACGCAGCAATCAAGTTTGAGAAAGACAGATGCACCCCTATGTTTATCGCAGCACTATTTACAATAGCTAAGAACTGGAAGCAACCTAAATGTCCATCGGTAGATGAATGGATAAAGAAGATGTGGTATATATACACAATGGAATACTACTCAGCCATAAGAAGAGGGCAAATCCTATCATTTGCAGCAACATGGATGGAGCTGGAGGGTATTATGCTCAGTGAAATAAGCCAAGCAGAGAAAGAGAAATACCAAATGATTTCATTCATCTGTGGAGTATAAGAACAAAGGAAAAACTGAAGGAACAAAACAGCAGCGGACTTACAGAACACAAAAATGGACTAACAGGTACCAAAGGGAAAGGGACTAGTGAGGATGGGTGGGTAGGGAGGGATAAGGGGGGGAAGAAGAAAGGGGGTATTAAGATTAGCATGCATAGGGGGGGAGGGAGAAAGGGGAGGGCGGTGCAACACAGAGAAGACAAGTAGTGATTCTACAACATTTTGCTATGCTGATGGACAGTGACTGTAAAGTGGTTTACAGAGGGGACCTGGTATAGGGGAGAGCCTAGTAAACATAACATTCTTCATGTAAGTGTAGATTAAAGATTAAAAAAAGAAAGAAAAAAAAGGGGGATTACTCCTTGATAGGATAAAACTAACGGTAAATCAACGATTAATGCATGCCTTAAATATCCTTAATTTTGATCACTTAAAGGGTGTCAGATGATCGGCTATGGAGGTACACTTTTCTGATAATATTCCTTTCTCTTAAAAAAAAAAAAAGCAGTTCCTGTATGGTGACCTCCAATGAGTTCTACACAATGGTATAAAGGGCATATCAAAGTGTGGGCAAAGGGTCTGTTTGTGTTTATACAGAGGATCAAAGCCTAATTTGGCTACCCAGAAAATGAACTAAGATACGATATGAAGAAGAACTTCCAACATCAGCACTCTCTGGAAGAGTCATACCAGAAGATGATCATCAGAAAACCTCCACAAAGATCCAGGCGATGCTGCAGTTGTAGCTGCATCCATCCCACCGGTTCCTGGACTTGCCATTGGAATGAAGAAGGAGATATCTAAGCTGGCCTGTGCATACAGTAAAACAACAAATTTGACTGGATCTATACTGTTGGAACTCAACCAGGAATTAGGAGAAGTGCAAGTTGTAGCGCTCCAAAACCTTATGACTACAGACTATCTACTATTAAAAGAACATATGGGATGTGAACAGTTCCCAGGAATGGGTTGTTTTAATTTGTCTGATTTCTCTCAGACTGTTCAAGTACAGTTGGACAATATCCATCATATCATAGACAAATTTTCACAAATGCCTAGGGTGCCTAACTGGTTTTCTTGGCTTCACTGGAGATGGCTGGTAATTATAGATCTGCTTTGGTTATGTAACTGTATTCCTATTATGTTAATGTGTGTGTGCAATTTAGTTAGTAGTTTAAAACCTATACATGCTTACATTACTCTACAAGAAGATATGTCAAAGAAATAATCAATCCTCCCATGTTTTCTTCCATATGCTACCTCTATAGCTTTTCTTCTTCCTTCCTAATTACAACCCTTAAATAGAATTCATGCCTCATATCGAATTTACCGAGTATCATAATTCCTCCAAGTGGTAAAGATACCTCAAGACAAATGCTGGGCATAGAAGCCACAGGGCATAAATCTGCAAAGAAGTAAAAAGCTAACCTTTTCAAACAATATGGCTTCTCTCTCACTTACCAACTTTACATCTCCCTGTATGGCCCCGGAAGATGATTAGTTAGCCAGAGATGGGTAAGATTCCTCAAGGGAGGAACAACCTAAGACAGGCACAGTCGCGGGGGGGCCATCAGGTGAGAAATTGGGGATCAACAGTGGTGAGGCTTAGAACCTCACCCCCCCTGTTTTGAGAGGAATCTTCTGCACCTGTGGATGTTTTAATGCCCTTGTCTAGCTTGGATTAACACATAGTCTACAGGCACACACCTGATCATCTACAATTGCTCTCTTACAACACTAAACTATGTTTTCTACCTTTATCTTGCATCTACCTACCACTTCAGCATTTTATTAAAAATAAAAATAATAATAATAATAAAGGGAGAAATGTGGGATCCACATATAAATCAAGTATAAAAATCAAACGAATATTCATATTTGACCTGATTGTTTATAGTTCATAATGCGTGATCAAAACTGAAAGTTTCCGTGATGACTGCCCTTGTACTGTTCACCATGTAAGAACTTATTCACTATGTAAGAATTTGTTCCCCATGTAAGAACTTGTTTGTTATGCTTCAGAAGATTGGAGACTGACAAGAATTAGGCTTGAGATGGATTAATGATTGTGCATTGAGCATTGACTCCCCTATACAGAATTTTACTGTTGTTAACAACCATTTGATCAATAAATATGAGAAATGCCCTCTCAAAAAAAATAATAATAATAATTTTAAAATTTATATTAAGAGAAATTAGGTGAAGCACATTGACTTGCATGCCACATTGACTCCTCAAGCAGGATGCCATTGCTAGATGTGGATGTAAAGGACCTGGTAACTATGATCGCCATCGCTGCCGTCGTTGCTGGGGCCACAGCCATCCCTCCTAGGAAGTTAGACAGCGGGAGAAAGTGGTCATCACAGGACCAGAATGACAAAAGTGCAGATCTCCTTTTCTAAAGGTCTCTGATGTTCTCTCTAGGAAGGTTAAGTGTGGTTCTGCTTGTAGACAATTTTAAAATTGCTTCTCAGGATCTTTGCAACTAAATTATGTGTGTCAGTCCCTAAAATTCTTAGAAATAAACTTTTAGAAACAAACGGAATATCCTTGGAGAGTGAAAATGTCAAGTTTCTCCCCCACCAAATAAAAAAAAACTCCAAGTAAAATCACTCTTTATCAGCATCCAGTATTAAAATATTAGTATGACTTAGTTTATATTCTGGCACTTTCTTTAAAGGTGTTTTCTAAACAGATACACAATCTGTAAAAAAAAAAAATTAAGCTGCAAACAGTTGGGAAGCATGTATACTTAAAACTAAAATTTGTCCTTTATTTCCATCTTTGTTCCCACTTCCTGACCTTCCCTCTCTAAGAGTAGATTTTAATAGCTTAGTAAATCATTTTGCATGCCACTTTATTTTGAGATTTCAAGGGGGATAGGAATGAGAAAGGAATCCAAGAAATTGACTTCTATGTATGATGAGAGAGTGAATATATATACAGATACTGGCTAGACTACATCTGACAATAGTTCTCTCGTCTGCAACCTCTGTAGCAACCAACCCAGGAAGCCAAACCACTATCTCTGCAGCAGCTGGTCTAGAATGATCAGGGCATTGTCCATGACTGCTAGTTTCCCTATTTTTAATGTCCTTGCTTCTAACTCAGGGCTTACTAGAGGAAGCTAAATATCCTCCCCAAATCAATCATATGAAATGCCCTGCTTCTAGTTATCCTGCCCCCATCTTCCCCATGTCAACAACTTCAGCATAGCCAAAGTGTTCCTTTTTGTTTTTAACACTGCAAAGCTTTCTTACTCTGCCTGCCTTTGAGTCTCTGCCAAACACAAACAATAGTAGCTGATTTACAAGCTATAGCAAGCTCCAAATAAATAGCCACTATTCTCATTTGGGTGGGCTTTTATTTCCACAATGACAAGAAAATGTTCCTAAAAGGAGCAAAAATGATATCAAAATAATTGTTTAGTCTGCTTCTTCAATAAAAGCTTTATTCATTAGGTTCAAGGTATATGTATTAATCTGGTATGAGCCAAGCACTAAAATAAATTGTATTTCTCTAGGACAAACTTGTCTAAAAAGGAAACTATAACTAAAGCTTTGGGATTTGGAATTCAAATCTTGAGTCATTGTTTATGGTCTGTAGCTGGCAAACTATTTACTTTAAACTCAAATTTCCTTAGTTAAATATGTATAAAGAAAAGGTTTCCACAATTAATATAATGGCGGAAAAAGAATTACTAATAATATTTTTCATGCTAGTCTTCTTATTTAAGAAAAAAATCTCAATACCCTTGAAGGTTTGCAACAGTATTGTTAGAGCTTTTTTAAATTATATAAATAATTACTTGTCTAAGGATGATTGTTCCTCTCTCTCTCTTTCAATTATGTTCAATTTACTAATCCAGACCACAGAGTTTTCCATTAAAGTTGGCAAACAAAGCATCTGAAAACATTTTGCTTCAGGGAGTAGTATTCTGGTAAGTTTTAGTGAAAATGACATTTTCATTAGCACTGTTAATGAACTATGCTTATTCCTTTTGAGAACCATGATTAATTATAAGAATTAAAAGTTTGAAAAAACACCAAAAGAATTACACTCATTCATTTCTGAATATGACTAGAGTATTTGCAATAGAAAAATTAGTGAGTATTCCCTAAAGTCATGGTAGCTTTTAAACACTGCATAATTCTGGGTATTGCCATCAGGAAAGCATTGCACCATTGCTCATTAGAAGGATAATGTCATTATAATAGCTTTACTCTAAGGCAATAACCAGTTAAATGAAGCACCAGAGAAAGAAAGGCAGAACTTTGTTTGGTAAATCATTTGTTCTACAGTTTGGTGAGTGTACATTGAGCCGGAAAAAAATGTAGCTAGTGGCTCAATTTCAAGAATCTTCTAAGGAAATGCTGCAAGAGTATGCTGTTCTTATAATTGTTCTCTAGGCTTCATTATCTCTGTTCATGAAGCTGTCTCTTCATGTTAATTGTGAACTTAGCTTTGCAAGTTAATTGTTAACAAATTGGGAGAGAATGAAAACTCAAACATAATAAAGCATTTAGGAAGATCTCCTTGGACCAGTGCTTTTGACTCCCTTCTTTGCATTGTGACCTTATACTGAAAACTTGGGTGTGACTGGTGCTGTTCTGGTCCAAAGTGCCAGGAAGTTCAGATCAAGTCAAGCTCAATCTCAAGCTCAAGCTAAGCTGACTCTAAGGTCAGCCTATTCACATGTCCTTTTTTAGGCTACAATCACTGAGGAACAGAGGCTACCGAGAGTCAGTAGAGCTATTCTCTAAAGCTGAACAGGTGTCTGGTCAGCAAAATTGTACTGTGTGTTGGCTGTGGGCTCTGAGCACAGAATCTTATTGAGTGCCTTATAAATTTGTGCAGGAGTGAGCAAGGGAGACTTCTATTCAGAGAAAACACTTACCCCAGGATCCTCCATACTCAAGGAGGAGACTGCTTTACAATTCTTTACTATGGTTTTCTTAAGTGTAAAAGGTAGCTTTCTAGAGAAGCAATTAGGTCAAGGGTTTATGTTAAAGGGTAACTAAGACTTTAGGCAGTCTGGAGCTAGGGCTGGCAGCAGGAGAAATGTATTGATACTTCTGACCCAAGGAAGGCCCTCCTGTCTGAGGGACCTGGGGCATGGTGGTAGTGGATAGTGTCCTTGGCAGCTCTAGAAGGAGGCTGGATCTCTGGACACCCTAGCCATTGGTCAACACCATGGAGCTCAGTTGTCAATGAAAACACTGCTCATCTTCAAGAAGTAAATGTGAAAGAGTAAGTTAGCCAAAGGAAGAAAGGTGAAACAAGTTCCCAGGTTGAGATGAAGAGGGAAAGGCAGAAACAAGGCCTGGAAAATTCAGAGGCAAGGTAGGCACAGCAAGGGTCCAGCAACAAGAAAGCCTTAATTTGCAATCAGGTCGATTCAGTTCAAGATATTATATTGAATATCATTTACTACGTTCCAGATACTGTGACTACAAAGTGAATATGACCCAGTTCTTGCCCCCAAGGAGCTTATGGGTAAGTGAAGAAAGTCAATACAGATAACTTGAGTGTAATGTGATGTGTGATAAGGAAGCAAACCCTGGACTGAGCCCTGAAGAATAAATTAGCTAAAAGAACAAAAGTGGAATAAGTTTCTAGAGTGGGATGAGGAGGATGGAAGGCAGCAAATAAGACCTGAGGAATTCAGAGCAAGCTAGGAAGTTAGGGTTCTTCCTATTATTATAGATCTAGGATTCGATGTCTCTTTACTGAAAGGAGCAGTCTGAGTCTCTCCAGTTAAATGTGATAGATAACAGGATGCCATTCACAATCAGAAGCCATATTCAGCATCCCCCGGAAGTCCCTACTGAAGCATTGCTATGTCCTGATGCACAGAAGGCTGGGATTTAGCCTTCATCCTTCCCTCATTCCTTCCTTCCCATAAGCTTCCCATGTCTTTTGACATTTCTCTGTAAATCTATTTCCCTCCCTTTTCTTTGCTTCCCTTTTGAGCTTCTCCAAAATGACCTCACTTTCATAAGGCAGGGAATTCTGAGCTGATTCTGACCCATTTGAGAGAAACCTTGGAGTTCCTGGCATAATTTGATCCCAGGTTATTTAAACACCCCGATATCAGGCTATCTGGGGAATGATCCTATCAAGCAGGTGTTAGCTCTGGAAAGACAGTCTGAGACTGGAAGGGATGGATGGCACAAGCTGGAAAGGAGGGAGGGAGAGAAGAAGTGTTCATTAAAGGCTGGGATCTTCCTGGGTTAGCTAGCAGCTGCTCTCTGACATTCCCAGCTCCTCCTGCAGAAAGATCCAAGCTGACCTGCAGCAGCTGGACTCAAAAGAATAGACTGACACCATGATCAAAGTATTCTTGAAAGATTTGCTATCTGATGGAGTGAATCCTAAAGTTACTTTTCCTTCCCTAACATTTTCTTCTACAGTTTGCGCTCAGTGAAGAAACATTAAAAAACAAAAAAGCACTAGGAAAAAGACAAAAATTAACCCAAATCGCATAATCCAATGATAACTGCCAACATTTGCTGTAAATACTTCTAGTATTTTCCACGCATATATATTTCTCTTACAGAAATAGTATCATGCATGTTATTTTGTAGTCTCTTTTTTTAGGTAGAGAATTTACATTTGTTTTTCAGCTTCAAATAGGGCTTAACAAGTAATGACAGAAAGTTAAGGATTGTGTGAGTGATATTATTCCTTGGAAAATGTGAGCTACAATTCAATTAATGGGTCAAACATTAAACATAGCAGTATTGGCATTTCATATAGCTGTGTACCCATTTAAGACGATTAATAAACATATATCATATGTCTACAACTAACATACATCTTCTAAACCTGGGAATCAGGAGGTCTGAGTGATCCTATCAATGTTCTGCCTTCAACTCTATAAGCAATCTTGAGCAAATCAACTCAGTATGTGCTTTTCTAGATAAAGTCCAAATTCTTAAACATGGCGTATGAGGTCCTGTATTATCTGGTCCATCTAGCCATATAGAATCATATGCAGTTCCCAGAATGTACCATGCTTTCCTGTGCTTGCATGTCTTTTTACCATGATTTTTCTCTCTTTTTTTCCAAAACACTCCCTCCTACATGGCTCATTAACTCCTCCTTACCTTTAAAAATTGCTTAATTGTGGTAACATACACATAGCATAAAATTTACCACCTTAGCCATTTTTAAATGTACAGCTTAATAATATTAAGTACATTCACAATGTGTGCCACCAAACTCCTGAACTCTTTTCATCTTGTAAAGCAGAAACCTTATGCCCAGGAACACCATTCCCTCCTCTTCCTACCTCCTGGAAACCATCATTCAACTTTCTGTCTCTGTGAATTTGACTACACTGGGTGCATCTCATAGGTTGAATCATACATTATTTATCTTTTTATGAATGGCTCATTTCATTTAATGGTCTTGAGGTTCAACATACTAGTCTCAAGGTTCATTCATATTGCAGCATGAGTCAGGATATCTTTCCTTTTGAAGGCTGAATAATATTCTATCATATGTCTATACCACATTTTATTTATCTATTCATCTGCCTAAGGACACGTGGCTCCCACCTTTTGACTATTGTGAACAATCCTGCTATGAACATGGGTATATAAATACCTCTTCAACTTCTTGCTTTCAATTTGCGGGGGCAGGTATATACCCAGATGTGGAATTGCTGGATTGTATGGTGATATATTTCTGTAGTCTCCTTTTAAAACTGTTTTTTATACTTCTTTTCTCCCAGATTAATAATAATCCACTCTTTCACGGAATGGCTTTTATTATCCATAGAGTATTTTATCAAATGCTCAGACTTTTTCAATTTGTTGTTTCCAATTTTCCACTGTTAAAAACAACACTAGCTAAAAGTTCATTCATAAGTTGAATTCTTAGAAGTGGAATTGCTGGATTAAGGGGTCTACGTTTTAAACATTTTGATGCATAGTGTTACAGTGCATGTACAAGCTTCTAAGGGCTGCTTTTTATGGCATATCAGCACCTGTTGCCAGTACCTTTTATCAGCAGGGCAAGGGCCAGCAGCTTGTGGTCTCCTTAACCTTTACCTCTAAAGAAAATAAATCTTTATGTCAAAATTCTTATTCAAAATTGAAAGGTATTATGTAAGTCATTAGTTACAAGAAACAAAATGATCAGATCTTTTGCTTAAATTTTCAACTAAGTGATATCAACTCCATTTTGAAATTATCCTCCCTAAATAAATATGAAAAGTCTCCTCAAGTTTGTATACTATTTTTCAGTTTATAAACCACTTCCCTTATATTTTCTTATATATCCTTTATAGTTAGTTATTATTTTCCCAGGTTTACACATGAAGAAATTGAGGCCCAGTGAAATGACTTGCCTGAGGTCACAAAGCTGATAATCAGTGTCTTTTGGTTCCAAGTTCATTGCTTTTTAAATTACAGATGATTCATTCAATAGTCCTTGAGATCTAATCATAATGAGTAAGCATAGTACAGACTCTTCCAAGACCTTTTTCTTCAAGCTGGAAAGAGGTAGAAATGGTTTGAGCAAAATAGCTGAAAGCTGTGATCTAAAAACAAGCCATTTCGTGGCTGATACATAGTATAGAAATACAAACAGTATTTACCCTTTTTCCTAGAATTGTGTGATGCCTCAAGGTGCTAATACACTGTGGTGTCAACATGTGGGCTCTGGTGTCAGCTTGCTCAGATTTGACCCTTGACTCCATAGTACAAGTTATGTGATCTGAACAAGTTAATGTCTCTGTGCTTCCATTTCTTCACCTGTGAAAAGGATAATAATAGCATCTACCTTATTGGATTATTGTGAACATCATATAAGAAAGTGTGAATGCCTAGCACACGCTAACTGCCTGATACATAACGACTCTTATTGCTCGTGTTGAGACCTTGACAATACTGATTTTCTGTTTTATCATGGGGAGAAGGATACATGGAAGAGGCTGGTGCAGAACAAGGTAAGAGTGAAAAAAGCCCTCACTGATGCTGGCTGATTAAAAAAGATAATTAAAAGGCTTTTCTAGTAAACTGTCATTAGTTTTCAGAAATTTAATTAGGATATGGTCAAGTGTAGTTTACTTTGTGTTTATTCAGTCTAGTAGTTTATTGAGTTTCTTATACCTTTGAGTTTGTAGTTTTCATCCAATTTGAAATACATTTGGCCATTATTTCTTCAGCGATTTTCTGCTTTCCCTTCTGGGACTCAGTATGTTAAATAGCTTCATATCATCTGACAGATCACTAAGACTTGGATCAATATTTTTCCCCCAGACTTTAATCCTCTCTGTTCTTTAGTTTGGAAAGTTTGTATAGGTATGTTTTTAAGTTAATCAACCCTTTAAACTTATGTGTAATGTGCTATTAATCACATGAAATCAAAACCATTTCACTTCAGGTATTATATTTTTCAACTCCACATATTTCCATTTTGTTCTTTATTATAGCTTCCATTTCTCTCATGCTACTCATTTCCCATTAAATCTTTGAGCATGTTTGTGTCAGCTATTTTAAAATGCTTGTCTACTAATTTCATCCCCGGTCATTTATGGGTCTGTCTCTGTTTACTGGGTTTTCCCCCTTGTTATAGGTTGTATTCTATGGCTTCTTGGCATGTCCAGTGGATCTGCACAGGAGTGGGATGACTCCCTGGAATCTGCAGCAAAGAGAAAGGAGGAACCACATCAGCTTCTGTCAGAGAAAGGTCCAGAACAAGAAGATCCTGCCAGAACAGAAGCTATGTACTAGCACCTTTCTTTTGTAAGTGAACCTTTGAGGTTCACAAAGCACTTTCACCTCCATTATCCTCCATGACTTATATGACATCCTTTCCTGGTAGAGGGGACCGGTATTACTGTCACCAGTTTACAGATGAGAAAACTGATGCTCAGACATACGTGAGTGACTTGGCCAGAGTCATGTATGCTCAGAAGTCTAAGGACTATTGTTAGCATTCTTACAGACCTCTTTCATTCAGATGTTTAAAAAAAAAGCTTAGATCTTCTGCCTCAAGAAATTGTGATGCACCCACAAACCAGATAGACTCAGAGGTTTTAACCTCCCATCCCTTTGTAAAATTATTTATGGAAGACTAAAGGATATTTGCTACCACTACCAATTTGTTAGTTTCTCCCCAAGTATAAAAGACACTATGTAGTAGACTGGGAGGATTCAGTAGTGCTTTTCTCATACACATACTGGCATTTATTAGCAGGGAGCCCCCTGGTATCCTGTGACTATGCTGGGACATCTGCCTCACCTCAGTTGTCAGCCCAGCATCACTGCTAGATTGTAACCCTCTTTTTTGACTCAAGAGAATTCATTCTAAAAATGGCTGAGAGATTTATATCTACTGTAGTATAAATTGGGCTAGGATTCATTTTCCCACTTTTCAAAGAATTGTATCAGCATATTAGTAAATACATCAGTAATTTTTAAACTTTTTATTTTTAGCAGAAGAATACCTTTTTAAAAAAATAAAATCTAATGTAGGGCCCAACCACACAACACAAATATAAGTGGATCTGGTTGGAGAAGAGTGTGGGGATGGGAGAGGTGGAGCTGCCAGACTTTTGCCCTTTGGCAAGCCCCTTTGGCCCCACGGGGTAAACTTGACACCCTTCTGTTGAACCCCAGAGCTCCAAAAACTTGGAAAAACACTAGCCTGCATAATAAAATTAAAATAACCATCCATTCACTCATTCACCTTTCCTTCTATCCAAACACCATTTACTGAGCCCCCACTATGCATGAGATACCATGTTAGATGGTGGGGTGGGCCATGGGGTAAGGAATGAGGGGAGAATACATAGGTGAGACTCTTCAAAGAGTTCACAGTCTGGGAGGAATAAGTTCACAAAGGACTATAATACAGGGTTGAAAGGCTAAATGCCACAAGAAAGGTTCAGATCAAGGACCATGGGAGCATTCTCCTCATTTGAGGACACTAGATGAAGTTCAGAAAATACAGCAATAACAAAAACCTTGGATGGGGCTTTCGTCCTGGTGAAACTTACCAGAGAGCTTCCCATATGTGGAAGGTATCTGAGGGGAAGGCTTATGGTCAGTTTATAACTGTCACCATGCTTTTAAAAAATATTTTTCTAGTTTCTGCACATTACCTTGAATATTTTAGCATTCAGAGAAAATTTCCAGAACAATAAAAGACCATCAACACAAACTGCATGAAATGATATTACCTTTAATGTTGAAGAAAAACAGCAGATGATACACTATTTTAAGCCTTAGATATGTTATTTTAGTTTGGGTGAGTTTGAAATGAATAAACAGATAGGAAAGATGACTGAAGCGTTAAGCTTCTGTGTAGAGACTTCCCTTGGCTCCTTTGCTGGGCATTCTAGATGCTCCATCATCTCTATCATCAGCCCTCACTTAACTTCTTCCAGCCATAGCAACACCCCCACCCATCTCTGACTCCTCCTATAAATTCTACATTCCAGGCACACAGACTGATGTTCTCTTAGCACACTCGTACTTTCTCATTCCATTCCTTCACTCATTGTGTCCTTTGTCAGAATGCCCTTTCCCTTCTCTCCACTTGTTAAAATCCTATGCACTTTTCCAAGCTCTGCTCACCTGCCACCTCCTCTAGGGAAACTTTGGTACCCCCCCCCAACCCAGTAGAATGGTACCCTCTTCTATGTTGTCATGCATGTCATTCACTCCTCTGTCATCGAGTTTATTACAGTACACTTGGCAATGTGTGTACATCCCTTTCACCAGTATGAACTAAGAGCTCTTTGAGGGCATGTGTGGTGTCCTTTCCATCAGTTTCCTCACAGTTCTTAGCCCAGCTTCTAGCACCTGGTAGGTGCTCAATAAACGTTGTAGAGAATGAGGAGAAAGAAGCCTGAATAACTGAGGCTAAATACAACAACTGTGAGACTAAGACAAAAAAGGGGTTCAAGAAGTCAGGTGGAGTAGGCAGAAAGTGAGCCTTCCCTCAGGTATTTCCTCTTCAAGGAGAGCTTGTTAAGCTCACCATTTGCCAAGATCTGTTGCTATATCATTTCCTGGTTTCCCACAACTCTATTTCTCTTTACTTCACAAAGTGAGGTTGGAATTAGTTTGGGCTATTTTACTTTACAGTAACAGAAGCTTAATCTCTCAATAAAAATATAAAATGAAAACAGGGCAGGAGAGCTTTTATTGGACAGATACTTGGGAAACTCCTAAAAAGTAATGATAAAAAAACAGACATCCCAATTTTAAAAGAGCAAACATTTGAAGAGACACTTCACCAAAGAAAATATATAGATGGCAAATAAGCACATTAAAAGTTGTTCACAATCAATAGTCATTAGGAAAATAGAGTTAAAATGCAATGAAATACCCAACTAGAAGGATGTCTACAATTTAAAAGACTGACTAAATCAAGTGTTAGTGAATATGTAGGACAAGTGGTACTCTCAAGACTTCCAGTGGAAAGTGAAAATGATACAGTGCCTTTGGAAAATGGTTTGGCAGTTCTGAAAAAGCTAAATACACATCCACCACATAACCCAACCTTCCATATCTGAGCATTTACCCTAGATAAATAAAAGCATGTCCACACACAGAATTTGCACATCAGTTTTCATAACAGTTTTACATGTAATTACCAAAAAGTGCCAATCACCCAAATGTTCATCAGGAGAAGAATGATAAACAAGTTGAGGTATATCCATAGAGTGGACTACAACTTGGCAATGAAAAGGAATTAATTATTGCCACACACAACAACATGGATGAATTATGCTGAGTGAAAGAAGCCAGACACCACCACCCACTTCAAGAGCATGACCTCATTCATATGAAATTCTAGAAAATGCAAACAAATTAATCTATTGTGATAGAAAGCATATCAGTGGCAGCCCTGGGATGGGTTTGGGTGGGAGGGCAAGTAGAGGAGGGAGGAAACTTATCGGGGGTAAGGATGCCTTCGTTATCTTTATTGTGGTGATGGTTTCAATGTACATAACTTCTGTCAAAAAAATTCTACACTCTCAATACATGCAGTTCATTATGTCATTTATACCTCAATAAAATGTTTTTAAAAAGCTAATAAACAGCTTCTTTTAAAACTAAACATACACCTATCATACTCAGCAATTGCACTCTTTGGCATATATCCCCCCAAAATGAGAACTCATGTTTACACAAAAACCTCTATGTGAGCATACATACACAGCAGCATTATTCATATTAGTAAGAAACTGGAAACAGTAAAACATCCTTCAGTGGCTGAGTAGCTAATCAAACTCTAGTACATTCTTACAATGGCATTCTATTCAACAATAAAAAGGAATAAGTTATTGATATATACAGCAACTTGGAAGGGTCTTAGGGCATTATGCTTAGTGATGAAAGCTTACATATTATATGACTCCATTTATAATCATCCTCAAATGGTAACACTATAGAGATGGAGTGTAGATCTGTGGTTCCCAGGGACCAGGGATAGGTTAGGGAAGTGTGACTCTAAGAGGTAGCAATAGGGAGTTCCTTTTTTGGTGATGGAATATTTCTGTATCTTTGTTTTTGTGGTTATGCAACCTCTCTGTTGGGTCAAATGGCAAAGATCCAAACACATACACATATCCCCACCAACGAGAGCACATAAAAACCGGTGACAACTGAATGAGGTTTGGAGTATACTTAATGGTATCAAGCTAATGTCATACGATGTCACCACTGGGAGAATCTGAGTTCAAGGAACTCTATGAGCTATTTTTGCAACTTCCTGTGATATATAACAATTTCAAAATTAAAATTTTACAAATACACATATTGAAGAGTTTTGAAAACCTCTTTTGGAGCCCTCAGATTGGGCTGGTGAACCTAAGCTCTCTAAGACACACTTTCCCCCCAAAGTTCTTCCTAATTGCCTTTAATTAAGTAGCCAGTGTGGGACAAAGAACAAATGAACTCATATTCCTCCTCATATTAAACAAAGGCAAAAACTCAAAACTGTTGAACAGATAGTCTTGACTGGTCTTCTTTCTCCAAGGCAGAAGGCTCTAGAATTTATAGAGAGCAGGGAGTTTATAGAGGCCAGGGACTGGGTCTTTATAATTCTAGCACTTAGTACAGGGCTTGGCTCATAGGAGGAGCCCAGCAAATACTTTTGGAAGGAAGGTAGATAAGGCGGGAGGGATAAAGAAAGGGAAGAGCCCTCCAATAGACTTGGGACAGTGTCTTCTTATTTGTGTCAGTGCAGAAAGGTCAAGTTTAGTTAATGGCAGATCAGTGTCAGGACCAATTGCATGTGATGGAAGAGTGCAGGAAAAGAAAGAAAAGGTCCACTGTGTAAATCCCTGCCTCCTTAGAAAATGAGAGACATACCTCCTGCTGGACTTCTCTTTCTCCAGGGCCAGGGGTGGTTGGCTAAGGCTGCATCTATATGGACCACAGCCACAGTCAGAATGAGAGGGCCCGAAAGAGTCACAGAAGCTGTCTGTAGTGGAAGATTCTAAGGATGATTATAAGCTGAAGTCCTGACAGAGTCCAGATTCAGCCAAAGGTGAACTCATTCCAGACCCAGTTCAGGAGTCCAGAGTGAAATTTAAGGGGACCTAGAATCAGAATAGGGCAGGACTGGCATGATCAAAGACAAGCTTGGACCATCTAAACAGTGGGGGAGGCAATCCTTTCTCTCCTCTGTCCTGGTGCCCACCTGATGGCTGACTTTCAGACACAGATAACTGGCTACTTTATTGTTACTTACTTCACAAAGGAGTTACAAGTATATTAAACTAGAGTATCCTGGACTCCTCAAAATGTTAAGAAAGTAGTTAATATTTATTCAGATTCTTAGGGCTTCTTTCCTCAACACTATTTTGAAGATTATGTAATTCAGCTTTGGTAGGCTGTCTGGGTTCAATGTGAGTAATATAACCAAATTGCCCCCTTGTTCTGGTTCATACCTCCTTCTTCCCCAGGACTCTAGGGCTTTGTAAAACATTTTAAATAGTGTCAGCCTGTTTGGGTACTGCTCGCATTTCAATGTTTGGTTACGTTGCCTCCTCCTAGGATTATGTGACCTCATGTGCTACTTTTTCTCTTATAGTTCTTTACACTATGGCATAACTACTCAAGATTACAGGGTTTGAGGGTTTAGATTTAGCAGAAATATAGATATCAGGTTTTCTAAGAAATACATTAAACATAAACCTGTAAGGCTACATTTTCCTTCATGACAGCTCTTGACTTATACTTTTCATCCATCTTCTTAACCTTTCATATCATTTCCTGAAGCCATTTCATCTTCCTTTTAAAATGCCAACCTAAAAATAAGTAATCACACTGAAAAGGATCCAGATGGAAACAGGAAAACATGGACACACTCACTTGGTACGTGAAACATTTTCTATATTTGTCAGTAGACTTAAGTTTGCTTCTCATCTTCATTTCTGCCTCATCACAGAGGAGTATTAGAGATCAACAGAAATGTTCTGACCCATTGAAACAAAATTCATTCTACGTGGCTTTTGGTAAGAGGTGGTAAGAGTTGATTTTGGCACTTATGTTTGAGAAAATTATCTGGAAATGGATATGATTAATTTATATTTTTGTATTTAATAAAACTAAGACTTCAGATTATAGTGTGTGTTCTTAGGAAGCATAACTTTGTTTCTTTGTTTCAATCAGTTGGGGAAGAAAGCTGTGCCAAGCTTAGAACTTGGCAAATCCCCTAATTTTTCTTGGTATAAGAATATGGAAGGCTTTTTAAAGTCTAAGGAGCAGGTCTTTAACTCCTTAGACACAGGCATTCAGGACATGAGAGTCATGAAAACCCAATGTAGATGATACGCCAAATCAGAGATGCAAAATATCAGACTAATCAGAATCTCTAATGAGCTACTATTTAAACAATTCTCCTGTTTTTATTCTCTTTTAAGAGAGGAGAGCATCTCACACACAGTCAGAGGGACTTAGTGAGCAGCTCTTCTTCAAAGGAATTTTCTGGTGTTAGTACACATTCATCTAAAGTGCCTACATCTTCCTTATCTACAGTCTTGCTTAGTGGCAACTGGCCTTTCAAAATGAGATATTTGAGACACCATGAGATATTGAGTCACCAAAGAAAAAATAACATATTTGTTACCAAAGTAAAAAATCTTTCTAAACCATGTGAGAACACTGACCAGAATAAAGAATAGAGAAACAAAAAGTGTTTACAGCAAGGAGAAGCCTCATTCCCTAGACAATGTGATGAATCTTTGTGAGATTGCATTAAAGAGTTATAAATTTTAGAACTAGGTCAGCAATGTAAGCAATGGGGATCTGCAAATTATTCCCCCATAATTTGAAAAAAATATTAGCCCCTAAATTGTGTGGCTTTAGAAAATGGCCCAACTGTGAGACTTAGACCTGCTATCAGTAGATTTAATTTTACGTGAATTATCAGCTATGATTTGTCTTTTCAGGCTCTAAAACTGTTTCTGAATTTCAAAGTACAGGTTTTGCCAAGGCAACCAAATGCGGGTATGCACATTCTCTTGAAGAAGGTATTAAGCCTCAAAACCAAGAGAGCACACCTTTAACTCTCTTGGAAGTGGCAGAAGTACAGCTACTGTCTCCTCCATATTCATGCTCCAAGTTCCACCATGTAGGTCCTGAGCAGACACACCTCTGACCAAAAGCTGGATTGGCCTCTGCTACTTTTGAACACTCTGAACTGTAAAAGCACTGGCATATCACCCCAGGACAACTGCTCATTCCCTGGTCAGGAATTAGCTCTTTTCTTGTGACATATACCATATTCTATTCTATAATGTAGCTATGTATCTACATACTTCATCTCCCCCACTAGATTGTAAACTTTCTGAGACAAGGGCTATGTCTGTTTCATCTTCTTTGAACAGACGAAAACAGTGTAAATTATGAAATACACAGGTCTAAGTTTCTATTCTTGTAAAGTTATTTGCATCTATTAGTACCTTACACATTATAGGTGCTGATAAAGATTTGATGACTGACAGAACAAATAAATGAATATGTTAAATTATTTCCTCTTAACTCCAGAGCTGCACGCAACAGTATCTAGTAGAGAGAGGCCCAGCAAGCAAAAGGTCAAATCTATAAAGGGCATCATTGGAATGAAGTCTGGCAGACTGACCTGCCATCCCAGTTCACTGCTCATCAAACATCACTGCTGCCACCGAATTTTCCATTTCACACTATAGGATTGGGTTGCACCCTGTGGCATCCTGGCAAGTTGTATAGGAGAGTGTCCTCAGAGAATTGTGGATGTCTGACCCCATACTAAGAAAGTATTTCAGGACTGGGGGGTGCAGAGGTTGCCAAAAACTACCCCATCACTTGGATATGCAAATAGCAGGCATTAGCACAACTTTCCTCACCCAGGAAGCAAAGGGAACTAAAAACAACCAAACTCAAGAGAGCATCTAATTAAAAGGAACCAAACTGGGCATTTTGCTCTGTTGTTCTCTCTATGCCAAATGCACAGGACTAAATACATGGAGAAAAGTGTTCTGTTTTCAAAATGCTTCAGAATTTTGCAAAGCCCTCTAAACTGTTTTATCAGCTGTAATCTGTCCTGAAACAGAACTGGTACCTTCAGAGGAAAAAATTACAGCCTTGTTTTAGTGCAAGTATAGGTGCAAAAATTCTAAATATATCACTTTTTCACTGTGAAATAATACTTCTCCTGTTTTAAAATTCAGAAAGGAAAAAAACTAAGAGAGAAAAAATGAAATTTCAGAATCATCAATTTCTGTATTGAATTGCTAATCTAGAGGCCCACTGGCCACCTGCTCATAGCCAGGCCTTCATTCTTAGCCAATCACAGGTGAAGTCAGAAGCACTCAGATTCTATGATGTGTTTGCTATGCTTCACTTGAAACATTTACCAACTGCTGTATTTTTTTCCACAGAGTCTCACTATTTCACTATAAATACTAAAAAGAACAGGCCCCTTGTTCTCAGGCAAGAAAACACAAAAGCTTCATTTGTTTATTATTTTTAGCCACTATGCATTTTGTGTGCTTTATAGCTTCTTGAGCCATTGTTTAATTGTGAGTATATTGGCATGTGATTTGAGGTCAGCTGTCTGTTCCCTGGGTGGTACAGTCAATCTATAATCCCAACAGGGAGAAATCTCATTAAAGTTCAAGCTTCAAATTCTAGGCTATCTACATTTAATCTCCCCCCCTTCAAATCATCTATGTCTCTCATGAAAAGATTTCTCCCACTATTTAGTTTTCTTTGAATATAGTTTTTAAAGCACCTTCTCTCTCCTATGTTGCTTTAAAAAACTGAAGATTGGCAAACAGGAAAAAAAATTGCCTCCAATTCTCCCACCCAAAGATAAACATAATTATTATTTTGGTGCATAGTTTTCTCAGCTGGTTGAGAGAGTTCTTTGAACAAACATTGAAACAAACTCAAAGCAAGCTTCCCCAGGGCTCAAAGTCCTGCCATGTTCTTCAAAATCTTTTTTAAAAAACCAAAACCACATAAAGTAAGATTTTCTTTCATTTAATGTTTTCAGTTTGCTACCAGTATACAGCTCACATTGGCCATTCATCTCTGAGAAAATGGACATTTTTAAGAAAAAGTGAATTTCTGCTGTTTCAAAGCCCATTGCAAGAATGCCTTAACTGATTATATTTCACCCATTTCCTGTTCCTCTCAGATCACCCCCCACCCCAGCCCAGTATTTCTTGAACACCTACTCTGGGGTCCCTATGTCTGGCTCTTTTGCTTCCAGTTTTGCCTTTCAGGGGTGAGTGTAGGCTCAAACAGAGAAGACTGGAAGTACATACAACACAATATTAGTAGTGGTCAGTTCTGGGGAATTGGAACACAGGTATTGGTTGTATTAGTTTTTATAATCTTAGCTATTTTTCAAGTTCTAAATATTAACAAAACAAAAGATATGGTCCTTATGTTCAAGGAGCTCAATATCTAGTATAATGTGCAAACAATTATAGGACATTTCTAGACCTGCAAACAGATCATTGCTCTAGAGAGCTTTTTAACAGAGGTTAGTACAAGGTGTTAGACTCTAGCAACTAGAAGAAAAAGAGCAGGGAGCATCCCTCTCCTCCCCAGCCATGTCTTCTTAGAGAATATACGAAGGCTTCTGCAGGGAGGCAAAGCTTGACTTGAGGCTGGTAGTTAAAGCAGGGTCAACATTTAAGGGGATGAGTAGTTTTCTGCGATTTCAAGTGTAAGAGGACATTGCAGAAAAAGCCATGACATGTGAGAAATTAGACTCTGAGACCATATTGTGTGCTTGGAGAAGATAGTGTATTTTCAGTATGGCTGGGATTATTCTGTGTCAGCAGACAGGTTGGAGAGGAGAGCATTTACCAGGTACTGTATGACAAGCTACCCAGTGACACAAGTGAAGTGCATAGTGCAACATTTGTTTTGGCAATATCCTTCAGGGGACAGTGTGGAAGACAAGTGGGAGGAAGGAGGTAAGGACATAGAGAGACCAATTAGGAGGCTCCTGCAGTGATCTAGGTGAGAGATGAGGATGGCCTGTAATAGAGCAATGGCAGACAGGGATTAGGGGACAGAGGGGAGAATTTTAGAGGCTAGAATCCATCTTACACGGAAACAAATTCAATGTTGGGGAAAGGCAGAATCAAGAGTGACTGCTGGGTTTCTAACTTGGGCAGCATGTTTGATTGTGGTATAAATTTATTTGTGATATATATATATATATGGTATAAATGAGATGGGAAAGAGCAGGAATAGAGAAGGACAGATGAGTAAAATTTGTGATATGCTGAGTTTGGAGAACTTGTGATACATGGTGGAGTTGCCAAGAGACCATGAGGTATAGAGATTTGGAGTGAGTGCAGCAAGCGTGCTCTCTAGGCTAGAAGGAGACTTATCAATGTGGGCACCACCATGGTAGAGGCCACAACTGTGCTGAAGGTATCCTGGGAAGAGAGAAAGAGAGGGAGCAGAGGCTGGAGCTTGGAGGAACTCAACAGCTAAAAGACCAAGGGGTGGTCCAAGAGAAAGCAGAAAGACCAGTAGAGAGTCATGTCAGTCAATGTCACATCTGCTAAAGGAGGAGATGATTTCAAGAAGGACAAATAGTTGCTAGGTTAGAACTGGCAGAGAGTTATGCAAGACGGTGTTTCCAGATAAAACAAAAAGTGCCCATTTAAATTGAATTTCAGATAGAAACAAATTTTTTTTAGTATGTCTCCTAATTTTATTTGGTAAATAAGGCAACTCTAGTAAGATAAAGACTAAGATGTGCATGTAAATGCAGTAGTTAAAGCAGAGTCAAAGGGCCGCAGAGGGGCCTGAGAGACAGTGTATGTGAACCAATCTTTCTGGAAATCAGTCTGTGAAGCAATTGAATAGGGGGCAGAGCAAAGACAGGAAGAATTTTCTTAAGGAATATAGGCGCTATATGTAGTCACCCCCACCGATCCCCACCAGCCAGAAACCACATGAGGTTCAAGACCATGTCTTATTTGTCTTTGTAATCAAAGCCCTGACCTGCCCAGACTCTTTCTCTTGTGCATCAGAAACTCAATAAATAGTTGCTAAATTGAATTCTTAGACTGGGTTTCTCCAAGCCTTTGTTAATAAATGAGAAAAGGAAAGGCATCACTTTTGCCTCTACCTGAAAATCAGGACCCAACATATTTTAGGCAAATATAGTTCATATTTATCAGAATGATCTGGGAAATTGCCTCAGCTCTTTATTCTTATTTACCAGGGGCCATGCATCTGAGAGGCCAACAGCTGCTAATACACAGGAGCAGGAACAGCAGTTAGGAATCTCTTAATTGGCTGTGCTTGTCAAGGCTGTGCAACTTTCCAGGTGAGTGGAACAGATTCTGCATATCTGGCTAAGGGGAAAACAAAGCTTGCACCAAACCAGCTGAGAAAGCTTCTCAGGAGGATTTTTGAGGTTGGTGGGAATCTTAAGCATCCTTCAGCCTGATCTTATGTTTGTTGTTCCATTTGGCTCACAAGCCACCTTTCCTCCTTTACACAACAAAGTGAAACCCATTCACCCCAGTGGAGGGATAAACCAACCACAAAACAAACCTATGAAAAGACCGGCTCAAGCCTTAAGTGATCCAAGCGGGCAAGCAAATGCACTGGAGCTTTCCAGGATAGGCCTTCTGCATTTCTGCTCCAGAGGCACTCTAGAGTCAGCACTGGAGATGCTGTGCATTCTGCTCAGCCAGGAGGGAGGAAGGAGACGCTGGAGCTGACGTGAAGGGACTCCTGCACTTGCTATGGTATGGGATGGAGGCCCCAGGATATGCCTGGAGGGAACAGGGTCTAAGGAAGCTTTCTGTTGGTGGAAGGAGAAAGAGAAACATGGTTTAATGGAAAAGCTTAGATTTTGAGGTTGGATTAGATCTGGGTTCAAATTCTACTCTTGCTTTATGCTATTAGTTGTGTAATATGGTGGTTAAGAGCAAAGCTTCAGAGTTGGCATATTTAGATTTAATCCCTAGTGCTACAAAGGGACTGAGGATAACATTTTTCAAGATGCTTCCCTTACATATTCTTCTTACAGCCATTCTGCTTTTATGGCCCTAAGAAAGAAAAAAAGTTGAATGACATCTAAGGAAGGAGGAGAATATGACACAGGGAATGCCCCAGTCAGTGGGAGAGAAAGGAAGCCCTTTCAGTACAGGGAGGAGGCTTGGCGGGGGAATGGGAAGGGAAGGGGAAGGGTAAATGATGTAGGCCGTTCACCTGGAGGGATTCCAGAGCAGTGGTCTGGACCCCTCTTCCTGCTTAAGGATTCTGGGAGGAGACCGTCCTCAGAGGACCCCTGCACTAACCTGGGATGGGCTCCTGGAGCACAGTGGGCCTGATGCTGGACCACCCCTCAGCGTGGGGCTCCCGGGCCTGAGCCAGGAGTCCCAGGGGCCCTGGTGGGGAATGCAGAGGGTCACTGAGAGCTGAGGCCATCAGGCCTGTGTGGGCCTCTGTGGGGAGGGGAGGGGGCAGAGACAGTGAGGAGGATGGCCATGCCACAAGGGACAGGCTGAGACCTAGGTCTGTTGTATGAGTGAGAGCTGGAGAGCCACTGAGGCAGCAGCAGGAAGGAGAAAAGGTGGGGACCTCAGGCAGAAGCAGGCCCAGAGGGCAGACCACAGCTTCTGTGGCATGGATGTAGCTCAGGTGTGAACAGGGCCACACAAGCAGATACAGCTGACTTCTCCACCTTGGGCTGTGAAAACCTGGAGAAGAGAACAGGGACTGGCCCTCCAGCAGAGGAGAGAGGGCAAAATGCAGAGAGGGAGAAATAGCCTGGTGGAAGTTTGAGGCTTCAATTATTTAACTGGTTGTTCAAAGAAACTGAGATAAGTGGGAAAACACAAAAACAAAGACAATTCTTTTACTCCCACCCTCCCTCAAAAGATAAAAATCTCTGAGATCTGTGACTTGATAAGTTAATTTTTTCCAGCTCCACAATGGGATTTGGGGCTCTGGAGGAACAAACAATCAGTTACAGCAAGTAAAGGACCCATAAGTAAGCTTCAAAAACTTGGGTTATCTACTTTGAGCCTCAGTTTCCTCATCTACAAAATGGGGTAATACTACTTCCTAAGGGTTGTTGTGAATATTAAATAGAATGATGCTTGGGGAGCACTGGGACCAGGCCCAGAGCGTAGTTGTGCCAATAATGGTTTCATAATGTTATTACTTAGTTTCCTGAGCTTCATTTTCTACCTCTATAAACTGGGGGTTACAATACTGATCTCACACAATAGGTATGAAAATAGTGTTAATTTTCCTTTCCCTTCTCTTCCTCTTCTGAAGAGCTACAGTTTTTATCTTATCTCTTCTTCTACCCTGAATAAATATATCTCTATTCATTTATTCAATCAATATTTTCTGAGCTTCTGCTCTGCACAGGTCACTCTCCTGAGGGTTTCCAAGGTGATACACATACAGATGTCATTCACAGTCAGCTGGTGGTGGAGGGGAATATTCTTACTTCTTCACAATAGAAGGGAAATGATGAGGGAGACATCAAAAACACCATGGCCACTCAGAGGAGGTGGTATTGATTTCCAGTTAGAAGTTGGGGAATGCTCCCTGCATAAATGGTATTTAAACTGGACCTTGAGGAGTGAGAAATCCTTGGGAATGTGGAGACTGGGGAGGGCTGCCTAGGCAGAGATTGGTAAAAGCAAAGGCACAATGTGGTGGTGTCTTGAGGATGGGTGGGTGGTTCTGATTGGAAAAGATGAAAAGTTGGAGGGTAATGGTTGGCTAGAGAGCTGAGTACAGGACCATCATGCTACCAAGCAAATAGTTGTCGACATTTCACTTTCCCATATTTCATGCAAGGAAGGAGAAGGAGAAGATACTAAAATGTATTGAGCTTCAGATACATGTGAGTCACTGCACTGACACCGTTGTTTTATGTTTAGTGTCTCTAAACCTAATAGCCATACTGGATATTCACAGAGGAGGGAACTAAGGTTCAGAGAGGTTAAGTAACTTGTCCAAAGCGACACAGCCAGAAGTAATCCCCTGAGAATCAAAGCTGGGTTTGCCTGATCCAAAACTGGGGCTGTGAGAAAAGGCCTTCTGGTCTTACCTGTTCTACTTGTTGCCTTATAAAAGCACCACTTCTTTCCAGCTCCTGTGTTTAAGGAAGTTCTGTTACCAGTAAATTAGCAGAAAGGGTGGGCTGGAAGCAGTGTGAAGAATTGAAACCTAATGGGAGATGTTTTTGGGTCATGGAAAAACCTCCAGAGGAGATGGGTCTTCTACTCCTTCAGATGGCCTCATCGGTGTCCTAGCAATCTTGAGCCGCCCAAGGGGAATAGGGTCAGGGACTGAGACCAAGCTTAAGAAGGTAATAAGAGCCTAAATGTAGGAAACCCTAAGATACTTTCATCTTCTGTGCATTTATGCTTCATTTAAGCCCCATTATGAGGTGGATCTTAGTCAGGATATATGATAGACTGCTGTTTGTGAGTGTCCCAGACAGAAGATTCAGAAATGCCTGTCTACTTGGTTAGAACCAACATAATGAGACCCAAGGCATTTTGGTTTTGTACACAAAGCTTCTCTCTGGGGAATGAGAGAGCAGATCTGACCCTGTGAACCCTGGCTAAATGACTGAGGCTCAGAGAGGCATGTTGAATTACCCAAGCTCACACAGAGGAAGCTTCAAGATAAGAGCCCAGGGACTGTGATCCTGGCTTTGTAACTGCCCTGCTCAAGGGAGAATAAGCTCACTTAATTGGAGTACTAAAAACAGCTTACGTTTTCAATGGCCTGTGATTGGTTTTACAATAATCATAGAATTTTTATAACTAGAGGAGATAGTAAAAATCATCTAGTTCAATTAAATCATTTTATAGATGAGAACACTAAGGCTCAGAATAAGAAACTGACTTGCCTAAGGTCACAGCTGTTATAATGGTGGAGCCTGATCTAGGTCACAGCCCCACAGCCTGTGGCCAGTGCTCTGTCCACTAAGCCTTAATATTATGTTCCACTGACCATTAACTACAACCCCCACCCCTCCCCCAACATACTTGTAAGTCAAAGGTAATCAATCACTTCCTTACATTTAGACAGGCATACTTTTCCAACTTTACGAAGGAAATGAAAAAATGTATCCTAATTTCAAATTAATTTTGAAAGCAATTCCCTAGACATCTGGTACTTCACTGATTTGAGAGTCCCTACATTTTCCTGCCCAAGTCTCAGAAAGTCAAAGCAGAGAGTTGGCTTCCACGTTCCATGTTATTTTTCATGAAGATCCTCAAATACCAAGCAGATTCCGTGCACTCTCAGTGACAAGACTCTCCCTTGGGCCAAAATCCTGGACCCCAAACTTTCGCCCCAGGAATATGCAGGCTCCCACAGCCATCTAGTGCCTGGGCAGCCAGCAAGCCACCAAGCCTGTTTGCTGCCTGGAACAAAGGCCTGGAACCCACCTTTTTTTCAGTCTCCTTTTCCAGGAGGGGCTGTAACTTGCTGCCATTGACCAGGGCAGAGGCTGTTTCCCATCACTTCCTGCAATGAGGTATTTCATGGAGCCTGAGAGACGAAAATCTGGACTCTTCTCCCACTGGGATTAATGCCATTCTCCTCTCTGTTATCCCAGAATCCCCTTTCTTTAGGCTGACGTGCCTTCCTCCTCCACGACAGGCCCAGCAAGGATACATTAGTGTGATTGTCGAGCATTCCAGCAGAGCCCCTCGGGCACTGTGGCTGGAACTGATTTGTGCAGGGAACTGGGCCAGCTTCCCTTTTAATCACTCACATACTCCCAGACACAGGGGATCCTGCCCTGCTCACCCAGGGATAGAAGGAACCTCCCTCACTTTCACAGGGTCTCCCTAAGTGGAGGGTTAAACAGACATTCTAGTCTCCAGGAAAGATGAGTAAAGAGTCTCTTTTGAAACTTAATTATGAAATCAATATCTCCTGGAGCCTATCCCCCTTCCCTGGAGCTTCTGCAGAGCAGACCCTGCTCAGATGATATTCAAGCATCCACTTGCCCACAGCACTTCCCAAGCACCACTCTGACTGAGGAGGAGGCTGCGTCAGAGCTGGGCCTGGAAAAGTGGGTAGAATTTGCTCAGGACATGCAGGCGGGGAGGTGGTGTAAACCAAGGCCTGAGAGAATGAATGACCTGGGGATGGCATGAGGAAGGGAGAGAGTAAGGAGACAGCGGGAGGGGGACAGAGGTGCTTGTTGGGAAGGAGGGAGTGGTGGCTAGCCAGGGTCCAACAGGATAAAAAGGGCATGCCCAAAATGGGATAATTTGGGGAGGGTTTATTTGTAAAGGCGTGGGCAGTGGGGCACCAGAAAGAATGGTGCTGAAAACCTGGCCCAGTAAGAGTCAAGGCTTAAGAAGTATGTATCACTTTAGGCATGGAGACAACAACCAGAGAGAATCCTGCAGAGGAGCTGCCTTAGAAGGAACAGAGGCCTCTCGGTCCAGGACACAGCCAGTTTGAGGCAAGGCTGCAGGGAGAGATCCAGGCAGAGGTGGATTCACAGTGAAGTGGGGGAAGTTTAAGCCTCAGGGCCCCAAGTTAGCACAGGCCCCTCCCCAGGCCTAAGGAGGAGCCCCAGCAGTGTATTCATATGCTGCATGTTTTTGGAAAAGTTCTTGGCAAATTTTGCAAAAGTAACATATTTTTTATCCCAGTTGCCCTCTACCATGTGCGTAATATGTGGGGTGGCTTTGCAGTCGTTGTGGATATTTTTAGGATCTGGTTAAGGGGTTTGGTGGTATATATTTAAGTTGCTTACAGTCACTTCTGTATACATTTAATTCATTACTAGCTGTCCTCATGTAGGAATGACTTTCTTGTAGGAATGTCTTCCTGCAGGAATACTCTTACCTCAAACTCATATGACTTGAAGGTACACAGAGATCGCATTGTAATATGAATGTGTCCTTTGGTGCCCAGCATAGATGTATATGAGTAGAGAGAACAGAGGTTGGTAATGTGAGGAACCAGAGCTGATCTATGGTTCATCACCAGACTTATAAAATCTTACCTGGAGAATCCAATTCTCATTATCAGAAATACCTGGAACACATGCAACTAGAAACATACTGTACTATTTTCTTTTTAAACGGAATTTCACATGTTAGTTTTTACATTCCTGTGTTTGTGGCCTATAAGCATAAAAAAATTTCAGACCATACCAAAAGTAGTAATTTTAATACTAAGAGGAAGAAAGAAATGCCAATAGAAGTAAAGGACCTTGGATTATCTGATAATCTTATTGATGAAGAAGAGTAAAGCATACGAGCTCATTGGGAAATGATTTGCTCTTCTTGCTGCTTTGATACAAAATCCTAACATTCATGAAAATGTCTTAGATTAGGTTCCGTAGAAATCTCCTATGAAATGGAAAGTTGCATGCAGAAGGCTCTTGAGATATATTTGTAAGGAAACAAGGAAGGAGGACTGGGAGAAGACAACCAGCATGTGGCCTCAGTACATAGGATATTCTCAGCAGCTGAAGGATGGTTGCACTGCCCTGTATCTGGGGATCTGGGCAAATCCTCATGGTACCCTTTACAGAAGATAACATACAACTCATGTTATGCCACTATAAAGGGGACCTCAAAGACGAACCGGTTTATAAGTGTTAGCAATTTAGAGTATTTAAGATTAGTTCCTGACAAGAAAATTTGAAATGTCCTAAATCTTAGTGACATATGGAAGAAAAGGTCAGAAGTCTTCCTAAATTGGACCACAATCTCAAAATCTTATATGATATTACAGTGAGTTGTGAAGCTGATTGTTCTATATTATCCATGATTAAAAACAAAAAGTTCCAGTCAAGCCTTCTAGAAGAAGGACTGGATTACATTTCCATTCTTTCTCTAGAAAATTATATTACAAAGTTGTCTTATGAAGAGGCAGAGCAAAAAATACATGAAAAGGAAAGAGGAAGATGCTGCTAAAAAAAATAGGGAAAAAGTATTATAGAATTTTCCAAGCAGCTAATTAAAAAAATACTGTAATTTCTCTGCATTTAGTGCTACCATGAGAATTTGTAAGCTTTTTAAAATTTGAGTTCTTTCCTCATTCTAAATAGATATTTCCTAATATTTTATTCATAATTGTGGACCAATAAAATTGCAAGCTTCAGTCTCATAAACCCAGAACCACACTTAGACCCAGAAGAATAAACACCCTGACCCCACACTCCTCTTTTCCTTAGGTAACGTTCTGGAGCTACAGACTCAGTGGAAGCCAGAGGCTGGTGCAGGTTAGCCTCTGGGGCAGGAAAGGAGATGGAGAAGGGTTGCCCAAGATATCAACTGCAGCTAAAGTAATGTGGAACCAGGTGTGGAGGCCTTGAATGCCAAATCGCCTTGCATCTTATATACAGAAAAGTGAAATTTGAGTGACGTGAAAACAAAAACACATATGGTGGGAGACTTTACTCAGGGGTTGTAAAACATGCCTGTCACTCACCACTCACCAGCAGCCCATCTGAGGCAAAGTCCTGCACAGATGTACAAGCAGGAAGATGTGTCTGCTCTTCTTCTCTTTTGTGGCCTGTGGAAGGTCTGTGTTCCCATAAGCTGTAGAGGAGAAGCTAGTGAGAACAACATGAAGGAGGGGGGCCCAGAGCCATCACCATGGACATGACCTCTAGTCAGAGGCTGCAGTTATTTCATTATTTTAGCAGCCCTTTTATCCTGCATGCCCAATTTATATCTTCCCTATGCTGTAGCTAAGGCCTCCTCTCCTTGTTGCTGCCTCACCTGTCTGGCTCCCAGGTGCAGCTCTGCATGGCTGGTGCCAACTGCACATGCAGTATCACACGGGCCTCCCACCCTTGGACGGTAGGAACCCAAGTTTGAGGTGGAGATGCCCAAACTGAATTCTGCTATTGTCTCCTCTGAGACACTCTTGCACACCTGAAATCCTGGCATTTTTTCCCCCATGAAATCCTTTCCCTAGATCTTTTTCTGCTCTGCTGGGATCCCAAGAAATCCCAGAATTACCCTCTCCTTTTCTTGTCCCACACCAACTGCTCTCCTTGACTGATCTCTCCAGAACTCCTGCATCTGCTCTCTCCAGCCAGCTGGCCTTCTCAAGTTCCTCTTATTCAGCTTCCTCTTTTATCCAGCGCACCTCTGCTTTATCCAACACATCCCAAATACTTCAGAAGCAATACACTCAAAACCAAACTCACTAAATCCTGATGACTCTCCCTTCGTAATCCTCCTCACATCCGTTCTCCCGTCTTCTTTCTCTCTTTCACTCTCTTTAGAAGCCTCCTATTACTTCTGGTTCAGATCACTGTAAACACCTGTCTTCGTCTGCCAGCACTCTGTGCCATGGTGAGATTCCTAGGACTGGTTGTGTCACTCCTCTCCTCAAAACCTGTCGCTCTCTCTCACATCACAAATTGAATCCAAATCTCTCAGCCTGGCAGTCTATTTTACAGGCAAGCATGCATGTGATATTGCAGTTATTTGTAAATATATAGTCATGTATTTATTGTTTGCCCCAGACAACCTCTCCTGCTCCTCCCACTAGACAGTGAAATTCATTGGCATTCAGTAAGTGTTCACTAAACAAGTAAACAGTTCTGCCTTGGTTTCCCTTTTAGCTTCATCACTCCCTGCCCCTCCCTCCAGCTCTCATGCCCTCAGGCTAGCCCAACTCAAAAGCTCACTGTTCTCCCTCCTCTTCTCCCAATTCTGTCCTCATCTGCACTCTGACATATAAATCCCCCAATGGGGGACTTCCTTTGCCAGCCTCTGGCTGCTCCTTCCCAACATACAGGGCACCAGTACACACACACACACACACACACACACACACACACACACACACACACACACACACACACACACACGGTCCTTCTCCATGAAGCCTTTCTTGCGTCTTTCTCTTCCTGGCTTCTCTCCCCAGGAACTAATCTCCTTTCAGAACTCCCTCAGCATTTGTTTATATGCCTCCTATGGCTTGGATCATGTTTTGCTGACCTATTTCACTTACTGGTTTATAAGTCTTATCTCCTCTACAAGATAGAGAATGCCTCCAGGACTGAACTGTGTATGATTCATTTTTTTCTCTTCAGCAGCAACTGGCCTATGGTGGACACTTATGAATGGATTAATGGACGCATCTGCCCTTCCAAGCATAAAGGCCATTTTTCTTGCTATGGCCTAAACACCTATTTTAATCACACATATACAATTCATGATTAGATTCTTATTGTCAAAAACTCGAACAATACAGATAAAACTAAAATTCCCTTTGCTTGTCCCCAATACTAGCCCCCACCCCGTTTATATACCTATACAATGAAGGTATAATATAATTTTGTGGGATTTTTTTTTTTTACAGAAGTGATAGACTATATAAATTGTTCTGCAGCTTACTTCTTTCACAATGTGTCAAAAATATCTTTTCATATTTCTATACATTAGATATATGGTAACTCCCTCTTTCAAACAGCTGCAACATTTCCTGGTTTGGGTGTGCCACAGCTTATTTAATCATTCCCTGATTGGTGCACACTTACATTATTTTCAGCTCTTTGCTATGTACGTGCCTCTTTGCACACATGTGTCTTCTTTTAGAATAAAGATGAGAAGTAGAATTTTGAGTCAAAAGAAATGCATTTTAAAAATTATATTCAATTCAAGCCAAAAAATTGTATTAAATATCTTGAAATTGACTTCCAAAGAGACTGTATTTATATTCCCCTGAACACTTGCCATAGCTTGATGTTAAAAATCTTTAACATTTTGGCCAATCTAATGACAGAAAAATGGCATTGTGTTATTAATGGCATTGTGCATGTCCTCATTTACTGTAAGTCAAGTGGAGCACCATTTTACGGGTTTACTGCCCTTTTGGCTTTCCTCTCGCATGAAACCAACATGACCTCTGCCCATTCCTGCACTGGTGGTTTATCTTTTTCTTACTGATTTGTACTATACCTTTGCAAACTCTGGATATTAATTTTTTGTCTATTACGAATAACAAATATATTCTAAATATTTTCTCTGAATTTATTGCCTGTCTTTTAATTTTCTTGAGGGTGCCCAGTTTGTTACAGATATTTTCTCTTTGATCCAACTTTGAATCTTTCAAATATGTATCTAATTGTCCCAGAACTTTGTATGAAATACCCACCATTCCCTGATGATGTGAAATGGCACTTTTACAGAAAGCACAATTTCTATTTACATGGATCTGCTCCTGGACTTTTAAGTTTTCTTTATCACTTTGTTTAAGGTATGTTTCTTATGAACAATATTTGAGATAGATTTTTGGTTTTTTTTTTTCAGCCCTGTCTATATAATCTGTCTTTTAAAGAGAGAATTCAGTTCATTCACACTTAGTTTAACAACTTGATTTGATTACTTGATTTGATTCTTTAAAACAAATTCCTTGAATCAGATCAACTTAAATACTTGATTGGATTCCTTGTGGCTTACCTTACACTTATGACTTTTTTTCTCTTTCTTTTTCCTCAATATGGCTAGCTTGCTCAGATTGCCATTCCATTTGACCCTTGTTAATGTGGGAGTTCCTCTGTACTCTTTCTAGCCCATAATGGTTATCTCCCTTTTCCTTTTCTGGTGCTCATATTCAAACTCTATTTCTTTGCTATTATAAGAAAACAGAGTATCCCACTTACATACTCTATTTCTTTATTTCTCCCATTTAGGTGCTTCTTCCTTCCACCAATGGAATATTTAGAATACTTTTACTTTCCCCATTTTTTTCTCCTTACCCCAAGGGCTTTTGGGATGCTTTTACTCTGCATGCCTGCCTCCAAATCCTAGATTTTGCTGAAATTGCATAGTACTTTTCTTTCTAGATCTTATTAGAATTTTCTTTGTAGTATTTCACCTTTATTTTAAGAATCCTTATTCAGCATTATACATTTCCAGACCGTCTCTCTTATCCATTTATATTAAACCATATATATGTGGACATATCTCTGCACACATATATCCACATATGTGTATATAGACAAGCATGTATATATAATACATGTGTGTATATGTATATATAGTGAAACATGGGTTATTGCTCACCCCTGTTTCCTCTATTCTCTATTACAATTCATTTGATTTTAGTTGGAGTCTTAAAAACTATTTTCTTCACAGTCCTAAAACTTTTGAATCCTCACGTATTTGTAAAAACATGTATATATATTTTTGATCCATTTTTCTTCTGGGCAAATGACCGCTTGGTTAGGTACAGGACTACTGACTGCCCCTCCTGACCCCAGGAATCTATACATGTTATTCCAATGTCTTATTTTGTCTTCTGGAATCAATTAGTCCCATGATCTAGTCTCCTAGATCTCTAAATCTCATATTTTCCTTTCTGAGTTCAATTTATTTGTATTTTCCTCCATGGTTTGTGAAATTTTGACACTTCATCTTACAAGCCACTAATTTTGAGTCTCATCTCTACCATTTCCTTTTAATCATCCACTTCATTTTTTTTGGTTAAAAAAGCACGCTTTTCAGTTTCAGGATATTTTCACTGGGTTCTTTCTGTTGTTGTTTTGTTGAAGTTGTCACCTGTCTCTGCTGGTGGCTCTGAAGAAGCGTGTTCTGGATGTTTGGTACAGTCCTCTCCCTGTAGCTACCGGCCTCTTGGGTATGTTGTTTCCTTTCTTTGTCTGGTCCCAGTGGTTCAGTGGCTAGAAAAGTGATGGCTGTGGAGGCCTGTGTAAGAGCTGGCAGGCTGGCAGGCGACCTCCTGTTGAGGCAGCAGGAGGAACTCCTAGGTCCACAGTCCCAAAGATGTAGCACCCTCAGTTCACCTGTTCCGTCTGCTTTAGCTTTTCTGGGCTGGGGAGACTTGAGCATGGCCAGAGTGACACATGGCCAGAGTCAGGCTTCCTTCACAATCTCACTGCAGGTTCTCTTAGGGACAGAAAGCCCTGCCTCAACTATCCACTCTGTTTCCTCCAGGCCCTTCCTTGACTGCCTGTCAGCCTCAACAGCTGCTTGGCTCAAAAGAGGTAGATGGGTACAAGCTGGAGTTGTATGTGGAGGGAAAGAGGCACATTATGCTGCTGCCATCCCAGAATCCATTTTTTAACTCTTCAGTTTTTCAGACATCTTAGTGTATTCCTATACCACTACCACAGAGTTTTAACGACTAGAGCATTGAAGTAAAATTTGCTGTGTGGTAAGGCATGTCTCCCCTCTTTGGTTCTTGTTTCTAAGTTTACCTTGGCTCTTCCTGTGCATTTCCTCTTTTGGATGAATATTCAAATTAGCCTGTTGTTTCTTAAACTACCATTCTATTTTCTGCCTCTTTGAGTTTGACTTTTATAGGTGCCTCTTGTAAGTAGAATTGTACACTATGGGTGCTTCTTCTAAGTAGAATAGTACAATATTTGTCTTTTAGTGACCGTCTTATTTCACTTAGCATGATGTCCTCAAGATTCATCCATGTTGTGGTATGTGTCAGGAATTCCTTCCTTTCTAAGGCTAAATAACATTCCATTGTATGTATAGATATACCACAATTTGTTTGTACATTGATATGTCACATGCCTTCCACCTTTTGGCTATTATGAATCATGCCATCCCCCAGTTTTAATAATGATCAACTCAGGCAATCTTATTTAATCTATAATCCCCCTATTTCCCCTTTCCATATGGGGTATTTTATATGCTATATTTTCTATTTTGTTGAAGATCATTCCCAGGGAGAATCTGAGCCTGGGAACCAATATTATTTCACCCGAATAGCTTAACATAAAGATGGAGCACAGATGAAATAGGAAAGCTGTTACAGAAATAGTGGGTGAGGAAGAAGAGGCCAACGCTTATATCACATGTACATGAGCTTCTGCTCTGCTGTACTGTCCCCTCCTTCTTCCTCAGACCTCTGGTCCTAAGGTTCCTGAAGTGGAGAGGACTCCAAAGCTCACAGACCACTGCAATTGCCCCACTGGTCTGGGTGCCTTGGAGAAGACTCTGCCTCTTGTTCGCTTCCCTCCAGCTAGAGCATTTTGCTCTGGCAATGCTAGGGCTCAAGTCAAACTATGCCTTGAACTCACTGACACTACCTTGGGAGCCAAGGTCTATTCCTGGAGAAGAGATTAGTGGAAATTCCTCAGTAAGAAATTGGCTGCCTGTGAATGCCAGGAGGCGTCACTAGATAACCTACCAAGAAACAAGGGTTCTAATGTTCACATCACTTTCAAATTATACTGAGCCCCAGAGTATGACACAATTTAAGTAAACTAACTTGGCCCTGTTGAACCATTCTCCAGAGCACACAGGCTTTCTGCTGAGACTCACCTTGGAGGCGCATGGTCTCTTTTCCCTTGTTACTTGGAGAAATGGGACCTTGTGCTGACAGAACATTCTGGAAAGGCCTGTATTTATCTTCCCTGTGGCCTTGGAGAGAACAAACACAATCATTCTCACCCTCCCTTAAAGGTGCCTTTACTTAGAGTCCCCAGTTTTCTCTTCCCAACCATGTCAACACCAAAAATATTCCTTTGACATGCCCCCATAGACAGCTCAAATCTGGGCTAGCTTACATTCAAAGGAAATCATTGCTGCAGAAAATCTTTTGGTCTCCTCCCAACCCAACTACGCTAGTAGCCCTGTCTTCTCTCTTTTCCACTCCACTGGTCTGAGATTTCTCTCTACCCTCATGAGGAACATTATAGTAAGTGTGAGTTAATCCAGGGTTTGACCTTGAACAAATTCCAACAGGAGCTGAAGCATCTGGGGCCTTCTTGCCCTTCATAGACCCCAGACAATCAGTAGACATGTGTCTTGAGCTGGTGACATGAAGGTGCTCTTGGATGTCAGAGGCAGAGTCCTGTATTGCAGACTAGGGCTCTACCACATTCTTCCACCAACTCTCTGACAAACATGACCTACCACTTCTGCTCCCTTAGTCTCAGTTTTCTGGCAAAATCAGGGGTTGAACTGGATGGTCCTGAAGATACCTTCTAACTCTGAGTCTATGGAAAAAAAGTCACAAATGCTAGAAATCAGAAGTACTTGTGTGGCTAAGAATCCTAGCTCAGAGATCCTTAGAGGCCACCTGGGCCAAAGGTGTAGCTGGGAGAGAAGTGGGAACTCTAGATGGGGCCTCCCAAGGTAGAATCTGGAAGGTGCTTTGATATGTATGAAAAGAGACTGGAGAGCCTGGAATAGCAAATGAGCTGATCCAGCCTGGGATGGGGCTGGCCTGGGCCTCCTCAGAGTGAGAAATACTGCTCCTTACATTGCACAGGTGGGATCTTGGGCCACCACTGATTTAGATGGCTGTGGTTCTGAGGTCCAAGGGGGACTTTGGGTCGTAAGAACAAGGAATCCTTTTTCTCCATGCACAAAGGCAATTGTGGAGGTCACCGGGATCCAGGATCAAGATTTAGAACCCAAGGAGGAGGCTGTCAGAAGCTGCAAAAAAAACAACAGAGACTTCCTACATGTTCTAAAGCAGTGGTTCTCGAGCTGTAGGTCAGAATTTAGGGCTTGTTAAAACACAGAGTGCCGGCCACACCTCTTTTTTTGATTCAGTAGGTTGGGGCAGGGATTGAGAATTTGCATTTTAACAAGTTCCTTTCTGGTCCTGAAGCTACAAGTCTGGGGACCACCCTTTGAGAACTTTATTAAAGAGACTGAGAGGAGATGTCATGGGGTGGTGGTGAAGGGCTCATTAGAGTTCTGTCCTTTACCAGATGTGTGCAAGCCATGTAGCTCTTCTAAACTGTTTCTTCACCTGTAAAATGGGATTGATAATAAGGGAGGAGTAGGGAGTTGATACATATAAATAACTCAGACTAGTTTCTGACACAAAGTAAGTGCACACAAATGTCAGTCATTTGTGCCTCTCAGTGTGGTGGCTGATGAATGTAAGGCCCTGGCATGTGAAAAGTGCTCAATAACAGTACTAGTTTGTATATGTATCAGGCTTGTGCTCAGCTGGGAATAGAGGAAACCAACTAGAGTGGCTTGAACAATGAGGGGATTTTTCCCTCCTGTTAACGATGAGCCCAGGGGTGAGCAGTCCTGGGCTGGTGTGGCAGCAAAGCAAGGACATCCCAAGACCCAGGTTCCTCTGACTTCTCTGACTGACTTGCTTGCTGCGTGGTTTTTGTCGTCAGGGTTACAGGGTGGCTGCTGCACCTCCAGCCCTTGTTCCAGGCAGCGAGGAGGACAGCATTAAGGCCAAAAAGGCACACTTTGACCTTGGGGTATTTGCTTTCATGCTCTTGAAGGGCGGTCCTCCTCAGACACTCAAGCCAGCATCTCACAGGCCCCAGCTCACTGGGGGTCAGGGTGGGGGGCATCTCATGTGGCTACCATAGCTGCCAAGGAGACTAGAAAGTTAAGTGTTTTTGCTTCCCAGACTCTATGGTAGAGATGTCAAGAAAAGGGAGATTGAGGTGCATGGTGAGAGATCCAGCTAAGGTATCTGCTATTTGATGGTTCAATGTTTGAAAACCATGGCAAGTTCAGTGAGCCGCCCACAGTTCATCCTATGCCTTTAAGTGACTCTGTGTGTGTGTGTGTGTGTGTGTAATTAAGAGAGAGGGGGAGAGAGAAAGAGACTTAGTTTAGAACTGTCTTGTAGGATAGTTTGTAAGCAGGCCTTTTGTTCCTCATCCCTTTGTCATCTCACGTCACCCCCACAGTGCAGAAGCTTCCCCAGGTTCATGATTTTCTTGACTCCTTGCTAGACCAGGTGCTGTCTCAGCACTGGAGACACACTGTGCACAAAGCATGTGATTAGCCCAGCCCTCATGCAGCTTATAGTCTAACAGGGAAAACATTAAAAATTAAAATTAAAAGGCATTTTTGAAAGTCCCTAAATGACAGGGGCTTGTCAGTGAAATTAAGTTGAATGTGATTTATTTGATTAAAAAGAGTCAAATTTGCCATCAGACTTCCTCCAAAAAGCCTTAAAGAGGCTTTAGGAATCCCTAGTCCTGAATGCATGGTACCTAATAAGCCCTTAAAAAACAGTTGTTGACTGTTGAATGACCCTCCCTCTTTGAGTACCTACTTGATCTCCCTTCCTAGAATTAATTAAGCTCTTCTGGATCAGAAGCCATGGCTGATTTATATCTGCCTCCTCAGTGTCTAGTTTAGCACTGCCACACAGTAGGAACTAGGAAATATTTGTGGATTGGAATGGAATCAAGTTTACATCATTAATAAAGAGTGCCAAATTGGCAGCTGGACCAAATCCACTTTGGGTGTGTATTCTCTGGGTCAGTGTTGTATAATCACAGTAATGAATTCTTTTTAACCTCATAAACTTTTCAGTGTGAAGCCACAGCCTCAGCCTGGCACCGAATGCACACATTTTTTCCCTGTGAATTTGCTGTAGGGAGAGATTGACTCCAAGAGCCTCGGCAGGTTTAAACATCCCTGAGGGCATGCAGCAGGTCACCCTACCTGGTTTCTCTTCAAGCCACCCTTTTTGGCCCTCATTTGCAGAAGCAATGACTGTGTAAGGGACACTTCTCTCCACTGAAAGAATGAGGACTCTACAAATAGGTGGACCAAGTTTCTTTTTTTTTTTACCTTCTTGTTTCTGAAGTTCTCTCTGCCCTGAGAACAGCAAGGCACACACAGGCACCTAATCCTGCTTGTCAGACGAGGCACTGCATTGGGAGCAAGTCTCCTGGGAGGCCCTTCTTTCCCTTCCTAGAATTTGAGGTCTAATCTAGTGGAAAAAGCATATTGCCACCATCATGAGAATAATGTCAGTTTTATCCCGATCAAAATAAAAGAAAATAGGATTTTATCAATTGTAAATTTTTCTTTCATACATTTTTCTTAAGCTTTTTGCCCACTAGTAAAAAGGTAAAGGTGCAGCAAGTGGAATATTTCCTGAAGCTCCACAGACATTCTGCGGGCCTTTGCCAGCAGGACTCATTGGCACAGTTCTGCTGCCAGACATGCTCAGAAGCCACCTGCTGCCTGGAAGGCAGGGAGGGGAGGTCAGCTTGCCCTGATGCTCAGTTGTGTCTGCATGTTTCTGTGTTCTGATCCACCCACAGAAGCAATACTCAAATATGAAAAGGACCATCTCCACTTGGCTAAAAGCTTTTCTTCTGTGTGACAAGGGGGCAAGCATGTGGCTTGGAGTCTGACAGTCCTAGGTTCTATCCTTAGCCCTTCTACTCACTAATTGCATAACTTTGTTACTTAACCTGTCTGAGCCTCAGTTTCTCCATGTGGAGAGAAATCCTACTTACCTAGTGTCTTGCCAATGGGTTTCAGCCCCAGGCAAGTTCGCTATGGATTCAGTGTGACCAAGGAAAATGACAGCAAAACGTTCTTGGGGTGAAAGGGTTATACCCAACTTTATTTCCAGGTGGCAAGTCAGTCACTAAAATCCCGTTCACTCAGAGCGAGTCTGCACAGCAAGTCAGTCTCTGCCTCTGGGCCCCTTTGTCCTCACAGCCATCCTCTGGGCCTCTCTGCACAGCTATCCCACACAGCCATCCTCTGGGCCTCTGTCCTTGGCACTGCACAACTCCAGCCTCTGCTTTCCTGCAGCCTTACAGCCCTGCCACTATGTCGTGCCCAGAGCACTGGGCAGAGCTCTTTATATAAAGTCAACAGCCATGTATTGTCCACAGGTGTGCAGTGAGCTAGTCAACCAGGGCCAGGTGAGAATCCTGGCCACAGGAACTCTCATTTTATCCACACCTAGGATTTTGGGGAGGACTACGATACAGGAAGAGTAGCTGATGGTACCTCTGAGCCAGGAGAGATGGCCATTATTATTTCTCTGATCCATATGTTGGTTGCTGAGTGCCTATGTTTTTTTCCTGGCAAAGGGATGGGTGTGACTTGGCCACAGGTGTACCATCAGCAGCCCTCGATCCTGTTGTCCTTGCAAAAGCTTTCATTCAGTTTAAGGGGCCGTGAATTGTTTTACCTGTTATAGCCTCATCAATCCTTTATCTATCTCTCAGTCCCTGCTTCACTCCTTCTTACTCAGAGAAAGAGTGTTTTTCCCGCCGGTATTTTGTTCAAGCAGTGGTTTCAGAAGTTCTTTCCTGCTATTTGGAAGGAGCAAAGAGCACAAAGAACAGGAACGCTCGCTGCCTCCTCGGAAGGAGATGCAGGGCTTCGCGGGATTCGCAGCAATCATCACCTTTCCGGGGCCCTGGGGCCAGGGGAAGCGTGCACCACTGCTGCTTACTAAACACGCGCAGACGCGGACGGACCCTGCTTTGCGCGAGAGTGCCCACTGATCCACGCTTCCTCTCCCTGACCCTGGCTTCTCATGGCCAGACAAGAAGCTGCAGAAAACTGTGTGCCGACTTGACGCATGGACCCTGTCCAGCGTGCTTGCTGTCCTGCAGACCCCTTGGGAGGACTTTGGTCCTGCTGCACATTTGGTCCAGGCGCCTTTACTCAAGGATGAGAGACAAAGCTGACCAGAGAAAGGCTGAGAGACAGAGACCAAGAATTAAAAAAGCAAAGCCTGAAGGAGAGACACAGAGAAAGAGGGAGAAAGATATGAGAGGCAGAGAGAGAGAAGAGAGTGCATAGTCTGAGAGAGCCACGCAGGGACCAAAAGATAGAAACAGTGAGAGACCAAGAGGTAAAGGGAGAAACAGAGACAGAGAAATCCACAGTGAGACAGAGACAGAGAGACACACAGAGAGACAGACAGGAGAGGAGTCACAGAAATAAGGAGAAAGACACAGAGAAGCTTGCAGAAAGGCGGAAAGAGAGAACTATATGGAGGGAGAGCTATAGACAGAGACAGAGACACAGTCAGAGGGAAAGGGAGTGAAAACACAGTTTAGAGGGAAATGAGGCTGAAGAGAGAAGCTGGACTTGCAGGGAAGGCAGGCCGAGAGGTGGCTGTACTGGGGACATGAACAGTTTGCACCCAGAAGTCCTTATAGTGCAGTGGTTTCTTAGCTCTCTGTGGCCAGCTGAAAGTCATTTGCAAACAACACTCTTCAGATAGTGGGCTGGGCGGATTTGCAGGGCCAGCTGGGCTTCAGCTGCAGTTTACAGTGGCTGGCCCTTTAATCCTCTGGCTGGGGCTGCAGGCAAGGCCCAGAAGCTCAGGGCAGGTGCTCCCCACAGCTCCCCACGGGACCACAGCAAGGACCCTGCAGTCCCAGGTGACCACAGCTGGTGGAGCTCAGGGAGAGGAGCATCCGTCCGTCCGTATGCACACTCAGGCACCTGCTGGTCAGGAGCCTGCAAGAGCCCTGGGGCTTGCACCCTGCAGCTGCTTGTCTGGCCCCCACTGCGCTGCAGTGCAGGCCTCTGTTACTATCTTGGGAATGGGGAGCAGCTGGCCCATTTCCCAAGCAAACCCTTCTCTGTTGTCAGGCACTCACATGTCCACATCAACACATACACTTCCCGGTCTGATGGGCAATGGCTCCTCTCAGAGAGGACTTAAGAATTAAAGTCACCCATTGTAGAATTTCTTTATTTCCCAACACACTGGGGCAAAGTCAGGTGGAAAATGCTTCCCCTAGGAAATCCTAGCTGGTTTCAGCATTGTACCCCCTGGAAGCTCCCAAAGACAGGAGCTCCAGGCAGAGGAATCAACTCTCAAACATGTCAGATGTTAAGAGACCATTTTGGACCCTGTTCCCAGAGCCTCTCACTCTCTGCTGCCTCACCCTCACTCCCTGACCTGACCTCTGTTCCCCTTACTCCTGCCTGTTCCCCTTTGTGCCCCGAGGACTACTGAGCTCCTCTCCCTCCTTGTTTGCCCTCTGTCCCTCACAGTATGTCCACTCCTATCACCCCTGACTCTTCAGGAGCTTGGTTTGCCCCTGGGCCATAGCAGGTGGCCAGCCATCTTGCTGGCCAGACCCATACCCTGATGGGGACATGAGGCATTGCCTTGAGGCTCCAGGAGGTGTGGAACCATCTTCCTGTTGGAGATGGAGGTGATATCTAAAAAATGCTTCCACTTTGACCCTGGACCTCAAAGTAGAAGTTGCAATATAGGCACATCTCAGAAATACTGTGGGTTTGATTCCAGACCACTGCCATAAAGCAATATTACAATGAAGTGAGCCGAATGAAGTTTTTGGCTTCCCAGTACATAATAAGAGTGATGTTTATACTATACTGTAGTCTATTAAGTATGCAATAGTATTATATATAAATTTTTTTGCATTTGTATGTTAGTTTTTGCATAAACATCTGTTTTTATTCCTCTTGGATAAGTTCCTCAGATGGAAATCGCTGTGTAGGTGTACATACTTTTTTTTTTGGTATCATTAATGTACAGCTACATGAGCAACATTATGGTTTCTAGACTCTCCCCATCCATCATCGAGTGTCCACCACATACCCCATTATAATCACTGTCCATCAGCATAGTAAGATGCCAAAGAATCACTACTTGTCTTCTCTGTATTGTACAGCCCTCTCTGTGCTCCCCCACCTACATTGTCTGCTAATCGTAATGCCCCTCTTTCCTCCTTGTCCCTCCCTTCCCACCCATCCTCCCCAGTCCCTTTCCCTTTGGTAACTGTTAGTCCATTCTTGGGGTCTGTGCTTCTGCTGCTGTTTTGTTCCTTCAGCTTTTTTCTTTGTTCTTATACTCCACAGATGAATGAAATCATTTGATACTTGTCTTTTTCCACCTGGCTTATTTCACTGAGCATAATACCCTCTAGCTTCATCCATGTTGTTGCAAATGGTAGGATTTGTTTTCTTCTTATGACTGAATAATATTCTATTGTATATGTACCACATCTTCTTTATCCATTCATCTATTGATGGACACTTAAGTTGCTTCCATTCCATGGCTATTGTTAATAGTGCTGCGATAAACATAGGGGTGCATATGTCTTTTTCAAACTAGGCTGCTGCATTCTTAGGGTAAATTCCTAGGAGTAGAATTCCTGGGTCAAATGGTATTTCTATTTTGAGTTTTTTGAGGAACCTCCATATGCTTTCTACAATGGCTGAACTAATTTACATTCCCACCAGCAGTGTAGGAGGGTTCCCCTTTCTCCACAACCTCGCCTGCATTTGTTGTTGTTTGTCTTTTGGATGGTGGCCATCCATCCTAACTGGTGTGAGGTTATATCTCATTGTGGTTTTAATTTGCATTTCTCTGATGATTAGCGATGTGGAGCATCTTTTCATGTGCCTGTTGGCCATCTGAATTTCTTCTATGGAGAAGTGTCTGTTCAGATCCTCTGCCCATTTTTTAATTGGCTTATTTGCTTTTTGTTTGTTGAGGTGCATGAGCTCTTTATGTATTTTGGATGTCAACCCTTTATCGGATCTGTCATTTATGAATATATTCTCCCATACTGTAGGATGTCTTTTTGTTCTATTGATGGTGTCCTTTACTGTACAGAAGCTTTTCAGCTTGATATAGTTCCACTTGTTCATTTTTGCAATAGTATTGTATCTTAAAAAACAATGTATATACCTTAATTAAAAGATACTTTACTGCTAAAAAAAAAAGCTAACTATCAGCTGAGCTTTCAGTGAGCTGAAATCTTTTTGCTGGTGGAGCATTTTAGGTAAGATGTTGATGGCTGCTGACTGATCAGACTGGGGGTTGCTGAAAGTTGGGGTGACTGTGGCAATTTCCTAAAATAAGACAACAGTGAAATTGGGCACATTAGTTGATTCTTCCTTTCATGAACAATTTCTCTGTAGCATGCAGTGATAGTGGATAGCATTTTACCCACACTAGAACTTCTTTCAAAATTAGAGTCAGTCTCTCAAACCCTGCTGTTGTTTTATGAACTAAATTTATATAATATTCTAAATCCTTTGTTGTCATTCCAACAGTTTTCACAGCATCCTCCCCAGGAGTAGATTCCATCTCAAGAAACCACCTTTGCTCATCATAAGAAGAAACTCCTCATCTATTCAAGTTTTATCATGAGATTGATGCAATTCAGTCACATCTTCAGGCTCCACTTCTAATTCTAGTTTCTTGCTATTTTGACCCTATCTGTAGTTAGTTCCTCCACTGAAGTCTTGAGTCCCTCAAAGTCACCCATGAGGGTTGGAATCCACTTCTCCCAAACTCCTGTTTTTGTTGATATTTTGACTTCTTCCCATTAATCATGAATGTTCTTAATGGCATCCAGAATTGTGAATTCTTTCCACAAGGTTTTTGATTCACTTTGCCCAGATCCATCAGAGGAATCACTCTCTATTGCAGATATGGCCTTATGAAAAGTATGTCTTAAATAATGAGGATGGAAAGCCAAAATGACTCATTGATCTATGAGATCAGGCAGAGAGTGGATGTTGTATGAGCAGGCATGAAAACAACACTAACCTTGTTGTACATTTCCAATAGAGCTGTTGGGGTGTATTGTCAAGGAGTACTCATATTTTCAAATGAATCTTTTTTTTTCTGATTAGTAGAACTCAAAAGTGGGGTTAATATATTCAGTAAACCATGTTGTGAACAGATGTGCTGTCACTCAGGCTTTGTTTTCCATTTATAGAGCACAGGCAGAGAAGATTTAGTATAATTTTTAAGGACCCTAGGAGTTTTGAATGGTCAATGGGCATTGGCTTCAACTTAAAGTCACCAGCTGCATTAGCCCCTAACAAGAGAGTCAGCTTGTCCCTTAAAGCTTTGAAACCAGGCATTGACTTCTCCTCTGCAGCTGTGAAAGTCTGAAATGGAACCATCTTCCAATACAAAGTTGTTTTGTCTACGCTGAAAATCTGTTGTTCAGTGTAGCCACCTTCATTAATGATCTGTGTGGGATCTTCTGGAGAACATGCTGCAGCTTGTACATCAGCACTTGTTTTTTTTTTTACATCTTGCACTTTTATGTTACAGAGAGGGCTTATTTCATTAAAACTTTAAGCCACCCTCTGCTAGCTTCCAAGTTTTCTTCTGCAGTTTCCTCACCTCTCTCAGCCTTCACAGAACTGAAGAGCATTAGGGTCTTGCTGTGGATCAGGCTTTGGCTTAGGGCATGTTGTGGCTGGATTGATCCCCTATCCAGACCACAAAACTCTCCATATCAGCAATGAGGCTTTCATTTTCTTATCATTTGTGTGTTCACCAGAGTAGCATTTTAATTTCCTTCAAGAGCTTTTCCTTTGTATTCACAATGTGGCTGTTGGGTGCAAGAGGTGTGGCTTTTGGCATATCTTGTCTTTTGACATGCCTTCCTCACTAAGCTTAATCATTTCTAGCTTTTCATTTACAATAAGAGACATGAGAGAATTCCTCTCACTTATACACTTAGAAGCCATTGTAGGGTTATTAATTGGCTTAATAACATTTTCAATATTGTTGTGCCTCAGGGAATAGGGAGACAGGAGGAGAGGGAGAGAAACAGAATGGCCGGTGGAGCAGCCAGAACACCCACATTTATCCATTAAGTTCATTGTCTAATGTGGGTGTGGTTCGTGGAGCCCCAGAACAATTGCAGTGGTAACATCAAAGATCACTGATCACTGAAGAGAACTACCAAAACATGACAGAGACATGAAGCGAGCAAATGCCATTGGCAAAATGGCGCTGATAGACTTCTTCAAGGCAGGGTTGCCTCAAACCTTCAATTAGTAAAAATGCTATACAAAAAGTGAAGTACTATCAAATGAGGTATGCTTGTATCAACAGACCCATCAGAGAAATCAAAGCCAGCCTATGATTAGGATATTGGACCCAGGTAAGCTTGCAAGATACTTGCATTCCTGGGTCTGTCCTCACTGCTCATGTATGTCAAGGGCGGGAGGGGAGGTGCTGGTGTTTCAGCAGCTCAGTATGGCTGATTCACCAAAACCTGAGGGCTGTGCAGGACCTCAGGGTAGTGTCACAGCTGGGTCAAATGCACCCTGGGGATTGGCCAGAGAGCTGGCACAGCATGTGGCTTTGTCAGCAGGCTGGCTCAGAGCCCTCGTCAGTACTAGCAGTCTTAATGTTCGGTTTCCATTGTACTTTAGTTTGCAAAGCACTCTCCCACTCATTATGGCATTGCATTTTCCCCACGATTGTTAGGATGTAGGCAATTCTCCTTTTTGGTAAAGAAAGTAGGAATTGGACAGGTGCAGAGCTTCTTCAAGTGAATAGTGCCAGAACTATAACCCAACCTGGATCTTCTGGATTCAAAAATCAGGGGTGCTTTCCTCTTTGTGTGGCTGCTTTTATGGCAAGATACTCTTCCAGCTCCTGCCAGCATCCTATCTCCTGTCCTTCATTTTCCTTTGAAAAGGAGAAGCCAAGGTGGCAGGAGATGTCTAGCCTGTCATTCCTCAGGCACTAGACAGTCCACAAATCCCACAGTAAACTTCCAACCTGAAGGTTTCCTCTGTAACTATCAGACCTCCCAGTCTTTCCGCTGAATGCATTCAGGAGTCCTGGCCCTGCATGTGGCCAGCAAAAGGCACAATGCTTGGCCACAGAAGGAGCGTGGGCCGGTGGCTCCCGGGTAGCACAAGAGAGCCAGCTGGGGTACAAGGGCAATTTGTTGGGTCTTATTGCTGGTTATTACTGACCTAAAGGAAACTGTTTCCCTGAGGTGTATATCTTAGCTCCAGCCCTTTGTTGGAATCTCATTAATATTGGTAAGTATTCTCCGTTGATAATCTCTTAGATTAGTGGTAATTTTTTCTCCTTCCCCATACTTCTACTTATTTCCACTTTATTAAACAAATCAGATTTTCTCACTATTAAAGAACTGCAGAGATCTTTGTCCTTGATTTTAATGGGATGATGTCTAATGTTTTACAGTTAAGTATTGTGTTGCTATTGTCATGAGTTACAGTTGACTGTGTTAAGAAAGTGTCTTTCTATTCCTAGTTCAAAAACATTTTTTCAACAAGTCAAGAACAAATATTAAATTTTCTGATAAAGATTTAGCAACTACAAAATGTCTTGAGTCCAGCAAATGAATCAGGAGAAATGCCTGTTGGAGCACTATGGTGTGATGGTCATCAGCACAACCTTGGACAACTGGCAGCCCCTGCTCAGGAGGCATAGGAGACATGGCTTTGCTCCTTGTCACCTGGGAGACCCTGGGAGTCATGTGACCTCTTTGATCTTAATCAGATGATCTGTGAAAGGGTACAACAATGGCCTCCACTGGCTGGTTTCATGAGGCAAAGGGAACTGGTATGGGTGAAGTACTGGGATAGCTTGTCTGCACAATGACCCCCAATAATCTCTGCCTGCTCACACCTATACCCTTATGTAATCTCTTCTAGTATGGTATTAGGAATGATCTGTGTGACCAGTAAAATACATAAGATGCAATGGCATGTCACTTCCAAAGTCGGGGGTCATAAAGAGGTAGCAAGGCTCCCTGGTCACCCTCTTTCTGGGATCACTTACTGATGGAAAGACAGCTGCCATGTTGTGAGCAGTCCTATGGACAGGCCCATGTGGTAAGGAGCTGAGACCTGGTGCCAACAGCTGTGTGTGTGAGCCATTTAGAAATGGACTCTCCAGGGTCAGTCAAGCTGTCAGAGAGACTGTGGCCTCAGCTGACATCTAGACTGCAACCTCAGAAACCCTGAGCCAGTACCACCCAGCCAAGTCACTCCTTGATTCGTGACTCTCAGGAGCTATGTGACGTACTACCTGTTTCTTGTTTTAAACTGCTGCTGAGTTTGGGAGGTATTTTGTTTAACAACAACGGATGACTAATATAGAAGTCTGACATAAAGTAAGTGCTCAATCAAGGTTATCTATTCCATCAGTATTAATATTAATGAGCATCTGAGTTACTAAAATCCAGTTGAACCAAACATTGAAAACCATCATAAAAGTTCAGTGAAACCTTCCATTCTTCAAAAGATTTTTCCTGTTATTTAGGTTTTAAATTTTAACCATGTCAGGGTCTCTATTAAGCACACCTGGCATCAATTACACAAAGAGATGAAAATGGAATTTTTGCAAATTAATTCATTTTAAGGAACATAATTTTGCTGAGAAAATCACTTTGTTGGTTTCTTCACATATGAATTGAGGGATTTGGAATAGATGTGTTCTGTCCAACATGGTAGCCACTGGTCATATGGGGTTATTTGCATTACATGTACCTTAATTAAATTTAAATAAAATTAAGTGTTCAGTTTTCTAGTTGTAGTAGCCACATTCCAAGTACCCAATAGTTACATGGTCCTAGTAGGTATATATTAGCACAAATGGAGAATTTTTTCACCCCAGAGAAAATACAGCACTGGTCCAGGTATCTAGGAAGGATGGATATGCAGCTGCATAGCGCACAGTTCCTTGAACATGCTCGGTTCTCTTCTTTCTGCCTCCTCATAGCTCCAAGGCAGGTGCAGCTGGGCCTTTGCCCTGACACAAACAGCCAAGAGGTGCAGCAGCTGGCCTTCAGGAAGCACTTTCCCACCCTCACATGTGCACCATCATCTTGGATCTCTATATTTCTATTACAGTTATTTTATCAAAGATTGGGTCCTGAATCTCCAATAACCATTGTACAATTTCAACTGGTTGTCCAATTGGCACCTCAAAAATGCACAAAACCAAACTCAAACTCATTATCTGCCCCAGTCAGCATGTCCTCTTGATGTCCATGTTTAATCTATTGGAATACCCCCTCTCCTGGGGGACTTCTCTTTGATTTCTCTCCTCCCCTTGCCATCTTCTATCTTTACTGGTCACTCCCTCCAGATCAGTTCTCTTGATACATCCTTCAGACTAGTTTTTATTCCTGTCTCCTCCTCTCCATCTCTACTGCCAACACTATATTCCAGTCTCTTATCATCACTGTTGCACAAGATGTCTTGATTTCTTAAACATCCACTGGAAAATCAGGAATAGAGCTTCGAAAGGAGGCAGACTGGTTATATCGGGGTAGAAATGGGGAGCCTGCAAAGAAGTCAGACACAAGAGAGTGATTTGGGGGACTAGTAGATCAACATGATGTTCATTTCCAATGACAAGTCATCTGAGCAGTTGCCAGGGGGAAAAGTAAGGCCTCCTAAGAGTCTCCAAAGCATAGAGAGGTCAGAAAATGAACATATTCATCAACGAACCTTTCATCTCTTCCTGTTCTTCAATGGCTACCCTCTCATACTACCAATCAATTCTTCCTCTTCTATCACTCATTCATTCATTCAAGTAACATTTCTTGAGCCTCTACCCTGCCTAGGGGCCTGAGTTGGAATTTTCTGTTCAGGATCTAGAGACTAGCAAATGGTGTCCTCTGCACTCTGAAAGATCACAGTCCATTTGGGAAAAGTATGTGGGCTTGGAGGGCCAAGGGACTCCAGAGAAAGGGGTCTTACTTTCTTCTACTCATATCTTTTCCACTCAAAGGGATCCAATGAACTCAGCAGGGACACTGACTGCTACAGGAAGGACTTGTGGAAATAAAGATAGAGTCTAGATGCTAATGTGCATCAGAGAAATGCACTGCCTGTGCAACTGTTCATGGAGACCCTGGTGCTGATCCAGGCAAGGTGTTCACCAATAAACTGCCTGGAGCTGCAGAATCAAAAGTGTGGAAGGCTCTGAGGAGGGAAGTCAGGAACCAATGCTTAAGGGGTCCAAGTGACTCTTCCTAGACTGTCATTAGGCAACCAGCCCAGGAGGCAGGGGCTGAGGACAGAAAAAGCACAAAGAATGACACATTACATGGGCAGTGGGCAAAGGTTTGGCTGAGAGTACTGAGGGCTGCTTCTTGGGATGGGACTTTCTGGTGCAGAGACAGATGAGGGAGGGGTAAAAAGGAATAGGTTGTTCTGGGGAAGGGTGTCATTTTTTCTTGTTCTTTTTCTTTTTTTCTTATCTACAAATCTGCATGGCAATAAGGGAGAGAAACAGAATTAACAGCATAAGTTACTGGGGTCAAATTGCAGCCTAACAGTGAGGAGACTGCTAACACTGCCAGAGCTCCCTAGAAATGAAAGGGGCCTCCTGGAGGCTGGTAAGCTCTGAATCATTTGTAATGCTTGGACAGAGAGAGGCTGGGTGGTCCCCATCAGGGCTGGTGTGGGGGGCTCTGGCAGGGAGTGATTTGTGCTGACTAGGGGCTCTGAGGCATTTCCTTGCCTCAGTGCTGTGCTTGTCAGAGTGTACAGGATAGTCAGAGGTCTGCTTAACAGATGAGGGTGGAGCTTGACCCAGTAGATGCTTAGAAAACATGCATGTGGATTCTTCTTAATCTTTGATATATTTGAGCATTGATTCTCTCCTGCCCCTTCTCAGATCTTCAGCCTAATGGAGTGTGAACTGAGCTAGGGGTCCAGTGTGGAGAGCTGGCTAGCTGAGGGACATCTTCATCCTGGCACCTGGCCATGGACATCAGGCTGGAAATGTTTCCCATGTTCCATGGTGGGAGGTGGGGGTGAGGGTAAGAGCACAAAGCATTATCTAGAGAATCTGTTTGGTCACATATCTGTCAGATCCACAAACACACAAAATGCAGTTGTGCAGATTAGAAAAAGGCTCCACCTTCTCCGGGTGGACCAGCCCACACTGTCTTTTGACTTGATAAGAGGAAGAGGTGTGGATTTCAGCTCCTACTTGTGCCATGGGTAAGATGCAGCACTGTACACAGTGGCCCTGGTCCCCTTCCCTTGCCCCCTCCAAGCTGTGTCTCCTGTGTTCTAGGAGCTCAGGACTGGAAGGAGAGGGACACTGGATCAATTAATGAGGATGAGTGGGAGGCCCAAAGAATGGGTCCATATCAGAACTCAGCCATCTGGAAGACAAAGCCCCACTAAGCCAGTGTCTAATATTAAGATTGATGTCTCAGCCCTTCTGGGCATTTCTCAGAGCTGCAGAGCACAGGGGAGGCTGGGGACAGAAAGAGACCTTCCAGGAACAAATCCCCAGATGCCTTCTTCCCTCACAAGTCCATTAAATGCACTTACTCCTTTTCTTGCACTTAAATACTTATGTGTTAAATAGTCTTTGATTTATGTTTAATATATACCTTCCATATCTGCCCATAATTTCATTCTCTGTCTTGAGTTCCAAGCTCATAGAAAATGCAGATTCTGCATTACATTATTAATATTGCTCAGTAAAATGCCTGGCACATTGCCACCTGGTGCTTTTAGATGATAGTAATGATGATAAAGTTCAAATTCCTCACCCTGGCATTCCAGACCTTCCATCGTTCAACCTCTCCCCAACCCACACCCCTCCCCCCTCCATTATTCAGTTTTAGCACCTGTACAGGAGCCAAACTGGCCTGCATTCCTTGGGCATCGCATCTCAAGCCGTTTCTTTCATCTGCAGTCCCCTCTTCCCTGCCTCTGCCCCTGAGTATCCAAATCTAAGCCACTGGTGGAGGAACAACTGTGTTCATCTTTCCTGATTCCTTGCACAGGAGTGATCTTTTATCTTCGCCCTCCCATGAAACTTCATTTCAACTTTGTATGCATGTAATCACATCCTGCCTGGTATCACTGCTCTCTGAGCAAACAACTGTTTCCTCTGATCATCTGGGATTCCTGCATGTTATCCTCTTCTGCACAGGGTTCACCCTAGAGCTGAACACCTGGTATTTACCTCTAGGAGCTTAAGAGGTCTTGCTCCTGCTCTGAGTCTCAGTTTGCATGTCAGTTAAGTGAGGGTTGGATGAGATATCTCTAAGGAACACAGCAGCTCTGAGGCCTGTGGTCTATAGCCCACTAAAGATTCATTGAATGACTAGAAGTTTAGGAAGAGAGCAAAAGAGGGAGAACTCTGGGGACTTGTTTATTGAAACCTCAAAATTCTAGGATTTCCAAAAAGTTGGAAACTCAAACTGGTTAGTCTTATGCACCAGATTTCTCTCTTCCCATGAATGAGAATGGCATTAGGTGACTCAGAGAATGGTTGGCACTGAAGCTGGTGCCTGCAGTGCCCATTCCTTCCCTCAGGAAGCAAAGGCTGGGTCTGTGATTCTCCACCCTGGTGGCTAGGGACACCCTACTCAGTGAAATCCAGGTGTCCCCTGTGGCAAGGTTTAGACGGTGCTCACAGTGTCCAGGCCCCTCAGGAAAGAGGCTGCCTGCTGCAGCACTGGAGACCCTGAACCAAAACTTATTTTTGGCAATAATTATGCAGCATTTTCTAAGAGCCTGGGATGCATGCAAATCTTTTAAAAATAGGCCTGTATAGTCTCCCCAGATTCCTGGTGTGACTCAGCACAACGTAAAGTAGCTGTGATTCACAGAGTGTGTAGGCCCCAAAGGCCTATGGATGAGTCCTGGCAGCTGTTCAGCTCTCCCTCCTAGAACCCACAGGGTCACAGCCCGGGAGAGGAGGTACTCACACTGCACACCCCCAGTGTTCCAGAGTGCCACTGTCACCACCGGCCTGCAGGCTTCTCTGCTTTATACACGTGCCAACCATGATGTCCGTGGGCTTTGGGCGGGACAGCTCTAGAACTGGGGTAGGGAGGGAGACACACAGGGACTCTGACAGCCCAGTGCAGGGGCAGGGGCCTACCTAAGGGCTGGGGATTGGGAGTTGGGGTCCATAGGAGAGAGGGTGGGAAGAAGGGGTGGGGAATGCCCCAGCTGATGGAGGCTCAGCCAAGAGTCTTGGGCTTCAAGCCCAGCTGGGCTGCTGACTCACTGTGGGCTCTTAATCTCCAGTGGAGGACAGGCCCATGTCCCAGAAACCTAGAGGGTATTTGTGCAGCTACAGAAGTGGGGCCTCTGGGCTGGCCATGGACAGGGAGGGAGAGAGCAGTGCAAGGCAGCATGAGCCCTTTGGAGAGGGGGAGGTGAGCCAAGACCACCCTGTGACAGGAGTGTTTACAGAAGGGACTGACAGAGAGACAGAATGTGGGGGTGCTGGGCGTAAGTAGGGGAGAGTTGGGTAAACATGTACCCATGAAGTCAGTCCAGACTATACATTAGGTTTAGGAAGAGATGGGCTATACATTCTGCAGTTTTCATAGCTGAGCACTGACTTTCTCAATAAAATACACCAGAGCTGCTCAGAAGTTTCAGGAGCCTAAGTTAAGAACATTAGCAGAAACTCAAGACCCACTTCAGAGCTCTTGTTTCTCTCTTTCTGGCCCATCTACTCCACCCGCTACCCTCTGAGGGCCCTGCTATTCACCTGATTCTCCCCTCTGTCTCATTGTACAAATACGAGATGGGAATAAAAATGTTCCTTTTCTACCTCCCACTCCAAATGACGAGAGAACGATGAGTGCCACGGGAAAGGCCTGTACATTGCAAGTCTCACTGAAAAATGCTGACTCTTGGCACAAATGTGTAGACTGGAGATAATGTTGTTTTGAAATATTCTCAGAAGTGTTTCTGTATCCTATACATCTTGTTGCTCTGGAGCTTCCCATTCATTGTAGCAAGGAGTGTCAGTGCTTCAGGGGAAGGCCACATCTCTGCTATTGTTGAGGTTTCACTATCAAATTAGATTCTTGTGAGTCCCCAAAATGACAATAGGCTTAAAAGTCAAACGCTAAGGAGAGAGGATTTTCTGAAGGCCTGGAGGATCCCACCATAGAATTTTATCAATGGGAGGTCCCTACAGCTTCCATCTGGGGAGAGACATGTTCAAAAAGTTGAGAATATTTTGTCCCCTTGGAGCCTGCAAGGAGCACCTCACCCATTCCTCATCTCAGCAGCAGGGTGTCTGTGGCCACATCATAGGAAAGCATGGGAATCTCTGCAGCTTCTGGAAGCTGATAAGGAATTTAGCTAAAAGTCCAGCTGGGGAGTGGGGAGAAGGGGGTGCCTGGCTGGCACTGTAGCCAAGATCCGACTGCTTAGGTAAGACTGCCTGAAAGTCCAGTCAGACCTTGGGGCTTGTGGGATGCAGAGAAAATCCTGGAGCCAAGTGAGCACAGATACAACTGAGCCCTGGCCAAAATGCGGCAGATATCAGCAGAACATCTATCCATACCTGTGGCCCAGTGAGAGCCCTCAGATCAGCAACTGTCAACCATGACGGCACAACAGACTCACCGGGGATGAGTGAGCCCAAGCCCCACACCCCAAATTCTTATTTAATTGGCCCAGGGTGAAATTGTGGCATTGTTTTTTTGTGTTTTCTTTTTTAAAGCATCCTGGACTTGTGAACCAGGGAAGTGATCTGCTTCCTTCGGGGTTAGAAATACTCTCCACACCAGCACCAGGACTAGGGGAGGTCAGTCAGCCACCTACGGTGTAGAATTTAGGGAGGTGTTTACCGTCAGGTTGCGCAAGTACAGGGTGGGCGCCTGAGGTAAGGACCCTGCCTCACCCCAGCCATGCTCCACCTCCTCTCCAGGTGGGCCCCTTCCCTGGCCAAGCTGGAGAGGTAACCTAGGCCATGAGTCTCTTTTGTGTGGAAGGCCCCAGAGGTTGCAAATGAAAGTGTCATGGGGCCAAGATACCTTTTGGGGAATTGGCTTGGGAAGAGAGTAGGCAGAAAACCAAAGAATGAACAGACCAAATGATAACCTTAAATGCTTTGCTGGTTTCTGGGATGAGAATGACATGACATGACCACTGGCTGCAATTTCAGCTTAGTCATTTCTACCAGCCCTCTGAAGCCAGGACATCTGGTTTAACTCACTGTGGGGGAGGGTGGACCAGGTCCAAGGTTCTTCAAAATGGGATTCAAGTCACACAAACCAGTGTGTGTTCATGTTCTGTTACAGTCACAAAGACAGAGAGTGTGTGCCTGCCTCCAAATAGTGTGTGGCCGAGACTCAGAGGGCCCCAGCACAGCTCGTGGTTACTCATCATTTGTCTCACCCAGAAACCAGTCTCAGCGGCAGGAAATCAGAAGCCCGCACCATGCAAGACAGATTTCTGAGGCGCATTTGGAACTGATCAGTTTGTTAGTCTGAGTCCAGGGCTCCAGCGAATGGCCTAGTACTGTGCAAACCTCAGGGACACACTGGGACAAACGCATTCTTTGTAAATAATAAGTGACTTTTGTTTCCCTCTGCCCAGCCTCCTCCCCCAGCCTCTGTGCAGCCTGCCTCACCCTGGACTCAGCTCGGATCCTGCATCCTCCAGAGGAAACCTGACATGGCCTTACCAGTGGAATCAGGTTGTCTGAGCCACGATACAGTGGGGCTGGGAGTGTCATTCTGTGTTTTAACACACAAAGTCCTTTCAAGGGTAGGAGCAAGGGCCCTGACCTTTAGGTGCAGAGCTGTGTCTGAGCACCTTTCAAGTCTGGTTCTGTTTCTGTCACCTCCTTTTCCTCAGCTTTGACAGCAGTTAGGAAAGTTGTCCAAGTCTGTAGAGGAAGAACAGGTAGGCAGAAGATTTAGCTCCCCGGCACATCACTGACTCTTAGCGGTCTCTGGTCCCAGGTCACTAACCTCCAAATCCTGAACCAATTTCCTTTAGAATAAGAATTTGAGGTCTGACTTCCCTCAGGTCTGATGGCGTGGCTAGATCAGCTGGCAGAGGGGATCTGCCCACTCTCAGGGCTCTGGAGATGGTGAAGTTGCGAGCAACTATTGAGGTTCTCTAATGGACTAGGCCACTTCAGCTCAAATTCTTTCTTTCTCAGCCTTGCTTTCTGCTGAGAGAAGCAGCATCAGTGACCCATAAAATTCAAGGGCTTTTTCCCTTACCCATTTGCTGGGATCTATTCATCTCTTCCTATAGATAGCCAGCAGCTAACCCATCTGCAAGACACCTGGTCTTGATTTAATTACCATCCAAAGCAAAAGACCATCAGGCAGGTATAAATCTGTCACTAGCAATAGTCTCTCAACATTTTTGTTTTGGTTCCTCCCTCCTCCCCTTTCCAGGCAGTGGGAGGGGCCAGGAAGGAGCCAGAGGCAAAAACAGTTTAGTTCCATCTTGGGTAATCACTCTGGAAAGCGCTCTAAAAAATTGCTGGCTGTTTAACTCAGCAATTTGAGCTTGCATTTGGGAACATCATCAAACTGTAAATGCTTTGATCTTTTTTATGCTTCTGTACATAAGGAAAACCAAGTCTACCTAATTCCTATGACATGGTGTCATAAGCATTAGAAACTCTTGGCACGTGGCCACAGGCAGGAGGCTTGAGAGGGGCTGGCTTTGTTGCAGGAGGAAACAGCTGGCGGCCTTGGCATGAACACTGAAGGAGGAGCCAAAAGGCTGGAGCTCTGGTCCCTGTTTCTCTGTGGTTCGCAAGATGACACTGGGTAGGACCTCCTGACCTCCATTTTCTAGCCTTAAAATAAAGGGGTGGGGCCAGATGATTTCTAAATTTCAAAGTCCTCCTCTGCAATCCCCAAAGCTCTGCCATTCTTCGCTTCCAGGAAACAGCCCTACCCCATACCACAAACCCAGAGGTGAGGCAGGTTAGGAGGGGGAAAGAAAACCAAGTAGAGACTTGCACTGCAAGTTTGATTATCAAAATGTTTAAGGAAAGGATGACCAATTGAGTTTATGAGATTCCTTTGAACAGTGGTACACCTTGGATGCAGTGTAGAATCTGTAGCCACAGAGGAGAAAAAAATTACCTGGCCTCTGGGGGTTTTTCAGGGCACCTGTGACCTCAGCCTTAATCAGTATCACATGCTCTCCTACAACACTAGAAAACCACATGGGTTTTAGGTAATCACCCAAATTAAACGAATGCCATTGCTATCTATGCTATTGCATGCTCTTCTACAGAGGAAGAAAAGCAGAACTGAGCAAACAGGGGCAGAGATGCATTCATTCATTTCTTCACTCAGGCATTCATTCAGCAAGTGTTAAGCACATATAATACCTGGTCCCTATGGGGGAAGTAAGAACTGGATGAAGCACAGCCCAGAGGCTACCAAAGGTTCTTTGAGTTTCTATGTTCATGTTTTGGCATGAATCAGATTATGGAGTAGATCTGTAACAAGAGAAGGTCATTCAAAAAGAAACTTATATTCCATCTCTTAATAAGCCTAGATGACCAGAAGTCCTTAACTATGAATGCCCACCTGTCTGTTGAGTTCCTATTCTTATTTCAGGACCCAGTTCCATGCCACCTCCCTGGGAAGCCCCTCCTGAGATCCCCAGGCAGATGTGATTTCCTTGTCTTCTGATCATCCTTGGCATTTGGTTGGCCCCACTCAGCTGGTTATCTCACACCCAAACTTGCACTGTTTTTGACTGTACATGTCTTATGTTCCTTTAGACCAGTAGCTCCTCAAGAGCAGGACTACTGAGGCACAGGAGGGACAGACTTTGTTGGAGTGGTCAGTATCCTTGTTATGAGATTATACTACAGTCCTGCAAGTCTTAACATTGAGGGAAACTGGGTAAAGGGTGCATAGGTTCTCTGTTGTATCTTAAAACTGCATATGCATCTATACATACCTCCAAATAAAAAGTTTAATTTAAAAAAAGACACATAGAATCATAAGAACTCAAAATTTGGAAAGACCCAAGAGGTCCTCTGGTGCTGTCCTTACCCAATGTGCGTATTTCTGCCCCAGCATCCCATATCCAAATTTGCCCAACCTTTTTTTAAACTCCAGCAATGAAGAATTCACTACCTCATGAGAAAGAGCATTCCATTTTCAGACAATTCTAATTCTATTCTGAAATAAAATTGGCCAGGCTATAACTTCCCCTTGGAGCCCACGCAGAACAAGTTGATCCCTTATCCCCATGACAACCCTTCAGGTATGTGAAGAAGGTTGTTATGTCTATCCAGGTCTCCTCCAGGCTGCAAGGTTTCAATTCTCTTAACTCCACAGATCAGAGTTCGCACACCATTCTGGAACCTTTTCTCTGAATATACCTCACATGTTACTCTGATCTGAAACAGGATTAACAGCCTCCTTTGTCCTGGACACTCCGCTGTGTCCACGCACTTAGACTACATTAGCATCTTAATGCTAACATGGGCTCATATTAAATGTAGAGTCCACAAAATCCCTTCCATCTCTTTGTTACACTAGCTGCAGTCAAGCTCTCCATTCCCTATATTGACAATTATTGTTTTGTTTTGACTCAGAAGTAGAACTTTATATTTCTCTATTTCCCGACTGCAGTCCTAACCTTTCATCAGTTGAAAACCTAATGGGGGTTTGCAGTGAGCTATAGCGGACTGTGAGTGAGAGCGCGTGTGCACACTTGTGCATGCTGCTGTGGGTTGGCCCGCATCCTGTAGCAGTGCGCCCAGAGACATATGAGTACTTCCAGCACTGGCAACTCTAGGGTATTGCTCATTGTTGTTGAATAGCAAGATAGGTTTATTTTTATAACAAGTATTTATTGCAGAACAGCTTAGCAGAACCTCTTGGGTTTCACAACTCTTCCAGCTCTATTACGTATGCAGAACGATGCCAGCCTGGCTCCCATCCTTGTTCTCCATCCCCATAGAGACGCCAACTGGGAATCAGAGCATCAGGTTAAGGCTCAGTGTCAAGCATCTGTGACTAGGGCTCAGGGAAAAACAGGGAGGATGCCTCTGTGAGCCATTTGAGAGCTGAACCATCTCGCCCCCAATTAACTTAGAAGGCAAGGCTTTCAGGCTCTTTGGAGCAAAGTAGGACAAAGCACCCACTTATGTAAAATCAGTGAGATCCAACTCTTCTTGGGGAGGAACAAACTCAGTCCAGAGTCCTGTGCCTGAAAGCTTTATCTTATCCTGTGTCCTCTTCCTTTGCCCATCTTGGCATCAAAGCATTGCTGCTTTGGCCCTTAAGGGGCCAGAGGAAGCACATCCCCACCACCACCCTGTTCAAACACCTTCAGTAGCTCCTGCTATCTTGGCTTCCATTTCTGCCACTCTCCTCACATGATTGACATGCCTTCTTGGTGCGCCCTTCCTCCCCATCTATTGTCAAGGTCCCACCCACCCTTGGGAACTCCACTCAAATGCACACTTACTTGAAGCCTTCCTTAGTTCTTCCAATGATTGTAATCTCACTGTGCTACTCTCTTCTCAGTATCCAAGGAGACAGTCCTGCAGGGTTCACAGAGGAGCTGCTGTGCCTGCTCTCTAAACTTGCCTTAAGGGGGCCCTATTTTGCCTTGCTTCTGTCTAGTCCTAGCCAGGGGCAAAGACAGCTTGGTGTCCCCCAATACCTATTCTTCCCTTGTTCCATGGCAGTAGAAATTTCAGCAGAGCACATGGTCACAGAAAAAAGATGACAATCCCATCCTCCTTTGTAGCTAGGTATTGCCATGTGACCAAGTTCTGGCCAATGGGATGTGAGTAGAAATGTTGACAGCAATGTCTTTTAAAGAAGGAGGCTTCCCTCCAATGGCTCCATTACCCCTTTCTATTGTCTGAAATGTGGACATGGTGGTCATCCCTGCTGAGCCATGCAAATAAGGACAACAACTCAGAGATGATGGAGCAGGAAGAGAAAAGAAGCCTGCATGAGTCACTGAGCAAAAACATTTTACCAGCTCAGAGTTTACTTGAGAAACATACTTCTATCTTTTTTAAACCACAGTTACTCTGGGTCTCTGGCCCATGTGGCTAAACCTGCACTTTAACTCATATAATGTCTCACCTACTTAACTTTTGACTTCCTGTGCTGCTTCTGCCCTCTCCCTGCCTCTCCAACCTTCATCCTACTGCTTCTTCTCCCAGTTTCTTGGCTTGTCATTCCTCAACTGTCCTGACCTGACCTCTCAAGGTAGCCCTGGATCCTTTCTCTGGCATTGCCCTGACAGGAAGGCATGGAGGAAAGGGTGGTAGTGGCCAAGATGGCATTTCCAGCATCTGTTTGGTCTCTGGTTCCAAGCTCCACTACTTGGGTGTCAGACACCAAGCACTTAGTGCCTCCCAAGCCCTTATCTTTTCCACTTGTCCTGAGATGAGTCATTGCCTTATTTCCCTGCAACCGGACTATGAGCGCCTTCCTGATGGCAGGTGTACCTGTGTCTTCTTAAAATGTCTCCCTGAGACGTATCCAGAGCAGCCCTTAGGTAATGCATACAGATTCACACAGGGCTCCTGAGCACTGCAATGAGCTCTATGTGGTGCCCAGTGTGGTGGGCTGGTCACTTGCTTTTCCCAGTTACTGAAGCCTTCCCAGCTGCACACAACAATTGGATGGGTACATCACTTCACCAGATGCTTCTCAAGAAGTGTTCCTCTGCACAAAACAAGGAGAAGGGAATGACATTCAGCCTTACTCACTCCCCTAGCACTTCAGCCCCTTGAGAAGAGCTATGCCCGCCTCACTGCTGGACTTTAAGTGTTAAGCAACAAACCCAGAGTGGGCTAAGCCTTAATCACTGAGCTGGAAAGAAAGAATCCATCTGCACTGTACTTCCCATAACACCTAAAAATAACTTCTCCCCATGGACCTGAGTGGGGAAACTGGGAATTACAGTAGGACATCTTAATTAAGTAGCCCCAGACTTTCCAGGGTGGAGGGAGCTGAGGATTTGTACACGTGAACCAGAGTGTGTGGTTCCCCTGTGATGGTAAATCAAATCTGGGGAATGGAGACACGTTGAGCTGGGGCTTTTGCACTCCCTCTTCCGGTGACTAGTGTGGGAAAGTTTCAGTAGAAGATTAGAAGCCATTGGGTGCAGAGGATGCAGCTCAGATTTAGAAATAGGAAATTAGGCCTGAGTACCCACTCTGCCACCTCCTGCTTCCCTGGGCAGGTGGCCCTGAACAAGGTCCCAAAGCCTTCCAGACTCATTTTCCTCATCTTCTGATGGAAAGAGCGGATGAGATGCTCTCAGTTCCTTTCCAGCCACAGCATTCTGGGAGCCTGGGTGTTTCTCACTGCCGTCTGCTCCCTGGCTTCCTTCAGCTCCTCTCTGGCTCCACCCATCCTGGCCTCCCACATGCACCGATGCCTCTCCTCACTCCTCCCTGCCATTGGCTTCTCCCGCCACTGGACTAGAGCATCAGGCACACTCAGACTTTCCCATAAACACAGACTCCCATGAACTCCAAACACAGAGGGACAAGGCAGGGGGCCAGCGTATGAGCCATGGGGCTATGATCCCAGGCTCCGTGGATGCCCCAGCCATCTGGTTATTGACTATCTGCTCTGTGTGCTGGTTAAGACAGAGGAAACAAGAAAGGACAGCTCAGACCCCTCCCTACCCCAAGCCATCTTTAGGGCTCCCAGGTATTTTGATTTTATTTTACTTTTCTGGCCAGTTCCAAAGTCTAACCACATATCCTCACCACCTCATCCACTCATCAATATTTATCTTCTCTTATTCTCTCTTTTTTCCAGCTCAAATGAATAACCATAAATTACAACTGGCTCCCAAAGGAAAGAGTATCAAAATAGTCAATATTTAGATGCTGCTTACTGTGGCCTAGCACACTTGCTCAAGAACTATGATCCCGTGCAGTAGCTCAGCCTTCTTTAGTTATGTTTCTGTTCACTCCTGTGGCAGATGCAAAAATGGCCACAGTAGTTTGTAGCTCCTCTCAGTAATAGGGAGGGCTATTTTCCCACTTATTTTCATTATTGTGGTAAGATATACATAACATAAAAGGTACCATTTAAACCATTTAAAAATGTAATAGTTCTGTGGTATTAAGTACATGCATGTGGTTGTGCAACTATCACCACCATGCACTTCCAGAACTTTTTCACCATCCCCCGCTGAAATGCTATACTCTTAACACTAACTCCCTGTCCCCTCCTCTCCCATACCCATGGCAACCACCATTCTACCTTCTGTCTCCATGAATTTGACTACTCTCGATACCTAATAGAAGTGAAATTACATAATATTTGTCATTTTGTGCCTAAATAAGCTTAGCAGAATGTTTTCAAGGTTCATTCAGGTTGCAGCATGTATCTGAGTTTCCTTCCCTTTTAAGACTGAATAACATCCCATCGTATGTATATGTCACATTTTGTTTATTCATTCATACTCGGGTGATCCATTAGACACTTGGGTTGCTTTCCCCCTTTGGCTATTGTGAATATTGCTGCTAGAAACATAAGGGTACAAATATCTGCTCAAGTCCCTGATTTCAATTCTTTGATATATGCCCAGAACTGGGATTGCTGGATAATATGGTAATTTTATGTTTAATTGTTTTGAGGATGCACTTATACCATGGTGGTTTTCCATGGCGGCTGCACCATTTTTCATTCCCAACAGCAATGAACAAAGTTTCTAATTTCTCTGTATTCTCTCCAACACTTGCTATTCTATGTGGGTTTTTAAAATTTTTTGGATTAATAGCCATCCTAATGAGCATGAAATGTTATCTCATTCTGGTTTTGATTTGCATTTCCCTAATGATGAGTGGTGGTGTGTATTTTTTTGCATGTTTATTGACATTTTTTAATCTTCTTCGGAGGAATATCTAGTGAAGTTCCCTATTAGTTGAATCTGGGCTGGCCATTAGGGTGACCAACTGTTTTAGTATATCCAGAACTCCCCACATTTTTATACTGAAAGTCCCATGTCATGGGAAATCCCTCAGTCCTGGGCAAACTGGAACAGTTGGTCCCTCTAGCTGGCCTTGGTTCTTGCTTTGATCAATAAAATGCTTTGGAAATGACGACACTCAGGTCTCAAGCCTAGGCCTCAGTGGGCTTTGCGGCTTCCTCTCTTGCTGCTCTTTGAAATCTGCTGCCACATCATTAAACCCAGGCCAGCCTGCTGGCTGCTGAGAGGCGTGTGGCCCATTTGCTTCATACCTCTTGCTAACAGCCTGCTTGCCACCAGACATGTGAGTGAGGCCATCCTTAATCATTCAACTACCAGCCAATTCATCAGCTGACTGCAGATGCATAAGAGCCCATCAGAGCTTAGCCAAGCTAGCCCAGGCCAGAAGTGCCCAGCCAGCTTACAGAACCAGAAATAAGGGGTTGTTGTTTTAAACCAGTAAGTTTGGGGGATGTTTTACTACTCAGTGAAAACTAATTCATACAGTACCACATAAAGTAAAGTAGGCTATGCTCATTGTTCCTATAAGATCTTTGCTGCAGGCAGGGCACTCCTATGTGCCAGTGCCCCTATTCTTAGTGAGCAGAGATTTACCTGCTCTTTTATTACAGCCTGGGCACTGATGCAGCTGAGGCTATTCATTCTTTCCACCAAAAGCAGGCAAAAGCTTTCCCCTCTTCCCACCCTTTGTCTTCCCCTCACCATCCAATTTCACTGCACAAAGAGAGGCACTCATTAGACTTAGAGACAGAACTGGCTGTAAGGGCCTTCTCTGTATACCATAGCCAGTGACTTCTTTTTAGTTTCTGTTTTGCTCTCACTAATCTTTTCCTTCTTGATCATGGCATGCCTGGAAGAACTCTGACTTGCTTCAGCTGCTCTTTCTCCAGCTCAGGCTTTTGTGACTCTACTCCTGTTAAGCTTGCTTGGTTGTCTGAACAATCTGTATCATTTATCATTGTATCATAGTTAGTACTGATATTAGTATTAATAACATCAATATGGTTATTGCCACCCCTATTGGCCATTTCAGAGCTGTTCAGAGTGTCTTGCTCTAGGAATCTGATGTCAAGTGGGACTCACCCAGTCTTCTAAAGGAGACCTGCTTCTTGCTGGAAATTTCTGGCTCTTAACCCTTTCAAAAAACATTGAACTGTTATTAACTGTCTGATGATAAAGGCCCAAAACATGCAGAATTTTTTTCTTCTGGTCCTTGATGAGCCCTTGCACCTGTGGTGAGAAGGATCTGGTCATGGTGCTGCCTGGCCTCCAGGATTTCTAGGCAGCTGGCTTTGCATGACAGAGTTGATTTTCAGCCTCTGAGTGATGGGAATTCCATTTCAGGATTCTTTTCCTAGGTCAGCACTTTAAGAGCTTTAGAAATCACCTCCTCCAACACTGATATTTTCCAGACAAGGAAACCAAGGTGGTAGCTCAGGGAGTAGAAGCAGTAGGCCAGAGAGAGAACCCTGCTATCCACCTACTTGGGTCCATATCTGCCCTTGCCCACCTTTTCTCGGCCACATGCACCTTTTTTTCCAAGTTAGGTTAGGACAGCCTAACTTTCAGAGGTCCCCTCAGGGACTGGCAGACCGACTTCAGAGCCCACACCAAGTTGGCCACACTTGGTGGCAATGAGCTAACCTTTTGACAGGCCCTTGCAATCCTCAGGAGCAAGAAGCCAAGCAACCGAACCTAAAGCCTGCTCTGAAGCCTGCAACATGTGAACCTTGATGTTTCATATCCCCAGGAGAAACCAAATATGGGACAGCCAACCTGTGAGATGAAACTGCTCTTTTTGTAAGAAGCATCTCTAAGTGTTTAGTGAACTCTTAGCCCTCTAGAGTTGGCTGTGGATTCTTTATTCTTAGACATATGGACAAGCAGAGGCTTTAAGGGGCAGAGAAACATTCCAGGATCCTCAAAATCCCTAAATAAAGTTTTTGTCATGCTGACAGATCTGGTCAGCATCTGACTGGCACCACAGCAGATGTGGGAGCAGTTTCTCAGTCAGCCCAGCATCCTGTCCAGTGGCCTGGCCAAGAGCTGGACTGTGATCCTCCTTCCCTCCTTAAATCTGTAATTGACGGGGGTAAGGGGGTAGAAGTGGAGAATGGATGATCTGATTGGATTTTCCAATGGGTTAGTCAACAACTTGATTCCCTCTACTGAGGTATCTCCTTTTGTGAATATTTTAGTAGTACCTATGTGCTGGGTCCCAAGGCTTCTGAATGGACTCTTCTTAGACCATCACACTGAGATTCTTAAAACCCAGCATAGCCTGCTTCCTTTTCTCACTGATTCTGAAAAACAGAAGCTACCCTCAGTGCCTTTCCTACCTCCTACCACTCCAGACAGGTGAACACTGAATAAAGGCCTCTTATATCCCTCATAATAGGGTCCCCAAAGTCCACTAAAAGGTCTCCAGCCAAGGCTGTCTTGGTTCAAGAAATAGTGGCTAGTCTCTGTAGCAGCCTGTAGGGGCTCTGGATATTGGCTAATAAATTTGAAGAAGATCCAAAGGAAACAGGATAGTTAATGAACTTCCTTGAGCTCCTAACATATACCCAGAGCAAAATAAAGAAAGGTGAATGAAGAGGAGAGATTATTACAGCCTTCTTCCCTGGAATAGGCCTATGTGCCCCTGTTCCCCAGGTACTGACAGGCAAAGCAGTAAGGCCATTAAACTCGGCCTTCTGGACTGAGCAGAGCTACACAGGTCAAATGAGGGCACTTCCCAGGTCCCCTTGGCTCCAGTCAGGATGTGCCCCGTCTCCAAGAGGAGCAGATGATAGCAGCTTCCCTCTTCCAAAACGTGGGGTCCAGCATGGGTGCAGGACAGGGACACATCCTCAGGCTGGGCGGAGAGAGCCACAGGGTCAAGCAGTCAGACCCTTGGACCACTCTTGAGGTAAACACATGACATGAAGCACCAGCATTTTGTAGAGCCACTTGGGGGAAGAAACACCATTCTCACAAATCACCTGAAAATGTCTGTTCTCAAAGACTATGAACTTAGAAGAAAGAGCTCTGAAAAAAAGAAGGAACCTGAGGATTGTACGGTGGCAGAGGAGAGAATGGCTTGAGGGAGAAGCACGAGACACAAACACACAGAACAGGTCCGGCACAAGTGGGTCAAAGCGAAGAGAGCTGTTCACACTGAACCACACGGAGTGGATTCTCCTGGCCTTCCAGTCCTTGCTGAAAGTGGCAGTTAACAGCATAACTTGAGCCCCGGCGGAGTCGCAGCACTATCAAAGAGCAGCTTCTACATTTGGAAAGCCGTGGCTCTCTCCTTGAACTCGGGTTTCAAGGTTCCGGTGATGAGTCATCTCATTCCCCCTCACCAGCACCTCCAGAGCAGGAGCACCCATCATCTTCACACCATGGATGACTAACCATAGCCTGCTCAGTCTCCTAATGATCACAAAACAAAAATGCTACATGCCTTAAAGCTGAGGTTTGGGGAACAATAGGTTTGAAGAGCTGCAAAGCAGTAGAGAGATAAGGTGGCAATGAGCTAACCTTTTGACAGGCCCTTGCAATCCTCAGGAGCAAGAAGCCAAGCAACCGAACCTAAATAAGGTTCTCTCCTTGGCAGGACTGCATTGTTAATATCATTCATTACTGCCTCTAATTAGGTTCCCAGGCTCATTAAGGTCTGTGTGCCTTTGTTTCTCTTGGATCAGATTGGATTCCACTTTGCAGAGAACTGTCAAGGTGTCTAGTGTCCAATGCAGGCCAGATATCATCTCTTGGCTTGACTTCTACCTAAAGTTTCTCCCATGCTTCTGTGTATGCGCATTGATGATGACACAGGTCATCATTCAGGTATGCTGGCTAGCAGACCGGCTGCAGCCTGCTGAGTCCAGGGCTTTTGACCCAAACAAAGCCAACATATAAAGTCCAAAACACTTGAACCAAATTTGCTCCAAAAATTATGGAGGTACAGGCAGAAAAGGCCATTCAGATTAGACCCAGAGAACCACAGGTAAGTCAACTTTTAAAAAGGAGTGTAAAGTGGACTTTAACCCACTCTGATATTAAACCAGGTTATGAAGCAGCATGATAAAAGCAGTAATTTAAAAAACATAGAAATATACCAATAGAACAGAATAGAGAGCTCAGACCCAAACTCACTTAATATGAAGGTGTTACCATAGATCAGTGGTACCAGAAAGATAGATTACTTAGTAAATGGCATTTGGGAAACTGGCTTACTATGGAGAAAAAGAAACTGGATCCCTACTTAATACCACATACAAAAAAGGGCTCTGGATGGTTTAAAGACCCAAGAGTAAAAGGTTAAAGAAAAATAATTAGAAGTAAATTTGGTAGAATTCAATGCAGGAAAATGTCTTTGTGATTCAACAAAGCTCTAAACAAAAAAGTTTCAAAAACATTAAATCATAAGGTAAAATTTTATGAACTCAGACATCAAAATTAAGGATTTCTAATCAACGAAAGATCCCCATAAAAAGGTTAATGAGGTTGATGACAAAAAGGAGATTTCTGTAACATTTAAAACCTACTAGAGATTGAACATTTATGACTACAATAGGAAAAAATGGGGAAAGGACATAAACAGACATTATACAGAAGATGAAACTCCAAAAAGCAAACAAGACAGGGTAGGTCAGTTTTCCTGGGAAGCAGATTCTGAGATGGAGAGTTGCAAGCAGGAGGTTTATTTGGGAGTGGCCTTGGCCACGACACGGTTGAGGGGGGTTGAGGGAAGCAGGACTGAGCAGGGCAAGAATCGGAACTGTGATGCAGTCACAGCACAGGCTGGTCCCGGGGGCAATGCTGAAGGTGTGGTGTCTCTTCAAAGATGTCCTGACTTTAGGCAAGGGGAGCAGGCTTTGTACCCCTGCACTGACTAGTCGTTGGCTGGGTGCTGCCCCTAAGGAGGGCTCATTACCTTAGGTGAAGCAGCTTTCTTTGGCTGAGAGAAATTCCTGGGGAGGGTCCCACCTGTGAGCCATCAACAGCCAGCACTCCTAGCAGCTGGTATAATGGGGGCCTCAGTCCTGCAGCAGGAATCTGGGTGGTACACCATGCATCCACTATGGCAGTTATCAAGGAAAACTCCAAAGCATTAAAAACACGAAAATGCAAATCAAAACAACAAAGAGATATCACTGTATTCCTTTTATATTAGCAAAATATAGAAAGAAGGGTCATGCCAAGTATTGGTAGGCATGTGGGACATGACAACTCTTACATACTGCCAGAGAGGAGAGGGACATATGAAAAATGTATCAGTGAATATACTGGGGACTACTGGTGTTACCAGTCAAATTCAGTGTAGCATACTAGCATTCCTCTACTTGGTATACATCCCAGGAAATCCCTACACAGCTCTGTAAGGAGATAGGTATGTGAATGTTTCCTGTATGCTTATTCGTGGTGGGAGTTGGGAGTACTTGAGTTTCTATCACTGAGAAGGAGAAATAAAATATAGTGAGTGCACACCAGGGAGTACTATGCAGCAGGATTGAAGCAAATGATCAGATGCACACATAGCAACCCGCATGGATCTTAAGAACAGTGAAAAGAACAGGGGGAAAATACTGTGACTGTGTAAGAAACATAATGAGATAGAATATTTACAGGTACTACTTATATGAAAACATGAAACAAAAGGGTAAACACTATACACATTAAAATCACTGTGGGTGGGAGAAGAGAATGGAATTGCAGGGTGGGGAATAAGAAGAGTAAGGAAGTAGGTAAATCCAAGAGAGGGGTCTCACAGAGACCAACGCTGCTAATATCCTTGAGCTGAGGAGTCACACCAACCCAGTTCCCTGCATGTGACTTCCACACCAACAGCCAGCTCTTTCTCTAAAATCTTTCCTGAAAGTGCACAGGCTGAGTCACTGGAAAATCATAAGGCCTTACTACTCCCTGCTCTTACCTGCAAATGAAATGACATGTAGCTCTGATCTTCAGTGAGATGAAAGGTTGGCACGTGGATAAAGGTTCATGCCTCTCCCAGGCAGAACGACTGTGCTCATAGGATGCTGTTTCATTTTCTATCCCATGAACTTTCCCACCTCTGATTCCAGTCAAAGTCATCACCTTAACTGCAATGCAGTGTGCATAACCACCAATGCTCCCCTTTGATCAGGGCTGGTACGAAAGTTAAAGGAAACACAGTGGACGTGGAGCGGTATCTTAGATCTTGCCCACCTGAGAGAGGCCCCAGACAGTGTGATGACATCTGTCCCATGGGTAAATGGGCTTGCTTTGGCCCACTGCTCCAGCAGGCCCTCTCTGCTAATGGCGGATGAGTAACATGTGAGCTCCTCCGAGGAAATCTGTCCTGCATGACTGTCAGTCCCAGAAAGACTGGAAAACCTGAGGGAGCAGAAGAATAATGAGGCTTATCAGTTGGTCTTGTGTCCCATTCCCAGCAGTGGCTGTTACAAACCTTGACTGCTATCCCTGAAGTCCCTAACTCTACCCCACAAGCAATTGAGAACCAAGGTCGGGTTACCCATCCAAAGTGAGGCGCACAGCGATTAAGCTCCAGGGATACAGAAGACATCTGAGCTGGGAAGACTGAGAAGCCCTGCACCCAGGCTCCTGAGGTGGAACCAGAATGTGAAGGGCCAAAATTACTGCTCTGGACCTCCTGGCCCTGACTAGTAAAATCTACCTAGGGAATGAAAAGTATTGTTAGATTTTAGTTTTTAAAGAAATAAAAAATTAGATATTGTTAGATTTTAGTTTATAAAGAAGTAAAAAATTAGCTGAATCTCATGATCCAGGTAAAATCTATTGGCATAAAAAAGACAAGATGTTAGAAACTAGGAGCAATATAGAAACATGCAAAATGAAAATTGAGTCACCTTCTCCCATTCCCACTATCCACAGTGAATAACTACTCCCCAAAAATAAATAATGATTAAGATTCTTATAATTCCATCCAGAAAAAATATGCATATATACTTAGATATTTTTTCCAAGGTACACAGAAGTGATATTACCTTATGTGGGTGTGGGTATTCCCTAATTTGCTCTTTAAACAATGTTATCTTTCACATATATACATACAAAGCACTTTATTTTTTATAACAGTTAAATAATTTCTTATATGTAACAGTGTATCTATCTTTATTCTTTTTTAATTAAAGTATCACTGGTATACAATCTTATGTTGGTTTCAAATACCCAACATAGTGGTTCAACAGTTACCCATATTATCAAATCCTCACCCCCTCCAGTGAGGTCACTGCCCATCAATGTAGTAAGATGTTACAGAGTTATTAGCTGTATTCTCCATGTTGTACTGCCATCCCCATGACCAACCTGTATTGTGATTGCAAATTATTTGCCCCTTAATCCCCTTCCCCTTTCCCCTCCTTCTCCCCAACCCTTCCCCGTTGGTTATCAAGGCACTTGGTAACCACTGGTCCCTTCTCGGTGTCTATGAGTCTACTGCTTTTTTATGCCTTCTGTTTTTATAACAGCTAAATAATATTTCATTAAATGAACTTGTGCTCAGTCTAGAAGGATTGTGAACACCAGCTCATCCTCTTGCCCTCTGGTTTCCTCCCAAGGGTCAGAGTTGGCCAGGAGCTGAGATTCAGGTGCTGAGTGAGACAGAGAAGTCTCCGCATACCCAAGTAGTGTTCTCTTTGGTAAAGTTGGTGTGAAACTGCCACAGGTGACAATGTTTGCTAGTTGCCCTTTGTGGAGAAAATATCCACAAGTCAATGGCCAATTTGCCACACATGTTGATGGCTGAACATTTTAGACAAACTTCAGTGTTTTCAAATGAAATTTCAGATTTGGAAAGACCTGAAGGTCATTTGGCTTAATCTCCTTGAACCCACTGTAAGAAGCCCTTCTAAAAGCTTCTGTATTATCATTTATTTACTATCATCATATCATACCATGGAATAGCTTTTACTAACAGAAAATTCTTCCTACTTTTCCCAAACCAGGTCTCATGTAATAATGTACCTGCGTTGGTCCTAGTGCTGCCCTTTGAAATATCCTTGAACAAGTGTGTTCCTCTTCCTACAAGTGCCCTCCAGAAGTTTTAGGACAATGCACATATGCCACTGAACCTACCCACCATTCACTCAACAAATATTCCTCCAGAGACTATGATATATATGCCAAACACAGTGTTAGGCACACTAACCTTCATGAGGGCAGAGGGTTTAGTCTGTATTATTATATGCTCTCTCCACTGCAACTAAAAGGGCTTGCATACAAAAGGCATTTAATAAAATTTGCTGAATGGCTGAATACAGAGATGAATAATACAGTCTTTACCCTTAAGGGTCTCCTAGTCTAATGGGAGGGGGAAGTGGAACGGTAGGCAGTTGTCATCTAGGGGCAGAGAGAGATCTCTGGTAGGAGAGCCTCAGAGGAGGGGACCCTAGGCCAGCGTTCATTGCTGTGCCTCTCTCAGCCTCTGCAGCATTGGTCACATCATGATGTCATGATCTGCCTTAGTGTCTGTCTTCCCCACTGGACTGCCAGCTCTTTGCAGACATAGAGTGTGTCTCACTTAACTTCATATCCTCAGTGCTTAGCACAGGAGCTGGCATAAGGAGGTATTTCATACTTGTTAAATGAAGTGACTGATTGATGAATGGCTAGATGAATTAATATATTAATATTCCCAGAGAAAAAGCTGAAGTCCCAGGAAGGACATGGAGGAAGGGCATTCTAACAGGCAGAGACAACAGGGGCAGAAGCCCAGGGGCGTGACAGCACGGCAGGTAGGGAGCACAGTGTCCAGGCAGTGGGAGGGAGAGAGAGGTGGGCAGGGCCAGGTCAGGAAGGACCTCCTTTGGCCCTGCTAAAGAATTTAGATTTTATCTTGAGGGCATGAGGGAGCCTCTGAAAGAATTCTAAAACTCTGCAAGGATCACGTTTGCCATTTAGAAGATTGCTCTTATAACAGGATAGAGAACAGATTGGAGAAATGAGAATGCTGTAAGCGATCAGTTAGGAGGCTGTTTGGAGCACACTTGGAAAGCAAACGGAGAGAAGAATAGACATAGAAGACATTCAAGAGCAGCTGCCAGAACTCAGTTACCAGATGGCTACACTGATTCTCAGGCTTCCGACTCAGGTGACTGGGAGGTGGAGACACCATCATCCAAGGGAGAGACAGGATAAGGAGCAGGCCTGGGATGAGACAGTGACTCCGTCTGGGGCAAGGCGGTTTGAGAAAGCTGTGGGGTATCAGGGCCTACCCATGAGGAGGATGGACGCGTGGGTCAGAAATTCAGGAAAGGGAAATGACTGTGATGCGCACCCAGGAGCCTCCTGGGGGACACAGGCAGAGAGTGGAACTGTGGGACTGTGCAAATCACCCAAGGTCAGGGTGTTGGGTGGGAAGAGGAAAGGGCTGTCTGAGAGTTCCAATAATCTTTTGTGAAGATTCACAAAACATTTTAAAGAATCCTCTGGGTGCCTCAGAATTATTACCAATTAAAAGAAATCTCCTGTTCCAAAGTAAATATGGCAATTCATGGGAAAAACAATTAGAGGAATACAGCAGCACTGAGAAAGGAGCATTATTTTCAGGTCCCTTCTGAGGGTAGCGACCAAGGAACATGGTGGGGTCTTCATGAGAGAGAAGAGGAAGGCATCCAGAGGGGCCTTCTGAGCTGCGCAGTTTGCTTATCTGAGACCCAGCTGAGGGTATGACCTGCACCCCATCCCCACCCCGAGGCATCCCAGGGGTGTCCACGGCATCCTTTCCTCTCTGGGTGCTTCAGTCTCTGCACCCTGAAGGTCCCATTAAATCTCTGCAAGTTATAAAGCATCTGAGGCCCCCAATGGCCTGGTCAAACCAAATGCTTGTTTACAGCTGTCTTCTGGCTGTGAGGAATAAAAATCAATATTTTAAAATCTGAATTATTCAGATGCTGTGCCCTAGAGGTGAGTCATAATCTGAGGCGTGCCTCATTATGAAAACAGTGACTGAGGATTTGTGTGAGCATGGCTTAGCCCACAATTTCCCATGCAACCAGTCAAAGGGCTGACCAATGATAAAATAGCGAAATTGTCCTTGTACAGTGTCCTGAACAGAGCCTGGAGGAGCTGGGCTGCTCCTGCCGGAAGTCTAGACTATCATAATATGGAGAGAAGCCACTTGCCCTCACAAAGAAGGAGGGTGTCCCCTTGGTTCTCTAGATACTGGCATCTTCAAGAATTCCTGGGTTCTTTGCACAAGGAAAGAAAGGTTAAACTGAGGAGGGGGGTTATTACAAGTACAGCTGAACCTTGAATGGCACACAGGGGTTAGGCCCACTAACCACCCCCAACCCCTGTGGTCAAAAATCTGTGTATGACTTTTAATTCTCCCAGAGAACCTTATTACTAATAGCCTACTGTTGACCAGAAGCCTTATTGATAGCAGTCAATTAACACATATTTCGTATATTATTATCTATTGTATTCTTACAATAAAGTAAGCTAGAGAAAAGAAAATGTTTTTTCAAATTGTCCTAAATCTCCAAAAATTTTTCCAGTATCTTTACTGAAAAAAAAAAACCATGTATAAGTGGACTTGCACAGCTCAAGCCCACGTTGTTCAACTGTACTGCCTTTGAGATGAAAATTTAAGAGGTTTCCTGAAAAAAGTGACAATAGTCTTATATCCCTGACCTGAAATCACCCTACCATGTAGGCACTTAAACCTGTTGCTGGGGCTGGTCAGGACATGTGCATCAAGACCATGAGTCAATGGCTGGACTGGCATAGAGGGGGGATGAAGTTGGATGGTTTGGTGAAACCTCATCTCATGAACAGAGGAAGCACCAAAAGTCACATTAGAGAGGGAGTGGCAGTGTGGCTTAGTGCATGTTCCCAGGACTCGAAAAGGATGAAGTCTTGAGTTTTGAGTTCCTGGTTCCAGCACTCTGTGGCCTTGAAGGAGACAATTCTCTCTCTCAGCCTCAGTGTCTGTAAGACTAAAATGCTAATAATAATTCCCTAGTTATCCAGCTCTTGGGAAGATCACCTGCAGTTAAGATATGCAGAAGCACGTTGTGGCTCCCCTGTACTGCACATTAATTAAGATAATGCTTTGGTTGTTGTAACAGAGACTAAAATAACAATGGCTTAAACAACACAGAGATTTATTTCCCTTTCATATAAAACTCCAAGGTGGTATGGCAGCTAAAGTCTGAGAAGCCATCAGAGGCCCAGATGGTCCTCTCTTTTGCCAAAAGTGTTACCTTTCTTCATGCTCCAACTAGGCTCCCCACCACTGCCACATTGGAGCCAGCAGAAGGGGCAGGCCCCTTCCCCCATTCCCACAGTTTATACACCTCTTCCTCTCATTTCCCACTGGCTAGAATGTGGTCACATATTCACATCTAGCTTTAAGAGAGGTTGGGAAATACAGTCATTTCCTGGGAAGCCACATACTCAACTGAAAAATTCTATGATTATGGGAGAAGAGGAGATGGATCTCCAGGGCAGTTTTCCTGCTGGTGCCTGCCAATGCCCTTTGCCTGATGCCTTTTGGTCCCAGATCTCAGAGTCCTGTCTCCTCCCTGGGAGGCCTGCCTGGCCCAGGCTCCAGTAGATGCTCCCTCTGCTCCCTCGCTTCTTCACAACACTGGGGGCTCCTGAAGTTTCTGGTTTGCTGGCCATTTCCTCTGTAAATTCCATGAGCGTGGGGCTGTGTCTGTCTTCCTCCCTGTGGTCCTCCTGTGCCAACCAGAGCTAGGCACTGAGTGGGTTCACAGCATGCCCATGCTGACTGACCAAATAATGAAGTTCTGTCACCAAAGGGCCCTGGGAGTTCCCTGGGTGGAACTATATACCTTTGAGACCACCATGCCATGCTCTCCAACCCAGCATTTGTTGGAACAGATACGGTACTGCCTGTTGCTTCTAGGCAATGAGGGCTGTTGTCACTCCCAGGACAGGTGGACCTCTCCTTCCACTCCTTAGTCCTCTCTGTGTATCCTTCAGAATGTGTGTCCTTTGTCAGGTCCTTGAGTGGGTAATGGTGCCCTTTAGTAATAAACACTTGTCTGCAGCTCTGTTATTCAGGATCTGGGAATGAGAAGAGATTGTGGAAGGAGGAGCTTTCCACAAGGTAGGAGACAGAACTGAGGACACAAGTGGAGATTGGGCTTTCCAGTCTCAGCCTCTGAAATGCCACCACCAGGTCTGATGTTTGTGAGGAGGAAAGTCGGAACCTCAGTGGAGGACGTCCCTGGGCAGTTGGCTTGCACCCGCTATGGGGTCAAATGTCTGACCAGAGTGTGGGAACCCATTGTCTGGTGGGTTCCAGCTCACTCTTGATTTGACATAAACCTTGACGTTTTCTTAGAAATCTCCTTCTCAGCTCATTTTCTTTGTTACCAGGATGCCTTTATGGAGTCCGATCAAACATGTGTGGAGCAGGGGGCGGGGGGGGGGGGCGCTGTGCCCTAGGACTGACCTCCAGCCCATCAGGCACATTCTGGTCACTCCCCATTGTTTTCTTTGATTGGAACTAGAAGACAACCGGCCTTGGGCTCTGAGTGGCCTGCCCTTTTTGGCAGTCTCTGGAGCGCTGCTGGAGGGGCATGTCACCAGAGACTAAGCCCTGGTTGCTAGGTGCTCAGGTTGCACTGAGACAAAATGAACATGTTCAAGAGCCACATTCAAATTTTTTTGCTTGTATTTTTCCAAAAGCAGGGGAGGGAACAGCCATATCCTACCATCAGCCCCAGGGAACTCTGCCCCTACGCCTGGCATCAAGGGAATCTTTTCCCTCCCAATTGTGGAACTGAACTGACATGGGAACAAACACAGCCACAGTTTCATCCTGGCAGCTGGGTTTTTTGCCCAAAGAACAGCAGCATCCCTTTGAGTCCCTGCAGCGCTCCCTCTTTTGGGCTGGCAGTAGGTTAAGTGAATCAAGTGACCAGACTTTTCTCCCTGGGGGTTCTGGGCTGTGAATTCCTGCTACTTGCTTCAGCTTATGTCCAGTAACAAAGAGCAATTAAGAAGGCATTAACTTTTCCCTCTGTTAATTTCTCTATTCTTTCTCTGACAAATTTCATTTTTAACTCAGGGATTTAGGTTACTTTGGGGCCTTTTTCCATGGTTCTTTATTGATGGTCTATACAGCTACAGAAAGTTTCCCAGCTGCTTCAGTCTCTGCAGCCGACACAGGGAGTGAGTGTCCCTCCGCGTGGGTTTCTCAGCCTGGTTTCTTGTACCCCTGACTCCTGGCTTTATCCATGTCTATCCATTCGCCTTCTGGACTGGCCTTCTGTACCTCCCAAATAACATTCTATCAATAATGTTATTTCCCCAAGTAGCTTTCTCTTCTGGGAAAAGAATATTTTGATCAATTTGTACAAGTATTGTGGTTTGCATTAAAATTTGACAGCCAAGCGTAGTAGAAAGAACACTGATGTGGGAATTAGGATTTCTGGGTTCTCATCCACCTCTGGAATTAGCCAGTATGTGGCCTTGAGAAAGTCACTTCTCTTGGCTGACTTACAGTCTCCTCTGTAATGTAAGGGTTCCTTCTTGTACTACCATTCTACTGTCTATATTAAATAGTCTTGCAATCCCCAAGACACTTGATCTTATGAATATGCACAGATGAAGACTTGACCTGGGGACCTAGACTTGGGCATTCAGACCAGTGAACAGGATCCTGAAGCATCTCACCTCAGTAGCCAGTTACCTCAGACTAGATCTTGCTCTATTTGTCTCTTATATAGAAAGGATCTAACAAATCAGTGGGAGCCCAATGGTAATTGGGACCAGACTCAGAATGGACACAGAATCAGACCAGAGGCCTGATATCCCAGGATCTGTGCTGTTGCGTTTTTTAAATTCCCTGAGGGGTACAAGGTGTCTCTGCAGTCCATACTAAATAGAGTCTGAACTAAAATCACCTGGGGCCTAGGACAAGGTTGGGGTGGGGTGGGGGCAGGGCTCAAGACAAACCAGTATCTTATTTAGATCTTCTCCTGGAGGTCTCTGTAGACACAGAAGTACCACCCCTAGCATCCCTGGGGACTGTTCCACATCAAGATCACCTCTCCCTGTCCCACCCCCCATGGCCTAAAAGGCAGGCTTGGCTGTGCTAGGAACGAGGGATGTTTGCTCTCAGCAACAGTATCACCTGGGAGCCATGTGTCAGTGACTTCAGCTTTCCAAAACCTAGAAAGAAATCTGCTCCCCAAAGAAATATGAAATATTTGCAAGGTTTCAAAAAGGAGCCATGTTAGCTTTCTATAGAGGAGAAAAAGGAGCTGTAAATGGTAATTAGAAGCAGACATTTCTTCCACTTTTTTAAAGCAATGATGCTGAAAGGCTTGCAGATCAGACCTCTCTGTGAGAAGGACCATTTGGGGACACATGAATTTGGCAATCAAGTTCAGGAAAGCAGGCTCTGCCTCAGCAGGGAAGCTGCAGACTGACAGCAGCCAGGGTACCTTTTCTGAAGCATGGTGATGCCCGGTAAACAGAGTTGCCTTCAGGACTAGCCCAGGGTGTACATTTGCTGGGGGATGTGGTGGGGTAAGAAAACATCCCTGGGATGGATGCTTCAGGCTGTCATGGAATTCTGAAGAAGATGCCATAGTCTTCTGTGGTGCCAGTGTGAGCGTGAGGAGGTTGTGTCCTGGGTATAATCTCAGTTGCCCCATCCCCAGGACTGTATTTAGACCACCGACTTTCATCCAGGCTCCCTCAATGGAGAGAGTAAACAATGAATAATGACTGCCTGCTGCTTTCACACAGCCCTGACTCTACTAGAAACATGCCAAATGGGAAACTGGTTGCTAAAATTTATTTGACCAAAATTGTTTGTCTATGTTATTGTTTTATGACCTCCAAATATCTGGCTAATCTAGGTAGCATTGGAACAAGTGTCTCTACTTTTCACTGTATGGATATAGATTCCTGTTTGGCTTTTTTTTGACTTGAAGTGTGACTATGTTAAGATTTATATAAATATTAAATAACAGTTGTTATGCAAACAAAACCTGTAATCATTAATTTTGGTTGTGTTTAAAACAGTTATTCACATGCATGGCCGCATGTTGGCATAACCAGGGAAACTTTATAAAAATTCCCATGCCCAAAGCCCACCCCCAGAAAATCTATTTTAATTGATTTGGAGTGGGGCCTGGGCATTGATTATTTTTTAAAGCTCCCCAGGTGATTCTAATTGCAGCCAGGCTTGAGAACCATTGTGCTGAATGATGCCCGAGAAACGTGCTAATTTAGTGAGGGGAAAACAGTCAAACAAGGTCCTAGCTTGAATGGGCTGGCTTGTTTTGTCACTGCTCAGCTCAGTATCTGAATAGGAACAAAGCCAAGATTACAGTGTGTAGTTATGTAAGGCTTGGAAGATAAGCCACTTCTCCTAAAACTGACTCATTACTGTATATATAATTCATCTAGAGAAATAATTTGGAAATATTGGGCAGGAACCTCATGTTTTGTGAATATAGTTCAAATCTATTAATATCCAATAATGATCATTCTATGATTTGAATGGATGGGAGCCAAAAGAGAACTCTCACGTTTAAAATAATCTGTACTGGAAATGTTTCTGGGAATACCAGCTCATAAGCCAAATGACACAGATTTATGCTGCGTTGAATTTCAAGACATCACACTAGTGATTTACAATGACTAGTGGCTCAAATCACCATCTCTTGCCCCTGAGATGAACCTCTGTTCAGTGTGTCTGAAGGTGGAGTGGGGAAGACAGTTCAGGTAGCAGAGGAGAAGTGAACAAAGAACGATCACTGAACAGGCAAATTTGAGCTTGTGAGGGGGTCTGGGACTGATCACCATCCAGTGGGATTTCCAGGAGCTGCAAATGGTTGGAACTTTTGTTTTCCTTTTCCTGGGAAAGACAGGTTCATTAGCTCTCTGGCTGCCTTAGAGCTTAATTTGTTTTTTTCCAACATTATAGAGGGGACAGTACATCCCAAAAGTTAGAGGACTGCTAAGGGAGATTCATTCTCCTCACAGGCTCTCATTAAGCTTATGGTGCCTCAGGGGAATGGGGAAGGCCATTGAAAGGCAAGAGCCAAGAGAGGGATCAGCTCATAGAAGAGAAGGCAGTTGTGAGCAGTTGGGCTAGATACTGGAAGAGCTGCCAGGTAGACACCCAAGCTTGGGAATCAAACCTCAGGTCTAAAAGTGTTTTTGAAGAGTTGTCATCTTTTGGATTTTTAAGGGTAAAGAATTAGGGACTGCCCTCAGGAAAGAGATGCCCTAAACTCACAGGAGATAAAAAAAACCAAAAATCTTCAGTAGCTAGGGCCATTCCCTGGGGCTGATTTCAGGACAGGGTGTTCCACTAACTTAGAGAGCCCAGGTGTCTTGCCTGAGGGTTTAAGCCCTGGGCAAGTTCACTATGGATTTGGTGAAACCAAGAAATGACAACAGAACATTCTTGAGGTGAAAGGATTTATACCTGGCTTTGTTCTCATGGCAGTAGGTGGAGCACTAGAATCACATCTGCATCCAGCAGTCTGCAGGTCTGTAACACACCTCCATCTCTGCCTCCACAGAGAGCACTAGGAGGAGCTCTTAATATAGTGACTCAGTCAGTAATAGCTCATTGCCAATGGGTGTAGAAGCATTAGCCAGTGGTAGGCCAATTATGTCACCAAGTAGTTTAGGGTCAGGTGAGGATCCTGGCCACCGGATCTTCCATTTTCCCCACACCAGGCTTCAGTGTGAGAGCACAGGCTGAAGTACTCAGGGGGTTACTTGATCGCACATTTGCAGGGGCAAGAAGCTGACATTTAAGACTTGAATAGTGCTCCTTTTACAAGTAAATGACAATCTGGAGAAAGGACTAATTAAACCAGGTGTTTGACATTTCAAACCAATTTTCTGTTCAGAGACCCAGAGTATTAACTTTCACTCCCATCAAGCTCTCACCCAGGCTCTTGGTGGAAAAGGAATCCCCAGACCCATTATAGGTCCTGAATGATACCCAGTTATGCCAGTGATTTAGCTGGCTCTCCTTTGCCAAGCTTTGTGTCCTTAATGGCATGAGAAAGACGTTGGCCAAAACTTTTAGGCTTTGAGTAAGCCAAGAGCATCTAATCAGTAATGTAAACTGAACACCAAAAAGAAAGGTGAGAAAGGGGTTGCATAATTACCGAATGAGGCAGAACTTTATGAGACCAAATGCTGGGAGGTCCTGTTTCTCATAGCCCTTGTCTGATGGTCATGGATTAACCAAACACCTGCCCACCCTGGAGGCTGAATTCAACTTCTTTACCAAATGACTAAAGTATCAGTGTCTATTATACACAGGTGGACCTTATCTATCAGTTATCTCTTTCTGCAGCCCCTGACCTGCCCCAGACAGGGCAAACCACCTGTTCTCTGTGCTCCTCTTCTCTGTGCTCTGTAAGCAGTACCTTCCACGGATGTTACTGAGCTTGCTGCCTTGGACAGTGTTGCCAGGGAGAGTGACTCTCCCAGGCTGCAATGAGACAGTGTCTTACTTATCCTGTACCCTCAGCAGTGGAAAGCTCTTGGCAAATGTCTATGGAATGATCTTGTGTGTCTCTTCCATCTATCACCTCTAATAAACATTAAAAGCCAAAGGACAGGGATGGGGTATTTCCTGATTACTAATGAGGTAGAAGTACAGCACTGAAACATATTAAACTATTCATAGCAAGTCTTTTGCCTGAAGGTTTCAGCCCTGGGCAAGTTCACTCTTGATTCGGTGAGACTGAAAAATGACAGTGGAATGTTCTTGGGGTGAAAAGGTTTATACCCAACTTTATTCTCCTGGCATGGCAGATCAAGTGCTAGAATCCCATCCACCTTAGAGCAAGTCTGCATGCAGCAAGCCGATCTCTGCCTCTGGGCCTCTCTGCCCCAGCAGCCTTCTCAGTCTCTGGCCTTGGCACTGCTGCCACTCCAGCCTCTGCTCTCCTACAGCCATGCAGCCCAGAGCATCGGGCAGAGCTCTTTACATAGATTCAACAATAATGTATTGCCTAACATGTGCAGTGAGCAAACCAACTAGGGTCAATGAGAGTCTTGGCCATAGGAACTTTCATTTTCTATACAGCAAGTTAAATTCTCTCTCTCTCCATGTCACTTCCCTCCACATCTGCAAAGGAAGATGTGAAGTGGACAGGTCTTGGCTGCACATCCAAAGAACCTGGATCAAGAATCAAGAGAGCTGTCTTCTCTCTGACTATGTGGCTTGAGACAAATCCCTTTCTTTTTCAGGGGCTCAGTTTCTCCTGTGGAATAAAAGATTACACTAAAAGACCTCTCAAGGTGCTTACACCTCTTTCATTTTGTAATTTTATGCACTGAACACCATAATCCTGAGGTACTGGAACAAAGGCAGTACCTGCAGTTTAGAGGCCAGAGGACACTGCACAGAACATGCTGGGCCTGACCCTACTCACCAGCCTCAGCCCTGGAGGACCCAAGTGAGGTTCAGGTTAAAAATTCTCAGTATCATAAATGCCAGACCACAGCTTCAGAAAATAGGAAAAATCTTGTTAGGAAACGACCACAGCTCCCTGGAACTGTGGAAAATATTGCTTCAGTGGAAAAAAAAAAATCAGCAGTATTGTGTCTGCTAACACTGTCTGCCCAGGCATTTCTCACCAAATCCTGCCTACTCAGGTCCTTGGCACTAGGGCAGTTCTTTTCCACCCGATGTTGGTCCTAATGATAGATGCAGGCTCTTTCCTCTTCTGGCCCCAGCTGTCCCAGAAATCAGACTTGGAAGTCATTTTCAAATTCATCTTTGGGCTGCCTGGCTTTTAAATGCTTCCTCTAGAGGCACAAATCACAAAACTTCCACTGGAATGGGTCTTAGAGATCACCTCGTGATCTTACTTTGAGCCCCTGTCTGTGGAGAAACAGACATATCCCCAATAGGAAGAATCTTGTTCAAGAGCAAATAGAGAGGTCAAAGGGAAGGAGTTCTGACGCTCATGACAGGGTTCTTTTCCACTTGCACACTGGCTGTAGCCAGGGGCCCAATCCTCTGCTAGTTTCTCATGGCAGCCATTCCCAAACCAAGCAACCTGCCAACCAGCTAAGCAGCCTGCAAGTGTTTCTGTGAACCTAGGACTGTGCACTGTGTTGTAAATTATTATTATTTTTTTAACTGTCCCAAAGTGCAACAGCAAACTCTCACCTTTAGATGTAGAGCAGAGCTAGTCTGCATCTTTGAGATTTCCTTCAATCTCTGGAACCGAAATGTAGCATTTCACTTATTTCCTGAAAAGCATCCAGAGTTAGTTAGAAAAAGTTACCTATTCTCAAGTGGGTGGGTCAGAGCCCTGTATGGGGAAGCTGGCTCTGGTCTGGAAGGTGCTCAGACCACGTGGAAAGCAGCACCAGTCAGGGCCCCTCAGCCGCCTGGGTGGCGCCCCCAGTGCAGCCCCTGGTCTGGTGGAGGCCCCGGGGGCTCACACACAGTGGAAATAGCCCCCTTTCTCCTTAGCCACCACCGACAAGGCTATAATCTTTAAGAGGAAATTTATTCTAAAACGAAACAGAAAATAAACAAAAACTAGGTATGATAACATTTATAGACTATAGACTTATAAAATTTAAAACATACCATTTGTGGTAGAAAACTTGAAAAGTACTTTTTAAGAGCCTGCAACCCTGTCATCTCATGTCGTGCCATCTAATGGGAGTACCAGCCACATGCTGCTACTGAGCACTTGAAATGTGAAAATCAGAGCTGAGATGTGCTGTATGCCCAAGAGACACACTGGATTTTGAAGACTTAGTACAAAAAAGTAATATAAAGTATATCATTAATACCTTTAAAAAATACTTGTATGCTTAAAATTACATATTGGACGTATTGCATTAAATAACATATTATTCAAATTAATTTTGCCTGTTTTTTTTTAATGTTACTCCTAAAAACCTCAAAATTACTTATGTGATTCACATTACATCTGTTGGGCAGCCCTGACCTAGAAAACCCACTGTTAACATTTTGTGTGTATAAGCATTTGAGGAGCCTGGCTCTTGGTTAAAAACCCATGTATGATTTTTCAAGCCTGACCCTGGGCAATTACAAAGCTTGACCTGGCAGGTGTCACTGGGATCACGTCCCTGCCCACCCCAGATGTGGCACACAGCCCAGGCCTCAGCGTCTGGGGACTTGTGGTCTAGTCTCTGGGTCCCTGGCCAGTCATGCCTGTCACATTTATAAGTCTCTTTATCTGAGGCCTGGGGCAGAGGTCTTCTTCAGGTGCTTCTGCTGAGACTTCCTTTTGGAGGGAGGAGGAAGAACTGTGCAGACACTTTTCCCTACAGTGACTGTACCCAGCACTTTTCCACTCCTAGTTCCTGCAGCCATCCCCCAGCCCAAGGGCCGCCCCCTCCCATAAAGCTGCTGGAGCCTTTTATTCAGGCTCCCTCAACAGTGACAAGGCCCCACATCTGCACTGAGCACCTGACCCTCCACTGCTGTGCTGTTTCATAAGGAAAATGAGGGAATCAGGGTATTCTCTGGGTCTAGCCTCTTGCTGCTCTTATCACAGGGACCAAAGCTTTCACTGTTACTTTCATTTAGGCTTATTGTTGCTTTGATTAGCAACCCTGACACCTGATGGTTCAGCGATCTCAGCTTAGCTGAGCTCCTGACAAAAACAAAATGGGAATCTCACTGAAAAACAGTTACCTATCTGTATCAGTCAGGGTCCAAACGGAAGGCAAACAGCCTGCCAAATTAGGATGATTTAAGGAGTTTTATTCATAAAGGGGCTAACTAATAACAAATATAAGTTGGAGTATGGGAGAAACAGAAAGGATAGTTCAGAAGCCCAGGCTAGAAGCAGCAAACCATCACTGTCTGACAGGAACAGGGGAGAGATAGGCTCCCAGCACCAGGAAAGAGAGAGCTGTGCAGAGCCGCAATGTATCGAAAAGAAGGAAACAGCCAGATGAAGGGCCATGTCACAGGGATGGAGCCAGGGAAATAAATACCTGACATCTTTCTCCTCCCTCCCTCTAACTGCTAAGGCTCTCCTTGGCTGAAACCAACTGGTGGCCCAAGGACGTAGACCCTGTGGCCATAGTCATCTCTCAGCGTAGAAAGTAGGATGGAGAAGGAGAGAGAAGCGAGAGAAGTGAATAGCTCTCCAGCACTTTTCTCACATAGCATTGCCCTAAGTCTTAGCTGCTATAGCCTTCCTAATGCAATTTCCTCCTAATGTAGCCAGTGTCTAGTCCTAGTTCTTACAGTGACTAGTAGGCACAATTTACAGGGTACCCAACCCCAACACCTCAATCCCATCTGGGTTGCTAACCTGCAGTACTGTTTGATGCTGCATGTGTGTGCACACAAACACACATGTGTTTTAATCTCAGTCCTTCCCAGAAAATGCCTCCCTCAATATTAGTCCTAGAAAGAAGGCCCCAGCACCTCTGTGCCTCTGGCCATTCATAAGTGACCCACCTTGCCGCTGGTTCCTTTGAATCCTGCCCTGGTTCCCACCCATCCCAGCATCTTCTTTCTTTACCTCATCCCACACCCTCCACCACCCCACCCAGCTCCGGTACTGCTTCTCCTTGGTGGCCAACCATGAGTGCCTCATCCCCCACCTCCCCCAAGCCCTGACCCCAATATCAGCAGTCCTCTAAAAGTGGGGTCTGGGAAGAGTAGGGGGCTCTTCCTAGGCTAATATGTTCAGAATGAAATGAATTCCCCTGGGACAGCAGGCAGAACTTCCTACTCTCTAATTAAATCTACAATTATCTAGTCCAAGTTTGCTGGGAAATTAGAAGAAGAAACTATCTAGGCTAAACAGTCCTGGACCTCAGGACCTGGGCCTCAGTTGGCAGGGAGAGGGTTGTACGTGAGGAGAAAGGGTTAATCTTCCTCTTTCATCATCTGTGTACAAAGCCAAGGGATGCTGGGTTGAGGCTGAGATCTACTGTAAGCAAGGAGTCCCTTGTCAGGGACAAGGAAGTCTATCAAAAAGGAAGAAGGAGCACAAGAGAGGACTGTAGAAAACTGAGAGAAGGTAATGCCATGGTAAGGATGAGGCAGGCAGAAGGGTGTCATTTTATGGAACACAAAACAAACTTTCAGGGATTATTATACCTCTACAGCAAGAAAACACAATTTAATTTTTTGGGAGAAAGCAATCTGAATGTAAGCTGATGAGGATGCCATCTGAAGGGGCATTCTTTATGTACTTGTCAAGGCCCTGGAAGTGCAGAGGGACCTGTACCCTGCCGGGGGCAAGCGCAGGGGTAAGGAAGCCTTTCTGGCTGAGAGGAAGGTGAGCGAGTGGCAGTGAAGTCCTTCCAGCACTGTGTCCGGCACAAAGTGGGCACCTGGCATATTCATGCCAAGCTGATTATCAGCATCTGCCCCAAGTCACCTGACATCCACATCAGATGCATCTTTATATTCCCTCATTATTCCTTCATCCAGCAAGCGTCTAATGGAGCCCCTTGCCCTGTGCTGAGTGTAGTGCTGTGCATGGAGAGAGGTTAAAGCAAACCAAGTAAAGGTTTCCCCACCAGGGAGCTGACCGTGTGGTAGAGAGGCACACCAGTGAGCCTGTGTCCAAGTTTCCAGAGCAGTAGGGGCTGTGACAGGGAAGAGCTAAGCTTACTGGTGCAAGGATTAGAGAGCTAAGGAAGATGTCACTTAGAAATGGAGGGCAGAAAAGGAACAGGGACTGAGAGGATGGGGGGAATGAGGAGTTGTGAGACAGGGGCTCTTGACCCCTCCAGTAAAACTGGAATACATAAATCCTAAGGACTGACTCATCTGTTGCAAATCGTGTTACAGCTAGAGCTTTTATTTTCAATTTACCTAGCAAGACAGACTGTATACATTATGTTGTCCATGGATAAGGCTGAGTGAACCTGGGATCACGTTGGGTTCCCAGGTCCTCCAGAGACTCGCCCTTGGACAGCAGCTGAAGAGTGTACAGACCTGAGGAATCACCAACAGTGGGAAGCTGTGAAGATACCCCTGGGTAAGGATTCCAAGTTTCCAATCCAGGGTAACTGAGAGACTGCCAACCTCAGCTCAGGGTCTTTAAAATGTTCCTGGGTGAGAACCTGAGAAGCTGGTCCCATTGAGCCACTGGGCTTGAGGGAGCTCTTAGACAGGAGGCCTTAGCTTCTGTCTCTGTGGTTCAGCCTTACCCTTTGGTTTAGATTCAGCCTTGCCTCCTGAACACGGGAAGTCCACTCCCCGGGGACTGTGCTCGGGACACCTCCCATTCCCAACTTTTCCACCCTACTGAGATCCACTTCTCAGAATCTTGGAAAAATACCTTCTCCTATGGAAGTCCTAACAGGCCCCCAGTTTCTACTTCTGTTAAGCCCACAGGAGTCTGGACACAACAGAAAGCGCCTAAAAACCACTGGCTTTTTCTAGCTTACCCTACCATTCTCTTTCCCATAGGACTGGGCCCTCTGGCCTTCTCCTTGGTGGCCAACCATGAGTGCCTCATCCCCCACCTCCCCCAAGCCCTGACCCCAATATCAGCAGTCCTCTAAAAGTGGGGTCTGGGAAGAGTAGGGGGCTCTTCCTAGGCTAATATGTTCAGAATGAAATGAATTCCCCTGGGACAGCAGGCAGAACTTCCTACTCTCTAATTAAATCTACAATTATCTAGTCCAAGTTTGCTGGGAAATTAGAAGAAGAAACTATCTAGGCTAAACAGTCCTGGACCTCAGGACCTGGGCCTCAGTTGGCACGGTCAGTCACTACTGGCCCTTTGAGAGCCTGCCATTCTGGAACCCGCACTTAACCTCCAGCATAAAGAATGTTGAAATTATAATATACACATAGATCCTATCACACTGAGAGTGAGTGGGAATGATGCTTCACTGCCAAGCAGCCCAAACTCTGTGCATACCAGACATGAGCTGACAGCCTGTGACAGCCGAGACAGAACCGAGGACACAGAAAGAGGCTCTTTATCACACAGTCAAAGAAATAACAAGACCGTGAAAAGTCTGCTTAGTTCACCAAGAGCTTATCTATCACCAAACAATAGTCTGTGTTTTGTGCACTCCTTATACCTTGGATAGTTCCTGGCACATGCAATACACTCAGTATTTATTGGTTGTATGAGTAAATTAATATGGGAATACTTAGACTGATTTATTTCAAATTGCCTGAGATTTTTGACTACTCTGACTAAATACTTTGTAGTCACAAAGACCCAGACATTGAATATTTAAATACATATGTAAGTATCTAGAAATTACAAATTTCTTTGTTATTTGCACCCCAGGAAACTGCGCTTTACTGGGCAGAGGCAGGAAAAAAATCTCTGGTGTTTGCTGATAATCATGAAGGAAAGATGAAATTGTGCGGTGTGTGTAACAGAGAACAGGGAAGAAGAGAAAAATTATTTAAAAATGGAGAATCCCAAGTTTTAAACATTTTTCTTTATGAAGACTTTCCTGACTCTCCCTAGAAGAGGACCCCATCCCTTTCTGTTTATATTACCTGCCGTTTCCTCTTTAGGAGGCTGTTCTGAGTTTGTAGGGACCCTCTAGTTCTCAAGAGATTGGTGTCCACTCTCCCAGCTCTGGGGCCCTACCATGCAGATGCCAGGCCTTGGGCAGAAATGCTGACAGCATTTTATTCTACTTCTCCTCACTTCAAGGAAGAAGGTCCTGTCTGCCAGACTCTGATGTCTCCTCTCAGGGATGATAACTCTATTATTAAGGCTAGACCCACTGCAGAAAAGGTGGAAGCCCAATCTGGGCCCCCTGGCTCATTACTGGCCAATGGAGTAGTCGATTCTACTTCCGTGTTAGTGGGGGGACTGTGCAAGCATGCTGCCAAAGGAGGTAGGCACCAAGAGCCATACGACAAAGGTGCTTATTTAGAGGGGCAGAGATCGTCCCATGTGACTCCAGGGGCTCCCACTGGGTCTGGGTAGCAGCCTAGGTGTGGTGAATGCCAGGCAAAGCTGCCTGCTTCACAGAGAGGGTTTTGCCTTGCAGTTTATGCTCAAGCAGGGAAAGCCAGGGCTGCAGCAGGAAGCAGGATGTTCCCAGGGTGTGGTACCAGTGCGGCTGGGGTGCTCCCAGTCATGTTGCCTGGGAGGGAAGAGCTCAGAGAGCAAGCAGGAGGGCCATAGCTACTGGGCTTGGAACCCGCCACATCTGAAACCAGCTGCAAACTTTCCCTGAACACTGACATGAAGATGTTTATATTTCCTAGCAAAAGATGAAATCTTTCACTGGCCAGATTTAAAGATGAGCAGCAGATTGTAAACTTTCTCTTCAAGCGATATTAGGGTGGGAGGTGATAGATACATTCATAGAAACGCAGACACAGCCACGATGAATTATTCTTTCTATGAAGTATTTGACCGCACACATTAAATTAGTTGGAAATCAGCAGTCAGCCCTAATATCTCTTTATACACAAGTGAAAAAAGACAGCTAAATTTCTATTTTTCTGACATTTTAATACCATGAAATAAAAATCTAACAATGAGAGACAGCACATGCCTTGTTTCTTTTATCTGGGGGGAGAGAGGAAGCTGGGAATAAAAATATATCTCATGCCCTTGTCAGTTAATAGATTTTAGTGGAATTGCCAGGCCAGAGAGTATCTTATTACATGGAAGGAAACACACTGGGTTCCCAGTTTATTACTAGCTCAGGGACCAAGTTCATAGTTTGGGCTGATGTTTTTTTCTTTTTCTTTTCTTTCTCCCTTAATGAAAATAAAAGGCCTTTGTGCACAATCTCTGTAAACTTTTAGAATAATTTAATTGTTCTTAAGTCACATGATTCCTGTGGGACACACGAAGGGCACTTCTAAACCCATAATCCCAGGCTATAAAAAGAATCTAGGGCGACTGATCAAAGGTGAACTGCCCATTTACAACCCTTCTTTCAAGGCCCCTTCCATCTCCTTGACAGTTTTATAGAAGTCTTTCTCTTTCGCTTCAACCAGATCAAAGATTTGGATGCAAAGGGTCTCCCCACCCCCGCAGCTGGCACGGAAGGAAGGGATTACCCCAGGAATTAAAAAACTCAGTGAAGTGGGTTTACCCAAGTCCCTGGGGGCGGGGGCAAGGCCCGGAGCCTTTTCTGCATGACAGGAGCAGAGCCAAACAAAAGCGGGATAAACTCAGGGTACCCGCTCTCTGTTTTTGCAGCAGAGGAGATAAACTTTCCTGGTCTTCCAGCCTTTGAAGAGAACTTCTCCGATCTTTCGTGCATGGTTTCAGTTAATATCTACAAGTTGTTAGAATCATGTTTATTTTTGGTTCATGACTTTCCCTTTTCTCCCATCCATGATAAACCTAAGCAACTGTCCCCACCCAGAGCACAGGAAGCTCCCTGTAAACCCAGAGTCGGGACATCACTGAGCAGAGAGGGATGTGGAAGGAAGCTGCAGGGCATGTTGCCTCAGTTTGGGCTGCTGCTAGACCCATTTGGTAATTTGTTCTCAATACCCTGTGCACTCTCCCCTGGGAACACCTGGACCTGTTTTAGATCTAGTGGTCCAGGTAAATTTCCTGGGAATGCTTCCCTGAGCACTGGAACTGCCTCAGTCCTTGGGGACTCAGTGCCTAATTCTATGAAGAGACACCAGGAGGTGGGAGCAGGGGAACCAGGAAGCTCCTCTTGCCCTGGGCAGTACCAGACCCCCTGCCCACACTCCTGCTCAGCCCCACCCCAGCATACCAGGGTTGGGTTAGGGCAGACCCTCAGGAGAGTGCTGATCGGGGTGGAGCCTTCTTGTTCAAGAGACTTGAGAGATCACCTAAGACCCCCTGTGGTACAGAGGTGCCCTACAGAGAAGCGGGACAAGCCTGGTTAACCCAGTCAAAGCCAGATCCTGAAGCCAGATCTCCTGACTCCCTTGCCATCTGCCTTGGAGCTCAACATAGGATGCCCGAAAGGAAATTAAACCCCTGGAGGGCTTGGTCCCTCAGGGACTGCTAGTTTGTCTTGATGATCAGGGTTTAATTACAGTGGGTTTGGAGAATTGCTTTGCGAGATCTGTATCCTAAGCATACTTTCCCAAATTGCCACTTCTCCGGAGATGACCAAGCCCCCTGAGGGTCCTCTGCATTCTGGCCCTGACAGTGTCTCCACCCTCAGTTCCCGGTTCCTCAGTAAGAGCCTTTGCTCTGGACTCATCCATCTATTCACTGTTCCTGCTGCTTCCTCTGTTTGCATATTCCCTTTTGCCCTGCTCCTCTTAATTTAAGCAATTCCTACCTGTGTTTTAAAGCCCATTCAAGTCCCACCCTCTCTTCCTCCTATAGTACTCATTATCTACCCTAGACCCTTGCTACTCAAAGTGTGGTCACAGGCCAGCAGTCTCAGCCCCACTGCAGAACTACTTAGTCAGAGCCTGGAACTTGCATTTTAACTAGACAGCCCAGTGATTTGTATGCACGATCAAGTGTGAGACACATGGCTGTTGACTAGTGGGGTCCAGGTGTGGTTGCAAGACCAGCAGCATCAGCATCAACTGAGAATCTGTAGAAATGCAAACTCAGGCTTTACAGAACCAGCAGCTTTGTGGGTGGTACCCCACAATCTGCTCTAACAAGCCCTGCACGCTCAAGTTCAAGAAACCATACACAACCTTTGTCTTACCCAGGACCAGTTTTCTGGGCATGTGACCATAATGCTCTTTACTGCTGTATTAAAATTCTTAATCTTATCTTTGAACCTGGGTTTTGCAAGTGAAATCTCATGAGGCATTGGGGCACACACATGAGCAAAGGAGACAGGCCCAATACGTGTGTCCACCATCATTCCTTGTCCTGCCATTCACAAAAGGTGGAACCCTGAGTGCAGGGTTCCAGTAGACCCATAATGCAGAGAGTTCAGCTAGGTTCGAAGTGAGTGCAAGGTAAGTGTGTTACACCTATGACTGAGTGAGTGGGTGCTATCAGACCTGAGAAGCCACATTCTGTCTTTGAACCAGACTTGCTTGGTACACAGAAGGCAAATTGTATTTTAAGAAACATGAAAAACCAAGGAACCCATCATATCCTTTCTTACTCATAATAGTCAATCACACTGAAAATTATGACATAGAAGGAAAAAGAGACGGGACAACCCTTAGTTCCTTTTCCTTTCAGTCCTTTCTTTCTTACTGATAAGCTTCAGCTGAATGTAAAGAGCATTCATAGAATGTGCATATGTCAAAAGGTTAAATGAAAGCTGTTGAGTCCGTTTTTTGCAGCATTTTCACATTTCAGATAAGCATAAAATAAATATATATACACAAATTACAAAATATGAACTGTGTGATTTTAATGACTTCACATACTAATTAAATGCTTTTATATTGCATTTAAAACTGCATTACATGACATCAAGATCAAAGGTAAAATTCATGTTATTTTATTTTTTATTTTTTATTTACTTAGAACAACATAAAACAGCAAATAAAAAGCACCCTGACAAAAGAAACTGCAGAAGAAAGAATAGCTTTGTATTTTAATATGTTTAATAGTACTTTTTTCCTACTTTTTGAACAAGGGCCTCTACATTTCAATTTCAATTTTGCACTGGGTCTAGAAATTTACTCAGCCATATCTGTCCTATCCTGCCCAGTATTCAAGCTGGGACGCCTCTGACATGGAAAGCTATTAATATCTATACCTCGGCCACAGGTATAAACTGGGCCTATCCCAAGCAGCCCAGGACATATGGTCATCCTGAATTTGAGACTCTGTAACTTTCAAGATGAAATCAAAATGTGAGTGAAGTCATTCTGCTTTCTTTCTGTCAATAGTAGGAAATTGTACAAAAGGCACTGAGAATGTTTTCTTTCTCAAGTGTACATTCTGTTTACTAGTAGGCTAACTCTTGTTGTTTTAACAGATGATAGGATGGAAATGGATTGTGCCTGTTCCTTCCCTGTTGTTCTGCATGTAGTCAGAAGAATCTTCTTGATTATTTATCTTTAGCTTCCCTCAACCCTTCCAACCTCAACTTTTCCTGTGCTTTTTTGCTTTCCTCTGACATTCTTTAAAAAGTTTGTGATGTTTTTTATACACATCCTTGATTTGGGGCCCCTCATCCCAGCTTTGTGGGTGTCTTAAAATCGGAGCTCATTAGCAGAAATGCTGTTTCTTTAGATATCTTCTGCTTTTCTTCCTCATCAGGATCATTCATAATTTTAGGTTCTGAATTTTATTTTTAGGGCCATCCATTTTTAGCCATACTTTTTTCAGAGGTTCTCAACATGAGATCATCTATTTTGAACTTTTTAAGTCTGTTTTCCTCAAGTCTGTAAATATGAAGATACACATCCAACTTGTCCTGCTTTAATGGGATGGAACTCTCTCTCAAACTCTCATGAGTTTCAAATCACTAATAGTTCGTTGCTGGCAGAATCAAGTCTAGAGTATCAGATACCCTTACCATAACCTGTTTTCCTTTCAAATGATGAAATTCTCAATCAGCCCAGTTAAGAATTTACTAAATGCTGTGCTTTTTTAAAGAGTAGGGGACTTACAGACTTCCACAAAAGATCTGCTTCAAAAGCCAACATTTGTTGTTGTATTTTGTATTTGCTTTTTCTTTTTTTTGGTATTTTTTGGGGTAGGCTTGAGACTGTGACAGAAGGGATGCTATGTGACCTCCAAGGCTAGAGCATAAAATGTGATATAGCTTCTACTTGCTTCTCTCTGGGGAGTCTTTCTCTTGGGACCCAGCAGCCACACTGTGAGGAAGAACAAACTAAGCCATGTGGAGAAACCACACAGAGATGTGACAGGCAGGTGTTCTGGGTGACACCCCGGTGAGGTCCCAGCCAAAAATCATCAACAATAGTCAGAACTATGAGTGGAGATACCCCCAAATCAAATGGTTACAGCCCCCAGTCACATTCAGACTTCAACTGAGGTCCTAGACATAGTGGAACAAATAAAACCCATCTCTGCTTTGTCCTGTCTGAATTTCTGACCCACAGAAACCATGAGAGAAAATACGATGATGGTTTTTTAAGCCTCTGAGTCTTGGGGGATGATCTGTAATGCAGCAATAGAGGACTCATGCAATAATTAAAAACATGTCAACTAAGAAAAAAAATAAGACTAATTAAGAATGCATCATCTATACCCATTTTTGGCTGATCAGTCCTTGGTTTACTGCTGTTCTAAAAAGCTATCCTTGTAATTTAGGACCAGTTCCACCAGGTGGAAGGAAAGCCATGATTGCATTAGACCCCAGTGACTCGTCAGAGACTGCTCTCTCCTTTCTAAACCACACTTCTGTATGGCATTTAATCTTAGTTATCAAAGCACTCAGATCATCCCTGCTTAGTATACTGTGTGAATTTTAGAAAGAGTAAAATTAAAACATCTCTCACATACTTCTCTAGCTGATTAACTTAACACAATTCTATCTAATTTCAGATCCCCTGCTGGAAAATGTTCCCTACTTTTCCAATTTATTGAATCAGAGATCATTTGGTTGCAATGAACAGAACACATTCAAGTTGGCTTAAGCAAAAAAGAAAATTTATTAGAAACACAGGGATCCAGTGCAACCCAAAGGCAGAAAGTGAGGCCAGGTTTCATAAGGACAGGTGCCAGAAACTCATGAGAGCCACACTGGCTTACCTCTTCAAATCTTCCTTTCCAGAGCTATATTGTCTCTTATATCCGGCTCTTTAGGGCACCTGCCTCATTTCTTTCCCTCTCTCACCCTTCTTCTCTCTAGAGAGCAGTTCAGTGTATGGCTAAGGACAATCTCTGGAGTCAGAATGCTTAGATTCAAATACTAGCTCCACTATTTAGTTGCTCATGACCTGGGGCAAGTTCTGTAAGCTTGTTCTTCAGTTTCCTCATTTATAAAGTAGGGATGAAGATAATCATGGTATTTAACTGCATAGGATTGTTGTGAGATTAAGTGAACCAATATATGTAAGCTCTTTGAATACTGCCTGGCACTTTGCTAGTGTTTGCTTTTATTATTATCTTTCTTTGCTCACTTAACCATGTCCAAACAAGGGGTGCCCCAATCCCAGCTTTATATCTAACTCTGTTCAAGTGCCTGGCAGAAACCTATTAAGTCTCTGAGATCCGGCTCCACACTCCCAGGAGAGAAATGTCTATTTGGTCTTAATATGGCCACATGTCTACTCACGGTCAAACAGCTGTGGCAGGACATAAAGGAGTGTGGGTGAGGAGAGATCTTAGCAAGGACAGGGGAGTAGATTCTCTGAGGGGGCATACAGGTTGGTTCTTAGAAGAGGGCTGCATGCCAGGACTCCCATATGTGTAACCACATATTTTTCCAATATGGCAGCTCTGGCACATTGAGACTTAAATAATAATTCCTATTATTGACTGATCCAAATGGCATAAAGGTGACTTCCTTCAGCCAACACGCATTCCCCTCTCTCCCATGTAATTAGCTGTCCTCCTGCTTGGCGTTAAGGGCTCTCTTCTTCTGAGATGCCAAAACACAGTACCTCTTCATACCAGAGGATGGCTTTTACAAATCTTCACCTGGATGTCTCCCTTTGAAGTCATAGTGAATTTTCCCTCTCACAGAGGACAAAAATGGAAAATCAGATCCCTCCCATTTGGTATTGTGAGTTCAAGCTATTAAGCATGTGATTAGCATTGCTTGTTGAGGCTCCCACTGGTAATAGAAACTTGGAAAGTATTGATCTCATCATAGAGAAAAAGAAAATCAAACAGAAAGCGAATTGGTTTATCAAAAGGACAGTGAGTGTTAGGGAATAATGCTTAAGCCTCCTTTCAGTCCTTTATACCACTCTAGTCTCCATGAGATTTGGTCATTTGGGGTAAAATGCTCTGAAACTAAGTATTTCAAACCATTATCTTCAGAAATACTCGAACGGCACAAACAAATCAATAGTGCTTTAAATCATGGAGCAGAGCTAGTTAGTGGTCCTCCCTGAGAAAGGAGCTAGGCTGCATCTGCTCACTCCATGCCAGGCCAGCCTCCAACGTGGCGTGAGCTGACCTTTTCCTTAGGCTCACTTGCAGCTTGTATTGTAATTCTTCCTGTAAAGTCTCAGAAACTTAGGTTACAGTGGCTGATATTCTTATTGTTTTAGGGTATTACCATTAGACTTTTTCAGTATCTGAGCATTGTGCATTCTTAAGAGGATCCTTTCAGAGAAAAGAAGAGGTTATTTTAGGTGGAAATAGCCCATGGCTGATTATTAGCTATTAAATGACTGACTTAAAAGGAAGCACAATGTTCCCATCAACTATAAATGAGAAGATTGCTTACTCACAATTTATGGTCCATATTCCCTGTATCCAATGTACTCATTTCCTCTCCTCTGATTCATCCTTTAATGAATTGATTACTTCCCCCATTTTTCTCATCATGGAAATTGTTCTCTGTGTAAGGTTATCAGACTTATTTGCAGTTTGAGCCAAGGAAGCAACTTGTTATTAAACACCATCCACTTTGACTAGAAGTAGACAGAACTATCTTAATAGAAGATCTAATAGAACAATCTTATAGAAGATTAATTAACAGAATAATCTAATAGAAGCTCAAGTAAACAAGATAAAGTATGGCCTATTATTAAATTATTGCTAAATATTTAATAAACTGTGGATGTCAGAAATATAAATGCTCCAGGGCATGTGGAGGCAATTAATATAAATTAATCCAATAATAATTATAGGGTCACTTATGCTCAATTCAGAAGTCCACAAGATTATATTTTTTGCTAAAGTTTCCTGACCAGCCCCTCCAAAGAGGCCACCTAACTTCTCTTTAACCCATTATTTCAGTTTAATTTTTTTGTATAACACTTACAACTCTCTGATATTTTTATAGTTCTTGTTTGTAGTTGTTTTTTTTTTTACCTATTTTTTGTTTACATTCTATACTAGAATATAGGAAGAGCAGAGCCCTTTTCTGTCTTTCTCTCACCACTGTATTCTCAGTGCCTAGAATAAAGTCTAGTATATAACAAGCACTCAATAAATATTTGTTTCATTAATAGATTCCCAAGTGTCTGGGGCCTCTCAGCCTTACCACCAGCTCCTAAGGAGTATATCATTACCTTTCTGGACCTTCCTTGGCATGGAACACTGTTGGCTCTCCATAATCCATGTCTTGGGTACTCTAGCTATGGCTATAGCTGCATCTGTTGCTGGCAATGCAAAGGGTGGCTAGGTGATCAGTTCACTGGGGAAAAGGAGAAGTAACCTCTGGAGGTATTCCATAGACTACCTCCATCTTCAAAATCCATTTTGGTTTTTTTTCACTTGAGCAAACTGAAAGAGTCAAGTTTTGCTATAGACTTAGTTTCTCATTAGAAACCAGTCAGGCACATGGAGTGCAAATCCATGCAGCGGCAGCCTATGAGACTGAACCCTGGGAAACACCAGGAACCAGGCCTAGAGTGTGGTAAGCAATTAGAACTGTAATTTCAGCAGCAGAGGGTACAAAATGGGATCAGTTCCTGCTTAAAACATCCATATTCTTGAGCCTTAAAAACCTGTGACTTCAACTCCCTCTCTACTTGCATCCATCCAAAGCACCCCAAGTCCTCTGAAAAACCCTCTTGCTTTAGCCATTGCACTGCTCCTTTCAAGCACTTGCAACTACTTATGGCACAGGTCAGTTGCTTATTTACATTTATCACTATGTATAGAATATTAATTCCATGTGGCCAGAGACCATGTTTACTCATCTCTCTTCCCTCAGAATGATGACTAATATGTAGGAGAAATTTTAAAAAATACGTTATCCGCCTGTGTTTTATGTCTTCCTAAGCAACAGTGTTAATCTAGAGAAAGACTGGGATCATACATAAATATATAACGCAATGGAGATATTTAGGGTGTAGGAAAGCAGTGCGTTTTTGTCCTCAGTTTCTGGTTGCCTGGAAGCTCCCATATCAAAAGCCAAGCCTGGGGCCTCAATTCACAATTCCTTCCATAGTGCAGAGCAGAGGCCAGTTTTCCATATGGCAGCCAGGCTGTGAGCACTGTGGCCCTATGGAAAATGAAGGATATAATATGAGATGAAGAGGTGGGATCCTCCCCTTCCTGCTCCAGTGGGCACTGGGAGAAGCAAAAGAGTAAAAAGTAGGGAAGGAAATAATCAGATTTGAAATTTATATTTTATCCCCTCCCCCTCTCACCCCCCAGCAAGTTTGAAATCTAGGACAGTGGGGATGCTAGAGAGCTTTTCAGGAAAGCCAAAAGCACAGGTTTCCTAGGAGCCTTCTACTCCATGGTAGTGCTCTGTGAGGAAATCAGCTTGCAACACTTATTACTAACAGGAGGTGCCTACATTAAGAGCTAAAATGGCCACTTCAAAAAATGGCCTGCATTAATTCCTCCAGGCTTTACACAGGCTCATGTGCCATGGAAGGGCCCATAAATTCCCAGATGCCCCTTGGGAAATAGAGATGGTAGCTGAGATACAAGCCAGTGGGCTTGATGGGGGCTCTCTGGTGAGTGGCAGAATGAGCGCACATCAGAGGCCTTTGTGGGGGTGAGAGAAGTGGCTGAGACTCAGAGCGTGGGAGCCAGCAAGGGAGGTACCCATGGCCCCGACTAAACCAGAAGGTCCCCTGTGGAAACCAGAAACTGGTCAGATACCTGTCTGGCTATAGAGGCCAGCACATGACATGCTAGAACTCTAAGGCCACTTTTTCATGTCACTATCTTGGGGTGGGGGAGGGGAGGGGAGACAAGTAAGACCTAAGATTTACCTCAACAAGCTTCTCAAAAGTGGAATAGACTGAATTATTCTTGATTGACAAGTAACCATTATCTTTATTCCCATACACAAAAGAAACATGACCCATGAGAAAAATTAGATCTATCATAGAAAGAAATTCCACAATTTCTTCTCACCCCTGAGTAGTTTTGTATAGACTTACACACATTTATCCAGTAATCACTCTCTTTATCTGAAGTTTCATAGACATATAATCTAGTGTCATGACTACTAGTGACACCAAAAATTGTGTGTATCTTCAGAACTCATTTAAAAATTAATAACTAGCAAATCATGTGGTTCCAAGATAACACCAAATTGGAAAGAGCACTTCAGTTTGTATCATTATATTAAGAACATAAGACACCTCCCTGCTAGGCCTGTATAAAACTACAGTAGAGTCCCCATGTATAGTAATTATAGGGCAAAGTAAGTGCCTTTAAGGCACACTCTGCTTCCACTTACCTGACTTTCTGCCTGGGGAGGATGTGGGATTGCAGAGGGGAGTGGGAAAGGAAGGAAAAATCCCACGTGTCTTGAGCATCCATGCCAATGAGGGACACTCAAGGGAGTTGGGAATAACTTGAGGAAAGGTATATGAGAACGAGCAGGGGAAAGAGGTGAGAAGTGGACAGGGTCTTCAGAAAGGGCTGAGGGTTAGAGAGGCAGGAGGGAATGCCAGAGAGTTGGGATCACAAGGGCTCTAGTCATAGCTCTTTGAGGATTAGGAGTCACAGTTGATGTGGGAAGGGAGAAGGCAGAAGATGCTATGTCTCCGAAATGCCAGAAATTCTGAAACCTTTGTAAAATCACAGACATGAAGAGCCCAAAGACCTCAACTCCCCAGCACTCCACATGTACACACTTTTTAACAAGAAAACTGAGGCTTTGTGAGGTCAAGCCAGCACATCAAAAGCACACATGGCAACAGCCCAAAGATACAGAAGCAGGCCAAGTCTCCCTGTGCTATGCTTCCTGAATCCTGTGCAGCACCTCTGGGCCCCAAGAAGAGACAGTTTGACTGAGGAAGTAGCCAGAGTAAAGAAGAAGACAAGAAAGACTAAAAAAAAGAAATGTCAGGAAGCCCAAGAAACTTTGCCCAGTAATAATAGATAACATTCAACAAACAGAATTTAATCCTGTTTAAGCTTTGGGAGGAACAGGCAAACCACCGCACCCTTCTCAACTGGAAGGGAATCACTGATGAAAGAATTTAATTGAGGCCAATGCCCTTCCCTATAAGATCCCACAGCAGCCAGAAAAATCAAGTGTAGCTCTTCTGAGATGCCAGCAAGACTCCCTGCACTCTGCAAGCCTCCCTCCCCAACAGAGAAACCAAAATCTCCTCAACGTGTCCCGAAGGGCAGGGTAAACGTGCGGCTAAGAAAGGATATGTTCATTATGGGTTTAGGCTGTACTGTTTCTGAGGGGAAAGAAAACTGTTTGCCTTTGGAGAAGGGCTTTCCTTAAAGGGTCAAGCAATTAAAGGAAGCACTAGGCCTGCTCTGAAAACTCACAGAAGAAAACTCCTACTGTCTAGGACCACAGGTCTACAGACCCCCTCTGAGGGCCTAACAGACAAGGAAACACAAATGTCAGTGCTCATTTCTCTACTGCCTGAGGGTTACCAGGGTCTTTGTGACTCAAGAAGGTTCCAGGAGAAAGAGCTTTTTATGAGTTTTTGGACTCAAGGGTTAGAGATTGCGCTGACAAATCTGCGAGCAGATGAGTCAGGTTAGGTGAGAGAGAGAGTGCTGGCAAAGGAAGCCCCCTGCAGCATTGTCATCTGTGGCAGGAAAGGTGAAGGTCACCCAGAGTCCCTGGTGGGGAAAGTGCAAGGGGGAAAGCTGGCTGGAAATGCACACAGAAACACGCTAAAGGCATGGTAGTGGGGAAGGAAGGGAGAAAAAGAATGCTCTGTATGTATAACAAACACCATTTGCATAAAATAAAAACACATCACAAGAAATACACAAAAAGACACAGATCAAATCCATGGTTGCCTATAGAGAAAAGGGAATGAGAGGGATGCAGGAAGGAGAAAGAGGATGAAGAGCTACCACAAGAGCAGGGGCTTACACAAACCACAGAGGACTGGTTGAGGCCCAAAGTGTGAGGCCCAAAACAGAGGGCTGGGGGTGGCGCCCAGGTGGTCACTCTTTAGGAAGATCAATGCCTTCCCTTGTAAGACTCAACAAAAAGCCCCAATAAATTAGTGTTCTAGGCTCTGTTCCTACTCTCTGAAGTTGCCCTGATCCTTCGGGAGAGAAATCTGCATGTGCCTGGCATGTGACCTTACGAAGGATGGAGAGCTAGAGGGTCAGAAGAGGGGCTTCCTTGGCCCCACTGCTCTTGGATGCCATGACTTACCTGGGGGACTCTGGCTCAGAATCCCAGGCGTCTTTGGGAGTACAGGATGGTGGCACACAATGAGAGCAGCAGTGGAAAGAAGTGCTACTACCCACAAGAAGGGACGCATGCCTGAGACACTGATGGAAACTTCTAATTATCTCTGAAACAAATTTTGTGCTCTCAGAAGAAAGGAAGTGGCCCCCAGCAAACTCTTGTGGTGCACATGATTATCAATTTACAGATAAGTAAACTGAGGCTTAGAAAGATTAGGTAGTTTGCCCGAGGTCACACAGCTAATATATGGCAGAGCCAGGTATTAAATCTAGGTGTGTGTGTGACTCCAAAACCTGAGCTCTTAACCACCGTATTATAAAGCCTCCAGCATAAGTCTTTGTGTCACACACATGCACACACTTACAAAAGCATGTTACCAAAGCTATATGTCATGAAACAAATTCATACTCTGCTTTTTCTTCCAACCTGGGCTGCAGAGGGCACCATGTAAAGGTATTTCTCAGGGAAAGACAAAGGCATTTGGGATGGTTGCAGAGCTCCTCATAAAAAATCAACAAGAATGGCAAGGAGGAGACAGGGTTGGAGGGGGAGCAAAGGGGGAAAAATGGAGACTGTTTCCCACTGTGTCAGGTGGGTTTGGAAGTAGGCACTGAAGACAGATCAGACAATTGCTTTGCGGCAGACATGTCCTTGTGAGTCATTTCATCTGAGGCCAAGTGAAGAGAAAAAATGTCCTCTGAGTAGTCCTCATGTGCTGCTACCTGAAGCCCCCCTCACAGCAGACGGGGATCGTAGAAGGGGTGGCAGAATTTCAGGGTCTGAAGGGATAGTTAGAGGTCATCTCAGCTAACTCTTTGGTGAGTGGTAGAAGGCAGTGACAGAAACCTAGGCCTCTGGCTCCCCGGCCAGTGCTTGTCCCCGATGCCACACTGCTGGCCTGCCCGGGTCTGCCTGGAGAAACTTCTTCTGGCCCATCCATCGACCCTGTCTCCCTCTCTGTTCCTTCTTCCACCAGTGTTTTCATTTTTTCTAGGAGATGACTGTTTCTCAGAAGATGAGAGGCAGTAAGGCCAAAAGAGACCCTCTTGGGATTGGAGGGCAAGTCTTCAAGGGTGAAATGCTGGTCAAATGAGAAGTTTGGCCATGACTGACCTTCCTCCATGCACCTTCTTTACCAGCTTCTTCTTTCTGCATCCCTCCCCAGCCCCTCTAAGCCCAACCATTCTTTATTTTAAACCTGGGGTGGGGGATCAAAGCCTTATTTTTTAAAATTCTGATTGATTTACTTTTCAGCGAAAGACCTGGGCCCTGAGGTAACCACAGCAGAACCTCCCTCAGCAGGAACAGCAGAGCCTGTCACAACAGATTTTCTTTTTTTCCACCAAGGCAAGAGACACTCCCAGAACACAAAAGACACTTAGAGTCCTGTCTCCTTGGGGGACTTAATTATTGCCATTAGCTGCCTCCCTCTTCAGTGCTGGCATCTTTGCCTCACTGCTTCTGGAGAAGAGGGACACAGAATTTCAGTTTTTCTCCAGGCTGGGCGGGAGACATCCCCCCGACAGGCACACAGCAGGAGGGAAGATAAGTGGCCACCTACACAGTTTCAGAGGCTCTGAGCCCCTAAACACAGCCACCATTCACTAGTTGATTCCTGAAGTCCACCATCTGAGTTTCATTTATTTAGCTTTGGAGTTTATTGGACAGTCAAAATTAAAGTGTTCCTGGAAAGGATGACAGCTATTTACAACTTAGTTTAATGCTTTTCAGATCACACCCTAAAAGCACTTTTCAGAGTGAGAGAGAAAATCAGATAGCCTAGGAAGGCAAGGAAGTGGAGGGAGAGAAGGGTCCACAGGTTAGAGAGAACAGAGGGCCCGACAGGAGGCCGGGGCGCAGGAAGCCCACTCAGTCGGCCTCAGTGGTTGGCCTGGAGTCCCGGGTGGATCCCAGTGTGTGATGAGCATCGGCAGCACCAGCATCTCCCAGGTCCTGTCAGACCTGCAGATTCTGTGGCCCCATCCCAGACCTACTGAATCACACTCTGGAGGTGGCATCCAGAAGTCTCTGTTTTAACAAGCCCACCGGAAACTGTGATGCATTTGCTAGCTTCAGAACCACTGGCCTGCGTTCTCTGTGCTGTGTGGCAGGACTAGCCCCCTGTGCCCCTGCTCATCAGGCTCCCTTCCCTGATTTGCCTTGTCTTCCACCCTGTGAGAGCCAAGCATGAGAGCCCACCCCTGTGTGAGGCTAGGAGAGTATGCGGCACACTGTGGTGCTCTGTGGCCATAGGGAGTAGGATGGTGGCAGAGAGCAGGGCTGCCTTTCTTGGTGGAGCGGAGCCTGGGAAACTGCAGATGAAGCTGGGGAGTGATCAGCTGAAGGAAGCCCCCCAGGGCAGTATCTGGGCACTGGAAAAACACAAGAAGGATTATGCTCTGTGAAGAGGTACAAATAGACAGAAGCCTGCTGACGAGGGCCCAGGCCCTGAGGTGTGTGTTCTGGGCCATGAGGCACCCCTGGATGGGCAAGCTTCCCTCGTCCCTTCCCTCAGCATCTCCTGTCTTTGGGGCAACATGCTCAAGACGCATCTCTCAGGCCAATTAATCTCCTGGTACCTGCTGGCGCCCCCCAACTCCTAACCACCATTGAGCCCCAAGGCAGCAGATGGTATAGCCTGAAGCAGTCCTCTGCAAGGACAGGTCTTTGATGTCTCCTTCCCGGCTCTGTTTCTCTCTAGCATTTGTCAGCATCTGAAATACTATTCTTTTGCCTGTTTCCTTCCATTAGATTACAAGCCTGTGAGAGCCCGTGGTTTTGTTTTTGGATTTTTTTTTTTGGACTGCATTATTGACGGCTCAATCCCCAGGGCCTAGAACAATGACTGGCACACAGTGATCGTTCAATAAATATTTGTGGGGAAAAAAATGAATGAAGCTCAAAAGTTGTTCCAATCTTAAAATTTACTCCATCATCTACATATAAAAATTATTTCCTCTCAAATACTTGAATAAAAATCAGAGCCTCGTGTCATCTACAAAACTGGGGCTCCAGAGGCCTATACACACTGCAGCCCTGGGTTCTACCACAGCGCAAAGATGTACTTGTGATCAAACAGCAAGGATGAAAAAGGACAAAGCTGTGAGGCTGTGAGGGCCAGGGCCTCTTTTGGGGGGAGAGTCAGTTTGCAAAGATTTATGCCTCTGTGCTTCAGCTGGGTCAGTGTTTCCGGGAGGTGTCAGAATAGGAAAGTTATGACCAAGTGACAAGATAATCTATACACACCTGTCTATTCAGTGCCTGGCACACAGTGAACACCCGATACAGTCAGCAAAATCTCTATTTGCATCAGAATTCCAGTGAAATCATTGTAAACAAGACATTCAAGGAATAGTCCCTGCAAGACTCCTTGACCGCAGGAAAGAGGGGCTTAATCCCATTGTTCCCCTGGTACTTGCACAGTCTGTGCCTAGGAGGCCCTTAATGAATGCTTGCAAAATGAAAAATACTGCCATTGGTTTTCCTGGATATCACATTATACCTCAGGCCTTGTGGCTGAAAATCATTCTAAGATGTATTCTGCAACATTTCTACATTAGCAAGTAAAGAGTACTGAACTTCCTTGCCTCTACCTATGGGAATACAGAATCTTGCAAAGGTCAGCAGCAAGTACCCCAACTATTCCTGACCAGGTGTAATCATGGAAGGCTGTGGGGAGTGATGCAAAAGGAGCATGAGATTGGATTTTTTAACCCCAAAAAAATCATGGTGCATTGGAAAAAAATTCCAATATATTTTTCCGCAAATCTCAAGGTTAGAGTTTACAAGGGACAAAGCCCTAAGGCTTGTTATCTGTGGTATCATCTAGCCCCAGTAGCCTAATGGGACAAACGGGAAAGCAAAGCCCAGAGAGAGGAAGGGACTTCCTAAGGGCACTCAGGACGTAAAGAGTACTGTTAGAACTGGAACCTTGGTCTTTTGACCCCCCACCCCCACCCCCCAGTTCAACACTCTTTCCATGTTATAGATTTTTCTCTATCTCCTTCGAGTAGAAAGCTGAGAAAAAATTCTGATAAATTCATGTTTAAACTCTATATTAAAGGAAAGATATCAGTATGTTTATTTAGATCTTACTTTATACTTAGTACTGTCTTAGCTACTGCGAGGTATAAAGCAAAGATAAAATTGTCCCTATCTATTGTATAATGATGATGACAAGAGTAGGTTTCAATTTTTGAGTACCTGTTATGTACAAGCACTGGGTAGTTTACATGTATTACCACAAGTGATTCTCATAACAAGTCTGTAACATAGATTCCTGTGTCAGGCATCTTTGTGTTCCTCATGATAGAAACCCAGCTCAAACAAGCCGAAGAGAAAAGGGAATCATTTGCACACATAAATGAAATTAACAGCAGTCTAGCTTTGGCTAAACTGAATCCAGGTGCTCAAACAATACTGTCAGAATCTGTCTCCCTCCATCTCCTCTGTTAGCTTTACTACGTTTTTCCCATGTGATGAAGATAACTCCAGTACCCCTGGTTTACATGAACTGTACAGCATATAATTCCAGAAGGAGAGAGTCCTATTCTGATTCAACATCCACATCAGCCCTTCTCAAAACCTTGATTGATCCTCGGATCATTTGAGCATCTGTACCAATCATTATGTCCAAGTAAATGGGATACTCTGGCCACTTCATATCTCCATAGAGTGGAGGAGGAGAGCTTCTTTTATCAGTAGAATGAAGGAGAGATAATTCATAATCCCATTTCACATAGAATGAAACTGAAACTCAGAAATCAAGCAATTGCCCAAGGCCACAGAGCCTGATAAGGCAGAGCTGGGACATAAACTCAAAATATTTGCCTCCAAAGCCTATGTTTTTTATTTCTCCTAGGTTTGGTGTTATTGTTGTTGTTTTTGGAAAGGGGTACGTAATTTACATGTCTTAAAAATTCATCATTTTATAAGCATACAATCCAGTGAAAAATCTGTTTTAATCATCAGGCCAGGTGTTCTCAGCTATGGTGTGATCAGTGCTATGTTTTGAAGTTAAGTGGTAAGCAATTTGTTGCTATTAATGGTCGATTTACCAAAGTTACTAAATGATATACTTATAAAAATAGAAATCAGAATTCAAGATGACCCCTTTAACAATGCCATCCTCATTTCCTTGTTCTCTGATGTCCTTATGTAGCTGCAGCCAGCAACGTTTCTGCTTAAGAGGGTGTTGCCATTGGTTTTGAGTGTTTCCTGGGGAAAATGCTACAGCTTGGCGTACTGCTACAGCTTACCATAAGCAAAGCTTTCTCCACTGTAATACGGAATGGGTAAGCACTCCAAGAAAGATATGGCATATTCTAGGAATATTAATAGAAGTGACAAATCTGTACAGCAACATTACAGATTAGAAGATTAAAATTAAATCAATACTGTTTCTAGATTCCCATGATGAAGACTAAAAAGAAATAAAATGAAAAAAAGACTGCCCTGACGAATCCAAAACATTAGGTATTTTGGAATTAAACTAAAAAGACATGCAAAATCTATTCGGAAAACATTATGAACCCTTAACAGGAAAAAAATAAGATGAATAAATGGAGTTTCTGGCTGGGAAGCTTCTACATGGCAAATGGTAAAGTTGATCTGAGGTGCAAAAGCCCATGCAATCTTGGGCCTCATTAATGCTCTGCTTTAGAAGGAGGGTGGTGACAGTCCTGCTCTCCCCTGAACTGCTGGGACCACACTCTAAGGAGAAACACAGACGAAACATCTCTTGGTGGGGTAGGGGGAAGGGGAGGATCTGTATGTGGCTAGGCTGCTAATAGGTCTGGAAATCATGTCAAACAAGGAACTGAGAGGGTTTAACCCTGATGTTAGAGAACTGGGGGCATTTCTGCTGGGTAAGAGATTTAGGAGTGGGGTGTGGCATAGAAGTATTAGACTTATTCTGTGGGGCAACAGTGACTGAAAATTATCAGATGAGAGATGTTGGCTCTAACAAGGTAGCAACTTTCTGAAAGTCAGAACTGTCATGTATCTAAAATAAACAACCTTGTGAAGATGGTATGATTCCTAAGAAAAAAGATGAGGAAAGAGTCCAGCATGCAAAAAAACTCATCTGTAATCACCCAGGAGGGTCACCGTGTGACTGTGGACTCCACAGTGCTGTGCGCACCATCCCAGGCTGCTTTTGGACCCAGCATTGAGCTTAAAGAGATACACAAAACCGGTGCAAACAGCCGGCAGTAAGAAGTCACAGGAAAGCCACCAATGTGAAAGCATAACAAACAGCTCTGAATATCTTGTGGAGTGAAGGATCAGGCAAGGAACGGCATTTCCCTATGGGAAAGTAATGACTTCTGACAAGAAACAGGAACCTCTGTCAGGAGAGCAGGAATTTCTGACAGGAGACCAGGTATTTTTGACAGTAGAGCAATAGTTTACAATAGGGATTTTTCACAGAAAATATTGACTTCTGATAGGACACTAGTGGATTCCTGAAAAGAGAACAAGATTTCTGAAAAGAATTTTTAATAGGAAAGTGGTGATTTCTGACACATTAGTGACTAATGACAGGAAAAGTGCTGATAGTGGAGCTTGGATTTCTGACATTAGTGCCCATTATATAGGAGAGTTGTGATTTCTGACTGGAGGTCTTTGATGGGAATGAGGGAGGTAGGTAGGAAGGATGCAAAGCAGCAGCTCAGAACAAACTGGAAAGCAACAGGGAGGAATCAAGTTCCCTTGGAAAATAGCTATTGGTCCGGGGTGTTAACTTTAAAAATAAGTTATTTTACCAGCAAAAATGGGTATATGCATAAATAGGAGAGAACTGCAATCCAAGAGAAGCAGGCCATGGCAAAACCATAGGTGACTTGGGAGAACAAAGGAGAGGAGGTGCTCTTTTACAGAAAAAAGGGCCCGCTGGGGGGCTGTCCTAAGCAAAAAGCCCATTGGAGAAAACTGGGAGTTCTGCCTATCATGGCTTCTCATTGGGTGATTTGTGACAGTCTCTCATTGGCTGAACTGTTGCAGGGTTGAAGGCGGGAATCAGCTGTCCTGCTGCTGAGTGGTAAAATGCTGGCTTGTTCGCTGGGTCCTGCAATTGACAAGGAGTGGTGGGACATGGGACATCAGAGCTTCCCCTATTGGCTTTCCTCCTTCCCCCCATCAAGGCCATATCAGTGAGGTTTCTCTTAATTTTCCTGAGTGTGAAGGAAGGGTCATAGGTGATCAGAACAAGGTGGATTAGGGGAGCCTCAAATTGGACAAGATCTTGGGTCCAGTATCTCATTTGGCAGAGGGGGGTTGAGTGGGTTGGAGGGAGAGTGTCTAGGAGAGTTACATCATAGATGTGAGCATAAATGGCTAGGAAATGCATTCCCACCAGGAGAGTGAGAGGAAGTAGAAGATAAGGAAATCTGGTCCTTCTTCATTACCCCCAAACCCAGAAAGAGCAAAGCTACTTCTTGATTCAGGAAATTCTAATGAAAGCATTTGCCCTCTTAATTAAAATCGCATGTTCTTGGCAAAGGTGGGGCAGGCAGGATAAGAGAGGAGTGATCTCTCTAAAGCTGTAGCTCTAAAATTATCCAGGAACTAAATCCCAGCATGTTTGGAGAGAAGTCAGCATTGTGGAAGAGAGGAAAACAAATTAAAGGAGGAGGAGTTATCAAGAAAGAGCCTCTGATAGAAACAGCAGGCTGGCAAAATACGATCAGAAGGAAAAGTGATTCCCTTTGTCCCGTGCTCACCACCCATGCACCGGAGAGCTCCCTGGCGAGGCCCAGAAACTTAGTGTAGATTATTTACAGGCTCTTTTTCCTGCAAGTGGTTAGGTTTACTGTGAGTAAAAGCCCAGCAGTGCACAGCTGAAGCAGGATATGTCTCAGAGGGAAAGAACGCTTTTTCTTTCAGACTGACTCTCGTTGACCCCAGCGCCAGGCACCACGTCTACCACGTGACTGGATTCCTGTGGGCCCTGAGCGCTAGGAGAATTCTAATTGTGCAGATCCCCAGAACAGCTGCAGCATCCCCAGCCAGGAGCTCCAGACCTGTACTTCCGACCGAATGCAGGGCTCAGCACAGCTCTTCATGCTAAGTCCTGCAGGACTTGGGCAGAGGTCAACACACAAAGCCTCCTGCAGAGAACTCCCCCCACCCCACCACAGACCCACCTTTTGCCCTGGTGGTCCCTCCACTTTCTTCCTACAGAATCAGGGAGCATGGTCTTTTCTTTCTAGCTGCCGCTAACCTCCCTCTCGGCATTCCTTTAATGCCCCTGACTGGTCCTCAAGCCATTTTATTGCTCAGAATGCCAACTGAAAAATCAAGATGGTCACCATAGAATTACAGATGAGAAGCAGACTTGAGATTTTTTTTATCTCAAAAAATTTGCATTTCTGAAGAGTGGTGATTTTTCTCTGGAGATGCCATGTGGCTGGTTCTGTTCCACTTTGAGAACTGCTGTAAGAGACCTTCCCAGGTGAAGCCCTTTCCTGCATTCCTGCCTGATGAGGCAGGTACAGTCTGTCATGTTCTCAGTAGTGATTCCTGTTCTTTTGTTGCCTGGGACCCTGCTCATGCAGGACTTCTCAGGGAGAGCTGTAGTGTGTACCGTAGGCCATGTGTAGAGCCTCCAGTTCAGTCCCTTTCTGTGAAGACTCACAAAGTCTTCCTAGCTTGGTGACTTCAGGCAAGTTGCTTAACCTTGCTAATCCTTAGCTACCTCATCTGTAAAATGGGGATAAAAATGCCTGCTTCACATGATTATATGTAGTATCTGGCACCCAGTAGGCTTAATAAATTTGGTCCCCTTACTTCTCACTGGGGGAAGGCACTTTGTATGTTGGAGAGCCAGGCTGCAGCAGGAAAGGCTGTACAGGTCTGTGCTCTTCCAAAGTCACCCAGCTGAGCAGCTGGGTGGAAGCTGAAATACCACCGTGCTTCACCCTGGATGGGGCTTTTCTGTGTATCCCAGGGGCTAGAAGCAGCTGCTTCACCAGCACCCAGCCCACCCTGCTGGAGAAACAATGGCACCTCTAAGGCAAGCGTTTATATTGCCGCCTTCACCACAGTAAGACCAGCTTCCCCTCCCCTCCTGCTTGTCATTGGAGGCCATGGCAGGGTGGGAAACAGCTGCCATTGCAATGGGCTTTTCTGTTTGCTCATCAGAGGGGTCTCCTTGAGTTGGGGGCAACCAGTGCTCCTCCCAGAAGGCCTCCCGTTGGCAGGGGTGATCTGCAGGGTCTCAAACTCAGAACCTCTACCTTTATATCTCAGAGCCTCAAAAGAGGGGCTCTCCTTAATACTATGGCTAAAGAGCTAAGCAGGGTTTTTTCTCTTTTCCCCAGCAGGAAAAGACTAAAAGATGGCATTCACAGCCCCAGCCATCCTGAGATGCTGTGTGCCTCAGTAGTAGCTCACAATGGAAGAGGCCTCCTGGCCAGGGGTGCCTTGATCCTTACCCCTTTCTGTCTTCATTTCTGTTTCACATACTAGGTAAGACACAAGACAATTATTTCTCCAAGACTTAATCTGTGTGTTTCCCTTTCATTCTACTTCCTTACTGGGACCCAAGGGCTTCCCAGTCCACACCGATCAGAAACTCACTCTCACAGAAACTACAGAGCCAGGGCACAGACACGAAGGCTCAGAGTGTGCTGGCCAAACCAGATTTTCCTCTCCCAAAGACCAGACAAAACTGGAGGAGCAGGAAGAGGCAGCTTGGCCTGGACAGGAGGAGTGGACACCTGAGTCTTTGGAGTTGGGAAAGGGCCAGGGGAAGAAGGGGGCAGATGGGAGTGTACTCAGCGTGGTGTAGACCCCCAGCCACCACCAGCACTGGGCACGTCTAAGGCCTGGAACAGTGAATGGTGGTCTTGGGAGCCAGGAGTAGGGATAAAGACAGAAAACCATACCCCTGAACAGAACCAGGTGGAAATTTCTCTGTAAGTAGGAGCAGTGATAGACCCTACACTGCTAAACAGTTTGACTGTGGTAGGAATGCTCTCTTCAGATGAAGGAATTTCCAATGGAGAATCCTTTAGAAAAAGCTGGAATCATATTAGGAAAAATTCTCAATTTATTAGCGCAAAACTAATTGAATTTCTCAGGTAACTGGAGTATCTTTTTTGTACTATTTTCAGGAGAAAGAGGCAAATAATAAGGAAAAAAAATGAAGGAATTATTTTTAAAAATAACAAAAATGCTAACAGCTTCTAGGCCAATGCAGTCTATCCCTATGACACTGCTACAGTAGGAACAATTGATGCTCAGAAGGATGACCCGCTCTCTCCCTTGAATCACGGGGTCATCAAAGGCAAGTTTCAGTTCATTCAGCTGCCAGAATCTCTATTTCCTTTGCATGATAGTGAAGTGGAGTCTGACTGTATTTCTGAATTAACCAAAAGCTCCTTGAAGTTGATTTTTCAAGAATTCTAACACCTTTGGGGGCACAAACAACACTGTATATATATCGAATGTGTTGCACGGTCAGGAATGAGTTGGTCTTCAAGAAGAACTTTGTAGGGTTGCATCTTGTAGATTTTTTACTGGAATGGTTCATGCTAATGGTTCTCAACATTGGTGGGGGAGGGGTTGCATATTTCCCCACAAGGAATATTCGGCAGTGTCTGGAGACATTTTTGGTTGTCACTCAGGAAGTTGGGCAGGGGACAGGATGCTCCTGGCATCTAGAATATGAAGACCAGAGGTGCTGCTCAATACCCTACGACTCACCAAAGCCCCCTCCATAGCAGAGGTTCATGGGACACACATGTCAGTGGTGCTGAGGCCGAGATCATGGCTCACAGCAACGCACAAAGAGCAGGCATTCCTAGTGAGGCTGGGGAAAGTGACCCCTCAAGGCTGCTCACAGGCCTCCATGTCGAGCTCAGAGGCCTGCCTCATCAGCCAGAGCTTGGGCTGGTCTCCTTACCCAGGCTCTTACAGTGGTTATATAATCTAAAGCCAGGAGATTCATCCAAACAATAGTCAGGATGTTTGGCTGCTCTCTGCTGGCAACAAAGATACTCAGCTGAGCCTAGAGTGGAACGTAAGAACTTGTTCTGCCAGGACCTGAGACTGAGTCCCTAGGTGGTGCATGTCTCCCTTGGGCAGGACTGGGAAGGTGCTGCCAGTCACAGAGTAGTACTGCCTCTTCTGACTTCCATCAGCAGCCAAGTCTTCTGGTGGCCAATACCTTGTTTCTTTGGATGTGTTAGTATCATCAGTAAAGCCTGACTTCAGCCTGAGTGCAGAGTACATTTAACATGATTGCATTACTTGGCTCTGATCCATTCAATATGTTTACATTTTATAGCTTAATGTATGAATTTCAGCATCTGAGAACAGAGGGAATTATTTTGAGAAGGCTGCTAATCCATGAGTTTCTGGATGTTCAATAATGAACATAGTTTGCTCTAATTTAGTATCAATATTTGTCAAAAATATTACTTTGATATAGCAATTAATAAAATATAAGTGATTTAAAGAGTGGTTATGATTCATAAGAGCTTTTTGTCAATATGTATTTTCTCAATCAACACTCAAAGTATAAATGTTATCATGTGGGAATGGGTCTGGGAAATACTTTGAACATAAAAAGGAGGACTTATACTGGAAAAAGTTGGGAGTACTGGTTTGACTTTCAGGAGGCTAATGTCCCATGTTTCACAGTTCTTGTGCAGGAAGGGACAGGACCTCAGGGTTGCCCTCCACCTCCCTCTCCCCATGGAATTTTCTTGTTTACTCTGTCCCTAGCATGCACAGTGGAGAATAGTCTTAACCCCTTGCATTTTTTACAATTTTGAAAATATTTTCACATCCAATATCTCACTGGATCCCCCAACCCCCCAGTGAGAAAGGTAAAACAGGGTATCATCTCTATTTTATGGATGAGAACAGGGCTTGGGGACCTGATCTGCTTCAGGATCTACACCAGGATAGCAGGGGCCTGGGACCCATCCTCTGACTTGAGCCCAGAGTTGGATCCACTCCCCCTGCATTGGTAACCCACCCCCCTGGAGGAATCTGACCCACCAAATACCAAACAACTTCATAGTAACAAGTGAATGAAGAGATTCAAGAAGTATTTAAGAGCTTTGATAAAGTAATCGTTTCACATACTTCTGAATCCCAGCTAGTTTATGAGAATTGCACAAAGGTAAAGAAAAGAGAAAATAATGAAAAAGCCCATATTCAGTTGCCAGGGAAACCCATGCTTACCTTAGGTTCATACTTGGTACAATTATGTGAAATTTCCTAAGGGTTCCAGGTGGTCTTGAGGTTCTCTGAATCTCACTTTGTAAATCTGAAAAGTAAAAAAAGAAAAAAAAATGCTGAACCAGAATATTTCTGCATTATTTTATCTTTGGCATTCTATTATTCTAAATCTATGAGTTCTATCAGCATCATCAAAGGAAGAATTCTCTAGTACAGAGTGAAATGAAAGAATCCATCTACTCATTCATCCATTCAGTCATTCAACAAACAGATCAAGTGTAAAGCACTGTACTAGGCTCTGTACAGAGTACAAGACTTGAAAACAAAGTCCATTGAACACAAACCCATGCAGCTAACCTAAGGAAATCAAGAACAACTACAAGAATGTCATTATGATTGGCTTAAAATCGATGTTTTAAACACTTTTGATGAAAAGTTAAGAGCTTTTCTATTGGAATGTAAAGTATGCAGACTAAGAAAATTTCCTGCAAATGACTCAGAAATTCTCTAAATTCTAAACAAGCTCTCAAATGGCTATAGTGTTTAGAGAAAACCAGTAATAGAACACTTTACATTCAGTTTTTTGCAGTGAGAATCTAAAAACATAAAAACTTCAAAACAGATTCCAGTGTAAGAAAAAATGTTAAAATTTAATCTACAGTCTGGTATTGACTGCTGTCCACTGAGGGACTTTCTTCTATCTGAAAGAAAAAAAAAGTATATAGTACAATCCCATTATTCATACAGTATCTTTTCATTTGCTCAAAAAGTAACTGCATTTTACTTGTAATAGAGAGATGAGATTGATTTGGCAAATGGAAACCAAGGAGATATTTCTTGATGGATATTTTCACTTTCCCTGTTACATGGGATGACAAAATTAGGCAGGAAATTACAAAAGTCTGTGACACAGGAGGAAATTGCTTGCATGGTAATGTAGAGAGGACACACTGAGGAGGCGCTGCAGACAGAGCGAAGGCAATGTGGATAAAATGAAGGTTCCTGTGGCCAGGATTCTCACCTGGCCCTGGTTGGCTAGCTCACTACACAGGTGTGGGCAGTACATCGTTATTGACTCTATATAAAGAGCCCTGCCCAGTGCTCTGGGCGACACGGTGGCATGGCTGCAAGGCTGCAGGAAAGCAGAGCAGAGGCTGGAGTGGTGGCAGCTCCAAGGACAGAGGCCCAGACGATGGATGTGCAGGCAGAAAGGCCCAGAGGCAGAGACTGGCTTGCTGCATGCAGACTCTCTCTGAGTGAACAGGATTTTAGTGACTGACCTGCCACGGTGGAAATAAAGTTGGGTATAACCCCTTCACCCAAATAATGTTCTACTGTCATTTCTTTGGTCACACTGAATCCATAGTGAACTTGCCCAGGGCTGAAACCCATTGGCAAGATAGGCAGGCACTACTTTGTCTTGTTTCTCAGCCTCGCTGCCCAGATGAATGCCATTTCCTGAGCAGGGGTGCTACAACAGGTAAGGTGCTGGCTCTACTCTCGAGGTACTTGTCATCCATGTGGGGAGACTGAGCCAAATAACTGGGCCATTTCGGAGCAGTGTTCAGGACCTAATAAGGCCAGTACTGGTGTCTTGCCAATGGGGTTCAGCCCCGGGTAAATTCACTAAGGATTCAGCATGATGAAAGAAATGACAGTAGAACATTCTTTGGGTGAAGGGGTTATACCCAACTTTATCTCCACGGTGGCGGGTCAGTCACTAAAATCCCGTTCACTCAGAGCGAGTCTGCACACAGCAAGCCAGTCTCTGCCTCTGGGTCTCTGTCCTCAGTGCTGCCGCCACTCCAGCCTCTGTTCTGCTCTCCTGCAGTCTTGCAGCCCTGCCACCATGTCACCCAAAGCACTGGGCAGAGCTTTTTATATAGAGTCAATAACAATGTACTACCCACACCTGTGTAGTGAGCTAGTCAGCCAGGGCCAGGTGAGAATCCTGGCCATAGGAACCTCCACTTTATCCAGAACTGGATTGCAGGAGCATGGAGGATGGCTCGGGGTCTGTGGGTACTGCCTGAACAGAAGTCTCTCTAAAATGCTTTGTAGGATTGATATTTTACATGTGGGTCTGAAGACAAAAAGAAGTACATAATCACAGGGTGTGATAAGAAATCCTTCAGAGAGAAAAAACAGTACATGAAAATATGATCAAATACTCTAACACCTTTACTCAGGTGCACTTGGGATGAAGAGACAGGCAGACCCAGAGGCTCTGGGGTGGGCCACACCTTCCTCCCAGGCTTGCCCAGGGTGTGAAGGAATCTCCAGGGACATCCACTCTCTGCATTAGCAGTGTATTGGGCCAGAGGACACACCACAGCTGCACTAATACTTGCTATATTGGATTACAAAGCCGAGTAATTGCCATTTAAGCTTCAAGCAGTGGTAAGGGCATTCATCTGTGTTTTCATTCATTTGTACAGCAATTAATTTGTACCTAAATTAACAATAAAAATGGTTATGTGATCCAATGAAGTAGAAATAATAGCAGGAAAAAAATAACCTCATCTGAATTACTCCACTGGCAGGCCCAAACCACTCTTTTCCCCTTCCACTGTTGTTTGTCTCTCTGGAGAAGGTTATTTGCAGGCACGCAGGGTGGGAACTGGGTGTGCAAGCTGGCCCCTGTCAGGGGTCCAGCCTCAGAGGCCATGGACAGGAAAATGGGATTTGTATGATGCAAAGTATTGTTGACTTGAAATGGTACAAGCAGGTCACTACTGCAGCATGCTCCCAAGCAAGGTCAGGAAACAGGCCCTCTGGAATCGTTTAAAGCAAAACTAGACACTGACTCAGGAGATGTCAGCACAGAAACAGCAGACTGGGGTTCTTGGGCAGCATATGGCTAGCAGACACATTTTGTTTGACATAAAAAGGCTTTTAAGCCTTTGGAATTGTTTCCAATGTATAAAAATTAGGGTATTTCACATGAATATTCAGATCTCCAGTTTTCTGGAAAAGGTGGGATATTGTTTGCATTACATCTGACTTTCTGCCTGGCCACATTTGCCTGGAGCAGAGTGCTCACTGCCCCTCTGATCAGGCTTGCTTGCCAATTTATTGTAATTCCTACTGTCCCTATTGTCCCATGATGTGTCTGCCTTGGTCGTTATTAACTCACCTGGCTCCGGTAGGATTTGAGTGGGCCCTCTGGTTTAGTGTTTGCCTAGTCACTTACCGAAGTAAACTGCTTCTCTTTTTAACTTCTGGAGCACTTCGTTCCGAGTTTGAATGTCTTGGGCATGGAGGTAGCTCCCCAACCAAAAAGGTTACCACTGCTGCTGTATTCTTTCGTTTTGGCATTGACCTGTTGCCCTAGAATCACAGACCTCTCCAAAAGGAAGTTACTATGGAGAGTTGCTCTTCCACCTGCCTCATCTAGGTTCAGAGGCCAAGTGATTTCTTCAAGGTCAATAGCAACTTGAGACAGAGCCAAGACTAGAACCACTTCTAGTGCTTTTTCTATTACAGGTCAGCCCCTCTTTGGGTGTTCATTCATTATGCTGCATGTCCCAGAGCAATATAATTTCCCAAGTCACTGTGCAATCTTCCCACTTTGGAAAGGTTTGAATAGTGTAAACCTATTGGGCATGGCTATTTGCTCTCTGAGATGGCCCCTGGTGATGAGACATAGTACTCAAACTTCATTTCTGATTCAGTCTGTTGACTTCTGAGAAGTCTGAACTGGGAGTGAGGCCAACTGGGTTCAAGTCCCAGCTCTCCCTCTTAGCAGCTGTGTGACCTTGGGCAAGCTTCCTTGCCTCTCTGAGTCAGAATTTCCCAAGTGTAAGACAGGAATGCCTACCTCACAAGATGTTGTGATGATCACAGGACAATAAATATGAACATTCTCAGAAAAATGTAAAAAGATAAATGCAAGTTACTATTACAGACTATTGAGCTTAGATATCAGAGAACCTCAGAATTCCCTCATTTTACAAGTGAGGCAATACAAGCATAGGGAACAAGTCATCCAGCTAGCTATGGGCAGAGTTCAGATTAATAAATCGGTCTCATATCTACTCCACCACTGCCACTCAGAATCTCAGTTAAAGCCCTGTGGGCCCAAGCACCTGGGCAGCAGAGGAAGCATCAGCTGGCCATGGGTGAAATGAGGAATGCCCCAACCTCCCCTCAGTAGGGTTTGTGGAAGCAGAATTCCAACCTCAGAAACAGATCACTAAATGGCTCTCATCTTAAAGGCAGAGCCCCACACTTGCTAGTTGCTGATTCTCACTCATTGAGCATGGACTTGGGAGGCATTACACTGTGCAAATGAACACTGTTTTTACAAATCTGTGGGACCTGCCAGCTCTCTCAGTTTAACTAGATGTCTGCATGACATCCAGACATGTTCTGCATTAAGTTAGAGCTATTAATTTCAGAGGGAAACAGCCTCTGAAATGGCATGAAAGACAAAAATCTGTTCTTTGAAAAATGACACCATATGCGCCTGCATTGCTGCAGTTAGGGTAAAAGGCTGTTCCTCCCTTTGTTACTCATCAAGCCGCCAATGTTAATGTCAGATTTGCAACAGTACCATATACTAATGGAACCTAAATTAGCTCTAAAATTAGCCCTTAACAAGAAACTGGAGGCTAGCTCAAGGCAAGCAGATTTCTCTGACTGTGAGAGACAGAAAGCAATTTAGCAAAGCAGCCTGCATATTGATATTCTCAAGCCTCAAAAAAGATCACTCTTCGCTCTGAGTCAATTGCCCAGGAAAATTGTGCACAGCCTGATTTCTGCCTATGATACATCAGGAACTAGCAGCTCCACCTGCAGTTTTAAGAAAACCTTCCTTATAAGCTGTTGAGAGTCTGGAGTGGGGCTGAGAGGAGAGAGGGATTTAGAGGGTCAGATCTGGGCTGGAGACTGGGTCCTAGGAGTTATAGTATGCCAGATTTTAGAGCATGTTCCATTATCACTGTTTAACACCTTTAGAGAACCCAGAGACTACAGAAAAACTGGTGATGGAAAATATTTATATGGATAAAGAATATTTAGTAGCTGAAATTGATAATTGCGTTATCTTCCATCATCCTGAAAAATTATGGACTGAAAAAACTTTCTAAAGCACATCCTATCAGTAGGAGATACTAACAGAATGGTAAACTTCATTACCAGACCCCAGGCCAGCCAAGTTTTGCTGTTGCTGGCTCCTCAATGGCCCCAAGTTGGAATTGGAAGGTCAATGGATCTGCATTTTAAAGGCCGGTTTATTTGGGGAATTTTTGTTTTGGAGGTCCTCAACTCCAGGTCTGTGGAGCAGAGCTGGGGGAGAAAGAGGGTGCAGGGGTTGGATGGGTAATTAGAACCACTGAGGGCTGCCCAAGGGAAAAACAAAAGAACTAAGAAAAGTAAAGATGCAGCTGGGGAGCAGCACAAAGATGGCATTGGTTTAGGTGCAGGGTGGTTTGAATTAGGCACCCTCCTACCAGGAAAAACGCATCCAGTTCTCGGAATGAGAAGTCTATGCCACCACCCACTCCAGGAAGCAAAGAACTCCTGTCTGGCCAAGGAGCACCTCCGAACCCGACATTGGGGTGTGTGAATTTAATTCAGCTTTACGCCCTGAACATGCATCGGGCCCTGTTGGTTGAGCAGCGTGTTGGTAAGACAGAGCTCGGTCTATTGGGGTAATAAGACTAGATAACCAAAAATAAGTCAGCTGCGGGTGAGAGCTCCGAGGAGGGGCCTGAGAAAGTGCTTTGGGGATACAGATGAAGGCACCATTTGCTCTGGGTTGTGAGTATCTGGGGATTCTGCGCAGAAGAGGTGGCAAGCATCTGAACTGTACCTGGAAGGATGCATAGAAATTAGTTACAGGACTTTCAGACCATCAGAGACCAAAACTCTAAGCTTTTTTGTCAACAAAAAAGGTGATGATATGGAAAAGGTTCTGACTTGGGTTCAAATCCCAGCTCGGCATTTAAAGTTGCTGTGTATCTTTGACCAATTCATAAAACCTCTCTGGGAATTAAACAAGACAGTATGTTTGAACATGCTTTGTAAAAGATAAAATACTACACAAATGCTAGTTATTAGTAACGATACATGTGCTGTCTGACAGGGTTGTTACAAGACTTCTTTAAAAGTGCTATTCAAAAGAAAGCGGTTATAAAAAATTCTAGAATCATCTGGCCCCAGAGAGAACTGCAGATGTAATAAAGGTTTATCAAATTATCAACAACTGAGGGAAAAACTGAAGCCCAGAATACACATTAGGTTAACTAGAATTATAACTGGCAGAAACATATTTCTTATTAAATAAAAAAGAACCTTGTGAGACAAATAACATGTCTTTAATGATGCTTAAAAATCAGATTTAAAAAAAAATCAGATTTTAAGATGAAGAACTTGCTATCATAATTGTTCATTTTTCCTGGCACTGCTTGGCAGGACAAATCTCATAAACTCATAACATTTTGTGTCAGTACAAATAGATACATCTTCTCTGATTATCTCTACAGTTTAGGATGTGCAGTGCAAATGTACCAACACTGGCGAGCATAGGCTTGCATTTTGTCCTTTTCTATATCTGCCAAGATCTTCATGAGATAGTTTCTAACAAACCTTACTCACCAATAAAAGCTCCCTTTGAATGTATCCCGCAAACTCAAGAAAAAGAGAGACTCCCAGTTGAAAACAACAGCAGACCACAAAACATGGTACTACGGGACGTAAACAGGAAGTGTAGTAGTTTATGAGGGCTGCTGTAACAGAGTCCCACAGACTGGGTGGCTTCAACAACAGAAAACCATTTTCTCACAGTTCTGGAGGCTAGAAGTCCACAATGGGGATATCAGCAGAGTTGGTTTCTGCTGAGGCCTCCCTCCTCGACTTGTGCCTGACCACCTTCTCTCTATGACTTCACATGGTCTTTCCTCTGTACCTGTGTCCAAATTTCCTCTTCTTATAAGGACACTAGTCAGATTGGATTAAAGCCAGTGCATATTACCTCATTTTACCTTAATTACCTCTTTAAAGGTCTTATCTCCTCAGACATTCTGAGGCATGAGGGTTAGGACTTCAACATATATGAATCGAGGCAGGGACATGATTCAGCCTATAAGAGGAAGGCACCCAATAGTTCATGTAACCTCTGAAAAAATTAAAAGCCTGTAGACACTCTCCACAATGCTCATGAAAGTCAAAGAGACTCAAACCGTTCTCCTGCACAGATTGCACACATCTCTAATAATATGGGCTTTGCCCACTTTGGGGGCTGTGTGTGGCCTGTGCGAGGGCATAAATGGCACAATGCAGCAACTTTTTTTAAAGCAGCCCCATGGGAGTGAGTTATGGAGGAGGAGATGCAGCTGGACTGCCAGTGTCAAGGTCGGCTGTGCTGGCATCCGAACAGCAGCTGTTGGAGCAGTGGGAAGGAACAGGAGAAGGAGAGAGCGGAGCCATGCACCTTGTCCAGGAACCATGCTGATTCTACTTCCCCTGCAATTTTTTACTTAAAGGAATTCCTCTTAGCCAGTTAGGAAATCTGGGAGCAGATCCTGTATCACTGGAGATGTGATCCCCTCTCCCAACCCCAAGCATTTGATAGGGATGACAGAGATGGAAAAACCCTCATTAGCAATAGGCCCTGCCCTTTCATATTTCCAAAGAAATCTGCAAAGAAAAACAAGTGTGTTCAAACACCCCTCCACACCACCCTGCAGTATCGGGGGCCTGGGCCCTCCAGTCTGGGAGCTTCCTGTTTTTCCTGTGGGAACAGTGGATGTGCTTGGAGGTATGCTCCGGAATGACTATGGGCCTCCCTGACAGACACAAGCCTAAACAAGAGTGACAAAGGGAACTAGGGAAACACAGCTTCCAGTCTAATGGAACAGGATCACCGAGAGACACTCAGAACAAAACCAATTATAACAATGACCAGAATTACAGAGTGCCTCCTGTATGCCAGGAACTTACGTTTATCATACAATTCAATCCTTTCACTCTGAGGTAGAGATCGCTACTGTCATTTTACAGATAAAGAGACCAAGTTCAGCAAGGTTACACAACTCTCTTCCCCAAGATTACCAACTGGGACAGCTGTCCACGGGGCTGTGCAGTCTCCCCTGGGCCCAGGCCACTGGTGGCAGAACACCACAGGCCTGGCATCCTCCCGTGCAGGTCCACCATGCCTCAGGGGCCATGGTTCTCTCTTCTGCCTCTGCCAAGTGCAGCCTCCCATGGCCACTCTGCACCCTGCTCAGGAAAGCACACAGAAGGCCCTTAACAAAGGGGACTTGAACTCAAGCATCGTCAGGTTGTGACAAAAGCCATGTTAGGTCCCTGGGGTGAGTCCTGATCCTGGATAAAGGCACTGGGAGGCCCAGGAACACCCCCACAGGGTAGTGGAGGGCTGGCCTGTCAGCCACAGGGGAGCACACAGCTTTAGCCCTGCAGGGGGAGGGACAAAGGTAGTAAACAACAACAGATTTCCAGACTCTGAAGGAATGGCCTTCTATGATCTATGGTGCCCCTCTTCCCTTTCACAGTGAGGTGCTTGATTTGGGGTCCAGTCTGAAACAGCAACTGAATTGAAAAGACAGACAGTGGAGAACAGGTATGCCTCCCTCACTGTGTTCTTCTGGGTAAATCATTCCCCCATCAATGCTTTGTTTCTATAGCTGCCAAACTGGGTCAATAATGCTGACCACCTATTTCTCTTAGGGGAAAGAAGAAAGTGTTTACAGCCAGCAGAGCTTAGAGTTCCTGGAGAAAAGTATTAGATAAACACTGTGCCATTCAAATGGAATCTGGGCTTGTTTATACTTTCACTGCCAAAATAAAAGTACACAGCACTTCAAATGTGTCCTCTAGAGCTTAAAAGGCCTTTTTCATTTCCTGAGTTCTTTGGGAAAGAAGTTACTAATGTGTTTTAGAATACAATGTATTTTTTTCTTTTGGAATTTGGAATCTCTGGATAGGTGAGCAAAAATCAGATTAAGATATCAAATTAGTCATTAATTTCTACTCACACACAGACCCTCCTTCTTAGCAGGTGTCAATCAAAAGTTTATAGAACACTGTCAGTCTGAGGGAAATCCTGACTCATCCTCTTATCCTTTATGGAGAGCAAGGTATTTGCTTTTCCTTTTTCTCAATCAAAACTGGTTTCTTCCCCAAAGCCCTTTCTGAATGGCTATTGATTTTCTCTGGCTTGAATAGGCTGTTAATAATGCTGGGTCCTCAGGGATCCCTTTAAAGCCTTTTCTTTCTTTGGGCTTGTATTTGTTTGCTGAGGCCTTCTGGGGGCCTGCCTCCCAGGCCTAAACAAGCAGCACATCTACACCCTGCCTGGGTCAGAGGGTGGGGCAGTGAGCTTGCTGATGCCCATCCTGCCCCAGCACCTCCCTGCCCCTACCAGGTCCAGTCTGCATGCAGCTCCTGCTCTCAGCAGTTTGCCAGCAGGCAGGCACCCACTAGACGGCTAACTGCTGACCCAGGCAAGAGATGCTGAGAGGATGAAGGACCGTCCCTGAGCCTGGTACTTCTTAGGCATCTCTGGAAACTCCTTGGCCTCTCCACTTGTTCCAGTCCCAATCTTCACTGTGGGGGCCAGTTCTGTGAGGGCCCCAACAAACTTCACCCGGGCCTGACACCACAGTGCCTCACCTCCAGGCCAGCCGCTCACCACCAGTCCTGGGAATTCCCTACCAACCCTGACTCGTAACTGCCTCGTGGCCTGCCTGGTGCTCAAGCATGGGCGGTGTGGAGGGAGGGGTGGAGGGAGTCATACGCTATGGGCCAAACCCCTCCACTGGGAGATGGGAGCCACAAATACATTCTTCTCTCTTCTTCCTCCAGACTGAGAAAGAATGTTGTAAAGTTGTGTTATGGCCTCTCAGAAGAAGGTCTCATTAAACAAGCAGCTGTAGTTTACACCAAGTTGTGGCCAGCTTGAAGACATGCCCTTCTGTTGGCTCTCACTAGGCCTCACACCCTTTGCCCCTCCCTTAACCTCCACCCCTAGGGATCACTCACTCCCCTACGAGAGCAAACCTGTTTAAGCATTTACCTCAGGCTCTGCTTTCTGAGGAACTCGGGGTAGACAGTCCTTCGTAAGGATGTGAACATTCTGAAAGGAACCCTAAGGAGGAGGCGATGAGACTCTAAAAAGGCGTTCTAATGATGGCATCAGGGGCAGCAGGTTTGAGGAGGGTGATGTCAAGCCAGATTTTCAGAACTGGGAAAGGAATAATGCTCTCCTTTGCTGCCTTGTCACCTCAGGTCACCTAGCCTCCTCTTCCTTCTGCTCTTGCCTCAACCCAAGCTTCTCTCTGCCTGGCTGTGCTGTGACACGTTTTTTCCCACTTGTACATTCTGCTTCCTAAGGTATTTCATCCCAGAGAAACACCTGCTCCCACTGAAGGAGGCTGCCTGCATTATAAATGAGCCTCCAGTAGAAAAAGATGTGCTCAGGAGGAGGGAAGGAGAAAAACAGGTAAACAAGTGGGTCAGAACATTTCTCTGAGCATCCCAGGACAATGAAACTTTGCATTCCCTTGGGCCCCTTTTGAACCCCGAAACCAGTGTGGGCTGGTTGGAAATCATCATGACCACTGCTTTCTTCATGTGTTCTGGGCTTCTCCACCTCTGTCCCTTGCCTCATGCCTCGCATGTGCCCTCTTTCTTCCTTACGCTGCATGTCCAAATCCTATAGGTTCTTCAGGACTCAAAACAAAATGCTAACTCCTCCAGGGAGGCTTCCTGAATTCCCTGGTTGGGCATGATCTCTCAGTCCTCAATCTTTTTCCCTTCTTAACATTTTTACCTCTGATGGTAAGCACCCTATTAACGGGCCTCTGGGCGATTCTCCTCTGTGAGTCAAATAAGGGCCCTGCACATGGTGGTTGGTCAGGAAATAGTGAGGAAAGGCAGGAAGGAAGGGAAGGAAGGAGACTCTGTGGGCCCAGACAAGTCCCCTGAGTCTAGGATATGGCAGGTCAGTGGCCAGTTTCCTTTGCTTTCTCCTTTGTGTGCACTTGTGGTGTTGCTAATGACAAGTCACAGCAGAGAATCTCACATTTGCTGCTCTCACGTGAGGCCCTGCCCAAGCTAATTCTCTCTCGCAGTTTCCTGAAGCCTTGCAGAGAAGCCCGTGTCCCAAGCCCCTCATTGACTCCAGTGTGTGGCCTTGCAGGGAAGAGCTACATAAGGACATGGCAGACATGGGCCCCAAACACCCAGTCAGTGGGGGAGGAGGCTGTGCTGGAGGGTGGGTAGCCCCTGAATCCTGCTTTCTCCTCTGTCCTCCTCCCCAGCGAACACCCTGCTGACCTTTTACCTTGTCTCCTTTGTGTCTGGTCTCTGTGGGCTCCTCTACAGCTCTCCCTCAGCCTTACTCCCTTTCCCTTGCTTCTAATCCTTGGGATTGCACCCCCCAGTAAAGCAGATAATATTTAAGCATTTCCCCTACTTCCCTTCTTTTAACACTCTCTTTGGTTTAAGTACATGGTGACTGGACCTATAGTCTTGCACACTTAGGCAATGCTCTTTTGCACTTCTGGAGCCCTCAAACATCTGTAATGAATTAGTAAAGACAAACCATTTCCTTAATCCTAATTACCTGAAGAATAGAGACCATGCCCTGAAGACAGGGTTCTCTCCTGGAGAGTGGGCATGGCATACCGGCAATGGATGCAAGTAGCTTTTTAGACCTGCTGAATCTGCTGCTAGTTGTGGCCCAGGCATCCTGTAGAGTTTCTGGATAAAATATAAAATGTCCAATTAAATTTTAATTGCAGATAAGCAATGAATAATTTTTCATCAAGTATATCCTGCACAGTATTTGGAACATACTTATACTACAGATTATTTGTTGTTATACGAAATTCAAATTTAACTGGACACCCCATATTTTTATTTCCTCATTCTGGCAACCCTCCCTTAGAGGCTCCCAGAGGCCTCTCTTGCAGTAGTTCTCTGGCAACCAGTTACAGCTCCCCCTCTAGGCCCCTGGGACCAGGGAGAGGTAGGATCAGCTGCAAGAAACTTCAGGAGTTTCAGGATCATTGATTTCTTACCCCCTAAACCATTTTACAACACAAAAAGGATTCTTTTTTTTTTCTTTTAGAATTACTTTTAAGATGGGTTAAAAATATATTCTTTGTTATATTGTACATGCTCTGTATTATAGAAACGGTTAAACATGGAGAGGGCTTACAGTTTATACAGGGTGGCATATGCAATCTCTCCTCACTCTCAAGATAAGCTTCCAGAAGCACAGGACAATCACCATCCGTGTCATAGTTGAGGTACTGGAGACCCAGGGAGTCCAGTGACTTTCTGACAATCCCAGGAACAGGGCTGGAGGCCAAAACAAGCCCTATGTCTCAGCTCCCAGTACAATGCTCCTCCCTCCTGGGCAACCCACCTCCTTCTCAGGCCACTGGGCTCCAAGTTAATTAGGCAGCAAAGAAGTCTTTGGAGGAAGCTGAAAGTGAGAGGAAGTGCCCTGGAGGGACTGGTGTGGAGAGAGCAAACCAGAATGGCATGTTTTAATTGATCTTTGATTGTGCCAACAACTGCCTGCTCCCAGGGCAAGCAACTGCTGCTTCTGAGTCAGCACCCTTGGGAGAGGCCCAGCCTGCCCACAGTGCAGGCATTTCTGGCTTCCCCCCAACCCAACCTCTTGTGCAAGAACAGGGTCTGTGCAAAGCAAAAGGTTTCTTCTACTTTCTTAATTAGTCAAGCTGCCTGGAGCCCAGAGTCCTGGGAATACTGTCCAGGGTCACCAGCTTCCCCCAACCCTTCCACCCATCTTATCCCAGAAGCCCCAAGAGACCCAATTCTGCTGAAGAAGCTAGACTCACCTCAGAAGGCACTGCAGGAAGCTTTTGAACCACAAAATACTTCGTGGAGTTCGAAAACTTCTGAGCTACATAGTAAGTTTCACAGCATTAGCATTTATTCAGGGCCACCCTGAGTGCATGTGCCCAGCTATAACCCTGGAGAAAGAGAAGAAAGAAACTCTCTTCAGTGTCTCAGGGACCTTGGGATTTGGAAAGGTCTCTTGTCACCGGACAGGGGGAAGGACCCTGGATTTGGGGCCCCCTTGCCAATTAACTCACAAAGCCTATGACTTACTTGTATCTCCACAAAGATGTTTCACAGGCATCTCACACCTAACAGAACCCTTGGTTTCCTCCCTCTCACCTCCAACATGTACCTCCGCTAATCTTCCCAGGTCAATAAATGACTTCACCATCTAGCCCAAAATAAATGGTATGGCTTAAACCAAAAATACAGATTCATCTTCGAGTCCTCTTCTCATAACATCCCCACAGCCAATCCATCAACTAGATCTTTTGTTTCTACCATCACAAGATACCTTGAATCTGTCCATTTTGTTTCATCTCCATTTTCACCATTCTCTTCCAAGACACTAAAATCTAACAACCCAGTTAGGTCTGTCCACAGCCACTGTAGCTTATGACAGTCCCTTTCCCCATACATCATCCCAAGGTCCTACATGATCTGGCTCCAACCCACCTTCCCATGGGCATCTCTTCCTGCAAGTAAGAACTAAAATATCACATGACCCTGCCGAATCCCTTCAGTACCAGAATCTGCCATTTGCATATTTACTCATCCATGTTCACTGTCATGCCTCCTTCATCAGAATGTAAGGTCTTTAAGGGCAGCCTGTTTTATTCTCAGCTAGATCCCCAGTATGCCAGTGTACCCCGAGTATGCCTAAGGCTGCCATAACAAAGTACTACAGAGAAAATGGCTTAAAACCACAGTGTTGTATTCTCTCACAGTTCTGAAAGCTGGACATCCAAATCAAGGTCTTGGCATGGCTGTGCTCCCTCCAAAGCCTCTAGGAGAGGATCCTTCCTTGCCTCTGCTAGCCTCCAGTAGCACCAGGCCGTCCCTCACTGTGGCAGCATAATTTGAATCGCTGCCTCCTTTTCCACCTGGCAGTATTCTCTTTACATTTGCATCTGTGTCTCTCCTCCTCTTACAAGGACAGTGGTCCTACTGGAGTAGGGCTCATCCTACTCCAGTATGACCTCATCTTAACTTGATTATCTTTACAAAAACTTTATTTTCAAATAAGGTCACATTCATAGATACCAGGTGTTGGGACTTGAGCATATCTTTTTGGGGGGAATGCAAAGCAACCCATAATAGTATGGCATAATAGATGCTCAAAAAATATTTTGGAAATGAATGGATATTTTCAGTGGAGTCAGTAGAACACACAGTGAGCTGATTTCCAGAGCAGCAAATACAAGCACCTCAATACCAAACCTGCAAGTGGAAGGAAGCCTGCAACTATATAATGCCAAAGTAACTCACTAGTAAGAAACATTCAGATAAACCAGTTATGCAGTATTACACAATTTTTTTAAATATTAGGAAATTATTTAAATTTTTTTCACTGATTTCAATAAGCTGGCCAACAAGGCAGACTGCAGTTTATAAATACCTTTACATATACCCTGTCTTTGTCTCCTCCCAGAGGAGTGGGCATGTGAAATGGCTGAAGGGGCAGAAGCTCTGAGGGAGGATGTGGCTTGTGCAGGAAGTGGCAGGACCAGCATGGGGGCCCAGGCCAGTGGGACTGCTTGACCAGTGCCCCTGAAGGCAGTGACTGCGTCAGACCCACAAGCCCTGGCCAAGGGCAGTCGGACAGTGTTTGTGTGGAACTGCATGATGAATGCAGAAGAATAAGAAAGAGGACAAGATGGGAGGTATTTTGTTTAATTTCAAAGGAATCTAACCAGGAGTTGGGTGTTCATAAATGAGACTGATTCTATATATCATTTCAAAAAAAAGATTCTTTAGTAAGACCTTATGAGATCATAGCTTCATAGTATTGTGGAGCTGGAAGACACTGCGTTAGCTCCTGGGAAGAGGCCCTTGTCCTCAAGAAGGGTGAACTTTCAGGAGTGGGATTAAAACTCAAATGGCTCCAAAACAAAGCAGAACCTCCTTAGAGTGTCACCAAAGGTTCCAGAGGGACTCAGGAATGAGTCTCTATTGCTATGACCCTTAAAGAAACCTTACTGCGGAGGGGGGATCCCTTTGATCTAGGTCTGAAAGAAAAAACATAAATTTTACAGGCAGAAATGCATGCTGAGAAGAGGGAATAGCTTGAGCAAAGGAGATTAGAAAGGGCTGGGTGTGTAATAAGGGGCTCAGTGGGGGACCCGACCAGAAAGTGGGCTGGGACAATCAGCTCATTCTCCACGGGAACCCTGCAGTGGGACTAACACTGGCTTGGGGTTCCAAACCCAGCTCAGCCACTGATTCCCTGAGGGAACCTCTCCCTGAGCCTCTGAGCCTGTTTCCTCATCTATAAATGAGAGGGTTTTCTAAAGACATTAAGTGAGGCCTCAAGTTCTTCAAAGATACTTCTTTGATTAGCTTTCATGTTAAACTGCATGGTCAGACTTTATCTTAAGAATGGTTTTTGCGCTTTAAAATGTTTAAAAGCCACTGGTCTCAATAATGGCATTCCCTCCAACTGTATAATTCTATTTCTTTCTGCTGCAGGCTGAAGAGTTTCTCTGGTTTCTTATTCAAATGAAGCATGACTCATTTAGGATTTATCAGATCTATGGTTGTATTAAGTCACTTGAGCTGGTTCCAGTGGAAAATCCATTTTTATTTATATTCTTTGGACAAAGAGCTGAAAGAGTCCTAAGCACCAAGGTAGCAGTTCTGGCTCCACGCTGCTCTAACAAATGTCATTCCTAAGTATAAATAAAACAATGAATATGAGTTGAATAAATGCAAACCAGTGACACCATTTTGAACAAATCTTCTTACCTCTCTGACCCTTGTTTTTACCATCTCTAAAATGGGGACAATGCCTGCTTGGCCTGCCTCACACCACTTTTGTGAGGCTCAAATAAGAGAAGATACGTGAAAGCTCTTTACAAACTGTAAAGCACTCCATATGTGGAATGTACTGGGTGGCACTGGGGGACTCAGGGCTTAGGACAGCAGCTCTCCTGGGTGACTGTGGAGAAGTGGTTTCACTCCGACACCTCAGGAAATAACTGATTTTCTCTGACAAGCATTTCTCAGTTTGGTCATATAAAAGAATAAGAAAAAAAAGAAAGAATTCATGCATGTGCCACCCACTTTAGATGTTTCACTTCATTCCAAGTCCCAGCTAGCCTTGTCAGACACAAGGTGAATGAAATGAAGATTTGTCATGAGAGCAGGTAGGGCCTAGCGGGAGGAGCCTTGGCTAAGACAAACCCACAGGAAAGGCAGAGGCAGAAAGTCTTGTCAGGTTTCCAAAGATATCGACCAGTTCTTTGTATTATTTGTGAGCCCAGAATGGGGCTTTCTTAGTTACTACTGAGTTTGTAATCAAAGCTGTATCATTAGGCCAGTGAATGAATGGGCACAATTTCTCCTGCAGTTTAGGGAAACACTGATTCTTCCATTGGACTTACTCACTCTGTTTCATCTACTTACCAAAACTTCCCAATGCCATCCATCCTTCTGTAGCCCAAGCCAGTATCACCACAAGTTTCTTTAACCTGCATTGCTGGAGGTGTTTCTCATTTGATTCAAATATGCTAGTCTTCTCAACAAGGGTTTAAAACATCAAGAGAATGCTGTCCTAGGTAGGCTCTGAAACTGGAATGCCAGAAATAATGCCTTTGCTCTAATATTCCCTGGCTCCCTATCTTGTGGGCCATATATTCCTCAGCCTGAACTCCAGTCTGGCCCCATTCTGGAGGTGATAAGGTCTACTGGCAGAAGCCCTGAACTGGGGAAAGGAAATGGACCTCTATTCTCATCTGCCTCAGCTCCTGATAGCAAATGTGCATGTCCCTTCTGCTGACTGTGCCTCACTTTCTCTGCAGGTCCAATAGGAGGGCAAGCTAGTCCAGCTGTAAAGCTCCATTCATTTTCAAGGGGGCTAATACTGGGGTAAGAGGAAAGCTGAGAGGACAAAGCAGTTCTGCTTTCAGCAGGTTAAAACATTCTGAGTAAGGTTTCTTTGGTGAAGAATTCTGCTGCTAAAACATGCTTGAAAAACACTGGCCTTCACCTGACTCTGAGACTGTCCCAACAGCTTTTCTTCCCTGCACCCCTGCAAGAAGCCCTATAATATTCTTGCTGTAGTGACTTTACTCAAGACCCTCATCCTGATGCACAATGCTTGGGCTCTGATTCCAGCCTCATCTCCAAGAAGCCAACTTGCCTGTGAGGCTCTCTGCTTCCTCTGAACAAGCCACTTGGGGTACCTGGAGCCACATCTGTCTTGGAGTGCCCTGTGCAGGGTGTCTCAAATGTGCCCCACTTCCCCAACAAGATCTTAAGACCCCTTGGGCCAGGGACCAAGCTCTGGGTCCAATCTCAGTCCTGTTTCACAAAGGGTAACTGGTAAGTGTCTGTGGACATTGAATCAGTAACTGGGCCCTGAGGTTGGGTCACTCCCAACTGTGGACCCCTCCCCACCCCCAATGTTGGGACAGTGCAAAGGACAGAGACAAGGCACAGCAACTTTCCAGGGCTGGCAGAAAATGGAGCAAGTCAGAGACAACACAGAGGGATCCAGATTGGCTCAGCTCCCTTGATACCATCTCCCTCCTCTCCCCTATTCCTGGCATGCTTTGGGTGATGCTGCTGCACCTATAAACATCTGTGTATAAAATCTATCGCTGCACTCTATTTCCTCTCTAGATTCCTCTCTTTCTCTCCATTCTGAGCCTACCTCTGCCCTCTAAGAAGAGACCGACCTTCCTTCTAATCTGTCTCTGCTGCTGACAGTGGGTGAGCTTGAGCAGGTCCCTTCTGCTCTCTAGACCTCAGTTTCTGGAGTTCTGCTTTCCTGGACTTCTCCAGAATTCTGCCTCCCCTTTGCATGGATGCCTTACTAGGCTCCAGCCTGCCTGTTCTCCGGGATGTGGCCCTCATTCTTGGCTCTCCTTCAGCTCCAGCTCTAGGTACTGCCTGGCTGCACACACCAGCCTAAGTTGATACTCCAGGCTTAGCCTCTCCTGTAAGGGAGGTGGGATGAAGGCAGGCTTGGCTCCTCTGACATTCACATGGCAGACCAGAGATGCTCACCCAGGGCCTTGCTGTGGAACAGCAGATGCCTTGAGGTCTGGTATCAGCAGCACTTTGTAGGCAATAGACACAGCCAGGCTGACCTGCTGAGGGCACTGACTAGAGCTGGCAGTGTAGACAGGGAGATGAGCAGCCCCCTCAGTGGCCAGCATGCCTCCAGATAGGCCTGTGGGGGAGGTCCAGCTCAGCCACTACCTGTGTGACCTTAGGCAGGTCCTTTTTCCCTTCCTCCCTCCCCACCTTTCTCCCTCTCACAAATATCTATTGAGCATCTTCTAATGGCCAAGCCCTCTGCTAGGCTTTGATGCCTCAAAAACATAGCCCTGACCCAAGAGAAACTCATAATGTAATTAAGGAAGCAGAACTGTGGACCAGTAACTATAATATTTTCCTTCCTGGGGCTCAGTTTACTTACCTATAAAATGAAGGAGCTCTAGCCTTGACTGTGATCCTCTCAATTCAAATGTTATTCTGTGATGCTCTCACCACATTAGACCATCTGTTCCCTCCAGTATGGTGGAGTGGCAGGCCACAGTCAGTTGGTAATCCACAGGGAGGAGTTAGTAATAAATGATGACTTGAATTATATTGAAGGTAGTCTGCGGTGTGGTTTATTGTGGCCAACAGATTGCTGTGGTCTGGTTCTCCAAATTTCCATTCTGTCAGCTACTTCAGCCAGAAAACCACCCTACAACTGTCAAAGATTATTTCCAGCATGTCCAGGGGATCCAGGAGGGATCAGATGAAAGACAGATTCATTCTGTTGGTGTCTGAACCAGCACCAAACTCAAACACTTCTGACTACTGGCCCAGACTCCCTGCGGGTCCACCAGGTCCACACCCTTCCCTTCCAAGGCTAGAAACTGAGGAATATGAAATGAATGTCTAGGTGAGTAAGAGGCTGTCAGGTTGAAACTGTTCCGCAGGATTCCTGAGGACCCTGCATCAAGTGGCCCAGGGTAGAGCTTAAGTAATGTTTTTCTGGCTGGCGGCAAATCTCATCTGTTGGAGAATTCCTTTCTTTTCACAACCACATCTTTTTCTCTCTCACTCACACCCCACACACCAACCATCCTCCCTCTTCTCTGTCTTTCAGATTGAAAGGGCAAGGAGATACCCAGGCTACTGGACACACTCAAGACGTCCTCACAACCCAACAGAGGGCCTTCTGCCCAGCATGAGAACCAGCAGGATAACTATCCCTCTTGGGAGCCAGTGCTATCCTATCAATTCTATATTTATGCATCAGTCTTGGTCACCTGTTCTTTTTCTTTTTTCCCTCCTCCTGTGTATTCTTGATATTTCATAGAATTTAGTTTTCAAGGTCCTTGCCCTACATTTGCAATATCTGCAGAGAAAGTGGTCCTAGTCCATCCCAGCTCCCATGAGCTGGTAGATCTAGTTCCCTGGCCAAGAAGGGCACGCCTTTCATGAACACAGCCATATGGGGCCTCCCAGAGCCCTTCTCATTACATTGCTCAGCTGGATGATCAGGCCAGAGACATGGACATGACCAGGCAAACTGCGGGGGTAGTTGTGGAGCTACTGCAAGTCTTGTGACAGACTTTCAGTAGTCTGTCAAAATACTGAAATATCGACATTCTATTCAAGAGGAAACCATATTAACTTCTTCCCTGGGAGCTTCCAGAGATGAAAGGGCATGTGGAAGCTAGTGGGACAAAGGTGTCTTTACCCTGCACACTAGGTGAATATCAGCCTTCATCACAAAAAGCCAAGGAAGACTCCACCAGAAGCTTTTGGGGTGCCACTGCTGCCTCTGACAAGCTGATATCAAAGCACCCAGTGTGGCCATCATCTTTGATACAATATCTCAGGATTGTATTTATTTGGCTTTACTTTCAGCTTCAGCAGCAACTTTCATCTTCAACTGGACTATTATTTTGCAGGATAGCTTTTGATTAGGTATAGAACAATATCTTGCATTATCTTTCTGAAATTGCTGGATGAACACTGAGGCTAATAATGAAGTGTTGGGCTGAGACTCTCTTGAGATGCTGCATGGGTCCCGGCTCTGTGAGAGTGACTTACAGCAGCCCAGGCCTGCCTGGGAGGCAGGAAAGGCAGCATTTAGAGATTGATGGGCCCTGGGCCATGACAGACACAAGCAGATGAGATGAAGTCCACAGGGATTTTGTGTCATTCTGGGGGTGACCTGGAGAGTGCCCATGGCAGACCAGCCTGCTAGGGGAAACATTGTTCTCTCACCTGGTGGATTTGCAAATCCTTTACTTTTGCCATTTTTTTTTTTAAAAGAAATCTCTTCTGATTTATCCACAGTTTTAGTTAGGCTCTAGCCCAACTTTCTTTTAAATATAAGACTCATTACACAGTTATTGAATTATCAAGCTTTGTAAACATCAACATCATCATTATCAAAATATGATCCAGGTGTTTGACTGAGCAATCCTTGCACAAAGCAATTTAAATGAATAAACATACTTCCTTCTCATCTTCGGGAATTTAGCTGAGAAGTAAAAAATAAAACCGGTGTGGGTGAAAATATAAAAAGACATGCAGACATGCACCATGTGCACAAAATCTGAGCATGCAACGTCACATAGGAATGAAAAGTGAGGGTACTTCACGCTCAGTCATACCTGTGTCCATCTGATGGCATGTGATGGCTATCAATTTAGGCTGGTGGAGAGAGAAGAGTAGATCTGAAGTGTCATTTCAAACTCTTTTGAGTCAGAATGGCCCAGGTTTGGAGCCCTTGAAGACAGAGACCACATCTTGTTTATGTTTGATTCATCACCGTCCAACACAGGGGCTGGCACATAGGCTGTAGTTTGATATAAAAATACTGTTTTGTTGCTGTTGTTGTTATCTCTGTCGTGAATGTCCCTGTGTCACCTACTAACTAGTCTCCCGGATGGAGCTGTCGTGATGAGCACTGATGCTCAGAGACATCTTTAACCTCCTTAATTTTGTGAGAAGTACACTATATCAATGCTCTGGAAGCTCTTTTTCCCAGAATTCCATAAGCTGGACAACTATTTATGAATCCCCATTTAGTAAGAAATAACAGTTGCCAGTACAATGAAATAGATACCATGGAAACATGAAATTCAGTGTTCTGATCAAATAATTAAATATATGTACAGGGCAGAGTGGGTTTTTATATCCCTCTTAGTCCACTTGGGCTGCTATAGCAAAATATTATAGATGGAGTAGTTATAAAGAGCAGGAATTCTTTGTTCACAGTCTGGAGGGTGAAGTCCAAGTTCAGGATGCCGGCATGGTCTGGTGATCCACACAAGTAGAAGGGCTAAGAGAGCTCTGTGGTGTCTCTTATAAGAGCATAGATCCCATTTGTGAGGCCTCCATTCTCATGACCTAATCACTTCCCAAAGGCCCACTTACTGATACATAACCTTTGGGGTCAGCATTTCAACATTTGAATTCATGTGGGGTGAGGGTGGGGGTGGGTAAGGGGGTGGCAGGTGAGCACAAACATTCAGACCATAACAACCCCCCACCGCATTCCCCTGCCTTTTCCTGGGTCCTGAGGATCCAAAGTGAGGCCGACTCAAGGGGAAGGGAGAGCAGGAATGTCACTCCACAGGAGATACACCCAGAAGACGAGCTTGGCCGAGAGCAGGCTCAGGCACAGTAGAACCCCAGGTGACTGAATGCCTGCCCATCCTGGAGGCTGGAGACTCAAGGCAGGGCCTGGGAATGGCAGCACTCCAATAAGAAAGTATGAAAGGGCGGGATTTGGGGTGCAGGGGAGCTCAAAGGAGAGAGAGCTAAATAGGAGGGGCCCTCTAGTTTAGTTCAAAGGACCTAGGGATGAGGAGGGCCAGGGATTCTCTGACTGGAGTCAAGGAGCCACTTCTGGCCTCAACCTGACAGCCTCTGACTGGTTTGGAAGATACAACCGACACTTGAAGTGCTGATTTGTACATTCTTCTTGACTCCATGGTAGGTGGAGAGGCTAAGAGTAAAATTGTTTAAGAAACTGAAAACTGGTCTTTCCTTCCACTCTTTAGGGAAAAGGTCTGGATTTGTTTTATGTGCATTTTTTCCATTCTCCCATAAAATAAAAGGAATCATACTGTCACCAGTTTTCTACAGTTGGTGCCCAGCTCCTTCCCCCTTTCTGTGTCTGATGGTGGCCAGCCAGTCATAGGGAACTCACCACACAAACAGCGTGGAGCTTTCTAAATGGGCATTGGTGAAGCCCTGGATGCTGGCTAGGCAGGGTGGGTTGGGAGAAATGCACAGCACCCCAGGTATCCACCTGGGAATTTTGTCCCACCCACAGCACAGCCCCCAGGCCACGGCTTTCTCCCTTGGAGCTAAGGGCACCCCAATACCTCTTGCGGAGATGTACCCTGTCGGCCCATGTGGAGGGAGGGGAAGAGTCTGCAGTCAGAGGGGATAGATGCCTGAGGAGTTGTCATGCAGAAGGAAAAAGATCTGAGCAGCTGCCTCTGCTGGTCAAGTCCAGAGAAACAGTGTTTCTGACCCATGAGTCAGATGGACAGGCAAGCAAATGGAGAGCCCATGGTCAATGAAGACACAACACCTGGCAGTCCTGTTTCCTGCACCCTGGGGCAGGTTGGAAGAGCCTGGGCTGGGAATGCTGTCCCTTGAGTGTAGCAACTAGGCCTGACACCCTCAGTGGAGTCAATATAAGGAGGGAAGCTGCATGGGTCTGAAGAATGAAAAAAGATTTTTGGGGGCTGCTCTAGTCTGAGGAGAGGAAAGACATGTTAAAAAAACATACGCAAGTGAGAGCCCAACAAATGTGAAGGAAAAGTGGGATGGGGCGCTAAAGCTTATGATAAGCAGTTCCTTCTGCAAACTCAGGTGGACCTGAGATGGGGTGGCGATGGGGAACTACATGATATCAACGTGGCTAGTGAATTGCACTTTATAAAGCACAGTCAGAACCAACATGCCACAGAAAAGGATAACAGTCCATGTAAGCAGTGTCATCATCACATTGCACCTATTTTAGAGATGAGATCATTGAGATATGTGCCAGCCCTTGCCTACAGTGGTGCTCCTCAAAGCAAAGGCAGAGTACCGCTCATTATGCTCAAGATGATTTAATGATACAGGGTGAACATATGTACTTCAATATGCATGCATTTGTCATAATGAGCCTTTAAAAATATAACTAAAACCATCAAACCTATGATTTCAAGGATACTGTTGCTTAGGAGAAGGCTATGTTTCAAAGTGAATTTATTTAAAGTTCACTTAAATAAAGTATTAAAAAATTAATATTACACATGATATTTGATTCTGATTTAAAAGATGTGAAGATGGGAAACCAAGTACTGATAGTGATGGTGATAACGACAGCAATCAGTTTTATAACAGTTACTATGTGCAACAGGCTCTACAAATATTAAATCATTTATTCTCATGACAGCTCCATGGGGTTTGTACAATTATTATTATTTTTTTATTAAGGTATCATTGATATACAATCTTATGAAGGTTTCACATGAGCAACATTGCGGTTATTACATTCTACCTTATTAACAAGTACCCACCAAATACCCCATTGCAGTCACTGTCCATCAATGTAGTAAAATGCTATAGAGTCAGTAATTGTCTTCTCCGTGCTGTACTGCCTTCCCCGTACCCCCCTACATTATGTGCACTAATCATAACACCCCTTAATCCTCTTCTCCCTCCCTCCCTACCCACCCTCCCCCACCCCCCTTTTGTAACCACTAGACCCTTCTTGGAGTCTGTGAGTCTGCTGCTGCTTTGTTCCTTCAGTTTTGCTTTGTTGTTATACTTCAAAAATAAGTGAAATCATTTGGTACTTGTTGTTCTCTGCCTGGCTTACTTCACTGAGCATAATACCCTGTAGCTCCATCCATGTCGTTGCAAATGGTAGGATTTGCTTTCTTCTTATGGCTGAATAATACTCCATAGTGTATACTGGGGTTGGTACAATTATTAGCCTCATTTTACTAGAGGCCTGGGGGAAACCTGAAAGGCACAAGGTAGAGGACTGCATCCAGGTGCTCAAACTGCAGAGCACAGGTTGCCTGGCTCACCATGGAGCTGGTCACCAGACTCACCCCGTAGCTGTGAAAGAGCCTGCCAAGGGGCCCAGGTGCAGGGGGCATGAGACAGCCTGCTGCAGTAGGAGGAGGTTCACATGCAGAATTAAAAGGGATTGAATTTCACATAGCATGACTTCCCAATGCAGGTGAGGACAAACCAGTGACAAAAGACAGCAAGATGATTTCATTAGCAGCTCCAGAGCATCCTGTTTGCTGCATTGGGCAGAAGTTGCTTTGCACAGTTGATGTGAGGGCCTCAGGCAGAATTCTGGCTAACTTAGTTCCAGGTTGGCCTTCCTGCCTGCCTGCCTGCTAAACTCTTCCAGATGATTCTGGCTGGATTTGTGAAGCTTTACCAGAATTAGAGGAGGGCAGAGAGGTCTGGAAAATGCCCAGAGAGAAGAAAGGAAAGAAGCTCAGAGTCCAAAGGCTCACCGGACCAGCATGAATGGGGACAGGAAAGCAGAGACCTAAAAGGTCCTAGGAATTTCTCAGCTGAGAACATAAAAACAATTGTGGTTCTTAAGATTTTTAATGAGCACATCTTCCAGTTCAGCATAATGTTTGAGAGCAAGAACTTTACAAACTCAGATTCACCTCTCATTAGCCAGGTGGCCTTGCCTCTGGCCATTCAACCTCTCTGAGCCTCAGTTTCTCCACCTGTAAAATGGGAATAATAAAAGTGCTTCTCTCAGAGTACTGTGAACACTAAATGAGATAGCTTTAGCACAGTAAAGGACATGTGTTTGTGCTCAGTCATGGTAGTTGTTATGATTATTATTATTGTCCCCCAGGATGGAGTGCAGGCTCGCCACCTCTCTGAGAAGACTTGGCTCAGATTTTAAGTCCAGGCTGATACACTAAAGCAAAGTAAAATCTTAGACATTCTTATTTTGGTGTACTTAATGCCCCCAATATAATAAAAATGAGTCACAGGGGCAAGTATACTGATTTAATGGGACATTTTAGCCAGTTAAGAAATCAAAGTGGCTAGAAAAGGAACCCAAAGTTAAATTCATGATCTCTCCCTCAACAACCTACTCCCCCTCAGTGTTCCCTGTCTCAGCAAATAGACCTCTAAGTGTTGGCACTTTGGAGAAGTGAGGGTGGGAAGTGTCAAGAAAATGACATCCTGCTTCCATTTCCAGGTCAAAACCATGGTTTGGGGCTGACTGAACTGGTTGTCACCTGAATTGAACATGCCTCCCAGTCTGCAGGCTTCTACCACAGGGGCGGAGCCGGCTCCACTAAGTTCGCTGCATGGCTTAAATAGCAAACTGGTTCACACCTGTCTGAGGAAAGGTGACTAGAAAACCCAGAAGTCTCGGAGCCATACTAGTCCAGTTCCTCCTCCCTAATGCTGCGATTGTAGAGTAATGGCACCAGAGCTCAGGAGTGTTGCTCTAATAGGAGTTCCTCCACTTGGAAACGTGAGGAGTGGGGAACAATTGTTCCCTGAACACCGCCACATGGTTGCACAGTCACAAAGCTCAGAATCATCTTAGACACATGATGTCCCTCCCCATCCCCCACTCCATGTCCTGCTTATCACCAAGACCTGTCAATATCACCACATAAACATATCTTGACTGTCCTCTGCTCCACAGTATGGCCACCACTCAGTAGCCCCCCAAATTATTATCTCTCATCTGGATCCTCACAGTCCCTCTCATCTACTTCTGCTGCCTTCAGTCTGTTCTCCACACTGCAGGCCCCAGTTCTTTCTTGCATTTTTTAAAAAACAGTTCCTTTTTAGTCTCTGGTAAAAATTAAAATCCATAATGTGGGTCCAGTGTTTTGTTGGTTGGGTCCACGTCTACCTCCCCAGCCTCAGGTGGCATGACTGTTCCTCTCCAAGTAGGAGCTATAGCCACCCTGCTTTCTTTGACTCCTGGGAGGAGACAGACTTCACTCTGCCTCAGAATCCTTGCTCCAGTCATTCTCTCTGCCTACAATGCTCTCCCTCCCTCCTTCTTCCCTTCCTCCCTCCCCTCCTTTCCCTTCCTCTGACTAATTCTTAGTCATCCTCACATCTTAACTCAAATGTCACTTTTCAAGGGAGGCATCCCAGACCAGACCAGGTACCCCTACTAAAGCAGTCAAGGTTTTGGTGAGCTTTTCTTTCATAGTATTTATCACAATTAGTAATAAGATATTTTATGATTCTTTGATTAATCCCTGTTTCCTGTACTCTAAGCTCCATGAGCATAGGGTTATCCTATCCTTTAGTACCCAGCACAGTCACCTACACGCAGTCGATGCCCAGTAAAGATTACTTGATTGGCTGGATGAGGGGGGAAAATGATTGGAGAAAAGGGTGCCATGCTAGTAGATGATTTTGTAGATCAAATGCCCTGTGAAAGTGGGGCAGACTGGATAAGGTGTTTGTGTATGAGTGGGGGAAGAGGGAACAAGGGTTGGAGTAGAAGAGGCTAGAAGCCAGCAGCTACACTAGCTGTGTGTGGAAAATGTGATTATAGCATCATGATGGATAAATAGGATGGAGCAAAGGAGATGATTCCTGGTAGGACCCTTCTCAGATGGGATGCACATGAAATTTGAAACTTGGAAAGAAAAATAGAATTGTGATTACTGACACCAGCCACAGCACAAATAACCAACATTTCTCTGGATGTAGAGTCTTTCAGGTTGTTGGATCTACAGGTGAGTAGAGAACCTGTCATTTTGTGGGATGCACAGCAACTAGATCCCCTCTTTAGTTTTGGGGAATCCCCAGGGCATTATTCTTTCTGGGAGGCAGCCAGCTTTGTTCCCACCTGTTTTCCAAGCCTGGTTTTCTGGTCTTCCTGGCAGGTTTCAATGTTTCCCAATATCCTTGAATAAATTGCCTTTCTGCTGAACTCAGCCAGAATTAGTTTCTGTTGTTTTCAGCCAAGAACCATAACAAGTATAGTCGGGGGCCAGCAGGGCAGTGACATCTAGCTTCTCTGTGTAGCCAAGTATGTGGGTACCAAGCATGCAGACACCCCAGGAGTGGGCAGGACAGCTCCCACAGCCTGGAAGTTAGGGAATCTTCGTGAACAGGGAGGAAAGGTGGCCATTTTGAGCCAGACAGAGCCTTTGGATGGGGTCAGACTTCCCCAAAACCTGTGGCTAGAGGCCACATCAAAGAAATCCTCCTATTGTTGGGATGTGCCTATGGGGAAGGTCATCTAGTATATCCCAAACTGGTGGCCTGGGAAACACCTGACAGGTGGAGGCCCAGAAACCCACAACTGGCTCATGGCCTCATGAGAACTCAAACCCCTGCCCCTCCTGGGTTGCTTGTACTTACTGTATTGTCCCTGAAGAGGCTGCACTCTGGTTATCTGTTCAAGATATTTTCCACGTCTGGGATCCTGAGTACTACAGAGAACAAAACATGGGAGGGTATCAGCAGAGAGCCAGAATGCACTTCCCATGCTTCCTGACATCACAAATGATAGGATGTCAGAGCAGGAAGGCCCTTGGGTCCATCTAATGTTGTGGCCTCAGATGTCAGTGGCCTCAGAATTACCCAGGGAACTAGTTAGCAATGTGGGTCCCCATAAATTTCTCCAACCCCATAAGCTGGATCCCCATGCCTAGGGTGAAGCCCCAAGATCTAGGTTTCATACAAACTCTCCCAGGCAATCCAAACATGAGTTGTTTGAGAACAGTGATTGTAGCCCTTCATGCCATCTTACAGAGGAAGAAACAGATTAAAAATGAAATGCCCTCCTGATTAAGGCCTCTCAGAGAATTAGTTGTTGAGCCAGACACCAAGCCCAGGACTCCTGACTCCCAGTCCCCTGGGCTGTCCAGGAGTAGGATAGGGCATGAAAAGTGTTTTTTTCCCAAGTCAGTTGCATGATTTTTTCTTCTCTAATGGGGCCCTTTTCTAATTGTAGGAGGGACAGCTTGTTGTAGGGAAGTGCTGGAAATAAGGATTCATATCCTGCTCTTGTTTTTGCCAGAGAGGCTACTGTGGCCTTAGCTGAGTAGGAAACCTACAGGCAAAGCCAGAAACTGATACAGCAAGGCCCTCGACCTGACACAGTAGCAGACCCCGGTTCCATGTGGGTCTTCCAATGCCACGCGTGACCTTGGATAAGGCGCTCCCTGCCCTGAGTCTCTGTTTTGTCCAGTCTATAAAATGGAGATCAGTCTGCTCTCTGCTACCTACCCTGCCTACCATGGGGGCCTCTGGTGTGAATACGCTTTGTGAACTCCCAAGTGTTGCCCAAGCAGGAGGGATTACAGACACTGGAGATGTGACTATAATACTGATCTCCATTCAGGGTCCCTTAAGGACATGCTGGACTTGTCTCGGAAACAGCAGAGGAAGCTAAGAAGCTGCCAGCACTGCTTGGGGGAGATTCTCAGAGCCTTATAGGCTGGCTGGCAGGGGGAGCCCTTCTGCTCATTCCACAGTCCTATTTCAGTGAGCCATAGATGAGGACCCCTCGTGTCACCAGGTATGCTGGGGTGAGGGGAGTCACTGGATCAGGACCTCCTGCCTCTGGCCTGGTACTGCCAGGAACCTCTGTCCATCTCTTAAAGTATCCTGGCTCAGGAGCCTCAAGAAATGTTTAGAGGTCCCCAGGGGACCAAGAGAAGTCACACCCCACCTTTTCATGCCACAGCCTGTTTTGGCTGTTAGAGCACATTAAGTTCAAGAGGGTGGATTCACTCAGAGTGTATCTTCCCTTCTCACCCCTTCACTCGTCTCAGAACCACATTCCCAGCTGGAAAGACTCCCAGCTTCATCTTAAGTTACCAGGATGCCAGGATTCTTACACCATTCTGCCAAAAACCTGCTTTGTCACCTTGCTCAATCCTTTCATCTGTTTGAACTGTAAAGTGGGGGAAGTAATTTCTGTCTCTCCCTCCATTACAGGTTTGCTGTGTCAAATAAGAGCGCAGTGCAGGAGGGCTTTGTTATTGCCATTATTGTGTAGGAAAGAGGGAGAAGGCCTGGATGGGGAGGGAGCAATGGGAGGCATAGAAATGACCTTCAACTCCAGGAAGCAGAAAAGCTCTGCAGAGTGATTTAATTCCTGACTCACCTGGGGAGCGTCCCAGGGCAGCAGGTCCTTTGGCTTTATGATGCTCCTCATGCCCCAGGCCAGGCTCAGTGGGGCCTCTCTAAGAGAAGACATGTCAGACTCAGAGACCTCCTGGTGATTAAGCCTAAGGAAGAGTTTTCAATCAGAGACCTAAGCAGACAATTCCTTGACACAGGTGTGAGGTCATACAGGACAGTGGTTTTCAAACTACTGCTACTACTTCTTCCTTCTCCTCCTTCTTCCCCCTCCCCCATCTTTCTTCTCCTCCTCCTCCTACTAGCAGAACACTTTGTTCACAAATTGTTAAAGCAAACCCCCTGCCAGCTACTTCTGAAGGATCACTGAGGAGACTCTAGGCAGCACAACTGACCGTGGTGCAGATGGGGAAAATAAGGCCCAAAGAGGGAGTGGAATGTGACCAAAGCCACACAATAAACCAGTGTTAAGACAAACAAATTAAACAAGAACACCTTAAATACGGGTCTCTAACCCTCAGCACAGGTGTCTCCAGCTCAGTGTGGTATCAAAGCAAAAAGGAAAGTTTCCTTGTTTCCAGGTCATTGCACACCCAGGGAAGGAGGCTCATAAAGGGCATGGGGTAGTAAATGGGGGGATTTACTGACACTGTTGCAGTAAACAACTCATACCGGGGATCAGGGGACTCACTGTGTCCTTTTTAAAACAAGGATGTTTCTGAGGCACTGAGCTTCTTGCTGAAATAAAGCAGAAGCAGGCCCAGCAAAACTGGACCAGTGGAAATGCCTCCAGGTACCTTGGCTCTGCCTTCTCCATTGTTCCCCGGAGCACTGGCAGCCGCCGGCCTACATAAGACTGACCCATCCGCAGAAGAACCCCAGGGGTCTTCCACCAAGGTCACAGAGCACTTGCATGTGCCAAGAGCCGGAGGGAGACTTTTGGGTGTGCCTTTGGCTTGGCTTCCTGCCACCGGTTGCCGACAGCCTGGGGGTGTGGAGTGGGCAAGGCGGCGGACAGGCAGATCGCCACTCCGGGTCAACATGGGCTACGTGCCTGAATTGCGGTGCACTCCACGCAGGGGAGGGGAGCGCAGCGACACTGAGGGAAGGCCCGGGACATGCTCCATCGCTGCCGGGTTTAGGAGGCCTGATCAAGGTCCCACTGTCGCCAGCACAGAGCCGGGGCAGGGAGCCAGTCACGCTCTGATTTGTCTCCCCGGGGCCCAGCGGAGGAGGGCTAGCGCACTCCAGCTGCCCCGCGGGCAGGCGGGAAACGGGCTGGAGTGGGCGTGGAGGCTGCCGGGGCTCCCCGGGCCCCCGCGACGGGCCCCCGCCTCGCGGCGCCTCCAGCGCCCGGCGAGTGGAGTGCCCGCCGCTGGGCGGCTGCAGGGCGGGCAGCCGGGCGGAGGACCGGGGAGGAGAGGCTCCGGGAGCTCGGCCGGGCCGCCGCCGCCTCCGTTCCTCTGGCCCAGCGAGTTCGCGTGGCCGCTGTTTTAAAGCAGAGTTACTGTCTGAAAGGAGCTGAGATTCAGCAAAAGGCCCCTGGGCCCAGCTCTCCTAGGTGGCGATTTGCTCATCTAGAAAACAGACAGGTCCGGAGGGTGGGGGGAGAACCGGGGAATCATCACCCAGGGAATTCGCAGACAGATCCAGATCAAGTACTGAATCCAGGGTCAGCTGGCAGATGGCAAGGCACCGTATCCTCCCTGTTCAGGGACTTCCAAACCCCAGCGACCCCTGGCCGCGAGAGGCTCTCAGAACACTGCACAAGGCCCCGCCCTCAGATGCCGGGAGTTCCGCTGCTTTCACTCTTGTAGAGCAAAGGAGACGCCTGCAGGGCGGTGCGGGGGTGGCCCAGGGGCAAGAGTCTAGACCTCCCACCTCCGTTCCACCCAGGACAACTGCTTTGATCATTACTGCTTTGAGACTCTGCATGGGATGTCATTTAACAAGAGACTGTTACTAAACACAATTTTGAAGTCCTCTGTCAGGTCTGTTCTCATTTTCACTCTGTTGCTCATAACCTTGGGTAGTTAAAAACCTGTGTCTCAGGTTCTTCATCTGTAAAACAAGAATAGTACTACTACCCCCTTCACAGAGTCCTTCTAAGGATTAGGTGAATTAGCGTATATAATGCCCTTAGAACATGTGCCTGAGTCACAGTAAAAAGTGTATGTTAGAGGTGGTTGTTACTGTTATCATTATTTTTTTAATAATCATTTTTTATTAAGGTATCATTGATATACAATCTTACAAAGTTTTCACATGAGCAACTTTGTGGTTACTACATTCACCCATATTATCAAGTCCCCCCACACACCCCATTACAGTCACTGTCCATTAGCGTACTAAGATGCCATAGAGTCATTACTTGTCTTCTCTGTGCTGCACTGTCTTCCCCATCACACCCCCACACACACCATGTGTGCCAATCATAATACCCCTCAATTCCCTTCTCCCTCACTCCCCACCCTCCCTCCCCAACCGTTCTCCTTCAGTAACTGCTAGTCCCTTCTTGGAGTCTTGTGAGTATGTTGCTGTTTTGTTCCTTTAGTTTTGCTTCATTGTTATACTCCACAAATGAGGGAAATCATTTGGTACTTGTCTTTCTCTGCCTATTTCACTGAGCATAATATCCTCCAGTTCCATTCATGTTGTTGCAAATGGTAGGATTTGTTTCTTTCTTAAGGCTGAATAGTATTCCATTGTGTATATGTACCACCTCTTCTTTATCCATTCATCTACTGATGGACACTTAGGTTGCTTCCATATCTTGGCTGTTGTAAATAGTGCTGTGATAAACATAGGTGTGCATATGTCTTTTTGAATCTGAGAGGTTGTTTTCTTTGGGTAAATTCCTAGGAGTGGAGTTCCCAGGTCAAATGGTATTTCTATTTTTAGTTTTGTAAGGAATCTCCATATTGCTTTCCATAATGGTTGAACTAGCTTATATTCCACCAGCAGTGTAGGAGGTTCCCCTTTCTCCGCATCCTTGCCAGCATTTGTTGTTCCTAGTCTTTTCTATGTTGTCCTTCCTAACTGGTGTGAGGTGATATCTCATTGTGGTTTTAATTTGCATTTCCCTGATAATCTGCAATGTGGAGCATCTTTTCATGTGCTTGTTGGCCATCTGAATTTCTTCTTTGGAGAAGTGTCTGTTCATACCTTCCATCCATTTTTTAAATCGAGTCATTTGTTTTTTGGATGTTGAGGCAAGTGAGTTCTTTATATATTTTGGATGTTAACCCCTTATCTGGATATGTTGTTTACAAATATATTTTCCCATACTGCAGGATGCCTTTTTGTTCTACTGATGGTGTCCTTTGCTGTACAGAAGCTTTTTAGTTTGATGCAGTCTCATTTATTCATTTTTGCTTTTGTTTCCCTTGCCCAAAGAGATGTGTGCAGGAAAAAATAGCTCATGTTTATATTCAAGAGATTTTTGCCTATTTTCTTCCAAGAGTTTCATGGTTTCATGACTTACATTCAGGTCTTTGATCCAGTTTGAGTTTACTTTTGTGTGTGGAGTTAGAAAATAATCCAGTTTCATTCTCTTACATACAGCTGTTCATTTTTGCCAATAGCCGTTGTTGAAGAAGCTGTCACTTCCCTGTTGTATATTTATGGCTCCTTTATAGTATATTAATTGGCCATATATGTTTGGGTTTACATCAGGGCTCTCTATTCTCTTCCATTAATCTGAGTCTGTTCTTGTGCCGTACCAAATTGTCTTGATTACTGTGGCTTTATAGTAGAGCTTGAAGTCAGGGAGTGTAATACCCCCAGCTTTATTCTTCCTTCTCAGAATTCCTTTGGCTATTCAGGGTCTTTTGTGGTTCCATATGAATTTTAGAACTATTTGTTACAGTTCATTGAAGAATGCTGTTGGTATTTTCATAGGGATTGCATTGAATCTGTAGATTGCTTTAGGCATTATGCCCATTTTGACAATATTATCCATGAGCATGGGATGTATTTTCATTTATTGGTGTCTTCTTTAATTTCTTGTAGTTTTCAGGGTATAGGTCTTTCACCTCCTTGGTCAGGTTTATTCCTATGTATTTTATTTTTTTTGATGCAATTGTAAATGGAATTGTTTTTCTCATTTCTCTTTCTGTTAGTTCATAGTTAGTATGCAGGATTTATACTAGTATGCAACAGATTTCTGTGTATTAATTTTGTATCCTGCAACTTTGCCGACTTCAGCTATTAGTTCTAATAGTTTTGGGGTGGATTCTTTAGGGTTTTTTATGTACAATATCATGACATCTATATCCATTTTGTTGAGAGTTTTTATCATGCATGGATGTTGAGTTTTGTCAAATGCTTTTTCAGCATCTATGGGGATGATCATGTTATTTTTGTCCTTTTTGTTGATGTGATGTATGATATTGATGGATTTCCAAATATTGTACCATCCTTACATCTCTGGAATAAATACTACTTGATCATGATGTATGATTATTTTGATGTAGTTTTGAATTTGGTGCTAATATTTTGTTGAGTATTTTTGTATCAATGTTCATCAGGGATATTGGTCTGTAATTTTATTTTTTGTGGTGTCTTTGCCTGGTTTTGGTATTAGAGTGATGCTGGCCTCATAGAATGAGTTGGGAAATATTCCCTCATCTTCTACTTTTTGGAAAACTTTAAGAAGGATGGACATTAGGTCTTCTCTAAGTGTTTTATAAAATTCAGCAGTGAAGCTGTCTGGTCAAGGGGTTTTGTTTTTGGGTAGTTTTTTGATTACCAATTCAATTTCATTGCTGGTATTTGGTCTGTTCAGATTTTCTGTTTCTTTCTGGGTCAGTCTTGGAAGGTTTTATTTTTCTAGAAAGTTCTCCATTTCTTCTAGGTTATCCAGTTTGTTAGTATATAAATTTTCAGAGTATTCTCTAATAATTCTTTGTATTTTTTTGCTGTCCATCGTGTTTCCTTTTGCATTTCTGATTCTGTTTATGTGTGTAGACGCTCTTTTTTTCTTGATAAGTCTGTCTAGGGGTTTATCTATTTTGTTTATTTTCTCAAAGAACCAGCTCCTGATTTCATTGATTCTTTCTATAGTTTTATTTTTCTCAATTTTATTTATTTCTGATCTGATCTTTATTATGTCCCTCCTTCTACTGACTTTGGGCCTCATTTGTTCTTCCTTTTCTAGTTTCATTAATTGTGAATTTAGACTGCTTATATGAGATTGTTCTTCTTTCTTGAAGAAAGCTTGTATTGCAATATACTTCCCTCTTAGAATGGCCTTTGCTGTGACCCACAGATTTTGCAGTGTTGAGTTCTTGTTTTCATTTGTCTCCATATATTGCATGATCTGTGTTTTAATTTGGTCATTGATCCATTGATTATTTTGGAGCATGTTGTTAAACCTCCATGTGTTTGTGAGGATTTTTGTTTTCTTTGCATAATTTATTTCTAGTTTCATACCTTTGTGGTCTCAGAGACTGGTTGGCACAATTTCAATCCTTGTGAATTTACTGAGGCTCTTTTTGTGGCCTATTATGTGATCTATTCTATGTGCACTCTAAAATGTTCCATGTGCACTTGAGTAGAATGTGTATACTACTGCTTTTGGATGGAGTGTTCTGTTGATGCCTGTTAGGTCCATGTGTTCTAATGTGCTGTTCAGTGCGTCTGTCCCTTACTTATCTTCTGTCTGGTTGATCTGTCCTTTGGAGTGAGTGGTGTGTTGAAGTCTCCTAAAATGAATGCATTGCATTGTATTGCCCCCTTTAATTCTATTAGTATTTGTTTCACATATGTAGGTGCTCCTATGTTGGGTGCATAGATAGTGGTTATATCTTCTTGTTGGACTGACCCCTTTATCATTATGTAATGTCCTTCTTTGTCTCTTGTTACTTTCTTCGTTTTGAAGTCTATTTTATCTGAAATAAGTACTGCAACTTCTGCTTTTCTCTTCCTATTATTTGCATGAAATATCTTTTCCATCCCTTCACTTTTAGTCTGTGTATGTCTCTGGGTTTGAAGTGTGTCTCTTGTAGGCAGCATATAGATGTAGGAGGCACTCTCTAGTGCTCAGAAACTCTACTCTCTGGAGCTGCCAGCTCCTGGAGCTTTGGCAGGGGTCACAGGCACACCGTGCCAGTCCCTGCCAGAAGGAAAGAGCTCCTTCCTGCTTACTGGCTGCAGTACCTGCCTCCACTGCTAAGGCCAGTGGGCTGAGTGCACAGGGAGGAGCCTCTATGTTACATCCTTGTAGCTGCCACAGGTGGGACTACCCTCTGGCTCGACTGGCATGATAACAGGGGCAGGAGGCCTGCAAACTGGTGCTGGCAAGGGGGAAGGAGTGGCAGGCTACATATCGCAGTGTGGGGAGCTCAGCACTGCATTGCCAGCCAGGGGGATGGAGTGCAGGAAGTTCCTGAAAGTTCCCAACCTGGTGGGCTGAGTGTGCCAGGATGATTTTGTCCACCTGTCTTTTCTCCTGAGCAGCAAGCTCTGTGTAATCCCTGCCCCTCCTGCAGGCCTCTAACTGCTGGGAAGTCTCTCAAAATGACTATCTCTCTTCTGTTCTAGAAGAGACAGAAGAGGTGGCCAGCCTAGAGCACCTATTCTCTGCAAATGGCTGGAATCTCTGTCTCTCTGAGTATTCCATCTGTCTTTGCTTTCCAACCCCTCTAATCTCCAGAGCACCATGTAATGTAGGTTCATGCTCCCAGAGCAGATCTCCAGGGCTTGGTGTTCAGCAGTCTTAGGCCTCCATCCCCTCTCTGCTCCATTTCTCTTCCTCCCACTGATGAGCTGGGATTGGGGAAGGGCTTGGGTCCCACTGGATCATGGCATTGCTACTTTACCATTTTCCATGAGGTCTTCTCTTTTCCCCAAATGTAGGCCATCTGTTGCAGTCTTCTTTCCAGTTGCTTTTTCAGGATTAGTTGTATTTGCTGTATTTTAGTGTTATATGTGGTTTTGGGAAGAGGTTTCTGCCTTATTTCTCATGCCGCCATCTTGTTCCCCATCATCATTATTATTATTTTAAGATGAGAGTGAGGCCCAGAGGGGAGAAGGGACTTACCCAGGGGAACTTGGTAGTAGAATGGGGAGCAGTACCAAGGTTTCCTGACTGTCTAAATGGAATCCTTTATGTCTTAAACATTTTGAGACTGATGCTTCATAGAAATCTTTGAAGACAGAAAAAAGCCCATTTGTAGGAGGCCACACTGTGTAAGGGACTTCTAGCACAAGCTCCATGATCCTCAGGAAATAGAGGAGGGCAAATGTGGAGTGGAGGAGGAAAAGAAAAGAGAAGGCGGTGTTAGAGCTCAGGCGGCTATAACAGCACAGACTGGGAGGCTTATAAACAACAGAAATGTATTTCTCACAGCTCTGGAGGCTGCTAAGTCCAAGACCACAGTGCCAGCATGGTCCAATGAGAACCCTCTTCCTGGTCCATAGCTGGCATCTTTCACTGTGTCCTCACATGGTGGAAGGGGCTAGCGTTCTCTCTGGAACCTCTTTTATAAGGGCATTAATCCCATTCCTGGGGGCTACACCCTCATGACTTAAGTACCTCCCAAAGGCCCACTTCTCAATACCATCATCTTTGGTAGTTAGAATTTCAGCATATGAATTTTGGGGTGTCAAAAACATTCAGACCATTGCAGATGGTGTCACTGGGGATGCTCTTGAGGGGACACACCTTCATTAGGTAGATCCTTTTATCTCTTTCTGCCTCAGCTTCTCTGTATTCCTGTTCTCTGATTTCTATTCCATTAGCAGACTCTTGCACCTCATTCAGTCTTCTCTTAAGTCCTTCCAGAGATTGTTTCATTTCTGTTATTTCCCTCTGGACTTTATCCCTTAGCTCTTGCATATTTCTCTGAAGGTCCATCAGCATAGTTATGACCTTTATTTTGAATTCTTTTTCAGGAAGATTGGTTATATCTATCTCCCTAGGCCCTCTCTCTGGGGTTGTCTGAGTGACTCTTGACTAGACCAGATTCTTCTGCTTTTTCATGGTGATAGAGGTGGTCATAGGCAGGTGGCTCGTGTGTCAGCTAGGAGAACAAAGTCCCTTCCTGCTTGTTGGTCGCCTTGCCCTTCTCCACTGCCTGTGTCGGTGACCCGCAGACAGAGAGCAGTCTTTGGGATGATCTCCTGAGCTGTTGTGGGCAGGAAAGCCCTCAGGATAGCCCAGAGCCCCTTTTCATGAGATGCTGAGTTCTTGCAGATGTAAATGTAGCCTGGCTGTTGTACTGTATCTTCTGGTCTCTCTTTTAGGTGTAGTTGTATTTGTTGTATTTTCAAAAATATATATGGTTTGGGAGGGGATTTCCTCCACCTTACACATGTCACCATCTTGAGCCTCTCTCCACCTTCATTAGGTAGAGGAACTAGACCTTAGAACTATTTCAAGTCTAAGAATATTGCTAGGGGAATACAGACTATTGTTTGGGTTTCCCAGGTTCTCAGCCCAATTTATGGTTAATTTCAGTTCAGTCACGGTCTCCTGACTCTTTCCTCTCAATCAAAGCTGAGCCCTGGCCCCTGCTGGCCCAGGCAAGAACAGGAAGGCCAAGCCAGCTTGGCAGGGACCATCTTCATTGCCTGAGGAAGAGTCAGTGTTTGCACTGAGCACTTAAAGAAAGTCTGGTTCTGAATCTTGTCACTTTCTGACTGACTAAGCAAAGTATTTAAGCCTAAGCCTCAATTCAGTCTTCTTTAAAATTGGGATTATAAATCTTGCCTCATAGTATCACTGGGATGATCAAGTGGGATAATGCATATGACGTTCTTAACTCGGGGCCTGGCCTGTAGGAAGTGCTCAATAAATGCACATGACTATTTATAGGGTGCTTATAAGCTCTCTTTTAGGGAAGGTTCCTGAAGGCAGTAGTAAGACGATGTCTGCATATAGGCCATTGGCTAGAACATAGTCACATTACCACCTCTAGCTACAGGGGAAGCTTGGAAATGTAGTGTTTATTATGCATAGCTATGTGCCCAGCTAAACATTGGTAAATATGTTCCTATATAGGGGGAGAATGGGTATCAAAGAACTGCCAGTCTCTGCCCAAGCTCCTGGCTAGTAGAGGCCAGCTAGGCAGCAAGGAGCCAGGTAGGTACCTGGGAGCAGTAAACCCCATGTATGGGAGAATGATGTTTATTTCCAGCCACTCCAAGAGGCTCAGTCTGCAACTGGGACTGTGGAACTGGAACCAGAACTCAAGCCTCTTTCCCTGGGTCAAAGAATGTCCTTTCCTGTTAAACTACCACCTAGGGCCTCCCCAGCCTCAACTGTAAACACTGGAAGGATACTGGAGAGGCAGCAGGATGCTCCCTCCTGGCCAAGGAGAGAACACTGAGCAAAGGAGAGGCTCCAAGGAGCAGGGTGGCACAGCAGACAGGTGGGCTTAACACAGCTTAATGGAGTCACCACAAGAGTATACACAATTTTTAAATTGTGGGAATGTGGGGCCATCCACTAGTACTACAATCCAAATGCCACACTGGATAGACACATCTGCATGGGGTATTATCACCTTCTTTTCCTGATAATAACACTCCGTCTGACTACCTGGCCTCTGCCAGGGCTCAGGGAACACCTGTCCCTCTCCCTTCTAGCCTTTCTTTCACTGCATAAAAGTCTATGAAAAGGGAAGGGAACTTTATCATCATCTTCCTAACCTGGTGCTTCTGAAACAAGCCCCCAGGCCCTTTTTGCTCCAGGGATTTCCCTACTAGTAGCTGCAAAGGGTCAGGCAACCTCCCCCCCACCCCCCCGCAGTCTCTAGCCCTCCCCTCCTGTGTGTATTGGGAGAGCACAGACTAGGCCCGAACACCCAGCTTCTAACCCCCACTCTGTCACTAGCTCAGGATGCAGCATTCCCTCCGTTTATTATTTTCATTGTCCTTTTCCTAGCTGTGCCTTGGACTCATCTCTTAGAAATAAGGTTCCTGGGCTTTTCTCTAGACCCACTGATTCTGTTCAGCACCAGTTCCGCAGGAGATTCATGTGCAGTTAGTTTAGGAACTAAGGGGCTGAATAGCTTTTGAGGTCCAGTATGGAGTGAGTGAGCTGATTCTCAGATGGTTCTGAGGGTCAGGTCTGTCTGAACAGTGCCCTCTGAGATCTCACAGGCCTCCTACCACAGTCCTTTTATCCCCAGGGGCTGGAGGTCCTCAGCCTTCCAAATTTTATACCTTGCCTTCAAGAGTTCTGTCCCTCCCAGATGCTGATGCTGTTGGTGTTCCTTCAGTATCCTGCCAGGTGCCCTGCCTCCCGTTTCTACCAGTGAAATCCTCTTCACTTGTCAAGGCTCTGCTGAAACACAACCTCTCTCAGGAAGATTGTAATCTGTCTGATCGGAATTCCTTTCTGCCTTCCCTGAGCTCCCATGCAGGTGTACACCCACAGTAGCACAGGCTGCCCGAGTGCTGGTTAGCTCCCCGACCTTTGTACACAGCCCATCCGCCCCCAAGACTGGGAACTTCTGAAGGCTGGGAATGAAACCTTACCACAGACCCCTTGCAGCCTGATTATAGAGAGCACTCACCTCAGAACTTGGGTGGTGAAGGAGAAAAGACAGAAAGGAAGCTGTGCCTGGCTGAGATATAACTGAGAGGTAACAGGCAGAACCGAAATACAGCAACCCGGGGCTGGGGAGGAACTGGTCTGTCCTCCTCCCACAAGCTGAATGAATGGGCTGATCCTCCTGGACAGTTTCAAGGGGGTGTGCTTCAGAAAATGCCCCTTTCTCTGCTGCAATGCCCATGTTATCTGGGTGCTCACGGTGAAGCCAGTAATTCCTTAAATCCATTTAGCAACCCTTTCAGGAATTTCCGGCAAGATGATATAGGGCTGTAGAGTTTGTTCTGCATGTAGCAATCAGAAAGAGGAGCCTGGAGGAGGAAATTACCTGCTTTGCCCCAGGACCCTGGAAGGAGCAGAGTGAGCAGGAAGGCGGGTCTGACTACTGTGGTTCAACCTTGATTGTTTCCCGATTTCTGTTTGCCTCTGGAAACCCTTGGATCATGGCCCATGCATTTCTCAGGAAGGTCATGCTGGGGTGGGCGGGGATGGATGCAGGCTATGTAGGCCTTGGCTACACTGGCTAAGGTGACTTCTGAGTCCCTCCTCCTGCACCAGAAGCTGTGCTCAGGAGCCTATATATTTGCCTAATCTACCTAACAGCCCTGCAATTTACCCCCATTGTTATCCCATTTTAGACATAAGAGAATGAGGCTAGGGGAGACTAGATTACTTGACAGCATTATATAATGGGAAGATTACAGAACAGAATTCAAAGTCAGATCTGTCTGGCTCCAAAGCCTGTGTTCTTTCTACCCAACCTTGCTTAGAATGAAAGGCCTGTTTCTTTACCATCCTTCTGGCTGGAGGGTCTCTGAGGTCCTTCAGTCTCTAACAGGGCATCACCAGCAGGCTCCCTCCAGGAGCTGCCTACTAGGGGACCCCGGATTTGCCCTTCTTTCTCTGCTGCAAGAAAAGAAGAGCTGCCCCAGGAGTATTTCTTAGTGTTTGATTGTACTCTTTTGCTGTACATTTATCCTCACAGCAAACAAACCCCCAAAGCTGAAGGCTCCCTTTTGACTCATTCCTTGAGGTGGCAGCCACTCTTCTATGTCTGTACTCAGCCTGAGCATCCAGTTTGGTCCCACCTTCAGCCTCCAGATCATGTGCCCAGCACCGTGTTCACAAAGCTCCCTTGGTCATTCTTCAAATGGTCCCAGCACTGTTTGCTTGGCCACCTCAGTTTTTTGGCATCTGGACAATGGCCAGAAGAGCTTCTCCACAGACGCTCACTTTTAATTTTTCCTTCGAGAAAGTCAGGGGACTCCCCAAGTAGACAAGGACCCCTGCCGTTCATTCTCTCTCACATCTGCTGTCACCTGGGGCTCCATGGCTGTGTTAGGAAGAAGACAAACTGGGTTGTGTGTGGATTAAAAATAGCTGAACTGTTATTCATTTTTAGTGGAATAAAGCATTTCACTTCTTTCCCTAAATCATGGCACCTGTGGCCCTGGTTTAAAGTTTCTGGCTTCCTGGGCTAAACTATGAGCTCTGGGAGGGTGTTGGGCTCCCTGCCATTGGACACCACAAGTCTAGTACAGGGTCTGGCACAAAGAAGAGACTCAAATAATAGAAGGCAAAGGGCAAGGGGACAGCTGCTACAAAGTCCAGGACTGCACCTCTGAATATGGAAACACAAAGGACATTTGAATTACCATCGGCAATTGCTCCTCCATTCCCAACCAAAGCTCCCTAAAATCACATCATGCCTCCTGCCAATTTCTCCCATTGGAACAAGCCTGTTGATCCTGCCAGCCTGCAGGGGAGTTTATGGTGCCCTTCATAATGGCATAGAACTTCGTCAGTCTCTAGTGGCCTGCTGTTCCTTACCCTGTTTCCTTGAAGGTGCCCTTATTTTTTTCTCATCCAGCACCATGTTCTTTCTTTGCTTCTTATGGCAGGTCCTGCACAACTTAGTATACCTTTGGCCAGCACACAACATAAGTAGGAGAGATTGGCTTCAGCAGAGGCCAATAACAGAAACCCAGTAACAGAACACATGGCCAGATGGCCCAGCAGAGCACTCACTGGCAGAGAGCGGTCCCAGCCAGGCAGTGGCCGGCAGAGGTGAGTGCCCAGTGCAGTCAGCCAAGCCTGCCCTTGTCCAAGAGCAGAGTTCAGCAGCACTGAGGCCCTGGGAACAATGGGCAGTTCCTCCTGGAACCGGGGGAGGGGAGTGCTGCAGCTGAAGCCGAGCAGAGCGGCCAGCCCACTGCTATTTCTGAAGGAGCCCAGTGTGGTTACTCAGTGAGCTGTAATTAAGCTATCTGTAATTTGATAAGTGGGAGTAGCCTCACATTTTAGAGAGTAATTAAGTCTCACTGAGAGAGCAGCACAAGGTGCTTCTGGGCCCTGCATTCCTTGATGTTGGTCCCCATTCACACTCTTGCTCTCTTCTAACACATGCCCATCAGTGCTGAGGCCAGGATGGTCCTCAGCCCCAGCCCTGGGAATATTTCCTGGCCATGCTCTCTCCACCTCAGGCCCTCCATCAGTGCCCAGGCCACTGGCAGATCCCACAGACACAGCAGACACACCTGCAGGGAGACACAGGAAAGGCTCAGCCTCCTTTCATGCTGCTCTGTGCAAAATCATGGGTGAAGTTAAAGCTAAATGCTCCATGCCCATCACTGCTCCAAGGCTACAGGTCAGCCTCTGACCGAGCAGTGTCCAACCCAGCTCAAGGGCCCTAATGTGGAGTCGAGTCTAATGTGGCTTGGGGTGGAAGCCAGGGGTTTCTGCCTTTGCTCTCCCATGTCCTGGCTCTTCCTGGGCAAATCACCTCCCCTCACTGGGGCTCAGTTTCCTCATCTGTAAACTGGGAATAGTGGTCCTATCTAACTCACAAGCTCTTGGTGAGGATCAGGTGAGAGATGAGTCATAAGCGCACTTTGTGTCATAAGGGAGCACATGAGTGTGAGAAGTTCTCAGCATCTCATCAGATATACTAAAACCTGTCTCAAAATTTGTTGCTTGAGGGACTCAGGGGGCCATTCAGCCTGGTGTGTCTCATAAAGAACAAGAGATTGTGTAACCACAGCTGAAACCTTCTGTTCAGACAATGAGGAGTATGGAAACCTTGTCAGATGAGGGACCTGGCCTCTTGCACCTGCCTTGGCCATTTTCTAATACCTGGTGGTGTGTGTGTTGTTCTGGGTCATAGCCAAGTGCCAAAGCAGTTATGTTAGAGGTGGCAGATTTCAGCTCAGTCTTTGGATAAATTTTTCCTAACCAAGGAAATGTCATCTTAAGAAGTAATGAGCTCCTTGTCACCAAAGGGCTTCAAGGCCTGGCCAGCTTTCAGGAGCTGGAAGTGAGGCTTGATGATGGCCAAGTCCCTTTCCCTTCCCTAACGTTCCAGGGGTCCTGGCAGCCTCACACAGCCTAGTTCCAGGTCCTATATCTCTGCAGGTGCTCACCCTATATCTCTGAAGCTGCCACTCACAAACCACCTTTCTTAGTGCCGACAGGCACCAGGAAGGCCTGAGAATGCTCTGGGGTTGTTTGTTGTTTGTTTTGTTTCCACCAGAGCCCCAGAGCCCTCCGTGTTCCACACCCTTATCTGAGGATTCTCAGCCTGTGCTCATATAACCCTCATGACCTTTGAGGGCAGTTCCAGAATCTGTCCAAGGTTTGGGTCTTGGTATTCCTAGAGCATGCCCTGGAAATGCCCCATAAGGGGCAGTGTTAGCCCAGCTGAGGCAGATTTCCTACTGAGGAAGCTCTTCCTGCAGCCCTTCTCTCCCAGCAGTGGTGCCTAGGGCCCAGAGGGGGAAGGGAAGTTGATGGCTCATGTGGTGGCACTCTGTGGTTGTTACTGTGCATATGCTTACAGAGTTTTCTCACTGTTACATAATGGAGGTATTTTTTTTCCCCTCCTTATTTTAGATTCCAGTGCCATCTGCCCTGCTTTTCATGCATCACTAGCTCCAGCCTGGAGGTTAGCTATGGCTTAGCTGCCTACTTCTATCCCTTACTTGGGGTAATATTTCCTTAAATGTGCAATGAGATAATAACCCCACCCTGCCAACCTCTCTGGATCATCGTGGCATTCAGGTGTGAGGAGGAGGTAGACTGGCTGTATAATGTGCCCAGGGCTGTACAGATGTGCCTGGCTGTTATCTGGCATCTCAAGCCTGATGCCACCCAAGCTGAGGGAGCCTCTGCTTGCTCATGTCTGCACCTGCACCAGAAGAGCTTCGCACAGTTAATCACCATTGAGAATATCTGGAGGGAATGTGCTCTGGGCTTTTCAGTCTCTGGGATAAAAATTAAAAACCAGGCAGCCTGCAGACCAGCCTAGCAGTCCTGTCTTACTTCAGGACACCCCAGTGAAGATGCAGCTTCCCCAGTGTTCAGGGTACTGCTTATCCTGACCCAGAGCATGTGACCATTTCCCCTTCTCTCAAGTCCCCAGGTATCCATTGTTAACTCCAAGTGTTATTCCATTTTCCTTTAATTAAATAAATCATGGAACTCAAATCTCCCAAGATGAAAAAATGCACTTCTGAAAGGCAAGATCTGTAACTCGAAGGGACCTTATTGTTATGTAAACATGATGGCCATCAATGTCCCTCTCTGGGCTCTGATGGGTATCAGCCCTGCCTGCCCACCCCATCACCCCCACTGGCCCTCTCTGCTTCACCCTGCACAGCAAGCTGGGCAGGGCATCCCTGATGCAAGACAGAGGGAACCAAGGCCCAAGAGGCAGGCTGAATTTGCTTGTTGTGAGACCCCCTTTTCCATGGCACTGCCTGAGTCCAGTGGCCAGCTCCAGCTGCCTAGGTCCTTTAGCCTTCTCCTGGCACAAGTCTCCACATTTAAGCCAGGCAACTACTAGAAGAACAAGAATGCTGTTTCTGCAGGGACCTGTGTGTCTGTGTCCAGGTTGTTTCGGAGGTGAGCATCACAAACCCTGAGAGACCTCAGTCTTGGGGCCAGTGAGCTCCCAAGTCGGGAGCACTAGCCCCACGGGCGGCAGAGGAAGCATGTCGCCCTCTAGCGGCAGGCTGACACTTTCAAGGAAAGGTGGCAGTGCTAGTTTGATTTGTGGGGCTGGCGGTCAGGACCCTGTCCTAGGCCGGCAGCCACCAGGAGGAGGACGCTTGGTTTCAGTTCAGAGGGGGGCCCTGGGCAATCACAGGGATTGCAGCCTCCAAACCCAGACCCAAGAAGTGATAATGCAGACTCTGCCCATCAGTGACCCGGCTTCCTAATTAAAAATAAGGCCACAGCAGGAAGGTAAGCCAGCAATGAAGGCCACCCTGAGCCCTATAGAACAGATGTGTGTGTGTCTGTGAGTGTGAACATGTGAGTATAGAACATATGTGAGTGTGAGCATGTGAGTATAGAACAGATGTGTGTGTGTGAGTGGAGCATGTGACTATAGAACAGATGTGAATGTGAGCATGTGAGTATAGAACAGATGTGTGTGTGTGTGTGTGAGCATGAGCATGTGAGACAGGCAGGGAACCTGGACCCCTGGGGGAGAAGATGCCACAGTGCCCTGCCTATGTACCACTGTTCCTGACAAGGAGACCCATCAACATGGCTCCCACCCCAGGCAAATCCAAGCAGACCCACCAGAAACAAACTGCCCTTTTCGCCAAGGAGCACCCTCACGTGAGTCTGTCCTAAGTCCTAAGAAAGGTTGAAGAAATCTCAAATGGCAATCTCCACATTGTCCCCACCCCTCCCAAAGTCAGCTCTGAAGCCCGGGCTACGGGCCACACACACCAGCACCATGGCCATGCAACACGGCACAGTGGGCACATGTTATGTATGGCTCAGGCAAGGACACAGAGCTCATCAGAGGATACTCAGATAACTGGAGCAGCCCTGGAACACAAAATGTGAAGCATTTCTACAGCAGTGGTAGAAACACACAACTTGGACTATTTATAAGCAATAAAGGGCTATTAATATATCCTATTTGGGCTGCAAATTCTTCATGTACAAAAGAAAAATAATCTGTTCTTTTTACCCATGAGGTTGGTTTAAGGATCAAATGAGGTAAATTTTTTAACTGTTTTGCCTTAAAAATGTAAAGGATTGGATTCTATTTTATAATAAATCTGTTTTTAATATAAAGATGCCCCCCAGAAATCTCTGTATGAAATCAACTCCAGAAAAATGGATGCACCATGTTTGCCCTGAGGTTTGGGGGCCCTGCCCACCACTCGGCACCCTAATTAAGAAGGCCCGAGCCACTCGTTGTGCACACAAGCTGGGCTGGGCTACCCCCTCTGGTTAATGCTAAACTGGAAGTGGGTCCTCCTGGGACTGCAGAAAATCCACAAATCAGTAACTAAGAGGTGATTGACACATAAGCTCCTCCCTCCCTCCCTGCTTCCTCTTGCCTCCCACCAGGGCTCCCCAGCAGAGGCCAGAGTGAAACCCTTCAGTGTATGTAGATCCTGTCGGAGACTGCTCCGGGCAAGTGGGTCATGATCTGCATTCGCAGCCACCAGTAGTAGTCCATGGGGTGGTAGCGAGTGTAGGGGGTGGCTGAGGTCAGGGCATGGGTGACAGCGTTGATGACGGGGGACGTGTCGGTGGAGCCACTGTTGCAGTAGGTCTCCATCCTGGTGATCTTCTCATCAAAGTACTTCTTGCCATAATCCCTGCGCACCACCTCAGGCAGCTCATCCCACATTTTACTGGCAATGGCTTGGATGCGCTCAGGACTGTACAGGCTGGTGGCAGCGATGAAATTGCCGGGCTCTATCACACTGACCTTCACGCCCAGCGGGTGCATCTCATAGCGCAGGCAGTCTGAGAAAGCCTCCACTCCGAACTTGGTGATGCAGTAAGGGGAGCGGGCTGGGTTGGCCATGCGGCCCAGCATGCTGCTGATATTGATGACACGGCCTATAAAGACAGCAAACACCTGCTCAAGAGAGACAGAGGGCCTGGGGCCCGGCATGTTTCTGAGGGCCGGCCAGGAACCTGGTCCCCCTGGCCCCTGACCCTCGTTTTGCTGCCTGCCAGGCTGGGGCCTGGCCTTCTGAAACACCCAAGGTTGGTGGGGGGCTCCTTATGTGTAGTCAAGCCCAGCTTGGTCTCAATCATTGGCATCAACATGCTGGGGTTTCTCAGATAGCCTGCTTAGCTGGGCAGCACAATGGAAGAGAAATGAGTGAGAAGCAGGCCTGTACACCACAGGGGGATGCACAGCTATGCTATGGTTCACCTCTCATGTTCTCTCTGAACATTTATACCCCAAATTGTTATCACCCAGCAGGGCTCTGTCTACAAGCAGGCAGGGATGGGGCAGGGTTCTGAACCCGACTTCAGGACTAGGACATGTGGGCAGTGTCTGGCACTGGGAGAGACTGATGACTTCAAGAGGCTTTCCCACAGACCCCAGCCTGGCAGCAGCACCTAACACCTCCCTGGGACCACAGGGTGGAGGTGGAGCCCGTGAGCCTGGCCAAGTAAGCCCAGGCAGACCTGGGACCTGCTGGCCCTAGGTATGCACCAGGAAGGTAAGGCACAGCCCCATCCTGGGCACTGTGGAGAAGCACCTTTCAGAAACCTCTAACATGACAGTAGCTGAAGGGTTGGGATTGCCTTCTAAAACCCTAGAACTGCTGGCTGGGTTCATCCTGTCATTGCTGGGTCTTTGGGATAGATTATATGGATCTTCCCCATGTTGCCATAATTGTTTGCTCTCCTAGGGAGAAAATCTGAGTCAGTGACTTCTTAAATGGTTTACTTATATTTGGCTACCTAACATGATTTGCTGTTTTGTTTTCCAAAGTTCTAAATCTTAATTATTCTTTTTTTGCTTGCTACTATTGTCTCATTTTTAAACTATGGCATGGTAACCCGTAGAATGGATATATCAAAATTCACATGACCACACCCCTATTAATACCTGATGTGTACACACAGCAATGTGCGCAAGGGTGGGTTTTTCTCTAGATCAGGTTTCCAGAGTGGTAGCACTACTGTAATCTTCCTTTGGTGCATAGACTACTGACCTCTTACCTGGTCTACTTTCTAAAAACCACAAGCCTGTGTGCCACCTGGCCACAGCACCTCAGCTCACACGGCCCACAGGCTCCTACAGGGCTCTTGGGAGTTGTGTGCTCAGCCTTACTGGGCTGTGTTTCTCCCATCTGTTGAGAACTACTTCTATTTTGCAGCAAAGTTTAAAATATGGGGAAGATCCAGGAGGCAGGAAAGAGGTCCTTTTCCAACTCACCTTTGGCCCTTCGGATGAGGGGGAGAAAGGATTTTGTCATCCGCACTGTGCCCCACAGGTTCACCTCTGCCACCTCCTTGTAGGTCTCCATGCTAGTGAACTCCACCTCCCCAAATGTCGAGATGCCCGCATTGTTCACGAGGCCCCACATGCCTGGACAGGAGGGAACAGAACCATGGTCACCCTGTGGGCTTGGCCTCTGATGACCCCCCCATCAGGCTGGAGCCCATTCCCCTCCCCACTTTCATGCTTTTCTCCCCAGGATCTGCCAGCTTCTGGTCTAAGGTTCTGGGGATACTTCCTAGAGTCACGCAGAATAACAGGAGCTCGAGACACCCACAGTGCTGGCTGTGACCCTCCCTTACATCTTCAATGTCTGATCCTCATCTCACTTCTGACTGCATCCATCCTCTGGGCACATCATGACCCAGTCCTGTGTGTGCCCTCACACAGGAGGCCCCTCACCTCCCTCACACCCACTCTGCTCCATCCAGCCTCATCCCCACATCCTGTACCCAGCCACCTGTTTACTCCTGCCTCTGAGCCTCCCCTTGCACTCTCTCTCTTGCCAGAAGCCAGGGGAACCTCAGGAGTCTTCCAAGCTAAGACCCCTCTGGAGCACCAGGAGGAGACCCAGCCTTGATCTCGGGGCTGGCCCCAGTCCTGCTCTATCCCGAGACCTCCCTAACAATTATTCCACTTTCTCATCTCCCCTCTCTGCCCCATGCACTATTTACTGGTTATCATATGGTAAGCCCATGACATGGTAACCTGTTCATCAGTATCCCATGTGACACACCTGGACTCTGCAGGTAGGGAATGCCCTTTGTGTGGTCCCATGGGGCTGAGTACAGGGTCGGAGCAAAAGTACACTCTCTGAGTATACTTGGGTTGCCTATTCCCTGCAACACCAGCTAAGGGACAGCTGGCTCCTGCAGATTCAGAGAACGCTGGTGCTGGAAGGATTCTCGGAGTTCATTTAGTCTAACTATTCTTACCGCTAGGGAAATGGAGGCCCTGCAGGGAGAGGCATCAATAAGTCAGAGGCAGAGCTGAACTGGGGAACTGACCCTGGGGAGGAAGCCTTGCTTTGCAAGGTCCCCTGTGGGCCATTTTCTGGGGTGCAAGGGCTGGCTGGGCTGGAGCGTCAGGACAGAGCCGGCCCTGCCTCTTTGTTGTGGAAACCTCAGGGTTTAGTCTCTCTGAGAGATTCCCCTTTCAGGGGCTGCCCTCCCTCCCACCAGCTGTCCCCCAGCCTATGGGAATTCTGGCCGGGCTTCACATTCCAAGTTAATCATGGAAATGAGTTTGTGTAAATGACAGAGTAATTGGTCTCTAGCTGCTTTCCTTCCGTGTTACCCAAAGTAAAGTTTAGTTAACTGACCTCTGGTGACTTCTCCTTTTGTTTGGAGAATTATGGACATTTATTAGAGAAAGGAAATTGCAGGTTAACAACGTGCCCATGAAGCTACCCCTCCCACTCCCAGTGGTCAGACTGAAGCCTTCTGCTGTCGGGTCTCACCACTGACCACACAGTGACACAGCAGCCACCACAACCCCCCAACAGCGACCGTCCAGCCTGCAGACCTCCCAGGAGGAGCAGCAGGCCTCTCTATGCTTGGCAGGGCTGACACTTCACCCTCCACCTTCCAGACCACAGGCCAGTGATCCTTCTCTCTCTTCTATGCAACTTCAACTCTCCCCACCCCTGGCTCCCTCCCTCAAAGCTGTACACCTGAGATGCTCAATTAATGTCTGTCAGGTGACTGAATGTCTGCAAATACCGTGTTTCCAGGCCTTAAAGAACCTTAACCATGATATCCCCTCATACCACTGTCTCCTCTCCTTCCCTCCATGGCCAGGCCTCTGAGAACACAAACCATACTCCAGTGTCCCATTTCCCTGCCATTCTGGGTCCCAGTCCTACTGCTGCTCCAAGGCGTACAGGGTGCCACAAACTAAGGATGCCAGCCCTCACCCCATTTTCACTCAACCTCTTCATATTATGAGCTCTACGCAGTTCTTGACTCTTCCCTCTCCCTCTCCTGCTGGGCATTAACACTACCCAAGTACCTCCTTCCTCCCTGACACCTTCCTTCTACCTGGTCCCTAAAAACAGGTGTCCCCCAATGTCCTGTCCTAGACCACCTTCTCTCAAACTACACTCAGTGCTTAGACAGCCCTGTCTTCTTTATGTTCATGGAAATTTCCAGCTGCTTTGTGTTTGAGTCATACAATATCACATGACCTAAAATATATACAGCCTTTTTTCCATCCAAAAACTAATTACATCTGGCACTGATATCAAAAAAAGCTTAATAGAGCTTGACCTGTGAAGGCATATGGCTCCTGGATTACCGCTCTGCTGATTTGAGAAGTAGTAACAGTTGGTGGACCCAGGAGCTCTCTGGAGTCTTCAGCCAACATGTTGAATAAACACAACATTCCTGCTGGTCTGGGTGACAGCTGTTTTCTTGCAGCAGCCACAGCGCCACCATCGTGTCCATGAGGTTCCCATGTGCCCCTGGGAGTCACGGCTCTCTCCTAAGCCTGCTCCCCACCTCCTGACAGTCACTTTCTCCTGATGTCCCACAGGTCCCAGCTCCCCCTACCCACACCAACACACCAACTTCCTGGCTGCCCATGCCTACTCCTCCTCTTTGCTCACACTTCACCTCATGTGTGACTCCTCCAGCTTCCTCACTTCTTCCCCATCTAGTGAGAGCTGCTAATATTACCAGAATGATTGGATGGACAGCGGCCAGGCCCTGAACTCAGTTCTATGCATCCATGAATCCATCTGGTCCTCACAACCACCCTATAAGTAGACACTAAATTGTTCCTTATCTGGATGAGACAACTGAGGCCCGCAGAGGCAAAGCGCCATGCTCTGTGTCATCCAGCTCGCCAGTAGACATGACATAACAGGGACCCAGGTCTGTGGGAGGACACAGCCCTCACACTCACCCCATGCTGCTGTCGCTTCCTTTGCTGTGTCACTGGAATTCGTGTCTTTCTTCCTATTTCCGCAGTGTTAGTTTGGGTCCCTGTCACCTCCCTCCTGTGTCATTGGAGAAACCTCCCCAGGCTCTCCCTGTGGCAGTCTCTCTCCCCCACCTCCATACTGACCTGACCCCCTCAGCCAGACTCCCCTCCTCAGTCACTTCCCGCTCTGACGGCCCCCTTCTGTGGTGGGCTCTGTGAGGCCTCCTTTCCCACGCTTCTCACCCCCTCCTCTTCATGTATCCTGCCCTCTGCAAGCCTGAACAACCAGCCGCTCCTCTGACAGCTTGGCCCTTCCTGCCCCTGCTGCTTCCGGGCTCTGTTCAGCAACCCTAGTCCTCGGCCTGACAGCAGCTTTTCCTGAAGTTCTTCTCCCTGTGCTGCCGCGGTGCTCAGTCTAGGTGTGAGCACTGGTGGGCTCGCAGAGCGATTTCTCTACTTCATAGCCGGGCGAGCTGAGGCCCACACAACCCAAGGCCACACTTCAACCAAGCAGTGACACCCGGAGTGAACCCAGTCTTCTCACTCCCAGAGAGCGGGGGCTCCAGATGTAAGGTCTCCCCTGTCAACAGCAGGAGGTCCCCCGGGCTGCAGCCATTCATCACAGGCCCTGCTGTGGAGCCACCTACTTCCACTGGGCTGGCGTCCAACTATAAACTCCTCCTGCAGGGTCACATCCTTTCTGGCATTCAGCACACTACCAATTACACAACAGGTACTCAATAGATGTTTACTGACTGCAAGGTAGTGATGGTCTCAAGGTCAGGCCACTCCCATGGCCTGAAGGTTTGTTCACTCATTCAGCCTTTCCCTGGGGTGGGAGAGGGAGGTCTGCTCACAGGGTCCAGTGTTCAGTCCCTCAGAGACCTGCTGGGGAGCAGAGGGGCTGCTGGCAGGTGGCTCACTAGCTCTTTTCTGACAACCCCTTCATCTCACCCCCTGTAACTGGTTCCCCTGGCTTTGCCAGCAACTGTTCCACAAAGCCAAAGTGAAGGGCATCAGACTTGCCATCACAATGTGCTCTTCACGGTGGGGGAGGCTGGGGGAGAACGGGGCTGGTCTCCTGGAAGGTTCTTGCCTGGGTGGATGGGTGGACTGAGCCACAAGTCACCGTCCGCTTAGGGAAGGCAGGCTGGTGTGACAGCTCTGGAGGGCGCCACCTGGAGGTCTAAGACAATATAGCGCTGAGAAGGGGGAAATCTGCACTGTTGTACCAGGACAAAGACAGCCCTTGGGAAGGGGAGGCCAGATGAGGGGGAGAGAGACCTGAGTAACCACATGTACAACAGATTTATTTTCTTTTTCACACCTAAAAATCCTCAAATCTTTTTCCAAGAAATTCCGTATTGGTTAAGGAAGGTCATGCAAGTGGTTTATCAGCCCTCGCCAGAATTTGTCCTGTAGAAAAGAGGAGGGAAAGGTCTGTGCATCAGGGCGGTACCAGGTTTGAGCCCAATCCAAGGGCAGGGGGTTGAGTGCCTTCCCCTTGGGGCCAGGATCTATCCACCCCACCTTGCTAGGTTAGGCTAACTGCCAGACTGCTACAGGAATGGATGGTTCTGCACCTGTGGCAGGGAACAGGGACCAGGGCCCTGAGCAGCTCTCAGCCCTAGTGCAGCCCTATTCTGTGCTCAGGCCTACAGTGATGATTCCTTTTCATGGGCATTTTAAATCACTGCAAACCCACAAGCTGTAATGAAATGGCTTTGTGGTGCTGACTGCAGCAGTTTTCCTGCCTAATAGTTTATGAAGGCAACATCCCAGTGGCCCAGGAAAGGTGGGTGGGAGGAGGATTTACCCCTGGGGAGGGGACAAAGCAAGCTGTACCTTCTGAGCTGGTAATTATCCCAGTGGGACCCATCCCGTCTTTTCTTAATGGTACAGGAGCCCTGGCTCTGCCTATTAATTATGAAACAGATGTTCAGTGAGTTCAGAAGAGAGCAAAAGGCCTGGGAGTGGCCTGCTGTGGTGGGCAGCAGCTGCACTGGGCTGGCAAGGTGATGCATCAGGGACAGGCTGGAAACCCAAACCATAGCTTCTCTGAACCATAGCACAGCACAGAAATTTCTGAGGCTCTCCTGAGGTTCACAGCATCTCTGCCTGCCTGATAAAGGCTCAGCAGAGTGCCTCCACAGGCCCTGGTCACCCACCCCCTTCCCTCCTCACTACCAGTGACTGATGTCGCCACTTAGGGAGCTGCCCTCAGTCCATGCTGTGGGTAAAGCAGGGAGCTGAATGAGGCATGCCCTTTTTGCCTGGGCTGTCAGGAAGCTCAAGGGTCAATGTCATAGATGGAGTAAACCAGAATGCCACACCCTCACCACTGTGCTCTACATGAACGTGGCCCCTTCCCTCTGTTGTACACAGAGCCCCTCCCACCAAGGTTCTCCATGGGTTGAACTGGGAGGACACTTGGGTCCTTACATTACAGGAACTTCCTGCAGCTTGTGACCCTGTTGGCTACTGGCCCCCAAACTTTCTATTCACTTAGCTTCTGGGGCACTGTACCAACCTCTCTGACAGTTGTCTTTTCCCCTTCCCTGCCCCTAATTGTTCATGTTCCCCAGGAGCTCTTCCTTACATCTGCCTCCCTCTTAGCCTCACTTTCCACCCTGGACACCTGAACTCCAGCCCAGCCACTCTCCCAGGGCATCCCACGGGCACTTCAGTGTCTCCCATTCCTCAACCTGCTCTCCCAGGAGGGGCACCAGGTGCCCAGGACAGAGACCCCTTGCCTCTCCCTCATCCCCACGTGTATCAGTCACCAAGTCCAGCCAGCTCTGTCTTCTCAATACTCCTCAAATCTGAGTCCACTTCTTTCCCAACATCCACTGCTCTTGTTCAGGACTCTCACATTCATGCTCTCTTTTTAAATCCACCCTCCATACTTCCACCACAGTCCCTGGAGTGAGGTCTCACAAGTCTAACCAGGTCAAATCCCTTTCGGTGGCTCTGTCTTGCCAGTGGGTTTCAGCCCTGGGCAAGTTCACTCTCGATTCAGTGAGACCAAAAAATCACAGTGGAACATTCCTGGGGTAAAAGGGTTTATACCCAACTTTACTCCCACAGCGGCACATCATGTAAGCACAAGAATCCCATCCACTCAGAGCAAGTATGCATGCAGCAATCTGGTCTCTGCCTCTGGGCCTCCCTGCCCTCCCACAGCCTTCTCAGTCTCTGTCCTCGGTGCCGCCACCACTCCAGCCTCTGCTCTCCTGCAGATGTGCAGCCCAGAGGACTGGGCAGAGCACTTTATATAGAGTCAGTAACAATGCATTGCCATGCATGTGCAGTGAGCAAGTTGACCAGAGTGAGGTGAGAATCCTGGCCATAAGAACTTTCATTTTCTTTACACTCCCACTACCCTTAAGAGAGCGGCCATGCTCCCCTGCCTGAACCCCAGTCCTTGGACAACCTCCCTCCCAGCCTCACCTGCTGCCACTACCTCCACCAAACCTGACCCCTACCTCTGCTTCCACCATTGTCCATGGTCCCTCCTCATGGGATGCCCTTCCTGCACTCTGCCACAGTCTGCCCTAACTCCCATTCCCCACCCCACCCCAAGACTAGGCTATGTCCCTCTGTCCTGTGCTGCTCCCCAAGAGGGGACATGGAAATCACTGGGGGCAGTCCCCCCGATGAACTGTGAAGTCCTTAGGAAGAGGGGCCACGTCTTGGCCATCTTTGTGTCCCCAGTACTCAGCCCAGCACCCGACCCAGGGCAGACATTTCATGAGTGTTGGCTGAATTGATCTGCACCAGCACACACCCATTCATCACTCCTGCAGATTCTGAAATCACCCCTGGCTTAGTTCACATTGCTTTATTGCACAGGTGTGTTTAAAGTCACCCACTTCCTCCTGTGCAGGAAACACTTAAAGAAGAGCTTAAACAGCAAAGGGAGGAGTCCTTTGGCAGGATACCAGCAAATGGAGGGTGGTTGTTAGGCAAGACCCCTTGGAATGGCCCGTGCGCTCTCCCCACTGCCCCAAGGTTGCCCTACCTTTCTCAGGGTCCTTGAGGCTCAAGCGGACGATCTCCACCGCGTTCTCCACCTCCTCACTGCTGCAGACGTTGAGCTGAACAGTTCTTAATCGATCACTCTTCAAACTATCCAGCTCCTTGGCCCCATCACCCCCTTTGTCCTGGGGAGGAGAGACAAGCTGCTTCACCTGCCTTCTTCCCACCCTGCCTCCAGGAGGAGGATCAGGGCTAAGGCAGAGGGCTGGCCCCAAGTTGCTACCAAAGCCTTGGGCTTACAAAAGACTTAGTAACAGCTGCAGGTGGGGGGCTCTCTTGAGGCATCCCCCCAACCTGTTCTACCAGCAGGTGGTTCTATTCAACCCCTAAGCACTGATGACATATCTAAGTGCCATAAATACCTGCAAGGCCTCACTGGCAGAATTCTTTCTCTAAGCAAAGGTTGCAAATTCAACAGTGACTGGGGCTTGGCATGTGAGTATCAGACAATGGGTAGGAGCCTGACAATGGGGAATGGAGTATATGCTTGGCCTCTCAACCCCTGCCAGCTGTTGCCCATGTGGGTATGTAAGCCCAGGGTTGCCAGGTGCTTAGATTTTTAAATTAGTAATTAGGATTTCCTAATCTTTTAAGTGTTCACCAACTTCATATATATATATAAAACCACTGTGTGGGCCAAAGCACATCCACAGGCCACAAGTAACCAATGAGCTGCCAGTTTGTCACCTCTGTTCTAAGCCAAGGGCCCCTCATGGCCAAACTGGTCAGAGGCCAGGGCCAGGCTCCAATTCCAGTTCAGTCACTAACCAGGCTCTGTGCACTCAGGTGAATCCCTTAACAGGTGCCCAATTTTTCCTGCTTGGAAATATACCAACATGCCTGTCCTGACCACCTCAGATTAATGGAATGAGGAAATCATTTTTTTAAAAAACATCTGTTAAACTATAAAGTGCTATACAAGTGTTATTAAACATGAGCAGAGAGTCACTCGCAAACATCTCTTGGGCCTCTATCATGTTCTGGCACTGTGCTGAGAAGTGGAGACACAAAAATAAGTAACTCAGCCTTTGTTCTCCTACAGTCACGTTTTAGGGTAGGGGGCAGATGAGTAAGCAAACAATACAGGGAGTATTTGCTACAGGAACCCAGAGGGAGGTGGAAGGCTGCACAGATGGGGGGTGGGGAGGGACGGCCTTCCAAAGGCAGTGACAGCTGAGGGCATGAACCAGAGGGGGTCCTGGGCAGGGGGCACTTCAGGCAGTGGTCAGAGGGTACCGCAGTAAGTCTCTGCAGGCAGTGCAGGGGCATGAGAACGTGAGCGCCATGAGGCTAGAGAGTGGGTGGGGGTCCACCTGGGGGTAGCGGTGAGAGGCTGGAGGATCTGAGTAAAAGCGGATGTCACTCACTGAGTGCTTGCTGTGCCTTATCTCATTAGCCCTCACATCCTGAGGCACATCATATCAGCATATCTCACCTATCATTCTACCACACACATTTTTTCCACCTACAGATGAGCTACAACCAATGTGGAAGTTAAGCACTGTCAGTCATAATTTAATTGGCAGTGACTTTCTTAGTGGTGCATGGAATAGTGACACATCTTCTAAGAGGACAGGAGTAGCTGCCAGAGGATGACATGGTGGAAAAAATGCCTACTTTCAGCCGAGGGCTGGACTGGGATACAACAGGGTCTGAAGCAAGGGCCGGAGTAGAAACACAGGGAAGTCAGCATATGTCAACAGCGGGGACTTCTCTGTGGTTTAGGCTGAGTCTCGTAAGGTGGACTGAACTGAGGACCCTAACCCCAGGACCGGAGGATCTGCATCATGCAATGTCAGAGGGACACAGGAGGGAATAGTGGAGAGGCCGTGTCAAATGGGCCACTTGAGATAACCACCCTGGAGACTTGGGGAAGCATGATGAGGGGGGAGCGGACTTGTCCCACGCGGCCCAGAAAACAGAACCAGAGCCAAGAAGTCAAATTCCACTTAGAATGAGGATCACAGTCCAAGGCTGGTGTGGACTGCCCAGAGGTGTTCAGACAGGTAGGGGTGGGGTGGGGAACACAGTGCCAGAGAAACCCTAGGCATCAGACAGGGGGTAAGGCTGATACCCCTCTAAAATGTCATCTCTTCAGCCCCCAAACTGTCCTCCTCACAGGGAGTCTCCCCTGGGTCCTGGAGAAGCAGTGGCATGGCTGAGTCTGCCCAGCCGGGACCAGGAATGCCAGCTACACCCAGTCACCTCTGTACAGAGCAGCCAGACATGAGGCTTGCTTAGTCCAAGGCAACCTTCCCAAAAAACATAGCAGATGTTCCATGTACAGGGGAGCAGACAGGCCTGGAGTTTCTGCTGCTGTTCCCACAGAAAAGAACTCCCTAGACACCATCTTAAAGTCCAGACGCGGAAGGGGCTGGTGCGCATAGGTACCTCCGTTTTCACAGACCCCACACACAGGCACCAGGAAAACACATATCTTGTTTTAATGCAGTCTTTGTATTGTGGCTCCTTAAATGCCCCTGGGAGCAGAGCCCAATGGTCTACATCTCCGAGGGGGTGCAGAGGTCTACTTCCAATAGGACAGGTTCCAGCTAAGATGCAGGAGAGGAACCTGAGAGTCCTTTCCTCTTCCTGGACTTTGTTAACACTGCTGCCATCATTCAGCAGCTCTTGGACCTCACACCAGACCTCTCCTTGTGCCCCTAGGTGGCATCAAGCTGATGGCCCTGCAGTCCCTGGGGGAAGCCCCTCACCCCAGGTCGGGTGCCCCCATGGACTTAGTTTGACAATGTGGCAGCTAAGAGCCTTTTCTCAGACAGGTTAATCTCATGGCCCACAGCCTCAGGCTCAGCATTCAGGCTGTACCTTGCCTGACACCTCTCCAGGAGTCCCCATCAGCCCTGAGCAGCCTCCACACCCTGCTCCTGACAGCCACATCAATGGGACAGAGTCTGTCACATTGCCTCCAGATGTTCAAAGGAAACCTTTCCCAACCACCTCAGTCTGCAGACTGCAGACTAGAGCAGCTGCCCCTGTCCTCAAGCCAAACCACTCTGCCTGGGCCACACTGCCTGCCTGCAGGGTTTCTGTCTTTGTCCATGTCTATCTCACTGCTCAGAAACAAGCTTTCAGTTGGTGCCTGTGTAACTGCCTTACCGATAAGCCCATTTCTTTCACAATCCCTTTAAAATTCATGTATGAGCTATTTTTCCCACCCCTGGGTGAAAGTTCAGGCAAGTCTTACAGCATTTCCACATATTCTCAGGTAATAGACAGCCTATTGATTTTGGAATAAAGGGTCCACTTCTACCTGCTAATCAGATAATTCCAGATCTGCCCAGTCCAGTCTGAAAACTCAAATTCTGCAACTTATATCCAACTTAAAGCCAGCCCTAACCCAGGCCTGACAGAGTGTGGGAAGCAGGGTGGGACACCAGGTAGCAGGGGTGGAGATTGTCTTTCTCCCAACTTTCTAGCTCCTCCTCCTCTCCTATTCCTTGATCTCCGACTCTTCCAGGGTTGGACCCAGGAACAGGCAAGTTAGGGGGCAAGCCTGGTCTTTGGAGGCTGGTGCTGTAGTTGTCTGCTGGTGGTGACTGGGGATGGCAGACAATGAGAGCGGGGCCTCCCTTCTTGGGGTATGCTTCTGGATTCTGCAGGGACCCCCTGCTGGAGACCTCCCATGCCATTCCTGCCTCACCTGGGCATCTTCTCCCTCTGCCCGGGCTTCAGTGAGGCACCCTCTGGCCAGCAGTCTCACTGGGTGGGGCCCTCACCATGACTCCAGTTATCCCCATCATCCGCATGAGGACCAGGCCCCAGTGTCCTGCCTGGGTGGAAGGGCAGCCCTTTGCCCAGCTCTCTTTGCCCTGCTTCCAGATGAGTCACTCCAGCCTCATTCTTGGGGCTTTAGACTGCTTCTGGTAAACAACTAACCTGCCATCCTGTGACCCCAGTTGCTAGGGCACAAATGGTAAGCTCTCAAAGTAGTTCTCTTGAAGCCCACCTCACTTACTTGAGACCTGAGGGAAAATGTCACAGCACACCAACAACCCTGTCTAGCCCCTCAGCCTCTTCCACCCCAATTTATTACAGTATTGACATAGGTGATGGACAATTCCTGGCAGAAAGCTTTTATAGTCTCCTGGCATTTATCATTAGGTGGTCTGCTCCTCAAGGCAGGATACGAGGATACTCAGCACACATTCTATGTGAGCATGCGTCACATGGCCTGGAAACACTGTGACAAGGGGGGCAAGGCTGGGGCACCATGACCCTTCCAGGAGGAGCTAGCGAAGGAGATGAGAAAGACCAAGGGAGCGGGTGGCCATGAGGTCAAGAAACAAAGGGTTACAAGCAAGAGTGGTGTGCTTGGCCAAAGCTGAGAATGGGCTGAGTGTGACACGGTCTGAGAAGCGGCCAATGGATCTGGCGAAATGGGGGCTGTTGGCATCCCTGATAACAGCTGTGTCAGTGGCATTCAGGGGCCCCACCTGGCCAGACCCTGCCTTCCTTCCCAGCTTGTCTCCTCCAGGTGAGCACAGCTTTCAGCTACCTGAAACTACTGGCAGTGCCTGGATGTGCCACCTCCGCCCATCACGGATCGTCCTTCCTGATGGCGATGAGAAGCCACCCTGGCCTATCAGGCCTTCCCTGTGTTCCCAGAGAGGCAATCTGTTCCTTCTCTGACACATCTTCCCCTCATTCTCACCTCACACGCTCCTCTCACTCACTGCAGCCACACAGGCCTCCTGCTGGTTCGCTAACCCACCAGGCACACACCCTCCTTGGGGCTTGGGCTTGGCTGTCCCTCACCCCCCAGCTATGTGCAAGCTTGCTTCCTCACCTGTCAATGACAGCTTCTCAGTGAGCTCTTTCTTCCCACTTTAAAACTGAGCACCCCACCACCACGTACACCCTTCTTCTTTTCCTGCTTTATATTTCTCCATCACTTGTCTCACCCCTCACCTTGTCTCTCTCCCCACCCCTAATGTAAGCACCACAAGGGCAAGAACTTTTCACTGAATTGGTATATGCTTTCTCTCCAACAGACAGTACTGTCAGCTCATAGTAGGTGCTCAAGAAATATTTGTTGAATAAATGAACAAATAATCAGAATGGTAGGGGCATAAAGCCCAATCCAGGTGGGTTGGAAAGAAGATGGGAAGTAGATAAGTAAAAACATTTAGTACAAACAACCCTCTGGAGGTTAAGGGAAGCAGAGAAGCGGGGTAGTGATGCACATGGGACATGGGTTGTGCCAGGGAGTGTGTGTGTGTGTGCGTGCACGGACCAAAAGACCTGACAGGGTGTGAGGATCTGATGCAGGAGGGAGGAGGCAGGTCCCTGAGCTGGCCTAGGGCTCTGAGACCTGAAGCACAGATGAGGTCTAACTAAATAAGAGCAGGCAGAGTGTTTGGCTACAGATGCAGCCAAAATCCATCATGAGCCTTAACATCTCAGACCTAGCCTGGAAGACTAAGCTCCCATTTCAATGCCCACAGAACTTTACCCATAGTCTCCAGTGGCTTTGGCTGTTTTTATTTGCATAACAAATTCAGACCCCTAGTGGCTTCTGCCCCCTCAGCTTTTGATGAGAAAAGACAGACCATGACACTAACACAGACAAGAGGTGGACACCAAGAGACATAACCTGGCAGTGAGCCCGTCTGCTATTTTCTTCAAAATACCAGCTGCTAAATAGTAGACTGACCATCATGGGAGTGAAAGGACTGCAGATGACCCAGTCTGACCTTTAAGTGAGAGCAGTGCCCAGTCCCTGGGCTGGTGGCTGACCTGGACTAGAGCCAAGGCCCAGACTCCCCCACAAAGGTTCCTCTGCTCCTGCCCTGCGCCCCCTGTGTCACTGGACAAGCCAGTACAATGGCACAGGCATGAAAATTTGGACAAGGAACTTTAAAGGCACATAATGTTTTAGAGTACCACAGCTCCTGCTGGGACTTGTAAAGCAGTGTCCACATTACACAGAGAAGCCACTCTGGCACACCATACCCTTCGTCCCCCAAGTCCCCCCTGACAGGTTTTCTCATGCACCATCAGAGGGAGTGAGCATTGGGATAGCCTTTTGGGGAGCAATTCGGCAGACCTGAATAAAATCTAAAATCTGCAGACTTTCCACACAACTCTTTCACAGCTACAAATTGTTCCTAAGAATCACTAATGAATGCAAAGATACTAACAAGGCTATTCACTGTGGTTTTGTTTATCATTGCAGGGGTCACAAATAATGTGCATACGTGCACTTTAGTTATTTTGGGATAAGAGACTGAAAAGACTCCACTCTTTTACATCATCCACTTCCACATTATTTGAATGTATTATCAATATGTATTACTTTTATAATTCAAAAGAACTAAAAATAAAAAGGCAAACCCTTCACTCAACTGGAAATATATTCAGACCATGGCAAAGTATTATTTGTACTTGTTTACACTGTTGAAACTTTTACACTGAAAAGATAATGTTTTTATAGATATTAAACCTAGTATAAAAGAACTCCTTTCCTGGGTTCCTACTGCCTTCAAAATAAAGAAAAATATATCATCTACTGAGCAGACACAGCCAATTGTCGCAAATGCCCATCCTTCCCTTCTTTAGCAGTAGAACCCCTAACTTTAAGCAGAGTACATACTGTCTCAGAATACACAACTACATTTCCCAGTCTTCCAAGCTGCTGGGAAGGCCATGGGTTTAACTTCTGGCCAATGGAGTGAGAGCACAGGTGCTATATGTGCAACTTCTGAGTCATGCCTTTAAAGAAAAGGGCTGTGCACTCATAATAAAAGAAATACAAATTAATGTACACTGAGATACATTTCTGCTCTATCAGACTGGCAACAATCCAAAGCTTGAAGTACACTCTGTTAGCAAAATTGTGTGGAAACAGGTACTATCACACATTACTAGTAGCAGTATAAAATTACACAACCGTTATGATATGCAATTTGGGAATATCTTAAAAAATGACAACATATTATATTAACCCTTTGACATAAAGTAATCTCACTCCTAGGAATTTACCCTAAAGATAAACCCCCAATAACATAAGAACACATATGCACAAGGCTATTCATTGTGGCATTGCATGTAATGGCAAAATATTGAGAAACATAGAGGAGACTGGTGGACTAAGCTGCAGCCCACCTGCACAATGGAGTACTGTGTGGTGCTGTTAAAACAAGCGAAGATCTCTGTGAACTCATAAGTAGTGATTACAAAAAAGGGTACATGTAGTATGCAAATATTTGTGTAGGAAAGGGGAAATGAAAGAATGGAGTAGAAAGATAGGAGGTAGGAGAGTAACACTACTTTGAGTGTATTTTTGCGTATAATTTTTACTTTAAAATCTTGTTAATGTTTTGCATATTCCAAGACTAAATTAATCAACAGGAGTAAAGGGAACAAAATACAAATAAATAACATAATGATAAAGAAAATAATTAATCCAAGTAACTTATAAACACAATAGTTTGTGTACCTTCAGTCAATATACAAAAAACACTTTAAAGAAGTCTTAAGCTCTACTGTGGTGACCACACTAGACACACTTTCAGGACAATCTATGATAGCATTACTAATTCTCCATTATTCATTCTCCAAATGTCACCTCCTCTCTCATGTCAGAATCAATCCCTTCTTTCTATGCATGCTCATTAAACATTCTTTGCACAACCCTGGGAACCTTCTTCTCTCTAATTCCTCCAGCTGTGTCTATGCACAGACATCCCCTCACCACTGGACAGTGAGCTCCTTGAGGGCTGTTTTAAGCAACACAGGAGCCAGTTGTTAGGAAACGAATTCAAACAACTACAAACCCTAACAGGTCCTGGGCAGTCCTAGCATGAAATACTCAGGTTGAAATAGGATTCTGAGAAGATGGTGCAATAGGGAGCATCAGGGATCTGTCTCCCCACCTAGACAACAACTGCACTGGCCAAATCTGCCTAATGTAAATATTTGAAACCCTGGAATCTGCCCAAGGCTTGCAACTTCCAGGGGAAGACCTAAATGGTAAATTTGGGTCAATTTCACCTACTCCACATAGTGCTATTAAGTTGTAGCCAAAGCAATTGGCAAGAAAAAGAAATGAAATACATCCAAATTAGAAAGGAAGAAGAATCTGTTTGTAGATGATATGATCTTACATGTAGAAAACCCTAAAGATTCCACACAAAAAAACCTGTTAGAACTAATAAGTGAATTTAGCCAAGTAGCAGGATACAAAATCAACACACAAAAGTTAGTTGCATTTCTGCTGTGAACAATCTGAAAAGGAAATTACAAAAACAATTCCATTTACAATAGCATCACAAAGAATAAAATACTTGGGCATGAATTTAACCAATAAGGTGAAGACTTGTACGATGAAAACTACAAAACATTGCTGAGAGAAATTAAAGATGATAAACATGAATGGAAACACATCCCATATTCATGGATTGAAAGACTGAATGTTGTTAAAATGTGGATACTACCCAAAGTGATCTGTAGATTTAATCCAGTGCTTGTCAAAATCTCAATGATTGTTTCTGCAGATATAGAAATACCCATCCTAAAATTCATATGGAATCTCAAGGGACCCCATATAGCCAAAACAATCTTGAAAAAAAAACTAAACAAAACTGGAGGACCCTCACTTACTGCTTTTTAAAACTTGCTACAAAGCTATAGTAATCAAAACAGTCTGGTACTGGCATACAGACACACAAATGGACTAATGGACTAAAATAGAGAGCCCAGAAATAAGCCTTTGCATATATGGTCAAATGATTTTTGATAACAGTACAAGACCATTCAATGGGGAAAGAACAGTCTTGAACACATGGTACTGGGGAAACTAGATATCCACATGCAAAAAAATGAAGTTGGACCCTTACCTAATACCATATACAAAAATTAATTCAAAATAGATAAAGGACCTAAATGTTAAGACCTAAAACAATAAAACTCTTAGGAGAAAACATAGGACCAAAGCACCAGTGCACTGGATTTGGCAATGATTTCTTAGATATGACACCAAAGGCAAAGGGAACAAAGGGAAAAAAATGGGCAAATTGGACTTTATAAATTTTAAATATCAAAAGACACTATCCACATAGTAAAAAGGCAGCCCACAGAATTGCAAATAACATATCTGATAAAGGATTAATAACCAGAATATATAGAAAACTCCTAAAATTTAAAAAAAAACAAAAGAACAATTTGATTCAAAAATAGGCAAAGAACTTGAAGAGATATTTCTCCCAAGAAGACATATGAATGACCAATAGGCACAGGAAAAGATGCTCAGCATCACTAATCATTAGGGAAATGTAAATCAAAACTACAATGAGATACCACCTCCTATCCATTAGGATGGCTACTATTAAAAAAAAAAACAGAAAATAAACATTGGTAAGGATATGGAGAAACTGGAACCTTTTGTACTGTTGGTGGGAATGTAAAATGGAATAGACACTGTGCAAAACAGTATGACAGTTCTCAAACAATTAAAAATAAAATTACCATATGATCAACAATTCTACTTCTGAGTATATAACCAGATGAACTGAAACTAGGGTCTCAAGAGATACTTGTATACCCATATTTACAGCAGCATTATTCACAAGAGTTAAAACCTGGAAGCAACCCAAGTGCCAATCAACAGATAAGTGGATAAGCAAAAAGTGGCATATATGTACAACAAAATATTATTCAGGAATAATAAAGGAAGGAAATTGTGCAAAATGCTATAACATGGATGAAACTTGAGGACATTATGCCAAGTGAAATAAGCCAGTCACAAAAAGACAAATACTGTATGACTCCACTTGTATGAGGTACTTCGAGTAGTCAAATTCATAAAGACAGAAACTGTAATGGTGGTTGCCAGGGGCTGAAGGAGGAACAGGCAGTTATGTTTACTGGTTATAGAGTCTCAGTTTTACAAGATTTAAGTGTTTTGGAGGTGGATGTGAGTGATGGTTGCACAACAATGTGAAAGTATTTGCTACCACTGACCTGCACACCTAAAAGTGGTTAAGATGGTAAATTTATGTTATGTGTATTTTACTGCAATTTAAAAAACCCTACAAACAATAACCAGGTGTTAGGAACCAACATGACCCATCTCTCACCTTCATCAGGCAGCCAGCAAACACAAGGAAGCCGTCTGAATGCAGATGCTTGGCCAAGGAGAACCCAAATCCAGAGTCACAGCCTGTGACCAGGACAGCTCTGCTGCCAACCTGTTTTAGAAGGTCAGACATTAGGAACCTAGGATCCTACGAGAGCATAGTGACCATCCTCCGCTGGTAACAGTTAGTTCTTCCTAAGTGGGCCAGTCTCTTACTGTCTGGACAAGCACCGGGTATAGTGGAAAACGCCTGGGCTCACTGTCAGGAGACCAAGTTCTATGCCAGATTCTGCCACCAGCTAACAGTGTTGCTTGGAGAAGTTACTTGCCCTCTGTGGACCTCAGTTTCCTCATCTACAATACGCATTATCATCATCACTGTCATCTTCATCATTACTTACCATGTGCAAGGCACTATACTTGTATTATTTCTCACAATACCTCCATATTGTATGATGATTATACCATGTTGCAAGTGAGGAAACAGACACTTTTTAAATGCCAGGTGTAGTTAGTGATAGAGCCAAAACTGAAACCAGGACTGAGAGACTCCAGAGTGTAAACTCTTCACACCTAACTTCATTTGATGGAGGAAGGGTTGCAGTTAAAAAAGTGAGAAAGTGAGTCCAAGTATCCTGGAGTGCTACCACCCTACTGTGAGGGTGGCTCAGGGGCAGGGTCCCAGAGGGAAGGGATCTGAACACCTGGCTGGTTCCCAGGTACCTGGGCTGCCACTCACCGGGTTCACCACATTGGCATAAGTGCGACGGCCCACAGGGACAAGGTAGGTGGAACAAAACAGCAGTGTGGGTCTGCAAGAGAAAAGGAAGCCATGAGCAGAGGCTGTGGTCTCACCTAGACCTTGTTTCTGCAGAAGCATCTCAGAGGACCTTCAGCCACCCCACTGCTCTCCACCCCAAGACTCTGAGGACAACCTGCTGGTAGTATTAAGCAAGAGGGCCTCTTTCCTCCAGGGTTGCTAGGCTGGGAGAAAGTGAGCCAGCAGGTGCAGTGGCTGTAGGAAGAGCCTTCCAGCAATACAGCTTTGTTCATGAAGCCGTCTGCAAATTCATTTTCTTAGCCCTTAGGTTTTATGCTGCTTTCTCTGTTTTTTTTAATTAAACTTTTATTTTGAAATCATTGTAGATTCACATGCAGTTAGGAAATAATACAGAGAAATGTCCAGTAACCTTTTACCCAATTTCCCCTAGTGGTAACATCTTGCAAAACTGTTAACACAGTATCAAAACCAGGACATTGATATTGATGCACTAAAAATACAGAACACTCCACCACCACAAGGATCCCTCCTCTTACCCGTTTATAACCACACCCACTCCCCCATCTTATTTAACCACTAATCTGTTTCCGCTCTATGATTTTGTCATTTCAAGAATGTAATATAAATGGAATCATACAGTATGTGGCCTTTGGGACTGCTTTTTTCATTTAACATAATTCTTTGGAGATTCATCCACACTATTGTATGTATCAATAATTTGTTCCTTTTTATTGCCAAATTGTTCTGTGGCATGGGTGTGCCAGTATGTTTAACCATTCCCCTGTTGAAGAACATCTGGGTTGTTTCCAGTTTGGGGCTATTACCAATAAAGCTGCTATGAACTTTCCTGTACAGGCTTTTGTGAGGACCTGTTTTTCTCTTGGGTAAATGATCAGGAGACCAATTGCTGGGGCACCTGGTAGTTGCACGTTTAGTTTTTGAAGAAACCATCACTGTTTTCCAGAGTGGCTGTAGCATTCTACTTTCCCAGCAGCACCATGTGAGTAGTCCAGTTTCTCAGTATCATTGTCAGCATTTGCTGGTATCACTGTTTTTATTTTAGCCATGCTGGTAACTGCGTTAAATGTAATCTCATTATGGTTTTAATTTGCATTTGGTTAATAGCTAATGATGTTTAACATCTTTTCTTGTATTTATTTGCCATCTGTATATACTATTTGGTATAATATCTCTTCATTTTGTTGTCCATATTCTAACTAGGTATTTTGTTCTTTTACCACCAAGTTTTGGGAGTTCTTTACATGTTCCAGGTGCAGTCCTTCCTTGCACATGTGGTGTGCAAGTATTTTCTGTGAGTCTGTAAATTGTCTTTTCATCCTCTTAACAGGGTCTTCAACAGAGAAACCTTTCATTTTGATGAAGTCTGATTTATTATTTTTTCCTTTTCTGAATAGTACTTTTGGTGTCAATTTTCATAACTCTGGCTATCCCCCAAACCCAGATTTTTTTCTATCTCTCCCCAAAAGTTTTAGTTTTATGTTTTACATTTTTAAATCCATGATCCATTTTGAGTTAACTTTTACATAAGATTTTAGACGTAGGTCAAGATTTATTTTTCTGCCTATGAATGTCCAATTGCTGTAGCACCATTTTTTTAGAAATGTTATCTCTTCTGCATTGATTTGCTTTTCCACCTTTGTCAAATACCAAATGGGCATATTTTGTTGGCCTATTTTCTGGATTCTCTACTCTGTTTCATTGAACTATGTGCTCTAACTTGTTTTTCTTTTTCAAAATTGTTTTTGCTATTCTATTTCCTTTGCCTTTACATATACATTTTAGAATAATTTTGTCTTATCTATAAAAATCTGACTGGCATTTTGATAGAAATTATGCTAAACATATATCAATTTGGGAAAAATTGACATCTTTATATTTTTTAGTCTTTCAACCTCTGAACACAGTATAGGGTTTAGATCTCCATTTATTTAGATCTTTGATTTCTTTCATCAGCATTGTGTAATTTTCAGCATACAAATCCAGTAGGTTTTCATGTATTTATACCTAAATATCTCATTTTTTTGAGCAAATGTAAATGAAATTGTTGAATTTTGATATATTTAAGTTCATTGCTAGGATACAGAAATAGATGGGCTTTGTGTGTTATCTTGTATCCTGTGTCCTTGCTGAACTCTCTTAGTGGTTTGGGGATCTTTTATGGACTCTCGGGGGTTTTCTATATGGTCAATAATGTAATCTGCAAAAAGGGACAATTCTACTTCTTTTTCAATTGTACAACTTCTGTTTCCCTTTCTTGCCTCATTGCAATTGCTAATTGCACTATGTTGAATCAGTGGTGAGAGTGGACATCCTTGTCTTGTTCCCCATCTGAGAGGGAAGGCATTTGTCTTTTGCCATTAAGTATGCTACTAGCTGTAGGTATTTTGTAGATGATCCTTATCAAGTCTAAAAGCTCCCTTCTATGCCTATTTTTCTAAGAGTTCTTATCCTAAATGGGTGTTAAATTTTGCTTTTTCTGCATTGGCAGATAGGTTCACATGACTTTTCTTCTTTGGCCTCAAATTTGGTAGATTAGATTGATTGATTTTCAAATAATGAAAATGGCCCCTACTCAGCTTTCTCTGACACTATCCCTAGTGGGGGTACTGGGATACTTCACTACAGCCTGGGAATAGTAGAAATCTAGGGTTTTTGCTGGTGTGGGTAAGGCTGAGGCCAGTATTTTCTGTGGTGTTTGGCTGGAGTCAAGCAATTATTGCCGAGAGCTTTCTGTCTTAATAGGCTGGTGCTTTTGGCTAGAGAGAACAGGCTTTTGTTGGGGCTCTTTGTGACTTTGCATAACTGAAACAAACCCAATTTTTCATGGCTTATGTTTTTTATATATTGCTGAGTTCTATTTGCTAATATTTAAAGAATTTTTGCATCTATATTCATAAGGGAGATGGTCTGTAATTCTCTTTGTACTGTCTTAGTCTGGTTTTGAAATTAGGGTAACACTAGCTTCATAAAATAAATTGGGAAGTGTTACTGCTGGGTAGGGATGGAGTTCTGCTCTCCACTAGGTCTCCACCAGTATCTCTCCAGCTAGGAGGGGTTAAATTGCCTCACTGCTGCTCCCATATGTATAGGAGTGTGTGGTCTCATTACTGCTGAGAGGTGGAGAAAGCATAGGTCTCCTCTGACACTCCCAACCCCCACCCCAGGCAGACAGGGTGCCTTATCACTGCTGGGTGAGACTACTCAGCTTTCTCTGACACTATCCCTGGTGGGGGTACTGGGATGCTTCACTACAGCCTGGGAATAGTGGAAATCTAGGCTTTTTGCTGGTGTGGGTAAGGCTGAGGCTAGTATTTTCTGTGGTGTTTGGCTGGAGTCAAGCAATTATCACCCAGAGCTTTCTGTCTTAATAGGCTGGTGCTTTGGCTAGAGGGAGCAGTCTTTTGTTGGGGCTCTCTGTGCCTGAGTTCATGCACTCTTTAGCTCCAGTCTGGGATATAAGAAGTGAAGAGAAAACCTTGAGAAATTACCACTGTGTGATTTCTTGGATCCTAAGGTTCCCAGATGATCTGCCTCCTCCTCTCCATCTTTTAGAGATTTTTATGTTTGCTTTATATAATATCCAGGGGTTTTAATCATGCTTAGCAGGAGGAATAGAGAACAGTACACCTACTGCATCTTTCCACAAGTAGAAGTCCTGTTGGTTTTTAAATGAATATTAAGCCAGAAACAGTAAGTGGAGGAGATAGGGGCAAGTGAGCAGCAGGTAACGGGAAAGGAGGTGGGGGACAGACTTACTCTTTCCTGTGTACTATTATGTACCATTTGAATGTTGTACCAAGTGACTAAATTATACTACCTATTCAAAATAAAGTTTTTTAAAAAATATAGAAAAGTGATATCCAACATTCTTAAAGAATGTTGGGTTCACTAGACAGAAATGAAGGTCCACTAGGAAAACCTGCTAAGGTACCTGTCCTTTTCAACTGTCACAAGAGTGACAGTTGGATTTGAAGTCCTTGCGCATGGATGTCTCAAATGAGCAGAATGATATGGTTCTCACACCCAAGGCTAGTTAAAGACTTCATCCAAAGAAAAATCAGTTTCCCACAACCGAAAGGATTGCTCTGCTAAATCAAGGGAACCCTGCTGGAAACAGATTGTATGTGATTGTTGTCTTGGCTGAAGGTTTTAGCCCTGGGCAAGTTCACTATGGATTCAGTGAGACCGAGAAATGACAATGCAACATTCTTGGGGTAAAAGGGTTTATACCGGGCTTTATTCTTATGGCAGTAGGTTGAGCACTAGAATATCACGTGTGCATCCAGAAGTCTGCAGTTCCCTAATCCACCTCCATCTCTGCCTCCCTCTCTGCACTGGGTGGAGCTCTTCATATAGTGATTCAGTCAGTTATAGCTCATTGCCTACAGGTGTGGAAGCAGTAGTCTACCAGTAGGCCAATTACATCAAGTAGTTCGGGGTCAGGTGAAGATCCTGGCCATAGGAACTTCCATTTTCCCCACATCCATTTTTCTCATCTGCTTCCATAAAAAATTTTTATCCAGGAAGTAACAATATGCCCACCTCTTTCCACCCTACTGCTTACCCAGTGACCATGTGACCCACCCCTGGCCAATAAGGTGCAAGCAGAGTCTGCAGAGGTTGCCTGGTGAGTGTTGCTCTCCTGATGCAGGTGCAGCTCCTTCCTTCCTCCATTGCTTTGCTTCTTCCTGCCTGGACTGAGGCTGGAAGTGGAGGAACACCATGGCACTCTAACATAAGAGCCGCCATCAGGGTGACAGAGCAGACACAAGGAGGCTGAGTCCCCTGATGCCAGATAACACAAGAAACGTCACACAAACCCAAACTAAGAGACGTTCTTCCAAAGTCTCAAGGTCATGAATGACAGAGACTGAGGGACCATCCCTGATAGGAAGAGACCAAGGAGACATGACAAATAAATGTACTCTAGGACCCTGGTTTATATCCTGGACCAGGAAAAGGTCCGTTAGTGAGCCACTTGCTACAGTTTGAATCATGTCTACAGATTAATTAATAGTAGTATATGAGCAGTAATCTCCTGGTTTCCAAGCTTCCACTACAGTGTTGTAAGCTGTTAACATCTGGGAAGTTAGATGAAGGCTATACAGGAACCCTTTGTACTATCTTTGTAACTTTTGTGTAAGTGTAGTTATTTCAAAATTAAAAATAAAAACAAATAAAACAGTGATGAAAGGTATTCTTCTGTGCCCTGGGAAGGTTTTCTGAAGACACTTTTGCTGGCAGGTGGTAGGTAATGAGAGACATCTTTGAGAATCATTAATACCACCTGCATCATTGATGTGCTCTGCTTTGACTAGAAAGTGTCATCCTCCACCTGTCAGTCTCTTACCTTGTTTCATGTTCTCTATCACAGAAGTGCAGGGTTCTTCCCAGGAGCTGTGACAGGGGTCTGGAGAGGTGGGCAGTCAGCATGGTGGTCACACGCAGTAAAATGGTCAGCCTCTGCCTGGTAGGTTCTGAAACACAGAACACCCACACCATTGCCTTATTGCTTGCAGGGGTACAGGTAGGGGTGGCCATTCTTCTCCCAGGTTGTGAAAGTCCAAATGGGCTCAGTGTGTTTGAACCAGGTCCAGGCATGGTACCAGGCAGTCCCCTTCTGCCCCTGTCATGCTGCAGCCACATACAGGCAGAGTCAGGAGGCTGGGACATCTGGAAACCAGGGTTCATTCTGATTCTGGCTGTGCCACCAACTCACTGGGCAACGCTGGAAAAGTTATCACCCATTTGTAACATGAAGAGGTTGGACCAGACCAGTGACCCAAACCCAAGCTGAGCAGCAACCAACAGGGGACACAGGGACCTACTCCAGAGCACAAGCTGTGTGCTCACCCCAGCACTTCAGGCTCCTCAAGGAAGAAAGGCGGCCTGTGGCCAGGGCTGTTTCCTGGCCATGGCAAGCACTTGGCAAGCAATAGCAAAACGGAGCCCAAACTGGCCCTTCATGGAAGGACAGGCCCATGTTTGGCTCAGATTCCTTACCCAGGTGCCCCCTGCCAACCCAGCTGGTGCTGACCAGCTGGCTGAGTACACACATCTCCACCTCCTCCAGCCAGGACTGGAGCCTGAGGTCATCACCTCTGCGTAATTTCAAATCCAACTGTCTACAATTAAAGCCCATTCTTCCCTTCTGCTCAATGTGTATGGCAGAGAAATCGTCAATGTTATGTTCAAATGAAGGGCTGCTTTCAATTTTTTTCCTTAGAGTCAGCAATACTGAAAGTGCTGCAGTCAAAATAGTTTCAAGTGCATAAAAACTCAGCCCCTCAAATAATGCACTGCTCACAATGTAGGATCTTACATAACAAATGTAGAATTTTGAATCTATTTTTCTTTTTTAAGTTTCTTAAACATGTTACTTCCACTCCAAGCACTAATGGCAGTGAGATTCCCATGACCTTTTCAGGGTTGTTTGCCATACTGATGCCTTGTGATGGACTTTATTCTCTGTAAATATTAAGTTCTCAAACTTGAAAAGCCACTCACTTGCCTTTTGGTTTGGAACCAAAGTGGCTGGGGGAGATGGGTGCTGCAAGGAGAAAGGCAGAGCACCTGCAGGGGGAGGGGGGAGTCTCAGCTTTGAACTCAGTCAGCTGCCCAGGGTGACTTGGAACAAGGGGATTAACTCCCAGAGACCAAGTTTATAAGATACTGTTGAAAAATCAAGATGCTCACACATCGATCTGTAATCTGGGAGAAAGTTTTCTAATACTGGGAACACATGCGTTTGCTCTCAAGGGCACACCTTCCGATTTTCAGTGCATAACCCATGAAAAACACCCCCTCTCCAAAAAACCAGTGTGTGTGTCCTTGTCCTGATGCCAGGCTCCCTTGTTGCATTCTGACAGAACTAACTTGCAAAGAACACAGCAGGTTGTATTCCTGTGGGTCGGGATCAAGGTCTCTGCAAGGGACAGACATTACCAATTCTGACATCCTCGGAAGAGGCAGGGCATCAACAGGAAATAGGAACATAGGTGGCAGGCCTTAGGCACAAAAACAAACTTTGAGGTTTCTGGACATGAAGTCTGGATGGAACTTGGCACAACCAAGTGGGAAGGGAAGGCCCTGTCCTACTGAGGAGGGCAAGCTAGGCAGGGAATCACCCTATAGGCACCCTACCCACTCTGGGGAGCTTTAAGACCAGTGAGCCTCTGTGTGAGATTCCAAGGTCTGACAACTGGCAGCCTCCTTCCAACATGGTCCACTCGGCTGTTGTATTCAGCCAGCCTGGTATTATGAAAGACAATGTAACTAGGAAGCTAAGTTATGCTTGAATGCAATACAGTTTCTACTTACTATCTGATGTCTGTCCACAATCACCTTTGTTTACTGCCTGGACACTGTAGGCAGTTGAGATCCCTAACCAGATAGATTATGATCTCCTTTGGCTAGTACAGGGGCTTCCTTGAAGACACAAAAGGGAAACCTGACAAGGTTTAAGGCCTCATTCAAAAAGAAGGGCTCAGAGAGAGACCTGTTCCGGAACAAAGGGCTAAAGCATTATACAGGACAAATGGTCTTACCACCATTTTATCAAAAAATGCAAAGGTGACTCTCATACAGCTGTGTTACTACAGAACTTCAATAAAAGCCATGGATTTAACTGTATAGCCCAGTTCAGTGGAGGAAACCTAATGCGGGCACTTTGATAAGTCTGAGAGATGCTCTAGTCACCAGATCAGACTTGGATGATGGTCAGTTCTCAGACAGAACATTCGGCTGAGTTCATCTCTTGGATGTCTGTCCTGATCACCTGACCCCTGCCTCCCGGACCTGCCTCTACCCACGGGATTAGGCCTCTGCCATGGTAGCTGGGCAGTGAGACCTGCGCTCAGGCCATGGAGGACTGGGTCAGGCAGACACCTAACCCAAGATGTACCCATCAGTCATTCTGTCCCCTGGCCCTGTGACAGAATGCAAATCTGTCTCTACGGGGCAAGGACATGTGATGTGGCTGCTGTAGTGGGGAGGGGACAGCTCTGTTACACTGGGCCTAAAGCCAGAGAGAGATGGAGAAGCCAATCTGCAGAGAGTTGGATACACATGCAGAAGGAAGCAGAGGTCCCAATGACCTCTCTGAGGTGGAGAGAATCAACAGAGCCTCCTCAGGGCATATCTGCTTTTGAAACCCAGATGCCTTCCTGCCCTCCAGCTCTGAAATGCAGTGTCTTTATTCTCCATGTTGACTTACATGGGCTTAAAATTTCTGTTACTTGCAGCCAAAATAATATTAGCTAAAACAAACCAAAAGCAAGTTCTTTCTGCACAATTATTATTGCTTCCTCTATTCTGGGAAATCTGCACTATAGATCTTGTAATGACAACAGGAACACATGCCTCCCCCTCTCCATTTCTCATTTGCCCTTCCCCAAGAGACAGTGTTGCCAGAGCTGTCAAAATTGCCATAATTACAAGTGCCAGGTTAAGCAGGCACTCCATTCCTAGAACAGGGCTTACCTACCAAATTCAGATCAGACCACTAAACAATGGAGTCTTAGGGCTCCACTCTTGGTCACTTTTCACCACCACAGTGAGCTCTCCCACCCCTAAATATGATTTACATGCTACCAGCTCCTAAAGGTTTATCTAAAACCAGCTTTCTCCTCTGAACTCCAGACTCAAGCATCTAACATCTTCACTTGAATGTTTAATAAGTATCTCAAATGTAAACTGTCCCAAACTGAGTTTGTGCTGTGGCACTGAATATCTGCTCCTCTAAGTCTTCCTCACTCTTGACGCCTCTCTTTCTTGAACACTTCACAGCTAAGCTGTCAGCAAATCCTGACTCTGTGGTCACAATGTATCTAGGATGCTCTGCTACCATCTTTGTCTAAGGCTTCATCACTTCTTGCCTGGATTATTCCAACAGCCTCCCAACTGGGCTCCCTGTTTCCACCCCAGTCCTCCTTCAAACACTGCTCAACACTACCTGCATGAGCCTGCAAAATGTAAATTAGATCATGTCACTCCTGCACCAAACTCTTGCTGAGGAAAAGCCAAAATCACTACCACTTGCCTATAAAGCCCTCTGTTATCTGGGTCCCAATGCCCTGACCTCACCTCCCCTTATTCATTGCACCTCGGTCACAGTGGCCTTCTTACTGTACTTGGAACATGACAGGCAAGCTCCTTTGCCCAAAACAGAGCCTTTGCCTTCACTTTTCCCTCTACCTGGAATGTTCTTTCCCTCATTACCCACACAGCTTGCCCTCTCCAGTCTTTTATGTTTACTCAGTAAGACATCCCCCATCAATCCCTGGCATTTTCTACCCCCGCTTCCCTGTTTCCATTGCTTTTCTTCCTTGATGACTTACTACACTATGCCATTAACATATTATAACGCTGGGGGAAAGGGTGTTCCCAGCCAGGGTGAATCCCCTATAAAACCAATGAAACCAAAATAAGTCAAGGGAAAGGGTAGGTTGGGAGAAACTATTTTTATTGCTCACAGCTTACTCCAGTTCGCTAGCTAGACCCGGCCCCATGTGTCTCCTCCGGCCACCACTCACCTCACGCTGTGTTGCCACAGCCCACCCTCTACCTCCTGCCTACCCCTTGTGGGAGGAACTCCACTGGCAGGTCCTTGTTGACTAGCAGACACTGGGAGAGTACCAGGACTGGAGGGAGGAGAGAATGGCCATTTTCTCCCCACCACTTGCTGCCAGATCAACAGGAGCTCTGCAGTGGTAAACACATATTGATATGTAAATAAACTAAGGCTGGGTGGGAGATTCTGGAAATTCTGTCATTTACCAAATAAGATTTGGTGTACTTATACATTTTATTTGTCTTTCAGTCACATCAGAATGTGAACTCTGAGAGCTATAGCAAGTCTGTTCTGTTCACCATAGTATCCCCAACACCTAACAGTGCCCTGCACCTAGTAGGCACATAATATTTTAATAGATTTTAAAGAGTTTTCAGCAGAGGAATACCACAGTCAGACTTGTATTTTAGTATAATAACTCTCATGGGGTTAAGACTAGACTGAGGATGGACAGGGAAGAGCTGAGAGACCATTTAGAAGGTATGGCAGTAATCCAGGGCCACAATGTACAGCCACGCAGATTGTGCACTGTGCAACTCCAGTGAAATGTAAAAAGGTACTCCCTGGAGATACATAAAAGGGCTGCTGCCCTTGTGGAAACCACACAGGTGATTAGATGAGGTCAGAGTCTGCCTATGTTTTGAAGTAGAGCCCACTATGATTTAACTGACAAATGTAGGATGTGAAAAAAGTTAGAATTAAAGATATTTCGAGGATTTTTGGTGCAGATGTAAAAACTGACATTAGTACAACTGACAGGTTAAGTACAACAATCACCCTTTTCAGAAACGCTTGCCACATTTCAAATCAGAGTACACAATCGGGGCATCATTGTCATCACCTGGCCCCGCCAAATCCTATCTCCAACTATACTTATCTACTCATTAAACCATTTGCTACATCATTCCTCAAAGCCCTGTACTTTCCAATTTCTCTGCCTTGCTCATCCTATACCAACTCTTAACTTCATCTAACCAAGTCTTAACTGATTCAAATGACGCCTCCTCCAAGATGCCTTTCCTGATTCCCCTAAATCAAATCAATCTCTCATCCACATTTGTATTCCACCCCTTCCTTCTGTGCCTTTTTAATATCACTTACCTAGTAAAGTAGTATGAGGTATTTGTTTATAACCATTCACAGCCCTCATCTAATCACCAAGCGCCACCTGGACTGTGCGCGCCCTACAAATAGGACCCACTTGCTGTATTACTGTATTCTGGCTTTTCAAAAATACCTACTCTGATGTCTCACAGGAAGCAGACAAGACATTTTATACATGTCTATTGAGAGAATATGAAAGCTAAGCCAATTTCAAAGGTCAGATTTCTCGCCCGCTGAGGATATAGGTCCTGTGCAAGGCGGGGTTCCAAAGCTCTGGTTTCAGAAAGCAAGACATTTTCTGCATCATAAAAGATCCCGGCAGGAGACTCTCCGTAATGAAATATGTGTCCCCGCAACCACTCTCAGGGTTAGACATGACTCTACGTCAACTGACTAGGGGCAGACTTTGGCTGACTGGTTGGAAATAACCGCGCAAAGCTCGACGTCGCCAGAACCACCCCACCTCCCCCAACGCGCAGGGGGGCCGCCTACCCATTGCCTCCACGCAGGCGAAGCGCAGGAGCCCGAGACGCGCAGGCGGAGCAACGCTCCGCGCCACTCAGCTAGGTGGGCAACGCAGCCAATCGCAGGTCCCTTCCGGCCAGCCCGAGGCTGGGGGCCGAGGGGCTCGACCCGAGCCGAGCTCCCATTGGCGGAGACGGAACCGCCCACCTACAACCCCGCTCTTCTCGCTCTAGAGTGCGGCTGGTGCGCTAAGCGTTGCGGGGCGGAGGACCTTCGACACCTCGGCATTCCCAGACTACCTCCTGCGGCGCCCCCACCTAGCTGGTCCTCCTCTTCCCCAAGTCCTGCTACCCATCCGGTCCTCCAGCTAACTGCCGGCTCGCTCATGTTCCAGGGCCTGAGTCGGCGGTCTGACCGCTGTCCGGGCATTCTTCCCAGGCTGCCGCAAAAGAGGAACCACTCCCCAAGTCCCCAAGAACAGAGCGTCATGGAGGACGCAGGAGGCGGGCGAGGGATGCGGAACAGAACTGGGAGGAAGAGGTGAAGAAGGGAGTAGTGCCCAGAGCCCGGGGCTGGAAGGAAGGGCTGCTGGCCTCGGTTCTGTCTCGGCCTCTGACTACGATGTGACCTTGGGCCGGTTCCTTCCCTTCTTGCGGGCCGACGTAGTCTACTGTAAAATGAGGCTGCAGGGAGAGACCAGTTTCAAGGGTTTCCCCCTGAAAGCTTCGGGGCTTCGTGTTCAACATGGACCTCTTGCCGAGCAAATTATTCCGAACAATAAACCCCTGCGGGGCTCCCAGAGCACGGACTATAACTCCGGGAGGACCGTGGCCGAGGACCTCCTGGGGTTGAGATGGGTCTGGGCGGGATCGATCTACCTTCCCTCACCCTTACTCAGGACTCGGCTGCAGCGCCAGGCCTACAGAACTCGGTGCCGCTTCCGCGGCAGGAGACCCGGCTAAGGGGCCGCGCAAGGTCAAGCCAAACTGAGTAGAGGGCACCGGCACACCCCACCCGAGCGTCAGAAATGCGGATCCCTCCTCTTACCCCAAACCAAATGGTGCGTTCGTCCTCACCTAGCGCTTGGCCGGTACTGCGCTCCTAGTTTGGACCACCGAGGGAGGGGTGCAGTCGTGGTTTCCTTCTAGAAGCCACTCTACTAACTGCAACTGCCGCCGCTTTCAGGCCCAGCTACCGGGATGCGCCTCCACACCTGGGGTGCGCGCTGTAGGGCGGCGCTGGGCGGAGCCCGAGGTTGGCGCCGCAGGGGCGGGGAGTGTCCCCGCACGTCCTCCTCGGCCTTTTGGAGTCGCGCCTAGCCCTCCTCCGCAGCGGGTGCCCCCAGTCGCTAGGCACCCAGCCCGGTATTAACCGCCTGCAATCCGTCCAACTCACCCCTAAGCCTAGCGCAGATCTCCACCGCCATCCCCTTTTTTGGAGCGGGCGTGGAAAGATTTCAGCTCCGGGAGTGGTGAGCTGGGAGGAGAATGTGCCACTCCAGCAAGTAAGGAAACCTGGTGGCTTTTTTGACGAGGCCCCCTCCAAGTCCTATGCATGTTTGCTCTTTTAGATGTCATCGGGGTGGGTTGGTTCGCTTTTAAGTTTCTCTTTTGATCAGATTAAATTTATTTCAATATTTGCTCCTATGGGTCTTTAGAAGTAATTTAAGAATAACACAACTTCCCAGAGTGTGTGCCTGCCTGCGCCAACTTTCCAGGATGAGAAACTGAGAGAAGGGAACTATCGGAGCAATTAGTGGCAGAGTTGTTTAGGTCAAATTACACAGAAGGACCGATTGGGAAGGGACTAGGCAGCTGATAAAGAGAGCAAAGTACTGGCCTGGTGGAGCTTTAAAGAAACCTGTCAATTCTGTGAATTTCTTAAAGGCTGAAGCTGTGTCGTTCTTTATTCCCAGCTCCTGGCACATAAAGCCTTGAAGAATTGGAGAATCGTGGAGGTAGAATGCACTTGATTCTCTCTGCCCATTCCACAGACTCAAGCTAGAGTACTTGCTCTATTGCTGTTTCACTCTGAACATCATGCCATAGCCGTAACCTAAATCTTTATATTGGGTCATACACATTACTAGATACACAGTTAATTATAGGAAGAATTTAAATTTCCACCCAGGAAAACCATAGATTCTGACATTGCACTGAGAATTAAATGGAAATGTAATTCTACTCTGGAAGACAGGGAAGGGACTTGTGGCCAACTCCACAGCTTCCCAGCCTATTTACTCCAGCTTAGCTGTGTGGTGACTGGCAGCATACAGGTGTTACCTGGCAGTACCTTGCCTCAGCTGCAATTGGTATCTTCCTGCCTCGTGGCTTCTCTGTCACTGCAGCGTGAAACCCCTGCAGGAACCCATTGACCATTCTCACAAAGGCATACAACTGGGAGTGCAAGGGAACTAACACCTCGTGTAACTATGTCCCAGGCACAGTAGGTGGTAGAGAAATACTCCGCTCTTCTGTTCTTCTGGTGGGCAGTTCTGAGGTACAACTAAGATGGTAGAGCCCAGTTGCCCATACTAGTGCCCAAACTTGATCAGTTTAATAATGCACCCTTGGGTTTCCTTTCTCTTTCCTCCTTTGCCTGCTTAACTCAACCCAGTCCTCCACTCCTGCTCCTTGGGATTCATCTCCAAAATACACCACCTGAACACAAGTTCTTGTGCAGAGTCTGGTTTTGGGGGGAACCCAGACTAAGCCAGTGGTTAATCCAAAAGAGGCATCTTAGTCCACCTCTCAGGGCCATTCTCAGCAGATCCTTCCCAAGACTCTGAGCTTTTGCTCCTTTCATTTCCCAGTTGCCCTGCCCTCTAAGGCATCACTGATAAGCTTTTAGAAGCAGGTAGGAAGTATTAGAGACACCCAAGGCATAGGGCCGGCTGAAGGGCTGGATCTAGGTGGGAGTGCATCAAAGCCATTCTCAGCCCCACCTTAAACCTCTCCCCTCTTCCCAAGGTCCTGGCGGCTGGCTGAAACCAGAGGAACTCTCAGCCCTGGAGTTGAACATGGAAGTAGAGACGGTGTGATGCCCAGGCCACTCCCATCACAGCATATACCAAGATTCTGTCTCTTCCCTGCCCTCCCCTTCCTCCCACCACCCTGTAAAAGCAGTTCCTCTGCCCAGATACATGGTCTCAGGCCAAAGTCTTCAGCACCTAGCATCTCATTTCAGCACCAAGAGGTTGCATGGCAATTATCAAGCTAGGTTTGGGAAGGAAACAGCCCTTAGTCCCTGCCTTTGAAGAAGGAAATGAGACATGTACATAAGCTAAATGAGTAGTTAGAGTCCTGTAAGTCTTCTGAAAAGGGACATGTAAGTGTAGTGGGAGTTCTGGTAGGGCTACAGGTCAGGCTTTATAGAAGTAGCATCCAAAAAGATTATCAGTTGGAAGGAAGCACCCCAAAAGATCCCCATGCCCAGAGTCCCAGTGTTTGCTCCTATCCCTGTATCTGTTCCTGACTGCCTTCTAGCTCACATCCTTCTTGAATGCCAGCTCAAGTTAATCCATCACCTTTGTAGGCCCCAGCCCTCCCCTGTTTGATCTAACCTTGTCCCATCTTTGAATGCCCCTGGTCTTCTCCACTCTCAGAGTTAAGTGTTGGATCCACATTAAATCCTGCCCATAGCCAGCTGCCTTGAAGCCCTCCAGGGGTCTGCATGGGCAGTGCCCTGTGCTGAGTCCTCCAGGGGGTAGAGAATACCACCAGTTACTATCCCAAACTGCCAGGCCAGCTACTATCAAGTAGCTTTTTCTATAATTGACAGAAAGAAAAAGCCCAATGTACTACTCTAAAACAAAGCTATGGCGCTCGGAATCTAGTGTGCTGAAAAGAGCCCTTGATCCCAATGTGGCTGTAATACTGAATTCTGCCCATGAAGGAGAAGTGGAAGCCCAAACCTTTCCCTGCAGTGAATGAGCAGGTAAAACAAGTGGTTGGGCCTTACAGGGGAGAAGAGAGGTGTATCAGGCACCTCATCCCCACCCTCTTCTGTCTCTTGCCTCTAATGTACTTAATTAAGATGATTGTTTAAGCCACAGAGCTTGGAGTTGGGCAGTAGTTTGGAAATTTAAGCAAAGTTCTATTGAGGCTATGGGATCTTTGGAAAGGGAAAAGTATGAGGATATTAAAGAACAACTGTATCCCCATCTCTGCCTGTCCACCCTCAGCTGCAGCAACCCATTGCACTCCTTCCCTCTTTCTTCAGTTTACATAAGTTCAGCGCATATTATATCCCAGGTATTGTGCTGTGTTCTTGGAATGCATTGATAACCCAGTGTGGGGTCCTTGTCTTCAATATGACAGCCTAGCAGTTAAGGCCAGATAACTGTTTCTCCGGCTATTCCAATGCCTTGTGTGAATTACTGTACTTGGTCTCTGCAACAATTCAAAAACTCACTTGAGATTGTTCCCATTTTGCATCTGAGGAAGTCGAGGCCTAGAAAGATCAAATAATTGCCCACAGCAGCACAGCTAGGAAGTGACAGAGACAGGTCCCACGCAAGTCTGTCCCACTCCAGACTTTCTTTTCTAACAGTACCAATTGTCCCAAAAGGTACTTTCCAAACAGTACCAATTGCCTTGAAAAAAAGGATTAAAATCCCAGTTTATAAGGCTATTTCAAGTACAGAATTTTTTGTAACCAGTTGGGCGTTGTTTCTGTGAGTAATCCACCAGAGGATGGAATTGTTTTGTTACATCGAAGTTTCAATGAGTACTATTCAGATGCCCTCAACTATGAAAATTATAGGTTCTAATTGATCATACTAACTTTGAAAGACAAAAATATGGGACACTCAATGCTTAAATCTGATTTAATTTTTTTCTGAACTTTGAAATCTCTTTTTCCAAAGAATATTTAATGCTGCAATAAACTTTAAAAATCTGGATACAAGACCATATTCTTATTTTTATTAATATCTTTTCTGGTTTTTTTCCCATGAATGTGTTATTTATATCTTCTGCTTAATGGTACCAGAGGCAGAATCTACTATTTCAAGAGAGAAATCAAATTGCAAAGCTGCTGGCTCCCTGGAGTTGCCAGCACCTCTTTCCCAAGGCCTATGTGCATCTCTCCACAATCTCCCCTCACACTAGGCTCTTGCAAAGACCTGAAGGTTGTCCTGCTGATAGTTGTTCTCCCATGCAGCATTCTATCACCTTAGCTGACCAGCAGGGCTCCCTCAGCACTGTCAGTGCAGGATCCTCTCCAGGCGAGTTACAAGCCAGATAAACCTGAATCCTCTTAATGTTCAGTTAATCGGTATAATATACACTCCTGGAAGCCTTTTCACAGCTTTATGTATATTACTTCAATGCTTGCCTTTAGCTGGAAAGGGAAATTCTCACACTTGTATGATAAGCAAAACGAGCTAATGATAAAATACAATATCCAGAGTTCTGGATGTTTGTGCATTTGTCATCAAAGAGGCAAAGTTCAGCTGCATAACTGTTTGTTTTAAGCTTAAAATGTCTGAGAGTCTGGCACTCTGACAAGCAGAGGATTAAAGGTAGATGCCACTGCTTAGGGACACAGAAGAAAAAATGTCAAAGGGCAACTCTAGCTGACTGCATCCTGAGCTTCCCTGTCAGGTATGTGTAGGAATAAAGGAGCACAGGAATGGACCTGAACAGAATGAGAAATATCCAGGGAGCACCCTAAGTATGACCTAGAATCATGAACTAAGAAAGACTGTAAGGTGACCAAACAGCTTTGGACAGGGTCAGCTGCAAGTGGGGCCAAAACAAACCCCTTGAACATCACAATGGAGGGAAGGAAGAGTATATCCGGAATACCCTTAAGGGCGTGTCTTGCTAATGGGTTTCAGCCCCGGGCAAGTTCCCTATGGATTCAGTGAGACCAAGGAATGACAATGGAACGTTCTTGGAGTGAAAGGGTTTATTACCCAGCTTGTTGTCCCAGCGAGAGGTCGAGTAGAGAATTAAGTCTTCATCCAACAGTCTGCAGGTCTGTAATCCTCCTTCATCTCTGCCTCCACCCAGAGCACTGGGCAGAGCTCTTTATGTAGTTACTCAGTCAATGATAGCTAATTGCCTAGAGCGTGGAAGCAGTAGCCTAGCAGCAGGCCAGCTACATCATCAAATAGATTAGGGGCAGGTGAGGGTCCTGGCCTTAGGAACCTTCACTTTATCCACAGGGAATCTTGTAGTATTACCATGCCCTATGATTAACGTCAGTGGAAAATTATAACAACCAGTTCAGGAAGGACTGCTGATGGCCTAGATCCTTCATCAGTGAAGGTTTGGGTCACCCCACCAGGTGAAATACCACGAGCAGCTGAAGACAAAGGGAATGTGGAACAGTGTCTTGCCAATGGGTTTCAGCCCCAGGCAAGTTCACTATGGATTCAGCAAAACCAAAGAATAACAATGGAATGTTCTTCAGGTGAAATGGTTTATACCCAACTGTGGAGAAGTTGGGGTTCCTATGGCCAGGATCCTCACTGAACTTAAACCACCTGATGATATAACTGGCCTGTTGTTAGGCTACTGCTTCCACACCTTTAGGCAATAAGCTATTATTGCGCTATATAGAGAGCTCGACCCAGTGCTCTGGGTGGAGGTAGGGATGCTAGTGCTAGACCTACCGCTGGAAGAACAAGCCGGGTAATAAACCCTTTCACCCCAAAGAACATTTTGCTGTCAATTTCTTTGGTCACATTAAATCCATAGCGAACTTGCCTGGGGCTGAAACCCATTGGCAAGACACCAACTTTATTCCCACAGTGGCAGATCAATGACCAAAATCTCATTCACTCAGGGTGAGTCTGCATGCAGCAAGCTGGTCTTTGCCTCTGGGCCTCTCTACCCCTCCCCCCACCCTGCAGCCGTCTCAGTCTGTTCTTGGCAGTGCCACCACTCCAGCCTCTGCTCTCCTGCAGCTGTGCCACCATGTCACCATGCAGAGCACTGGGCAAAGCTCCTTATAGAGTCAATAACAATGTATTGTCCACACATGTATAGTGAGCTAGTCAACCAGGGCCAGGTGAGAATCCTAACCATAGGAACCTTCACTTTACCCACAAACTGGCAGTGGAAAAATATAATTATAAATACCAGCCGCAACCCTGTGAGCAGTTACAGAAACAAAAAGTGTAATTTTCATGAGTCTTTTTTGTTATGAATGTGTGTGTACGTGTGTGTAATATCTGTTGTCTTTCCTCTTACCCCCGTATCATGTAACATAAGACATCTTGACTTTATTTCATATATAGTGTAATTCTGTTAACTTTACATCATAGTATTTAAGTTATGGAATATCAAGGAAAAGAGTAAACATCACCCAAAGACATTGCATCCTCTTCGGAGCAAAGGGTTGGGGTTAGTACATTTTTGGTTGTATACTGGATAGTTGTATCATGCTAGGTGGAATTATGACCTTGTTATTGTCTTTATCTGGGGATTAAGTATGGTTTAAGGATATATCTATGGGAGCCAACTTAACAAGGAGTGGACTATGATGGTTAATTTTATGTGTCAACTTGGCTAGGCCACAGGGCACAGACACTTGGTCAAACGTTATTCTGAATGTTTCTGTGGAGGTGTTTTTGGATGAGATTAATATTTAAATCAGTGGATTTAGAGTAAAGCAGAGTGCCCTGCATAATGCGGGTGGGCCTCATCTAACCAATTAAAGGCCTTAGAAAAAGACTGACCTCCCCAGGAGAAGGAATTCTACCAGCAGACCACCTTTGGACTTAAACTGCAACTCCTCCCTGGGTCTCTACCCTGCCAGCCTACCCTGCAGAGTTTGGACTTGCCAAGCCTCTACAGCTGTGTGAGCCAACTTCTTAAAATAAATAAATAAATAAATTTCTCTCCATCTCCCCACCCCTTTTCTCCCCCATTCTTTCTCATCTCTCTCTCTCATTTCTCTTTCTTTGTGTGTGTGTGTGTGTGTGTGTGTGTGTGTCTCCATCCATACACATCCTGATGATTCTGGTCCTCAGGACAACCGTTATACACCACTCAAGAGTGGTCTGCTTTCCTAACTGGACCCTGATACAGTATCAAAATAGATCCCTCTACTCTGGAATTGGTCCCTCTTTCTGAATGGGAGGGCGGGACCCAACAGGAGCAGGGAGGGCCTGTACTCAGGATCCTGGGGCACAAGTCAAAGTCATGAGGGTTTGGTCCCAGGCCAAGGACAGACATGAGAATGTTTGGTTTTCACTCTCTCCATCCCCTGAGGTCTCCATGTCACTGCTCTCCAGGCACTCACAGTCCAGAGAAGGGTACAGACACGTCTGAGGCTTATTCCACGACAAGGTAGCTTTACCAGATGATATAACTGGCAAAACCATGAGGCTTTGGGAGGATGGGAAAGGGAGCTGTTCCTTTGGACTGGGGCCAAGGAACAGGCTTCACAGAGGAGGTAGCTGCCTTGGATCTTGGATTCAAAGATAGTATTCTTCAAATTTTTATTTTGAAAAAGTTTAAATTTAAAACATGAGTATAATGAATACCCATACAGTACAGCCATCTCTCAATTTACCAATTGTTAACAGTTTGTCACATTTGCTTTCTCTTTCTCTCTCTATATATATCCACATACTTGCCTCATTCATTTGCAAGTATGTTGCAGACATCAGGACACATCACTCCCAAATATTTCAGCATGTATCTCAAAAGAATAAGGCAGTTTTCCTACTTAACCATGATATACTATTGTCACATTGAAGAAATCTAACATTAATAACAATAATATGATCGAATTAATCTATACACAAATTATTTCCATTGTCACAGTAATGTCTCTTACAGTTTCATAGTTTCCCTCAATCAAGATTCCAATTAAGGATCATAAGTTACAGTTTGTCATCATGTCTCTTGAGTTTCCATTAATCTAGAATAGTACTCTGCCTTCTCTTTTTTGTGGGGAGAATCTTTCATGACATTGAGTTTGGTGAATCCAGGCTAGTTCTTTTGTAAAACGTCCCCAGTTCTGGATTTGTCTGATCATTTCTTCATGATTGGTTCTAGGCTAAACATATCTGGAAGGAATACTACATAGGTGATATTTAGAATATGGACAGGCTGAGATACGAAGGGTACACCAGACATAGGGACCAATGAAAATTATGTCCCTTAGGAGTGAAAAAGCCCAGCATGTCTGGGAATCGCTGTGATCCCAGGGAGGTGCACTGTGGCACAGGGCATGTGGGAAGAGGGCAGGAGAAGGGTGAGTGGTGGGACACAAGGACTGCCAGGGAAGTCATGTCCTTGTTCATTGGCCTTTTTCACAGGACCATGGGGAATCATAGCCTCTGGAGGCATACTATAATGCTTTTCATAAAAGAGCCTCAAAGACCAAAACACCTTCAAGACCTAAAGGAATGAGACTCTGATGGTGGAGTCCCAACCCCTGGAAGAGATATTTTGAACAATGGGGTCTTCCTAAGCATCCCCCAGAACATATTATTAACTGGAAAAAAGAGAAAATCTCAATTAAATAAAAAGAAGCATAATTACTTTTAGTGTCATTCCTCTTTCTTCCAATATTGTCTACCAGCTCTATCATTAGCCATTTTCCTCAGAGATGTTTCCTTCAGCCCCTCACATCCTTTCCCCTCCCTTCTCTCTCCTTCCCAAGCCAAAAAGCTGGGATTCCCCCATAAGTCTCCCCTTTACCCCTCACATCCATCCTGCCTGGCCCAGCCCTCTGTGGCTGATGTTGCTGGAGAGGGTTGGAGGAAGCAAGGACCAGGTCACCAGGCACTGGCTGGCAGGACTGCCCTCTAGGGCAGCTCCAACTGGGTGCCTTGGAATACGCCCAAAGGCAGACAGCATGGAAGGCCCTGACTCCTCGTGGGGATGCAGGTTGTAAACAGGAAGTAAGCTCTGGCTCAAGCTAGTGCCCTATTGGTAGGAGGGGTTTGTAGAGATCAACAGAGTCTAAAGAGATGAGGCTAAGGAATGGATGAGGAGGGGTGGAGGGGGGCGGTGCTGGGAAGCTTATCTCTTGAATTTCATGGTGTCTGTAGTGTTCTTGGGATGGCAGATTCACTAGGTGATGGTAGGTGTGTTCTTAAGGTCACACAACTACCTCAGCAACACATATTTTTTTTAGAGGACCCCAGACAGCTAGGGTATCTCTGGGCTATCCTAGTACAATATTTTCTTTTTACAGGTGACAACCTGAGGCAGACCAAGGGTTTCTGGAACCTCTCCTTGCCTCTTCATCCCTCCCATTTCACCAGGTTCAGCAGCCAGCCTGCAATGCAGGAGGATTTTGGCTTACCTGTCCCAGCATTCTATTTCCTCTCTCCAATTACTGGGTCAGGTCTGGGGTGGGGGAGGACAGAAGGCCATACTGGGGTCTTGGTGGATGAAGGAAATTAGAGAAGAGTCAAGTAAAGCATGGGATGTGAAGTGATGCACAAAGGGGTATGGGGTAAGCTGGAAACAAAGGTAAGCAGGCTGACCAGCCCAGTCTCCCAGTACTGGACCAAACTAGAAGGAGAGGCACATTTTCCTGCATGATGTAAGGCTGCAACATCCACAACAGCAAAGGATGAAAACCAAGTCTGCAGGTATGGTGTGTTCTAGTAAGGCGAGGCCCGCTCAGGGGATGGGTACCACACGCACAAAATAACAGAGCTCCACCCATGGTTGTGAGACTTGTAGCTGGAAAGCAAAGGCCCAGAGTCATGTTTCAAGAGATGCCAAAGAGAGACACCATATCCAGACACCTCAATGGTGAGGTTGAAAGGCAAGAAAAAGAAATAAAGTATAAATTTAAAAAAGTCAAAACTACCATTACTGCAGGTTATTATAATTATTAATCTAAAATATTTAGGATAGTTAATGTAAAAACTATTAAAATAATAGGGGAGCTCAGTAAGTTGGTTGAATTGAAGACAAATATAGGGAGAAAACTAAAAGCTTTCCTATTTAGAAAGTGTAGTGATTTAAAAAATAATAATAATCACAATGCAACAGAAACTATGAAGTACCTGGACACAAGATAATGCAAAGTCCTTAGAAAGAAACAAAACAAAACTGTATGGTTTTATGAGAGACATGAAAGATGCATTGAAAATGAGAGGACATACTGTTTCCAGATAAGGATTTTATAAAAGATGGCTATTTTCCCACATTTATCTAGAATTCAATGCAATTTTGGGAGGGGGGTAAAGAGAACTTTACCAATTGATTCAGAATGAGTAAATATGCAAAATAAAGCAGGATAATTTTGAAAAAATGCCTCATAAGATAAAAACACACTACAAAGCTAAGGTATTTAGAGAAGTCTGGTGCTGATACATAAATAGAAAAAGCACATTAATGGAACAAATAGGCAGTCCAGAAACAAAACCACAAATTAATGGAAATTTAAAATACAATCAGTGGCATTTCCAATAAAAAAATGAATTATTTAATGATATAGGGACAATTACCTATGTACATACCATGCACAAAAATAAATTCTAATAAACTAAAATCTAAAAATTACACTTAAACTATAAAAATACTAGAAGAAAATGTGAGACTATTTCCATAATCTTAAGTCTGGAAAAGGATTTGCTGACCATAAAATAATGACAGACATAAAAGAAAAGACTGAAAGATAAGACAACTTAAAATTTTAAGCTTTTGTACAAGGAGAGCTGCTCTTCAAATCACTGGCTGAGAGTAAACATTTGCAACATTTAAACAGATAAGGACTAGAAATCCACAACATCTACACTGTTCCTACATATGAATAAGAAAGAGATAATCTAATTGAAAAAATATATAGAGCATAGATAAATCACAAAAAACAAAATCAAATGATTAATAAACATAAGATGCACTCAACTCTGACGATGAATCATAATTTTTTTAATGCAAACCAGAAATAAATATATTTTTGCCAATCACGGTAGTGAAAATTATAGCACTGGAAAGAAATGAGGAAGTGGCACCCTCATACACTGTTGGCAAGAGAGAAAACTGCAATTGAAAAAATAATAATTTGGCAGCACACATGATATCCATTGACTCAGCAATTCCATTCTGGCTGGGACTCTAGCCTACAAAAATATTAACATATTTCACAAAGATGTATGTACATGGGTATTTAATGCAATATTATATGTAAGAAAAAAATGAAAATAATCTACTATGGGATGTTTAAATAAATTGTGGTCCACCTACACCAAAACCATTGTCTGCTCAGAATAGCTGCTTTTCCGGATCACTCTTCCTTGTGTCCTGGCCGTCTCCAACCACTGAAACATATTTCTTAATAGCACAAGACTGCCTTCCTGGCCACAACTCATTGACTTACGGTGTTCATTCGATCCATAGCAGGCCAATTAAAGCCCTTCCTTGCAATTCTGGATTTGGAAGTGAGAAAGAGAGCCAGTCTAAAGGTGTAAAATATTAAGCTCAGGAGATAACTTTGTAAAATACTAAGCTCAGGAGTGGGGAATTCACTCAAAAGCCACATTTCTGGTCCCAAGAACCTGGCAAATACAGCTGTCAGGGCCACAGGCACAGTGACCATAATGAAGCTGAGACACAGAGAAGACCTCAAACAGGGAAGGAAGAGTCAGGCCAGGGGTCCAGCTCTCCTTCTTTCTCAGGAGCTTCATGAGCCCCCATGTCATTAGCCTTCTGCTCAATTCTCCTTGCTTAAAGTAGTTCAAGTTGGCATTCAGTCTCTACAAGTGCTAACTACTATGATTTCCCATCATGGAACACTGTACAGCCATGAAAAAGACTGACTTCAATATATGTAGAGACAGGAGAAGGTGTCCAGGATACATAGTAATGTGAGAAAAGGTACTGAACAATATGTAAACTATGATTCCACCGAAAAAAATTTTTAAGAGAACTATTTGGATAATATACAAAATTACAAATTTTTATTTAGGCATGGAAGAAGACGTACAAAAGATTAGATACTGAACTCCCAATAGTTATTATTTCTAAGGGATCAGAATGGCAGAGGGGGAGAGGAACTCTTGCTTTCTGCTTTATTCCCAAACTGTCTGAATTTTTTACATGAAGAATATATTGCTTTTTTTATGCCTTCAATAAGCTTTTTATTTTGGAAAATTTCAGATGTACAAACAGTTGCAAAGATAGTGTAAAGGATTTCCATATATTCTTTATCCAAATTTCCCTGTTAATATTTTATATAACCATATTTGTCAAAGCTAAAAAACTAACTTTAGCACATCACTATTAACTAAACTCTACGCTTTCTTTGGATTTCACTATCTTTTCACTAATGTCCTATTTCTGTCTCAGGATCTAAGTAAAGACACCATATTGCATTTTAGATACCATGTCTCCTAGTTTACTCTAATCTGTGAAAGCTTTTCAGTCTTGCTCTGATTTTTCAGGGCCTTGCTAGTTTTAAAGAATACAGGTCAGGTATTCTGTGGAATGCTCCTCAGTTTGTGTTCATGTGATGTCTTTCTCATGACTAAACTGGGATTTGGGTTTTGGGGGGAGAATACCACAGAGGTGAATTGCCTTTCTCATCATATCAAGGATTTATATTATCAACATAACTTATCACTGATGATGTTAACCTTGATCACTTGGTTAAGGAATTGTCTGCCAGGTTTCTACACTGTGAAGTTCCTGTTTTCCCCTTTTCATATTCTGTTCTTTGGAGGCAAGGCACTAAGTCTAGCCCACACTTACCAGGAGGGGATTAAGCTCCAAACCCTGGTATATTACTTTTTTAATTAAAAAGACTGCTGAGGGAAAGGGCATTCCCCTACACATTTTTTTTTAATAATTGTTCTAATATTCATCCATTCATTCTACAGATATTTATTAAGTCTCTGCTCTGAGGAGTACTAGCCTGCAATCTAGACACTGGAGATACAGCCAAGTTCCTACTTTTATGGAACATATGTTCCAGGCCAATATTGAATGGCAGATTAAAAACCAAACAAACAAAAGCCTACAGGATACAAGGAGCTAAGATATGGACCAAAAGTAGAGGCGGAGATTGGGCAGGGCAAGTGCCAACACAGGAGAGTGGAAGTAGGACAGGCAGAGAGAGGGAGCAATGCAAGAGACATGGCCAATGCCTAGGGCCACTCGTTACATGTGTTGATGCCTATTCACAAATTTGAACAAGTGAACTGGGTGTAGTTGAAGGGACTGAGCCAGCTGGATGGCATATGAGGGGTTTTTATAAGCAGTTTGGGCATATAATAGGCACTTCATAGATATTTGTGAAATAAATAGAATAACTACATTAAGTAGGCACATTAACACCTGCTCACTTCACCTAAAATTCCACCAAGATCTCCTAAGGTAATCAGAAAAGGGAGAATTTCCACATTCAGGAGTGTGGCTGCTCCCCACAACCCCAAATCCTGTCTCCAGGGTTCCCCTCCCCTTGGGTATGGAGGAGGAGGCACTCCCTTTATGTTTCTACTCAGGCACTGGCACAGACCTTTCCCCTAATTCCAGCAGGGGCCAGGGGGGCAGAACTATTCTAAAACCAGGTGGTGATGTTTGCCTAGTCTTGGCCAGAGGCTCAGAGCTAACAGAAGGGAACTCCTGACATGAGGAAACAAGCAGCCCAATTCCTGAGGCAGTAGCAATGGGAGTCACCCAAGGGGCCCCACAATAAAAGCCAGTGTGAAGGCCTGGGAGACAGCCACTCACATCTGTGCCTGTATTGACTTGATCTTCAGAGATCTCTCCAGTGTTTCCACTCCCTGAGGTTCAGGGGTACAAAAAGCAAGGATTTTTTTGTTTTTGCTTTTACTCACCACTTCCCCCTCATCCTGAGGGCAGAGAGCCAAGGGGAGCCCTGAAAAATGGTGGAGCCCTTCCTTCTTTCTGTTCTTTGCTATTAAAGTGTTCTGAGGGACAGGATCTTCAAGGGCAGCCAGCATCAAAATGGCAAAGCTGTGAAGATCTCCTACTCTAGAATCTAAGTAGAAATAAGCAATTCAGCAGAGTCAAAAAACCAGCATCCAGTTTCTGCCACTATCTGGCCGTGTGAGCAATACACCTTTGCTCCCTGCAACTCCATCTCTGAGTACTTAGAAGATGGGCTTGGCTAGCACTGAAGATTGCTTAGAGTTCAGATGTTCCATCACTTCTATCCAGCATGATGGCCCCCTAACTCACCATGAACTTTCCTGCTCTTACTAGTTGTGAAGAGCTGTGATGGGGCCATACAAGCAGGAGACAAAGTAGAGAGCCAGAAACGGGCCAAGCACGTTTTCAAAACGGTGGTACCAGAACTTGGGAGAAACTGCAATGAACCAAACAGGCTAGAGGTGGAGCTCTACATTTAACTGAGGAAGAATTAAGCCATGTGTTAAGAGTCTAATGAAATATTATTGCCCAACAGTATATCACTGAGTATTTTAGGTAAATAATGTTCTGTCAAATATCAATCACCTCTGCCAGCAGTGAGTAACTCACTACGTGTACAATCATAATTGCCTTATTTCTCATCTAGGAGAAATTTAATCTAAGTGTGACAACTTAGTTTGGGCCAAAAACAGTAAGAGAGTCAATCTAATGGGCTTAAATTAATTAAAATAAGGCTTTGGAATATGCATCTAAAATCTAAGACTGAACAAATGTGTGTACCATGAAGTTGTAAAAAAATTATTCCCTTAATAAAATTACTGTGTAAAAAACACATCATTATACTTTAATAAAAATAAAAAAAGAAAGCGAATCATTCTGCACTCAAGTGCTCAATGGCATTTAAAGCAGTAGCAGCCTCAATCCTTAGAGGGGGTTTAGAACCTCACTCTCCTGACTGCAGCTTTATCCCTCAAGTCCTCTGGACACTCCAAGCTAAGTTTTAAAGACCTTTGAGAATCAAAGTTCTTTGAGCCAAATGACTGTACTAGAAAGCTAGTGACCCTCTCACAGACCTAGTCAGCTGATGATTGATCCTTGCTGGCAGAGACAGTTGGCAGGAAATTAAGGCCTTAGTAGCTCTTTCTGCAAAATGTGCCTGTGCTTTCTGCCACCACCAAGTCACCTGGCCCTGAACCACACAGCCTGTACCACATACTGCTGAGCCTTGAGTGCTTGTGCACGGCTCATGGCATTTGTGCATTTGTCCCTGGACCTCTTCCTTCACCTCGGGCTTGTGTACTCTTACCTCCAGGTTCATTCTAACCCTGCAAGCAGAGCTTAGTCACCTGGACCAACAACGCTCTGCCTACTGGAAGCCACTAATCTCCCAGAGAGCTGGGATTCTGTAATCCCCTGTATACGAAAAAGATACAGAAAAAGAAAGAGAGAGAAGTAAATGAGACAAAATGAGTTGCCTATTTCTAGTTTCTTATGTCAGGAGGTAAACACTGACTTTACACTGTAACTCAGCTATTACAGGACTGCATCAATGACTGCAGGCAGTGCAAGGTGGTGTGAAGACAGTTAAAACAACATTGTTTCTAATATCTGAATTCAGCAAAGTTGCATGATACAAAATTAATACACAGAAATCTGTTGCATTCCTATACAATAACAATGAACTAGCAGAGGGAGAGATCAGGAAAATGATTCCACTCACAATTGCATCAAAAATAATAAAATACCTAGGAATAAACCTAACCAAGGAAGTGAAAGACCTATACTCTGAAAACTACAAGACACTCATGAAAGAAATTAAAGAAGATACAAATAAATGGAAACACATCCCATGCTCATGGATAGAAGAATTAATATTGTCAAAATTGCCATCCTGCCTAAAGCAATCTACAGATCCAATGAAATTCCTATCAAAATACCAACAGCATTCTTCAACAAACTAGAGCAAATAGTTCTAAAATTCATACGGAACCACAAAAGACCCCAAATAGCCAAAGCAATCCTGAGAAGGAAGAATAAAGTGGGGGGCATTATGCTTCCCAACTTCAAGCTCTACTACAAAGCCACAGTAATGAAGACGATTTGGTACTGGCACAAGAACAAAACCATAGACCAATGGAGCAGACTAGAGAGCCCAGATATGAACCCAACTATATACAATTAATATACAATAAAGGAGCCATGGATACACAATGGGGAAATGACAGCCTCTTCAACAACTGGTGTTGGCAAAACTGGACAGCTACATGTAAGAGAATGAAACTGGATTACTGTCTAAACCCATACACAAAAGTAAACTTGAAATGGATCAAACACCTGAATGTAATTCATGAAACCATATAACTCTAAGAAGAAAACATAGGCAAAAATCTCTTTAATACAAACATTTTTTTGGTAAATGTTTTTTAAAAAAGCAAACTTTTTCCTGAACACATCTCCTCGGGCAAGGGATACAAAAGCAAAAATGAACAAATGGAACTACATCATGCTAAAAAGCTTCTGTACAGCAAAGGACACCATCAACCGAACAAAAAGGCATCCTACAGTATGGGAGAATGTATTTGTAAATGACATATCCAACAAGAGGTTAACATCCAAAATATATAAAGAACTCACATGCCTCAACACTACAAAAGCAAATGACCCTATTAAAAAATGTGCAGAGGATCTGAACACTTCTCCAAAGAAGAAATTCAGATGGCCAACAGACACATGAAAAGATGCTCTACATCACTAATTATCAGGGAAATGCAAATTAAAACCACAATGAGATATCACCTCACACCAGTTAGGATGGCCAGCATCAAAAAGACTAGGAACAACAAATGCTGGCAAGGATGCAGATAAAGGGGAACCCTCCTACACTGCTGGTGGGAATGTAAACAAGTTCAACCATTGTGGAAAGCAATATGGAGTTTCCTCAAAAAACTAAAAATAGAAATGCCATTTGACCCAGGAACTCCACTCTTAGGAATTTACCCAAAGAAAACAACTTCTCAGATTCAAAAAGAAATATGCACTCCTATGTTTATATTTACAATAGCCAAGATATGGAAGCAATGTAAGTGTCCATTAGTAGATGAATGAATAAAAAAGGTGTGGTACATATACCCAGTGGAATATTATTCAGTCATAAAAAGAAAACAAATCCTATCATCTGCAGCAACATGGATGGAGCTAAGGGTATATGCTCAGTGAAATAAGCCAGGCAGAGAAAGACAAGTACCAAATGATTTCACTCATTTGTGGAATATAACAACAAAGCAAAACTGAAGGAAAAAAGCAGCAGACTCAAGAGTCCAAGAAGGGACTAGCAGTTACTAAAGGGAAGGAGTAGGGAAGGGTGAGTGGGGAGGAAGGGAGGGAGAAGAGGATTAAGGAGCATTATGATTACCACACATAATGTAGGGGGGTTTATGGAGAAGACGTATAGCACAGAGAAGACAAGTAGTGACTCTATAGCATCTTACTACGCTGATGGACAGTGACTGCAATGGGGTTGGGAGGATTTGATAATATGGGTGAATGTAGTAACAATGTTGCTCATGTGAAACCTTCACAAGATTGTATATCAGTGATACCTTAATTTAAAAATTGTCAATTTTAAAGTCAATTGTCTTTTAAACAGATTTAGTTATGGAAAAATATTTTCTACATTTATTCATGTAGTTGCTATACTCCTCTGTGTATATCCCTATTTTCATCCAGTATGACTTTCTTTCTGCTTAACGGACTTCTTTTACCTATTCCTGTGAGGCAGGTCTGCTGGTGATCAATTTCTTCAGCTTTTGTAGTTCTGAGAAAAAAAGCCATTATTTCACCTTTGTTTATGAAGGATACTTGTGGTAGTTATGGAATTCTAGTTAGCAGGTTTGATTTGTATTTTCCTGCAGTACTTTAAAGATATTGTCTTCTTTCTTGCTTACTTCTTTTACAATGGGAAATCTACTGTCATCCTTGTCTTTGTTCCTCTGTACATTTTTCCTTTGGCTGCTTTTGAGGTCTTCTCTTTATCACTGATTTTGAGCAATTTGATTATGATGTTCCTTGGTGTAGTTTTGTTCATGCTTCTTATGCTTGGGGTTTATTGAATTTCTTGTATCTCTGAGATTATAGTTTTTATCAAATTTGGAAAAACTTTGGCCATTATTTCTTTAAATATTGTTTTCTTATTCTACCTTTCTCTGAAGCTGACCTTTGATTGGCTCAGGAAGCAATATATGTTCAAAATGTTCTGGGTAATAAAAGCATAGGTAGTTTTTTTTTTTTTTTTAATGATCTTTGGTCCAGGAGTCAGCCAAGGGTGGTCCTATGGGAAGTATGGAGGCGGGAAGGAGCCCATGGAGGTGCCCTCCTGAGACACCACTGCCCAGGCTGATGACCCGCCCTTCAGCTGCTGATGTGATAAGTAACACCACAGTGCCCAAAGCCCCCAGGCCAGTAGCAAGTCCCTAGTGGGCTATGTGTTGGGACTTCTCCTTGTCACCTTCGTAGGGGTGGAGCTGGCTATGGTAACATATGTCCAGAAGAAAAAGCAGGTGGACTGGTGTTGCCATCACCTGCTCCCCATGTATAGCTTTGACCCTGCTGAGGAGCTACATGAAGCTAAGTTGGGATACTCTCTGACATGGGAGACTACAAGGAAGTACATGGCTAGCAAGAGCGGCTACAGCAAAAGTGAATACCCTTGCAGGATGTCAGGACATGACCTCATCCCCTTGCTCTGATCTTCAGAACTGTGAATCCTGGAGTGCCCAGGACCCTGTGACCTGCAACTTTCACCTCCCCACTGTACTCACCTAGCTCCCCCTGCCATCTACCGGGGCTCCATTCCTCCTCCCACCCATTCCCAGCAGCACCCATTTCCTACTCCACAGCATAGCAGCCAGCTGCCACCATCACCTCACTCCCCTAGACCTCCAGTCCTTTGTGGGCTCTAAGCCTACCATCCACTCTTAGACATTAAGGGGAAGATTTACTTTCTGGGATGGAAGGGTGGTTAAGAGATGGAGTTTTGGTCTTTCCCACATCACCATTTTCTAGCCTCCCCACTTTGACTTTGGAGTTGTTTCCATGGTGGCAGGGCCTTGGGTACAGTATTCAGTTTATACATTCGTAAATAAAATATTTTGAGGTCAGAAAAAGGGATCTTAGAGTAAGATGAGTTTTAAAAAAACATAAAAATAGTATGTAAACAATAGCCATTAAAAAGAGAGAAAATAGAGAAAAATGATATGTAATAGAGAAGAAAAATGATATGTAAATTTGAAAGCAGAAAATGTTTAAACACTAGTCAAAAAAATACCCTAAACAACATCAAAACATAACTGACAAAGAAATAGAGAACACATATGCAACACCCAGGACAAAGTGCTAATTAGTTTAATACACAAGAGAACATTTACAAATAAGATAAAAATTTAAAAGAAAGAAATGAACAAAGGATATAAAATGCTAGTGCAGAGAAAAAAACCAAAATGGCTAAGAAACATGTAAATGTGCTCAACCTTACTAATTTTAAAGAAATTCCCAGAGTATAAGAACAAAGAAAAAAACAGCAGCAGACTCACAGAATCCAAGAATGGACTAACAGTTACCAAAGGGAAAGGGACTGGGGAGGATGGGTGGGAAGGGAGGGATAAGGGTGGGGGGGAAAGGGGGCATTACTATTAGCACACATAATGTAAGGGGGGGCACAGGGAGGGCTGTGCAACACAGAGAAGACAAGTAGTGATTCTACAGCATCTTACTATGCTGATGGACAGTGACTGTAATGGGGTATGTGGGGGGGACTTGGTGATTGGGGGAGCCTAGTATAAACATAATGTTCCTCATGTAATTGTAGATTAATGATACCAAAAAAAAAAACCCTTCAGGAAATATTACAATGAAAAAAACAAAAAACAAAAAAAAATTAAAAATATTTTTTTACCCTGGGAAAAAAAAAAAGAAATGCCCGACACAGTTACATATACCATTTTTCACCAACAGACTGGCAGAGATTAAAAACATTGAAATGACCCACCCTCAATGTGTGCAGGGGTAAAACCATACAAAATGCAGACCCTCATAGCATATATGTGAATAATGAAAAGTTTAAATCAAACAAAATGTTTAAAAAAATATGTTCTTTTATCTTACCTTAGCAGATATCTCTCAATCACAATCTGATGTGATTGTGATTCAAGGCAGGTTCAAGGTTGGAATTCTCACATTCCTCAGACTTGTGTACCAGATACAGCTCCCAGTCCTTCATCCATAGCCTACCCCTTCTTCTCCACCCCAGATCCATCCTCAACCATGAGGTGCGTTATGCACCTCACATGTGTGTGTGTGTGTGTACATCCCAGCCCATGTATCCAAGTCCCCTGTACATTCCATATATGATTACCCTTGGCCACCTTAGGGCCTGGGAATCAGTGTACAGTCACATACTCTGGAAGGTGGATCTCAGAAGAGACCTATGCAGACCCTAGAGGTAGGCTTAGTGCTCTTTGGAAAAGAAATTATGGGGTTCCAGATACCCAGAGCATGTTCAAGATGAGGAGGGGTACAGGCTTTAGGTGGGCACACCCCCTTGACTCCATAAAACACTTGTGGGAAAGGCACATCCAGAGGAGAGCCAGAATGGAATTTTCCAGAGCTTGGGGGCCATGGCAGGGGCCCCTCTGGCCCTGGTCCCACAGAGGTACTAGATGTAGGGAAATGGGAAGGCTCACACACTAGTTGTTCCAAGTACATTTGTGGGGAGAGCAATTTGGCAGTATCTTACAAAATTCAACCCAGGAGCTCCACTTCTAATAATGTCTGTCTAGATTTACTTGTAGAAGTACTCCACAGAGTATGCATAATAAGTTCACTGTACACTATAAAGTCAAAGAGCTGCAAATGATATAAATATCCACAAATGATGAATGGGTAACTAAATTACAGTACACATGTACTGAAATAGATTTTGCAGCCATTAAATAGGATAAGCTGGTGATGTGTAAGATATTCAATGTTTTTTTAAGTGAAAAAAGCAAATTAAGGATCTGATATGTAATATGACCAACTGTGTATGTGTGTGTGTGTGTGTGTGTGTGTGTGTATTATGCTTACATTTGCTAAAGTTTTTTCTAGATGTAATTATAGGAAACTAATAATAATTAATAAATCTGGTTAAAAGCAAGGATTACTGGGGGGCAGTTTTTATGTTACACCTCTGTCTGGATTCAATAACCACCAAGCCTCAATCAATGATAGCAACTGACAGCCTACCATGTGCAGGCAGTGTGCTAGGCCCTGGGACACACAAACATTGGCCAGAGATCTCCTTTTCAGTCCTGTGGAATTTTGTTCAATCATTTGCTGTCAGTTATTTCTCCTTCATTCCCAAGGTGGCCAGAACCCTACAGAAAGCCAGGAGAAAGAATGTCACACCCTGAAGTGTGTTTTCTTCATAGATTGCCCCAGAGGGCCCCTGGCCTGGGCACTGAGTGAGCAGCCCCTCTAACTGCTGTTTCACACAGGGCCTAGAGCCCTGCAGGCATGGGGAGGGGCTCTGGCTTTGACCTGGCTAAGTCTCACCAATGCGGGCAGTGGATCAGAGGGTTTTTCTGTTACTAGGAAAATAACTCAAAGTCAACCCTTTCCAGCAATGAGTACATATCAACATTCCCAGTTCTGAGAGGGGCCAAAAAACATCATTTTTACCCAGGCATGAAGTACTCCATATATTTCTTGATTATTATTCTGGGAGTTCCTGGACCCCAAGGACCAGATCAGATTAATCTCTGTACCCCCAGGGCCTGGCACAGTGTGCTGTACAGATGTTTGCTAAATTGGCATCAGCGCCCGCCCGCCCATGCCACATCACACCTCCTCCTCCACAGAGCTGACTCTTCTTAGACTTCATGCCTTTGAGGTGGGAACACGCACCTCATTGAAGGTGGTCCGGCCTCTTGCAGAAAGGAAAACTTCACTCTGCATCCAGGAAAACTCACCAAAGAAGCAACTCCTGATGACTGGCTTGCTTTAACACTGAGAACTTATACTAGAAAATTTAGAAAGTGAGAATTATTAGTGAAGTAAGATAAAAAGTACATTTCCCTCCACCCCCGACCCGAGGCACACACTTCCCTGGTGGATTGTCTCTCCTCATGTGCATTTCCATGCCCATGTGCCCTCTCTCTTCAGCCTCTTATTCCTTCACTTCCGACTGCCATGGTAACTCAGGTGTGTCCACCTCGGCCCTCAGCATTGGCTATCACTTTCTCCAGGCTTCCAGGAGCCACCCTAGAGTGTGCCTCTTCTCCCAGGGGCCTGGCCATGGTGTTACATCAGTCATCCTGAGAAAGTGCTCCCAAATCGGCTCTTGCTCAGCCAGTCTTCTTCAGACTCCTGGATCAAGCACCTGTTGCCTGAGGAACCAGTTGTGTTTGCCAAAAAAGCTATGGCCTGTTTGGCAATGAACTACCCTGGATTTGCTTTGCCTCCTCACTCCCCTTTTCCTTCACTCTTACCTTCCTGGAACTCAGCCCCTCAGTGGAGATTTAGCATGTGAGCTTTGCCTCAGGCTCTGTTTTCTGGGGAAAGTGGGCTCAGGCAGGGATTCTAATGATCTAATCTGTTCTGAGAAGAGGAGAATCTTTGCTCCTGGCCCTTGGACTGGGGAGTGCCCAGTTAGTCCATCTAGCCTGGAGATGAAAAGAGAAAACCCAACTTTTTTGGAAAGATATAAAAGGTTAGGAAGAGTAACATGAAGGTTAAATAGACATTTAACAGGTTCAAAATACAGTCCCTCCCTGAAATGACACAGCATTGTTTCACTGAAAACAGCTTAGGGATGGTGCCAAGCTGAGGCATCCCCGGGCAGCAGAAGGGAGTGAAGGAGGAGGGTGAGAGAGGGTTCTATATGCCTACTTGGTGCGCAACCTGTAGCACACTTCTGCCTTTCTCACCATCCATTATGCTCCAGATCCTCCCAAGAGTATGATGAATCAGTGTGTGTGGGGTGAGGGGAGTAATGGGAGAGGGAGGGAGTAGAGGAACCTGATCCGGGATTTTTTTTTAAAGACTTCAGTGTTTATAAGAGCTGCATTGCAAGAAAGGAGGGGAATGTTCATTAGGCAAAAGCTGGTGACCTCCACACCAAGTTCCTTAGACTTCAAAACCACAGGCTTTCTTGTACATACAAGTTCAACTCAAAACCTCATCTAAGAATAGAGTTGTAGTCAGAAGGAGAGGAAGGACCTCAGAGAGGAGGTAAGACCTCAGCCATGCTCAGCAAAGACAGAAAGGTAGATCTTGTGGTCTTAAGTTGGCAAACTTTGAAATAATTGTTTGGAAGGGGTTCAGTGATACACATTTGAAGGGGTCACTGTATTTGTCCAGTAAAACATTAAGAGGCTATCCTACTATTGAGTCTCTACTTTCCTTTAATTACTGTCATGAAGCACTGTCTCATTATGAGGAAGCCCATTGTTCACCATATTCAACCACAAGTGACCAAGAAGTTCAAAGTCAAAGACAGGTCTGTCTTTATATCTCATTACTGAATAATTAAACTAATTATTTTTTCTGGGACTCCAACTCTGTGTCTGATAAAGATACAAAATCCAAAGGGAAATGAGGGATCCTGAGCAAAGAAGTTCAGATTACATTTTCACTTAGCAAAAGATACCCCTGATACTACACCATGGTCCTCAAAGGTCAGAATAATGAAGACAAGCCAAGACAAATGCAAAGTGGCCCATACCTGATTCTTGTTTCTCCTGAGAGGAACAATAGTTGCTGGAGGAAGTGAATGCTGAAGAGATGGTCCTCAACCCTGCTGCACACTGGAACCACCCAGGGAACTTTAAAAAGCACTGATGCCTGAGTACCACTCCCAGAGATTCTTACCTAATTGGTATAGGACCTGACCTGGTTGTCAGAAAGTTTAAAAGCTCCCCAGGTGATTCTAAGGTGCAGTTCAAGGCTAAAAACCAGTATTTTAGTGGAAAGATACTTCTCTTGATTCTCTTTAGTGGCCTCCATCTGTTACTCTCCCCCTTGTTTTTAAGTCTTTCTCCCCTTGCTTTGGTCAAGGCAGCTTGCTCCAGAGCTCAGATGGGTTGTGCTGACTGGTCAAGTTGGGGAGTGGGAGTGAGCTCTCCAGGGTGTGCCCTTCTACTTACCTAGATGAGGATGTAAACACCATCTCTAGCTCCTGCATCTGGGCCACCACACCCACTCTGAATTCCTTTTCACATCATCTTCCCACCTCCCACCCAGCCCCCACCGGTGGCCTGACAGAATCTCAATAATTCAAGTTAAACAGGAGACTTAACCCCAGTTTTGCCACTAACTAGCTTTGTCACTTCCTCTCTGGGCCTCAGCTTCCCATCAATAAAAGGACAGTGTTGGACAATATAAGAATGAAAAGGGAAGGTTTCTGTTTTTATAGTTTACTTGGCACTTGCACATATATTATCTCAATTAATCTCCGTAAAATGTTTTTTCATTTCCTCCTCATTTTTCACAAAGAGAGAGAATTGGAAAAGCAGTTATTCTGAGGACCAATATAAAAATGGCCATACAGAAATTTATGTAAAAACGACCACTGAATACATAGTACCTTATGTTACTCAGTGTCCCTTATATAATTCATGTTAACAATTCCTCCTAAAATTTAGTGCCTGATAAACATATCCCTCCAGAAGATGTAATATTCTGATCTTTTTATTGTAATACAAGATGCATCATTTTACAAGACAGAATCATCTTCCTAGTCCTTTATGTTTTTCTTTGGTTCCAGCTGCCTGGAAGTTTAAAGCTAATTATGCCAAGATATAATAACCAATTTAAATCTCAAATTCCTAGTAACATGTCTCACATCCTCTAAATCCTAATGCCTAAGTGTTTTCTTACATATATTATCTATGATTAGGATGACAATGTGATTTACCATCTCAATGGGACCTTCTTCAGAGTGAAAGGTAACAACATTAATAATTATGCCAGGGTGACAGATTACACTAGGACTGTCCCAGGCAAACTGCGATGGTTGGTCACCCTTCTGATGATCATCAAAATGCTTGGCAAAAACTATATATAATTAACAATTTGACCTTGCAGGTGCAGGAATTTTGGGGTCACATTCAATTCAGTAGTCACATAGAGCTGGAGATAGATTGTAATTCATAGGAAACAACAGCAAGAAAAATGGTTCTGAGTATATGTATCTTTGAGACTAGGAAGAGAGAGGGTATAGTGCTGACTAGGCCTTCTCTCTTCAAGCATCCCTACACCACTTCATTTCCCAAACTCCCTGCCTCCTAGGCACCATGGACATCACGCCCTCTAGCCTGTGGCAGCTGTAAAATTGCTTAGAGGAGGGGCTTAGACAAGGCAATCTGTTTGGAAGGGAATGAGGGCTTTAATCCGATTTGTGGAGTACTTTACAAAGGCTGGAAAAAAAATGTGAGTTGTTCATCAAAGAATCGGATGGTGGATAAAGATGGTGGGGTCCAGAAGAGTCAGTTACCAGGCAGTCCTACGGCCTTGCCAGGGCATGTCTCCCAACATTGGTGGGACCGACCTGTGAGACAGGACTGACTCTTGGTCATTGCAGGACCATGGAGGCATATGCAGGGGTCACCTGAGGGGTGGTGCTTTCAACGGACAACCAAGTGCCCTCGTTCATACCCAGACTCACTGCCTGATGCCTTCCCCACCTTCCCCATCTTCAGTCACAGAGGCAGGTAAGCTTGTTGCAGGTGAGCCAGGGGTAAGGGGTCGGCTGCTCCAACACCTGAGGCTTGGGTGAGGCAGCTCAGGGACAGACGTGCCCACGTCCAACACCAGGCCTGACAATCCCAGGGAGCACAGTCGTCTTCCGCGGGCTGGAGCAGCCGCGCTCTTCGCCCTCCCGGCCTCTCTCTTCCACACCCGTTAAGCCCCACCCTTCCAGAGCCCTGGCGCCGCAGATTCCCGGCGCCTCACGGCGGCTGGAGCTTGCCAGGGCGTCTCTTCCAAGAACCACCACCAGAGGTCGCTCTTCTCCAACGTCAGGCGAGGTGCTGTGGAAGGAAACGCTCCAGCTTACGCTTTAGCTGCGCGGTGGGAGGCGGGACTGGCCCCGAGTGGTGGTGGCGGCCCTGAGCCGGCCTGCGGCCCGTGGTAAAGGCGCTGCTAGGGGCCGACGAGGAGGCTGAGCCCCCCGAGCCCCGAGGGTGGCCCAAGGCTGCTGAGGAGAGGCAGCGCTGGGCTGGACCCTGGGTGAGATGTGGGCGGGCGAGGGGAGGGGCCCACCTTTCTCTTGTCCCGGCCGCTCCCTCGTGGAGACTCGGTGGGGCGTCAGGGCCGTGGGCTCTGAGGAGCTCTCTGGGGGGCGGCTTGGAGAACACCAAACCCAGATAGAAATACTTTTCACACGAGATGAAACCTCCGGGAACAGCAAAAGCCCGCACAGCCCGTTTTTATCGGCCTGTTCTCCGGGAGGCCCGGCGTCCGCGAGAACCTTCTGGGGCCGCGACTCACAGGAAGGCCCCCAGGCGGGCTTGCCTGTGCTTCTCTCGCGCTCGTGGTCTTTGTGGTCAAGATTTTCTCACAGGCGTTTGCTTTTCCGTGTACAAAAGGGTAGTTCTACAATCTTTAGTTTCCTGGTCACAACCTGTTTTCAGTTGAAAGCCAGAAGAGCTTGCTCTGTACGCAGATGGGGACAGAGGTGTAAGGGAGGTTCAGGATCTGGCTCAAGTTAATGAAGAGACCAGACTAGGGCCCCGGCTGCTCCTCAGGCGCTCCCACGCTGCCCCTGGCCTTCCCCAGCCAGACACGCAGAGCTGAGAGAACTGCCCCCGGACAAGTTCCAAACTAGGCAAGGGCCTTGTGGGTAAAATTGCAGTTATTTCCGGAACTTCTGGCCAGGCGGTAGTCCGTCTCCATATCAATAGGTGTTTCAAGCGGAGGAGAGAAGTACTATCTACGTATCAGTAGGGGGTTACAACGGGGGGGGGGGGGGGAGTGAGCGATCACCTGGACCACAGACTTCAGTGGAGCCTTCTGCAGCCTGGTCTCCAGTAGGAGTAGACCACTGCTTGTAGGCAATAAACGAGTTTCTCCCACACTGTTTCTCCCTTTGACTGATTCAGCTTCAAAGGTTTATTTACCCCTGACTGGGAACTCATTTTCCCCCTGGACTTCAAGTCTCAAAACAAAAAGCCAAACAAAGAGAAGGGCACATTGCTTCTGAGCCCTGTAAGCGGTTCCTCAGTCACGGAGATAACTGCCAAACTATCCTCCTTGAGCCCTCTGACTTGGGTCTTCCAGGATGGGCAAAGAGGTTGACTGCTTGCCTCTATCACACTGAGTGTCTTTCTTTCTTTTTTGTTTTTTAATACATATTGTTTTATTTCCAGAACTTTTTCTTTTTTTTTTTAACTTTTGATACAGCCCTTTGACTTGATCTTAGGCCTTGGCTCCATGGCCAAAGCATACATCCTGGAGGAACAGTTACCTTTTGTGGGTAAAATTGTAGCATTTCCAGAATATTTCGCCTGGCTTTAGTATGTCTGCATAACAACAGGCATTCAGAGGTGGAAAGAAGTATGGCTTTAGTGCATTTGCATCTTTCCTCAGGGGTGGAGAGAAGTTCATCTCCATATCAGTGGGCGATTACCTGGGCAACTGAGGGCTTATCAGTACCTGAGAGGTGAGGGGGAAGGCCAGTGGTTGCTGCTAGAGCTGGAGAGAGAAAGATGGGCCAGACGGCAGTTTTGTAAAACTGTTGGATTCCCCTGAGGAAGGCGCCGCCCCAAATCACTCACCAAAGACGTTTCTTGATGCAACAAGCAAGAGGAATTTATTCAGAAGCCAACTAGTTGGGGTCCAAGTCAGCCCGTCGCAACGGGTCTCAACGAGGACCCTGAGCACTTACAACTAAGTGGTTATATAGGATTTTCTGAGGCATTCAGCCCTAGAGGATTACCATGGTTACAGATTGTGTTGTAGTAACAAGATAACAATACTACATAGCAAGATAACAATACTACAAAGGCAGTAATTTTTCAAACCTACGATTTCTGCGTTAGTGCCACGTCCTGGGGGTGTAGCAAGGTAGGGTCAGCTTTTATGCTTAACTAACCGAAAGGTTAGCGCTGCCAGCAGTCATGATTGATTAACTTGTTTTTCCAGAGGAGTTACCTGGTTTCAGTTGTTCCCTCTGAGTCATATATCAGAATGGCTTTTTGGGCTTCAAGATGGCCACTCTTAGGCTAACTTATTTCTCAGGGAGGTTGGGGTCCTACAAAACCCTTTTAGCCCAAAGAGCGTTTTGCAGTCAATTTCTTTGGTCACACTGAATCCATAGCGAGCTTGCCTGGGCTGAAACCCATTAACAAGACAATTGGCCTAAGTTGGCAGGATTCTTCTGAACCCGAAATCTGTTATAATGGGTGCGACCTTTGTGAGGGCCGCCCCTAGAAATGATGGGGAGAAGCGGCGCTCACACCAAGGGACATGTGTCTACACTCGTGTGGTTGTGGAGGGTCCACCACCGCTGCTGGCCACACCGACCCCAGCCTGAGGCCCGAGCCTAAGGCTACTGCTTCTACCACTGCTGCTGCTCTTGCTGCCGGCTGGAGCCTGGCCACAACCATGGAAAGGAGCAGAGGTCCAGGTCACCTTGATAGAGAAGCAACTGGCTGCTGTGTACCAGGCCTTGCTGGCTACAGAGCCCATTGCCTGAACAACTCTGACCAAGGTAATAACCTATCCCATCACGGGGTGGGTGCGAGACTGGACCCAAAGGCCATGGAGTGGTGTGGCACAGACACCTGCCATACATCATGTGACTGGCCACTTGTCTTTGGCATCCCCAGGGAATGGCGAAGCAGACACATTGGCCCAGATGTGCTGGCTAGAAGGAAAGCCTGCCTCTGATGTGGCCCAATGGCTACATCAGTGTTTGTTGCAAATGGGGCAAAAGACAATGTAGGCCTGTCGGCGGGGGGGTTGCCTTTTACAACTTTGAAGAAGTCAGCCGAGCCTAGGAGTGCCCTGCACGTTGTGCAGATCAGCAAACCACCAAGAGGGGCCTAAAGCGTCACTCTGCAGCCTATGGTCAGTTGCCGGTTACTGAGAGCGATTGAGGTACCCACTTTATTGGACATGTGTTGCAAGGATGGGTGCAGCAATTAGGAGTGAAATGGACATGGCCCTGGACATTTTCAACACATGGACCAACAATGGCTGGCTCTTCTGGCACCTTGGGGAAAAGGCCTAGAAGCTGTCCTTGTGTGTATTCCTGTAATAACAGCAAATTGGCCCCAGACAATCATGGTTATTTGCTTCTACGGTCTTTGTGTCCTGGTGTTAGGGTGCAGGCTTCCGAGGCTTCCCCAGAGAACAAACTACACAGGCATAGAGATGTAAATTCAAGCAAAGTCTTTATTCAGCCAACTAGTTGGGGTCCAAGTCAGCCCCGACGCAGCGGGTCTCAACAAGGACCCCGAGCACTCTGAGCCAAGGGTTTATATAGCAATTTCAAAGCACTTAACTCATAGCAATTTTCTATAACTATACATTATTCTTGCAAGACATATATCCTGGGGTTAAGCAAGGGCAGGGTAAGACTACTCCTCAATGGTTAGGGAGGTTCTGCACGATAAGCTTGGTATGTAAGATTTACTGACCAAGGTTAGCTGACCAAGGGTCACAGCTGCCCACCACCCGGTGCTCATGATTAACTTGTTTTTCAAGGCCTTACCCAGGCCCAGGGTTTTTTTTTTTTTTTTTTTTTCCTCTGAGTCACACTCTCAGAAAATGGTTTCTAGGTTTCTAAGATGGCTATGCTTATGTTAATTTACTAATCTTACTAATGCTTAGATTCTACATTTCCCCACTTTCCTTTGACCATTCCAATCATGGAATGTTTGTTTCTTCCTGCTGTGTGAGTGAATGATACTGCGGTCTCAGCATTAGCACCTGAACAGCACTCACTCTTTCCCTAACAAAGGCTATTAGCCGGTTTAAGATACAGGGACCTAAAGTGAGAAGCAGTATAAAAATAAGCAAGGGCCCTGCCAGGGTGGATATCAGGGTTGTAAACCATGGGGATTTAGTAAACTAGGATTCAAATAGCCCTTGGCAGGCCTCTCGCTCTCTCTTCCTTTGATCTGGTCTCTCTCTAAGTTTAGACATTGAATCTCTTACTATTCCGGAATGGTCTGCTGTTAAGGTTTAGCTAAGTTTTATTAGTTCTTTTTCCTGACTCTTAATGCTCTCTGCACTCCTTTACATTTCCCCCCTTTTCTTGATTAGACTGTGGAATCTTCCACAGCGGCATCTGGGTCCTGATACCTTTGACGAAGGACTAAGAGTTGGACAGTGTCAATTCTTTCCTGCACAAACTTAACAAGCCTGTTAATTATGCACAGGCCAATCGTAAACAGCAACAGCAGGATAACGAGCGGCCCCGCAACGGCCGAGAGAAGGGTAGCAAACCAAGGCTTGTATTTGAACCAAGACTCAAACCAGCCTTCGCTACTTTCATATTCTTTACGCCTCTTCTCTAAATCTTTTTTCAGTTTGGCCAAGGAATCTCTGACTGCACCTGTTTTGTCTACATAGAAACAGCACTCTTCTCTTAAGGCTGCGCATAACCCTCCTTCCTTTAAGAACAAGAGGTCCAGGCCTCTTCGGTTCTGTAGGACCACCTCGGACAAGGAGGTGAGGGATTGCTCTAGGTCTGATATTGTCTGTCGGAGTTGTTCTAGGTCTCTGTCGATTGCCAGCCTCAGGGCTGTGAGCCCCTTTTCTCGAGTTACAAGGGCTGCAACCCCCGTGCTTGCCCCTGCCATCCCTAGGGTGAAGAGGGTTCCAATGGTCAGGGCGGTAACAACCTCCCTCTTGCTCCGGTGGGGGCTCAGCCTTTCTTCCCAATAAGAAAGGAGAGATTCATGAGAATGATACATTAGGCGAGGTAGAAGGGCCACCAGCACACAAAACTCACTGTTAGCATTGAACACAGAGGTGGATAGGGCCGGAGTGAGGCCTATCTTTGAGCAGAGCCACCAGCCCGAGGAGGGTATAATCCACTTTCCCTGCTCCCACGTAGTGTTATTATAGGAGGAGCATAACTGGCTCTGGGTCGTCGGGACTGTGCCTACACACGTACCAACGACTGAGACTTGAGCGATTGTAAGTCCCCACGGTCTCCCGTCCCAGTAAGTGGGATGGGAGTTGTTGATAGTGTAGGAGCCATTTATCCCAATTGCCTCATAGAAGGGGGGTGAACCTGGGTAGCATAGCCAACAGGGATCGGTGAGGGAGGAAGTGGTGTGGTTAAGAGTCTCTACAACTGCCTGCACCATTTCCCACATGGGATTATCTAACCCGGAGGGGGTGTGCTGGGCCCATAACCCAGAGGTCGATGGACTCGGTCCTCTCGTGGGCTCTGGAGCAAGCGTTCTGGTCGGCATTTTCTCATCCTTTTTGCTCAGGCCCTTGTCCTGGATTGAAGGTTTCTGGGGATTTATAACCGAGTTGGGACCTACGGCAGCGGTGGGAGTTGACACGGTTAATTTAATGATGAGGGTCGAGTCAGCATGCCCCCCATATTTATAATACACTATTCCCCACGCTAGTCCATTTATCCAGCGCGATACCTCAGTGTTTTTGCCTGTCTCGGTGAATTGAACTCTTATCCAATCCTGGTCCGTTTTGTCACAAGCCTTGGTTTTGTAAAGGGTCATAGGCTGGTGACGAGGGATGCCCTTGTTGACATAAGTAAATTTGACAGAATCGGTTTTTGTAACTGTCCATCTCCAATCCCCATCGTTCGAGGTTACACAGTCCCAGCTGGCACAAAAGAAGTCATGCCCCCCCCCACAGTGCCTTCCTTTACCTGTTCCTGGGCAAGCATAAAACCCATGGGAGCGAGCCAAATTTGGAGGGATGGATCGGTAAACGGGGTTGATCTGTCGAAAGCAGAAATACAGGTCAGGCCACCAGGTTCCGATTGGCGCACTGTGTTGTGTGGAGTTGATGACTTCCCCATTGTCACTATCAATCAGCATCCAGGTCAGGTTCCTTGGTTGATGGGGGTTGGTGCCTCTGATCCCCACAGATGTGGCTCTCGTGAAGATCCATACTAAGGAGCTTATTAGCAGGATCTCTTTCATCTTCGGCTTAAGTGTAGTTTTAGGGGATTGGCAGGATGCTGCTGCACCTTCCACTTTTCCTTACAGGCCCCTGGGTCTTTATGAGGCAGGACTTTTCGAACGTGGGTGTGGTGTACCCAGGGAGCGATACCATCAACCTTGAGAGCAGTGGGGGTGGTAAACAATACAACATAAGGTCCTTTCCACCTGGGCTCGAGAGTCTTCACTTGATGTCTTTTGACCCATACTATATCCCCTGGGACTATGCCATGTTCCGGGCTCGGAATTTTCCCGCCCTCATAATATGCTCTGATCAGGGGCCAGATTTCTTGCTGCACTTTAGCAAGAACTTGCAACACATTCAGATAGTCAGGGGCCGGGTCCTCTGCATCGGGAAGCTGCACTCGTCGAGTTATAGGTGGAGGGGCCCCATACATTATCTCAAATGGAGTTAAACCATGTACATAGGGGGAGTTCCGAGCGCGGAAGATGGCTAAGGGAAGGAGAGTCACCCAGTCCCCACCAGTCTCCAATACCAATTTAGAAAGGGTCTCTTTCAAGGTCCGATTCATTCTCTCTACCTGCCCAGAGCTTTGTGGGTTATAAGCACAATGTAACTTCCAATCTACTCCCAAAGCTAGGGCTAGTCCTTGCAGGACTTTGCTAATGAAAGCCGGGCCGTTATCGGAACCTATTGCTTCAGGGACCCCATATCTGGGGATGATTTCTTCAATTAATCTTTTTGTTACTACCTGGCTAGTCTCATGCTTGGTTGGAAAGGCCTCCACCCACCCAGAAAAAGTATCTACCATAACTAGCAAATACCTGTATCCATACTTCCCTGGTTTTATTTCGGTGAAGTCTATTTCCCAATTCCTCCCTGGAGCCCTCCCCCTTTCCCGGGTACCTGCTGGGTGCAGCCCTCTTGGGGCTGGTCTTAGCATTGCACAGCTACTGCATTCTTTCATGATCTGGCGAGTCACCTCATTCTGGTGGGGAAACACCAACTGCGCAGACTGGAAAAGGCTGAGCAGTTTTTTTCCACCTAGATGGGTGGACTTATGCAGATTAGCAAGCAGGTACTGTCCTAATGCTTCTGGCAAGATCAATCTACCCTCCTGGTCCCTACCCCAATGTCCCTCTCCAAACACTTCCCCCGGGACTTGTTTCCTAATCCACTCAAGATCTTGAGGGGAATACTCAGGTTTGGGCGGCAGTGCGGGCAGTTCAGGTATGGGTATTTCGAGGGCCGCAAGCACAAGAGAGTCCGAGAGGGCTGCCCTTTTAGCTTCTGCATCTGCATGGCTGTTGCCGATGGCCTCGGGTGTCTTCTTTGATTGGTGGCCCGGTACATGTATAACTGCTACTGCTTTAGGTTTTTCGACAGCAGCTAATAGTCTTTGGACTTCTTGCAGATTCCTCAGTCCCTTCCCTTCCGCGGAACGGAATCCTCTTTCTCGGTAGATGGCACCATGGATGTGGACAGTGCCAAAGGCGTATCTGCTATCTGTGTAAATGTTGGCCCGCTTTCCTTCTGCTCTTTCCAGGGCCTCAGCGAGAGCAATAAGTTCCGCCTTCTGTGCTGAGGTGCCAGGGGGCAGAGCTGTGCTCCAGACAACTTCCCCATCGTGGGTTACTACTGCTGCCCCTGCTCTCCTGACCCCCTCCTGCACAAAGCTGCTCCCATCCGTATACCAATTTAGCTCACAGTTCAGTAACGGTGTGTCTTTCAGGTCTGCTCGCACCTGGATAATTTCGGAAAGGATATCTCTACAGTCATGGATGGGGGTCGTCAGATCTGGGTCCGGCAGAAGGGTGGCAGGATTTAGGGTTACCGGGTCAGAGAAGGTGATTCGGGGAGAATCTAGTAGGAGCCCTTGATAGTGGGTGAGTCTTGCGTTCGTCATCCATTTGCCTGGAGGATGCTTGAGGATCCCCTCCACGGTATGTGGTGCTGTTATTCTCAGATTTTGGCCAAAAGTCAGCTTGTCTGCCTCTTTTACCAGTAGAGCGATGGCTGCTAGGATACGCAGACAAGGTGGCCACCCGGAGGCCACTGGGTCTAGCCGCTTGGACAAATAAGCCACAGGTCTCTTCCACGGGCCCAGCTGCTGAGCCAGAACTCCTTTAGCTACTCCCTTCTTTTCATCTACAAACAGGATAAAGGGTTTTTCTGGGTCTGGCAGAGATAGGGCGGGGGCCCGGAGGAGAGCTTCTTTTAGTCTGTCAAATGCCTCTTGTTGTTCCTGCATCCATTGCCAGCCCGGCCCTTCTTTGGTTGCTTCATATAGTGGTCGGGCTATTTCTGCGTACCCTGGAATCCAGAGCCTGCAAAACCCGGCTGAGCCAAGAAATTCTCTCACTCCCCGGGGTGAGGAAGGGATGGGGATAGCCAGGACAGTTTGCTTCATGGCCTGTGTTAGCCACCTGGCCCCATTAGATATTGTGTACCCCAAGTAGACTACTGACCTCTGACAGATGTGGGCTTTCTTGGCGCTGGTTCGATATCCCAGTTCACCTAGTTCAGCCAGCAAGTTCCCCGTGGCTTCTTCGCACTCTTCACGGGTTTCTGTGGCCAGCAACAGGTCATCTACATACTGCAACAACGTCACGTGGGGGTGGCTCCTGCGAAAGGGCTCCAAGTCCTGGCTTAGGGCTTCATTGAATAAGGTGGGAGAGTTCTTGAAGCCCTGAGGCAGTCTAGTCCAGGTAAGCTGCCCTTTTCTTCCTCCCCCTGGCTCTTGCCACTCAAAGGCAAACAAAGGCTGACTAACTTCAGAGAGTGGAATACTAAAGAAGGCATCTTTCAGGTCCAGAGTAGTATACCACACATGCGTGGGTGGCAGGTGGCTGAGTAAGGTGTAAGGGTTGGGCACTGTAGGATGGATGTCTTCTACCCTCTCATTGACTTTCCGCAAGTCTTGCACTGGCCTATAATCTTTACTGCCAGGCTTCCTCACTGGAAGCAGAGGCGTATTCCATGCAGATTGGCAGGTCTTAAGGATTCCTGTCTCTAACAGTCTATGGATATGGGGTGCTATCCCTTCCCTAGCCTCTTCTGGCATTGGATATTGCCGGACCCGGATGGGTAGAGCTGCGGCTTTGAGTTGAACAACAACCGGGGATAGGTGTTTAGCGAGACCAATTCCTCCGGTCTCAGCCCATGCGGAAGGGAACTTCTGTACCCAAGAGTCTATCTCTCCCTGGCCCCCCTTTTCTTGATCCGCCTGAAACAGACGATGTTCATCGGCCAGGGAAAGAGTTAACACATGCGCCGGTTGTAGGGGCTGCCCTTCTTTGTCCATGATTTTTATCCCTTCAGGTTCAAAATGAATGCGAGCCCCGACCTTGGTTAATAAGTCTCTGCCCAGCAACGGTGCGGGGCTTTCGGGTATGACCAGGAATGAGTGAGAGACCTGATGCCTTCCTAGGTCCACTTTTCTGTTAGTAGTCCAGGCACATTTCCTGGACCCTGTCGCTCCCTGGACTATACTTGTGCGTCCTGGGTTTAGGGGGCCGTGGGCCTGGTTGAGAACTGAATACTGTGCCCCAGTATCTACCATAAACCCAATGGGAGTCCCCTCCACGCACAGGGTTACCCAGGACTCGGGGAGGGGTGCCGAGCCCCGTCTCCGTCAATCCTCCTCTCCTAGGTGCAGGGTCTTAACAGGGTTCCCTCTCCCTTGTTCCCTCCTTTGGGGGCACTCCCTCTTCCAATGTCCATATTTCTTACACAGGGCGCACTGATCTTGTCCTAGTCAGGATTGACGGGGTCCTGTTCCTTGAGGTGGCCTAGGGCCTTCCTTCACTCCGGCCAGGAATATCCTGGCCATCTCTTCCCTCTGCTTCTTGTTCTCCCTTTTCTGAAATTCCCTGTCTTCCTTCCTATTTTTCTCCTGCATTACCCATTTCTCTTTCCTCAGCCTTTCTTCTCTATCTTCCGGAGTTTCTCTAGCATTGAAGACCTTCTCTGCCTGCTGCAGCAGCTCTCTAATAGAGATCTCCCCTAGGTCCTCCCGCTTGTGGAGTTTTCTCCGGATATCGGGGGCTGCCTGGTTGATGAATGAGAGGACTACAGCTGACCTATGTTCCTCTGCTTCCGGGTTTATGGGGGTGTACTGCCTGTAAGCGTCAAACAGCCTTTCCAGATACGCGGCTGGGCTTTCCATTTCCCCCTGAACAATAGTTTTTACCTTAGCCAAGTTAGTGGGCCGTCTGGCGGCCGCCCGGAGACCGGTCATCAGAGTCTGGCGGTAGACCCGGAGACGCTCCCTACCTTCTGCAGTTCCGAAGTCCCAATCTGGGCGCATAAGTGGGAACGCCTCGTCGATGATGGGCTGGAGGGTAGTGGGTCTTCCATTTTCTCCGAGGACATTTTTCCTGGCTTCATTGAGGATACGCTCTCGTTCTTCAGTTGTGAAGAGAGTGCGGAGTAATTGCTGGCAGTCGTCCCATGTGGGACGATGGGTAAACATAATGGACTCCACTAAACCTATAAGACACTTGGGGTCCTCTGAGAAGGGAGGATTCTGAGTCCTCCAATTATAAAGGTCACTAGATGAAAAGGGCCAATATTGATATTGCTGAGCAATGCCGGTACCGATGGCACGCACAGGCAGAACTGGCACTGCTCCTCCTGAGGTGGAGGAGGGAGCCTCCCCTTCTTGTTCCCTGGCCCCTCTAGACCTTAGCTGCATTCCTCCAGTTCTACCTGGCGCCCAGCGTGGGGCCAGGGCGGGGGAGTGTGAGGAAGCTCTTTCCGGCCTCCCGCCTCCCTCTGCTGAAGAATCTGGGGAAGCTGCAGCCGCCTGGTTCCCGCTGGGTTCCCTAGCCGCATTTTCTATCCCCCCGGCAGCTTCACCCCTCTCCTCTGCATACGGGGGTGGCTGCTCAATCGACGGGAGGGGGTAAAGAGGAGAACTGTCGGGGAGGACAGGCGGCGCACTTGGGCGCACAGGATTTCTGGCCCTGCGATCAGAGGGCTTTGATTTTTCCTGGGCAACTAGGACGGAGGTCTTTTGTGGGTCAGTATGAGGTTTCTCCACCAAAAAGGGCTCCAACCAGGAAGGGGGATTCTCGGCCAAATTTTCCCAGACAAGAATATAGGGAAGTTGGTCAGGGTGGCCCTCAGGACCTGGCCGGGAGATAATGGCTTTGATCTTGCCAATAAGGTCCAAAGAAAGAGACCCCTGGGCCGGCCAGCCTACTCCAAAGGAAGGCCACTCGACTGAGCAAAAGGTGTCGAGCTTACCCTTCTTGATGCCAAGGCTCATACTTAAGGCCTGTTCCTTGACCTTGGGGAAATGGGAGAGGATCAGACTCTTAGGAGTAGCCTGAGTCTGACCCATGGTGAGAAAGAAGAAGAAAAAGAATATGAGGGAGACAAAGGCGAAGGATGAAGATGCCACTTCAAACAAAATGACTGTTGTATGTGCTTATAAACGAGTGCCTGTCGTTGCACAGTTTTTCTTCCGCGGGGGACGCGAATTTATCTGGGATTCGCGGCTGTGACCCCCTTATCCTGTCACGGGAGTCTTCTAGCGGTGGGCGCCCTAATGGCTCTTAATTGCCCGACCCGTGCCCGCAGGAAATGATGTAGTGGCAGAAAGGAGGAACAGACAAACAAAATGACTGTTGTATGTGCTTGTGAACGAGTGCCTGTCGTTGCACAGTTTTTCTTCCGCGGGGGACGCGAATTTATCTGGGATTCGCGGCTGTGACCCCCTTATCCTGTCACGGGAGTCTTCTAGCGGCGGGCGCCCTAATGGCTCTTAATTGCCCGACCCGTGCCCGCGGGGAATGATATAGTGGCAGAAAGGAGGAACGGAGAGAGCAGGAGAACCTTAGAACAAGGAAACTTAAAATGAGAAGTGCAAAAAGAAATATAAACCAAAACCAAAACACAGTAAAACAATCAATGATAACACCAAACATACACACCACATCTGATCGCACTCGTTCGGACCGGTCCTTCTCTCACTCTGGTGCGCACCACACTCACCACTTTCAGGGTCCTCAAAAACTCTCGTAATTCTCCCGAAGGGCGTCCACTCGGACTGCCGCAGGGTGACGAGCTCGATCTTTTCCTCCTCGGGTGCCAGTTTTCTGCCGATCGGATTTGCCTTCCTAAGGCCGAGTCACTCGGACCCTAGGGCCAGGATTGGTTACCTGGACTTTTACCCAGGGTCACTAACCTGGGGGCCGGGACTACCAGCCCGGACTTCCTCACTCGGGACCACTAACCCGAGACCATACACGGGATGGCGACTCCCGCTTTATAATGGATTTATGCAGACACGAGGGGGCGACCCTCGAATTACACTGCCCCGTCCGGACAATTAGACCTTGCCTCCAGCTGTCCTTTGTTCTCAGGGAAGCCGCTCGAATCCCGGACGAGCCCCCAAATGTTAGGGTGCAGGCTTCCGAGGCTTCCCCAGAGAACAAACTACACAGGCATAGAGATGTAAATTCAAGCAAAGTCTTTATTCAGCCAACTAGTTGGGGTCCAAGTCAGCCCCGACGCAGCGGGTCTCAACAAGGACCCCGAGCACTCTGAGCCAAGGGTTTATATAGCAATTTCAAAGCACTTAACTCATAGCAATTTTCTATAACTATACATTATTCTTGCAAGACATATATCCTGGGGTTAAGCAAGGGCAGGGTAAGACTACTCCTCAATGGTTAGGGAGGTTCTGCACGATAAGCTTGGTATGTAAGATTTACTGACCAAGGTTAGCTGACCAAGGGTCACAGCTGCCCACCACCCGGTGCTCATGATTAACTTGTTTTTCAAGGCCTTACCCAGGCCCAGGGTTTTTTTTTTTTTTTTTTTTTTCCTCTGAGTCACACTCTCAGAAAATGGTTTCTAGGTTTCTAAGATGGCTATGCTTATGTTAATTTACTAATCTTACTAATGCTTAGATTCTACATTTCCCCACTTTCCTTTGACCATTCCAATCATGGAATGTTTGTTTCTTCCTGCTGTGTGAGTGAATGATACTGCGGTCTCAGCATTAGCACCTGAACAGCACTCACTCTTTCCCTAACAAAGGCTATTAGCCGGTTTAAGATACAGGGACCTAAAGTGAGAAGCAGTATAAAAATAAGCAAGGGCCCTGCCAGGGTGGATATCAGGGTTGTAAACCATGGGGATTTAGTAAACTAGGATTCAAATAGCCCTTGGCAGGCCTCTCGCTCTCTCTTCCTTTGATCTGGTCTCTCTCTAAGTTTAGACATTGAATCTCTTACTATTCCGGAATGGTCTGCTGTTAAGGTTTAGCTAAGTTTTATTAGTTCTTTTTCCTGACTCTTAATGCTCTCTGCACTCCTTTACACTGGATGCACCCCCTGGCTGCAGCTGCTGCGTGATGGCTGGAATGGAAGAGCTTTGGACTTAATCTGCAGGGGACTTTGAACCTAGGTGAATCCTCTGGCTTGAGAATTATGATTGTGTTGCTGTTGTCAAGAAAATAATGTTTAAAGTGAGGCTTGACTCTGTCTAATGTTTGGTAAAAGTTTTGTGAGCAATCTAGCATGATTGTTAGGAATGAGTAAACAAGTGTAGAAACGTATTTTGTGCTTAGTGAGATATTGTGCTGTAAAGTACATTTGCTTAATCTGCATAGGCTGAATCCTTTGGCTTGAGGATTATCAAGATTTTATTGCTGCTGCTATTGTATGTTACTAGGTTGGTCGGAAGAGGGGGATGGAGTAAATTTGTAAGGCAAGATTTCTGGAAGGGTGGATTTTGAGTAAAATTGTAGCATTTCCAGAATATCTCGCCTGGCTTTTAGTATGTCTGCATATCAATAGGCATTCAGAGGTGGAAAGAGGTATGGCTTTAGTGTATTTGCATCTTTCCTCCGGGGTGGAGAAGTTCATCTCCATATCAATGGGTGATTACCTGGGCAACAGAGGGCTTATCAGTACCTGAGAGGTGAGAAGGAAGGCCGGTGGTTGCTGCTTGAGCAGGAGAGAGAAAGATGGCCCGGACGGCAGTTTTGTAAGACCCTTCTACCCCAAAGAGCATTTTGTGGTCAATTTCTTTGGTCACACTGAATCCATAGCAAGCCCGGGCTGAAACCCATTAACACGACACTTTTTCTTAAGACAAGGACAATAGGCTTACTCTTACATTTTTTAAAAAGCATATTAAGAATTTATTCCCAAAGCCAGGATATATATTACCTTGAGAAAAATGTGTATCCATCATGGATATTGCTTAATAACATACAATATTAAACAATATCTGTGATGGATTGTGGGTAAAATTGTAATATTTCCCGAATATCTCACCTGGCTTTAGTACATCTGCATATCAATAAGTGTTCACAGGTGGAAAAAAGTATGGCTTTAGTTTATTTGCGTCATTCCTCAGGGGTGGAGTGAAGTTCATCTCCATATCAATGGGTAATCACCTGGGCAACAGGACTTATCTATACCTGAGAGGTGAGGGGGAGGGCTGGTTTTTGCTTCTGCCAGAGCAGAAGAGAGAAATGGCTTCAGACTGCAGTTTGTAAGCAATAAACGAATTTTAAACTTTATTTCTCCCTTTGACTGATTTCATTTTTTAGAGGTATTTTCCCCCGGATTTCTTCTTCTTGGACCTACATGGATACACATTTGTGTGTCAATAATAGTAAGCATTATCCATAAGGAATGACTATTTTTTAGTTTTTAAAAAAAGCTAAATTGATTTGGTTTAATTAATTCCATATGTTAACACCCAAATAAAGCCTGAGTTGTTATCGGAATACATCCTTTTTCAAATGCTTACATCTATATGATGGGGGCGGCCTTTGTCTTCTCACATGTCTGAACGCGGAATGGGAAAGCACCTTCCCCCACGTCTGAATGCTGCATGGGGAAGCACCTGCTTAAGAACAACTGGTGCAGTCCTTGGACGTTATCTGCCCCCTGAAGTGTATCTTGTCTTCGAAAACGAGCCAAGAAGCCTCGCCCTGAAAACAGGGAGACCTTGAGGACTTGTGAAAACACCGCATCTGCTTACTGGGCAGACTTTAAGAAAATCTACAAAGTGCTCTGGCCTGTCCCCCTTGAGAAGGGAAAGATGAGTATAGCACTTGGCTGAGGTCCGAGAAAGGCGGTATAAAAATAAAGGTGCTGCACCACATCAGGGCTGCAGCCATTGTCTGTCTGTGTTGTCTGTGTTTTTTGTTCTCTCATTTCACCCAAAGAAAACGAGCGGCACGCAACACTATATGTAACCATAGCTTCAAAGAATGTGATTCAATTTTTCTATTCCCTAATCTATTTAATTTTTAAATTTATTACCTTTTGGCCCTCTTCAACCAATTCTCTCACCCCCACCACTAGCATCTACCAATCTGTTCTCTTTATCTGTGAGCTTGATTTTTGTTTTGTTTTAGATGCCATGTGAAGGGTCCCCACCAGTAAGATGGCGAACTTCCGGCTTCTTTTCGGGGTCCTCGGTTCAAGCCGGCGCCACCTGAAGCCCAATCACCTCTCGCCCCCCTCCCAATCCCAGCACCTAGCCAACAGCCACCAGCCCCGTAGAAGTAACACCACAATCACCCTATGCCCCATCCTATATATCCCAGCACCTTTCCCTAATAAAGCGGAACTCTCCGGTAAATTGCTGTTGTGTGTCGCTCCTTTCCTTTCATTGGTGCCGAAACCCGGGAGACAGGACACCCCAACTGGGCCCCGTCTTCCCCCAACATCAGCAGCAGCTTGCCCTCGTCCTCTTTTTCCGGCGCTGGCTCATCACACTCACCACTCCTCTCTGGCCTTTAGGTAAGTCCCCCCCCCCCCCCCCCCCCCCCCGGGGTGGGCCACTCTTCCCTGAGCTATCGCAGTGCCATTGACCGTGATCATCCGGCAAGGCCCTGACGCTCGGGGACGAGGAGGGAACGCTCCCCGCCTCAGGCCTTCACGGCTGCGGCGGACCCTCAGGCCCCTCCCCCGACAGCCATAAATCCCTGCCTCAGGCCCTCACGGCTGCAGCGGACCCTCAGGCCCCTCCTCCAAAAGCCATAAACCCCCACCTCAGGCCTTCACAGCTGCAGCAGACTCTCAGCCCCCCCCCCAACAGCCATAAATGAGGTGACTCCTTTGCGGATGAGAACGCTCCTTTTCCTGCTCCCTCCTCCTTCTGTTCCGTCCGCCGAAACCTGTTCGGCCTGCCGAAAACGCCTAGCGCTAGGTACCTCGTGACTCCGGCACTCTGCCTTCTTAGGGAAGTTTGGGTGACGACCCACACTTCCCAAGAAATTCCGACTCATATACGAGTTTCCGCAGACCACCAAGGATCATCGGGGACGCCCTTTGTCTCCTTGTGGTCTGCCTCCAGTCAGAGGATCCCCGTTCGTCTTCCCCTGTTTGTCTCCTTCTCTGTCCTTTAGCCATTTTGTCTCCTTGTGGTCTGCCTCCAGTCTGAGGATCTCCGTTCGTCTTCCCCTGTTTGTCTCCTTCTCTGTCCTTTAGCCATGGGAGCCTCCTCATCCCTCCCTGAAAGTTCACCTCTTGAATGCCTGCTTAAGCATCTGGCTACCCTCTCCCTGACGCCTGATATAAAACCAAAACTTCTCCGTAAATATTGCTCCCAAGATTGGCCGACATACCCCCTAGACAATAACAACCAATGGCCCGCAGGGGGAACTCTTGATCCTAACATCACTCGCAATCTCTTTAACTACTGCCAGCGCCTGAAAAAATGGAAGGAGATTCCCTATATCGAAGCTTTTCGCCTCCTAGCTCAAAATCCCAGCCTCTGCACCACCTGCTCCCCGCCCCAAGTTCTCCTAGCCTGCAAGCCGTCTCCCTCCCCTCCACACACTCCCAGTCCCTCTTCAATTACCTTTGACCCGGCCGACGAGCCTCCGCCATACAGACTTCCCCCTTCAGCCCCTCCCCCTCCTACAACCCCTCCACCCTCCGCCGCCACTGCCGCCTCTTTCCCCATGGCAGAAGCCTCCCATCCTCTCCCTTCCCCTTCTTCTCCTACAACAGCCCCCCCCTTCCTCTACCGCCGCCACCGCTGCCGCTTCCCCCGCAGCAGAAGCTTCCCATCCTCTCCCTTCCCCTTCTCCTTCTACAACAGCCCCTCCCCCTTCCTCTACCTCCACCACTGCTGCCGCTTTCCCCGCGGCAGAAGCTTCCCATCCTCTCCCTTCCCCTTCTTCTCCTACAACAGCCCCCCCCCCTTCCTCTATCGCCGCCGCCTCCTCCCCCCCCGCAGAAGCCTCCCATCCTCTCCCTTCCCCCTCCTCCACCATCTCCTCCTGCACCTCACCACCTCCTCCTCTGTCCCCCTCACCTTCCCCCCTCCCGCAAATCAAGCCTGAGCCTTTCAGCCCCCCTCTAACTAAGTTCCAAGAGCCTCGTCCATCTTTGCCCCCTCAGATTCGGTCCCGAGAGCCTCCCAAAATTATCGCGGCTTTGCCCCCATTACCTGTTTCCCCTGCACAGACTGAGCCAGAACCCTTCAGTCCCCCTCAGACTCGGTCCCGAGGGCCTCCAAAAATTATCGCCCCGCTCCGGGAAGTAGCAGGATCCGAAGGCATCTTGCGTGTTCACATCCCTTTCTCCTTAGGAGATTTAGCCCAACTAGAGAAACGCCTAGGTTCCTTTTCCACTGATCCCACGACCTACATCAGGGAGTTTCAATGGACCCTCCAGTCTTACAGCCTCACGCATCATGACATCTTCATGCTCCTGGCCAATACTCTCCTCCCTGAGGAGCGTAGACGAGCTTGGGACTTCGCCCAAATGCATGCTACCGAAACCCACAGGACTGACCCCACCTGTCCCCCTGGTCCCACTGCTGTCCCCGAACAAGACCCACACTGGGATTATAACACCGCTGTGGGTCTCCACTCTCGAGATATTTTTGCCTCCTGCTTAATAGCAGGTCTAAAAAAGGCAGCTCGTAAAGTAGTCAATTTTCAAAAGCTCCAAGACATAATTCAAAAGAGAGATGAAACCCCCTCCGAGTTCTTAGATAGACTCACTCAAGCCCTATTACAGTATACCAGCCTGGACCCAGAAACACCTGAAGGAAGACAGGTCCTTATGACATACTTCCTAGCTCAAAGCTACCCCGACATTAAAGCTAAACTCAAAAAGTTAGAACAGGGCCCCGCTACCCCACAGACTGAGATCCTAACAGTGGCCTTTAAAGTCTTCCATAACCGGGAGGAGGAGAAAGAACGCCGTAAACAAAAAGCTGATCAGGCCAATTTCCAGATGTTGGCCCAGCTGATAAAACCACAACCTGGGCGCCCCTCTACAGACAAGCCCCCCCAAGGAGCTTGTTTCAAGTGCGGAAAAGAGGGACATTGGTCAAGGGCGTGCCCCTCCCCCAGATCTCCTACCACCCCATGCCCCAGATGCCACAAAAAGGGCCACTGGGGGTCTGATTGCCCAACCACCCGAAGGGGAGGCTGGACGAACAACCCCCATCCTAAGCCCACCGTAGTGGGGCTGGCAGAAGAAGATTGACGGGGCCCGGGGGCTTCTCGCCCGACCATTTCCATCACCAAACAGGAGCCCAGGGTTACTTTAACAGTAGACGGTCGCCCCATCTCCTTCCTCCTAGATACAGGAGCCACCTTCTCAGTCTTGCGAGAATACCGGGGCCCTACCACGCCAGCCATTACTCCTATAGTCGGGGTAGGAGGTAAACAGATTTTCCCATTAAACCCCCCACCCCTTTTATGCACAATCCTAGACAGTCCCATACCTTTCTCCCACTCCTTCCTAGTTATGCCCCAGTGTCCCATCCCCTTACTAGGACGGGACATCCTTTCCCTCCTCCACGTTTCCATAACTATATCCAATCCCACAGCCCCCAGTACTCCCTTTCTGATGGCCCTCATAGCCGACAACCCCCCTCTACCCAATGAAAGCTCCAGTTCTGCCCTTATACACCCTGTAAATCCCAAAGTTTGGGACATTACAAGCCCCTCCATGGCCCTATGTCCCCCTGCCTCTATCAAATTACGTGACCCCTCTCAGTATATCTGTCAGGCCCAATACCCCCTAACCACTTCAGCCCTCATAGGCCTCCAACCCATCATTCAAGATCTCTTAAACAAAAACTACCTCAGACCCACTCACTCCCCATTTAATACCCCCATATTAGCTGTTAAAAAAAACAACGGATCTTTCCGCCTTGTCCAAGACCTTCGCCTCATCAACATAGCCGTTGTCCCTATCCATCCCTTAGTTCCAAATCCATACACCCTTTTATCGCAGATCCCTGCTTCTGCATCCCACTTCTCAGTCCTAGATCTCAAGGACGCATTTTTTTCTATTCCCCTAGACCCCTCCTCCCAAGATTTTTTTGCCTTCACCTGGACGGACCCATACACCAGACATTCTGTTCAGCTTACTTGGACAGTTTTACCACAAGGCTTCCGAGATAGTCCCCATATTTTTGGACAAGTCCTAGCTCAAGACCTCAAACAGTTTCACCATGATCACCCCGAGTCCACTTTATTACAATATGTAGATGATCTTCTGCTCTGCAGTCCCTCGTGGGAACAGTCTCAACTTGACACTGCGTCTCTACTTAACCTTCTAGCTTCCAGAGGTTACCGAGTATCCCCTGCCAAAGCTCAAATCTCTTCCCCTTCTGTCACTTACCTTGGATTCCTTCTGTCTCAGCAAAGAAAGTCCATTACCTTAGACAGAAAACGACTCCTCTCTGACCTGCCCGTTCCCAAAACCAAGACAGAAATCCTTTCCTTTCTAGGCTTGGCTGGGTATTTTAGAGCGTGGATCCCTAACTTCTCCCTGTTGGCAAGACCCCTAAAGGACCTCAGCAAGGGCCCCCCTGAAGAACCATTATCATCCTCACCCCGACACTCCTTCATTAAGCTCCGTCAAGCCCTTGTAAAAGCTCCAGCTCTCCATCTCCCTGATTTGTCAAAACCCTTCTCATTATACATTCATGAGAGGTCCAGTCAAGCTCTAGGAGTCCTAGGCCAATATTATGGCCCATCCTTTGCCCCAGTAGCTTATCTCTCCAAGCAATTAGACCCCACAGTTCGGGGATGGGCCCCCTGCCTACGGGCATTAGCCGCTGGACAGCTCTTGCAGAAAGAAGCTCATAAACTAACATTCGGAGCGCCACTTACCATTCTGTCCCCACATCACCTAAAAGATCTCTTAACCTACAAAAGTTTACAGACTCTCCCCCCCTCCAGACTCCTCACCTTACTGTCCTCTTTCCTCCAAAATCCAAACATTTCTTTCCTCCCCTAAATCCGGAGACTCTTCTTCCTCTGCCCTACTCTCCTCATACTCCCTCGCATGATTGCCTAGAAGCCCTTCACAACTTCCTTCCATGCCACTCCACGATCTCCGAAGGAGCCCTCTCACACTCCGACCTCATCTGGTTTACTGATGGGTCCTCCTTTAAACATGAGGGCATCCACTACTCAGGATATGCAGTAGTCTCCCTCGAAGATGTCATTGAAGCACGAGCCCTACCCCCTGGTACAACCAATCAGCAGGCTGAACTCATTGCAGCCACCAGAGCTTGCACTCTGGCCCGGGACACGTCTCTCACATTGTACACTGACTCCAAGTACGTATTCCACATTCTCTTGTCCCACGCGGCAGTATGGAAAGAACGAGGCCTCATCACCACAAAAGGGAATTCCATAACTAATTCAGCCTTAATTACTAAACTTTTAGAGGCTTCACAACTCCCACACCGACTAGGCATAGTCCACTGCAAATCACATCAAAAAGATGACTCCCCCATTGCAAGAGGTAACAACAAGGCCGACAGAGTAGCCCGGTCAGTTGCCCTATCAGAAAACGCACCAGGCAACAATCCGTCTGCCCTTGCAGTTTTAGCCTTATCACAAGATGCCCTCTGCTCTCAGGACAAAGAGTCTCTCTTCCGCCTCTTACATGACCTGTTCCACCCCAGCCCCCAATCCTTAATCCATTTTTTACAATCTTTTTTTCCTCTCTCTCCTGAAGACAAAACCCTACTTAACCAAATAACCTGCAAGTGCACCATCTGCCAACGCACTAACCCTAATACCCCCCTCAAAGCCCGACCCTTCCCGGCTCATCAAGCAAGGGGTAATGTCCCCGCTGCAGATTGGCAAATAGACTTCACTAACATGCCCCCTGTACGACGTACCAGATACCTACTCGTGCTAGTAGATACATTTTCAGGATGGGTTGAAGCTTTCCCCACCACTAACAAATGAGCATCCGTAGTTGCCTCTATCCTCCTCACCCAGATCTTTCCTAGGTTCGGGATGCCCACTTCCCTCCAATCAGATAACGGCCCTGAGTTCACTGCCCAAATTATCCAGAACCTCTCCAAGTCGCTCTCGCTCCCCTGGCATTTACATTGTCCTTATCGACCACAAGCTTCAGGAAAAGTAGAAAGAGCCAATAGGACTCTAAAAGACATCCTGACCAAACTATCTCTAGAACTACACCTTGACTGGGTTCGCTTACTTCCCTTAGCTCTACTCCGCATTCGAGCCCTCCCAAAGAAACCTTCCTTCTTGTCACCCTTTGAGATCATGTACAGCCGCCCGATTCTACCCCCGGGGCTCCCTTCCCACAAAGGACCAATTCCTCCCAATATAGCCCTTCCACTACTCTCTCTCCTCCGCACTGAATTGTGGAAATATCAAGATTGGCTCCTTCCTGATCCATCCGCCTCCCAAAATCCTCCTGTCTTACAGCCCGGCCAACTAGTGTTTTATAAGCCACCAGAGGATCAGCCCTCTCTCACCCCGAAATGGGAAGGTCCACACCCAGTTATTCTCTGCACCCCCTCGGCTGCCAAGCTCTCACTGCCTGATAACTCTGTCACCCCTTGGATTCATATCTCCAGGTTGAAACCAAATACCCAAGACTCACCTTCTCTGGACACCCAAGACCCATCAGTCACAATCCAGAGTCCTTCGGACACAGCCCAAGACGCTGTCTACTCTACCACGCCTCATCCCTCTGATCCCTTGAAGCTCCACATCTCCCGTGCACCCTCTTTGCCATCCATACCTGAATCATGACTTTTTCCTCCTTTACTGCTCTCTCGCTTTTTTCCCTCATTCCTATTGTCTTCCCTGCCGCCCCATCCTCCTTTGTATGGCGATTCAAAGTCAAGCAGACTTACACACAGCATCAAACAAAAGTTACTGCCCTCATTGCCACATCAGACTGCCCTCTGAAAGGCTGCTCTGAGCCTTTGTACCTCCACTTTCCTCCCTCCACTGAAGTATTCATTTACAGCTACCTTTATTCTCCCTACCTCTGCTTCCTCTATGACCAAAGACAAGCCTATTGCAGGCGATGGCCAGACACCTACGGGGGATGCCCCTACTGGTCTTGCACCATTCACTACATGGGTGACTTCCAGTACCCACAGTATTACTCCTCCAACCGTTTCATGAAATATCCCAACGGCTCATTCTCCTTATCAATCCCAGATCCCTGGGACTCTCGATGGGCTGCTGGAGTAACAGCCTCAGTTTACTACAAGGGGTCCTCGACCCCCCACGGTACCCTTCATATCTCTCGAGAGTATGTTCCCTCTCGCTCCCAGATCTCTCAAGTTGCATCAGATATCAGACATTCCGAAAAAGTCATTATCCAAACTCTTGACGGCGCCTCTTCATCTTATTCCTCCTACTCTTGGTTACAGCTCATTAAAGACACCACCATCTTTCTCAACCACACCCTCAACACCGCCAATTGTTTCTTGTGCGCATCACTACAGCGCCCACTGCTGGCCGCCGTGCCCCTTAATATTTCCAACTACTCCTTCCATGCAGAAGGACAACCCCTCCGTCCCCTGGCAGACATACCCCTATGGGAGCCAGAATACCCAGATAATCTCACCATCCACCACTGTGTAGGCCCAACTCCACCCCCCTCCAGTGCACTTCACTGCCTCTCTATCTACACCCCTACCTCCGGCTCTAAGACTTTTACACAACCGGGACACTTCTTTTGGTGTAATGGCAGCCTTTTCAACTCACTGCTTCTCAACTCCGATACACCCTGCATTCTCGTCACCCTAATCCCACAGCTTACACTTTACAGCATGGCAGAATTCCTTGAGCTCCAACCTCCCTTGCACTCGCGCACAAAAAGGGCTGCTTTCCTTCCCATCATGGTCGGTATCTCTTTAATCACCTCAGCCATTGGGGTGGGGTTTTCAGGAGGAGCCTTGGGTCACTCTCTATGGGCAGTTAGAGATCTCGACGCCAAACTTGAGGGAGCCCTGGCATCCACTGCCGATTCCCTAGCCTCTCTCCAAAGACAAGTCACTTCGCTAGCTAAAGTCACCCTTCAAAACCGGCGGGCCCTAGATCTGCTTACAGCCAGAAGGGTGGCACCTGCGTCTTCCTCCAGGAAGAGTGCTGCTATTACATCAACGAATCCGGCATTGTAGAAACTGACATCACCAAACTCACTGACCTTGCCTCCAGCCTCCACTCTGCTTCCAATTCCAACCCATTCTCGTCAATACTAACAAACCCCCTCCTCACCTGGCTCTGGCCCATTGCAGGCCCCATAATAGTCATTCTTCTTGTCTGTCTCTTCTTACCCTGTATAATAAAGTTCATCAAATCCCAAGTCGGGAAAATCTCTAATCAAGCTTTCAACCAGCTTTTACTCAGGAACTACCAGCTTCTGGCCACGGAAGACCCCTCACCCTCACGTGACCTCCTCACCACATGCTGAGATGGACCCCTCTCTCCGCTGGAAACTGTTCCTGGAAACAATGGCCGCAGACGCCTGGCTCCTGACACCCATATCCTCTTGGCACCATTGGAATCAACAGGTCCTCAACCTATGGTTACAGGGAACCTTCATTGATTTCCAACCTGAAGAAGTCCACATCTACTCATCCTTACTGTGGGGAGTCCTGTCAACCCTTTCCTCCCAATTCTCAAACCCTCACTCCCTTCTCCGCCCCTGTTCAGCAGGAAGCAGTCAGAAAGAAAGCAACGCCCACAAACCCATAGAGGAGAAAGGGGGGAATGAAGGGTCCCCACCAGTAAGATGGCGAACTTCCGGCTTCTTTTCGGGGTCCTCGGTTCCCGCCGGCGCCACCTGAAGCCCAATCACCTCTCGCCCCCCTCCCAATCCCAGCACCTAGCCAACAGCCACCAGCCCCGTAGAAGTAACACCACAATCACCCTATGCCCCATCCTATATATCCCAGCACCTTTCCCTAATAAAGCGGAACTCTCCGGTAAATTGCTGTTGTGTGTCGCTCCTTTCCTTTCACCATGTATAAGAGCATATGGTATGTGTCTTTCTCCCTCTTTCTTACTTCACTTAGCCTAGTGCCCTTGAGGCCCTCCCATGTTGTCTCAAATGGCAAGATTTCATTCTTTTTATGTCTGAATAATATTCCATTGAAATATGTGCCATATTTTTTAAAATCTATTCATCCATTGATAGACACTTAGATTGTTTTCTTATCTTGGCTATTGTAAATAATGCTGCAATGAATATGGGGGTGCATATGTCTTTTTTGAGTATTTTTGTTCTCTTCAGATAAATATCCAGAAGTGGAATTTCTGGATCATATGATAGTCTATTTTTCATCTTTTGAGGAACCTCCACACTGTTTTCCATGGTGGCTGCACCAACTTACATTCCCAAAATAGTGCACAAGGGTTCCCTTTCCTCCACATCTTGACCAACACTTGTTATTTCTTGTCTTTTTATAATAGCCATTCTAACAAATGTCAGAAGAACTCTGTGATTTTGATTTCCAGTTCCATGATCAGTAATGATATTGAGCATCTTTCTGTGTACTTGTATGTCTTCTTTGGAAAATATGTCTATTCAGATCTTCTAACCATTTTTTTAATTGAAGTATAATTGATACACAATCTTATATTGGTTTCAAATATACAACATAATGGTTCAATAGTTACCCATATTATTAAATCCTCATCCCTTCTAGTGCACTACTATCTATCAACATATAAAGATGTTACAGAGTCACTGACTATATCCTCCATGCTGTACTACCATCCCTGAACCATTTTTTAACTGGTTGTTTTATTGCTAGAGTTGTATGAATTCTTTGTATATTTTGGACATTAACCCCTTATCAGATATGTGATTTGCAAATATTTTCTCCCATTCAGTAAATTACCTTTTTATTTTATTGATTGTTTCATTTGCTCTGCGGAACCTTTTTTAGTTTAATATAGTCCCACTTGTTTATTTTTGCTATTGTTACTTTTGCTTTGGGTGTCAGATTCAAAAAATCATTGCCAAGGCCTATATCAATTAACTTACCACCTGTTTTCTTCTAGGCATTTTATTTAGGTTTCAGGTCTTACGTTCAAGTTTTTTATCTATTTTGAGTTAAGTTTTTCACATGGTGTAAGATGGTAGTCCAGTCTCATTCTATTGCATGTGGCTATCAGGTTTTCCCAGCACCATTTATTAAAGAAACCATCCATTCTCCATTGTATATTCTTGGCACTTTTGTCCTAAATGAATGGCATGGGTTTATTTCTAGGCAGGTATTCTGTTCCATTGATCTGTGTCTCTTTTTATGCTAATAACATTCAGTTTTAATTTTATAGGTTTGTAATAGAGTTTGAAATCAGGGAGTGTGACACCTCCACCTTTGTTCTTTCTGAAGATTGCTTTGGCTCTTCAAGGTCTTTTGTGGTTCCCTATACATTTTAGGATTGTTTTTTCTATTTCTGTAACAAATGCCATTGGAATTTTGATAGGGAACATGGAATCTTTAGTATGGACAGTTTACCAATGTTAATTCTTCCGATCTATGAGCACAGTATATCTTGACACTTATTTGTGTCTTCAATTTCTTTCGTTAGTGTTTTGTAATTTGCATTATATAGGTCTTTCACCTCCTTGGTTAAATTTATTTCTACACATTTTATTCTTTTTGATGCAATTGTAAATGGGAACTCTTTCTGAGAGTTCTCTATTAGTGTATGGAAATGCAACATATCTTTGTGTATTAATTTTGTAACCTGCAACTTTACTGAATTTGTTTATCAGTTTAACAGTTTTTTGATGGAGGGTTCAGGATTTTCTGTATATAATAATACTGTGTCATCTGCAAATAGTGACAGTTTTACTTCTTCCTTTCCAATTTTAATGCCTTTTATTTCTCTTACTTGCTTAATTGTCCTCCCTAGGACTTCCAAATACACTGTTGAATGAAAGTGGCAAGAGTGGCCATCCTTGTCTTATTCCTGTTCTCAGAAGAAAAGCTTTCAGCTTTGCATTGACTATGATGTTAGCTCTGGAGTTGTTATATATGGCCTTTATTATGTTGAGGTACCTTACTTCTGTACCTGCAGTTTGAGAGTTTTTATCATAAGTAGATATTGAATTTTGTCAAATGCTTTTTCTGCATCTATTGAGATGATTGTATGATTTATCCTTCATTTGGTTAATATAGTGTATCACATTAACTGATTTACAGATGTTGAACCAGCCTTATGTCACTGGAAAAAAATTCCACTTTATCATGGTATATGATCCTTTTAATGCATTGTCAAATTAGGTTTGCTGATATTTTGGTGAGGGTTTTTGCATCAATGTTCATCAGGAATATGGGCCTGTAATTTTCTTTTCTTGTAGCATCTTTGGTTTTGGTATCAGGGTTATGCTGACCTTGTAAAGTGAGTTTAGGAAAATTCCCTCCTCTATTTTTTGGCAGAGTTTGAAAAGTATTGGTATGTATTCATATTTGAGTGTTCAGTAGAATTCACCAGTGAAACTGTCTGGTCCAGTACTTTTGTTTTTTGGGGAAGTTTTGATTACTGATGCTACCTATTTACTAGTAATCAGACTGTTTAGATTTCCTATTTCTTCATGATTGAAGAAGTAGTGGTAGGTTGTATGTTTGTAAGAATTTATCCATTTTTTATAGGTTGTCCAATTTTTTGGCATATAATTTTGCTTATAGTAGTTTCATGATCCTTTGTATTTCTGTGGTATCAGTTCTAATATCTCCTCTTCCATTTCTAATTTTATTTGTTGGAGTCTTTTCTCTTTTTCTCTTGATTAGTCTAACTAAAGGTTTCTCAACTTTATTTATCTTTTCAAAAACCAGGTCTTATTGTCATTGATCTTTACTATTATCCTTTTAGTCTCTATTTATTTTGCCTCTAATCTTTATTTCCTTCCTCCTACTAACTTTGGGCTTCATTTGTTACTTGAGATGTGAAGTTAGATTGTTTATTTGATTTTTCTTGTTTTTTAAAGAAGGCATTTATCACTATGAACTTCCCTCTTAAAACTGCTTTTCTTGCATCTCATAAATTTTGATATATTTCCATTTTTGATTGTCTCAATATATTCTTATTTCTCTTGATTTTTACTTTGACCCACTGGTTGTTCAGTAGCATGCTGTTTAATCTCTACATATTTTTTATTTCTCCAAATGGGAGGATGCGAATTCAGGATTTTCTTAAGTCACCAACTTAAACTATTTAATCCCCCAGTTTTTCTTCATCCATACCAAGTGGTAGATCTCAGCTGGAACTGGTCATGTACTACTAGTGTTCTGTGTATTCCAAGTGAAATGCAGCCATTTGTGTCTTCAGTTAACAGATAGGAGGTGGTTCCACATAAAGCCCAAGGTAGCCTGACAGGTCTATAGATATGATATGTTACTATCCCTCCTCTTCCCATTGGGAGGATTGGTGCAATCCATTGCCCAAGTATACAATGACTGCAGGTCCTTCCTTGACAGACTGTCTGAGCTGAGCGTCCTCAGGGGCTGCTGTCTGCTGATGCTGTCACACAGTGAAGGTCCATGTAATGGCAGAACCAAAGTTTTCTGTGTAAATGTTGAATTAACTCACCCAGATGAGCACTAGCTCTCTCTACATCTACAGTATGAGTTTCTTGAGGTCAGGAACCATGGTAATTCATCTAGATGTGTGTCCCCAAACACACCTGGACAATAAGCATACATGATGGGCTTCAGGGAGCACTTGTCTAATCCAACTGGGTTCTATTTTTTTATTAAAGTATCATTGGTATACAATCTTATCATGTTCTTACATACACAGCACAGTGGTTCAACATTCACCCATATTTTTAAGTCCTCACTCCCTGCATTGCAGTCACTGTCTATCAATGTAGTAAGATGCTATAGAGTCATTAATTTTATTCTCTTATGCTGTGCTACCATCCCCCTGACCTACCTATATTGTGATTGCAAATTGTAGTGCCCTTCAATCCCCTTCTCCCTCCCTCCCCACCCATCCTCCCCATCCCCTGCCCTTTGGTAACTACTAGTTCCTTCTCAGTGTCTATGAGTATACTGCCATTTTGTTCCTTCTGTTTTGCTTTGTTGTTACTCCACAAATGAGTGAAATAATTTGATACTTGTATTTTTCTGCTTGGCTTATTTCACTGAGCATAATACCCTCTAGCTCCATGCACATTGTTGCAGGTGGCAGGATTTCTTTTCCTTTTTATGGCTGAATAATATTCCATTGTATCTATGTACCACATCTTTATCCATTCATCTACTGATGGACACTTAAGTTGCTTCCATATCTTGGTGATTATAAATAGTGCTGTGATAAACGTAGGGGTGCATATGTCTTTTTGAATCTGGGATCTTGTTTTCTTTGGGTAAATTCCTAGGAGTGGAATTCTTGGGTCAAATGGTATTTCCATTTTTAGTTTTTGAGGAACCTCCATATCGCTTTCCACAATGGCTGAACCAATTTATATTCCCACCAACAGTGTAAGAGGGTTCCCCTTTCTCCACATCCTTGCCAGCATTTGTTGTTCCTTGTATTTTGGATATTGGCCACCCTAACTGGTGTGAGGTGATATCTCATTGTGCTTTTAATCCAACTGGATTCTTAAACGCACTGCTGAATTGAATTAAGCCTTGGCTACCTCTCTTGGGAAAAATTGTTTTTCTGAAACACAGCAAGGACCCCTAGATGTAGCAAGGCACCATTTTGAAACACAATAACCATTTAAAGGCATCTCTTTAATTTTTTAAAACTAACTCAGAAGAAAGGACTTTCCAAAAGCAGTTCTGAGTGTTTACCAAGAGCCCACATTGTTATCATATTTCTTTTGTTTCTCTCTCAAGAAGCAACATTTTTTTTCCTGGGACTGTGCCTTCCTCATTGTGTTTTGCCACCCACGAGAAGGCAGGTTGTGCCAGAAGGGAAGGTAAGCCATGAGAATAGGCTATCACTCAGCTCTTCTTGACCTTGAAGATCTTTTCTTTAGTGTGAGGGAATAAGACAAAATATTCCTGAAAGTTTTATGTGTTTTCCTTGCTGGTGGATGTAAGCAAGATTTTTTCCATTGCCAAAATGTCCCCAAACTGCAGTCTGTGGCTACAAAGAAAGTCATGTTAAGTAAAAGTTACATTATATATTTTATTTATTTATTTATTTTTTTACTGAAGTATAATTGATATACAATATTTTATTGGTTTCAAGTACATTTTTATTTTCTGTCATCCCACCCCCACCTCATTCAAGAGCTCAGCCCACCCTATCTAGTGTCTTCTACGACCACCATTTATTTCTGGGACTCCCCAGGTAGCTTAGACATTCTGTAGGTCATCTCCCTCATAGACTTCTCTCCAGCCACTGTTGATGGTCCTGCCAGCAAAGCACTGAAGTCTCTTGCCATTGCCCCTTCAGCCACTGTCCTGCTAGTGCTCCCAAAGTTAAGTGCTGTTCAGGTGCCAAAGTGTTCTCAGTGCCCTGCCAGCTGCCACAACATCAGAGGAGTGGGAGGAATGCTCTTCAGAAGGTTCAGACTCCGTCCCCAGGCACACTTGGGCATGAGCACACTGCCCTTTGCCATTTCTTGTCTTTCTCCTCCACCCCCTGCGCCACAGTGCACACAGGAAAGCTGCTTCCTCAGGACACCTTCAGCACCATTCATTCACCCCAACCAGACAAATCCCACGAAGTACTCAACAGGCATGACCACTCTGCTAACTCAGTTCTATATCAAAATAAACATAACCCCAAAAATGACCCCTTTCTCAGACTCTGTTTGGAAAAAAGAAGTTAAAAAGTCTGTGATCTTTGTGGCCGCAGCTTTTCATGGCAGTACTGTGCAAGTGTAGGGTCAGCACCTGGGAGCAAGCATCTCCTTAAATTTTGCACCCTCTATGCCTCTCCTGTCTCTCGCTGGGCCTGGCTCTGCTGATCAGAGTCCCTTGCTGTGTGAAATCTCCCCTCTGGCCATCCTATGCCCTCATCTCTATCAAAACCTGATACCAGGAAGAATGCTACCATAAGCCACCACCCATACATGCGTGCCATCTCTCAAGTGTGTGGTGACTGTAACCCCCGGGAACACAGAACAGTATGAATTGTTGGTAGAAGGCAAAGAGCCAGCGAACCAGATCTCCAGTGCCTGACTTTGGGAAAGTTAATTGAACTCTCTGAGCTTTTGTTTTCACACCAGTTAAAAGATAGACTAATACTACACTTTCTTCATGATGGTTGTGACAATTAAATGAGATACCTTATCTGAAAGCACCCAATAAATAATAATTTCTCATCTAAGGAGCAGGGAGATGGGGGATGTTTTCAGGGCAAGGGGTGGGAGTAAGGCTGCAGGTTGCAAGAGAAAAAGGACTTTGAAAAAATTGCTGAATGTACTTTGTTTTAGTTACTGAAGTACTTTTACTTTTACATTAGTAAATTTAAAAAGTATTCAATATAATGTCTCCCGATAAGGAATGTTAATCAGTGTTAAGTAAACAAAACCAGACTATAAAAAATATATGTTATAAGCTTAACTGAGTAAGATTATACATGTGGAAACCTGAAAATGAGTTGAGTTTGGAGGAAACAGAATCTAGGGTGAATTTCTTCTTCTATTAAAATTGATTGAATTTTTCATTTTCTTTCAAGATCTATTAGTATGAAAGAATTATTTGATGGTGAAGTGATTAACTCAAATAGATGAGCACATACATTATATCAGCACCATAACCAGAACTTATGTCCCTGGAACTTTCTTCCCTGAGAACAGGGTCCCTTTCCCAGGCCACTTTTAGTCTCTCTAAAGCATTTAACATAAACTTATAGCCTGCTGGGTGCTACTTTTCAAAACCCTTATTCTGGCCACAGTTATTATTTTTTAAATACATTTATCAAGGTGAAGGTTATGTGGCAATTAATCCTGCAGAGAATGCTTAGATTTGGCACAGTTGCTGGGAGAAAAATGTACATGTGTCTCCTGTCATTTCCACCTCACTCCTTCTCAAAATAGGGCTTACATCTCTCTGTGGGTAGGTTGTGGCAAGTGCTAACCTTATTATTTCTTTCCCTCCTCAGAAATCTTTATCTTTTGTCATGGGCCCTTCAAGAAGGTTGTCACTGACAATGTGTTTCTCTTCCCCAGTAGGGGAAGGACACAAGTACCATCCCACCTGCCAGTGTCTGGGTCTCCATGAGGCAAGGGGCTCCGTTGAGTGTCTCCGGTTCTTTCTTAGTTCTCAGATTGATCAGGCCAGTCAACAGAGGGAACTGGTAGAGCCTTCGGGGTTGGCAGTAAATGTGCCTCTGGATTAGCAGCATTTGCTTTGGGGTAAACACAAGACCCCTCTCTTATTAGGGTATTCTCCCCCAACTTCTCCTCATAAAAACAAAGGGGACAATCTAGACCAGCCATTTCTAATTGAGAATACAATATAATACTCCTGCACACATGACAGCCCACACAAATGTAGTCCCATGCCCTGATAATAGAAGTATTAATCACTATTAATTGCTTGCTATGTGCTGGGTGCTATGCTAAATGTACATGTATTATCTCATTTAACAGTCCCATGATGTGAATATGAATATTATGTCCACTTTACTGTGAAGGTTATACTAAAAGGTTGTCAAAGATAAACTTTTCTGCTCCACGTGTGGGTCATCTAAGACTCATGGTGGAGGCAGTGGTAACCCTGACCACGTGAGAGCCATGCATGTGGAGAGTTTTTCACAATGACATGGAGTGATGACAAGATATTTCCTTGCTTTTCGTAGACCCAGGAGTACTTCCACTTGCAGACAGACTAGCTTTGGTATCAGCAAACTTACTTCCAAGCTAAGTATGCCATTTCCAGGATCACTGGCCCTTAATTTTCAAGGACCTCAAGAGAGGTTAATCAGGAACTAGTAGATATCCCTGACCAGCTCAAGCCCTAGGTAGGACAGAAAGAAAAGACAACCAATGATGAGCACATACTATGCATGAGGTATTCAGTCTCCTGTAGCTCTCCTGATAATTCTGGGAACTAAGTACTATATTGTCATTTCTCTCTCACTGAGGCCCAAAGGTCCTATCATGAGAAAGGCAGTCATGCCCCTATGAGAGGCAAAGCTCTGAGGACTAGAGACAGAAATCCCTTACATTTATATGGTCTGTTATTCTTTTTAAGATACGTTACTTTATTTCAACCTTACAGAGACACCCTAAGTCATGCAGTTAGGTGCAGGAAGGGAATGGATCTCCAAGCCAGGAATCCTGCTCTTGTACAATCTCCTCTGCACCACTCCTACAGGACCTTTGCTTCCTTCCATTCCTATGGTATTTTTACTTCCTTTTCCTCACCCTCCAACCTCCTACCTCATTCCTCTTTTGTTTTCCCTTTTGTTTCTAATGGACAGAACTTTGAGTGTGGAAACCTGAACTCTCTTCCTCATTTGCCACTTTCTGTGTGGCCTTGGGAGGACCTAGGCCTCATTTCCCAGGCTTGCTTGAACCCCACAGCCATCACTACATGCCCTGAGGTCAAGGGACAAGAGGGGTCCCTGGAGCCCAACTACCCACCTCCAGATGTCTACTGGCCCTGTTCCACTAAATCACCAAAGGGAGCCCACCCACCTGCCAGGCACACAAATGTTAAGGTGTGCTTCTGCCATCCAGGCACTCGGGTAGAGTAAAAGAAACCTGCAGGACCCCTGCATTCTACAAGGCTTTATGTAATGGGTGCTGTAAGAGGGCCTTTGTGTTACAGGTGTTTTACATACATTCTTTCATTTAATCCTCAGGAGAATGCCCTACATATTTTTATCCTCACCTTGCAGGTAATCAAACTGAGGTTTAGGGAGTTCCCATACGCCCCCTACCATCTCCAAGCACACAGTTTCCCAGGTTATCATACCTTGCATTCATGCAGTGCATTTGTTACAATTGATTAACCAGCAGCAATATGTTATTGTTAACCAAAGTCTGTAGTTTATGTAAGGGTTCATTCATGGTGTTGTATGTTCTCTGGGTTTGGATAAATGTTTAATGACATGTATCCACCATTATAGTTCCATACAGAGTAGTTTCACTGCCCTTAAAATCCCCTGGGATCCATCCATTCATCCCTTCATTCCTCTCAGCCCCTGGCAACTACTAATCTTTTAACTGTCTCTATAGTTTTGCCTTTCCCAGAATGTCTTATAGTTGGAATCATGCAGTATGTAGCCTTTTCAGACTGGCTTCTTTCATTTAGCAATATGTGTATTTAAGATTCATTCATGTTTTTTGGGATCTTGAAATTCATTTCGCCTTATTGCTGAATAATATTCCATTGTCTGGATATACCACCGTTTGTTTATCCAATCACTTATTGAAAAGCATTTTAGTTCCTTCCAATTTGGGGCAGTTTTGAATAAAGCTGCTATAAACATTTGCATATAGATTTTGTGTGGACCCAAGTTTTCAACTCATCTATATATCGAGGGGCATGATGGCTCAATGATAGGTAAGGGTATGTTTAATTTTGTAAGAAACTGCCAAACTGTCTTCCAAAATGACAATTATAAGCTGAATAATGCTGTCTACCTCCTCCAGATTCTTAGTTGAAAATCTAACCCCCAGTACCTCAGAATGTGTTTGGTGATAATGTCTTTAAAGAGATAATTAAGATAAAATGAGGTCACATGGGTGGGCCCCAATTCAGTATGATTGGTGTCCTTATAGAAGGAGGAGATTTGAACACACAGGTATGGAAAGACCATCCTTTCTCAGGTACAGGTGTCAAAAGCCATCTACAAGCCAAGGAGAGAGGGCCAGAAGAAGTCAACTCTGCTGAGTTCTTGATCTTTTCATGTGTTTTTTGCCATGTGCATATCTTTGGTGAGCTATCAGTTCAGATCTTTTGCCCATTTTTAAATGAGGTAGTTTTCTTATTGTTGAGTTTTAAGTTATTCACATGATTTGGAAAAAAGTCCTTTATCAAATATGTCTTTTGCAAATATTTACTCCCAGTCTGTGGCTTACCATTTCATTTTTTAAAGTGTTTTTCACAAGGCAAAAGTTGTTATTTTAATGAAGTGCAACATACCAATTTTTGTGGATTCTAGTCTTATTATTGTTATCTAAAAAGTTATTGGCAGATCAGAGGTAAAGATGGTGGCATGAGAGGTGAGACAGAGGCCTCCTCCTAAAACCGCATTTAATATGAAAATATAATTAATACAACTAATCCTGAGACAGCAACAGGAGAGAGGACTGTGCCAGATGGCATATATACACCTGGAGAAAAGAATAGACCTCACAGAACAGGGTAACATACCGAAGCCATGGCATGGCAGGACCCAAGCCCTTCGTGCACACCAGCTCACCAGTGGGAGGAAGAGAAACAGAGAAGGGAGGGAGTGGAGGCCTGGGACTGCTGAACACCTAACTCTGGAGATCTGCTCTGGGAGCACAAACCTACATTTCATGGTGCTCTGGTGATTAGAGAGTTTGGAAAGCTAAGACAGGCAGAACACCTGGAGAGACTGAGATTCCAGCCACTTGTGGAAAACAGGGATCCATATCTGGCTGCTCTGGAACAAAAGAAAGGCGGGCAGTCTGAGAGACTTCCTAACAGCAAGAGGGCTGCTAAAGGGGCAAGGATTGCACAGAGCTTACTGCTCAGGAGAAAGGACAGATAGACAAATTGTCCAGGTGCACTCTGCCCAGCAGGTTGGGAACTTTCATATTCTTCAGGTGCTCCAGCCCCGTAACTGGCTAAACAGCTCCAAGGCCCTCCTCCATGATATGCAGTCTGCTGCACCTTTCTCCCAGTCAGCCCACTTCCGGCTTACAAACCGGCAAACCCTGCCCTGGCGTCAGGCCAGCAAGAGGGAAGCACTGCCTACAGCAGCTATAAACACAAAGCATAGAGGCTTATACCTGTGTGCTCAGCTCACTGGTTCTGGCAGTGGAGACAGGCATAGCAGCCAGGAAGCAGGAAACAGCTCTTTCCTTCCCCCAGGCACTAACACCACTACTCTGTAACCCCTGACATTGCTCCAAGGGCTGAGCAGCTCCAGAGCATAGAGTTTCTGGGCATTAGAGGGCACCGTATACAAATATGAAACATCAAAGGAACCTGGTTCAAAGCAAATCATACACACACTGGAGAAAGAGTCAAATGAAACTAATCTCATGAATCTTACCAAAAGAGATTTCAAAATAAAAATCATAAACATGCTCATGGAGGTACAGAAAAATATTCAAGAACTCAGGAATGAATTCTGGTCAGAGATCCAATCATTATGGAACACAGTATCAGAAATGAAACAATAGGTTTTAAAAGCAGATTAGATATGGTGGAGGAGATGATAAATGAAACAGAAATTAGAGAAGAGGAATACAAACAAGCTGAGACACAGAAAAAGAATCTCTAAGAGTGAAATAATATTGAGAAAACTGTGTGACCTATCCAAATGGAAGGATATTCATATTATACGGGCACCAGAAGAAGGAGAGAGAGAAAAAGGGATAGAAAGTGTCTTTGAGGAGGTAATTGCTGAAAACTTCCCCAATCTGGGGAAGGAGATAGTGTCTCAGGCCATGGAGGTGCACAGATCTCCCTACACAAGGGACCCAAGGAAGACAACAACAAGACATATAGTAAGTAAAATGGCAAAGATCAATGATAAGGACAGACTATTAAAAGCAGCCAGAGAGAGAAATAAGATCACATACAAAGGAAAGCCCATCAGGCTATCATCAGAGTTCTCAGCAGAAACCTTACATGCCAGAAGGGAGTGGCATGATGTATTTAATGCAATGAAGCAGAAGGGCCTTGAATCAGGATTACTTTATCCAGCAAGATTGTCATTTAAATTTGAAGGAGGGATTAAACAATTTCCAGAAGAGCAAAAGCTGAGAGAATTTACCTCCCACAAACCATCTCTACAGTGTATTTTGGAGGTTCTGCTATAGATGGAAGTGTTCCTAAGGTTTAATAGCAGTCACTAGAAATAATAAGACCACAGTAAAAAAATAGAACAGTTAGTTACTAAGCAAATCCAAATTAAATCAACTACCCCCAAGGTGAGTCAAGGGATAGATAAAGAGTACAGAATATGATACCTAATATATAAAAAAATGGAGGAAGAAGAAAAAGGAAGAGAAAAAAGAACATTTAGATAGTGTTTGTAATAGCACACTAAGTGAATTAAGTTAGACTCTAAGATAGTAAGGAACTTAACCTTGAACCTTTGGTAACCACGAATCTAAAGCCTGCAGTGGAAATAAGTACATACCTATCGATAATCACCTTAAATGTAAATGTTCTGAATGCACCAATCAAAAGACATAGAGTCACTGAATGGATAAAGAAACAATACCCAACTATATGCTGCCTATGAGACACTCACTTGAAACCCAAAGACATACACAGACTAAAAGTGAAGGGCTGGAAAAAGATATTTCATGCAACTAATAGGGAGAAAAAAGCAGGAGTTGCAGTACTTGTATCAGACAAAATAGACTTCAAAACAGAGAAAGTCACAAAAGACAAAGAAGGACATTACATAATGATTAAGGGGTAAATCCAACAAGAAGATATAACCATTCTAAATATCTATGCTCCCAACACAGGACAACCCACATATGTGAAACAAATACTAACAGAATTAAAAGGGGAAATAGAATGCAGTGCATTCACTTTAGGAGACTTCAACACTCCACTCATTCTGAAGGACAGATCAACCAGACAGAAAATAAGTAAGGAGACAGAGGCACTGAACAACACATTAGAACAGATGGACCTAACAGACATCTACAGAACTCTGCACCCAAAAGCAGCAGAATACACATTCTTTTCAAGTGCACATGGAACTTTTTCAAGAATAGATCATATGCTAGGCCACAAAAAGAGCCTTGGTAAATTCAAAAAGATTGAAATTGTACCAACCAGTTTCTCAGACCACAAAGGTATGAAACTAGAAATAAATTACACAAAGAAAATGAAAAATCTCACAAACACATGGAGGCTTCAAAATGTGCTCCTAAAAAGCCAATGGAAAAATGACCAAATAAAAACAGAGATAAAGTAATATATGGAGACAAATGACAACAATAATAGAACACTACAAAATCTGTGGGACACAGTGAAAGGCATGCCAAGAGGAAAGTATATTGCAATACAGGCCTACCTCATGAAAGAAGAACATCCCTTATGAACAGTCTAAACTCACAATTAATGAAACTAGGAAAAGAAGAACAAATGAGGCCTAAAGTCAGTAGAAGGAGGGACATAGTAAAGATTAGAGCATAAATAAGTAAAATCAAGAAGAATAAAACAATAAAGTCAATGAAACCAAGAGCTGGGTCTTCGAGAAAATAAACAAAATAGATAAACCCCTAGCCAGACTTATCAAGAAAAAAAAGAGTCTACACACATAAACAGAATCAGAAATAAGAAAGGAAAAATCACTACAGACACCACAGAAATACAAAGAATTATTAGAGAATATTATGAAAAATTATATGCTAACAAACTGGATAACCTAGAAGAAATGGACAAGTTTCTAGAAAAATACAACCTTCTAGGGCTGACCCAGAAAGAAATAGCACATCTGAACAGACCAATTACCAGCAATGAAATTGAATTGGTAATCAAAAAGCTACCTAAGAACAAAACTCCTTGACCAGATGGCTTCACCATTGAGTTTTATCAAACATTTAGTGAAGACCTAATACCCATCCTCCTTAAAGTTTTCCAAAAAGTAGAAGAGGAGGGAATACTTCCAAACTCATTCTATGAGGCCAGAATCACTCTAATACCAAAACCAGGCAAAGACACCACAAAAAAAGAAAATTACAGACCAATATCCCTGAAGAACATAGATGCAAAAATACTCAACAAAATATTAGCAAACTGAATTCAAAAATTTATCAAAAAGATCATCCACCATGATCAAGTAGGATTTATTCCAGGGATGCAAGGATGGTACAATGTTAGAAAATCCATCATCATCATCCACCACATCAACAAAAAGGACAAAAAACACATAATCACCTCCATAGATACCAAAAAACCATTTGACAAAATTCAACATCCGTTCATGATAAAAACTCTCAACAAAATGGGTATAGAGGGCAAGTACCTCATCATGATAAAGGCCATATATGACAAACCCACAGCCAACATCATACTTAACAGCGAAAAACTGAAAGCCTTTCCCTTAAAATCGGGAACAAGACAAGGATGCCCACTCTACACTTTTATTTAACATAGCTCTGGAGGTCCTCACCACAGCAATTGGACAACACAGAGAAAGAAAGGACATCCACATTGGTAAGGAAGTAGTTAAACTGTCACTGTTTGCAGATGACATGATATCATACATAAGAAAAACCCTAAAGAATCCACTGTAAAACTACTAGACCTAATATCTGAATTCAGCAAAGTTGCAGGATACAAAATTAATACACAGAACTCTGTTGCATTCCTATATACTAATGATGATGAACTAGCAGAAAGAGAAATCAGGAAAACAATTCCATTCACAATTGCATCAAAAAGAATAAAAAACCTTGGAATAAACCTAACCAAGGAAGTAAAAGACTTATACCCTGAAAACTACAAGACACTCATGAGAGAAATTAAAGAAGATACCGATAAGTGGAAACACATCCCGTGCTCATGGATAGGAAGAATTAATACTGTCAAAATTGCCATCCTGCCTAAAGCTATCTACCGATTCAATGCAATTCCTATCAAAATACCAACAGCATTCCTCAATGAACTACAGCAAATCATTCTAAAATTCATATGGAAGCACAAAAGACCCCAGATAGCCAAAGCAATCCCGAGAAGGAAGAATAAAGCTAGGGGGATTATGCTCCAACTTCACACTCTACTACAAAGCCACAGTAATGAAGACAATTTGGTACTGGAACAAGAACAGAACCATAGACCAATGGAACAGATTAGAGAACCCAGATATATATCCAACCATATGCGGTCAATTAATATAAAGGATATCTGGACATACAATGGGGAAATGACAGCCTCTTCAACAACTGGTGCTGGCAAAACTGGATAGCTACATGCAAGATAATGAAACTGGATTATTGTTTAACCCCATACAGAAAAGTAAATTCCAAATGGATCAAAGACCTGAATGTAAGTCATGAAACCATAAAACTCTTAGAAGACTACATAGGCAAAAATCTCCTGAATATAAACATGAGGAACTTCTTCCTGAATGCATCTCCTCAAGCAAGGGAAACAAAAGCAAAAATGAACACATGGGACTACATCAAACTAAAAAGAACAATAGAACAAGAAGGCCTCCTACAGTATGGAAGAATATATTTGTAAATGACATATCTGACCAGGGGTTAACATCCAAAATATATAAAGAACTCACACGTCTGAACACCCAAAAAGCAAATAACCCGATTAAAAAATGGGCAGAGGATATGAAGAAACACTTCTCCAAAGAAGAAACGAAGATGACCAACAGACACAGGAAAAGATGCTCCACATCACTAATCATCAGGGCAATGCAAATTAAAACCACAATGGGCTATCATCTCACACCAGTAAGAATGGCCAGCATCAAAAAGACTAAGAACAACAAATGCTGGCAAGGATGCAGAGAAAGGGCAACCCTCCTACACTGCTGGTGGGAATGTAAGCTAGTTCAACCATTGTGGAAAGCAGTATGGAGGTTCCTCAAAAAACCAAAAATAGAAATATTTTTTTGATCCGGGAATCCCATTCTTTGGAATTTACCCAAAGGATACAACTTCTCACATTCAAAAAGACATATGCACCTCCATGTTTATCACAGCACTATTTACAATAGCCAAGATATGGAAGCAACCTAAGTGTCCATCAGTAGATGAATGGATAAAGAAGAGGTGGTACATATACACAATGGAATACTATTCAGCCATAAGGAAGAAACAAATCCTACTATTTGCAACAACATGGATGGAGCTGGAGAATATTATGTTCAGTGAAATAAGCCAGGCGGAGAAAGACAAGTGTCAAATGATTTCCCTCATTTGTGGAGTATAATGACAAAGCAAAACTGAAGGAAAAAATCAGCAGCAGACTCACAGACTCCAAGAAGGGTGTAGTGGTTACCAAAGGGGAGTGGTGTAGTAGAGTGGGTGGGGAGGGAGGGAGAGGGGGATTGAAGGGAATTGGCACACATGTTGTGAGGGGTCACGGGGAAGACAATGTAGCACAGAGAAGGCAAATAGTGAATCTGTGGCATCTTACTACACTGATGGACAGTGACTGCAATGGAGTATGGGTAGGGGCTTGATAAAATGGGTAAATGTAGTAACCACATTGTTTTTCATGTGAAACCTTCAAAAGAGTATATATCAATAATACCTTAATAAAATAAATAAATAAATACAGAGGAAACCACACCAAAAAAAAAAGTTATTGCCGAACATGAGATCACCTAGATTTTCTCCTATGTTATCTCCTCAAAGTTTTATCGTTTTGTATTTTACATTTAAGTCTGTCTTCTATTTTGAGTTCTTATGAGAAGTGTAAGATCTATGTCAAAATTCTTTTTTTTTTTTTTGCATGTGAATGTCCAGTTACTGCAGCACTCGACTACTTGTGAAGAGACTTTCCTTTCTCCATCCAACTGCCATTGCTCCTTTGTCAAAAATCAGTTGACTGTATTTGTGTGGGTCATTTCTCTATTTTTTTACTAGGTCACTTGTTTTTACTTTTTTTTCCCCAGTTTTATTGAGGTATGATTAATAAATATTGTATATATTTAGGTTGGACAACATAATTTTTTAAGGTGCACAACATGATGATTTCATGTATGTATACATTGTGAAATGATTACCACAGTCAAGTTAATTAACATCCATCACCTTACATAGTTACCCTTTTTTGTGTCCATGGTAAGAACACTTAAGATCTATTCTCTAAGCAAATATCAGGTATATAATACAGTATTATTAACTGTAGTCACCATGCTATATATTAAACCCCCAGAACTTATTCATCTTATAACTGAAAGTTTGTACCCTTTCACCAGCATGTCTCCACTTCCAATAATCTCTAGCCCCCGGCAACCACCATTCTGCTCTGTGGTTCTATTAATTCAACTTTTTTAGAACCCACATATAAATGAGATCATACAGTATTAATCTTTCTGTGTTTGGCTTATTTCACATAGCTTACTGTTCTCCAGGTTCATTTGTGTTGTTACAAATGGGAGGATTTCCTTTTTGTTTATGTCTGAATATATTCCACTCTGTATATGTACCACATCTTTATCCATTCATCTATCCATGGACACTTAAGTTGTTTCCATATCTTGGCTACTGTAAATAATGCTGTAATGAACACAGGAATGCAGAGAGCCCTTCGAGGTATTGATTTCATTTCCTTTGGGTATTATATACCCAACAGTGGGATTGCTGGATTGCCAAGCAATCTTGAGAAAGAAGAACAAAGTTGGAAGCATCACATTTCTGATTTCAAACTATATTACAAAGCTATAGTAATCAAAATGATGTAATATTGGCATAAAAACAGACACGAAGACCAATGGAACAGAATAGAGAGCCCAGAAAGAAACCCATGCATATATGGTCAACTAATCTTTAACAAAGATATCAAGAATATGCAATGGAGAGAGGATAATCTCTTCAGTACATGGTTTTGGGAAAACCAGATATCCACATGCAAAAGAATGAAATTGGACCCTTATCTTACACCATGCACAAAAGCAACTTGATGTGAATTAAAGACTTAAGTGTGGGTCTATTTCTAGGCTCTACATTTTGTTCCATTGATTTATGTGTCTATCCTTTTGCCAATACCACATTAGCTTTGTCAGTTTTGAGGCTGAGTAGTATCCATCCTCCAATTTTGTTCTCTAATATTGTATTGGCTGTTGTGAGTATGGGTAGTATTTTGATATGTATAAATGGAGGTGAGAACACTCAGGAGAGGAAACTGAGCAAAGTTGAAATTAAGGAAATAGAGGAAAAGGGCAATGCATTTGAAGACCAGTGAGTAGTTCCAGCTGTCTGTACCCTAATTTTATAAATGTAGTATGACTATGTTTTCTAGAAAGTGGAGACTTCTGAGCTCAAACAGAATTGTTCTTTTCTGTAGGGATTGTGGAAGGGAGAGGAAAAAAGGAGGGAGACCCTAGAATCTTGTGAACTGGCTGTCAAGGGCATTTTGCCAGCTACAGAGGTTGGGAGCTCAAATTTAATATCATGAGTTTTTGTTAATTATAATAGCTTTTGTCAGCCTATTATAAGGACAGATGGAGGGTACTCTCAGGGGTTTCCTGCTATGGAGTCAGTGATATTTTGGGGAAGGCACTGATACAGAGTCAGAAGATCCGAGTTCTAGCTTGAACTCAGCCATTTATGTGGTACAGCTCACTTGCCACTCTGTGCCTTAGCTCCTTCTTCTCCACAGTTGGGTAATAATAGGTGCCCTCTCAGCCTCCCAGAAAAGATATCACAAGAAGTAATTAGATGATGTGTATGCAAGCACTCTGAACTACAAAGCACTGCACAGGTTTGTATGATTACACATGAAGGCAGGCATCTGTGAAGAAAAGGTGCTGTCAGGAATGCAGCACATAACCATCATCTTTCACTTTTGTTACCCTTCCCAAGTTGCAGTGCATGCATCTCACCAGTGGGCTTTCATAAATAATTGCAAGCTTCAGCGAGGATGCTCTATCTACAGCCTAGCGCTGCCATTCATTTGCCTTTGTGTATTTTAAGTTCTTCGAAGGCAAAGGCCCTACTATTTTCTGTAAGCCCATAGTGCGTAGCATAGGAAACATCCAGGAAGGACAATGTTGGCTTTTTAAAAACATCATACTAAGTGTGACCTAACTTGGTAAGTGTTTAAATCATAAAATTAGCTGACCACAAGCTTAGCATGACTCAAATCGTTAAAAACATAAATGTGCAATGTCTAGCAAAGGAGAAGATGCACACATTCAATGACTCAGCCATTTTAGTCACAACATACTCGCCCTGGAGAAATGTCCACACACAATGAGCAAGGACTCAGGATCAAGAAGTCTTCATTGCAACATTGTCAGTAACAGGGAAACTTGTAAGCAACCTAAATGCCCATCAACAGGAGTATGAATAAACATCTTGTAGAAAATTCAGTAGATTGCTAAATAGCAGTTAAAATGAATCAATATCTCAAATACTCAAGTTATAGAAAAATACAGTGTGTCACAAGTTATATTTGGTTTAAAACATGCAAAATATGCTATCTTCTGATTCACACATTTAACCATGTAAAATCATGCATGAGAAAGATAAACATGGGGAAGTTCTTTATAATGGTTTCTCCAGGGTAGAGAAGGGAATGTAAAAGGGGTAGGGGGTCTCAGAAGTAGCTGTAATATCTGAAGAAAATGTGGTTCATTATTAGATTGTCGAAGCAAAGGAGTGGGTTGTTAGGCGATTCTTTTATTCAGTACTTTTTGCATACCTAATATATTTCACAATTTGAAAAGCCCTTTGTCAACAAGGGGGAGAAAACTTTAAGTGAAGTTCAGGTTGCATTAATAAAAGAAAAGCAGTGTGCCCCAGATGAACAGCCATCAGTTTCAATTTTGTCACCAGAATTGAAACCAGAATGCAGGGTTGGAGGGCGAATGCTGAAGGGCCCAGGAACCAGGTCATGTGAGGAGAGTTAAGGAACAGGAAATATCTCACTTGGAAGAGAAAGGATTCAAAGGAGCACAGGACTACAGCCTCTCTAGTGGGGCAGGAAAAGTAGACATCCTCCATGTGATCCTGCATAAGGAAATGCGATAAAGCTGGGAGGGAAAAGGCAGATTGGACTCACCCTCAGAGTCACAGCCGTTGGACCCTGGCCCCTGGCTGCTTTGCTTTGTGGGCAAAGGGTGAAGTCTGAGCACCTTGCCCCTTGGTGATGAGGCAAAAGAGCTGATCACAACTCTAGGCTGTGCAGGGAGGATATTCTTGCCCTATGTTAGAGGTTGGCTGCTGAACCTATGAGATCCTTTCTAATACTGAGATCCTTACAAATTCAGTTATTACAGACTATAGTTGTAAAACTATAAACACAGCATTTATTTTTTAGTGTTGATATCCCAAAAGTTAACGATAATAACTGTTACTCTATCATCCTTTATCATATGGGGGTCTCTGTTCTTTTGTCCTCTTTCCCTCTGTTTTTCACTGAGCGTCTGTGTTGCTGGCAATTCCCCCCCCCACGTTTGTAGGTCTCTCTGCATCTCTTCTGTCTTTGTCTTTGCTTTCTGGTTCTCTCTCATTTTCTTTGTGCTCACTCATCAACACTTCAACTCCTTCTACCTTATCTCTTATTTTCAAGAACCATGATTTCATTTTTTATTTTATTGAGGTATAATTTACATATAATAAAAGTCACTCATTTTAAGGGTACAGTTCAATGAGTTTTGACAAATGTGTTCCTTCAGGAAGCCACACCAAGACAGAGCATTTTATCACGGGTGACATGCTCCCTGGTGCCCTTTACAGCTGTCCCCTCCCCCATCCTCTGGCACCTGGTGACCACTGATTTGCTTTCTGTCACTGTTGTTTTGCCTTTCTAGAATGTCATATACATGGAATGATACAATATGTAGTCTTTGTGTATGGCTTCTTTCACTTAGCATAATGCTTTGCAGACTCATTTGTTCTTGTATGTATCTATAGTTTGCTCCTTATTGTTAACTGAGTATTCCACTGTGTGGATTTACTCACAGTTTGTGATAGTCACTACACAGATATTCATTAATTCACCTGGATTGGATGCATAGTAAGCGTGTTTCCAGTTTAGGTCAATAAGAGTAAAGCTGCATGAACATTGATATAGCAGGTCTTTATGTGGATATATATTTTTATTTCTGTTGGGTAAATACCTGGGAGTGGAATTGCTGGGTCATATGGTATGTGTGTCTTTAACTTTATAAGAAACTGTCAGATGCCTTCCAAAGTGCCTGTACTATTTTGCATTTCCACCAGCAAAGTCTGAGGGATCCCTTTGCTCTAAATCTTCACTAACACTTGGTATGGTCTTTGAACCATTCAAGTGGGTGTGTAGTGATGATCTCATTGCACTTTTAATTTGTATTTTCCTTGTGACTAATGATACTGAGCATTTTTTCATGTGCTTATTAGCCATTTGTATAACTTCTTGGATGAAGAGTCTGCTCAAATCCTTTGTCCACTTCTTTGAGTTGTTTGTCTTCTCATTACTAAATTGTAAGAGTTCTTTATATATTTAGCATATGAGACTTTCTTCATATATGTTTGCCAGTGTTTACTTCCCAGTGTGTGGCTTATCTTTTTATTTTCTTAACAGTGTCTTTTGAAGATCAAATATTGATAAAGTCCAATTGGTAATTTCTCTTTTATAGTTTATGCTTTTTTGAGTCCTAAGAAAAATGTATGTAGCCCAAGTTCACAAAGATTTTGGCCCATGTTTTCTTCTGGAATTTTTAGAATTTCAGCTTTTGTGACTAGGTTCGTGACACATTTCAAATGAATTTTCATGTATGTTGTGAGATATGAGTGGAGTTTTATTTTTTTTCTAAATGGATATCCAATTATACTAGCATTATTTGTTAAAAAGACTATTCTTTCCCCCACTGTATTAACTTAGTGCCTTAGTCAAAAATAAATTGACCATATATACATGAATCTATTTCAGGACTCCATTTTTTCTTTGATCTTTGTCTTTATCCTTTATACTACTACCATACTGTCCTGATCAGTGTGGCCTTGTAGTAAATCTTGAAGTCAGGTAGAATAAGTTCTCCAACTTTTCAAAGCTGTTTTATTATTCTCAGTTCTTTGAAATTCCATACAAATTGTTTAATTAGCTTATCATTTCAACAACGAAAACAGCTAAATCTGTTGGGATTTTCATTATTGAGATTTGTTGAATCTATAGATCAATACGGGGAGAACTGACATTTAAATGATGATGAGTCTTCTGATTATTGTTAGTGTGATACATGTTTTCCTATCCTTTTAGACTTAGCTCATCTATGTCTTTATATTTGAACCTAGTTTATATATGTAGCAAATTGGTGGGTCTTAGTTTTAAATACACTCTGACAACCTTTGCATTTTAATTGGATTAGACTATTTACATTTAATATACTTTTCAATACAATAAGCCAATAAAGTGGACTCATAAATACTCAGTCTAAAAGGAAAAAGGGAAAATGAGAAAAACAACAGCAAAGAATACATGGGATAAGAAGAAAAAAATAGTAAGTTGGTAAATTTTTAATCTAGATTTTTTAAAATATCAATATTATCACTAGGTAAATAATTTTTGGCAAAGAGGTTTTATTATAGTACTTTGAAGACACCACTTCATTGTTTCTGGACTGCATAGTTCCTGATGAAAACAGTATGTTGTCATTTTTATCTTTGTTGCTCTGTATTTGTTATTTCCATCTTTTTTGTGATTTCCTTTAAGATTTTTCTCTTTATCTTTAATTATCAGCAGTTTGAGTGTGGTGTGCCTGTTAAGTCTGTTTTTCGTTGTGTATCTTTGGGATTTCTCAGCTTATTATTATGTGGTTGGTACTTTGTTTTGTCTTTCATTTACTTTGGAAAATTCTCAGCTATTATTTTTTCAAATACTTATGCCCAATATTGTCTACTTTGTCTTTTGAGGCTCCAGTGACTTATGTATTAGACCATTTGATATTGTCCCAGTTCTTTGATGTATGTTTTGCATTTTTACCCTTTTTCTCTTTGTGTTTCAATTTACATAATTTCTCTTGATCTATCTTTAAGTTTACCAATTCTTTCTTCACCTGTGTCCAGGTGAAGGACTTAAAGTAATTCTTCATTTCTGATACTGAGTTTTTCATATCTGACATTTCCATTTTTGACTTTTGAATAGCTTCCATATCTTTACTGAAATTCCCCATTTGTTTATGTATGTTGTATACCTTCTTTGATAGATGCTTTAATATATTAACTGTAGTTATTATAGGAGTAGTTTCCTCTTGTAAGAAATTAACACAAACTTAATGCTTTAAAGTAATGAAAATTTATTATCTTATAGTTCTGGAGGTCAGTAGTCTGAAATGGGTCTTAAAGGGCTAACATCAAAGTGTCAGCAGGGCTGCATTCCTTTCCGGATGTTCTGGAAGATACCCTATTCCTTGCCTTTTCCAGTTAATGAGTATTGTCATCACAGGTGCATGCAAGTCCCCATCTTGTTTTATTTATACATTTCCTTTTATCCTAATCCAGTTCTCATTCCTCACTTGCTACTCTATAGAGGTAAACAGCCCAATGTGTTTAATGTGGATCTTTTGTTTTGTTGTTTAATATACATATGTCTTAAATTATGTAAATGGTACATTGTTTTGCTGTTTGATATACATACCTTAAATTATATAAATGGTAGTGTGGTTTATATCTTCTTTGGTTTCTTACCTCTTAAACTTACTTTTAAGCACTGTATTTTTAAGGTCCACCCATGTCATTATATACAACTAATCTTTTGCTTTTAAGTGCCACATAGTACTTCAAGGCGTACATACGCCATAATTCATTTTTCCATTACTCCAGTGAGGGACCCAGCTTGCCTCCAACTACAGCACTGAAATGAATATTCTCTTACATGACCCCTTATTGACCTGTATGAGGTTTTGAGAGGAATTGCTGGGTTATAGAACACATATACTGATTTAGCTAAATCCTGATTCTTTCCAAAATGGCTGCATCAGTGCCCTCTTCTATCAGCAGTTCAGGAGGTTTCCTATAACCCACAGCCTCACAATACTTGGCACTATTTAGCTTTCTAACATCTGCCAGTCTAACAGGTATAAAGTGATCTCTCTTTATTTTTTTAATTTGTACTGCTCTGATAACTGATTTAAGTCATTTGCCTTTTATTTATGTGACTATCAGCTGAGTTTTTTCTCTTGTGTATCCTCAATTAAAAATATTTCCCAGGTCCTTTTGAGAGCTTCCCACAAGTATCATTTGGTCTTTCTGCCTTGTTTATTGTCATCACTGATGACAATCAGATGTAATCAGAGGCAAACTAATTCTTTCCTCCAATCATTGACTTACATGGTGAGTGGTATTATGAACACACAGGTGCCTGAATTTCAGACTGAAGCTTCCATCAAGACTCTTGTTACCAAAGCATCAATTTTTAATTTCAATAAGTAATTAAATAGCAAGGCTTTCTAATCACCATATTTAGGACTATTCAAGAAGAGAAACCATTCCTTTCTCAAGGTATTTGATACTTACTAATAACATTTAAAAGTCATCATTGTTCTCTCTTTCACAGAGAAAAGACAGATGTGGCTGCATGAATTATCCATTTTAGTGTCCAAGGCTGTGCCTTGAATATGCATGTAATTCTGCAAGAAGGGTCAGTCCTATGCTGTGGATGAAGTTGGCTCAAGAGTAGAATTTGGAAAACAAATATTACTCTGTCCAGTACTCTCTTAGTAATTAACCAAATAAAAATGATATAAACCTCCTCTAAGTACTTTAACATTTCTAAATAACATTTTAGGTATCAGGCTAAAATACCAGTGCTTACACCACTACAGGATGACTTCACAAGTTAGTCAGGCTCAGGATCAAGCTACATAAACCCACTAGGGGTGGATTCTAAGGTCTGATGTGTAGTCAAACTTCCCTTGGCAAGTCTGTGGGACTCCTCACACTTGTTCTGCAAGTGTCGTCATCAGTTTGTCTAGTCTTCTGTCAACTGCATTTCCATCTGAATGTTTTCTGAGTTCTGCCTAGATTTTCACAATATAATCTCCTTTTCCTTCCAGTCTAGTCTGGTCTTCTACACAGGTTGCCAGGTTTTACTACCAGATGAACTACATTTGGCAAGGACAGTCTAATATTTTAAGAAGCAATAATTGTGCCTGTCCACACTCCATCTCCATTGATGCACATCACCTCAGCTCTTGATATGTTAGAGAAGAATAGGGCTGTCACGGTTTTAGTAACACAACTCATTGGCAGCCACCCTAGAAGTAGCAGAAGGGAATTTGTGTCTAGGGCCACAGTATACAGTTGTGCAGTTTATGCATTCCACATAAAGGCCTGGTAGAGCTAGTGAATGGGGCCTGAAACCCAAGCTGGGTGTCCTGACTTAGAGATGGGGCTTCCCAGAAGGGGCAGCACAAAGGTGCCTTATGAGTTACTAGAGGCCCCACAGGGTAAGTATTAGATCCAAAAGAGCCAGACGAGAGCTTAGGAAAAATGAGAACAAGTTAAGGTCACTGTGCTGTCCTGAACCCAGACGCTGTGTGCTCTGTTGCAGCTTGTAGAAGTTATTTGCTTACTAGGCAACATGAAAATTTGCAGATAAGTGCTTTCAGATGGCATCAGTAGTTCTCAAAAAGGAAGGGGTGATTTTTGCTCTCAAGGGATATTTGGCAATGTTTAGAGGTATTTTTTGATTGTCATGGCTGAGCGCTGCCTTTGGTGGTTGGGGGCCAGAGAGGCTGCTAAACATCATACAGTACACAGGACATTCTCCCACAATGAAATTATCTGATCCAAAATATTAATAGAGCCACTGCTGAGAGACCCTGGGCTACTGAAGGTAAGAGGAAGGAGTTTCGTCCAACAGGTGGATGTGTGTATGATAATATGGTTGTTTTAATCAAATATTTAAGAGGATCCAGCTGAATATTTAAGTGTTCCCTTGAAGTAAAGTTTCCTCCTCTACCCCAATCCTGCCCCAATCCACCCTCATTTCCTTCCATGCTGTCCTTCTATTGCCATGGGAAAGACAAAATGCTCAAAGGAAGCTTCTACATATGATTTTATGAGTGTCTACATGTATATGTCTATGTGTGTATGAGAGAGAGAAACAGACTGAGAAACAGGAAAAGATCCTTTGAGATGCAGAAAGAGATGTGCAGAGAAAGAGGGATAGTGAAGGAATCCAGGAAAGGGGTAGATGGAATGAGTACATGCAACTAAATTTTTTTCCCCAAATACCACCTGTAACATATCAGAGTCTGGAAATTCAGCAATAAGAAGTCAAGATCCCTGAGATCAATGAGCCCACAATTACTCCAAGAAGCAAAGGCAACCAGCAATAACATGTGTAGAAAGTGGAAGGCTCACCATAAAATCATAAACCAAATGGGAGGGGTCAAGGAGAAAGGGGTAACATTCTGGTGTGCAGGGGAGGGGTGCTGGGGTAGGTAATTACTGAGGTGAATGAGAAGAAGCACTTGTGGGGTAAACAATGAGGAGTGAGGATTCTTGGTGGGTGGGTTTGGGGAATGGTAGAGGTTTGGGAGGTGAGGATGCAGGGTGGACTTGGGCAATGGAGGGGTAGGAGTGGAAAATTAGGTTGAAAGGGGAAGTCATTGCCCTCTATGATCCCCCAGGGCAGGATAAGACCTTGAGTCCAACCTTGGAGTTGTATATGTAGTCAATGCCTGGGATTTCTTTTGTAAAATATCCTCACCTCTTTTAAGTTTTACTGAAGTGTTACCTTTTCAGTGAGTCCTACCCTGAAAAATGTCAGTGCATCTCCCTGGCATTCCCATCCCCCTTATCTATGTTTTTCTAAAGGATTCATCATCTAACAGCATACTATATAATTATCAATTTAATGTTTGTATCCCTTGACTAGACTATAAACTCTATGAGAGCAGGCATTTTGTTTTGTTTACTAATATACCTGGAACAGTGCCTTGTGTATAGTAAGTGCTCAAGAAAAATGTTTGCTGAATGAATGAACACAAGGGTTGGAGCCATCCCCCTATCTGTCAGCCCTTTCCCAGAGCTTTACAGTTCTGACAGCTGCTCCTCAGGAGGTGTAATAGTTTTCTAGAGTTACATAACAGATTACAACAAACTTAAGGGTTTAAAACAACACACATGTATTTTCTCACAGTTTCAGTAGGTCAGAAGTCCAGGCACAGCTTTGTTGGGTCCTTTGTCACTGGGGCTGACTGTCACTTGAGGCTCAACTATGGGAGGGGCCACTTCCAAGTGCCCTCAGACAGTTGGCACAGTTCAGTTCTTGTGGCTATGTGGCTGAAGGCTTTAATTTCTTGATGGCTGTTGCCTAGAGGCTGTCCTCAGCATGTAGAGCCCACATTCCCCAATGTGGTCACTTGCTTCCTCAAAGCCAGGAAGGAACATAGAGACTCCAAGAAGATGGCACTACAGTTTTATGTAACATAATAATGTAATCACATACATGTAAATGCCCACTTCCTGTCACCTTTGACATATTCTGTTGATTAAAAGCAAGTCACAAGTCCCACCCACAGGAGGAGATCACACAAGGATGTGAATACCAGGAAGTGGTATCATAGGGTCCCTTTTAAGAGAAAGTCCACCACAGGAGGTGACAGCTTGACATGAAGCTTCTCCTTTGAACACAGTCAGTCCTTTGGTTTTATGCACACCTCAATCTCTGCACCATATAGGGTTATATAGGTATGTGTCTGTCTCTCCCACAAGGCTGGGGGTAGGGACTGTTCTTGCTCATCTTGAGAGTCAGTTTCTAGTACAAACCTGCACATAGTAAGACATCAGTTTGGGATGAATGGGTAGAAGAATGGATGGATGGCAAATGAGTTTATAGATGGACAAATGGAAGGCAGGCAGAAAAAGAAGGAACAATATGGTAACAAAACAAGGGTGAAGGCAAAGCACTTGGACAGGAGTGCAGCCCTCCTCTGACAGAGCCACCCCCACTGTGAAGTAAGAAGGTGTGAGTGATAAGTTATGTGTCTGTTTGCAGCCTTGTTCCTGGAACTGCCACTTGAAGACTCTCTATCAGGGCAGCTAAGAGACAGAGGCAGGCAGATGTTTCCCAGATCTTCTGTTCTCTCCTCAGGAAGTAGGAGGGGGAAAAATCATGAGGCATGTGCAAATGTTTCATGTCTGAAGGCACAATGAAATCCTGCCACTCTGTGACTTTGGCTGATCTAGAGGTAATTTCCTAAGAAAAAAAGCTGAAAGAAGAAAGCATTCCTTTGTAATCCTCTCCAAGGCTCTAGGCAAAGGCTTTTGATGACAGAGGATTTTAAAAATGCTTCATGCATTTAACATTGAGTTTTGAGCTCAACTTCTTTGAGCTCCTGCTACAGTGCTGGATGGTGAATCTAGGGTGTGGATTTGGAGGCCAGGACGGGAGCAGGGCACCCGCACTCCTCGCGCTGGAGATAGGATCTCAGGCTGTCCCTTCTTTGAACTGTGGGAAGGCTACAGATGAACAGACTTTACTGATGATACTTAGAGTGTTTTCCCTCCAGTAATGCCTCGAGGGCATGAAAATTCTGACATTTTTTTTCTGGCTGAGACCTTTAGACTGGGTGATTTGGGTTAAACCTCTACATGTGCATTATTTCCCCCTCTTTTGTTTTAATTTCTATGATTTATTTTGCTTACCTGATCCATGACAGGTAATTTGCTTTATGTCAGGTAAGGGGCATTAATAGTCAAGGTGAGAGGAGAGGATTAAAGATGGCACCGTGAGAGGTGAAACAGAGGCTTCCTCCTAAAACCACATATAATACAAAAATATAATTAATATGACTAACCCTGAAAGAGCAATAGGAAAGAGGGCTGAGCAAAACTGCATACACCTGGAGAAAAGAATAAACCTCATGGAAGAGGATAACATACCAAAGCTGTGGCCTGGTAGGACCCAAGCCCTTCCCCCACTGCAGCTCACTGGTGGGAGGATGAGAAACAGAGAAGGGAGGGAGTGGAGTCCTGGGAATGCTGAACACCTAATTCCAGAGATCTGCTCTGTGAGCACAAACCTACATTTCATGGTGCTTTCATGGTATTCTCGTGATTAGGGGTTTGGAAAGCTAAGACAGGCAGAATACCTGGAGAGACTGAGATTATAGCTGCTTGTGGAAAGCAGGGATCCATATCCAACTGCTCTGGGACAAAAGAAAGGTGGGCAGTCTGAGAGACTTCCTAACAGTAAGAGGGCTGCTAAGGGGGGCAAGAATTGCACAGAGCTTACTGCTCAGGAAAAAGGACAGGTAGACAAAATTGTCCAGGTGCACTCTGCCCAGCAGGTTGGGAACTTTCTCAGTCTTCAGGCACTCCAGCTCCCTGGCTGGCTAAACAGCTCCAAGGACCCCTTCTGTGATATGCAGCCTACTTCACCTTTATCCCAGCCAGCCCCACCTGGCTCGCAAACCAGCAAACCCTATCCTGGTGTTAGGCCAGCCATAGGGAAGCCCCCATCTACAGCAACTACAAACGCAAAGCATAGAGGCTTATACTTGCATACTTGGCCCACTGGTTCTGGCAGTGGAGGTAGGCATAGCTGGGAAGCAGGATAAAGCTCTTTCCACCCCACAGGCAGCAATACCATTCCCCTGAGAACCATGACATTGCTCCAGGGACTGAGCAGCTCCAGAGACTAGAGCTTCCAGGCATTAGAGGGCACCACATACAAATATGAAACACCAAAGAAACCTGGTTCAAAGTAAAATTATGAATACAACACCTGGGAATGATTCAAATGACAGCAACCTCATGAATCATCCTGAAAGGGATTTCAAAATAAAAATCATTAACATGCTCATGGAGGTACAGAAAAATATTCAAGAACTCAGGAATGAATTCCGGTCAGAGATCCAATCATTGAAGAGCACAATGGAGGGTATTAAAAGCAGATTCGATATGGTCAGGAGACGATAAATGAAATAGAAATTAAAGAAGAGGAATACAAACAAGCTGAGGCACAGAGAGAAAAAAGGATCTCTAAAAATGGAACAATATTGAGAAAACTGTGTGATGAATCCAAACAGAACAATATTCATATTATAGGGGTACTAGAAGAAGAAGAAGAGAGAAAAAGGGATAGAAAGTGTCTTTGAGGAGGTAATTGCTGAAAACTTCCACAATCTGGGGAAGGAGATAGTCTCCCAGACCATGGAGATTCACAGATCTCCCAACACAAGGGACCGAAGGGAGACAACACCAAGTAATTAAAATGCAAAGATCAAGGATAAGGACAGACTATTAAAAACAGCCAGAAAGAGAAATAGGATCACATACAAAGGAAAGCTCATCAGGCTATCATCAGACTTCTCAGCAGAAACCTTACAGGCCAGAAGGGAGTGGCATGATGTATTTAATGCAATGAAGCAGAAGGGCCTCGAACCAAGAATACTTTATCCAGCAAGATTATCATTTAAACTTGAAGGAGGGATTAAACAATTTTCAGATAAGCAAAAGGTGACAGAATTTACCTCCCACAAACCATCTCTACAATGTATTTTGGAGGGACTGCTATAGATGGAAGTGTTCCTAAGGTTTAATAGCTGTCACTAGAGGTTATAATACCACAGTAAAGAAAGTAAGACAGTTAATTATTAAGGAAATGAAAAATTAAATCAACTATCCCCAAAGTCAATCAAGGGATAGACAAAGAGTACAGAATATGATTCCTAGTATATAAGGAATGGAGGAAGAACAAAGAGGAAGAGAAAAAAAGAACCTTTAGATTGTGTTTGTAATAGCATATCAAGTGAGTTAAGTTAGACTCTAAGATAGAAAGGAAGTTAACCTTGAACCTTTGGTAACCATGAATCTAAAGCCAGCAATGGCAATAAGTACATACCAGCCAATAATCACCTTAAATGTAAATGGTCTGAGTGCACCAATCAAAAGACATAGAGTCACTGAATGGATAAAAAAACAAGACCCATCTATACGCTGCCTACAAGACATTCACGTGAAACCCAAAGACATACACAGACTAAAAGTGAAGGGCTGGAAAAAGATACTTCATGCAACTAATAGGGAGAAAAAAGCAGGAGTTGCAGTACTTGTATCAGACAAAATAGACTTCAAAACAAAGGGAGTCACAAAAGACAAAGAAGGACGTTACATAATGATTAAAGTGTAAATCCAACAAGAAGATATAACCATTATAAATATCTATGTGTCCAACACAGGAGCACCCACATATGTGAAACAAATACCAACAGAATTGAAAGGGGGAATAGAATGCAATACATTCATTCTAGGAGACTTCAACAGTCCACTCACTCTGAAGGACAGATCAACCAGACAGAAAATAAGTAAGGACCCAGAGGCACTGAACAACACATTAGAACAGATGGTCTTAACAGACATCTACAGAACTCTACACCCAAAAGCATCAGAATACACATTCTTTTCAAGTACACATGGAACATTTTCAAGAGTAGATCATATACTAGACCACAAAAAGAGCCTCAGTAAATTCAAAGATTGAAATTGTACCAACCAGTTTCTCAGACCACAAAGGTATGAAACTAGAAATAAATTATGCAAAGAAAATGAAAAATCCCACAAACACATGGAGGCTTCACAACATGCTCCTAAATAACCAGTGGATCAATGATGAAACAAAAACAGAGATCAAGCAATATATGGAGACAAATGACAACAATAATTCAACACCGCAAAAATCTGGGATGCAGTGAAGGCTGTGCTAAGAGGAAAATATATTGCAATACAGGCTACCTCAGGAAAGAAGAACAATCCCCTATGAATAGTCTAAACTCAAAATTAATGAAACTAGATAAAGAAGAACAAATGAGGCCCAAAGTCGGTAGAAGGAGGGACATGATAAAGATTAGAGCATAAATAAATAAAATCAAGAGGAATAAAACAATAGAAAGTGTCACCGAAAACAAGAGCTGGGTCTTGGAGAATATAAACAAAATAGATAAGCCCTTAACCAGACTTATCAAGAAAAAAAGAGAGTCCACACACATAAACAGAATCAGAAATGAGAAAGGAAAAATCATGATGGATACCACAGAAATACAAAGAATTATTAGAGAATACTATGAAAAATTATACGCTAACAAACTGGATAACCTAGAAGAAATGGACAATGTTCTAGAAAAATACAACCTTCCAAGGCTGACCCAGAAAGAAACAGAAAATCTGAACATACAAATTACCACCAACAAAATTGAATTGGTAATCAAAAAACTACCTAAGAACAAAACTCCTGGACCAGATGGCTTCACCATTGAGTTTTATCAAACATTTAGTGAAGACCTAATAGCCATCCTCCTTAAAGTTTTCTGAAGAGTAGAAGAAGAGGGAATACTCCCAAACTCATTCTGTGAGGCCAGTATCACTCTAATACCAAAATCAGGCAAAGACACCACATAAAAAGAAAGTTACAGACTAATATCCCTGATGAACATAGATGCAAAAATACTCAACAAAATATTAGCAAACTGAATTCAAAAATACATCAAAAAGATCATCCAGGATAATCAAGTAGGATTTATTCCAGGAATGCAAGGATGGTACATTTGAAAATCCATCAACATCATCCACCACATCAACAAAAAGAAGGACAAAAACCATATGATCACCTCCATAGATGCCGAAAAACCATTTGAAAAAATTCAACATCCATTCATGATAAAAACTCTCAACAAAATGGGTATAGAGGGCAAGTACCTCAACAAATAAAGGCCATATATGACAAACCCACAGCCAACATTACACTTAACAGCGGGAAGCTGAAAGCTTTTCCTTTAAGATCAGGAACAAGACAAGGATGCCCACTCTCCCCTCTTCTATTCAACATGGTACTGGAGGTCCTAGCCACGGCAATCAGACAACACAAAGAAATAAAAGGCATCCAGACTGTTACAGAAGAAGTTAAACTGTCCATGTTTGCAGATGACATGATATTGTACATAAAAAACCCTAAAGAATCCACTCCAAAACTACTAGATCTAATACCTGAATTCAGCAAAGTTGCAGGATACAAAATTAATACACTGAAATCTGTGGCATTCCTATACACTAATGATGAACTAGCAGAAAGAGAAATCAGGAAAACAATTCCATTTACAGTTTCATCAAAAATAATAAAATACCTAGGAATAAACCTAACCAAGGAAGTGAAACACCTATACTCTGAAAACTACAAGACACTTATGATAGAAATTACAGAAGATACCAATAAATGGAAACACATCCCATGCTCATGGACAGGAAGAATTAATATTGTCTAAATTGCCATCCTGCCTAAAGCTATCTACAGATTCAGTGGAATTCCTATCAAAATACCAACAGCATTCTTCAATGAACTAGAGCAAATCATTCTAAAATTCATATAGAACCACAAAAGACCCTGAATAGCCAAAGCAATTCTGAGAAGGAAGAATAAAGCTGGGTGGATTATGCTCCCCAACTTCAAGCTCCACTACAAAGCCACAGTAATCAAGACAATTTGGTACTGGCACTAGAACAGAGTCATAGACCAATGAAACACACTAGAGAGCCCTGATATAAACCGAACCATATATGGTCAATTAATATACAATAAAGGAACCATGGACATACAATGGGGAAATGACAACCTCTTCAACAACTGGTGTTGGCAAAAGTGCATAGCTGCATGCAAGAGAATGAAAGTGGATTATTGTTTAACCCATACACAAAAGTAAACTAGAAATGGATCAAAGACCTGAATGCAAGTCATGAAACTGTAAAAGTTTTAGAAGACAACATGGGCAAAAATCTCCTGAATGTAACCATGAGCAACTTCTTCCTGAACACATCTCCTCGAGCAAGGGAAACAAAAGCAAAAATGAACACATGGAACTACATCAAACTAAAAAATTTCTGTATGGCAAAGGACACCATCAACAGAACAAAAAGGCATCCTACAGTATGGGAGAATATATTTGTAAATGACATATCTGACAAGGGGTTAACATCCAAAATATATAAGGAGGTTGTACACCTCAACACCCAAAAAGCGAATAACCCAATTAAAAAATGGGCAGAGGATATGAAGAGACAATTCTCCAAATAAGAAATTCAGATGGCCAAGAGACACATGAAAAGATACTCCACATCACTAATCATCAGGGAAATGCAAATTAAAACTGCAATGAGATATCACCTCACACCAGTAAGGATGGCCAGCATCGAAAAGTCTAAGAACGACAAATGCTGGTGAGGATGCAGAGAAAGGGCAACCCTCCTACACTGCTGGTGGAAATGTAAGCTAGTTCAACCATTGTAGAAAGCAGTATGGAGGTTCCTCAAAAAACTAAAACTAGAAATACAATTTGACCCGAAATCCCACTCCTTGGAATTTACCCAAAGAATACAACTTCGCAGATTCAAAAAGACATATGCACCCCTGTGTTTATCGCAGCACTATTTACAATAGCCAAGATATGGAAGCAACCTAAGTGTCCATCAGTAGATGAATGGATAAAGAAAAGGTGGTACATATACACAGTGGAATACTATTCAGGCATAAGAAAGAAACAAATCCTACCATTTGCAACAACATGGATGGAGCTAGAGGATATTATGCTCAGTGAAATAACCCAGGCAGAAAAAGACAAGTGCCAAATGATTTCCCTCATTTGTGGAGTATAACAACAAAGCGAAACTGAAGGGACAAAATAGCAGGAGACTAACAGACTCCAAGAAGGGAGTACTGGTAACCAAAGGGGAGGGGTGTGGGAGGGCAGGTGGGGAGGGAGGGAGAAGGGGATTGAGCTGTATTATGTTAGTACACGTGGTGTGGGGTTCATGGGGAAAGCAGTGTAGCACAGCGAAGGCAAACAGTGAGTCTGTGGCATCTTACTACACTGATGGACAGTGACTGCATTGGGGTATGGGTGGGGACTTGACAATATGGATAAATGTAGTAACCACATTGTTTCTTCATGTGAAGCCTTCATAAGAGTGTATATCAATAATATCTTAATAAAAAAAATTTTTTAAATAGTCAAGGTGAATAAATTGTAACAAAGTCACTCTGGAGGCCATGATATTGATGTATTTGCTAATCAGGGCCAGACTATAAAGCTGAGGAACACCATTGCTTTTAAAGTTGGCAAGTGAGCTTTTTCATGGGTCCATGTTTGTAAAAACCTTTATAATAGAAATCTGTGAAATGTTTGGTTCTTTGTCTCCCAGGGGTAGATGAACCACAGAATTTCTGGATACTCTAACCCATGAAGAGAATGTCAGATTCCAAGGTGAGTCACTAACTTTCAAACTAAAAAATTAGCTTAGATTTCTCTTCCTGTTTTTTCTTTAAACCTATAAGCAAAAGCACCTAGCTAAAGGAGTTTAATGCAAGGCTGGAGGAGCCAATAAATAACAGTGGGGTTTTATTTATTAAAATTGCTTTGAAATGGTATGATAAGAACAAAATGGTAAGGAGACCTTGGAATTGCCAAAACAATGTTAATCCTTGTTTTGAATGCAATATCTTTGAAAGAAAGAGGCTTTAATCTGCTCATCACATTGTCTTGTCTCCTCGCTTTTTTTTGTTTGAGTCCTTCCTTTAATTTCTAGAATTCTAAATAGGAGGAGCATAGTTACTCTGCATCCAAAACCAGTAAAGAGATCTGGAAACATCATGAGAAACATTAGAAGAAAACCCACTAGTTCCCTGCTGAGGTCTGTGTCCTGAACCTACACTTCAGGCCCCAACCTTTAAAAAAGCTGACTTTGCACAGGTGGAAATCTTTTGTATAAAGGCATCAATAAGTACCAACTACTCTCCTCCTGGGTGCACAGAACCTTGCCTGGCAGTATGAGGAGACATAAAAGGAATAAAGTTATGGTCCTTACACTCTGGTGACTGATGTGAATTATTCCAGGGTTACCAGGAACCCCTGACCAAGGAACTAACTGAGGGGCAGTTCCAACTCAGATAATAACTGGTGTTCACAGCTGGTCTGAGTGGATTCATCCTGGGTTCCAGGCAGCCTCAGAGAAATTGCAGGGCCATCACCTTACTCATTTCCCCAGAATGGAATAGTCTAGCAACTTTTCTGTGTAGGGGGAAAAAGCATGCATATGCACACACACAGAAACACACACACACACAGAAACACACACACACACACACACACACACACACACACACACACACACACACCAGCTGTTTGTCCCAAGCATACCCTGCATGCTGTCTCAGGATCCATCATATATCCTGTCCCAGTCTGGGCTGACCATCAATAAATCATTCTTAATAAACTCTCTGTTACAATGAGAGCCTTGCTTTTTATATATTTCCCCCAGAACAAAAGGACAGAAAAAGATTTAACTGAACATCTTTCATTCTCCCACTACATCTTTTATGATTGTGTCTTTCCTCCTGAACATGGTCACTGACTGCTAGCTTTCCATCTCTATTCATATTTCTTAAGAAGTTTAACTTCTGTGGAGTATTGTTTCAAGTGACTGAATACTTCTAACAAAAACTGCTTTCTTAAAGGTCCATATCCTTTAGACTTCTTAATATTTAAAAATTGATTTGGATACAAAAGCCTTCCCCATCTATCTTCTGGAATAGGTCCTACCCTCCTGTCCCTGCAGCCCGCTTTTCTCCATTTACACAGTCCTGCTCATTTTTTTATCCAGTTTTATTTGTTCACTTGATTTTTGGGTCTGTCTTCCCCTGTGGAACTGCAAACTCCATGAGGGCAGAGATCACATCTGTTCTGGTCCCCATTAAAACCCCAGCACCTAACAGAGCTCCTGACATATAGGAGAATTGCATTAAAATATTTGTTGAATGAATAAATAAAGTAGAATGTTCCCAATAAGTTATACATCATGGTTTCCTTAGCCAATTAAAAGTTAAATGCCAGGTACAGCAGAGTGGAGGATAAACAACATCAGAAACGTCCAAATTGGGTTTTTGGAGAGTGGAGCAGAACTCAAAGGAGCTAATAGGGCTGATGAGGTAAACAAAGGTGCCTGCCATCATGGGAGTAAATGCCGGTAGCTGGCCCAGGAGCTGGAGGAGCCAAGGAAGCCTCAGGAGAGGGCAGGGTAGTTATAGGTCTGTTACTGCTTTATGCCAGTGAGGTGGGCCACTAGATAAATGACTGTGTGTGAGCTATAAAATGGCTGCTGGGCCACTTTCACCCTCCAAATCTCACATGACAATCCCTCTTGTGGCCCACCCTAACCAAAAACACACAGGAGAGGAGCATGTGGTTCAGTCTAGCCAAGTTGAAACATTTCACAGCCACTTTAGCAGACACTCTTTATTGAATGAATAAATGAACGACTGAGCAGATGGATGGATGAATTGGCAGCAAGAAGCATTTGGCCATCAGGTCTCACCAGAATGGTAACTCCATGAGGGATGGGATTTTTGTCAATTTCATTCATTGCTTATCCCCAATACTTAGAATGGTGTCTGACGCATGTAGGTGCTTAATAAAATTTTGTGGAATGAATATTGAATGGATCTGGCCAAAGTCAAAGGAACCTGTGTGGAATCATTTGAAGACTCAACAGAATGAAAACTTTTCTCTAGTACAGGGTTTGGGAAATGCACGAGGAGTCATTTCATATGTTTAGCATAAAGGGGCATAAAAAGGAACAAAGGAAAAAAACTTCTCTCACAAATTATTTCCTCCTCTCACAACATATCTCAGGGAAGCAAAATAAAAAACTATTATAGCGACAGCAGAGCAAATATGATAAATAATCAGTCAATTGCAGAGAAGCTTGCCTTCTGAAAGCCAAGAATCCTGTCTCAGGAGAAAAAGGAGGGAGAGGAAAAGTTAAAAGCATCTTATTCACAACCTTCCTTAAGGTCCATGTGGGGAGCTAAATCCTAGAGGGTCCTTGAACCGCTATGAAACCTGGACAGGCCATGGAGACACCAGGATCAGAACCATCAGCTAAAACCAGGCTGCACCCTGAGGTAGTTTAGAAGCCGAGGCTCCTAGAACTTAGTTCTGGGAGGGCTCAAAGGTGAGCTAGCTCAAATGGCCCACATGTCTATCAGAAGGCCTCGCATGAACTCTGATGCAATTGCAGCATCTCTTTCATCTTATTTTTTTTTGTCTCCCTACCCCTCCATAAGATCTCATTTTTATTTTAGAAGATATGTGCCTTTCATGGCTCCTGTATGCTTTTCTTCTTTGTGCTTTCCTGTGTTTTGCACATTTTTTGGCATTGAACATGAAGTGTTTCTATTACCACACACAACAGTTCCAAAAGTACTTTTAAGTTCTATAAAAAATGTGGCTAGTGTAAGGAAAAAGAGACCTATTGTTTGTATGTTTTTAAAATAAATATTGCCAGCATCATCTTATGTCTCAACATGAACAACTTCAAGATAGATGCTACTTCTAAGCCTTCATTGGTAGGTGAGATGCTTAAGGTCTATCAACAATATGGTACTTGCACTTGATACTAGAATTTCTTGTAGACATAGCACCCTGGGGAGGTTTTTAAGTTTATTAACCGCCAAATGTTGATTTTCAACTTGAATTAGACTTCCCTTGATCTTTATACTTTATATAAACTAAAAGACTATATCTTTTATCTGTCCACAAAGATGCAATAAATAAAATAAAACAAAAGGAGATAATTTTTTACTTATTTTCTGCAGACCTGCATGGCTAACGATGAGAAAAGATGTCAAAAAAATGGTGTCAGTGGAAATGAAAAATGGGGTTATCACTGTTTTGTGGATCTCATAAGCAGGATAAAGTAAAAAATGAAAACTAAACTGAATATTTGGGTTTAATTTAAAACCAGGGCATATTTGAGGACCAAGCTTTATAATTCATCCCTTTTTTCATGGCTGGTTCAAATCTACTGACAATAAAAGGGATCAGAGTTGCTTCACCCAAATCTACCTAAACAAAACACTAGAGGTAGCCTCAGTAAAGTGAATATGGAAGATTCAGATCATTCTAGAGTTTGGAGAGCTAAATTATATTTTATAAGTTGTCTCCTTCCCTAATTCTTGGGAGAGATCAGTTAGCAAGTGGCAAGCTCACAGTCCTGGTCTTCCTCTGCTTCTCCTCTTTTCTCAGGTTTCTTCCTTATTTTATTATCTCTAAGTTCTGCTGTTCAGCCAAGCAAGGCCCCAGGCCCTCCTGAGGGGTGAAGGACAGCATGGGAACAAGCTCATTGTCCTCTTCCATGACGTGTATCCAGGCGAAGGTGGATGAAACAAGCACCAAGAGCAGCCTTGGGAAGGGCATGAGCAGTGGAGACAGAAGAAGAGCCAGGAAAGGGACCCTCGCTGCCTGAGAAGGATGTGGAAGGGAAAGGACCAGCCTTCTGGTAAGGGGAGAGTTATGGGGAAAACTGCATGTATGTGTCTGAATTCTGGGTTTGGTTTGCACTAGATGGCAGAGTGACCTCTTTTTTGTACAAAAAAGCCTATCTAAAATCATCCAGGCACTTCTTTCTTCCCTGTCTAGATTGGCCCAGCACGCTCACTAAAATCCCAAGGCTGTCTCAGGTCTGACCAGAGGCTTAGCCTCAAGTGGCTGGCTTTCTCCTAGAGCCCGAGGGCTTCAGCTCTCAGCCACAGCACAATCTTGTATCTAAGAGAAACCCTCCCCTCAGCAATTTGGGAGAAGAACTGACCAGACCATTTGGATCTGCAAATAAACTAACCCATGGCATCATGGACTGTTCCCCTTCTCAACCAGTTATTCTGTACTAGTGAGACAGACCTGTGTGTTCACCAAGTGTGCACTAGATTGAGCACTGAACAAACTATGGGAGTAAGACCATGAGAATGACACACAGATGAAATTCTTTTGGTGTCAAAACAAACTCTATGAGGACAAGATGCCCTTGGAGTTGGACTCCATCTCCTCTCTCTTGTGGTAGGTTACTGCAGTTCATGAGGAAAATTGTTTGGAATTTACGAAATCTGCAAATCCTGCCTTGGGGAGTCTGTGCCTCTTGGCTTCCTTACAGCTCCTTTGTGACTGTAAGACAGGTTTAATAATCACACTCGCTGTTGCACAAATATTATTAGGAACATAGTGCAGAAAAATAGAACTTGTGTTGCAGTCCCTGTTTCAGATAAACAATTTCATCTGAAGAAAATAGCAAGTGCTATTTACCCATGACTATAGTCCTTTTCTGTACTGCAGTTGGAGGGCCTGCAGCAAATGGTTTCAAAATAGAAGCATCTCCCCCAACTGCTATCTTCAAATGCCCTCCACAGACTGTCTACCTGGCTTTCTTCCCCCATGGTGAGTGCAAAAATAGACAATAAATGGTGACCCAGTGAGTCTTGGTGCTTCTAGGAGGCCTGCAGGCCCACTGCGAGCTGGTGGTCTGGAAGATGGAGAGCAGCCAGTGGGCTTCAAACAAGGTGCAAGTAGGGCTGTGTGAGGACCCAAGGGTATGTAATGGTGCCCTTATTAATATGACCAACTTCCCTTTCTGACTCCACTGACCTGCCTGGGGTCCTCTGTTCTTTCCACACGAGGTGTGAAATCACAGTCATAGACTATCAAAGTGGCAAGAAAGATCCTGACCCTTTGATCTGGGCAGAGGAAGTGCCTTGCCAAGGTCAGCTGCAAAGTTGAAGACACAGCAGTCTTGAACCCTCCTGTCTTGACTCACAGACCTGTGCTCTTTCCAGAAGCCCTACCGTCACAAGGATTCTTTTAACTGAGCTCTCATGGAGATCCTCACAGATTCAGTCCCTGGGTGTAAATAGTAATGGCCTGTCAAGATAGCAAAAGTGAAGGAAGATGAAATAGGATAAAGCTTAGTTGGCTATAACATCACTGAGAGAAGATCACAGACTCCCTCATCCCCAAGAATCTCAGGGGACCTGAGCAGGGGCAAGTAATGCAGTGGATATATTCAGTCACATAAATTCTTCCTTGCCTCTGCTGTCCCCCAACTCCCAGTGGCCATTTGCAGCATGATTCATCCCTAACACTGTTTAGCTCCAGGTCTCAGTAAAATCACAGATGCTCAGGAAAGGAAGGGGCCTTAAGGAGAATGCAGAATAACCATCTGTTTGGGTACAAGTAAGACCATGTATGTTAAAAACAGCTTACAGGTCTGAAGGCAGCCTCCTGATATTTAAACCCATGCCTATGTCCACAGATCCCCCTGAGGCCTGAAGATTTGGCAGTGATCTGGTTATTTGGTCAGTTAATCTGAATGGGTGGCAGTTAAGTTGTATATTTCAATCTGGAATGTTCACTATGGCACTTGAATATTATTCTATTTGGCTGTCTACACTGAAGGACTCTTACAGTAGAACTGTAAAGTACCCTCCACTTATCCAGTTTTCGGATCTAAAGTCCTGTGGGTATCCCTCAGCTCTGCAGGATATCCTAATGTAGCCATTTACCCCTGGGCCAGTTCTCCACCAGAGCTATCCCCTGGCCCAGAGATGTGCTTCCTCCCAGCCCAGCACAGATGCCGTGGGAGGCCTGGCACAGTGACCTGGGCTGGGCTGACCCCACAGCTCCATCTGCTCACAGGAACAGTGCTTCCTTTGTGGCATTGTTTGGTTGTTTTGTTCCGTTGTTTGTTTGTTTTTTCTTTCTCCCCAGTTTCAAACCTAATCCCTCAGGGCCTTAGCTGAAGCCACTCTGCCCAAGCACATCCCTGTACCAGAACTTGTGATTATTCCCTAGGCAGGCCATGGACATCCTTTCAAACGACCCTCCTGAAATGGAAGGGTCCTGGGAAATTCAGCCACTTCCCCTCAAGTAGAGATACCAGCCTCTGAAAAATTCCACAGCCTGGGGCCCTGGGCAGTGGAAGAAAAGGGGAATTGGGTGAGTTAGATTTGATTCCTAAACCTTTAGGCTATCAGTTGAGTTTTTTTTTTTTGAGTGAGTGAGTTAAAGTGAATCTCAAGGAAGTGAAAATCTCAACCTGGAATAGTTACTATGACAACATGGAGATCATCTCAGGCCAAAGTGTAGAGTAAAAGGAAAAGTATGTGTGTTTTTCCCTTAGGTTTGTGAGATGGGAACCTCCTTCAGGCCCAGGAGACTTTCTTCAGATGACCCATTCTTGGCCTTTTTAATAAAGTCATAGGCCTTCTATTCATTATTCACATTTCCCTATTTGAAGCAGATTCAATGAGCCAAATCTTTCTTTCACATATTTTTCTTTAAAAGTTGAGTTTGTTTTCCAAAATTTTTGTTATTCTAACTACATCAAAGTAGCCCAGTTGAAAGAAACAGAATGTAGCGGGAAAGCAGTCATTCAATAATTAAGGACAAAATATATATAAGTCATGTTTACTTGAGAGTTCATGACACCAAAGATAAAAGGATTCCTGACCTACCTCGGGTCAATAGGATTTTTTCCCTGGAGATCAGGGCCCCTGTGGCACTGGCATGACTGAGCTAGGCACCTGAGATGCTAAGGGTCCCCATCATTTGTCTTTCTCCTGGGTGGAGGTAGTTGGGGGAGGGGGAAGGTAAGAGACCACTTGCAGCCCTTGGATGGACAGAATGGAGCTACCCTGGGCCCTTCATGACCAGATGCAGAGCTCCTGGAATTTCAGGAGTTTGTCTGATGGATGGCCATGTCCAGCTTCTCCTATAAAGGCCACTGGTCCAGGTGAGAGAGGTGAGGAGGGACCAGGGCAACAACTCAGGGGGGAGCTCGATAGCAAACTCCACAAGGCAGGGTTTTACCTCATACACCACATCCTCATGATGCCCAGCAGAGTGGCTAGTCCTTAGGAAATGCTCAGTAAACATTTGTTAAATGAATAAATGACTATTTTGTGAAACAGATCAAATACTTAGGCCTGGAAGTAGGGGAGACAGAATGAAGTCTAAGGGGATTAGTCAGAAACATCAAGAGCATCTTAGTCAGTCTGAGAATTGTTGGCTTAACAGAGAAAGTGTCTTTAATCCAAGACCCAGGTCCAAATGCAGCTCCACTAGGGTTGTGACATATGCTTCTGAGCTTAGTGACACTTGAACCTTCTCTTGTCAAATTAGATGATGGGCTGAGCTAAGGCATTGCCACTGGTGAAAGAGAGAAGGAAATTTAGAGGTTAGATGGAGAGAATTTGGAGACTGAAAGTATGTAGGTGTTGAAGAAAAGTGACTGAAGTATGAAAATAGTGTAGAGACAATATCTACTTCACATGGTTGCTGTGAGGAATAGAGGAATTAACACAGAGTCCAGGGAATGGTATTTGAGTGCTGTTGAGTAGGTTCTCAGTAGAGACACCTTCTCATCCCTCTCCATTTTCATTAAAGGTAGGACTACTCCATCTGGCAACCTCAGAGTGCCCATCCCAAGGAGGCTCTGCCACTCGTGTCCTTATCTGAATCTCATGATTGAAGGACATGGACATGCCCCACTCCTACTGGTCCCATTTAACAGATAGAAATAAATTGTCTCCTCTCCAGGGATACATCAGGAAAACCCTGAAAGCTATTCTCGCACAGTCAGAATGTTTTCTTTGTTCCTCTGAGACAGACCCAACATCTCTGTGAGGGAGAGAGAGGCAGCCTGACTCATAAATGCTGAGCAGATGCTATGGGCTGGTTGATGGCGGCACATGGTAGTAGGGGCTGCAGCCCAGAGACTTCAACACTTGTTGTGGTGCACATCATGACAGCATGTGAGACCTTTCTAAAAACTGAACTTATTTATTTCCGTGAGTCAGGTTCACATTCAGCCTCAGACCACCCCAAACACACTCTTATTGAGCTCTCTTGAGGTGTCTTCTGGGCCTTTGGGGAACTGGATGCCTATCTGGCCACATTTCTGATTCTTTCCGCCACATTTATTTTCATTCCTGCATTTATTCACCAAACATTTACAAGCTCCTGTCTTGTGCCAGGCATTGTGCTGGAAGCTGGGGCTTAATAGAAATAAGGCCACATCCCTTCCTAAGGCAAGTCAGACAAACCAAAGCCTGAAATGCTGTGTGATGTGTCACAGAAAATTGATGCAAGCTGCACTGAGGAGGGCCACAGAGCCCAAGCAGGGTCAGAGGAGACATCCCAAGAGACAAGCAAAAGTTGGCTGGGTGATGAGGGCAGGAGGCCTTCCAGGTAAGGGAGCAGCAAGCAGGATGGCCAAAGGCAAGCAAGACCATGACCCAGTGGTCCTCATCCTGGCTGGTATCAATTACAGATGTGCAAACCATCACACAGGTCTTTTAAGTCAGAATCTTTGCAGGTAGGGCCCCAGAATAAGTCTTGATTAAAGCACCCCAAGTATATGTAAGTGGAGTTAAGGACCACTGGCCTAAGGAAGAGTCACTAACATGAGACGTTTGGAAAGGAAGAGCACAAAGAGTACCATCATAGCTCCCTCTACCAACAGTTCTAAAACGTGGACTCTAAATTCCAAAACGTAGACCCCATGTGAGATGGAGGGATGCACTGATCTACTATTGAGTCTGTAATGGATCTACTATACAGCCCCCACCTAAATCTGGAAATCAGTGAAATCTATGCTTCTCAGTCACCTCCTCTCCCTGACACCCACTAGACCCTCCAGGAGATGCAGCCCATGACAACCACTTGCCATTCTTAATGGGGTATACTGTGGTTCTCAAATCCAATAATACTCACCTCATAGCTGTAATGAAGATGTACTTGTAAATACTGATTTCAGAAAACGTGACAGCTTCCAGGCCAAACACAAAACTCCAGACAGTACAATAACACCACTTTTGACAAAGCAAATAATAAATCAATAACTCAAACTTGGCCATTTTCTTAGAGATAATGGATGAAGACACAGAAATCCTGTTCTTCAGACTGGGGCATGTGCCAGTCTGAGAGAGAGGGGGACTACCTTGGACCAGAAGATTGGCCAACAGCTCCCATTCATGAGAAGGCAAATGTGGAAGTGGGTGGGAATCCCAGTTCAGCCACTCACTGCACCATACTGGGCAAGATACTTACCCTCTGGGAGCCTGTTTCCTCCTCCACAAAATGGCTATAATCATATATACAACATGGTTGCTCTTGGCTTAAAGGACATAATATATGTAGAGTACCCAGCATAACAAGCATCTAGGATCCTACAGCTCATTAGTCAGTGATAACTCTGTTCACTAGGATTTATTCTAGACTTCAACTATATTGTCAGAAGCTGTGTTCCAGGAATGGAAATAGCACAGGAGGTAGGAGGCAGGCCAGGTCATGGTCTTCCTCCAGTCCCCACTCTTTCCCTCTCCTCTTCTCTCTCTCCAGGCACACATGGCTCCCAAGATATCCCAGCCTGCAGGCTGCTGCTGCCTCGCCGGAGTGGTCCACAAATAGAGATGTGTGTGGATGGTGCAGCCCTCTACCCAGATGATGGTACCATGTGAGAGCCAAGAGCCTGGGTCTTCCCCTCTGCTGGCCTGGGTCCCAGCCTGTATGTGATGCTCCTATTTACTGGCCTCTCTGACCAGCTTGGGAAGCTGCCCTTCACTCTTTCACACTCAGATGAACTTTGTTAAAAAAAAGTTTAGTTCCAAAAGGTGTATTAGTGGAAATTATGTCAAATCAAGCAGGGACTCCAGAGATCCTCTGGCAGGTTCCTACCTTTTTGTGCTATAGACCCCTTTGGCAATTTGACAGAAATGTATAAAAATAAAAGACACAGGATCACAAAGGAATTCAGTTATACTAAAATACAATTCTATCAACTTGCCATATAGTTCCACAGATTCTGTGTTGTAAACACCTGGTAGTTGAACCCCTCACTGAAAGCTTGGGACCCCCTCCCAAGTCACCCAGCTAAGGTGAGAAAGCCAGGGCAGGAGCCCCATCTCCCAATTCCTGGGCCTGGGCTCTTTCCTGCAGTTTATTATCATAGAAAATTTAGAAAAACAAAACAGAAATCTTACTGCCTTTTCATGGAAAAGTCCCGAATTTTCATGGAAGCCCTGAAGTTGCATGGAAAAGTCCATACCATGTTGAAAGGTATGGGCGAGGCCCTGTTGCTCTATATGTATTCATAAGAACTGACCTCATTTTATACAGAATTGTAAAACTGGACAAAGATTGTTTTCCAGCGAACATCTGAAAAGGCTTAAGACCACAATAACTTGGCTGAGGATTCAGCCTGGAATTTGCTGGATTCCAGAGCTGGATAGAAGAGTGAATGGATGGGTCCAATTCTTTGCTTCCAGGTAGCTTTTGTCAAGGAGTCTGGAGCACTAGTTTTGGAGCATGCTGCAGGAACCTCAGCCCTCATGCTTCCCACAGTATTTCTTAGGAACGAGTTACTGGTGTCATCTTTTTCTATTGAGAAGGTTGGAAGATACTTAACCAGAGGGCATTAACCACTGGATAATCTCCTAGCTAAACTCTTTTACCCCTTTCTACGCTGGAGCAATAAAACATAATGGAAGTCACACCTTAGGGTTTAAATTGTTACTTCATCACTTTAGAAAAGTTGTTTGATTACCTCTTCTCACCTCAGTTTTTTCATCTCTCTAATGGAAATAGTACTAATGCCTGTTTTGCAGGGTGTGGTGACAGTAAGAGTTAGTGTATGGAAAACACCTATACAGGGTCTGATGTGTAGTGTTCAATAGTAAGGAGCTATTACTATAATTAGTGCTAATTTGAACCCTGCATCTTCCCCACTCTGTCCCTCATTGACTAAAGCAGGAGTAAACGTAGGTGTAATTAGCAGGGTGACTGTGTTCAAAGAAGCCCATTTACCATGATCAGAGCAGACCTGTATCCTACAGCTCATAAGTCAGTGATAATTCTTCTAACCAGGATTTATTCTAGCATCAAACTTTATTATCAGAAGCTGTTACAGGAGTAACACATCTCAGCAAGATAAGTGATTTGACCAGTCACTCAGAGAAAATGCTGCATCTTCCTACCACCAAATCTACATACCTCCCTGCATCTGGTTGGCTACCCTCTTCTTTCCCCCTTGTTTCTGTGGACTCAGAACCCTTGCTCCTCTCAAAAGTCAGCCTCTCCCCCATGCGCTCTGGATCCTGTGCCTTCTCTCCCACTCAGGGCTGCCCTGGCAGTCTCCACCCCCTCTCCTGCACAGTCACTATTTCTCCTCTACTGGATCATTTCGATGTCCATGCTCTTAGCATCTCCTTTAACCCCTGTGTCTCCTTTCAACCACTAACTTCTCTACTTTCCTTCAACTTTAAAAGAGTTGCTGTCTCCACATCCCCTCCTCACTGCACTCAAATTAGGCTTCTATTCTTTACTGGATCCTTCTGCACTATTCAGTCTCTGTAGGTGAGCAGGCACAGGGATCTGCCCTGAGCATCCTTTTCTTCCATTACTGTATGCTCTCCTTGGTTATCCTGTCCAGTCCCATAGCTTTGCAAACCATTTGTGTGCTTATGATTCCTAAATCTCTACTTTCAGCCCTCACTTTTCTCCAAAACTTGACTTGAATATTAACTATCTCTTTAAAATTTCCACATGGATATCTAATAGACAAGTTAGACATAATTTATCCATCAAGAACTCATTTTCCTCCCAGACTTAGTCCCTTCCTCAGTCTTCCTAGTTTTAGTCATTAACATGAGCATTCACTCAGTTGTTCAACCTGTAAATCTAGGAGTCAGTTTTGATTTCCCTCTTTCTTCATCTTCCATATTCAATCTATCAGAATCCTGTCCACTTTATCTCCAAAGCATATTCCAAATTAAACCACTTCTCTCCATTTTGATTACCGTCACTCTACATAGCTGATCTCTCTGTATCCATTTTGCAATCCATTCTTGACAGGTCAGCCTGAATGATCTTGTCACATTCTTGCTTAAAACCCTCCAATGGCTTCCCATGGTACTTGAAATAAAAATCCAAATTCCTCAAAGCAAGATATAATGTGGCTTCTACCTACCTCTCCAAACTCACTTTGAATCATTTTCCTCTTCACTCTCCCTACTCCAGCCACACTGGTCTTGCTGTTGCTGGGAAATGTGAAGTCTGTTCCCACGTTAGGACTCAGCACTAGGTGTTGGGATGCTCTCCCTGTGTGATCCTGAATGACAGGTTCCTTTCCATCATTCACATTTTAGCTGAAATCTCAGCACTCAAAGAGGCCCTTTCTGACCACCAATCTGAAATAGGCACCCAGTTATTCCCTAGCACATCACCCTAGTCTCTTATATATATTTTCCTGTCTGTGTGTCTGACTCTTCTCTAAAGGCAAACCCCACAAAAAGGTAGGGCCTTGTCTTTCTTCCTCGCCACTACCTTGGCAGGACTCAGAACAGTGCCTGAACGTGGCAGTGCTTGTTAGGCATTTTGAAAAAGTGAATGAATGGGTAAAATACATTAATAACATAACCCCAGACATCCCGCTAGTTCAGTATTCTTTCCCCCATGCCTTATCAAGTTGCAGTTTTCATTAACTTGGTTCTTTCTTGCTGTTCACCAGATGCTTGGCACCATTCAACCCCCAACTGGTTCCAGCTCCTAGTGATGAAGGAAGTGGTCACAAGGGAGCTAGAAGCAGAGGAGAGGACACCTGGAGAAATCATGAAGTACATAATAACCCCAGCAAATCATGAGAAATAAACATTCTATTATTCATTCAGTCATCCAGTAGCATTACTAAACTCTGTTTATGTGCCAGGCATGATGGAGTTCAGCGGGGATACAAAGACAAACCTACACTGAAGGATCTGACAGTGTCCGGGAGATGGTGGGCCCTGTGGTGATGCCCAACAGGTGTGATGGGCCTGCAAACACACTAAGATGTGCTGTGGAATCACAAAGCAGAGTGAGGAATGCTGCATGGCGTAGGCTGGAATTCGGAAAGGCATCCCAGAGAGTGGGACTTTTGAGCTGAGCCTTAAAGAGTGAGTTTATTATTGAAAACTATGAAAACATAGTGAATATATTATTGAAATATCTAGGTTTCCATATGAAAAGTATAATTGTGCTTTCCCTTTATTTTAACTGACAAAAGAGAAATTACAAGATGACTGGTAGTTTAAAGAACCACTTATTAATACATAGAGAAATTTTCACCCACGAAACTCTTTTTTAAAAGATGGCCTAGTTCTTTATTTCATGCTACAAGAAATCCACCAAAATGATTTCCTCTTGCCTGAGGACTTTATAGTGAAACTCCAGAGGCAGTCACTGAAGTAATGAGAGATCACCCAACCAAAGATCTACTTTCCTGTGACACCACAGACTGTCCCCTTCAGACATGTGCCGTCAGGTAAAAGCAAGGTTTTACAGCAGGTGAAAGAACAAAGTAGACCTGTGTATATTGATAAAGAGAGCTGCATTATTACATGAAAATAAGCAAGTTTCAGAACACTGGAGACTTGCTATTACTGTGAGTGTGTTAGGATCTATATAGGAATTCCTAAAAGAATACATGCAAACATGGCAATTGTTGTCTCTGAGATGGGGGACTATGAGTCTCTTACACTGTCTGACATCTACATCTTGGTACTGATTTATTTACACAAATGTGTTCTGCTTTGGAATTTAAAAGTAAAGACTTGTGTAGAACATAGGTTTGATTTGTTTTATGCTGTTTAACAACTTGTGCTTGGCGCACATTCCAGTAACAAAAGGTAGGATTTCTCTAAATGACATATTTTGCCAATATTTACACAAAAGAATAAACTGAGACCCAGAAATATAACATGATTTTTCTCATGCAGTGACTCCTAGACTAGTACCTTCAGCTCCACAGTTCTTGATTCAATACTAAGGAATAAAATATATAAATATATCAATCTCCAACTTACACATTTTGAACCTTTAGCAATGTTGCTTTGTAGAAAGCTGTACAACTATTTAGAATAGAGTAAAATTCTCTTTTTATGAAGTTTACAAGAGGCTAATTGTGTATTTCTTCAAAGACAGGCAATTACTGGTGACAAGTTGATGCAGGTAAAGAAGACACAGAAAGTTACAGGCTAATACTTTTCCAGGAAAACTATTCAAATAGAAGCCTCTTGACTATTACCTGGAGTTCCTTTTGCATATCTTAGAGTACTCAGGAAATTCTTTGAATAGATAAGTCCCTTCCATTCAACTTCCAGGATTTACTGAGCACTTAGTATGTGCTCTAACCACTGAGGGTACAGCAGTAAGTCAATGAGATAAATCCAATGTACTCCTGGAGCTTACATCCTAACAGGGAAAACACAAAAAGCAAGAATATACATAAATAAAGGATATAATTTCAGATAAAGATACAATAAGGATATAATGAAGCCTGTAAAATGGTAGTGACAGGAATACTATATTTGAAAGGTCAGAAAAGCCTTTTAAAGAAAGTGACATTTGAGCAGGGACATGGAGGAAGGGAGGAGCGTGGAGTTCTGAGGGGCAGCACTACAGAAGTACAGCAGTCAGTGCCCTGAATAGGAGTAAGAATTCCTTTTTTCCTGAAAAGATAAAGAACATTCCAAAGCAAGAACTCTCAAAGTTTGGTATGTTAAGGATTCATTCTTGTTGTTTTCTGTTTATAAGGCCTAATGCTGTAAATTCCTATTGCTTACAAATTTGAGAATGAATTTTATTTAGGAATCTAAGTCTACTACAGAGATACTGTCTTATCTGTATGCCACTAAAAATACCTCCTGCCTATCGCAAAGGCACAGGATTCAGTTCATAAGCATCAATGCTTTTCATACCATAGACATGAGGACCAACCAAAAGTGTCCTTGGGCTTAAATCTGCACTCCTGACTCCACCCTAAGCAGTAACAGGCTGCCTAGAATATGTAGCTGGGAAAATATGTCATCAGAGATACAGGAAGAGAAGCTATAGAAGACACCTTTGGCATTACCAGCTTTTGGCCCAAACTATTACAGAACTGGTTATCTCCCTGAAGCACTCAGTTCTGGTAGGGACAGGAATGAGTCTCTACTTCACAATGGGGAGACTGAGACACAAAGAAGAGGGTAGCTTGCCCAGGATCACATAGAAACCTAACTCTAATTCCTAACCTTCACTCTGTTACTTCAGCCACCTTCCAGGCCAGGGACCACATGGGGTGGAATTTGTTTCAGGAAATGGGACTAGACTAGACGACTTTTCATTTATAGAAAAATGAAAAATAAACACCAGATGTTTGAAAACATGTTGCAACTCATCTTACAGGAACTTAAAATTGCATTCTAACTGAGAAAATTAAATTAGAAAATCCACATAGCAAAAAAGATGTTTTGAATGAAATGCCTTTGTCTTTCACTCTCTCACAGGCACACAAACAGTATCTCATTGTTTCTTCTTCAGGGAACAGCTGTAAAGGAAACTGGGGGAGGGAGACGGACATAACATCCCATTTCTGTGTTGCATAAAGAGCTAAGCTTTTAGGCCAGCCTTCTTGAACTGTAGGGGGTGTGGCATGCATCAAAATTAAACAATGACCTGACGAAGCTTATAAAATAACTTGGGGGAAGCCAGTCACCAAGACAAGGCATCTCAAGTTGGATGACATTGCATGTGGAAACTGTCTTTATCTTGATAAAAAAGGTATGTACTGTGGTTTTAATTTTCATTTATGATAAATAATGCTTAAAATAGAGATAGTATTGACTTTTGATTGTCCCTTTTCAAATTTAAAAATAACTTTAAATAACTTTAAATATAATAATTAACATGATTGAAGGCCTATGATAGTAGCTTCACAGACATGGTCTTATTTTTCCTCAAATAGCCTTAGGAGGTAGGTATCTTAGTGCCATTTTTCACTGAGGAAACTAAGGTTCTGATATCCTAAGCTACAGGCCTATGGTAAGACTGCCAGCAAGTGCCAGAACTGGGTTCACCCCTTTCTCAACTCAAGTCTTCTGCTTACATTATGTACCCCTCCCCATCCTATATGAGACCATGAGAAAATTTTCCTTCACCATGAATTCTCAGTTGTTAGCCATGCCAACTGTGTACTACAGTAAAATTAACTGAGAAGTGAACTGGAATTCATTGTGTGACTAGAAAATGCATTTTGCAACATGGCATAAAAATAGTTTCTTCTGAAGATGTTTTCTTATTAGATTCAGTAACTTAAAGGGTTTTTAAGACCCACTTACTCATGGAAATATTTTTATTTTATCATTAGAAATCTAGTCCTTAACTTTCTATAAAACAATGAGATCAAATGCTAGGTCCATGCTGATGTGCAGGTGTTTAAAAGTGCAGACACTTAGGAGATCGGGCATTAATTCTGGCTTCACAGCTTACCAGGAAGTAACCTGGGCAAACTGACCTCATTGACTACAAACAGAATGCCACCTAAAACCCTTCCAGATAGGGAGATTCAGTGCATGGCACATGTAAAATACTGAAACCAGGGCTTCTCTGGGGGGAAACTCAATGAGCGTGAGCACCGATTCACAGAATCAGTGCTGGCCCAGAATGGACACACCATTCATTACCTTAGTAGAATTATTTTAAAATTGTTTTATATTCAGTTAAAATAACATTTAAATTATATTTATTTTTAAAAGCATTTAAACTCTCCTTGTTAGGACAATCTTCCCATTAGTATTAGAAGATGATAGAGAACTATATGTCATATATTCCCAAGTTCATAGCTGTATGTTAATAATGTGATTTCCCCTCAGAAGGTGCTCTGTAAGTGTTGAGTGAATTAGAATGGAAGAGGGGTTGAAAAAAACTAATAGATGCTATCAACCTTTTCTCTCACAAAAATTTTAACCATAAAAATAAATTACTGCAATAAAGAAGAATCTTTGGAAGAGATTCAAGCAAGGGGAATTGGCCTTACTCTGAAATCCTCCTACAGAGCTAAAGAACATGTTTCAGCCCACAGTAGAACATTCTGTAATAAGATACATGTCAGAGGAAGACAGGGAACTGATCTCGGTTTAACTATCCCATGGGGAGACAAGACTCATCAGGTTACAGGGGCCAGTGTTCACTGAGAGCCAGGGGCGCGGAAGGAAGGGGGCCCTGCAGAACGGGGAGGCTTGGAGGGGGCCCGAGGGCCAGCAGCCTGCCCTTCCCATGCCTCAGCCTCCCCGACTGCACACTTAGGCAGGGTGGGAGGCAGGGACTGGATAAGTGAACTCTAGAGCTTTGTCCTATTTGGGGGGCCCTGTAAAATGTGCATTATGTATGACCATCCTTTGAAGTCAGATCTTCTGGGCATGGCCCTATGCTTGGACGGAGAGTAGAGCTCTGTGGTTCTAAGAATCTCTTGGAAATGGGAGCAAATTTTGTGGGTTTAGGCTGGGTTTCTATAAATCCATCATCCCCCAAAAGGTTAAAAGACAGGTGTTGTCTGCATGGTATTAGGGGATGATAGGAAATAGATCCTCAAGGACTAAGGAAGGTGCTCCCACCATAGACACAAGGAGGGCTTAGCAACCACCCCTGCCCCATCACCCCTGGCTGGCAGCTTTTACTCATTATGTAATTGTTCTTTGAAAACTGGGCAAGAAAACTTCCAGAAGAAAAGCAATTGATTATTAAAGGTTATTTAGAGGTTTAGAGACTCATAATAAAGTGGTTATAATTATTCCTGTTATGACTCATCCTTTTAAATGCTCAGATCTGAGAACATTTGCTTGCATTGATTAGTCCTCTTCATCGCAGAGAAAAAGGCAAAGATCTGGAAATAGCTCTTGTGCAGCTCCAGGCAAGGAGTCACAAGGAAGAGAACAGACTGAAGCCAGTCAGTGAAGGAAGCAGGAAGCAGCCGGGTTGTGGTGCTGTGGCCGCTGTCCGCTGTCCCTCCTCAGAGCAGTTTCCACCTCTGGAGGGTGCTTTGGCCTAAATCCTTGCTGCACACCTGCATGCCAGCTACTAGACCTTCTCTAGTTCAATGCACATCTATGGAAACATCCCCCAACAGAATGTCCAAAAAACAAAAATCAGGAAACAACCATTTGTTTCTGGTTTTTCTAACAATAAGTAGCATTTATTGAACATATTCTGTGTGTCAGATAAAGCTCCAAATGCTCTCATATGATCTCATTTAATTCTTGCAAAAACTTTATGAGGTTGGTTATTATTCCCAAGTAATAGACCAGAAAACTAAAGCATAAATTGGACACAGTTTACTTAGTGTGTGTCAAAGCCAGAATTGAAACCCACTCAGAGTAACCTTGGAGTCCCCAGCACGTTGCTCGCTGTTAAGGTCTGCAGGCTACTCTCAGGCTGGCAAAGCCCAGCAAGATGGGGCAGCGGGTAGGGATGAGGGTAAGGGAGGCATTTCTCATAAGACACCAAATGTGCATGGTTTGTTTTGGGGCTTTTTACAATGTTTCATGGTTCACTTGATGGCTTCAATGTCCCTCTTTGCCTATCCCCACATTGTCTCTGTCATTCAACAAGTATCTACTATGAGTGCCACTGTGGGGTTCTGTGGGTGATTCCAAGAAGAATTAGACATGGTGCACATCCTTGAGAAATGTGTAAGTAGGCCAAGGGATGGGTTGCGAAATAAATCCAACTCACTAATACCAGCAGAGTGTCCTCTAAAGGAAGTACAAAAGGCACTGGTGATTCAGGTGGCCTTGTAGGATGAGCTGTTCAGAGGGCTTGAGAGGGAGGACAGCCCACAGAGGGACCGACCAGTCCAGAAATCTTTCTCTGGAACTGCATGTTCTTAGGAGGCTCGGAATGACTCCAGCTACTTTGTTTCCCCAAAATGCAGGTTCTGTCTGCAGCCACCCAGCCCCACGATGGTGCCCGTGCTGCTGCTGCTCTCGGTGCTGGCTGGCCTCTTCGGTGCGGCACAGGGACAAGCATTCCATCTTGGCAGGTGCCCAGCTCCTCCAGTGCAGGAGGATTTTGACGTGAACAAGGTGTGGTAAAAGGCTAAACTCCCGTTTGTTTTACTGTTCCTATTTGAACAAACATCCACACTGTTGTTTTATTATTCTGCTTTGAGTGCCACAGCAAGCCTTGAGGTAGGTACCTATCTTATTTGGGACTCCCCAAAGCAGACTCAGAAATAAGAACAGGGGAGCAGAGAGTTTTTGGAATGTGATCCCAGGAAGCATGAGTGGGTGTGTGTGTAAACAGAGAAAGCAGAAAAGCAGTGGAGGGTGCGTTCATGAGCAGGTAGGTTCCTCTGTGAGCAATGGAGTTCAATCCTGCGGGGGACCATCTGAGGAAATGTGCACATGACTCCTCAGATCGTCCCATGGATGGAAGCAGGTGGGCCATGGGGGCTCCCCTGGCGCGAGCAGAGCCCTCTGGCTGAGGAGACACATGGGCCTAAGATGCCTACCCAGAGCATCAACTAGGTTGATGGGATTATAAATACAGATGAGATTCAAAACTAGGCTTTCCAGCAGGGCACGACACCCACGGGTTATTCACACAGGGCCTAGAAAAGGACAGAACTCCCCGAATGGTCTTTCTTGTTATGTGCATTAAAAGATACCGATATAACCAGCTCTCCCATATAGGATTTTTCTTTCAGGGCCAGCCTTGCTGTGTGTACGTATGAGTGAGGGGAGGGAGCAACAGAAAGAGGCAGCTATTGGATAAGATGACTTAGTGTTCTCCATTGCTGCGAACCATGCCTAGAATCTCCCTGTTAAGACATTCTCTCCTTGGTAGAAGGTTTGGACCTCTTTTAGGAAGTAAACACTTGTTATGAGTCACACTTAAGTTGTTACCAGTCACTCACTCCTTGGTGTGAATGAGTTTTGGGACCTCTCAGAGGATGGATCAGGTAGAGGAGAGAGAGAGGTCAAAGCCTGAGGGGGTGAGGAAGGAGCGCTGTCAGTGCAGAACTCGCACAGAGGAGGTAGGAAGGAGAGATAGAGACACTGACGGCTACAGACACTTACTCCATTAATTATTAAGAGCTGGCCCCCTTTATTCAGGTAACCTCAATGGTTCACAAGAGACTCTCCAGAAAGAAAAAAAAATCCAAGGAATTTTAATTACATTTCAATTTTGGGGTAAAAATGCCAAGATACCTTGTAAATTATAATTGATCTGTATTTACAAAAGTACTTTAAAGAGTAAAGCAGGATACTTAAAATACAGTGGTTTGTGATAAAATTCATATACTATATAACTCACCTGTTAAAAATGGTTTTCACTTTTAATCTTTTTTAGTATATTCACAGAGCTGTGGAACCATCACAATAAACTTTAGAACACTTTTATTATGCCAGAAAGAAACCCCATACCCACTAGCTGTCACTCTCCATTCTTCCCAACTCTCCCTGTCCTAGGCAACCAATTGTCTGTGTATATGAACTTGCCTATTCTGGACATTTCATTGAAACGGAATCATACAATATGTGGCCTTTTATGACTGATTCCTTTTACTCAGCACAATGATTTCAAGGTCCATCCATGTCGTAGTATGTACCAGTACTTCATTCCTTTTCATTGCCAAGTAATATTCTATTGTATGGATTATGCACATTTTATTCATCTGTTTATCATTTGAGTTGCTTACACTTTTTTGACTGTTAGATGTAATGCTATTATGGGCACACACATACAAGTTTTTTTGGTATTTTTTTGTGGACACATATTTTCAGTTCTCAAGTATATACCTAGGAGTACAATTACTGGTCATATGGTTTAACTCCATGAAACCTTTTGAGAAACTGCCCAACTATTTTCCAAAAGAGCTTCATCATTTTACATTTCCACCAACAGTGCACAATTTCATTTCTTCATATATTTGTCCATACTTGTTATTGTCATCTTCTTGATGATAGCCATTCTTAGTGAATATGAAGTAGTACCTCATTGTCATTTTGATTTTCATTTCCCTAATGGCTAATGATACTGAGCATCTTTTCATGTATTTATTGGCCATTTGTATATCTTTGTTGCAGAAATGTCTATTCAAGTCCTTTGCCCATTTTTAAATTGGGTTATTTGGTTTTTTGTTGTTATTGAATTTTAAGAGTTCTCTGTATATTCTGGGTATTAATTCCTTATAATATACATGATTTGCAAATATGTTTTCCCATTCTATGGATTGTCTTTTCACTTTATTGATGTGTCTTTTGAAGCACAGTTTTTAATATTAATGAAATCCAATTTATTATCTTTTGTTGCTATGCTTTTGGCATCATATCTAAAAACCATTGCCTAATCCAAGATTATATTTATTCCTACATTTTATTCTAAAATATTTATAGTTTTAGTTCTTACATTTAGGCCTCTGATCCATTTTAAGACAAATTTTGTATATAGTGTGATATAGGAGTCGACCTTCATTCTTTTGCATATGGATATCCAGTTGCCCCAGACCTATTTGTTGAGAAGACTATTCTTTCCCCATAAATAATTTTGGCATCCTTGTTGAAAATCAATGAACCATATATATAATAGTTTATTCCTGGACTCTCAAGTCTATTATATTGATCTATATATCTGTCTTTATGCCAATACTATACAGTCTTGATTACTATAGCTTTGTTGTAAGTTTTGAAATCAGAACATATAAGTCCTCCAACTTTGTTCTTCCGGCTATTCTGGGTCCTTTGCATTTCCATATGAATTTTAGAATCACTTTGTCAGTTTCTGCAAAGAATCCAGTTTGAGTTTGTATTTCTTTTTTTGCAATTGGAGTTTTGGTAGGGATTGCATTGAATCTGTAAATCAATTTGGAAAGTGTCACCATCCTAACAATCAGTCTTCCAATCCATGAATACAGGAAATCTTTCTATTTACTTAGGTCTTCTTTAATTTCTTTCAATAATTTTTCATAATTTTCAAAGTATACTGTCTTGCCAATGGGCTTCAGTCCTGGGCAAGTCACTATGGATTCAATGAGACTGAAAAATGACAATGTAACATTCTTGGAGTGAAAGGGTTTATACCCAACTTTATTCCCACAGTGGCAGGTCAATCACTAGAATCCTGTCCACTCAGAGTGAGTCTGCATGCAAGAAGCTGGTCTCTGCCTCTGGGCCTCTCTGCCTCCGGAGCCGTCTCAGTCTCTATCCCTGGTGCTGCCACCACTCTAGTCTCTGCTGTCCTGCAGGCTTGCAGCCCTGCAGCCACACCACTGTGTTGCCCAGAGTACTGGGCAGGGTTCTCTATATATAGTCAATAGCAATGTATTGCCCACACGTGTGTAGTGAGCTAGCCAGCCAGAGTCAGGTAAGAATCCTGGCCACAGGAAACTTCACTTTATCCACATATACCTTTTGTGTTTCTTTGGTTAAATTTATTTGTATTTCTTTCTTTTGATGCTATTGTAAATGGAATTTTCTTAATTTCATTTGAAGATTGTTCATTGTAAATACAGAAATACATTTGATTTCTGTATATTGATTCCATATCCTTTAACCTTACTGAATTCATTTATTCATTCTAATAGTTTTTGAGTGTGTGCGTATTCCTTAGGATTTTCTATATGCAAACTCAGGTCATTTGCAAATAGATATATTTTTACTTCTTCCTTTCCAGGATTCTTGTGAAACATTGCCTTCTCCTTATATAGATAAACTGAGACCCAAAAGATGAAAAGGACTTCACAAAAATAATATGAGACCATGAGGGAGCATGACATGAAAAGCATGCTATCTTGCCTGAGGGTTTCAGCCTGGAAAAGTTCACTATGGATTCAATGAGACTGAGGAATGCTCTTGGGGTGAAAGGATTTATTACCCAGCTTGTTCTCCCAATGATAGCTTGAGCACTATAATTACATCTGCATCCTACAGTTTGCTGGTCTGTAATCCTCCTTTGTCTCTGCCTCTGCCCAGCACTGAGCAGAGTTAATAATAGCTTATTGCCAAGGGTGTGGAAGCAGTAGCCTAGCAGCAGGCCAGTTACATCATCAAGTAGTTTAGGTTCAGGTGAGGATCCTGGGCATAGGAACCTTCACTTTACCCACACATGCCTACTTGGTTTTAATTGTAGTGCACTGAAGTTACCTGAACTATAATAGAACAATTTTAAATGCACTGTATAAAGTGGAGCTTTTACTGAGGATGCCTATGAAATTGATTGACCTTTAACCTTATTCTCTGGTGCTTTAAATGAATGTTAAGTTCAGTAGTTTTAATTGAAAGGAGTACTTTAATAAATGAATGGAAAATTAATGTCATAAATTTGGGCATATATTTGAGCAGAGAGTCAAGGGACTGAAGCAATATTGTCACCTGTTTGAAGTATTCTCTTATTTCAAATTCTCTTTGAAGGTGAGTAGATCACTTTGATTTTGTTTTGTTGAGTAACACATTTTCAAATTTCTAAAATAATTTCAATTCATATTTTGACTGGGTAAATACATTGACATGGTTCAAAGTCCTAAGAAAAAAACATACAAAGACGTTTCCCTCCCAACTTCTGTACCCCAGCCTCAGTTTCCCTCTCCAGTAGCAATCAGTAAAAACAGGTCATTGCGTACCTTTTGGGAGAGAATGTGTACCTATACCCATACATAATTGTGGTAGGCAGGACAATGTCCGTCCCCTAATCCCTGGAACCTGTGAAGATGTCACTTACATTAAAAAAGGATTTCACAGGTGTGATTAGTTATAGACCTTAAAATGGCAAGACTGGCCTGCACTATCCAGGTGGGCCCAATCTAATCATTAAAAGCAGAGAACCTTTCCCAGCTGTGGTCAGAGAGGTATACAAGGGAGTGAAGGTCAGAGAAGCACAATGGGAGAAGAATTTAACCTGCTTTTGCTGGCTCTGAACATGGAAGAAGGGCTTACAAACCAAGGAATGAAGGTGGATAAGGAAAGAAAACAGATTCTCCTCTAGAGCCTCTGGAAAGGAGCATAGCCCTGCCAACAGGGCTGATTTTAGCTCAATGAGACCCATGTCAGACATCTGAAGTGCAAAACAGTGAGACCAGAAATGTGGTGTTTTAAGCTTGTGATAATTTGTTCTAGCAGCAAAAGACAACTTATATAATAGCCTGCCCCCCACCCTGCCTCAATTTTTACATAAGCTGTAGCTTAATATATGTACTATTTTGCACCTGGCTCTTTTTCCATCAAATGTATCTTGGAGATAATTGCACATCACTCTTTTAGAAGAGGATGTACAACATTCCATTATATGGATGGGCCATCATTTATTTACCCAGTCCCCTACTGATGCTCATTTAAACTGTTTTCTGTCTTTTATTATTACAAAGAGTACTGTAATGAATAATCTTATACACACATCATTTTTTATTACCAGGAGGATGCATTTACAAAAGTGAAATTTCTGGGCCAGAGTATATGTATTTTTAATTTTGCTAGATAGTGCCAAATTGCGCTTCAAGAAGGTTGTCTCTATGCAAGGCAATGTATGGAAGCAGGAGAGTACTTCTCTCGCCTTGCCCTCGCCCACATAGTTGCACACTTCCTTTGACGTTGACTGTACCCCAGAGTTATGAACTGAGAGCAAGTCCCCAGTGGAAGAATGGCACAGGTCTTCTAAATCCTGATCACCTGCCGAAGCCTTTGTGACCAAGTCCCTGTGTAGGGGCATGTGAGGAGAACTCAACCAACTCTGGAGTCCCTGTCCTGCACACTGAATATATCTGATTTGCACACAATTCAGAGATGACTTGTAGAATCATAAAATGTTTGAGATAGCATCTTACATCATCTAGGCCAGTCCCTTCCCCCTTTATGGAGTTTAGAATTTCACATAAATTTTGGCTCTCACTGAGAGCATATCTAAATAAAGAGCAATTTAGGAATAGAATGTGGCATTCAACCAATGCCCACACATCCGATTCACTTATTCTCATTTGAATCAATATCTTGCTTAGCTGCTGCTGAGAACAATGCAGTCCATTTTGCCTGGTTTCCCCAGGAAAGGGCTCTGCTCTGAGAGACAGCAGTAAGGAAGAGTTTGCAGGTCCCCAGAGACCACAGAGATTGCTCTGCTTGTTATCTCTGCAGTATCTTGGAAGATGGTATGAAATTGAGAAGATCCCAGTGAGCTTTGAAAAGGGAAGTTGCATCCAAGCCAACTACTCCCTAATGGAAAACGGAAACATCAAAGTGATAAACCAGGAGATGAGGTGAGTGGCTGTGGTTTCAAAAGCAACAAGTGTCCTGGAACCAGCCCTGCAGGGAGCTGTCCCAGTGTGACTGTGTGTCCTTGAAATCTAGTTCAGGGAGGATGCAGACATTGCTGGTCTGGACTACCTGCTCACAACAGGTCCAGAGATGAAAGCTGGCAGGAAGGATGGCAGGAACTTGAAATCACTCATTCATTTACATGATCACTTGCTGAACAGCTTATTGTGTACTTACTGTGAGAGGCACTAGGGACTGGATGGTAATCCAAACCCCAGGGTTCCTGTTCTCATTGCAAAATAGAAACTGGTAGCAAAAGACAGTGGGGACCATATTCTTGTCTGACCTCCAAACTAAGAAAGAAGCCCTTTCTATATTATCTACTGAGAGAGGATGTCCAGCTTTGCTTGAATCCTCCCAGGAACTGGAAACTCATCACCTGCCATGACAGTTTATCTCATTTCTAAACTATTAGAAAACTCCTTTTCTTATTAAGCAAGAATCAAATACATACATAGTCACACTCTAAAACTGGCTAGCCTATAGAAGTGTACTTTTCTTTTACTGAAAGCTTCTAAGAGATTTGATCCAAAAATTCATACTTTAGAAAGCAAATATAAAAAGAGCCACAAGATCAACAAAGAGCAACAATAAACAATAGCAACTAGTCTTAAGTAAATGTTTCCTATGTTCAAGACACTATTCTGTATGTGTATTATATATTATGTATGTGTGCACATATATGTATGTATGTTTATGTGAATGAGGATATGTATATGTTCATTTAATACCCATAGCAACCCTGAGGTAGGTACTGTTATTAACCTCATATTTATGGATGAGGAAACTGGGCTACAGAGAGGTAAAGTAATTTGCCCAAGAGTCACATAGCTTAAAAATGACAAAGCTGAGATTCAGATGCACAGAGAAGTGAAATGGGGTCAAGAACAGAAGACAAATAAAAGAAAGGCTGGGAATGAAGGATTGTTCTTCCTGTTCCCTATAGGGACTGAGAACTGTGTTCAACCCCAAGAAAGTAATTGCAACCCAGCCTGTAAGTTACTCAGGCTCAGAGAGGCTTTCTTTGGCCATCCTATTATCCACTAAGCTTCCTGCGCACCAAAACACAGTGGGTTGATTCCCTGGCCTTGCATAAACCATAGAAACAAAGTAAGACCCTTTATGGCCTCTAAAGAAAAATTCAACTCATTTCATTGCCCAACAAATGTTGCAGAACTGAGATGTAGATACCCAGAAGGTCTCGCAGGAATTTTGTAGGCTACCAAGTTGCAATGACTTCATTTCAAATATTTTGTCCCATTCTAAGGCAAAGAATCAGACAATGACACAGATTCCAAAACCCATGAGATTTCCCCCATTTGTCCTTTGGAGTTGGCCAGGAGTCCTCTTTAACTATATCCTGAGATGTAGGTCACTCTGCCTCTAGGGTCACACCTGTTTAAGACACAAGGGCACACAGAGAAATGTTTGGTAGTTCAGAAAAATGGTATGGTTTCTCCTTCCAGGACTACTGCAGGATGAGCAGAATACTCTTAGCCAATGTCAGAGAATATGAGGGCCAAAGTAGCTGGCACAAGTTGGGGAGCTGAAGGGCTTTGGAGTTAGGCTGCCTGGTTTCAAATACTTGTTCTGCCACTTACTAACAAGGATGTTATGATAATTCTCTAGGCCTCAGTTTCCTCCTCTGTAAAAATGACAATAATCATAGAACCTCCCTCTATAGGGCTGTATAAGCATCAAATGAGTTAACACATGTAAAGCACTTAGAACAGTGTTGGATATATAGTAATCATTTAATAAATATTTATTATTGTTAATTATTGTTAATCTGGTGCTACCCTTGAAAATACAAATGCATTTTTCCCCATGAACAAATTGTGAGTTTATGATCAAAGACGAGTTTTAAAAACTGTTATGGAGCAAAACATAAAAGGTGAAGGGAGGGCAAGTCTGTTGGGCAGAATTAGTTTGTTGCTAAGCAACTGTATGCAGACCAGCTGACAGCAGGGCACACTCTGCAGCCCCACTCATGACAAACGTACTGCACACAGTAGCTTCAGAGGACTTTTCCCGCCCTCCCTACCTGCTGCTTATCATCTGAGGTGTAGGACATCCTGATGTTTGAACCCTCCCTTCATTGCCTCCAAACCCAGGCCTTTCTCCTCCCCTGCAGGTCCATGGGTCATTGAGAATTATCCAGAAATGGTGGGGTTGGGGGATCCGCAGCTCCCTTCAAAAGAGTGAAAGCATTTCATCCAATCTAAGACCATCACTTTTAGACACATAACCATTTCATGTACCCACTAAGACAGAAATGGCTCTGCCAATTGCAACTGGAATGTGAAATTAATTATAAGATGCACATTCCTTCACGTTTAATGTCTCTGAGATCTGGATGCCACAAGAATTACTGAAATGAGGTAACTGTTTCCTCTCTGCCTGTTTTACCTGGCCTATGTCAAATCTCCCCACCCCACCAGAAACTTGCTGAATGAGAGGGGGTCTCAGGGCTCAGGTATACGAACCCGTTTATGGGACAGATGACATGTGATATCACTGAGGCCCAAAGTAAGGGGGAAGCTTGCAGATCTCCAGACTCCATGTTTTGCTTTATTTTCTGCGATCAAGTCAGTCTTTGTTTTTTCCTTTGGTCCATCCTCAGTTTTAAAGAGGTGGATCTTCTTAGCGTATTGGGTGGTTTACTTTGATTGTTTTTCTCTTCTCTTTTAGTCCCTCTCTCTTTGGAGCCTGGAAGTGGGAAATGGCTTTGCAGGCCATTGCATACAGTCCAAAAATCAGTGTTGAAGTGCAAGAGCCTATCATATTATCCAATCCCAGAGCATTTCAATGGTGGTTTCTTACCACCCTATGGCTGTCTTCCTCCACTTGATCTGAGGGACAGTCACAAAGGAAAGGGGAAGGACTGGACTAGGGTCTAGCCTGCCTTTGAGAACCTCCCTAACCAGAAATCACACTGTGGGTTACCATGGTCCTTAGTGTCACCTATCTGGCCTTTCATTGAGTTTTGGCTTTCAGTGAGCTCAGGAGCTGTTTTGTTTTGTTTTGTCTTAATTCCTTACAGACCTGATGGTACTGTGAATCAAATTGAAGGTGAAGCCAGCCAGGACAACCTCACAGAGCCTGCCAAGCTGGGAGTTAAGTTTTTCTGGTGTAAGTATCCACATCTCTCAAGAGGTTTCAGGGACAGGAGATATACAAACTGAAAGCTGAAACCTTGTCACGTCTGAGTGTCACCCATAATGATTCAATACATAATTACTTGTTCAGCACCTACTACATGCCATGCATGGGCTAGGCAGTGGAGATGCAATGATGAGCAGTGAAGAGCTGGCCCTTGTCCCTGAGAAGCTTACATCCCAGTGCAGACACTAAAACTACCCAGCCGATTCATGATAATAAAACTAGGGAAAGTGTTTCGATAGAGGAAGTGCAGTCTGGAGCGCACAGGGCACGAGCAGTAGGAGACCCAATCCAATCCTGCTTCCCAGAGGAAATAGGCCTGAGAAATTGCAGTTATTAGCAGAACAACTAACATGTGCAAAAGCTTAGATGCAAGCAATGACAGAGTGAAGGTAAGTTTGAGTCCTTGCTTTGTCTGCTACTTTGCAGCCACATTGTCGGGTTCCTGAGAGATTTAATCACAGGCATTTGCCCTCTGAGTTCTAGGCTAATAGAGGAATGGATACAGGTACAGAGAAAGCCCCAAACACTAATTCTCTAGATAACATGCTCTGTAAACTACAAGGGGCTCTGTATGTATCAATTTCTCTTGTTCATTTTATAAATAAATCCCAGTGCAGAAAAGCTAAGTGATGTAGGCAAGATCACTGGACTAATTAGAGGTAGAGTTGGGACTATGACCTAGGTCTCCAAACTCTCAAGTGAGGGGTGGGGATGGGAGTGAAGGTTACATATTATGTGCATAACCTTTATAAGGAAGCCTGCGACAGGAGCTAAAAGAGAGCTAATAGCTGATGGGAAGCAGAGGAGGAAGAGATATGCTCTGGTTGAAAGGATTAGATGTTTGCATTGGGTCTTGCAGGGTGTAGTGGGGATTCTGGGAAAGGATGTCCTGAGTAGAAAAAGGGCATGAAGAAAGACCTGGAGAAGGAAGCCTAGAGCATAGGAGGGTGCAGGGAGCAAGAGACAAGCCTGGGGAGGGCCTCAAATGCCATGTCAGAGAGTTGAAGTGTCTTCCATGAGCAATAGAAGTCTGCCAAAGTTTTCTAATAAAGGGACATGTAAGTTGTCTTTACAAAGAGGAAATATCTGGGTAATTTGTGCTTGAGAGCTAGACTCTGTGGGAGGAAGACAGAATGTGCACGCCTGGCTATGTGCAAGTGGGGCATGATGCTGTTGCTGGCAGAGGCAGAAGGCATATTTTCCCCAAATCGCTTAGAGTTGAGGAGCTCTCAGTTCAGCGGGGAACATACAAAGCAATTGAAATCCAAAGACAGCAGATGTATGATGAACATATGCTTTTGTGAGTGAGCCTGGCAGGTGGGCACCAACAGTGCTAGAAAAGTAATCAGAAGCAATCCCACTCTCAGTCCTTCAGCCTTGTCCATGCTGCCATCCCCATGTCCTCCAAGTAGTCTTCTGTTTTCGTATTTATAAACAAGTAGAAAGACAGAGGTATGAAGACCCTTGGTGGGCTGGTATCTGGACTAGCCCTCTTGTGTTGTCTTGATAACCATCTGGGTCCTTGACACTCAGCTCTCACCACTCAACACTGCCTCCTTGTCCAGCAGCTTCTCATGGTCATTCACAAGTGCTCAGATCTGGTTTGACTTGGCAAACAGAGAGATTATCTTTGAGTGGAGGAGGTAGGATGCTTAAAACTCAGGAAGGCAAATCACCCATGACTGTTTATGTATCCAAATCTTTTAGTCTTATGGGGTCAGCACACAGCTTTCTACCATTTAAGTCAACCTTCCACTTAACTTTAAACAAGTTGGGCTATGAGTTTTCCCTGGCTTGCATCTTGGCTGTGGAGGTCAGGTTCACAGAGGTGAAGTTCATGAATCCAAAGTTTCTGGATTCAGATGGAAAAGGTAGATCCTCCAGCTCTCTTACTAAGGACCCCTTTAATGTTGAACTTTCAAGCCTAAACACATGTCAGTCAATGAATCTTTATAGGTAGGCCCTTTGTGAGGAAGAGTTTATAACCTGTTGCCACGTGATTTATCATATTCTTAAGAATGGTGGGATTTTTAGAAGGTCACACAAGAAGAAAAACAAATAAACCAATATGAACCCCTACCTCCTACCTTCTATTTTCATAGGTTCTACAGGAAGCTGGGTGGTATAGACTCGGAAAGCCTAGAGCTCCTGACCTCACATTCTTGACTCCACTTAGCTAAGTGATGCCTCCATATGCATTAGTGCTAAGTACAGCCAGTTAGTCCAGGGGATCAGCCAAACCCCCAGTTACTTTGGGCTTCCAGAGACTAATCTGCTACCAAGGAGGAAGGATCCAAAATGATGGCTCTGAACTCTGGCTGCACATTTGAATCACTGGGGATTTTCAAAAGTACCAACCACCTCAGATAAGAATGTAGGGTGGGGTGGAGGGAAGTGGACCTAGTATTTTTCAAAGCTCACATATGATTCTACATGAAGTCAGTATTAAGAACCACTGATGAAGGAGCCAGAGCCTGGTTTCCATGGGTCCTGGAGATGGTTTCCCATGCCCTGGTCTCTCCTAATACTGTCCGCCTCTGGTTCACAGTGATGCCATCATCTCCATACTGGGTCCTTGCCACTGACTATGAGAACTACGCCCTCGTGTACTCCTGTACTACAATCGTCTGGCTTTTTCACATGGATCACGTTTGGATCTTGGGAAGAAACCCTTATCTCCCTCCAGAAACAGTGACCTATCTCAAAGATATCCTGACCTCTAATAACATTGATATTGAGAAAATGACTATCACAGATCAGGTAAACTGCCCCGAGTTTCTGTAATGAGGCTCTAAAGGGAGGCTGCATTCACTTCTTGTTATTTCTTTTGCTTTGCTTTTTCCCCATCCCACCCCACTCCTCATAAAGACAAACCAACCAAGTATGAGAAATCACTGCAAATACCAGAAGGGAAATTTGACAGCAGAAGTCAGTAGAGAGAAACTCAAAAACAGTTGGCCAAACACTTAGCCATGTACCACCCTGTTACCTTGCAAGCCTAATAATAAACTTGTTGCTGGCCTGCTGTGTTCACAGTAGATTCTGAATTGGATTAATGTGGATTTTTAATTATAAGCTTATGTTTGGAAATCTTTAGCAGTTACACTGAAAAAAAAAAAACTAAGCACTTGAACAGTTTAGAGGTAACAGTCCTGTTTCAGGAAGGAGAAAGCTGATGTCAAAAGCATATTCTGGGTGACCTGAATCCAGGGACCCCACCCAGCAGTAGGCAGTCCTTTAAAGGGACTCATTGGAGTTTTGCTGGAGTTACTTTCTCAGCAGAAAGTCCTCAGAGTCAGGCTGAAGAATGGGACCATCTTCAGGTCTGTGCATGGAAGAAGAGAATCTATGAGGAAGATTATGGAGATATTCTTAATAACTTTTTGGGTCTCTTATTCAACTGATATTTACTGAAGGCCAAGTACATTCCAGGCATTGAAAAATACAGAATTCCTGTGCTCCCACAGAAGCTCACAGACCAGTGAGGGAGACTGACAAGAAAGCATAGACTTATAATCCAAGCTTAGGAGTGCAAAGGTAGAGGCATGTGGAGGGAGCCGGGGGAGTTCTGAGAAGTTCTCCAGTCCTGCAAGACACAGGCACGCACAGGCTTGTACAGTCAGACCTCTGGGGGTTCCAACTCTGGAGTCAAGGCCCCACCTTGAGTTGTTTTTTTACATTGTGACTTTTCAAGTCAGAAGTCCTCAGGATTATCAGCCTGCAATTTCACTTAGCTCACATAACAACATAATCTACTAATGTTTGGGGAAATTAATACAAAATTTAGCCATTTGATTAGATTTCTGCTTTTTTAGCATGAATAAAAAATATTAATTTCCTTGAACACTTAAGACTCTTTAATCTTTATATTAAAGGTTACAAAATTCCAAGGATCTTAATATGTACAATTTTCATTTTACTAAATATTACCTCAAATTGTAGCTTCCAGTTCGAAATTCTGAAAAGCTGAAAACCATTGGCCAAAAAGGCGGTAAGGTGGAGATGGGTATTGCAGGAGAAAGCCCCCTCTCCCCAGCTCTGCTGGCCCTTGTGTCCTGTGCTTTATCATGCTGCCCCGCCACCAGAGGGCACTGGGCCCCTCTTCCAAATTAGTTACTTCCAAGAACGTTAAGCTACCTATCTCTTATCACATGGTACAAAATAAGTTGTGATTGTGTTAATACAGAAGACAATGAAACTGACTACAGTTTGAACCTTTTACAGTATCTTGCCCAAAACATAGGCTCAAATTTTTTATGTGAATTATTGTATGGGTGTATAGATGGATGGACTTGAGTTTTCAGTAAAGGAAAAGGTAACTATGAAGCAGATATTAGAAGTGACTGAAACTGAGAAAAACTTTGGGGAATCCAGAAGGCAGCATGGGGAGACCAAGAAACTAGAGGAAAAAAAAAACATCCCAGAGAGAGAAGAAGAGAAGGGAAGGGGTATAAACAGCAAAATAGAGACAATGATATATCATAAACCTCCAGGTATCATCGGCTCCAACAGTCAGCAGCATTTCACCAGTCCTGCTGCCGCTATCACCCACCCACCCCCATTCTTTTCCTAGAGTGTTTTGAAGGAAAAGAAAACATCTTGGAATCCCAGATATCACATCCTATTATTTTGCCCATAACTACTTACATATAAATCTCTAGCAAATACAGACACTTTTTAAACAAAAAATGCAAGGTTATGTTTTAGATCCTGAAGGTGCTCAGAGAATGTAATCTCTATTTAAAGGTTATTTTCTATAGTCCACATGAAAAGAAAGAAGTGTGCATGGACATGTTCATAGTTTTACTTGTAGCAGCCCCCAAACCAAAAGGTGCTAAACTAAAACTGAAACTAACAGCAGAAGAATGGGATCATAAATTACGGAACAGCTACTTGATGTAATGTTGTGCATTCATTAAAATTTGTAGTTATGAAGGCTGCACAGCCGCAAGGGAGCTGGTGCCTGCCCCTCCACACTCACTGTTTGGGGTGGACATGAGGGAGCCCTGAATATGGCCTTGCTGCCTGCGGTGCTAGAGTCTGGAGCATAGGCTCCTCCTCCCTAGCTGCACCTGACTGGGCCAAAGTGTGTCCTTGAGCTAGTAACAGCCAATCCACGGGCTGAACAGTAACCTGATTTTTGTGATCTAACTGGATGGAAAAGATAAATCAGGCCAATTAAGCCAGGATGTGACTTTAGGAGATCTAGAGAGAGGATGATTGAAAACTCTGGAGCTGTCAGGTCCTGTAGTTTGGGGTAACCAATTCTGGTGATGAACAGCTGAAGTTATGCAATTGAGCAATAGAAATGCACAAGTAAGCAGAGGCCCCACCTGGGCCCCTAAAGAGAACAGCTTCAGTAGGTGATGGCTTTCAGCATCCTAGCTCCAATTCCTGGAGATCTTAGCTGTCTTAGGTTCCTGTCCTTGGATTTCTATAGGAGTAGGCACACATACACACAACACCCCCACCACAACTTTTCTGAGGTAATTTAAATTCCCTGAGTGAATGTTCCTTGTAACCAAAATACCTCTAAGACAAAGTGTTCACAATAAAATGTTGAGTAAAAAAGAATTCATCAGTGTAACTATGCTATATTTAGTTATATGAAATGATGGCATAAAAATCAAGGACTGAAAATGAACAGAGAAAATGAAAGTAATTAAAGTGTTAAAGTGCTGCAATTGCAAGGTGAGTTTTTTTTCCTTTTTTAATTCTGTTATTGGTGTTTGTAGTATAGGTCCTAAACCTTTAGACCCTAAAATTTCCCCCGAGATCAACCTGACCTTCTAGCAAATCCAGCACCAAGCAAGAAGTAGGTAACTTCTTCCAATAACCACCACAGACTTTGAGGCCTTTCTGGACAATTCTCCCATCCTACCACACTTCCAATACATTTGAGATGATGGTTTGATTTGTGAATATAGGACAAGTTATTAAAGCATCTTTATTTACTACCAACAAGGTCCTCTCTACATTCATGAGACATGAGAGAAGGTAAATAATTTAGAAAGTTTTATTTTGACAGTTGTTTAAACATTGTGTTATTTTATTAAAGATTTCCTTTAAAAAGAAATCAGTTTCACCTTGGTAATTATGAGAAACCATTTTAAATTTTTTAATATTTGTTAAAAATGGGCAACTTTTATGCTAAAATCAGTATCTTGACTAAATAACAAATGAAAAATTAAAATAGACTCATCAAGAGTTATCTAATGTTTTCCAGCAGAATAAGGCAATATGAACTCACTGGTAATGCTAAGAGGTAGGCGGTACCAAGAGCACTGGGATGGGATCAAGCACCAGTCCCAGCCGCAGACAAGTTAGCCACTTCCTCCAGCAGACCCCTCCCTTTGCAGGCCTGCCTCCTCACCTGCATGTCATTGGAAGAGCCCACCTAGAGGATGTATCTCTAAGGACTCTTCCATGTCAAACATTTATAGTTCCATAGTTTTGTATATGATTAATAAAGTATAATTTTTGCTAAGAAAGAAAGAGTGCCTGTATCTTTATAGAAAATATAAGCCATAAACTAAAATTGCATTTTTGCATTGTTCTGTCTTCTAATCATTATCAATGTACACATACACACACATGTGTGTGCAGACACACACACACTTTACTCTGTTTTTTAATCAATATATGTCTTATACTATACAATATTTGGATCTATACATTTCCCATAGGGATACACATGTTAGATTATATAAATGCATTGAAAGTATTACATTTAACACTCTTGAATTTTGCTAGGCTGCTAATTATAATTAAAACATAAAAAATGCCAACCTTAAGCCAACTCTTCAGCATATTCAGTGCACCCAGACACCCAGGGGAGCAATAGCTCACTGAATAAAGTGACTCTCTCAGTGAGCAGGGCTCGAAGGAGACTTGAGATAAGTGTTGTCAAAAGCCAAAACCTGATACACGTGGACAAATGCATAAATCTTTATCTCATATCTCATAACCTAAGGATGCTGAAGCCCTAATGATGCCTCTGGATACCTGCAGGGGTAGGTGCTTTCCTTGTACTCAGATTTCCAGTGACCTCTGATTGATGTGCATTCTCCTGACCTGCTCTCAGCCCTCTGAAGGGTCCTCCTAGGCAGCTTCCCTGCCTCTTCTCCCTTTGTTCCTTCTACCCAGGTCACTGGTTTTCAGCCAAGACTTGCCACAATTACCTGAGACAATGTATCAGTTCTTTGGGAAGACATTCCAGAATAGGCAGAGAGTGGGCAAAAGAGGGGAAAGATTGCACAAAGTCCTCCCAAGCAATTCATATTTGCCTTCATACCACAGTTAAGAACCATTTCTTTGTCAAGGAGAGCTACTTAACCACTCCTATGTCTCCTACCTCTACACCTCTGGTACACATCATTCTCCTTATTGAAATCTGCTGTCAAAATCAACCCACTAAGCATACATCAGTACTTTTGCAGAGAAATTTGACAATATCTAACAAAGTTGAGGAAGATACAACCTTTGATTTAATAATTCTATTCTTTGGTAATATCCGAGAAATGTTCCTATATGTGAGCACAAGGAGACATGCAAAAATGTTCACTGAGAGACTGAAAGACTGAGAAAGTTTAAACAACCTAAATATCCATCAACAGTACAATTGATTTTAAAATTCAGGTACACACACACACCACACATATAACAGAATACTTTGCCTCAGTGAAAATGAACTAGAGTACATGTGTCAACATATAGAACATATATATTTTTTCATGTATGTGAAAAAATATGCAGAAGGATAAAAGCAAAAAGTAAACAGAATCAGAAATAAGAAAGGAAAAAATCACTATGAACACCACAGAAATACAAAGAATTATAGAATACTATGAAAAATTATATGCTAACAAATTGGATAACCTAGAAGAAATGGACAATCTTCTAGAAAAATACAACCTTCCAAAGCTGACCCAGGAAGAAACAGAAAATCTGAACAGACCAATTACTAGCAGCAAAATTGAACTGGTAATCAAAAAACTATCCAAGAACAAAACCACTGGACCAGATGGCTTCATGGCTGAATTTTACCAAACATTTAGCAAAGACCTAATACTCATCCTCTTTATAAAGTTTTCCAAAAAGTAGAGGCAGTAATAGTTCCAAACTCATCCTATGAGACCAGCATCACTCTAATACCAGAACCAGGCAAAGACACCACAAAAAAAGAAAATTACAGACCAATATCCCTGATGAACATAGATGCAAAAATACTGAACAAAATATTAGCAAGCTGAATTAAAAAATACATAAAAAAGATCATCCATCATAATCAAGTAGGATTTATTCCAGGGATGCAAGGATGGTACAATATTTGAAAATCCACCAACATCATACACCACATCAACAAAAAGAAGGGCAAAAATCACATGATCACCTCCATAGATGCCGAAAAAGCATTTGACAAAATTCAACATCCATTCATGATAAAAACTCTCAACAAAATGGGTATAGAGGACAAATACCTCAATATAATAAAGGCCATATATGACAAACCCACAGCCAACATCATGCTTAACAGTGAAAAGCTGCAAGCTTTTCCTCTAAGATTGGGAACAAGACAAGGATGCCCACTCTCCCCACTGTTATTCAACATAGTACTGGAGGTCCTAGCCACAGCAATCAGACAACACAAAGAAATAAAAGATCCTGGGGATTTCTCAAGATGGTGGCATGAGTAGGGTGGTGGAAATCTCCTGCCAAAACCGTATATATTTTGAAAATACAGTGAATACAGCTATTCCTAAAAGAGTGACTGGAAGATACAGTACACAAGCCAGGCTACTGTGAGAATCCAACATCTCACAGAAAAGGGTAGGATACAAAACCGTGACTTGGCAGGACCCAAGCACTTCCCCCACCTCAGCTCATAGTGGGAGGAAGAGAATCAAAGTGGGGAAGGAGTGGAAGCACAGGGCTGCTAAATAACCAGCCCTGGTGGTCTGCATGGTGCACTGGATATTGGAGGAGCAGAAAAGCAAGGTCCAAGATTGAGACTGCAAACAGGTTCCCACAGCCAGCTGCTCTGGGAAAAAAGAAAAGAGGGTGCTTTAAAAGTCTTAAAAGGACAAGGGTTTAACAGGTGGACAAAATTGTCCTGGCACACTTATCCCAGCAGGCTGGAAACTTTAAGAAACTTCAGGTGCTCTAATTCCCTAGATGGCAATGCAGCTCTGAACCCCCTCATGGTGATAAGCAGCCTGCCGTTCCTTCCCCCTGCCAGCACTGCAAGCAAACCAGCTGACTCACCATTGCTGCGGAACAGCCAAGGAGCAGCCCCACCTACAGCAACCACACATTTTACCACAGAGGCTTCTCCCTGCATGCGGCTAACTGGCCCAGACACAGAGGCTACTCCCTGTAAGCAGTTAAACTGCACAGACAGTGGAGACGGGTGTGGAGACCGGAAGGCACAAAGGGGTTTTGCTCTTGCAGCAGAACACGTGCTGCTGGCCTGCGACCTCCACCATTGCCCTAGGCCATCTCGAAGTCCAACCAGCCCACAGCAGCTTAAGGGATTAACCCAGAGGCTACTGCCTGTGTGTGGCTAACTGGTACAGACAGCAGAGACAGGCAAGGCGACCAGCAAGCAGGAAGGGACTTTGTTCTCCCAGCTGACACATGTGCCACTCACTGGTGACCACTCCCATTGCCATGAAAGGGCAGAAGAACCTTGTTCAATCCAAAATCCCTCAAACACCGGAGAGAGGGCTTGGTGAGACTGAAATCAACAATATTCCTGAAAAAGAATTCAAAATTAAAGTCATAAGCATGCTGATGGAGCTACAGAGAAATATTCAAGAACTAAGGGATGAATTCAGGAGGGAGATAACAGAAATGAAACAATGGAAGGATTTAAGAGCAGACTCAATGAGGTGGAAGACACTGTTAATGGAATAGAAATCAGAGAACAGGAATGCGGAGAAGCTGAGGCAGAGAGAGATAAAGGATCTCTAGGAATGAAAGAATATTAAGAGAACTGCGTGACCAATCAAAATGGAATATTTGCATTATAGGGGTACCAGAAGAAGAAGAGAGAGAAAAAGGGATAGAAAGTGTCTTTGAAGAAATAACTGATGAAAACTTCCCCAATCTGGGGAAGGAAATATTCTCTCAGACCATGGAAGACCACAGATCTCCCAACAAAAGGGACCCAAGAAGGACAACACCAAGATATATAATAAAATAGCAAAGATTAAAGACAAGGACAGAGTATTAAAAGCAGCCAGAGAGAGAAAAAAGATCACATACAACGGAAAACCCATTAGGCTATCATTAGACTTCTCAGCAGAAACCTTACAGGCTAGAATGGAATGGCATGATATATTTAATGCAATGAAATAGAAGGGCCTTGAACCAAGAATACTGTATCTAGCAAGATTATCATTTAAATTTGAAGGAGGGATTAAACAATTCCCAGATAAGCAAAAGTTGAGGGACTCTACCTCCCACAAACCATCTCTACAATGCATTTTTAAGGGACTGCTCTAGATGGAAGTATACCTAAGGCTAAATAGCTCACCAGAGAAAATAAAACCACAGCAAAGAAAGTAGACCAACCAAATACTAACTAACGGCAAAATAAAATCAGCTATCCACAAAATCAATCAAGGGAAACACAAAGAGTACAGAATAAAACACCTAACGTATAAAGACTGGAAGAGGAAGAAAAAGAAGGGAGAGAAATAAAGAATCATCGGACTGTGTTTATAATAGTGTAATAAGTGAGTTAAGTTAGATGGTTAGATAGAAAGAAGCTGCCCTTGAACCTTTGGTAACCACAAATCCAAAGCCTGCAATGGCAGTAAGTACATATCTATTGATAATCACCCTAAATGTAAATGGGTTGAATGCACCAATCAAAAGACACAGAGTCAATGAATGGATAAAAAAGCAAGACCCATCTATATGCTGTCTACAAGAGACTCACTTCAAACTCAAAGACAAACACAGACCAGAAGTGAAGGGATGGAAAAAGATATTTCATGCAAACAATAAGGAGAAAAAAGCAGGTGTTGTACTACTTGTATCAGACAAAACAGACTTCAAAACAAAAAAAGTAACAAGAGACAAAGAAGGACATTACATAATAATAAAGAGGTCAGTCCAACAAGAGGATATAACCATTATATATATATATATCTATGCACTGAAAATAGGAGCACCTACATATGTGAAACAAATACTAACAGAATTAAAGGAGGAAATAGAATGCAATGCATTTATTTTAGGAGACTTCAACACACCACTCACTCCAAAGGACAGATCAGCCAGACAGAAAATAAGTAAAGACACAGAGGCACTGAACAACACACTAGAACAGAAGGACCTAACAGACATCTAAAGAACTCTACACCCAAAAGCAGCAAGATACACATTCTTCTCAAGTGCACACGGAACATTTTCCAGACAAGACAACATAATAAGCCACAAAAAGAGCCTCAGTAAATTCAAAACGATTGAAATTGTACCAACCAACTTCTCAGATCACAAAGGTATATAACACGAAATAAATTGTACAAAGAAAACAAAAAGGCTCACAAACACATGGAAGCTTAACATCATGCTCCTAAATAAAAAATGGATCAAAGACCAAATTAAAACAGAGATCAAGCAATATATAGAGACAAATGAGAACAACAGCAAAACACCCCAACTTCTGTGGGATGCAGCGAAGGCAGTTCTAAGAGGAAAATATGTAGCAATCCAGGCCTATTTAAAGAAGGAATAACAATACCAAATTAACAGTCTAAAGTCACAATTATCAAAACTGGAAAAGAAGAACAAATGAGGCCCAAAGTCAGCAGGAGAGACATAATAAAGATCAGAGAAGAAATAAATAAAATCGAGAAGAATTAAACAAAAGAAAAAAATCAATGAAACCAAGAGCTGGTTCTTTGAGAAAATATACAAAATAGATAAACCCCTAGCCAGACTTACAAAGAAAGAATCTACACACATAAACTGAGTCAGAAATGAGAAAGGAAAAATCATGATAGACACTACAGAAATACAAGGAGTTATTAGAGAGTACTATGAAAATCTATATGCTAAAAAACTGGATAACCTGGAAGAAATGTACAACTTTGTAGAAAAATACAACCTTCCAATACTGACCAAGGAAGAAACAAAAAATCTAAACAGACCAATTACCAGCCATGAAAATGAATCAGTAATCAAAAAACTGCCCAAGAACAAAACTACCAGACCAATTGGATTCATTGCTGAATTTTATCAGACATTTATAGAAGTCATACTACTCATTCTCCTTAAACTTTTCCGAAGTATAGAAGAGGAGGAAACACTTCCAAACTCATTCTATGAAGCCAGCATCACTCTACTACCAACACCAGACAAAGACACCACAAAAAAAGAAAACTACAGACCAATATCCCTGATGAACATAGATGCAAAAATACTGAACAAAATATTACCAAACTGAATTCAAAAATACATAAAAAAGATCATCCATCACGATCAAGTAGGATTTATTCCAGGAATGCAAGGATGGTACAACATTCAAAAATCCATCAACATCATCCACCACATCAACAAAAAGAAGGACAAAAACCACATGATCACCTCCATAGATGCCAAAAAACCATTTGACAAAATTCAACATCCATTCATGATAAAAACTCTCAACAAAATGGGTATAGAGGGCAAGTACCTTAGCATAATAAAGGCCATATATGACAAACCCACAGTCAACATCATACTTAACAGTGAGAAGCTGAAAGCTTTTCCTCTAAGATCAGGAACAAGACAAGAATGTTCACTCTCTCCACTTTTATTCAACATAGTACTGGAAGTCCTAGCCACAGCAATCAGACAACACAAAGAAATAAAAGTCATCCAGATTGGTAAGGAAGAAGTCAAACTGTCCCTGTTTGCAGATGACATGATATTGTACATAAAAACCCTAAAGAATCCACTCCAAAACTATTAGAACTAATACCTGAATTCAACAAAGCTGCAGGATAAAAAATTAATACGCAGAAATCTGTTGCTTTCATATATACTAATGATGAACTAGCAGAAAGAGAAATCAGGAAAACAATTCCATTCACAATTGCATCAAAAAGAATAAGTTACCTAGGAATAAACCTAACCAAGGAAGTGAAAGACCTATACCCTGAAAACTACAAGACACTCTCAAGAGAAATTTAAGAGAACACTAATAAATGGAAATTCATCCCATGCTCTTCGCTAGGAAGAATTAATATTGTCAAATAGCCATCCTGCCTAAAGCAATCTACAGATTCAATGCAATCCCTATCAAAATACCAACAGCATTCTTCAATGAACTGGAACAAATAGTTCTAAAATTCATATGGAACCACATAAGACCCTAAATAGCCAAAGCAATCCTGAGAAGGAAGAATAAAGCAGGATTTTGCTTGCCAACTTCAAGCTTTACTACAAAGCCACAGTAATCAAGACAATCTGGTACTAGCACAAGAACAGACCCATAGACCAGTGGAACAGAATAGAGAGTCCAGATATTAACCCAAGCATATACTGTCAATTAATATACGAAAAAGGAGCCATGGACATACAATGGGGAAATGACAGCCTCTTCAACAACTAGTGTTGGCAAAACTGGACAGCTACATGTAAGAGAATGAAACTGGATTACTGTCTAACTCCATACATAAAAGTAAACTTGAAATGGATCAAAGACATGAATGTAAGTCATGAAACCATAAAACTCTTAGAAGAAAACATAGGCAAAATTATCTTGAATATAAACATGAACAACTTCTTCATGAACATATCTCCATTGGCAAGGGAAACAAAAGCAAAAATGAACAAGTGGGACTATATCAAGCTGAAAATCTGTACAGCAAAGGACACCATCAATAGAACAAAAAGACATCCTACAGTGTGGGAGAATATATTCATAAATGACAGATCAGATAAAGGGTTGACATCCAAAATACATAAAGAGCTCACGTACCTCAACAAACAAAAAGCAAATAATCCAATTAAAAAATGGGCAGAGGAGCTGAACAGACACTTCTCCAAAGAAGAAATTCAGATGGCCAACAGGCACATGAAAAGATGCTCCATATCGCTATTCATTAGAGAAATGCAAATTAAAACCACTATGAGACATCACCTCACACCAGTTAGGATGGCCACCATCCAAAAAACAAACAACAACAAATGTTGGCGAGGATGCAGAGAAAGGAGAACCCTCCTGCACTGCTGATGGGAATGTAAATTAGTTCAATGACTGTGGAAATCAATATGGAGGTTCCTCACAAAACTAAAAATAGAAATACCATTTGACCCAGGAATTTTACTCCTAGGAATTTACCCAAAGAAAACAAGATTCCAGATTCAAAAAGACATATGCACCCCTTTTTTTATCACAGCACTATTTACAATAGCCAAGATATGGAAGCAACCTAAGTGTCCATCAGTAGATGAATGGATAAAGAAGATATGGTACATATACATATTGTGCAGCCATAAGAAAACAAATCCTACCATTTGCAACAACATGGATGGAGCTAGAGGGTATTATGCTCAGTGAAATAAGCCAAGCAGAGAAAGACAAGTACCAAATGATTTCCCTCATTTTTGGAGTATAACAATGAAGAAAAACTGAAAGAACAAAACAGCAGCAGATTCACAGACTCAATGAAGGGACTAGCGGTTACCAAAGGGGAGGGGTGGGGGAGGACAGGTGGGGAGGGAGAAAGAAGGAGGTTGAGGGGCATTATGATTGGCACACATGGTGTGGGGGGTGTCATGAGGAAGACGGTGTAGCACAGAAATGACAAGTAGTGACTCTGTGGAATCTTACTATGTTGACAGACAGTGACTGCAGTCAAGTGTGAGGGGTCTTGATAATATGGGTGAATGTAGTAACCACAATGTTCCTCATGTGGAACCTTCATAAGAGGGTGTATCAATGATTCCTTAATAAGAAAAAAAAGCAAAAAGTAATATGTAGAAAGATACAGTAGGAATTACATATCAAATGACATATTATTTTGGAGTACACACATATCTAATGAAAGGATAAGGAAATTCAGAGAATAATAAACACCAAATTCAAGGCCCTGATTCCTTCCAAAGAGAGAAGGAGATGGTTGCAAATGGTAAGGGAAATAGAGGTGACTTCCATTTTCATTGTTAGTTGTACTAGTTTTCTGTGGCTGCTGTAAAAATTATCAAAAACTTGGTGGCTTAAACAACAGAAGTTTGTTCTCTCACAGTTCTGCAGGTTTGAAATCCAAAATCAGTACCAGCAGGCCAGAAGGAAGGTGTGAGCAGGGATGTGCTCCTTCTGGAGGCTCTCGGGGAGAATCTGTTCCTTACATCTTCCAGCTACTGGCAGCTGCTGACATTTGTTGGTTTGGGGCCACAGCACTCCAATCTTCAAATCTCTTTCAACTCTGTCTTCACAGGGTCTTCTTATAATTGTGTGTATGTGTTCATGATTACGTGTGTGTGAAATAGCCCTCTATCCCCCTGTTATAAGGACACTTGTGATGGCATTTAGGGCACATCTGGATAATCCAGGATAATCTACTCATCTCAAGACCACTAATTTAATGACATAGGCAAAGATCTTTTCCCCAAATTTAACATTACAGGTTTCAGGGATTAGATAGGACCTGATATCACTGGGAAGGAGGGCATTTTTCAGCTACCACAGTAATACTTTATTTCTTAAACTGAATGGTGGGAAATAACAGACATAGACTCATGGCCCTCCACCTTGAGTAACAATTATCTGTGTCTTACATCAGACACAAACCACAAACCTCTCATGGCAAGAGAAGTCTCCAGGAGGCTGAAGAGCAGTGTCGTGGAAGTGACTCCACGCAAAGGTTAGAAGACTAGGCATCATGCTCTAAGAGTAGAGTGTATGAATTTGTGATTTCAGAGGTAGGGCAATTCTGGATAAGATGAGACCTACAGCATGACACCTGTAACCAGACTTTTGTCATTTTTAGAATTTTTTTGAGTCCCTTTTAAGATGTTAAATTGTAACATTTAAAGAGTGGGCCTCCTCCAGAAATTAATGAGGGACCTGAAAACCAAAAACCAACCAAACAAAAACCTTTCAAAACTAAGTGGATTGGATGCTCGACTCTAGCAATAGAATTTCAAGCATTGAGGACAGGTCAAGGTAGAAAATTCCAGTTATATTACACGGCATCCACCAGCTGCACTTGCTTTAAATCCAAACTTTCTGTCTCCAAATGCTCCCAATTCAAATGAGCTGCCGGTGCTCTGTGAGTCAGCTCTGTCCCCAGGTGATAAATGGGCTCAGGAGCTCCCTGGCTGGCATGGGCAGGGCTGGAGGAAGCAAGTGGTGACTCCGTTGTCAGCACAGTTCAGCTGTGACTAAGCAGGTGTTCATTCTTTGCCTGAAAGCTGATCCGAGCAGGACTGATGAGGCCAGAGCATGTGCCACAGAGTCAGAGGACTCCCTGCATCCTCCCTCCCTAAATGAGGGTGCGGTTGGTAATGACCAGGGCCAACCCTGCTGGAAGATGCTATGAAAATCTACAAAATTGAGGCTGACATCTGTGGCCTTCGGCCTCAGGGTATTTTGTCAACAAAGTGTACTGTGCATTGGAAACCGTCTAAATGGGTCGTTTTTGGATTACTAATATGAAATTCTCTACCTTGGCAGGCTTAGAAGCCAAAGTTGTTGACATTTCATTTGTCAAGTCTCTGATCATACTACATCTCTACAAGCATCTACTTAAAAGTGATTGACTAAGTTACCTTCCATCCTAACATCCTTTTTATTTCTTTCTTACCACTTTTCACAATCTGCATTTTGCTTACTTATTTGCTTATGTATTTATTGTCCATCTCTCCCACTAGAATGTAAGCTTTCTGAAGACAGAACCCTGCTTGTTTTGGCATATGCTAATGGCTTCAGAGCTTAAGACAAGGCCCAAAGATAGTAGACTCAATAAATTTTTATTGAATGAATGAGTGAATGTGTGGACAAATGAGTGAATGCATGCAGAAACTGAATAAATGCCCCACGACTCAGAAGGAATCAGTCATGGAAGCAAAAACAGAACCCAAATACATTCCCTATATTTATGTGCTTCAACATACTCATATTCACACTCAACACATTCAGGTAAGATTGTTCCCCAGTTTGCTATTTCTACTGCTTCCACAATTTATCACTGGAATATTATCCCCCTCATATGCACATTCATTTTCCAAGTGGAGAAAATTAAGCCCAGCAGTGTAGAATGACTTGAACAAAACTATGTGGCTAGTTATAGTTATGACTTGAACTTGGACCCTAATTTCTATTAGAGAAGTAATTTACTTGGAAGACAATTTGATGGTTTTGCCTCATTTTGTTCCTTGCCTCCACAAATAAAACAACAAAACACCTCCTATGAGAAAAGTGTATCATAGTTGTTTATATCATGGAGCCACTGCACAAAGTCAGTTTAACATTTGGCAAGCCTATAACTGTGACATAGGGTGTTATAATCAGGGGTAATTATCAAGGAAGCAACTTTGGTGAGGCTTGATGATACTCTGTTATTAGAGATGAGTGAGAGGAGGACTCCACAGTACTGCCAGGTACATGAGATGACCAACATGGAAGTCTTGGACTCACACTCCAGTTATTTTTAGCATTAGGAATGTTGTTCCATAAGGTGAAGGGGGAACTCTACCAGGAAGCAAAGGACGGACTAATTTCATGAGACCGTCCCAGACATCTGAAGCCATTTGGACAGGGAGCATGAAGAAAAGCAGCTTTTAATACCCACTTTCCCTCTTCAAGTGAGACTATGCTGCCTTCTTTTGATTTGAGGGGCAAATGCTGATTGTATATACTTAGTACACCAATTGAGAAACATTACTATTTTCATAGTAAATCTGAATGTTTTATCCATGACAAGTTCTCATTTTCCCTTTGTATGTTATAGGAAGTGTACCCCAGCTCATTCATTCACCCTCTCTTCCTTCTTTCTCCTTGAAATTGTCACGCATTCTGAAACCTGTTTTGAATTAAAACAGAAAAGAATCACTGTCTGTCATTGAAAGGAGAAAGAAGTTTTCATTTCAAACAAATAAAAGCCCTGAGGTGACATATCTTCTCATAAGTAAGTTCACTGCCAACAGATGCAAAAGAATTACCCACAGTAAGGGGAGACTCTATGAAGATGAATGATTTACCAAAGAACAGCCTATTTTTAAGAATCTTTTTTGGTCTCAAATAAACCTCATCATTAACTGATATTATCTATCAATTATGTCTAGTATTGTAGCACCCACTCCTACCACTATCTTAAAGAAAGGCATCCCCCTTTAAAGTCACAAAGAGCAACCAATGGTGGCTTCCCAAAAAATGTTTTTAAAACAGAACAAGTACTGTTAAACACAAAACTGAAAAGAAAAATCACAGAGCAAAGCAATTTACAATGAAGAATAATTATTATTTTTTAAAAATAAAACCACTCAGGCAGTCAAGCAACTTTCTGAAAACAGAATTCACAGAACATTCCAGAAAACATCACATTAATCCACCAAATTCAATACAGTCAAGAAATAATATGGTGGTTTTCTGCCTGAGGGACAAGGATCGGTAACCTGTGCAATGTTTTCAGTTATCTGCTCTAAGGACTGGTTTGACTCATTTGAATTATGCCTACAAACTCCAATCACTCACATATTAGCTTTGGCAGGAAGGCAGCTCTTCTTATTCTTAGAGTTACTGCTTCCAAAGATAAATCCAATGTGTCAGCTGTAAATGATTGACCTAAATCATCTCCTTGACTCATAGCTATTGGTTGGCCAGCTTGTCTCTCCCATTAGATGGTGAGGGCCTTAAGAGTGGGAACTCTGTCCTATTCATTTTTGCACCCCCAACTTCTAGTACAGAGAAATGAAGTTAACACAAGATTGGGTGTAGAGTCTGGTTCAAAAGACAATCCCTTTTGAGCACTTTTTTCTTTTATCTATTCTATTCTTTGTTCCTAACTTTTTTGGCATTTTAAAGACTTTAAAAAATAATTTGACAAAAAACACTTCAGACTTTGTATTTCAGACTATATCATAATAGATTTGCAATATTTTATGAAAGATGGTATTGTTATTTCCTTTGTGGCTATTGTTTTTCTTTTATTTACTATGAGTCTAGATCTCAAAACCACTAAATAATATACTGGATTCTGAAATGCTAATTATGAGTGCTAACTTTTTAGTTAATTTTTATGCTAATTATAAATGCTAACTTTTACCAAACACAATAGGTGGCTGAAAGCAAGTTTTTCAAACATTTACAATTGGGATCCACTCACAGACAATAGTCTTCAGAGTCTCCACATAGTCTCAATTTCTCATCCACACAAATGCTTCCAGCTGACTGTTAATTACTCCATCCCTAACTCATTCAGGCATTGCTCCTCAGCTTCCATCATGGGTAACTGCAAGCACTACCCCTTCAAAGGGGGGTGCCTTAGAATCAACATCTAATGTCTGTGGAAATCCAGCAATTCCATCAAGGAAAAGCAAAATAAAAAGTGCCCAAAATTAGGTCAAAAAAAAGCATGGGATACTGTGGATAAAATGAGAATTCCTGTGGCCAGGATTCTCACCTGGCCCTGGTTGAGTAGCTCACTGCACACCTGTGGGCAATACATGCTGTTGACTCTATATAAAGAGTTCCGCCCAGTGCTCTGTGCGCGACATAGTGGCATGGCTGTGAGGCTGCAGTGGTGGCAGCACTGAGGACAGAGGCCCAGATGACAGCTGTGTGGGACGGCTGTGCGGACAGAGGGGCCCAGAGGCAGAGACCAGCTTGCTGCACGCAGACTTACTCTGAGTGAACAGGATTTATTGACTGATTTGCCACATGGAAATAAAGTTGGGTATAACCCTTTCACCTCAAGAACGTTTTGATGTCAATTTCTTTGGTCACATTGAATCCATAGCAATCTTGCCCGGGGCTGAAACCCACTGGCAAGACAGATACTCCCGCAGATACCCAAAAGGCTGTATTTTAGGTACATGATTCTAGAACTGACCTACTACCTTCTTGAGTTGCTCACAGTCTAGAAGGAAGGGTAAGCAAGAAAATCAACCATTACAATGAAGGACGCAGAGACCACATTGGATCAGGAGGCTATAATCAGGACTAGAATGAGGCATTCTGGGAGCACAGAGCAGGGTTACCTGACCCTGGCCTGGAAGAGTCAGGGAAGGTTTCCCTCACAAGCAAATCCTGAGCTGCATTTGGAAGAACAAGCTAAAGGATGCCAGAAATAGAATGATGACTAGGTGGCATCCTAGGCAGAAGAAAAACTGTCACACAATAAAACTCAAATAATTCAGTACTATTGGGGTCCAGGGTCTGGCGAGAAACAGTGGAATATCCTAAAGCTAAATAGGTGACCAAGGGTCAGATCACCCACAGCCTTGCAAACCAAGACAAGGAGTTCAGATTTCAATCTGAAGGTGAAGGGGAATGGCTGAAGGATTTAAATGTAGGAAGCAATTTAACTTGCATTTTAAAAATAAACTCCAAACACCAACTTATTAATTCACAGTGAAAAAATTTCTTTAAAGAGTAGATCAGAGGCTGTAGTCCTCTGGAAAGCAAGTGCTCTCCCTTCAGGTTGGCTGAAGCATCAGGCTAATGCAACTTCCTTCATTATACCATGTGTCTCCACCCACCACTGCCGGCACACCTGCCCCCTGGCCAGGGCACCAGCCTGAGCTGACACTATGGAATGATGGCTCTGGCAGCCAAGGAGGATGGGAAAGGGATGCATGAGCATGAAAGTGGGGGACCAGTGAAGGAGCTGTTGCACTGTTTGTGACAATGAAGGCCTGAACTAAGGGAAGGGGGATGAAAAGCAGAAGGCAGATGTAGGAGGTTTTAGGAGGCAGAATCAGGTGAATTGGGTATCACTTTGATTTTGGAAGTGATGAGGAAGTAGCAGCCAAGACAACTAGTTGCCAGAAGCCAAAATGGGAGAAAGAGGTCAAGGTATGTTTGTGTGAGATGATTAGACTCATGACTCAGCTCCTGCCACATTTCAGGATTTTTCTCTTGCCTCTACTGAAGATAGATCCTTTTTACCTGCCTGGTTGAACCACTTACAGTTTCTCAAACTTGCAGTTCCCATGCTCTCAGGCCTCAGTCCATTTGTAGACATTGCTCCAGATGACATGACACTCTGCTCTACCTGGATGAGTCCAAATTACTAGCTCACCAATTCTGTCCAGCTAGCCTTCTCTGGCCCTTCCCTTGCCCTCCTTCCTATCCAACTGTTACAGGTTGAAATGTGTCCACCACCAAAAGGTAAGTTGAAGTCTTAACCCTTGGTACTTGTGAATATGACTTTATTTGAGAATAGGGTCTTGGCATATTTATCCAAATTAAGATGAGGTTTTAGGATGGACCCTAATCCAAATGACTGGTGGCCTAAGAAGAAGAAGGAAATGCCATGTGAACCAGAAACACACAGGGAGACACATGACAAAGGCCAGAACTGGAGTGGTGCAGCTGCAAGCCAAGGAACGCCAAGGAGCGCCAAGGAACGCCAAGGAACGCTGGCCGCCAGCGGAAGCCAGGAAGAGAGAAGTCCACTCAGGCATTTACCATGTAGTCCAGTACTTCTTTCTTTTCTATTGCTTCATTAAACAATGAACTTACTTTTAAGGACAGGAATCATGTCTTACACATATTTGCACACACACATACTGTTTGGCAAAGTGAATGTTTAATAAATATTTCTTAGTGAGAAAAAGTGAGCCAAAGTTCTTGATGAAATGTAGAGATAGGAGCTTTCCAAAGAAAAGGGAATGAAAGAAGCAGACAGGCATACACAGTAGCTGTCATGAGCTCAAGAAGGAGTTTTTGCCTTTGCATAAAGGTGGGGGGTGGGGCGTTGGGGGAATGATAATGAGGGAAGTAGCCTGAGAGTAGTCAAGGAGAAAGCCTCCACCCCTGCCCAGACGTGGGTCCCATGGCCCTACAGTGAATTGTCAGCCACGATTTGTAAGAGCTGCATGAGAGAGAACAACTAGAATTCTGTTAAGGTAAAGATTGCAGGCAACATTCTGGGAAGTTATCTTGGGTCTCAGAAGGGCAATACTCAGTGGGTTTGTACCAGCACAATAGTACCAGTTGAGAAGCATCCTCTGTCTGAACCTCCAGGGTTCCCCATCACTTCACCAACTCTGGGTCCCGCAGTAAGCCCAGCAGCTAATGGGGTACCATTTGGTACTGCAGAAGCCTCCGTGCATTATACGAACCCACACCTGCATGATGGTCATTTTCCTTTCTGCTTGCTTGAGGCCAGCTCACACCATTTTGGTTATCAAATACTCTGATTATTGCCCAAAGTATAAGCAGTTTGTTTGTGAGGAAAGAAGCCTGGACTGCCCAGCAGACAGGGCTAAGGAGAAGAAGCACTAAGATGCCAGAAGATGACAGGGGAGAAAGAGGCTGCACAGCCAGGAAGCTCAAGGTGACAGGGTTGGGAGGCCTTGTGAGCATAGCTGGCTTTGGACTTGAAAGGGCTTGTCTGCCATGTTGTTTGAACTCCCTGAAAGCTGGCTGAGCTAAGAGAGAAATGCTGCTGGCCTAGTTGGCTCCTGAGAGCAGCTGTCCCAGGAGGGAAGGACTTGGCCAGATCCCAGATCCCAGAAAGACTGAAAGCGGAGCTCAATGCCTGTGATGGGGAAGCAAGAGACATGTGTGCTAAATTCTGCTTAGAGGTATGTTAGCAATGACTTGACTCCATTATATTCTAGTCCTTCAAGGAATATAATCTTATATTTAATAAATATGCTAACTTGATTAACCAGAAAATTTTATTCCTGTCCACTCCATATAAATTTTCTTTATTTCTATGTTCCTCTGTGGAGGGAGAGGAGACAAGAAACAATAGCAATTAATATTTTTATGCATTCTCTTTGATGCTAAAAAAGTCAGAGGCAATTTATCCTGCAGCGTTAATTCACATTTGGGAGGATCTAGCAAGATCAAAGTGAGTTTCAGCTATGGTCACCCAAACAGCTCCACAGTTCTGCACTGCAGCCATTTCTAGTACAAAACCAAACATGCTTCTGGACTCTTTTCTGAAATGAGGTAAATGTAGTGTCTTTGACAAACAAAGCTGAGCAGTGTATTTAAGAATGTCTGAATATTAGGGTTATGATAGACCTTTATAGAAATGAGACAAAATTAATGTCAACTAAAGGCCTATCTTGGACAGAGCTGTATTCCTGAGTAGGTAAACCACTATACAGAAGAACATTCTAGTTAGTTACCTATAAAGCAAAAGTATGGGTGACACAGTTAGAAGAAAAAAAAATTCTAGGGCCAAAGTTAGTTTTCACTTTGGCTTCATTTTTTTAACTCAATTCACTCAAGACACTGGCTAGAAAACACCACATATGAGAAACAGTGAGAAGCAAATTCTTTTGTGTCCTAGAATGTTCTTGATAAGAGATAAAAAGAGATCAGAACCTTCACCATTTCCTGCTCTGTTTCACAGAGAAGCATGTTTGCACAGAAACCACCAGCCCACGTGACCCGTGTCGCTGGTTTCCCAAGCATGAGTTCTCTCTGCAGCCTCCCTTACCTTGAGCTCTCCTGACTTCCAGGCCATGGGAGAGGAGACAACTAAAACATGAGTTGCTCTTGTGAGAGCTTTATGCTTCCTGTTGAGGGTTTCCCCTGCCACCTACCTTAGCCACAGAACAACACAGTGTCTGGAATCCTATGCAGAGCACATGCTACTTAATAAGAACACCTGAGTGACACAACCAGCAAGACACACTTTCATGAAAACAGCAACATTGTTCTCACGGAGCACACAAAGCTCAGAGGGACCTCATTAAAACTAGGTGTGTGTGTGTGTGTGCGCACCTAACAACAAAGAATTTTTTAGAAAGGGTTCTGAACCTAACATGAAAACAAAGACAATACCTACTATAGTTCAATTTAAGAAACCAAGCAAGAGGCAGCATCTAGCAAAGGGCCCAGTGTATAAGCTTCAATAAAGATTTTTGACTGACTGTTGGCAGCACAACATCCTGCTTTAATGCCTTCTCTTTCTTACTCAGTAGATGTCCTTATTTCTGTTATTTCCTTTCCAGCATTATGGCTATTAATATCTCCTTTTGCCATGTATAGTAAGAGAGATAATCAGATCGCTTTCCAAGAAATTGATGTTTTTAAGAGCACTAATACGAGGGGAAGGGGGATTCAGAAGTGTATTCACTGATTCAACCAACACTTATCAAGGGCTTCTTAGAGGCGGACACCGCATTCATTGGGTTATGCTATGGGGACAAAAGAGGTGCGCCTGCTCCCAAAGGGCCGTGGGGTAAAGACCGACACTGAGCAAACTGTGATACTGTGAGATAAAGGGACGCAAACAGTTCCTCCAGATCTCAGAGGCAGACTAACTCTGCCCAAGCGGTGTGGGGAAAGAGGTGACCTTTGAACTAGAGTGATTCCAGGGCAAGAATGGGAAGTGGCATTTCCACACAGATTAACAAAGGCATGAAAAAGTGAAGGAACGAGGGGTGCTCTGGCACACGGAGCAGACTAGTATGGCTAATGTGAAGGACAGATGGAGAAAGGAAGTGGATGTGAAAAGACAACGAGCCTAGAGGAAGAGATGGGGCCAGACTGCATGCAAAGGCCTGAGGAGTTTGGACTTTATCCTATGCAATGAGGAGTCACTGAAGACTGAGCTCAAGCTCAGACAGAAGTGGGGAAATGCCTGATTGTTTGCCCTGTGTCTAACACTACTTCTGGCAAAGTGGGGCTTAATTTATAAATTAAGGATTTAATTAAATAAAGGTTAAAAAAACCTCCAATTTTTTTTTCGAATGAAAGCAATATGATGGCAAATGGATTATAAAGAAAAAAGAGCTTGGTTCTTAACCCAATCTGAAGACTGTTACAACAGTCAAATAAAAATGATGTAATATTATTATTTTCATTTATTACGTATTTGAGCAGACAAATGCAAGTGAGCACAAGCACAGTTATTAAAATAAAAAGTCCACCTATTGTAAACAATAACTATATAGTCTTCTTCAAAATATATTTTGGTTTTTCCACAAGGTGGTTATACTAATATCACATGTATTCTGAACCAAAGTCTATACTCTTTATTCCATTATGAGTTCATAGAATAGTGGAAATGCAATAGAATCTGGCAAAATTAACACAATGAAATTACAATATGTGGCATTTCTTGCTTGTTCCTTGCACTAATTTACAAACCAGACCAGTTGACACTTATGGAAAATTTACAGTCACAAAAAACTGTGATTTCTAGCAGCAGGCACAAGATAAGTTTGTAGCTCAGCCAAGAAAATAATCCACATTTCCTACTTCCATTCCAATGCTCCTCAAACCACCTATCTTGCCTCCTTTTCTCTTTCCGTTTTTTGCCTGACAGGTTTTGAATAAAGTAAAGCTTCTCTAAACTCCTCGAATTTAACTAGCTATTAAAGGGTCAAGAAACATTTAGGAAATAATGAAACCTTTTATACACGATAGGTCTTCTCGGAAAAGTATTTTGGCAACTTGGAGGCTTTTGTGGTAAGGCTAGGGAAGGTTTTTGTGGTAAAGCTATCATTTTGGTAGATAGTTTTGAAGAGAAGAGAAACAGTAGAGTTACAAATCAGAGCAATGTTTGAAGTAGAAAATTATCTTTGTCCTTGGCTCACTCTCTCAATACTTGATGTATTTTATTTAAATAATCTTGCCCTTGCCACCATGAATTTCTACTGTGTACTACAAAATCTGTGATTGTCTTATCCTGTGGAGGGACTACTTGAAAAGGAAAAGAACAACGTGTTATTTGGGAGAGAGCAGAGAGCTGCTACTGACTCAGTGGTCATTAAGTCACAACTTAATGGAGGCAGGCACTACTATTTCTCTGCTCAGTGAACCCTGGCTGATGACTTAAAGTCCTTCCTAGGTTTGGAATTCTGTTCTTGGGGAGAAACCAAGTGGTGTTACCTCAGGATCCTGCTCCAACAGGCAGAGAACTAACTGGCTCAGTTATTTATTTTTTAAGTATTAAGAAAGCCCTCATCATCAGCATTCACTTTCAGTGGGATTGGGAGTGGGAGAGATAACACAAGAGGCAAAAGTTTGAATTTTGATGAGCGAAACATTTTGTTAAGATTCTTAGAGAACATCTCATCACTTCCTGTCCCAATGTTTTTTATTTTATTAACTATAATAAAACACATTATGTCATACTGTAGTAGCTCTTTTCATTAGAGGGTCTCAAAGCAAGGCAGTGCTTAATTAAGGCCCCAGTCATGGTTAAATTCAAGGAGGTGGCTGTCGAGCATAAGCAGGAACAAAGCCAATCTGCCCAATAATTTAGAACGTGAAGGGAAGTTTTGTGTATTCCCTTGCAAAGCCTGTTACCATCACTCACCTGGGCTCCTGCTGATTTCAGGAGAGGCAATGCGGATGTTGGAATTTGTGGTGGAAAGCACTCAGGAAGGGAGGTGGCCATCCTGCGTCCCTTCATAAGACCCCTCTCTACCCCAAGGGCTGGGCAGAGCTGTCAGGGTGTGATGTCCGCCTCAAAGAGCAGTGCCAGCCTGGAAGGGAGGAGGACAGAAGTGGACCTATGGCTAGGAGCCAAGGTGGGACCAGGAGAGGGAGGTGCCGATGGTGGCTGTGGAGGCCACTGCCTGAGGCAATCTCCGGGGAACACATGCGACTCTGCCTGCCAGAGTTGTTGCCCTTCTGTCCTTCCTGCTCACTTCCTCTACATTTTCTCCACTCAGAAGCCATTGCTTTTTTGAGGCCCTGTTCCATGCCAGGAACTGATCTAGCGACTGGGGGGGGGGGGCAGACAATAAATACAGAATTGATTTCAGGAATGCTGAAGTCATTTCTGAGGAGCAGAGTTCTAAGACAAAAGCTGAGTGTTGCTGCTCAAGGTACAGATCGCTGCTATCTGGGTAAAATAGGGTACAGCCCTTGCTCCCCATCCACATTCTCTCATCCCACCCCCTGTCTCACCAGTGGACAGATGTTACTGGGAACTGGTATCATCTCAACCTAAGCAAGAACTTTCTGAGTCAGAGTTGTCCGAAGACAAAATGAGCCAGGGGCAAGCCCCTGGCCACTGTGGTTACCAAAGAGGCTGCATAGTTAACTCGTGGGATTACTAGGTCCCATTCAGACCTAGTAATGTGTGAATCCAGAGAGGTAACTGTAGGTAACAGTTCTGGGTGGACTAGTCTGCTCTGATCTGGCTTTCCTGAGGTTGAGGAGGAGGCCTGATCAGATCATATGCCAGTATGACCTCTTATTAATTTAACTAATTAGATCTGCAATGACCCCATTTCCAAATAAGGTTATACTGTGAAGTTCTGGGAGTTAGAATTTCAACATACCTTCTTTTTAGGGGGATACAAAACAATCCATAAAAGGAAATGACTTGTTTTATCTCTGAGACCTCCACTTTTCCTATCTGTACAACGCCTGGTGCTGGCACCACAGGGATTGAGGCTGGGTGGCTGGAGTGGACACCACTCTCTCTGATGGTCCTAGCTTGCATTTAGATTACACCATAGCTCTGAGATTGTTCCCAGGGCTCCAAAACTTCTGCCCTTTCCTGTACTTCATAGAATCCACTTTTCCTTATAACATCCACTGCACCCCCAACCTGAAACCCACATATTCTGACACTGGAGAGCCTCAAATTCTCTCCAAGATCTTTCATTCACACCCAGACACAGAACAACTTGCAGAGTGGAGTGTGTGTGAAGGATATGAGTTTTGTCTTTCTCCTTTGGGACTCCTCACAAAGAACAAGATAGCCCCAAGGCTTCTGGCCTGTTTCACCCAGTTTTGGACAACTGGGTACCTTAAGTGAATTTCCTAATTTTGAGGGGAGACATTATATAACACAATTCTAGGAACTTCTGCTAGCATACCTTCCATGGGACTACCAACACAGGGAAAATGTGGTGAAATGGGGAAACACCAGAGTCAAAGTCAAAGTCAAAAGTATCAAGTTCAGTACTAGCTATGGATGAGTTGGGCGACACTATGGATGGGTGGTCGGGTCACTTCCCCTCCCAGCTTCTCCAATGGGAAAAATAAATTCAACTCTTTAAATGATATTCTATGATTTCATAAGTCAATAGTCCATGATTTCACAATAGGTCTCTAAGGCCCACTGTAATACTGACATTCCATGATTTTACAGTAGCTAAATTTTTTATACGGGTTAAATATAAGTAAAGAGGGGATAGATATCATTTCTCTTAAAGTTAGCTAACATTTTTGGGGAATGTTACCTTCGAGCTTCAGTTTTCAGATCTATGTTATAGAGAATAACAATATGGATCTCATAAGTTGTGAACAAGGGTACTTGTCGATATATAGCTCTACAGAGGCAAGTCAGGAACCTCTCCATACGTTCTTTGAAATGCTGCGGAGCTACTTGAACCAAGACCCCGGCGTCCGAGCCCGGCCAGGCGGAAGCCGACCGTAGAGGCGGGAGGGGGCGGGGCGAGGAGGTTGGCTTTGTTCTCGCCCCGCCCCCGCCCCTCCCTAGATATCGCGAGAGGGCGGGTCCACTTGGCTTCAGCTGCAGCGTCGCTCGCGCGCCGTTGCGTTAGGTCGGTTTCTTTTCCGACGGGTCGTGGTTAAAGTGCTGGTGGCAAAGGGCACGTGAAGGGCCGCCTCCAGCGCGGCGTCAGCTCAGGCGTCGGTGTCGTTGTGTCGTTGACAGCGACGCCTGTAGCCGTTTCTGCAGACATCAGGTGCGGCCGCCTTAGCCCCAAGCGGGCTCTGCGGCTGCCTGGCGAGTCTCTGCTCGCGCCCAGTCTTTTCCTTCCTGGACCCCGCGCCAAGCAGCAACGCTGAGCCGACCGCCGGAGCGGCGGGCAATGGCGGCCTCGACGGCCTCGCACCGGCCCATCAAGGGGATCCTGAAGAACAAGAGCCCTAAGGCTTCCTCTGTGGTGGCCTCGGCCGAGCAGCCCGGCAGGAGTATCGACGAAGAGCTGAGGTGAGAGCCGGGAGGGACGGCCGCTGGTCTCCCGCATCGGCCTCGGAAGCTCCTCTTGCCGGCCGCCCCAGCGGCCTCGCCCTCTCCCCTCCGCCGTTACCCACCCGGACCCCGACCCCGAGCCCTGGCCGGCGATGTGGATTCGGCTCCCGAGCAGTTCGGGTCTCCCTCCTCCGGCCAGGCTGCGGGGTGGAGGGATTTTAAAGAGAGCAGGAGCTATGACGTTTATCGTTTAAAAAATTTTTTTCTTAAGTCTGTACGTGTATATAATAATTTTAAAACAGACATCGTAGGATTTGAATTTTCGGAAATAGGAAACATTAAAGATTTAAATTGAAGTTTCGAAGCTTCACCTGTTAAGCTTTTATTTCTTCGTATCGGAGGTACCAAAAATTCTTCAATAATTAGTGTTCCTTGGCTTGGGAACCGTTTAAGATCTAGTCTCAAGCTCTTAAGAGACCCTCCAAAAAGAGACCATTTCTCCGTTTTTCTAATTGATTTTCCCCAAGTTACTCCTTTTCGCCTAACATGAGCAAAAGCATCATGCTACACTCCCCCTCTTAGGCCCTGGTTTGTCGTCGTCTCTGCTCGACCCCTTGATCTAATATTTAATAGAAAGCTACTTGTAATTATTTTTCTATCTGCAGAGTTTGGAGTGCTTTCTAGTCTTTGTTCCTCTTGAAAGACAACTAAGCTCAGAAAAGTTCAGAGAATAGCAACTTAAAATGATCGAGTGATGTTTTAGTTGGTCTTGCACACTCACAGATACACATGTAAAAAAAAGTTATAATCACCAGTAGCATTGTGTGTAATGAAAAAAAAGTTTCAGTACAGTACAGATAATGAAAAATACACCACTGTATTAGAAGTGTTAGGGTGCTTGGGTGTTGTATTAAAAATATGAAGACTGCTTTCTGGAAATAAGGCTTAAGTAAAGTTATAATTGAGATCTTTAAAGTCATAAAGCTAAAATGAGGATGTTCATGAAAACTTAGAATATTGGAACAAGGCACACCTGTTTAAAGGACCAACTTAGAACTATACAAGGAACTACTAGTTGGTGGTGGTAAACTTATGGGGATTTGTGTTACCTTAAAGAAAACATTGAGTAGGATCACAGCTTAAAATTATGCTCTTTGGAGTTGGAGAGGGCCTTAGATTGTCTAACAACTCCCCCACTATTTTCTTTGGATGCTTGACTCAAATTTTCCAACCTCTTGTTTGGGGTAAGATGATTCAAATGGGAATTGGTGGGGGATTATGGTTGTAGGTCATGGGGTTAAGAAAACAGAATCTCACCAGAACACAGCTATAGCAGGAAGACCAAGATATTTTAAAAAACAAACTGTAGAAGGTTCTTATGCAGCTTCAGAGTATTCAATGGCAGGTTTATGGTTCTTTTATGTTTCAGCTTTTCTCCAGTGTGAGCTTCTTTTTGCTCTGCTACCAGGTGGATTATTATTTTCATCTTTCTCTGCTTCCCTAACTTCCTGTTGATCAACCATAATTTCCTGTGGCCCCACTTTGTGGGTTGGCCTCTCTCTATTTGGCTGGGATTTACATACAGGTCTTTCTACTTTGAAAGCCACTGTACTAGACTAATTCATTTACATAGGGCTGCTCCTTCTGTAGATGCTGCTAGCAGGACAGATTGACTGAAAAGATGCCTTTTGCAAGGTGGATGACTTTGACCTACTTGTCTTTGACTAACTTGTCTAGTTAAGAGGGTTATAGTCCTGTCTTCAAAGGTGCTACCAAACCCTAATTCATTGATGTTTGCTTCAAGTAATAAAATGGGATGGGCTTTTTCATGATCAGTGTTATATGACTATTAAGCAAAGAAACTAATTCTGTTGTTAATACAATATACATTTTTATGTCACAACTTACGCAAACAGCATTAGCAACTTTATGAAATCCTCTTAATAGAAACAAGAAAAGTATAGTTGAACACATTGTAATGTTTAATTCTAATGTAATCACAACCAATATTCCCCCTTTTCAGTAAAGAGGACTAAAATAATCTTGCTCTTTCAATTACAGTGCACTTAAAATTCAGAAATGAGTTAAGTGTAGTGTAATGGTCTAACTTTAAATGTTGGAACAGTGTATAAGGCAAAAGAATCTTATTAATATGAAAATGACCAGAGATCTAATATATATTGTTGATTTATTAACATCGAACATATGGTCAACAGCACTATAATTCATGCCTGAATGAAGCTTACCTTACATCTATTTTCTCCATAAGGTACACTACAGCCTTCTTATGCTTAGCAACACTAGACAGCACTTCAGCACTATACTTGGGGACCATCTTGGGGACCATTTTAACCAGTGGAATCACCTACAAAAAAAGCAAAAACTGGTACTGAGTAGACTGCAAAAAAAGACAATTCTATAGTACAAGAGCTGAAACAAGAAGGTAAAGCATTGCCTTGTTTAACCTCAGCTAGGAACTTGTGCCTTGGGCAACTAATTTTTCCCTGCTCTGCACATGTCTGTGAGAGACCAAGAAAATCACCTCGAGTACTGATTTTGGAGTTAAAATTTCAGCAAGTAGGTGAATTTGCAAATACAGAATCTGCAAATAGCCGTACTTTTTATTGGCCTTTTATCAAATGAAGTGCACTGGTAGTTTCCTTTTTTTGCCCATACCTCTTCCCCTGCACCCCATCGACTGTGAGAGGATGTTTTTTAATGTAACATGTTAACATAAAAAGATGTTACCAAGGGATTTTTTAGGACCAGAACTTGTTATATTCCAGAGGTGTCTTAAGCTTTTTTTTTTTGGTTCCACTGGTCTCTAAGCTTTTATTTTTATTTTTATTTTTTTGGTATCAATCTACAATTACATGAGGAGCATTATGTTTACTAGGCTCCCCCTTCACCAAGTCCCTCCCACAAATCCCATTACAGTCACTGTCTAAGCTTTTTTTTTGATTGTGCATTTTCTTAATAGGAAAAAAATTCAAATACACCTCAAATATGCTTGTTTATGATTTATATACATATACTATCATTAGATATTTCATGGCTCAATATACACAAGTGAGGTTCATTCAGTGTCATGTTTTTTCAGTCTTAGAATTTTTTTTTACAGTTCTTGTCAAGCCTTTTTTTTTTTTGATGTCTCAGTGCTGTTATTTTCTTACTCTTACCTTTATGCTTTGCATTCATACTGTTACTTCAGTGAATGGTTTCTTCAGACACCCTTTGTCAGGTACCTTTTTTCGAGGTTTAGTTCAAATACAACGGAATATAATTGAAATCCACATAATTAGGCATAGATAAATCTCAGTACATTGTGACACACTGTTCAGATAATCAGAACACCACTCATCTGCTATGATTGTATAATGTCCATCATTTTGGGATTCCTTGAATATAGTGCACAACTTGTGAAGGTCTAACATAACAGAACTGATGAGTAAGTAGGTGCATTTCATCAAAAACAAGACCCCATTGATTCTTAAGATGTACCATGATGTATGTACCACCAAGAAAGAAAAAAATACTGCCAGTTATAAGTTCTCATACATTTTAAGATATATTCTGTTTTCAGAGATACTAAAATGAGAAAAATATGCAGTTGGAGTTGTTGAAAATACAATGCTAAATGTTTCTAAAGCCTATCTTAAGAGAAGTTTTATAGTTAGTGCTTTGTATGAGGCCAGATTGCCTGGGTTCAGATCCTGTCTGCTACTTTAAAGCTTTGTGACTTCCAGTGAGTTATATCCATGCCTGGTTCACTCTCAAATTTTAGTCTTATTCTAGTGGAAATAAATAGAGGAATCTATTTTTTCCCACATTTCAGTGGGTTATTTTACATAATGTTTTAAATAATATAATTGTTCAATTCAAATTCTGTATTATCAGGTAATGTAGGCAAATTCTGCTTTAAAAATTATTCTTGAATTAATTTCCTTTAATATAATTTTCTATAAGCATTCTTTAACTTTGCCTTTTTCTGCCTATAAAGGGATATGGAAGATAGTCAAAGGCTCACTAAGTTTTCCAAAGTCACTTTTTTATTACTAATTGCTTCTATTATTAAGTCTTACTTTAATTGTTCTATAATGGTGTCAAGCTTGAAAGTCTTGTTGTCAGCCTACATAAGTTGAATCTCCATTTAAAGAAAGAACCATTTCTCAAAAGTGCAATTGAAGTTTAACACCTTGAAGCAAACTCCTGCTTTCCACTCCAAGTGCAGCTAAAACTGTCAAATGAGCAAGTCACAAGCAACAAGAAATAAGAGTAGGTCTTTGTGATGGTATCATATGAGCTGTCAAAGTGAAAGTGAGAAGTAGTGACTTTTTCTGGACCAGACTTAGGCTGCAGGAAAACCAGTCTTCCCAGAGAGAATAGGGAGAGGGGAGACTGAAACCAGCAGGTGCTTTCACCCTCCCAGCATATCTTCGATATAAGTTGCCCATATTTTTTAATAAGTGTAGATAATGACCCAGAGGAGGTCACACAAACAGTTCATGATAATGTTGAGACTAAATTACTCCTTGGGTTTTGCTACTCCACAATGTTAATTCTACCAGAACTTTAGAGATGCTAATTTCCATATCCAGTGTCCTCTGCTGACATTCTCTTCTACTTCTCTATTTTCCATCTAAGAATTCTTAGCATTCTTTGCAGCCTGTGTTTCATGCCCTTACTTAAATTCATGTTTTGGAAGCTATTGTTATGTTCTTTGGATCCGAATAATTATAAAGATTTCTTTTTTCTCTTAGTATTGTGTTGAGGAAGTAAAGCTTTGAATTTATAGAACTTTAATTCTGTTTATAGTAGAAAGTTATGGCAAACAAGGAAAAATGTGTTATATATAATTTGTAGTTATATATATATGGGGTCTATGCCATATATACACACACACACAACTTTGGGTTATGATACGTAATATATAAAGGTTTCTAGTAGGCAAAGAATGAAAACATAATTCTTCAAAGGAAAATAAGCATTTTTTTCATATTTATTAAGTAATGAGCAAAACAAACAAAGCAACTTTTAAATACCAATTTATACCTGCTCAGGTAGTGAAAACACAGACACACAAATACCCAATCCTGGCCAAATTTTGACATTTATTGGGAACTTTACACATAGTCCTCTTTTAAAAAAGCTGTATGACAACATGGAGTGAAAGGTCTTAATAAATTTTAACCCATATATGCCTGTCCCAGCAAATTATTCTGAAAACATCATTGAATAGAATATGCACAAATATGTTCTTTTCTGCTTTATTTTAAATATGAACATTGTGAGTTCAATCTAAATACTTAATGGGTGAATGATTTATTGTTGAATTATGCAGTTATTATAATTTAATAATTATGCAATTAAAAAGGTAAAGACTAGAAAATACAAGTGGCTTATTATGATAGCTTTCATATCAGTATGTATTTTTATACATACTATATATACTGTTATATATATGTGTATATACAACATGTATTTTTATAATACTGATAGCTTATATATTTTTCATATATATTATACAGAGTAGAAAGAATATGCAGAAATCAAAATTATTAATATGTTAGGGTGCTGGGATTGTGATTATTAAAGCATAATTTTTGCTTGTGTCCTATGTTGTCATTATCTCACAAAACAGATATATGTGGTGTTCTGGTTCCTCACCATTAGAAATCTTTTAAACTCCAGAAGTCTATCTACATTCTTCTATCCTAGGCAATGATGATGATAAATTGTCATTTTTAATTCAATATTGTTATCATTATTTAGAAAATACTTCAAAATTAGGAAGCACCCAACAAAGCAATTAGTATGTGCCTATTTTTAAATATTATAATACACATACAGAAAAATATATTACATGTAATTGTAAAGCTTTAATAAATTATTATAGGTACAACTGCCATGGAAAGCAGTATGGAGGTTCCTCAAAAAACTAAAAATAGAAATACCATTTGACCCAATTATTCCACTCCTAGGAATTTACCCAAAGAAAACAAAGTCCCTGATTTGAAAAGATATGTGTACCCCGCTATGTTTATCACTGCACTGTTTGCAATAGCCAAGAAATGGAAGCAGCCTGAGTGTCCATCAGTAGATGAATGGAATGGAATATTATGTAGTCATAAAAAGAAATCCTGCCATTTGCAATAACATGGATGGATCTAGAGGGTCTTATGCTCTGTGAAATAAGCCAGGTGGACAAGGACAAATATCATATGAATTCACTTATTTGTGGAATATAAAAGCAAGGCAAAATGGAAGGAACAAAACAGCATTAGACTCATAGACACTGAGAAGTGACTAATGGTTACCAAGGGGGAGGGGAGTGGGTTGGGGGAAAGGGGGGATAAAAGGGCACAATAATTCACAATCACAATGTAAGTTGATCACGGGGACTGTTGAACCACTGTGATGTACATTTGAAACCAATGTAAGATTGTATATTAACAATACTTTAATTAAAAATAAAAAATAAGTTAAATTAATTTAAAAATTATAAAGAACAGATCTTGGCTATTCAAAAAATAAATAAATTGTTATAAAGCAGACACCCCTGTAACCATCATCCTGGTCAAGAAAAAGAATGTTTTCCAAAGCAAAAGAGAAGGAACAAAATAGCAGTAGATTCATAGACACTGAGAAGGGACTAGTGGTTACCAAGGGGAAGGGGTTGGGGCACTTGCGGGAGGGTGAAGGGGATAAAGGGGCACAATAATTTGTGTTCACAATATAAGTTGGTCACGGGGATGGTAGTACATCATGGAGAATATAGTCATGATTCTGTAATATCTTACTGCATTGATAGTAATAACCACACTAGAAGAGATGAGGATTTAATAATACGAGTAACTGTTGAACCACTGTGTTGTACATTTGAAACCAACATAAAATCGTATATCAATGATATTTAATTAAAAAAAAAAGAATATTTTCATCACCTCAAAATGTCCGCTGCCCTTTCCAATCAGTCTCTTCCTCCCCTCTAACATAACCACTATCCTGATTTTATGGTAGTCACTTAAGTATACATCCCTGCATCCTTTAGTTTTGCCTGCTTTGAACTTTATATAAATACACATGTGTGAGTTTCCTTTCAGTATTTTAAATAAGAAATCTGAATAGGACTGTCTATTAATCCAGGTTTCATGAAACTTATACCTGTGCTTTCCTATTTCTGACTTGGACTTAACTCTGGCTGTAATTTCAGAGGCATCATCTCTCAGGAGGGAACATTTTTTTATGGTATCACGGGTCTCCCTTTGTTTATGAATTTAATTACGTTTTCCACAAAATTAATCTACTTAAAGCTTATATACATTTCTTCCATTATCCTAATGAGAGGCATCTTGATCATTTCTGCTATCTAAAATCTTCAGTTTATCTCTTTTCACCATGAGTTTCCTTATGTAGAATACGACCATGAGCAAACCTAAGCTTTCTAAATGTACTTTTGTACATTTATAGATAATAGAACTATTTAGCAAAATATCTGAAACTAGATATAGTCCAACAGAAAACTGATTACTTTTTACAAAACTCATTCTGTGGCAGATCTTAAATATTTCAAAATTAAAATGTTGAGTCTTACAGAGGAAAGGTAGAAGGCATTTAGTACAAAAGCATTTCAACTTTCTCTTAGAATTCCTTTTCTCAGTCCTTTCTCTACAGTGTTAAACGAGCTCTGATTTCAAGATTTTTAAGCCAAACTTTAAATACTAAAATCATAAAAAGTCCTTAATATTTGTATGGTGCTTTTAAAATTTGGTTTCACAGACATTATTTCAGTTGATTCTCTCAACCCTGCATGATAACTCATAATTGTGCTTTCCATGCAGTGAATAGAGCAAATGTTTGTTGGACTTGTCTGGAGCCACAGGACTAGTGAGGGGTAACTAGAACTTTAACCTTAACAATGTTAAGGTTTTTTTCTGCCACAAGACCCAAGTGTTACTATGGTACACAGCCAAAAACTGGGCACCTAAAGAAATCAGTATTGTCTTAATTTTTAGCTTCTTATGTAAGCTTTTGATTGTTTCATGCTGAAGAGACATTAGGCAACTTCTAATTGTTTGGTGGGGGGAAGTGGGATTTGTAGTCTCAGTCACCTTTCGACTATGTCTGGGCCAACCTTCACCTCTTGATAAAACTTCAAGTAGGTTTGAAGTTGTAGTCAAAAGTACTTAGTCTGCAGTGAAAAAGTACTTAAAAAGGAAATTTTGACACATGCCTTGAAGACATGAAGTAAAATAGGCACTAACCTTCAAGGTTCACTAAATAAGCACTAAGCACTTCTTTATTTTTCATACTTTATTGTGGTAAAATATACCTAAAATTTGCTATTTTGAACCTTGAAGACATGAAGGGAAATAAGCCAGTCAGGGAAGAACAAATACTGTATCAGTCCATTTATATGAGATACCTAGAGTAGTAGTCAAGTTCATAGAGAAATGGAATGGTGATAGCCAGGGGAGGGGAGAATGGGGAATTAGTGTTCAGTGGGTATAGAATTTCACTTGAGGACAATGAAAATGTTCTGGAGATGGTTGGAAGTAATGACTGCACAACAGTGTGAATGTACTTAATGCCACAGAACTACAGTAGTCCCTCCTTACCCTTGGTTTTGCTTTCTGTGGCTTCAGTTGCCCATGGTCAACCTCAGTCTGGAAGCAAGTGATCTTCCTCCTGGTGTCAGGAAGTCAGTAGTAGCGTAATGCTACATCACAGTGCCTGTGTCATTTACCTCACTTCATCTCATGTAGGATTTTACCATTCACATCACAAGAATGGTGAGTACAGTAAAATATTTTGAGAAACCATATTCACATCACTTTTATTACAGTATATTAGAATTATTTTGTTAGTCTCTTATGCCTTATTTATAAATTAAACTTTATCATAGGTATGTATACATAGGAAGAAACATAATATATATAGGGTTTGGTACTAGCCATGGTTTTAGGCATCTACTACAGGTCTTGGAGTATATCCCCCATGGAAAAGGAGGAACTATTTATATACTTAAAGAAGGTTAAAATGGCAAATTTTATGTATATTTTGAGACAGTAAAATATGAAGAAGAAGAAAATGTTTAGTCTGAAATAGAGACACTGGTTTTCCTTTAGGGTAAAAAGCAAGAAAACAGAAATTCAGGCTCACCTGCCATAAGTGGGCACATGTAAATTTTAAGGTGACTCAGCATGAAGAAGGGAAGATGATGACAAAATTTAGTTACATCCTTCTTCAAGAGTATTTCCACATGTGTATTGGAAGATTTAGAAAATTTGAAAATAGGCCAATGAATTGAAAATAAAACCTCACAGATGTGGACCAAATGCAGAAAGGATAATTTGTATCTGTGTAAAATCCACATTGATTTGTTTTTAAAGTAGTTTTATTTTCAAGTCTATAACCACGTCTCAAATTATATGTGTAACAAAATATAGTTGACTAGCAAACAAGTCATTGATGTCTTTTGTAACTCATTAGAGTAGGTAAGAAGAATTTGTAATTAAGACATTTAATTATTGGGCACCTTAGCAGTTGTGCAAATATTTTAAGTGGATATTAATGGATGTTCATAACACACTTATAAAACATTTCTATTTCTCTTAAATAGATTTATCCAGGTGCTCCTGAATACACCATTTCTTAGCAAACCCTTTTCTAATTTTATTTGGAACCTAAATCTTTATTAAGTGGTGTCTGAATTTAATGAGGTTTTCCCTGTGGTTGTTATGGTCTGATTCTTTTGATTGTTTTGGATATCTCTGAAAAAATTAGGCTAAGGAAATATTCCTGCTACTTTTTTTTAATCAAACTTTTACTAACACAGATTAGATAAAAAATCCTCAACTATTGAGATCGGGCAATGTAGAAATGTCAATTTTTGCTGTTACTTTATAGGCCAGATGAAGTGTAATGTAATAGTGTTTTGAATGCCTGGTGAAGATTCTGAATAATGTGTTTTCAGTATGTGAACACTTAAGTATTCTATAGAATATTTACTGACATTTTATTGTAATTACTTGTATTATACTATCAGTTTCTGTTGCAAGAAAGTATATGTAAAAATGGGATTCAATAGTCAAATAGAATGTGAAATGTGGGATTTGGGTGATTGTGAATTTTAGATGTCTACGCTTTTCACTGAGGAAATTTTTTTTTCTTTTCAATTTTAGTAAAAAATCCCAGAAGTGGGATGAAATGAACATCCTGGCAACATATCATCCAGCAGACAAAGACTATGGTTTAATGAAAATAGATGAACCTAGTACTCCTTACCATAGGTAATGTTTTATAGACATCATTCCATTTTTTACTTGTTTCTGTTTTGTATTTGACATGAGCTTCTGGATAACAACCAACTTGAATTTATGTTTTGATTTTATATTCATTACTGGAACACTAATTAACCCAACTGCATATTTTCGTGTAATAGTATAAGGAATATATAACTTTATGGAATCCATTTGTACATTATAATTGTAGTAGTAACATGTTTATTTGTTGCACCTCATTGGTCCTTAGCTGCTAATGAGGCACACAGATTAGTGACATCTCTCTTCCTTAAATTAATTTATAAAAGGAAAGATGACAGTTGGGCATGTTTGCTTCCAAAGTAGAAGTCAGAGACTTCCTCAGTCTCTTTGCAGAAAAAGATAACTTCACAGATCGTGATACTCTTTTGACACTTTTTTAACCCATTCAAAGACAAGTGGTCATTACCACTGTTTCATGTCTTTTTTTAATTAAAGTATAGTTTATACACAATATTATATTGGTTTCATGTATACAACAGTGATTTGACAGTTACATACATTATGAAATGCTCAAGCTAAGTGTAGTTACTATCTGTTACCATACAAAGTTATTACAATATTTTTTACTATATTCCATGTCCTTATTTTTGAACTTACATTATTATAGTTCAGATAATTGCATTGTGATTGTTGATAGTTTGAGTCTTCTGGAGTTTTTTTAAATTAATTATAAAATGATAGTGTGTGGCAGTAGTTAGCATGAAGACAAAAGTAAGCATTATCAGAAAATTAAGATTCTAAATAAGTAGAAATACCTACATCAGATCATGCCTTAACTTGAAGAGGAAAGACTTTGAGGACTGAAATACTGTCTTTGAAGTGAGACAACATAAATCCATATATTGTTAAAATATAGTATTAAGAAATTCCATATTTTAAATCAGTGGATGAAAACTTTGGAAAGTAAGTTGAGATAACCAGAAGCCAAAGTCAGGGCTTTCTTCCATTTCAGTAAAGGTAGTAGACATTCTTTATTTACCTTTGTTGGTTGGAGGCAGCTACCCTCAAAGAATTAAAATCAAACGATTCAAAGAACAACTGTAGTCATTGTTCTTAGATTGTTTATATTTAAAATATAATAAATCTGAATGGTATATATTTGATACTGCATTTTTTCCCTCTTTACCTTACCCATATCCTTCCTGTGAGATTTGCCAGTTATTTAGTATCTAAGTAATTGAGGCTCCATGTATGTACTGATAGATGTGCTGAGCTTTAATCAATTTAGTGCTTAGTTTTACCAGTTCCTTTCTTGTGCCTTTTTTTAAAGTTACATTTATCAACTATATACTTCAATTTAAAAAGGTTATATTTAACAGAGGATGTTTCTTATAGAAAGATCATGTTAGACTACCCAAGAATCTCAGTTAGCATACAAAAAATTACTGCTTTTATATGTATCTTTTATATTTATGTGTGTGTGCATGTATTTATATACACATATACAAACAGTATAATTCATCTGTAAATATTATAACATAATTTTTATAGAACAGTTCTAAATTCAAATTAAGTTTATTTTACCCATCTCTGCTTATTTATATCCAGTAATATAAGTGAGTTTATTTCAACTTACTTGGAAAAAAGAACATCATCTAAGTTATAGCACTTAATTCGACTCCTTAACTAACCAGGAAAGGTAAAAACCAACCATGTTTTTTATATGGCTCAGTTCTGTTTTATACGCCTTTTAGTGGCTTGGGAGTTAAAGATACCCATTTTAGCATTTAATCCAGGAGAAAATTTTTCATTAGAAGATGAACTGAAAGCTAAATAGCTTTTAAATACTCTGAATTAGCTCTTTAGGGTCTAATTTTGTGGTTTCACCTAACTTTGTGTCTACACAGATCATGTGTCTCTTCAGGTTAATGTACAAATATGTATTCTAAAAACAGACTGGATTTTTTTACATTACTTGTTCCCTCCCACTGGATGGAATAATTGAAGTATTTTTATTATTTTCAGGTAATTCGGGTGTTCAAAATTTATTTTAATGGCTACAGTAGTGGTTTTTATTTTATTTTTTATGATTTGGAGCCTTTTCTTGACTGGTGCTATACTTTTAAACATTTGCATCAGAAACTATTTAAAATGATTAAATTTCAAGAATGACAACAGAACTATAACTACATTGATCTGTTTTAACTAAGTTGATAGAATTATGTTTTTCTACTTTGTTTTTCTGTTTGAAAAAGTATAGTTCAGGTATTAATTATAATGTGTTTGTTGTCGTAGTATGTTAGGTGATGATGATGATGATGCATTAAGTGATTCAGAAACCACTGAAGCCCTGGCCCCAGATATCTTAGCCAAGAAGTAAGTATTGGTGACTATATAAAGCATTTTCACTTATGCTGTTTTTAATTGTGCAGACTTAAAGACATTTTACTTTACTTGTTCAAGTGTAAATAAAAAGCGTATGCTAAGTTTATCTGGATTTTTCATAGCATACTTTATAGTCTTGTTTCTAGATTAATAAAATCAAGATATGCAAGTAGCAGAAAGATTGGAGTATGAGCGTGGTACACAGGTTCCCTGTGGGTTTTTTTTTTAAAAATTTCCTGCCACGTTTTTTTTTTTTTGGTATCATTAATCTACAATTACATGAGGGAACATTATGTTTACTCCTGCCACATTTTGAAGGTGGGTTTTAAAGGTAGAAGTGTGAAAGGCAAAAAACAGTGGATTCATAAAAATTCTTCTCCTTTGCTATTCATTTATTTTTCTGTCATTCTACACTCTTCTTGTTGCTTATTGGTTTCTACATCTATTCCCACTCTTGCATTTTATTTTCCTCATCAGATTATAGCTAGCAATTTAATGATTTTTAGATGTTTTTATGAGACTCGAGAGTTGAATAAGACACTGAACTTGTCTTTGAAAAGAAATATAATAATATTATTTGTTATAAACATTATTATAAAAACAAATGAAGATAACAAAAGAATATCAGTGTTGATTTCTTTGTAAATGATTGTTGTATAGATTAGCTGCTGCAGAAGGCTTGGAGCCAAAGTATCGTGTCCATGAACAAGAAAGCAGTGGAGATGAGGATAGTGACCTCTCACCTGAAGAAAAAGGTAGTTTATTTTCTTTACTGTTTTCAGCAGTATGCCAATAATTTTTGCTAAAATAAATCCATTATTGAGAAGATAATCAAATAGTTGTCCTTTTTGGGAAGCAATGGTGGATGATTAGGGAGGAACATTTTTTATAATTCAGTTTCTAACTTATATGGGTTTATTGTATAACAGCTTTTCCCCCTTGATTTCAAGAATTTGGGAAAATATTACCATGCTTAAAGCAATTGTGTCTCTTTCCATACTTTTTTAGAAAGTGCCTGGTATATAGTAGATGCTCAGTAAGTATTTACTAATGCTTTCAGAATCATTGAGTGTTTGGATGATTTTAAAGTAGTTGTACTATTTCTGTCTTAAAACAGTGGTGAAACTTAACAAATGAACCAAGGTGGTCATAGGTAGAGTGAAGATCTTTATTAGGTACCACTGAACAAAAAGAACAGTAGTGTCATAGGCAAGAAGACAAGGATAGCCCTCTCAGCAGGGAAGGAAGAGGCTCTTCTTGTAACCCATACAGCACATGCAGTTAAGGCATTGCTACTTGCTTGTGGCTTCTGTTTTTACAAGTAAGACTCATTTATGTAGGTAAGTAGGGAAGGAAGATACTTGTATTGCTTTTTATTTTTGAACTATGTGAATGTGTAAACTCAAGAATTAAAAGTTGTTTATATCGTGTGTTTTCAACTATTTCTAAAAAGAAAAGTCAAGCCTGTATATAGGAAAAAAGATGCAAGAAGTACACACACAAACACCCACAAAAAAATAAAGATTAGAGTCATGTACTTGAAGCCTTGAAATGTGGGGATTGCATAATCTGCTGTAAAGAACGTCAGAAACTTTAAAACTAAGATTCTGAATATTTGCTAGTTAACCATCAGGATCTTTGTCATGCATAGCTGCTGAGGTACAGTTTGCTTTTCCTTCCTGTCATCTTCAGGATATAGCTTATTGAACAAAACTATGATGGTCTGAGCCTAAATAGTTTCACAAAAAAGGGATTTTACATATAGCATAATCTCAAACTAGATTCTGTCTCTTCTACTCTCAGTAACTTCCTGACTTATTTTCTAAAAATATACCCCAAAAGGCTCTTGAAAAGGGTTTCAAATAGAAGCTGCTTATAGGGCTTGTTTTCCTCATTATTCTCAAAAAACATGAACTATTGAGAACAAGGAATTTATTAACTTACTTACATTGCCTGTCTTCATACAATTTTCCCTTAAACTGTAATTCCACGAATTAGCCAGCAGGGGGAACCATCTGACTAGTTAGAATTTCAAAAGCTCATTTCCATTAGTCACTGACTCAGGTGTTTATTGCTTCTAAACAAATTACATATCCGAAAATCCTTGTTTATTGACAAAAAACTTAGAAAAAGAATAACAATTAAGATATTAACTATAGAGTTAGATCTAAGTTTGTACTCCAGTTAGCCAACTTGTCTAATTTATTAATTTCTCTTAATCTCAGTTTCTTCATTTCTAAATCAGGAGGTTTAAAAATATTTAGTCATTGGTGAGTATTAAATAAGATAAAAAATTTAAGACACTTAGCACTGATTCTGGCATATTTTAAGTACTCAATAAATATTGACTTTTTATAACTTAAAATAATTGATCTAAGTAACTCCGGAGGGAAAATGTATTATTATTGCTTAGAAGAAATCGTCTACTCTCATTCGCTTATGTCTCTCCTCATCCTGGCTGGGAAGAAACAAAAATACCTCTCCGGTCCAGGTACCCACTTGCTCTCCACACACACACCTTGTAATCACCTATTTATATGGAGATGTACTAAGGCCAGCCTAGAGATTATGGAAGTACTGCAATTTTACCCACAGTATATTCTCCATTATTATTTTGTAAAATAGTAAAAGTATGTAAAAAGGGTAATTCATTTGTCAAGTTCACGTGGATAGTTGATTTTTTATTACAGTTGGGCCTAAAATCTGAATGTCCTTGTATTTGCATGTTGCTTTGCCACCAAAGGTTTTAAGTAAAATGAATATAAATATTCAAAGAAGAATGAGACCACTTTTGCAACATAATAAACCATAAGAAATACATATTTGGTCATTCATATGTCAGACAACTCAATTCTGATGCTATCTGCCCAGAGACAGCACCATATTCCCCAGGTTTAAGGGCTCCATCCTACAAGACTGCTCTCCACCCCTCAGTCCAGATGCTGGTCGCAATCCCCAGGCAGTTTTACCTGTGCTTCTGACCTACTGACTACAGACTGGAGGTTCCCACGACCTCCCCCTTAGGTTCGATTAACCTGCTAGAGCAGCTTACAGAACTCAGGACACTTGGTTTACCTGTTTAATAAAAGGTACCACTGCAGTCTGAAAGGTGAAATGGGTGTTGGGTGTTTTGTCATGTTAATGAGACCTGGCCCTTGAATCAGTCAATGGCCAGTAATTTAGTCAATCATGACTAAGCCGAAAGCCCTCACAAAAACCCCTAAGAAGAGTTTATTGTTCTCTCCTCTCTGCGATTGTCTGCTCTATTGGAGAGAGCTTCCTTGCATGCTTGGGGAACCAGAACGCCTCCACATGCCACTGTGCCAGGCCTCAAGCTCCAGGAGGATAGAAGCTCCTTTATTTGGGACCTGCCTCTGTTCGGCTGTTAACTTGTATCCTTTATGGTACCTTTTATTAAACAGGTAAACCAAGTGTCCTGAGTTCTGTAAGCTGCTCTATCAGGTTAATCGAACCTAAGGGGGAGGTCGTGGGAACCTCCAGTCTGTAGTCAGTAGGTCAGAAGCACAGGTAAAACTGCCTGGGGATTGCGACCAGCATCTGGACTGAGGGGTGGAGAGAAGTCTTGTAGGATGGAGCCCTGAAACCTGGGAAATATGATGCTGTCTCTGGGCAGATAGCATCAGAATTGAGTTGTCTGACATCCTCCTGGTGTTTGAGAATTGCTTGGTGGTGTGTGTGTGTGTGTGGAAAGACCCCCTGAGTCCTCCCCACACACACATTGGAATTGGGCCTAGGAACCTGAAAGGAGTTAAGCACATCATTGCAACTTGTATTAGCAACTTTCTGTGAAATGAATACATTGCATGTTTTTTAATTTTGTTAAAAATTTTTTAGTATGAATATATCCATAATAAGCAAAAACAAGTTCAGCATCTCTTAGAATTATAAAGAACTAATATTCTTAGATCATAAATATAGTTCACAAGAGAGAAATTCTGTAATAACTCTTAGGAATAAGAAACTACAAATTACAACAGTATCACAGTACTTCTCTTTTCAGATTGATGAAGATTAAAAAGACAATTTCTCTTTTGGTGCGAATGTGAAGAAGTAGGTTACTCATATATTATTGGTGGGCATGAAAAATGGTTTGTCATTTCTGGAGGGCAATATATGAGCCAAAAGCTTTAAATGAAAATGACACCCTTTGATCTGGCAATTCAGTTTCCCAGGGTTTATTCCAATGTTTCTCAAACATTTTTGACCAAGTCCCATACTCTGTATAAATAAAATTTTTAAAAATTAAAATTTCACAAAACAGTGCTCATCTTTATTATATATAATATGTTCCAGTTTATTTTATTTCAAAATTTTTTAAAGCCGGTTGTATTTCACTTAAAGAGTCATGGTGCACAGTTTGGAAAAAAACACTAGTTTATATTAAAATAATAGAGCAACAAATACACAAAAATGTTTTTATATTATACTATAAAAACATTGAAAATACAAAGGGGGATTAAATTGTAACTCAGTACTTTGTTACCATTTAAAAATTAAATAAATCTGCCCACCAATAATATATGAGTAACCTACTTCTTCATATTTGCACCAAAAGAGAAATTGTCTTTTTAATCTTCATCAATCTGAAAAGAGAAGTACTGTGATACTGTTGTAATTTGTAGTTTCTTATTCCTAGGAGTTATTACAGAATTTCTCTCTTGTGAACTATATTTATGATCTAAGAATATTATTTCTTTACAATTCTAATAATAAAATAATTTAAAAATTAAATAAAGTATCTTCATATACTTTGTCTAAACTGGATCATTTCAAAAGTCACTATTATTCCACCAGACAATCGGCATGCACAGAGACTTCCCTAGGCAAACTAGGACATATGATCATCCTAATTATATATAAGTGAAAAAATAGCATATGCAACCATACATAATTCAGTTTTAGAAAAAAGCCCAGCGTCATGAAGTGTTGATGGTAATTTCTGAGTGAGGAAATTAAGAGTGACTAAGTTTCTACCATGAATGTGTGTTACTTTGTAATGAGAAAAAATGTTACCTTAATTTTAGTAAATTTATCTGGTATTGGAAGCAGAACCATTTTTATTGTTCCTTTTAATATTGGCTTTCCATCATCTGAATACTTGAAAAGAATGACAAAAATTTAGTTGTAAAGGTTTGGTCTTTTTATTGGTCTCTTCTTAAATTTTTATTTCCCTCTAAACGTGGTACTTTGTAAAATAAATCACAAAGTAATTTATAAGCAGAGAGAAGAAAGGTACCTGGCAAGATCTAGGTAGTTTGAAACAAATGTTTATGGGATAATGATAATGGATGTTAGTCTTAGAACTTTCCTTCTCCCAACCCAGAGTCTGAAAAGTGATCAGTAGTGACGTGAACATAAATGCCTGTTTTTAAAACATAAACAAGTATGAAATATCTAACAGATGTTAATATAAACATTGAGGGAGCTAGATGACCTTGAGAAAGTTCTTTGAATAGCCTTATTCTGAGAGATTTCTCTATGCCTTTTTGGCATTAAAATACTTCTATGACTACTGTAACAAAACTATGGTGAATGAGTCTTTAGTGCTTTTGTCTGACAAAAACAGTTGGCAATTTTATGTCACCTGCTTTTTTGTTAATTTATTGGTCTAAGAAATTTTTAAATCTTAGATAATTCTTCATGAACAGTTGATCTGTAAGTGCTATTAGTGAAATGTGAACAGGTGTGTTGATTTGCTGCTACCTTTCTGTTTCTTTGGCAAAGACTGAAAGGAAAGGAGCGACACACAGCAGCAATTCACCGGAGAATTCCGCTTTATTAGGGAAAGGTGCTGGGTTATATAGGAAGGGGCATGGGGTGATTGTGGTGTTACTTCTACGGGGCTGGTGGCTGTTGGCTAGGTGCTGGGATTGGGAGGGGGGCGAGGGGTGATTGGGCTTCAGGTGGAGCCGGCGGGAACCGAGGACCCCGAAGAGAAGCCGGAAGTTTGCCATCTTACTGGTGGGGACCCTTCATGCCCCTCTTTCTCCTCTATGGGGTTGTGGACGTTGCTTTCTCTCTGACTGCTTCCTGCTGAACAGGGGCGGAGAAGGGAGTGAGGGCTTGAGGATTGGGAGGAAAGGGTTGATAGGATTCCCCACAGTAAGGACGAGTAGATGTGGACTTCTTCAGGTTGGAAATCAATGAGGGTTCCCTGTAACCATAGGTTGAGGACCTGTTGATTCCAATGGTGCCAACAGGATATGGGTGTCAGGAGCCAGGTGTCTGCGGCCATTGTTTCCAGGAACAGTTTCCAGTGGAGAGAGGGGTCCATCTCAGTGTGTGGTGAGGAGGTCACGTGAGGGTGAGGGATCTTCTGTGGCCAGAAGCTGGTAGTTCCTGAGTAAAAGCTGTTTGAAAGCTTGATTAGAGATTTTTCCAACTTGGGATTTGATGAACTTTATTATACAGGGTAAGAAGAGACAGACAAGAAGAATGACTATTATGGGGCCTGCAATGGGCCAGACCCAGGTAAGGAGGGGGTTTGTTAGTATTGAAGAGAATGGGTTGGAATTGGAAGCAGAGTGGAGACTGGAGGCAAGGTCAGTGAGTTTGGTGATGTCAGTTTCTACAATGCCGGATTCGTTGATGTAATAGCAGCACTCTTCCCGGAGGAAGACGCAGGTGCCGCCCTTCTCGGCTGTAAGCAGATCTAGGGCCCGCTGGTTTTGAAGGGTGACTTTAGCTAGCGAAGTGACCTGTCTTTGGAGAGAGGCTAGGGAATCGGCAGTGGATGTCAGGGCTCCCTCAAGTTTGGCGTCGAGATCTCTAACTGCCCATAGAGAGTGACCCAAGGCTCCTCCCGAAAACCCTGCCCCAATGGCTGAGGTGATCAAAGAGATACCGACCATGATGGGAAGGAAAGCAGCCCTTTTTGTGCGCGAGGGCAAGGGAGGTTGGAGCTCAAGGAATTCTGCCATGCTGTAAAGTGTTAACTGTGGGATTAGGGTGACGAGAATGCAGGGTGTATCAGAGTTGAGAGGCAGTGAGTTGAAAAGACTGCTATTACACCAAAAGAAGTGTCCCGGTTGTGTAAAAGTCTTAGAGCTGGAGGTAGGGGTGTAGATAGAGAAGCAGTGAAGTGCGCTGGAGGGGGTTGGAGTTGGGCCTACATAGTGGTGGATGGTGAGATTATCTGCGTATTCTGGTTCCCATAGGGGTATATCTGCCAGGGGGCGGAGGGGTTGTCCTTCTGCATGGAAGGAGTAGTTGGAAATATTAAGGGGCACGGCGGCCAGCAGTGGGCGCTGTAGTGATGCGCACAAGAAACAATTGGCGGTGTTGAGGGTGTGGTTGAGAAAGATGGTGGTGTCTTGAATGAGCTGTAACCAAGAGTAGGAGGAATAAGAAGATGAAGAGGCGCCATCAAGAGTTTGGATAATGACTTTTTCGGAATGTCTGATATCTGATGCAACTTGAGAGATCTGGGAGTGAGAGGGAACATACTCTCGAGAGATATGAAGGGTACCGTGGGGGGTCGAGGACCCCCCCCCGTAGTAAACTGAGTTTGTGACTCCGGCAGCCCATCGAGAGTCCCAGGGATCTGGGATTGATGAGGAGAATGAGCCGTTGGGATATTTCATGAAATGGTTGGAGGAGTAATACTGTGGGTACTGGAAGTCACCCATGTAGTGAATGGTGCAAGACCAGTAGGGACATCCCCTGTAGGTGTCTTGCCATCGCTTGCAATAGGCTTGTCTTTGGTCATAGAGGAAGCAGAGGAAGGGAGAATAAAGGTAGCTGTAAGTGAACACTTCGGTGGAGGGAGGAAAGTGGAGGTACAAAGGCTCAGAGCAGCCTTTTAGAGGGCAGTCTGATGTGGCAGTGAGGGCAGTAACTTTTGTTTGATGCTGTGTGTAAGTCTGTCTGACTTTGAATCGCCATACAAAGGAGGGTGGGGTGGCGGGGAAGACAATAGGAATGAGGAAAAAAGTGAGAGAGCAGTAAAGGAGGAAAAAGTCATGATTCGGGTATGGATGGCAAAGCGGGTGCATGGGAGATGCGGAGCTTCAAGGGATCAGAGGGATGAGGCGTGGTAGAGTAGACAGTGTCTTGGGCTGTATCCAAAGGACTCTGGATTGTGACTGATGGGTCTTGGGTGTCCAGAGAAGGTGGGTCCTGGGTATTTGGTTTCAACCTGGAGATATGAATCCAAGGGGTGACAGAGTTATCAGGCAGTGAGAGCTTGGCGGCCGAGGGGGTGCAGAGAATAACTAGGTGTGGACCTTCCCATTTCGGGGTGAGAGGGCTGATCCTCTGGTGGCTTATAAAACACTAGTTGGCTGGGCTGTAAGACAGGAGGATTTTGGGAGGTGGATGGATCAGGAAGGAGCCAATCCTGATATTTCCACAATTCAGTGCAGAGGAGAGAGAGTAGTGGAAGGGCCATATTGGGAGGAATTGGTCCTTTGTGGGAAGGGAGCCCTGGGGGTAGAATCGGGTGGCCGTACATGATCTCAAAGGGCGACAAGAAGGAAGGTTTCTTTGGCAGGGCTCGAATGCGGAGTAGAGCTAAGGGAAGTAAGCGAACCCAGTCAAGGTGTAGTTCTAGAGATAGTTTGGTCAGGATGTCTTTTAGAGTCCTATTGGCTCTTGCTACTTTTCCCGAAGCTTGTGGTCGATAAGGACAATGTAAATGCCAGGGGAGCGAGAGCGACTTGGAGAGGTTCTGGATAATTTGGGCAGTGAACTCAGGGCCGTTATCTGATTGGAGGGAAGTGGGCATCCCAAACCTAGGAAAGATCTGGGTGAGGAGGATAGAGGCAACCGCAGACGCTCGTTTGTTAGTGGTGGGGAAAGCTTCGACCCATCCTGAAAATGTATCTACTAACACGAGTAGGTATCTGGTACGCCGTACAGGGGGCATGTTAGTGAAGTCTATTTGCCAATCTGCAGTGGGGACATTACCCCTTGCTTGATGAGCCAGGAAGTGTCGGGCCTTGAGGGGGGTATTAGGGTTAGTACGTTGGCAGATGGTGCACTTGCAGGTGATTTGGTTAAGTAGGGTTTTGTCTTCAGGAGAGAGAGGAAAAAAAGATTGTAAAAAATGGATCAAGGATTGGGGGGATGGAACAGATCATGTAAGAGGCGGAAGAGAGACTTTGTCCTGGGAGCAGTGGGTGTCTTGTGATAAGGCTAAAACCGCAAGGGCAGATGGATTGTTGTCTGGTGTGTCTTCTGATAGGGCAACTGACCGGGCTACTCTGTCGGCTTTGTTGTTACCTCTTGCAATGGGGGAGTCATCCTTTTGATGTGATTTGCAGTGGCCTATGCCTAATCAGTGTGGGAGTTGTGAAGCCTCTAGAAGTTTAGTAATTAAGGCTGAATTAGTTATGGAATTTCCTTTTGTGGTGAGGAGGCCTCGTTCTTTCCATACTGCCGCGTGAGAAAAGAGAATGTGGAATACGTACTTGGAGTCAGTGTACAATGTGAGAGACATGTCCCGGGCCAGAGTGCAAGCTCTGGTTGCTGCAATGAGTTCGGCCTGTTGATTGGTTGTACCGGGGGGTAGGGCTTGTGCCTCAATGACATCTTTGAGGGACACTACTGCGTAACCTGCGTAGTGGGTGCCCTCATGTTTAAAGGAGGACTCATCAGTAAACCAGATGAGGTCGGAGTGTGAGAGGGCTCCTTTGGAGATCGTGGAGTGGCACGGAAGGAAGTTGTGAAGGGCTTCTAGGCAATCATGCGAGGGAGTATGAGGAAAGTAGGGTAGAGGAAGAAGAGTGGCCGGATTCAGGGGCTGGCAGGGGAGGAAAGAAATGTTTGGATTTTGGAGGAAAGAGGATAGTAAGGTCAGGAGTCTGGAGGGAGGGAGAGTCTGTAAACTTTTGTAGGTTAAGAGATGTTTTAGGTGATGTGGGGACAGAATGGTAAGGGGCGCTCCGAATGTTAGTTTATGAGCTTCTTTCTGCAAGAGCTGTCCAGCGGCTAATGCCCGTAGGCAGGGGGCCCATCCCCGAACTGTGGGGTCTAATTGCTTGGAGAGATAAGCTACTGGGGCAAAGGATGGGCCATAATATTGGCCTAGGACTCCTAGAGCTTGACTGGACCTCTTATGAATGTATAATGAGAAGGGTTTTGACAAATCAGGGAGATGGAGAGCTGGGGCTTCCACAAGGGCTTGACGGAGCTTAATGAAGGAGTGTCGGGGTGAGGATGATAATGGTTCTTCAGGGGGGCCCTTGCTGAGGTCGTATAGGGGTCTTGCCAACAGGGAGAAGTTAGAGATCCACGCTCTAAAATACCCAGCCAGGCCTAGAAAGGAAAGGATTTCTGTCTTGGTTTTAGGAATGGGCAGGTCAGAGAGGAGTCGTTTTCTGTCTAAGGTAATGGACTTTCTTTGTTGAGACAGAAGGAATCCAAGGTAAGTGACAGAAGGGGAAGAGATTTGAGCTTTGACGGGGGATACCCGGTAACCTCTGGAAGTTAGAAGGTTAAGTAGAGACGCAGTGTCAAGTTGAGACTGTTCCCACGAGGGACTGCAGAGTAGAAGATCATCTACATATTGTAATAAAGTGGACTCGGGGTGATCATGATGAAATTGTTTGAGGTCTTGAGCTAGGACTTGTCCAAAAATATGGGGACTATCTCAGAAGCCTTGTGGCAAAACTGTCCAAGTAAGTTGTTCAGAATGTCTGGTGCATGGGTCCATCCTGGTGAAGGCGAAAAAATCTTGGTAGGAGGGGTCTAGAGGGATAGAAAAAAATGCGTCCTTGAGATCTAGGACTGAGAAGTGGGATGCTGAGGTAGGGATCTGTGATAAAAGGGTGTATGGATTTGGAACTAAGGGATGGATAGGGACAACGGCCATGTTGATAAGGCGAAGGTCTTGGACAAGGCGGAAAGATCCGTTGGTTTTTTTTAACAGCTAATATGGGGGTATTAAATGGGGAGTGAGTGGGTCTGAGGTAATTTTTGTTCAAGAGATCTTGAATGATGGGTTGGAGGCCTATGAGTGCTGAAGTGGTTAGTGGGTATTGGGCCTGACAGATATACTGAGAGGGGTCACGTAATTTGATAGAGGCAGGGGGACATAGGGCCACAGAGGGGCTTGTAATGTCACAAACTTTGGGATTTACAGGGTGTATGAGGGCGGAACCGGAGCTTTCATTGGGTAGAGGGGGGTTGTCGGCTATGAGGGCCATCAGAAAAGGAGTACTGGGGGCTGTGGGAGTGGATATAGTTATGGAAATGTGGAGGAGAGAAAGGATGTCCCGTCCTAGTAAAGGGATGGGACACTGGGGCATAACCAGGAAGGAGTGGGAGAAAGGTATGGGATTGTCTAGGATTGTGCATAAAAGGTGGGGAGGGGGTTTTAATGGGAAAATCTGTTTACCTCCTACCCCGACTATAGGAGTAATGGCTGGCATGGTAGGGCCCCGGTATTCTCGCAAGACTGAGAAAGTGGCTCCTGTATCTAGGAGGAAGGAGATGGGGCGACCGTCTACTGTTAAAGTAACTCTGGGCTCCTGTTTGGTGATGGAAATGGTCGGGCGAAAAGCCCCCGGGCCCCGTCAATCTTCTTCTGCCAGCCCCACTATGGCGGGCTTAGGATGGGGGTTGTTCGTCCAGCCTCCCCTTCGGGTGGTTGGGCAATCAGACCCCCAGTGGCCCTTTTTGTGGCATCTGGGGCATGGGGTGGTAGGAGATCTGGGGGAGGGGCATGCCCTTGACCAATGTCCCTCTTTTCTGCACTTGAAACAAGCTCCTGGGGTGTCTTGTTTGTAGAGGGGCGCCCAGGTTGTGGTTTTATCAGCTGGGCCAACATCTGGAAATTGGCCTGATCAGCCTTTTGTTTACGGCGTTCTTTCTCCTCCTCCCAGTTATGGAAGACTTTAAAGGCCACTGTTAGGATCTCAGTCTGTGGGGTAGCGGGGTCCTGTTCTAACTTTTTGAGTTTAGCTTTAATGTCGGGGTAGCTTTGAGCTAGGAAGTATGTAATAAGGACATGTCTTCCTTCAGGTGTTTCTGGGTCCAGGCTGGTATATTGTAATAGGGCTTGAGTGAGTCTGTCTAATTACTCGGAGGGGGTTTCGTCTCTCTTTCGAATTATGTCCTGGAGCTTTTGAAAATTGACTACTTTACGAGCTGTCTTTTTCAGACCTGCTATTAAGCAGGAGGCAAAAATATCTTGAGAGCCGAGACCCACGGCGGTGTTATAATCCCAGTGTGGGTCTTGTTCGGGGACAGCAGTGGGGCCAGGGGAATAGGTGGGGTCAGTCCTGTGGGTTTCGGTAGCATGCATTTGGGCAAAGTCCCAAACTCGTCTACGCTCTTCAGGGAGGAGAGTATTGGCCAGGAGCATGAAAATGTCATGATGCGTGAGGCTGTAAGACTGGAGGATCCATTGAAACTCCCTGATGTATGTTGTGGGATCAGTGGAAAAGGAACCTAGGCGTTTCTCTAGTTGGGCTAAATCTCCTAAGGAGAAAGGGACATGAACGCGCACGATGCCTTCGGATCCCGCTACTTCCTGGGGGGTGGGGGGCGATAATTTTTGGAGGCCCTCAGGACCGAGTCTGAGGGGGACTGAAGGGTTCTGGCTCAGTCTGTGCGGGGGAAACAGGTGATGGGGGCAAAGCCGCGATAATTTTGGGAGGCCCTCGGGACCGAGTCTGAGGGGGCAAAGACGGAGGAGGCTCCTGGAACTTAGTTAGAGGGGGGCTGAAAGGCTCAGGCTGATCTGCGGGAGGGGGGGTGAGGGGGATGGAGGAGGAGGGGGTGAGGTGGGGGAGGAGATGGTGGTGGAGGGAGGGGAGGAGGGGGAAGGGAGAGGATGGGAGTCTTCTGGGGGGGTGGAGGCAGCAGCTGCGGAGGTAGAGGAAGGGGAGGGGCTATTGGAGAAGAAGGGGAAGGGAGAGAACGGGAGGCTTCTGCAGGGAAAGGCGGCGGCGGTGGTGGTAGAGGAAGGGGGAGGGGCTGTTGTAGGAGAAGAAGGGGAAGGGAGAGGATGGGAGGCTTCTGCAGGGAAAGAGGCAGTGGCAGTAGAAGAAGGGGGAGGGGCTGTTATAGGAGAAGAAGGGGAAGGGAGAGGACGGGAGGCTTCCACGGGGAAAGAGGCAGCGGTGGCGCGGTAGAGGAAGGGGGAGGGGCTGTTTGTAGGAGAAGAAGGGAAAGGGAGAGGACAGGAGGCTTCTGCTGGGAAAGAGGCGGCGGCGGTGGAGGGAGGAGGGGTTGTAGGAGGGGGAGGGGCCAAAGGGGGAAGCCTGTATGGTGGAGGTTCATTGGCTGGGTCAAAGGTAATCGAAGAGGGACTGGGAGTGTGTGGAGGGGAGGGAGACGGCTTGCAAGCTAGGAGGACTTGGGGCGGGGAGCAGGTGGTGCAGAGGCTGGAATTTTGAGCTAGGAGGCGAAAAGCTTTGATATAGGGAATCTCCTTCCATTTTTTCAGGCGCTGGCAGTAGTTAAAGAGATTGCGAGTGATGTTAGGATCAAGAGTTCCTCCTGTGGGCCATTGGTTGTTATTGTCAAAGGGGTATGTCGGCCAATTTTGGGAGCAATATTTACAGAGAAGTTTTGGTTTTATATCAGGCATCAGGGAGAGGGTAGCCAGATGCTTAAGCAGGCATTCAAGAGGTGAACTTTCAGGGAGGGATGAGGAGGCTCCCATGGCTAAAGGACAGAGAAGGAGACAAACAGGGGAAGACGAACGGAGATCCTCGGACTGGAAGCAGACCGCAAGGAGACAAAGGGCATATGAGTCTGCGGAAACTTGTATACGAGTCGGAATTTCTTAGGAAGTGTGGGTCATCACCCAGACTTCCCTAGGAAGGCAGTTTGCCGGAGTCACGAGGTACCTAGTGCTAGGAATTTTCGGCAGACAGAACAGATTTCGGCAGACGAAACAGAAGGAGGGGGGTGGGGGAAGGGAGCATTCTCATCCGCAAAGGAGTCACCTCGTTTATGGCTGTTGGAGGGGTGCCTGAGGGTCTGCCGCAGCCGTGAAGGCCTGAGGCGGGGATTTATGGCTGTTGGAGGAGGGGCCTGAGGGTCCGCCGCAGCCGTGAAGGCCTGAAGTGGGGAGAATTTCCTCCTCATCCCCGAGCGTCAGGGCCTTGCCGGATGATCACGGTCAATGGCACTGCGATAGCTCGGGGAAGAGTGGCCCACTCCAGGGGGAAAACTTACCTAAAGGCCAGAGAGGAGTGGTGAGTGTGATGAGCCAGCGCCAGAAAAAGAGGACAAGCGCAAGCTGCTGCTGGTGTCGGGGGGAAGATGGGGCCCAGTTGGGGTGTCCCGTCTCCCGGGTTTCGGCACCAATGAAAGGAAAGGAGCGACACACAGCAGCAATTCACCGGAGAATTCCGCTTTATTAGGGAAAGGTGCTGGGTTATATAGGAAGGGGCATAGGGTGATTGTGGTGTTACTTCTACAGGGCTGTTGGCTGTTGGCTAGGTGCTGGGATTGGGAGGGGGGTGAGAGGTGATTGGGCTTCAGGTGGAGCCGGCGGGAACCGAGGACTCCGAAGAGAAGCTGGAAGTTTGCCATCTTACTGGTGGGGACCCTTCAAAGACCATAAATGAAAGGATGGTGTAGAATCACTCCACTATCCCTATAAGAGATTTTGCTTAAAATTTATTCTGGGAATGAGGTTGTTTTTAGCTAGCAATGTTTTTAATCATGGCAGTTTCTTAATGGATAATAAAAAAATTTTTAAGGAATTTTTTCTTAATTATAAAAATAGAAAGCTTGAAAATATTACAATTGCCCCACTGCTCCTTGACCCAGAATTAACCACTGTTAATTGTTGTTTTATTTTCTGTTTGTGTGTAGGCACATATGCATGCAGGCTTTGTACATTATATATACATATACATACATATGTATACAGTATTATGGCTTGCTTTGTTTCCCATTCGCTCTCTGGAGAATTCTCCTATATCTTTAAATTTTCTTCACAAATTTAACTACTAATAGCTCTTACTCCTATTCTCCCATTAAGATGTACTTGAACCCCATCTAAAGAGGTTTGCAGACTTCTTCTGTGAAGGGCCAGATAATAAGTATTTAGGTTTTATAGGCCACATGGTCTCTATTGCAACTATTCAGCTCTGCCATTGAGCACAAAAACAGTCTTAGGCATTATAAAAACAAATGTGCATGATTTGTGTTTTAATACTTTACTTACCAATCAGACATAGGGTGTAGTTTGCCTGTCTGAGCTAAAGACTTGCTAAGCCTAATTCTTATATCTTGCAGAAAAAAAACGACAGTTTGAAATGAAAAGGAAACTTCACTACAATGAAGGACTGAATATTAAACTAGCTAGGCAGTTAATTTCAAAAGACCTACATGATGATGATGAAGATGAAGAAATGTCAGAGACTGCAGCTGAAGAAAGCATGAAAATGGAAGAATCAAGTCAAGGTTAGATGTTTCTAAAATACCACTGAGACTTCTGTGATCCTTTGTGCCTAAATAATACTTCACTTGAAACTTTTGAAAATTTTGCTGAGATTCATTCATTATGCCAAAAGTTTCTAAAATTTCAATCCTTGTGACTTGTTTCAAAATAAAGTTTTTATGCCCAGAGTTGCTTTGGTTTAAGACCATGTTATATTATATGGTTATATTTTGTTGATTACTTGGTGTAAGTCCAGAGGAAGGAAATCCCGGGGCAAAATACCTCTAAAAACCAAAACCAGTCCAAGGGAGAAATAAAGTTTAAAACCTGTTTATTGTTCACAAACTGCAGTCCCAGGCCATCTTTCTTCTCTGCTCAAGCAACCACAACACCGGCCCTCCCCTTCACATCTCAGGTACAGATAAGCCCTCAGTTGCCCAGGTAATCATCCATTGATATGGAGATGAACTTCTCCACCCCTGAGGAAAGATGCAAATGCACTAAAGCCATACTTCTTTCCACCTCTTAACTCCTACTGATATGCAGATATACTAAAGCCAGGCGAGATATTGGAAATGCTACAATTTTACCCACAATCCACCCTTCCAGAAATCTCGCCTTACAATTTACTCAATCCCCCTCTTCCGACCAATCTAGTAACATGCAATAGCAACAGCAATAAAATCTTGATAATCCTCAAGCGAGAGGATTCAGCCTATGCATATTAAGCAAATGTACTTTACAGCACAATCCTCACTAAGCACAAAATACATTTCTACACTTGTTTACTCATTCCTAACAGTCATGCTAGATTACTCACAAAACTTGTACCAAATATTAGAACAAACTCAAGCCTCTCTTTAAACATTATTTTCTTGACAACAGCAACACAATCATAATTCTCAAGCCAGAGAATTCAGCTAGGTTACTTTACAGCACAATCTCACTAAGCACAAAAATACGTTTCTACATTTGTTTACTCACTCCTAACAATCATGCTAGATTGCTCACAAAACTTTTACCAAACATTAGACAAAGTCAAGCCTCTCTTTAAGCATTATTTTCTTGACAACAGCAACACAATCATAATTCTCAAGCCAGAGGATTAGGTTCAAAGTCCCATGCAGATTAAGTCCAAAGCTTGTCCATTCCTGCCATCATGTGGCAGCTGCAGCCAGGGGGCACATCCAGGACACAAAGACCAAGGAAGCAAATAACTGTGATTGTCGGGGGGCCAATTTGCTGTAATTACAGGAATACACAGAAGGCCAGCTTCCAGGCCTCTTCCCCAAGGTGCCAGAAGAGCCAGCCATCACCGATCCAGCTGTTGAAATGTCCAGGGTCACATCCATTTTACTCCTAATTGCTGCACCCATCCTTGCAACACATGTCCAATAAAGTGGGTGGTCCAGTCTCGCACCCACCCCGCAATGGGATAGGTGGTTATTACCTTGGTTGGAGCTGTTCTGGCAATGTGCTCTGTAGCCAGCAAGGTGTGGTACACAGCAGCCAGTTGCTTCAAGGTGACCCGGACCTCTGCTCCTTTCCATGGTTGTGGCCAGGCTCCGCCGGCAGCAAGAGCAGCAGCAGTGGTAGAAGCAGTAGCCTTAGGCTCGGGCAACGGGCCGGGGTCGGTGTGGCCAGCAGTGGTGGTGGCGCCTCCACAACCACATGAGTGTAGACACATGTCCCTCGGCATGAGTGCCACTTCTCCCCATCATTTCTAGGGGCGGCCCTCCCAAAGGTTGCACCCATTATAATAAATTTTGGGTTCAGAGGAATCCCGCCGACTACGCCAATAGTAAGACCGGGGAAAGGAAATCCTGGGGCAAAATACCTCTAAAAACCAAAATCAGTCCAAGGGAGAAATAAAGTTTAAAACCCGTTTATTGCTCACAAACTGCAGTCCCAGAACCGACTTTCTTCTCTGCTCAAGCAACCACAACACTGGCCCTCCCCATCACCTCACAGGTACAGATAAGCCCTCTGTTGCCCAGGTAATCACCCATTGATATGGAGATGAACTCCACCCCTGAGGAAAGATGCAAATGCACTAAAGCCATACTTCTTTCCACCTCTGAACACCTATTGGTATGCAGATATACTAAAGCCAGGTGAGATATTCTGGAAATACTACAATTTTACCCACACTTGGCTTTAAGCAGTGATGTTTGTCTTCATATTGTTATATTTTATTTTCAGATCATATTTTGTCATGACAGTTTAAGATTTGAACTTTTATGAAGTAACATGTTTTTAATGTGGAAGATTTGTTTTAACCTCTCTTCAGATAAAAAGTATGTCATATCTTTCCAATGTTGGTTCTTTTGACTATTGGATTGACAAGTTATTTGGCAGACTTTGGTTTGTTTTTAAATCTTGGACAACCAGCCCCTGCAGCCTACCAACCCTTGATCAGCCATAGGAAATAGATTTTATGTATTTATTTTTAATAAACTACTACTCTGGAATCAAATGAAGGTAGATCTTCAGCACCACTAATGTGGATAGTGTGCCCACTCACCTGCTCTCTGTACTTGCAAACTGATGCTTGTTAGTGGATATATGTAGTTATTTGTAGTCATTTGAATGGGTAAGTCTTAGGAAAGTAAATAATGATATTATTATTATTTTGGTGAGCATATATAATATATGAGTGATTCTATGATACAACCAGATGGTTCTGTCTCATTCTGATGTCAGGATTATAATATTTTTTGTTATCCCACTTTTAGCCTTTACATTTGTTTCATACAGCATTTCATTTCCACTTTATAAACCAGTCTTTTTAGTTTATATTTAACTTGAATAAACTTCATTTCATATTATGTGTCTCTCTGTTCCTCTTTTTAAATGTATCCATTTTTAGGTGACCTATCTCCTAATTGGTCTTTTTTCCCCATTTACTTATATCTTGGTGATTTCTTTTTAGGTTTCAAAGTGAGTGTTTCTTTGGTTATAACTTTTCATCAATTTCTACTCAGACATTCAATAGCAATACTTAGTGACTCTGGCAAAGCACCAGAAGTACCCCTCATTTGCCACTGGAAATGTGTACCAGCACCACTGTGCCAAAGAGTAAAGGGAGTTCTTTTTTAAGCCATGACTTTTGAAAAATAACTCTGGCCTTTTGTCTGTCTCTGTAAGACATTAGATTTCATGCATTTAGTACACAAATACATTTTTTAAGTTTAATTTTTTAAGTTTTTTAAGTTTAAATTTTAACTTAAAATTTGTGTTAGCTCAGTGGCTGGTTTTTCTTCAGTGGAGATGAAGTACTCCTTACATAGGAGTATATCCTACTTAGCCTTAGAAGTAAAGCCCACAGAATAGAAAAAAGTATACAGTAAGGCATAGGGAAGTGAGCTCTTTATTAATCCTCTACTCTTTTCGGGCCCTTAAAAAATCCTACCAGCTTTTAAAATCTCTAGGTTCTATGTAACCCATTACTTATTGAGCATTGTCATTTACCTTCCTGACCCCATCTATCCTAACCTCTTTTATTACTGAGCATGTTTAGACTCCGAGGAAATATTTTGTCATTTTGAGATTATAAAAGTAAATGTTGTTATAACTTTGGATATTTGAACTCTTAACTATCCACTTTGTGATTTAGTCACATAAATATCCAATCTGAAACTTATTTATCTGATTGTCAAGTAGATACTCCTCTTTTTTATAATGTTTAGGGGTATACTGATTCTTTCATATCAGAGTAATTAGCCTACATGAAATATACCTTACTTGTTTTCTAGATCTTAATATTTGTTTATCATTTATGGCAGTGGAATAGAACGTTAGCTCAGGTAGTTCCAAGGTTGGTAGTACACAACAAATTATGTTGACCTTTTTTCTTTTACCTTTGTAGGATCTACCAGTGACCAACTGCAAAACAAATCACAGACTTCATAGAGGAGATTTGTTCAACACTTATAACTGTCAGATGCAAACCCTGTTACTGTAATACACTGCTTGTTGTTCTACAGTTCATGACTTGAGTACCAAAATGTATACCAGTTATTATATATTGCCAAGAACTAACTTTAGAGACTAATTAGACTCAGAATGCCTAATTGATACGTATATTCTTGTGCCTAGTACTTCACCACAAATACAGCATATCACCAGTCCAAAACTACATTACTTTTATAAGAACACTGGTTCATCTGTATAAGGTATTATATAGCTTTTTATGCTTTAGAGTTTAAATAATATCTTTTGGGGGGGATGATCTAATTTATTTTCTTCACTTCTAGATGTGATAGTTCTTATAAATTTTTTTAAATCAAAATCCAGGCTGATAAATATTCAGTCCAAAAAGTATTTTATCTGTGTCTTCAACTTGGCTTATCTAACTGAAAAGGATTATAAGACTTAACTGATGCATTTTCTGGTCTATTACCTTTAAAATTCCTGTTGAGCTTCTTTATGTTTACAAGGAAAGGATTGAACATTTTTTCATCAAAACTAGCTTTTTTCACAAATAAATTATCTAGTTAAACTTGCATTAACATCTGCTTTTTATTGTATACTCGATGGGCAGACTTAAGATCAGTTTTTAAAATATAACTGTATACAGTCTCAGCATCCCTTTCCTGTACCTATCTTAACCTCCTGCCTTTGTTTTTGTAACTCCTTTCCACACATACACATACATACCTTTACCTTTATAAAGACTGTCATGACAACATTAGGAACTCTTCCTTCTCTCACATATCCTATCATTTGCTGCAACAATGAAATTCTTATTTTGACTATCAATGCCTATTAGTTCTTCTAATACATAGAGGAAATAAATTGAATAGCATTACTATAGGCAGGAAATACAATTCAGCTGCAGAATTTCTATATCTGACTTACAGTTTGCTAATTAATTATTATTCATTTATTATTTGACTTAGACCTTAGAAAACAACCCACCAAGGTGGGTTTTTTTGTGTGATGAGAGAATTGTGTGTAAACAGTGATATGATTGATAGTCCCTGCATGTACAGACTGAAAGTGTGATTCTGAACACTTTTTAATTTAAAAACTTTAAATATCCCCTGCTTTAAGGGCATATGATAATGTATACTATGAGAAATGTACCTTATTCTTTTAACACAGTAACATTTGGATTTTTTTCCTGAAATGAAGTTCATTTCCTGTGTGTCTTGATTTAGTGATGGTTTCATTTCTAGTCAATTATTTGTATCTTACTTTTTTGTTAGTATTCCAAGAATCTATTATATGAACAGGCTTTTTAAATAATTTCTGTATATTGTATATATGAAATGGCTTTTATTGAACGGAGTATCTTCCACTTGCAAGTTTATGAAAATAATAGCATGTCAGAATAAGTAAGTGGGAGCATTCTTTGTTAGAAGAATGTGCTTGTTATCTTGAATGTCTTTTTTTTTAAACAGGATCCAATCAAAGTACTTCTGAACTGCTCTATCTAAATCATATTGCCTAGTAATACAGTAGCACTGATTTATAAACAATCTTTATCTCTGCTCTCTGAATTTAGAATGTTGAGGTATTCTTACCTGTTGAAACCCATTTTGGGGGATTTAAGCTTGTATATTTATGTGCACATATGTTCATGCATGCAGACCTCTGTTTTTGGTGTTCTCGTTTTGAGTTCTTACAAAATATCCACATACGCTACTTGTGGAAATAGCTGCTGTACAGTGAAGAAAAGGTAAGACCTTTAACACAGTCTTTTGGTGTTTCTACTATTTCTTAAAACTTATGTCACCAGCAAACTGATTTCAGGAAGTAGTTATCTCAGAGGAGTAAGATATGGCAAATAGGATTTTAGGTAGTAACTAAGTAAAACTGTTTTCATCAAGTCATGAGTTCCTAATTGACACAGTACTGGACTAAAAAAAATGAACCTTTATGATTCAAGTTAGATTTTCATTTGGAGCAGGTTATCCTTCAATGTTCACTTCTAGCTAAGGTAGATTTTACTTTCAACTTTTTAATCAATTTTACTTCTACTTAACTCTTCTGGTGTCATCTTTTCTGTTTATTCATTTTTCAGTCTGAAATTCAGCAGTGATGTTCTTTTTAAAGCTGAGACATATAATGATATAAATGGATTGTTAAAATAATAACTAAATTGAAGGTTAAAGCAAAGGGCCGTTTTTCCCTAGACTTCCCTTTTGTTTACATTTTTCCCCTTTTAGTACAATAAAGCATAGTAATATGACAGTTGGCTGTGTGTGGATTTTATTTCTTTTGCTACTCAGCTATCTCAGGACCACATTCCATGGGTCAGGTTTTCAGATACAAGGGGAGGATCTTGGACTACTACATTGTGGCAGAGTAATTTCTTTAGTTGTGATAGAAATGATAAGAGCTACCTATTATTTGCCCTTGCCAAACATTGTGCTAGGTTTCTAGTATCCTCAAAACAGCCACAACAAAGCAGGTATTCTTATCAACGCTTTGATGTGAGGAAAATGCTCTTGGCCAAGTTACTTATTCTCAGTGTCTTATACATACTAAATGACCAGATCTAACAAATTTCATGCTCTTTGTCCATGCTTTTAGATGTAGAAAATTTTCTCATTTTAGAAGTACACACATGTGCTTTAGAAGTAACATTCATCAAGTGTTTAGTTTGAGATTTTCTTCAGTCTGAAAAATTGGAAGTATATTTTGTTTGAGACGTAAATGCCATTTAGGAAAAATCTCAAAAGCACAAATAATCAGTGGCTGGAGGTGTCTAAATGCATGTGATTTGGCTGTTGTACAAGTTTGCTGTTGTAGGATGTTTCAAACTCACAACCTAATTTTTCCATAGAATTAGTATTAAAAAGAAGTACAAAGCTAGCCAATAAAAACAATGTACCTAAACCAGCATTTCCTAGTGTGTTACATGAAACCTTCATCCTGTAAGATGTTCCATGAAAAAGGATTACATGAGCAATAAGCTTTGCACATGCCATATTCTTTATTCCTCTACCCCACTGGAGACTTACAATGCACATCATCATATTTAAGAGTTTGAGAGATCCTGTGTAAACCTGTTTACAATAGCTTCATGTAGCAATTTTAAACATTTCGCCAAACTACTACCTTCCTCTCAAATAGGGGTAGGAGAATGGGTTAGAGTTTCTAATATATGAAAGTAGAATTTTCTCCAAAAATTGAGAAACACTGTAAGAGTAAAGATGTTAGCAATAACTGCACATTATTTATGGCATGTGTATAATCTGCCAAACAGAAGACTTCAATTTCTGCTTACTTATGCAAGAAACTGAAATACATACCAGGACAAATGAGGGTGTAGTTCATGTGGTTGGTGATAAGCTGCTATGGTTTAGTATTGACTAGTGCTCAAAGACTTGCTCCAAGCAGTTTTCCAAAATGTCTTGTCCTCCCCATCAGCTCTTGCATAACTGACTGATGAGCACATCTGCTACTCACTGGGCAAATAACAGAGCCGATAGTAAGTGTGTCTGATCTGTGGCTCACATCCCTAAGCCTTGGTTAGCTGCCATAGGAAAGTGTTTGGGGAAGGTTTTTAGGAGGTGATTGACTCATCTAGTTTTTTATTTGAGGGAGGCAATGCTGAGAGTAGGTACGTGAGGGTGGATTTGGTAAGTGTTTAAGTCATGATTTTATTATTTCCACTACCCAGCCTGAAATTTTTTTCAGTAAGTCTGCCAAGTGAGTGAGTGTTCAACATTTCAGTTCTATTACCAATGGGATTATTGGAATTGGAAGACAACTATAAATTTTTCTCTATTTTAAGTCATTTTGGATTTATGACAGTGTTAACTAGAAACAGAAGAGGATTGTTCAGGCTGATCTTTTGTATCATAGTAACACTTAAGCTAAAGGGGATTATAAGCAGTTTTGCAGTATGCCTTGTTCTAATACAAATGGTTCAACCTGAAAAGGCATTACCAGTAATAAATCTAAGAAACATAGAAAAAACATCATTTAATTATACAGTTGACCTTTAAACAATGCAGGATTCAGGTGCACTGTGCCACTGAAAATCCATATACAACTTTGAACTCCTAAAACCTACTGTTGATGAGAGAAGCCTTTCTGATAACATGTGTATGTTATATGCATTATATACTGAATTCTTACAATAAACTTAAGAAAATGTTTTTTCAAATTGTTGCAAATCTAAAAAAGATTTTCCAATTATTTATTGAAAAAAGTCCACATATAAGTGGACCTGTGCAGTTCAAACCCATGTTGTTCAAGGGTCAGCTGTACTCCAGTTACATCTCTGGTATCTGAAGTCTCCCATACATAACCAATTACTTAAAAGACAATATATTTTCATTTCCCTCTGTAAAAGAAATGCCCAGTTGAAAAATAAGCACTATTGCAGGTCACCATGCCAAACTAACTGGGAAATACAAGTATAAGACTTTCCCTGCATTTAAAGATTTTCAAACTTCTGTGTGCATACGTAGAGAGCACTGCTTTAGGGGAATAAGAAAGGGGAAAACAAAGCACTTAAACCCTCTCTAGCCATTCTTCAGAGGCCTTCTGGTAGGGAAGGCTGGGCTAATTATAATTAGCAAGACTTTACTCTTAGATTTTTTTTAGTTTCCCTAAAAACCAAAGATCTCTTTAGTCACCTACCACAAAATGGTAACTAAGCAAGACAGAGCCCATAGAAATAAGAAATGTCAAGTGATTTTTTTTTAAACAAAGCCTAACCCAAAATGTTGGATTTCACAAGTCAAACTTGAAGCAGATTTATGTATTGTTGCCAGTTAAGCTTCTGCCATTTTAGTAATCTCTCAATCAGTTTATTAGGGGCAGAGGGTGAAGTGGGACAGTGGATCAAGACCACAATTATGAGTCTCACTCTAGCTTGAAACTATCAGGAAATGTGCTCTGGTCCAGTGCTAACTTTGAAAAGCAAATTAGTCCCCACTTCCCCAAGTGGGAGTATCTTCAGTTTTTCATGGTAAATCACAATGTATAGTATCTAATCTGGGAATCTTAAAAACAGCCGTAGGGAAAACAATTGGCCAGATTGTAAAGTGAATTGGGCTCCAAATAGTATTCTCTATTATTTTAAGCTTCAAACATTGCTCTATAGACCTAGACTAGAATCTTCTGCAATTTTATGGTTTGTATGAAGGTATGCTGATAAATGTGTAGTTGAGGAAAAAGATGTTTATTTTTAGACCATTTTAGACATTTATTAGGCACTAATTAATAGGCCCAGGAATTTGCTGGGTAATGTACATAAAAAGGTAAATAAAAGATGGTTCTTAGAAAAAAAATGGTATGCAATTACTGTAACCAAAATCAAAACATGAGCGGTAGAGCAGAGGGTTTGAGATGTCTGTTAGTTAAATAAGATGTCTCCCATGTCAATTACCATGTCTAAATCTGAGCTTTTTATTTTTCCTCCAACTTTTTTGATTGCTCCATCCTCCACCCCAAACATTCTCTCCAAATCAATAATTTAGCATCATATCATTTCTCAATGTTGATTCCTTTCATTCTCTCAAATATGCAACACCAGTCCATAAGTAAACCTTTCTGAATACCTCTATGATGTATCTTTAATCTCTCCTGCTCTAATTCCTACTGCAATATCTTAGTCAAGTCACCATCATAATATGCTTGTACTCCTGTCACAATCTCCTAAGTGATTTCCCCACTTTCTACCCCTTCTAATCCATGTCCTATAACAGCAAGTGTTGCTACCCTACTTAAAGTCCTTCAGTGATCTCTACCATTCTTAATGAGTCCAGATTTCTTAGAATATCTTATAAGACTGCATGTACTAGCCCATTTCCCTCTTCAAATCTTGGGTCACTCTCCTAGCTTAATTACTATAGTCATACCTTTTTTTCTGCTCCTCCCTACCCCTACCCCCATTTCTCCAATTGATTGAGTTTTTCTCCTTTTCTTAGGACCTACACACTAGCAAGTCCCTGTGCCTGAAATGTCTTCACTAATTCATTATGTGGCTTTTCTTCTCATTATTTAAGTTTAGACCTAACTTCTCCAGAGGAGCCATTCCCTGCCAACCCTATATCTAAAATAGATGTCTTTCCTATTATTCTCAGACTCTTGTTTCCTTATCTGGTTGGTTTGCTAGGTTGTTGGCCTGACTTCTACACTAAATAGAAAGCTCCATTGAGCCTCTTTTACTTATTCCAGTACTCTCAGAGCTTTGTATGGGCCAGCTCAATTGAAGCCTCAATAAATGTTTGTTGGATGAATAAAAGGAAGATAATCATTCATAATATGACTTACTTTTCCTTACTATTACTCTTTCGCATCTTCAATACTTGATGTTTCAATGTTAGAACTGGAAAGGATTTTAGAAATCAACTAGTCTAATGCCCTTGTTTTTCAGGAGAGTCAACCCAAGTAAAGAGAAGTCAAGATTACCCAACAGGTTTTTGGTAGAAGGGAGACTAGAATCCAGTTTCTCTGACTCCTTATTTTCACAGTAAATCTTTCCTTGGATTGAACAACAGTAGCTCTGTTTTGCCTTGGTATTAAGGATTAGTTATAAATTACAACAGTAGCCTTGTCTTGGCTTGACAGGAGTTAAGGGAGTTAAGCATTAACTAATTATTCATGATCATGTGAAAATAAACTCTCCCATCCAAGTAAAATTTCTCAGAATGGAGGTCTTGTGTCAGAACTCTAACTTATAAGCATATTAGAAGTAAATATTGCTAAAGACTGGTGTATTTTTCAATATTCACAAACCAAGGTCTCCACATACAATCTTTACTTACCAATTCTAGTATGTTCTTATAAACGCTGATTATTGTACTGTCTGAAATAGTCTTCCCCCCACAAGCCTTAACATGATGGGTCTTTTTCAAAAGTAAGATATGTGAAGGTAGTTATCAGCTTCTGGATGTGGGCTTTGTGACTGTTTCCTGTGATGCCAAAAGACTTGTGTTCACTTTACCTTCCTGTCTTTGTTTCTGGCCAGAATTGCCAATAATCTTCACACCAGGATAAATGGGTTATTACTATAATTCTCCTTGAACTGTGCCAGGCCCTACCCATTTTAGGAAGATCTTTAACACTTTGAAAAGAGATAAGTTACTGAATTCTGTCATCCAACTAGAACATGAATCAAAGAAGTTATATGAATTTTCAAAACCAGACTGAATACTTTGAACACTTAGCTTTCTCTTCTGCCTAATTCTGGAAAATTGTATTATAAATATGAGATATTCTTCTGAAGAATTAAAATGGAAGGGCAAACTTTACCTTATTCTTTTAGTTTTTCTGATTGAAATGCAAGTAAGTAAAAATATAATTTTTCAATTATTTTAAATGATGAAAAGATCCATTTGCTGGACTTATCTATATAGTCAGAGGGTGTGGATAGACCAATAAAAGATATATTTGGAATATACCATGAACATTTCAGATACTCTACTAAATATATTAAAATGGATTAACTCATTTAATCACCAAAACCAGAGAGCTAACATGACAAAGTCTTTGTTAGACTTAGGGTCACCTAGATCATGGTGATCTTGGTGAGAAATGACTTCCTTAGCATGTGAAGGTGGAAGCCATATTGCAGGGGTCTGAAGAATAAATGGAAGGTGGAAAAACTGATACTGAATGTGCAGACAGCTTGTTCAAGAAATTGTAGAAGGAAAGATGGATAGAACAATAAAGTGGGGCACAGATTTGTATGATTATATTTCAGAAACTAGTATGGATTTACAAGAGGATAGGTATGGACACATGACTAGATAAAATTTAAAAATTAACCACCAAAAAGTAACAGTTTGAAAGCAGACCTATACAAACTACCTAATCAATAACCGTGCCTTACTGATCTTTAAAGAATCTACCTCATCTGTGCACATACACATAATGTTTATTAAGCATATTTTGTGGCATCTTCCCATCCTGCTCTTTAATGCAATACCTAAAGCAACCATTGTTTTCTATGGTGAAGGCTTATGAGAAAAATACTAATATTTTCCATTATTTTCAGATAATTTGCCTTTAAAAGACAGCAATTTTTAAACCACTAATCTATAAACAGATAACACAAAAACTAAGAAATCTTTTTTTAGCTTTTTAAATGGAGAGTCAGAGTGATAAAGTGGGATTCATCCCAGGGATGCAAGGATGGTACAACATTCGAAAATCCATCAACATCATCCATCACATGATCATCTTCATAGATGCTGAAAAAGCATTTGGCAAAATTCAACATCCATTCGTGATAAAAACTCTCAACAAAATGGGTATAGAGGACAAGTACCTCAATTTAATAAAGGCCATCTATGACAAACCCACAGCCAACATTATACTTAACAGCAAGAAGCTGAAAGCTGAAAGCTTTTCCTTTAAGATCGGGAACAAGACAAGGATGCCCACTGTCCCCACTTTTATTAAACATAGTTCTGGAGGTCCTAGCCATGACAATCAGACAACACAAAGAAATAAAAGTCATTCAGATTGGTAAGGAAGAAGTCAGACTGTCCCTGTTTGCAGATGACATGATGTTGTACATAAAAAACCCTAAGGAATCCACTCCAAGACTACTAGATCTAATATCTGAATTCAGCAAAGTTGTGGGATGCAAAATTAATACACAGAAATCTGTTGCATTCCTATACATTAATGATGAACTAGCAGCAAGAGAAATCAGGAAAACAATTCCATTCACAATTGCATCAAAAAAAATAAAATACCTAGGAATAAACCTAACCAAGGAAGTGAAAGACCTATACTCTGAAAACTACAAGACACTCATGAGAGAAATTAAAGAAGATACCAATAAATGTAAACACATCCCATGCTCATGGATAGGAAGAATTAACATTGTCAAAATAGCCATCCAGCCTAAAGTAATATACAGATTCAGTGCAATCCCTATCAAAATACCAACAAGCATTCTTCAGTGAACTAGAGCAAATACTTCTAAAATTCATATGGAACCACAAAAGACCCTGAAAAGCCAAAGCAATCCTGAGAAGGAAGAACAAAGCAGGGGGAATTATGCTCCCTGACTTCAAGCTTTACTACAAAGCCACAGTAATCAAGACAATTTGGTAGTGGTACAAGAACAGACCCATAGAACAATGGAACAGACTAGGAAGCCCAGATATAAACCTAAGCATATAAGGTCAATTAATATATGATAAAGGAGCCATGGATATACAATGGGGAAATGAAAGCCTCTTTAACAGCCGGTGTTGGCAAAACTGAACAGCTACCATGTAAGAGAATGAAACTGAATTATTGTCTAACCCCATACAGAAAAGTAAATTCAAAATGGATCAAAGATCTGAATGTAAGTCATGAAACCATAAAACTCTTAGGGAAAAACATAGGCAAAAATCTCTTGGACATAAACATGAGTGACTTCTTCATGAACGTATCTCCCCAGACAAGGAAAACAAAAGCAAAAATGAACAAGTGGGACTACATCAAGCTGAAAAGCTTCTGTACAGCAAAGGACACCATCAGTAGAACAAAAAGACATCCCACAGTATTGGAGAATATATTCATATACGACATATCCAATAAGGGTTGACATCCAAAATATAGAAAGAGCTCACATGCCTCAACAAACAAAAAGCAAATAATCCAATTAAAAAATGGGCACAGGAGCTGAACAGATACTTCTCCAAAGAAGAAATTCAGATGGCCAACAGGCACATGAAAAGATGCTCCACATCACTAATCATTAGAGAAATGCAAATTAAAACCACAATAAGATATCACCTCACACCAGTTAGGATGGCCAGCATCCAAAAGACAACAACAAATGTTGGCAAGGATGTGGAAAAAGGGGAACCTTCCTACACTACTGATGGGAATGTAAACTAGTTCAACCATTGTGGAAAGCAGTATGGAGTTTCCTCAAAAAACTCAAAATAGAAATACAATTTGAGCCAGGAATTCCACTCCTAGGAATTTACCCTAAGAATGCAAGAGCCCAGTTTGAAAAAGACAGATGCACCCCTATGTTTATTGCAGCACTATTTACAATAGCCAAGAAATGGAAGCAACCTAAGTGTCCATCAGTAGATGAATGGATAAAGAAGATGTGGTACATATACACAATGGAATATTATTCAGCCATAAGAAGAAAACAGATCCTACCATTTGCAACAACATGGATGGAGCTAGAGGGTATTATCCTCAGTGAAATAAGCCAGGCAGAGAAAGACAAGTTTCAAATGATTTCACTCTCTGTGGAGTATAAGAACAAAGAAAAAACTGAAGGAACAAAACAGTAGCAGACTCACAGAACCCAAGAATGGACTGTTACCAAAGGGAAAGGGACTGGAGAGGATGGGTGGGAAGGGAGGGGTAAGGGGGAAAAAGGGGGGTTATGTGTGTGTGTGGGGGGGACACTGGGAAGGCAGTATAGCACAGAGAAGACAAGTGGTGATTCTATAGCATTTTACTATGCTGATGGACAGTGACCGTAATGGGAAATGTGATGGGGACTTGATAATAGGAGGTGTCTAGTAACCATAATGTTGCTCATGTAATTGTACATTAATGATAACAAAAGAAAAAAAAAAGAAAAAAACTAAGAGTCAAGAGGCATTGGTAGATAGTAAGTTAAAACACAAAGTTTTTGTTCACACATCTTATTAAAACTTATTGCATCAAAAATTTTCTTATTATAAATATTAAGTGACTGATAGCAAAAAATAAAAGGCTATTATAAAAAAACATTTAAAATTACCACCCCCTATATTTTGTTAAATGAAGTTTTGGACAGTAAAAGTGGCAGGTCTTAGAGAAGGGATAGTCCAACTCCTGAAAACAAACCACTTGAGCATAGAGCAAGACAGCTCAGAGCTAATTTTGGAACGCAGCAGTCAAAGCAATTTTTTTTCAAAGGGATGTTTGAGAAAATTTATATTTTAAGTTTCTATTATTTTGTTTAAGTTCAGTATGTATGGAACAAAACTCAAAATTTCCCTAACAAACAATGCCATAATTGTGGAATAGTGTTCCTATTATCCATGCTGTACAAAGTCATTTTCAGTGCCCTCCTTGCCTCACCTTATAATATTTTTGCTTAAAGTATCATTGATATACAATCTTATAAGGGTTTCACATTAGCAACATTGTGGTTTTAATATTCACCCATATTATCAAGTCCCCCCTTACATACCCCATTGCAGTCACTGTCCATCAGCATAGTAAGATGCTATAGAGTCAGTAATTGTCTTCTCTGTGCTATACTGCATTTCCTGTGACCCCCCTACATTATGTGTGCTAATCATAATGCCCCTTAATCCTCTCCTTCCCTCCCCAACCCTTCCCTTTGGTAACCATTAGTCCCTTCTTGGAGTCTGAGTCTGCTGCGCTTTGGTTCCTTCAGTTTTGCTTTGTTATACTTCACAAATGAGTAAAATCATTTAGTGTTTGTCTTTCTCCACCTGGCTTATTTCACTGAGCATAATACCCTCTAGCTCCATCCATGTTATTGCAAATGCCTCACCTTATATCTTATAAATTATTTAGCTCTGTCATTATAACCTTCAAAATAACACTTGAATCTGTCTTTTTCTAGTTTCTCTGTAACTACTCTCACTCTGATCCTTTATAACCCACATTCCCATTAGTCTCATTCCTTCCGTTCCTCTTCTGTCACCCTTGCTAATCCACATCCATCCTATTCCTGGATGTTAATTTCCTTTTAAAATAAAGGCAGTCACACACTTTAATATTCTTGGTTTAAGTTCTGGATTAAAGATGGCTGTGTGAGAGGTGAGACAGAAACCTCTGAAAGGCACATATAATATGAAAATATAGCAAATGCAACTAATCCTGAAAGAGCAAAAGGAAAGAAGGCTATGACAGACTGTCTACTGGGGAAAAGAGCAGACCTCACAGGAAAGGGTAAAGTACCAAAGCTGCAATCTGGTGGGACCCAAGCAACTTCCCCCACCCCAGCTCACAGGCAGAGGATAAATGGAGCGGGGAGGGGATGGAGGCCTAGAACTGCTGAACACTTAGCCCTGGAGATATGCACTGGGAGCATGAACCTACATTGCATGGTGCCCTGGAGAATAGTGGGATTATACTTGGAGAGACTGAGATTCCAGCTCCTTGTGGAGAACAGGTACCCACAACCAGCAGCTCTGGGACAAAACAAAGGCAGGCACTCTGAGAGAGACTTCCCAACAACAAGAGGGTTGCTAAAGGGGCAAGGAGTGCACAGAGCTTGCTGCTCAGGAGAAAGGAGAGGTGGACAAAATTGTCCTAGTGCACGCAGGTCAGCAGGTTGGGAACTTTCAGGAGCTTCAGGTGCTTCATACCCCTGGTTGGCAGCTCAGCTCTCAGACCCCCTACCATTATACACAGCCTGCTGCTCCCTCCTCCTGGCCAGAACCGGCTTGCAAACCTGCTTCCCCTGCCATTATGCCAGGCCAGCCAAAGGGCAGCCCCGCCTACTGCAGCTACAAGGGCGTAGGTACCATAAAGGCTCCACCCTGCATACTTGGCCAACTGGTCCTAGCATGGAGGCAGGCACTGCACATGGGAAGCAGGAAAGAGCTCTTTCCTCCAAGCAGGCACCAGCACAGCTTGTCTGCAACTCCCATCATCACTCTGGGACAGCCAGAAGACAGCACCGCCTATGGCAGATACAGGGACCTATCCAAGAGGCTGTGCCCTACACACACAGCTCTTTGGCCCTGACAGTGGAGGCAGGCACTATGACCAGGAAGCAGGAAGGAGCTCTCTCCTCCTGGCAGGAACCAGGACCGCTTGCCTGTGACCCCCGCCATCACTCCAGGGGCTGAGTAGCTCCAGAGAGTAGAGCTGTTGGGCACTAGAGGGTGCCGCTTACACCAAGGTATTACTACAAATATGAAACATCAAAAGAACCTGGTACAAAGCAAAATCTCACAGACACTAGAAAGAGGGCCAAGTGAAACAACTTGCCAATCTTCCTGAAAAGATTTCAAAATAAAATCATAAGTATGCTCACAGAGCTACAGAAAAATATTCAAAACCTCAGGGAAGAATTCAAGAAAGACAGAAACTTTGAAAAATAAAGTATTCGAAATGAAACATACAATAGAGGGATTTAAAAGCACATTAGATGCAGTGAAGAAGACGGTAAATCAAATAAAAATTAGAGAACAGGAATACAAAGAAGATGAAGCACAGAAAGAAAGAAGGATCCTGAGGAATGAAATAATGTTAAGAGAACAGTGGGACCAATCCAACAGAACAATATTCACATTATAGGGATAACAGAAGAAGAAGAGAGATAAAGGGATAGAAAATGTCTTTGAGGAGGTAATTGCTGAAAACTTCCCCAGTCTGGGGAAAGACATAGTCTCTCAAGCCATGGAGGTACACAGATCTCCCAACACAAGGGGTCCAAGGAAGACAACACCAAGACATATAATAATTAAAATGACAAAGATCAAGGACAAGGACAGAGTATTAAAAGCAGCCAGAGAGAGAAAAACGATCACATAGAAAGGAAAAACCCATCAGGCTATCATCAGACATCAGCAGAAACCTTACAGGACATAAGGGAATGGCATGATATATTTAACGCAATGAAACCGAAGGGCGCCAAAACAAGTACACTCTACCTGGGAAGATTATCATTTAAATTTGAAGGAAGGATTAAATAATTTCCATATAAGCAAAAATTGAGAGAATGTACCTCCCACAAATTGTCTCTACAGAGTATTTTGGAGGGACTGCTATAGATGGAAGTGTTCCTAAGGCCAAATAGCTGTTACCAGAGAAAATAAAATCAGAGTAAAGGAATTAGACCAATTAATTACTGAGAAAATGAAAAATTATATCTACTACTCCAAAAAGTCAGTCAAGGGATACACAAAGAGTATAGAATATGACACCTCATATATAAAGAGTGGAGGACGTAGAAAAAGAAGACAGAAAAAAAAGGGAACCTTTAGATTGTGTTTGAAATAGCTTACTAAGTTAAGTTAGACTGTTAGTAAAGAAACTACCCTTGAATCTTTGGTAACTACAGCCTGCAATGGCAATACATACACATCTATTGATAATCTTCCTAAATATAAGTGGTCTGAATGCACCAATCAGAAGACATAGAGTCATTGAGTGGATAAAAAACAAGACCCATCTATATGCTGCCTGCAAGAGACTCACTTCAAACCCAAAGACATACACAGACTAAAAGTGAAGGATGGGAAAAAGATATTTCATGCAACTAAAAGGGAGAAAAAAAGCAGGAGTTGCAACACTCGTACCAAACAAAATAGACTTCAAAACAAAGAAAGTAACAAGAGACAAAGAAGGACATTACAAAATGAAAAAGGGGTCAGTCCAACAAGAGGGTATGACCATTATAAATATCTATGCCTCCAACACAGGATCACCTACATACGTGAAACAAATACTAACAGAATTAAAGAGGGAAATAGAATGCAATGCATTCACTTTAGGAGACTTCAACATATCACTCACTCCAAAGGACAGAACAACCAGACAGAAAATAAGTAAGGAGACAGGCACTGAACAACACATTAGAACAGATGGACCTAACAGACATCTACAGAACTCTCCACCCAAAAGCAGCAGAATACACATTCTTCCAAAGTGCACATAGAACATTTTCAAGAACAGATAATGTACCAGGCCACAAAAATAAATCAGTAAGTTCAGAAGGATTGAAATTGTACCAACCAGCTTATAAGACTACAAAGGTACGAAACTAGAAATAAGTTATGCAAAGAACACAAAAAAGCCCACAAACACATGGAGGCTTAATAGCATACTCCTAAACACCCAATGAATTAACTGCCAAATAAAAACAGAGATCAAAGAATAAATGGAGACAAATGAAAACAACTCAACACTGCAAAATCTGTGGGATGCAGTGAAGGCCATTCTAAGAGGGAAGTACACTGCAATACAGGCCTACCTCAGGAAAGAACAATCCCATATGAACAGTCTAAACTCACAATTAATGAAACTAGAAAAAGAAGAACAAATGAGTCCCAAAGTCAGTAGAAGGAGGGACATAATAAAGATTAGGGCAGAAATAAATAAAATTGAGAAGAATAAAATGATAGGAAGAATCAATGAAGGCAGGAGCTGGTTCTTCAAGAAAATTAACAAAATAGATACACACCTAGCCATACTTATCAAGAAAAACAGAGCCTATACACATAAACAGAATCAGAAATAAGAAAGGAAAAATCACTACAGACACCAGAAATACAAAGAATTATAAGAGAATAGTAGGAAAATTACATGCTAACAAATTGGATGACCTAGAAGAAATGGACAACTTTCTAGAAAAATACAACCTTCCAAGGCTGACGCAAGAAGAAGCAGTAAATCTGAAAGGGCAATTACCAGCAACAAAATTGAACTGGTAATCAAAAAACTACCTAAGAACAAAATGCCTGGACCAGATGGGTTCAGCACTGAATTTTTTTTGGGGGGGATCATTAATCTACAATACATGAGGAACATTATGTTTACTAGGCTCCCCCCTTCACCAAGTCCCCCCTACAAACCCCAATACAGTCACTGTCCACCAGTGTAGTAAGATGCTGTAGAGTCACTACTTGACTTCTCTGTGTTGCACATACCTCCCCGTGTCTCCCTCCACATTATACATGTTAATCGTAATGCCCCCCTACTTTCCGCCCCTTATCCCTCCCTTCATATCCATCCTCGCCAGTCCCTTTCCCTTTGTAACTGTTAGTCCACTCCTGGGTTCTGTGAGTCTGTTGCTGTTTTGTTCATTCAGTTCTTTCTTTGTTCTTATATTCCACATATAAGTGAAATCATTTGGTACTTGGCTTTCTCTGCCTGGTTTATTTCAAAGGGCATAATACCCTCTAGCTCCATCCATGTTGCTGCAAATGGTAGGATCTGTTTTCTTCTTATGGCTGAATAATATTCCATTGTGTATATGTACCACATCTTCTTTATCCATTCATCTACTGATGGACACTTAGGTTGCTTCCATTTCTTGGCTATTGTAAATAGTGCTCTGATAAACATAGGGGTGCATCTGTCCTTTTCAAACTGGGCTGCTGTATTCTTAGGGTAAATTCCTAGAAGTGGAATTCCTGGGTCAAATGGTACTTCTATTTTGAGCGTTTTGAAGAACATCCATATTGCTTTCCACAATGGTTGAACTAATTTACATTCCTACCAGCAAATATCCTCACCAACATTTGTTGTTGTTTGTCTTTTGGATGATGGTGATCCTTACTGGGGTGAGGTGATATCTCATTGTGGTTTTAATTTGCATTTCTCTGATGACTAGCGATGTGGAGGATCTTTTCATGTGTCTGTTGGCCATCAGAATTTCTTCCTTGGAGAACTGTCTGTTCAACTCCTCTGCCCATTTTTTAATTGGATTATTTGCTTTTTGTTTGTTGAGGTGCGTGAGCTCTTTATATATTTTGGATGTCATCCCTTTATCGGATCTGTCATTTCTGAATATATTCTCCCATACTGTAGGGTACCTTTTTGTTCTATTGATGGCGTCCTTTGCTGTACAGAAGCTTTTCAGCTTGATATAGTCCCACTTGTTCATTTTTGCTTTTGTTTCCCTTGTCCAGGGAGACATGTTCATGAAGAAGTCACTCATGTTTATGTCCAAGCGATTTTTGCCTATGTTTTTTTCTAAGAGTTTTATGGTTTCATGACTTACATTCAGGTCTTTGATCTGTTTAGAATTTACTTTTGTGTATGGGGTTAGACGATGATCCAGTTACATTCTCTTATACGTAGCTGTCCAGTTTTGCCAGCACCATCTGTTGAAGAACCTGTCATTTCCCCATTGTATGTCTATGGCTCCTTTATCATATATTAATTGACCATATATGTTTGGGTTAATGTCTGGAGTCTCTATTCTGTTCCACTGGTCTGTGGCTCTGTGCCACTACCAAATTGTCTTGATTACTGTGGCTTTGTAGTAGAGCTTGAAGTTGGGGAGCGAGATCCCCCCCCACTTTATACTTCCTTCTCAGGATTGCTTTGGCTATTCATGGTCACTGGTGTTTCCATATGAATTTTTGAACTATTTGTTCTGGTTCATTTTAAGAATGTTGTAGGTAATTTGATAGGGATTGCATCAAATCTGTATATTGTTTTGGGCAGGATGGCCATTTTGATGATACTAATTCTTCCTAGCCAAGAGCATGGGATGAGTTTCCATTTGCTAGTGTCCTCTTTAATTTCTCTTAAGAGTGTCTTATAGTTTTCAGGGTATAGGTCTTTCCCTTCCTTGGTTAGGTTTATTCCTAAGTATTTTATTCTTTTTGATGCAATTGTGAATGGAACTGTTTTCCTGATTTCTCTATTAGTTTATTGTTAGTGTATAGGAAAGTCACAGATTTCTGTATATCAATTTTGTATCCTACAACTTCGTTGAATTCTGATATTAGTTTTAGTAGTTTTGGAGTGGAGTCTTAAGGGTTTTTTAAGTACGCTATCATGTCATCTGCAAATAGTGACAGTATGACTTCTCCTTTTCCAATCTGGCTTCCTTGTATTTCTTTGTTTTGTCTAATTGCCATGGCTAGGGCCTTCAGTACTATGTTGAATAACAGTGGGCAGAGTAGTCATCCCTGTCTTGTTCCCGATCTTAGAGGAAAAGCTTTCAGCTCGCTGTTCAGTATGATGTTGGCTGTGGGTTTATCATATATGGCCTTTATTATGTTGAGGTACTTGCCCTCTATATACATTTTGTTGAGAGTTTTTATCATGAATGGATGTTGAATTTTGTCAAATGCTTTTTCAGTGTCTATGGAGATGATCATGTGATTTTTGTCCTTCTTTTTGTTGATGTAGTGGATGATATTGATGGATTTTTTAATATTGTACCATCCTTACATCCCTGAGATGAATCCCACTTGGTTGTGGTGTATGATCCTCTTGATGTATTTTTTAATTCGGTTTGCTAATATTTTGTGGAGTATTTTTGCATCTACAGTCATCAGGGATATTGGTCTGTAGTTTTCTTTTTTTGTGGGGTTTTTGTCTGGTTTTGGTATTAGGGTGATGCTGGCTTCATAGAATGAGTTTGGGAGTATTGCCTCCTCTTCTATTTCTTGGAAAATTTTAAGGAGAATGGTAATTATGTCTTCTCTGTACATCTGATAAAATTCTGGGGAGCAAGATCCCCCCCAAATCCATCTTGCCTGGAGGTTTTGCTCTTGGGTAGTTTTTTGATTACCGATTAATTTTATTCCTGGTAATTGGTCTGTCTAGATTTTATTTTTCTTCCATGGTCAGTCTAGGAAGATTGTATTTTTCTAGGAAGTTGTCCATTTCTTCTAGGTTTTCCATCTTGTAAGCATATAGGTTTTCATAGTATTCTCTAATAATTCTTTGTATTTCTATGGGGTCCGTCATGATTTTTCCTTTCTCATTTCTAATTCTGTTGATGTGTGTTGATTATCTTTTTCTCTTAATAAGTCTGGCTAGGGGTTTATCTATTTTGTTTATTTTCTCAAATAACCAGCTCTTGCTTTCATTGATTTTTTTCTACTGTTTTATTCTTCTCAATTTTATTTATTTCTTCTCTGATCTTTATTATGTCCCTCCTTCTGCTGACTTTAGGCCTCATTTGTTCTTCTTTTTCCAATTTCAATAAATGTGACTTTTAGATTATTCATTTGGGATTGTTCTTCCTTCTTTAAATAGGCCTGGGTTGCTATATATTTTCCTCTTAGATCTGCCTTCACCACATCCCACAGAAGTTGGGGCTTTGTGCTGTTGTTGTCATTTGTTTCCATATATTGCTTGATCTCTATTTTAATTTGGTCATTGATCCATTGATTATTTAGGAGCATGTTGTTAAGCCTCCATGTGTTTGTGAGCCTTTTTGCTTTGTTTATACACTTTATTTCTAGTTTTATACCTTTGTGGTCTGAGAAGTTGGTTGGTAGAATTTCAATCTTTTGGAATTTACTGAGGCTCTTTTTGTGGCCTAGTATGTGGTCTATTCTGGAGAATGTTCCATGTGCACTTGAGAAGAATGTGTATCCTGTTGCTTTTGGGTGTAGAGTTCTATAGATGTCTATTAGGTCCATCTGTTCTAGTGTGTTGTTCAGTGCCTCTTTGTCTTTACTTATTTTCTGTCTGGTGGATCTGTCCTTTGGAGTTAGTGGTATGCTGAAGTCTTCTAAAATGGATGCATTGCATTTTGTTTCCTCCTTTAATTCTGTTATTAGTTGTTTCACATATCTTGGTGCTCCTGTATTGGGTGCATACATATTTATAATGGTTACATTCTCTTGTTGGACTGACCCCTTTATCATTATGTAATGTCCTTCTTTATCTGTTGTTACTTTCTTTGTTTTGAAGTCTATTTTGTCTGATACCAGTACTCCAACACTTGCTTTTTTCTCCCTATTGTTTGCATGATATACCTTTTTCCATCCTTTGACTTTTAATCTGTGTATGTCTTTGGGTTTGAGGTGAGTCTCTTCTAAGCAGCATATAGATTGGTTTTGCTTTTTCATCCATTCTATTGCTCTCTGTGTTTTGATTGGTGCATTCAGTCCATTTGCATTTAGGGTGATTATTGAAAGATATGTACTTATTGCCATTGCAGGCTTTAGATTCATGGTTACCAAAGGTTCAAGGTTAGCTTCCTTTCTATCTAACTGTCTAACTTAACTCTTTTATTAAGCTTATTTTAAACACAGTCTAATGATTCTTTATTTCCCTCCCTTCTTATTCCTCCCCCTCCATTCTTTATATGTTAGGTGTTTTATTCTGTACTCTTTTGTGTTTCCTTTGACTGCTTTTCTGAGTAGTTGATTTTATTTTTTGCCTTTAGTTAGTATTTTGTTGGTCTCCTTTCTTTGCTGTGATTTTATTTTCTCTGGTGACATCTATTTAGCCTTAGTAGTGCTTCCATCTAGAGCAGTCCCTTAAAATATCCTGTAGAGGTGGTTTGTGGGAGGCAAATTCCCTCAACTTTTGTTGTCTGGGAATTGATTAATCCCTCCTTCATATTTAAATGATAATCATGCTGGATACAGTATTCTTCATTCTAGGCACTTTTCTTTCATTGCATTAAATATATCATGCCATTCTCTTCTGTCCCCAAGGTTTCTGTTGAGAAGTCTGATGATAGCCTGATGGGTTTTCCTTTGTAGGTGACCTTTTTTCTCTCTCTGGCGGCCTTTAATACTCTGTCCTTGTCCTTGATCTTGGCCATTTTAATTATTATGTGTCTTGGTGTTGTCCTCCTTGGGTCCCTTGTGTTGGGACTTCTGTGTGCTTCTGTGTTCTGAGCAACTATTTCCTCCCCCAGTTTGGGGAATTTTTCAGCAATTATTTCTTCAAAGACACATTGTATCCCTTTTTCTCTCTCTTCTTCTTCTTCTTCTGTCCTGTAATGCAGATATTGTTCCATTTGAACTGGTCACACAGTTCTCTTAATATTCTTTCATTCCTGGAGATCCTTTTATCTCTCTGTGTCAGCTTCTCTGCATTCCTCTTCTCTGATTTCTAGTCGATTAATGGTCTCTTGCATCTCATCCATTCTGCTTTGAAGTCCTTCCAGAGATTGTTTTATTTCTGTATTCTCCCTCCCAAGTTTATCCGTTAGCTCTTGCATTTTTCTCTGCAGCTCCATCAGCATGGTTATGACCTTTATTTTGAATTTTTTTTCAGGAAGATTGGTTAAATCTATCTCCCCAGGTTCCCTCTCAGGGGATGTCTGTGTGATTCTGATCTGGATCAAATTCTTCTGCCTTTTCATGATGATAGAGATAGTTGTGGACTATTGTCACATGTGTTAGCTGGGATAACAAAGTCCCTTCCCGTTTGCCTGTCGCCTTCCTCTCCTGCAAGAGTGGCGACCCTTAGCAGCCTGTGCTGGGCAGCTGCACACTGATGGGGTCTCTGGGTCTGGCCCGAGTGGCTGTGAGGGAGGCTCTGTACAGCTGCTGTGGGTGTGGCCAGTCTCAGGCTGCTGCTCCGCTATGGTGGGGCTGCGCCAGAGGGGGAAGAGGCGGGAGGTTGTTTATCACTGTGAGGGGCCTCAGAGCTGTGCTGCAGCCCAGGGGCTTAGAGCGCCTGGAGCTCCCCTGGCTTCCTAGCTGCTGGGCTGAGTGTGCTGGGGCACTTCCGTTCAGCTGTGAGGCTCCTGTCCCTTTAAGACTTTCAAAAGCACTCACTTTTCTTTTGTCCCAGGTGTGCCGGCTGTGGGAACTTGCTTGCAGGTTTCACTCTTCCATTTCCCTAGTATCCAGCACACCATGCACTGTGCGGATGACTAGGGCTGGGTATTTAGCAGTCCTGGGCTCCCACTCCCTCCCCACTCTGACTCCTCTCCTCCCACCGGGGAGCTGGGGTGTGGGGTGTGCTCCAGTCCCGCTGGGCCACAGCTTGTATCTTACCCCCTTTGTGAGGCTCTGGGTTCTCGCAGATGTAGATGTAGCCTGGCTGTTGTACTGTACCTTCTGGTCTCTCTTTTAGGAATAGTTGTATTTGTTGTAGTTTCAAAAATATATATTATTTTGGGAGGAGATTTCCGCTGCCCTACTCACACCGCCATCTTGGCTCCTCCTTCACCAGTGAATTTTATCAAACACTTAGTGAAGACCTAATACCCATCCTCCTTCAAGTTTTCCAAAATGTAGAAGCAGAGGGAATACTTCCAACCTCATTCTATGAGGCCAGCATCACTCTAATACCAAAACCAGGAAAAGATACCACAAAAAAAAGAAAATTACAGACCAATATTCCTGACAAACAGATGCAAAAGTACTCAACAAAATATCAGCAAACCACATTCAAAAATACATCAGATAGGCGGGAGCCAAGATGGCGGCGTGAGTAGAGCAGTGAAAATCTCCTCCCAAAAACACATAGAGCTATGAAAATATAACAAAGAAAAATCTTCCTAAAATAGAGACCACAGGACACAGGACAACATCCAGACCACATCCACACCTGCAAGAACCCAGCGCCTTGTGAAGGGGGTAAGATACAAGCCCCAGCCCGGCGGGACCCGAGCGCCCCTCCCCCCGGCTCCCGGAGGGTGGAGAGAAACCGGAGCAGATTTTTTTTTTTTTTTTTGGCGAGCGCTTTTTGGAAGCCTTAGAGGGACGGGCCCCCGTTGCTGGGGAGGCAGGGTGGCGGGACCGGTGAGGAGGTGCCTGGGAACGGCGCCGGAGGACAAAGAATATCCCGCGTTTCTCCCTGCGAGACCTGGGGGCGGGTGCCTGAGACCGGTGCCTGAGGACGGAGGAGGTCGCGCGTTTTTCCCCTTTTTTTTTTTTCTCTTTTTGGCGAGCGCTTTTTAGAAGCCTTGAAGGGACGGGGACCCCAGTGCTAGGGAGGCACGGTGGCGGGACTGGTGAGCGGGTGGCTGGGACCGGCGCCTGAGGACAAAGAATATCCCCCGTTTTTCCCTGCGGGACCGGTGGGCGGGTGCCTGAGACCGGCACTTGAGGACAGAGGAAATCGCGCGTTTTTCCCCTTTTTTTTTTCTCTTTTCTGCGAGTGCTTTTTGGAAGCCTAAAAGGGACAGGGACCCCAGTGCTAGGGAGGCAGGGCGGCGGGACTGGTGAGCGGGTGCCTGGGACCGGCACCTGAGGACAAAGAATATCCCACATTTTTCCCTGTGGGACCGGTGGGTGGGTGCCTGAGACCAGCACCTGAGGACGGAAGAAATCGCGCGTTTTTCCCCTTTTTTTTCTCTCTTTTTGCCGAGTGCTTTTTGGAAGCCTTGAAGGGACAGGGACCCCGGTGCTAGTGAGGCAGGGCGGCGGGACTGGTGAGCGGGTGCGTGGGACCAGTGCCTGAGGACAAAGAATATTGAGCGTTCCTTCCCTGCGGGACTGGTGGGTGGGTGCTTTTTGGAAGCCTTGAAAGGACAGGGACCCTGGTGCTAGGGAGACAGGGCAGCAGGACCAGTGAGCGGGTGCCTGGGACCGGCACCTGAGGACAAAAAAAAAAAAAAAAAAATCGCTTGTTTTTTCCTTTTTTTTCCTTTTTTTTTTCTCTTTCTTTCTGTTCCCTCTCTCATTGTTGCTGTTGTTGTTTTGGTTTGGAGAGTGCTTTTTGGAAATCTTAAAGGGGCAGGACAGGTCACTTAGACCAGAAGCAGGGAATCTGGGGATCTCTGGGCACTCTAACCCCCTGGGCAGCAGGGAGCACAGAGGCCCCTTACGGAGATAAATAGTCTCCTGGCTGCTCCCCCTCCAACGGGGCTCCACCATTTTGGAGGAACAGCCCCAGCCAGGCCAAGCCCACAGCAACAGTGGAGATAAACCCCAAAGCAACTGGGCAGGAAGCAGAAGCCCTGTCTGCACACAGCTGCCCAGCACAAGCCACTAGAGGTCGCTATTCTCCCAGGAAAAGGCTACAAACCAACAAGAAGGGAAGCTCTTCCAGCGGTCACTTGTACCAGCTCTGCAAACTATCTCTATCACCATGAAAAGGCAAAACTACAGGCAGACAAAGATCACAGAGACAACACCTGAGAAGGAGACAGACCTAACTAGTCCTCCTGTAAAAGAATTCAAAATAAAAATCATGAACATGCTGACAGAGATGCAGAAAAAAATGCAAGAGCAATGGGATGAGATGCAGAGAAAAATGCAAGAGCAGTGGGATGAGATGCAGAGAAAAATGCAAGAGCAGTGGGATGAAGTCCGGAAGGAGATCACAGATGTCAGGAAAGAGATCACAGAAGTGAAACAATCCCTGGAAGGATTTATAAGCAGAATGGATAAGATGCAAGAGGCCATTGAAGGAATAGAAGCCAGAGAACAGGAACGTATAGAAGCTGACATAGAGAGAGATAAAAGGATCTCCAGGAATGAAACAACACTAAGAGAAATATGTGACCAATACAAAAGGAAAAACATTCGTATTATAGGGATACCAGAAGAGGAAGAAAGAGGAAAAGGGATAGAAAGTGTCTTTGAAGAAATAATTGCTGAAAACTTCCCCAAACTGGGGGAGGAAATAATCGAACAGACCATGGAATTATACAGAACCCCCAACAGAAAGGATCCAAGGAGGACAACACCAAGACACATAATAATTAAAATGGCAAGGATCAAGGACAAGGAAAGAGTTTTAAAGGCAGCTAGAGAAAAAAAGGTCACCTATAAAGGAAAACCAATCAGGCTAACATCAGACTTCTCAACAGAAACCCTACAGGCCAGAAGAGAATGGCATGATATACTTAATGCAATGAAACAGAAGGGCCTTGAACCAAGGATACTGTATCCAGCAAGACTATCATTTAAATATGATGGTGGGATCAAACAATTCCCAGACAAGCAAAAGCTGAGGGAATTTGCTTCCCACAAACCACCTCTACAGGGCATCCTACAGGGACTGCTCTAGATGGGAGCACCCCTAAAAAGAGCACAGAACAAAACACACAACATATGAAGAATGGAGGAGGAGGAATAAGAAGGGAGAGAAGAAAAGACTCTCCAGACAGTGTATATAACAGCTCAATAAGCGAGCTAAGTTAGGCAGTAAGATACTAAAGAAGCTAACCTTGAACCTTTGGTAACCACGAATCTAAAGCCTGCAATGGCAATAAGTACATATCTTTCAATAGTCACCCTAAATGTAAATGGACTTAATGCACCAATCAAAAGACATAGAGTAATAGAATGGATAAAAAAGCAAGACCCATCTATATGCTGCTTACAAGAAACTCACCTAAAACCCAAAGATAAGCATAGACTAAAAGTCAAGGGATGGAAAAACATATTTCAGGCAAACAACAGTGAGAAGAAAGCAGGGGTTGCAGTACTAATATCAGACAAAATAGACTTCAAAACAAAGAAAGTAACAAGAGATAAAGAAGGCCACTACATAATGATAAAGGGCTTAGTCCAACAAGAGGATATAACCATTCTAAATATATATGCACCCAATACAGGAGCACCAGCATATGTGAAGCAAATACTAACAGAACTAAAGAGGGAAATAGACTGCAATGCATTCATTGTAGGAGACTTCAACACACCGCTCACCCCAAAGGATAGATCCACCGGGCAGAAAATAAGTAAAGACACACAGGCACTGAACAACACACTAGAACAGATGGACCTAATAGACATCTATAGAACTTTACATCCAAAAGCAACAGGATATACATTCTTCTCAAGTGCACATGGAACATTCTCCAGAATAGACCACATACTAGCTCACAAAAAGAGCCTCAGTAAATTCCACAATATTGAAATTCTACCAACCAATTTTTCAGACCACAAAGGTATGAAAGTAGAAATAAATTCTACAAAGAAAACAAAAAGGCTCACAAACACATGGAGGCTTAACAACATGCTACTAAATAATCAATGGATCAATGAACAAATCAAAATAGAGATCAAGGAATATATAGAAACAAATGACAACAACAACACTAAGCCCCAACTTCTGTGGGATGCAGCGAAAGCAGTCTTAAGAGGAAAGTATATAGCAATCCAGGCACACTTGAAGAAGGAAGAACAATCCCAAATGAATAGTCTAACATCACAATTATTAAAACTGGAAAAAGAAGAACAAATGAGGCCTAAAGTCAGCAGAAGGAGGGACATAATAAAGATCAGAGAAGAAATAAACAAAATTGAGAAGAATAAAACAATAGCAAAAATCAACGAAACCAAGAGCTGGTTCTTTGAGAAAATAAACAAAATAGATAAGCCTCTAGCCCAACTTATTAAGAGAAAAAGAGAGTCAACACAAATCAACATAATCAGAAATGAGAATGGAAAAATCACGACAGACTCCACAGAAATACAAAGAATTATTAAAGACTACTATGAAAACCTATATGCCAACAAGCTGGAAAACCTAGAAGAAATGGACAACTTCCTAGAAAAATACAACCTCCCAAGACTGACCAAGGAAGAAACACAAAAGTTAAACAAACCAATTACAAGCAAAGAAATTGAAACAGTAATCAAAAAACTACCCAAGAACAAAACCCCGGGGCCGGACGGATTTACCTCGGAATTTTATCAGACACACAGAGAAGACATAATACCCATTCTCCTTAAAGTGTTCCACAAAATAGAAGAAGAGGGAATACTCCCAAACTCATTCTATGAAGCCAACATCACCCTAATACCAAAACCAGGAAAAGACCCCACCAAAAAAGAAAATTACAGACCAATATCCCTGATGAATGTAGATGCAAAAATACTCAATAAAATATTAGCAAACAGAATTCAACAGTATATCAAAAGGATCATACACCATGACCAAGTGGGGTTCATCCCAGGGATGCAAGGATGGTACAACATTCGAAAATCCATCAACATCATCCACCACATCAACAAAAAGAAAGACAAAAACCACATGATCATCTCCATAGATGCTGAAAAAGCATTTGACAAAATTCAACATCCATTCATGATAAAAACTCTCAGCAAAATGGGAATAGAGGGCAAGTACCTCAACATAATAAAGGCCATATATGATAAACCCACAGCCAGCATTATACTGAACAGCGAGAAGCTGAAAGCATTTCCACTGAGATCGGGAACCAGACAGGGATGCCCACTCTCCCCACTGTTATTTAACATAGTACTGGAGGTCCTAGCCACGGCAATCAGACAAAACAAAGAAATACAAGGAATCCAGATTGGTAAAGAAGAAGTTAAACTGTCACTATTTGCAGATGATATGATACTGTACATAAAAAACCCTAAAGACTCCACTCCAAAACTACTAGAACTGATATCGGAATACAGCAAAGTTGCAGGATACAAAATCAACACACAGAAATCTGTAGCTTTCCTATACACTAACAACGAATCAATAGAAAGAGAAATCAGGAAAACAATTCCATTCACCATTGCATCAAAAAGAATAAAATACCTAGGAATAAACCTAACCAAGGAAGTGAAAGACTTATACTCTGAAAACTACAAGTCACTCTTAAGAGAAATTAAAGGGGACACTAATAAATGGAAACTCATCCCACGCTCATGGCTAGGAAGAATTAATATCGTCAAAATGGCCATCCTGCCGAAAGCAATATACAAATTTGATGCAATCCCTCTCAAATTACCAGCAACATTCTTCAATGAATTGGAACAAATAATTCAAAAATTCATATGGAAACACCAAAGACCCCGAATAGCCAAAGCAATCCTGAAAAAGAAGAATAAAGTAGGGGGGATCTCACTCCCCAACTTCAAGCTCTACTACAAAGCCATAGTAATCAAGACAATTTGGTACTGGCACAAGAACAGAGCCACAGACCAGTGGAACAGATTAGAGACCCCAGAAATTAACCCAAACATATATGGTCAATTAGTATTTGATAAAGGAGCCATGGACATACAATGGCAAAATGACAGTCTCTTCAACAGATGGTGCTGGCAAAACTGGACAGCTACATGTAGGAGAATGAAACTGGACCATTGTCTAACCCCATATACAAAGGTAAACTCAAAATGGATCAAAGACCTGAATGTAAGTCACGAAACCATTAAACTCTTGGAAAAAAACATAGGCAAAAACCTCTTAGACATAAACATGAGTGATCTCTTCTTGAACATATCTCCCCGGGCAGGGAAAACAACAGCAAAAATGAGCAAGTGGGACTACATTAAGCTGAAAAGCTTCTGTACAGCGAAAGACACCATCAATAGAACAAAAAGGAACCCTACAGTATGGGAGAATATATTTGAAAATGACAGATCTGATAAAGGCTTGACGTCCAGAATATATAAAGAGCTCACACGCCTCAACAAACAAAAAACAAATAACCCAATTAAAAAATGGGCAGAGGAACTGAACAGACAGTTCTCCAAAAAAGAAATACAGATGGCCAAGAGACACATGAAAAGATGCTCCGCATCGCTAATTATCAGAGAAATGCAAATTAAAACTACAATGAGGTATCACCTCACACCAGTAAGGATAGCTGCCATCCAAAAGACAAACAACAACAAATGTTGGCGAGGCTGTGGAGAAAGGGGAACCCTCCTACACTGCTGGTGGGAATGTAAATTAGTTCAACCATTGTGGAAAGCAGTATGGAGGTGCATCAAAATGCTCAAAACAGACCTACCATTTGACCCAGGAATTCCACTCCTAGGAATTTACCCTAAGAACGCAGCAATCAAGTTTGAGAAAGACAGATGCACTCCTATGTTTATCGCAGCACTATTTACAATAGCCAAGAATTGGAAGCAACCTAAATGTCCATCTGTAGATGAATGGATAAAGAAGATGTGGTACATATACACAATGGAATACTACTCAGCCATAAGAAGTGGAAAAATCCAACCATTTGCAGCAACATGGATGGAGCTGGAGAGTATTATGCTCAGTGAAATAAGCCAAGCGGAGAAAGAGAAATACCAAATGATTTCACTCATCTGAGGAGTATAGGAACAAAGGAAAAACTGAAGGAACAAAACAGCAGCAGAATTACAGAACCCAAAAATGGACTAACAGGTACCAAAGGGAAAGGAACTGGGGAGAATGGGTGGGCAGGGAGGGATAAGGGGGGGGAAGAAGAAGGGGGGTATTAAGATTAGCATGCATGGGGGGGAGGGAGAAAGGGGAGGGTGGGCTGCACAACACAGAGAGGACAAGTAGTGACTCTACCACATTTTGCTAAGCTGATGGACAGTAACCGTAATGTGGTTGTTAGGGGGGACCTGATATAGGGGAGAGCATAGTAAACATAGTATTCTTCAGGTAAGTGTAGATTAAAAATTTAAAAAAAAAAAAAAGAAAGAAAGAAAGAAAAGGGGGATTACTCCTTAACAGGATAAAACTATTGGTAAATCAAAGATCAACGCATGCTTTAAATATCCTTAATGTTGATCACTTAAAGGGTGTCAGATGATCAGCTATGGAGGTACTCTTTTCTGATAGTATTCCTTTCTCTTAATTAAAAAAAAAAAAAAAAAAAGCAGTTACTGTGTGCTGACCTCCAATGAGTTCTGCACAGTGGTATAGAGGGCATGTCAAAGTGTGGGCAAAGGGTCTGTTTGTTTCTACGCAGAAGATCAAGGCCTAGCTTGGATACCCAGAAAATGAACTAAGATACGATATGAGGAGGAGCTTCCGGCATCAGCACTCTCTGGAGGACTCGTGCCGGGGGATGATCATCAAAAAGCCTCCACAGGGATCCGGATGCTGCGGTTGTGGCTGCATCCAGCCCACCGTCTCCTGGACTTGCCATAAGAAGGAGGAGGGAGATGTCTAGGCTGGCATGTGCATACAGTGAGCCAACGAATTTGACTGGATCTGTACTGTTGGAACTCAACCAGGAGTTGGGAGGGGTGCAAGTTGTAGCACCCCAAAATCTCATGACTATAGACTATCTATGGTTAAAAGAACATATGGGATGTGAACAGATCCCAGAAATGGACTGCTTTAATTTGTCTGATGGTTCAAGTACAGTTGGAAAATATCCATCATATCATAGATAAATTTTCACAAATGCCTAGGGTGCCTAAATGGTTTTCTTGGCTTCACTGGAGATGGCTGGTAATTATAGATTTGCTTTGTTTATGTCACCGTATTCCTATTATGTTAATATGTGTGTGCAAATTAGTTAGTAGTTTAAAACCTATACATACTTAAGGTACTATACAAGAAGATATGTCAAAGAAATAATCAATCCTCCCAAGTTTCCTTCATTTGCTACATCTATAGCTTTTCTTCTTCCTTCCTAATTACAAACCTTAAATAGAATTCGTGCCTCATATCGAATTTACCGAGTATCATAATTCCTCCAGGTGGTAAAGATACCTCGAGACAAGTGCTGGGCATAGAAGCCACAGGGCATAAATCTGCAAAGAAGTAAAAAGCTAACCTTTGCAAACAATATGGCTTCTCTCTCACTTACCAACTTTACATTTCCCTGTATGGCCCCGGAAGATGACTGGTTAGCCAGAGACGGGTAAGATTCCTCAAGGGAGGAACAACCTAAGACAGGCACAGTCGCAGGGGGGCCATCAGGTGAGAATTTGGGGATCAACAGAGGTGAGGCTCAGAACCTCACCCTCCCTGCTTTGAGAGAAATCTTCTGCATCCGTGGATGTCTTGCTGCCCTTGTCTAGCCTGGATTAATACTTAGTCCATAGGCACACACCTGATCATCTGATCATCTACATTTGCCTTCTTACAGCACTAAACTATGTTTTCTACCTTTATCTTGCATCTACCTACCACTTCAGCATTTTATTAAAAATAAAAATAATAATAATAATAGGAGAAATGTGGGATCAACATATAAATCAAGTACAAAAATCAAATGAATATTCATATTTGACCTGATGGTTTATAGGTCATATTGCATGATCAAAACCGAAAGTTTCTGTGATGAATGCCCTTGTACTGTTCACCATGTAAGAATTTATTCACTCTGTAAGAATTCGTTCACCATGTAAGAACTTGTTCGTTATGCTTCAGAAGATTGGAGACTGACGAGAATTAGGCTTGAGATGGATTAATGATTGTACATTGAGCATTGACCCCCCTATACTGAATTTTATTGTTGTTAACAACCATTTGATCAATAAATATGAGAGATGCCCTCTCAAAAAAAAAAAAAAATACATCAAAAAGATTATCCATCATGATCAAATAGGATTTATTACAAGGATGCAAGGATGGTACAACATTCAACAATCCATCAACATCATCTACCACATCAACAAAAAGGACAAAAACCACATGATCATCTCCATAGATGCTGAAAAAGCATTCAACAAAATTCAACATCCACTCATGATAAAAACTCAACAAAAGGGTATAGAGGGCAAGTACCTTAACATAATAAAGGCCATATATGACAAACCCACAGTCAACATCATACTTAACAGCAAGAAGCTGAAAGCTTTCCCTTTAAGATTGGGAACAAGACTAGGATGCCCACTGTCCCCACTTTTATTCAACATAGTTTCGGAGGTCCTAGCCATGGCAATCAGACAACACAAAGAAATAAAAGATCCTTACTATCCTGACTGGTAAGGAAGAAGTTAAACTGACACTGTTTGCAGATGACATGATGTTTTACATAAAAAACCCTAAAGAATACATCCCAAAACTATTATAACTAATAATTGAATTCAGCAAAGTTGCAGGAATACAAAATTAATACACAGAAATCTGTTGCATTCCTATACACTAATGATCAACTAGCAGAAACAGAAATCAGGAAAGCAATTCCACTCAAAATGGAATCCAAAGGAATAAAATACCTAGGATGAAACCTAACCAAGTAAGTGAAAGACCTATACCCTGAAAAATACAAGACACTCATGAGAGAAATTAAAGAAAACACCAATAAATGGAAATACATCCTGTGCTCATGGATAGGAAGAATTAATATTGTCAAATGGCCATCCTGCCCAAAGCAATCTACAGATTCAACGCAATCCCTATGAAAATACCAACGGCATTTTTCAACAAACTAGAAGAAATAATTCTAAAATTCATATGGAATCACAAAAGACCCCGAATCACCAAAGCAATTCTGAGAAGGAAGAATAAAGCTGAGAGGATTATGCACCCAAACTTCGTGCTCTACTACAAAGCTACAGTAATCAAGACAATTTGGTACTGGCACAAGAACAGACACATAGATTAATGGAACAGAATTGAGTACCCAGATATAAACCCAATCATATATGGTCAATTAATACATGATAAAGGAGCCATGGATATACAATGGGGAAATGAAAGCCTCTTCAGCAACTGGTGTTGGAAAAATTGGACAGATTCATGTAAGAGAATGGAACTCGATTACTGTCTAACTCCATACAGAAAAGTAAACTCAAAATGGATCAAAGATCTGAATGTAAGTCATGAAACCATAAAACTCTTAGGAAAAAACATAGGCAAAAATCTCTTGAATATAAACATGAGCATCTTTTCCCGAACATATCTCCTCAGGCAAGGGAAACAAAAGCAAAAATAAACAAATGGGACTATATCAAACTAATAAGCATCTGTAGAGCGAATGATACCATCAATAGAACGAAAAGGAATCCTACAGTACAGATGAATATATTCGTAAGTGACATATCTGACAAGGGGTTAACATCCAAAATATATAAAGACCTCATATGCCTCAACACTCAAAAAGCAAATAACCTGTTCAAAAAATGGGCAGAGGATCTGAACAGACACTTCTCCAAAGAAGAAATTCAGATGGCCAACAGGCACATGAAAAGATGCTCAACATTGCTAATTATCAGGGAAATGCAAATTAAAACTACAATGAGATATCACCTCACACCAGTTAGGATGGCCAACATCCAAAAGACAAGGAAGAAGAAATGCTGGCAAGGATGCAGAGAAAGGGGAACCCTCCTACACTGCTGGTGGGAATGCAAATTAGTTCAACCATTGTGGAAAGCAATATGGATGGAAGTTCCTCAAAAAAATCTAAAAATAGAAATACCATTTGACCCAGGAATTCCACTCCTAGGAATTTACCAGAAGAAATCAAGATCCTTGTTTCAAAAGGACATATCACTGCACTATTTACAACAGCCAAGATATGGAAGCAACTTAAGTGTCCATCAATAGATGAATGGATAAGGAAGATGTGGTACATATACACAATGGAATATTATTCAGCCATAAGAAGAAAACAAATCCTACCATTTGCAACAACATGGATGGAGTTAGAGGGTATTATGCTCAGTGAAATAAGCCAGGTGGAGAAAGACAAGTATCAAATAATTTCACTCATCTGTGGAGTATAACAACAAAGCAAAACTTAAGAAACAAAACAGCAGCAGACTCACAGACTCCAAGAAGGGACTAGCAGTTACCAAAGGCGAGGGTTGGGGGAGGGTTGGTGGAGAACAACAGAGAAGGGAATTGATGGGCATTATGATTGGCATACATGATGTCAGGCGAGCGGTGGTCACAGGGAAGACAGTGTAGCACAGAGAACACAAGTAGTGACTCTGTGGCATTTTACTATGCTGATAGACAGTGACTGCAATGGGGTGTGGGGGGTCTTGATGCTATGGGTGATTGTAGTAACCACAATATTTTTCATGTGAAACCTTCATAAGAGTGTATATCAGTGATACCTTAATAAAAAAATAAAAATAAAAACCAAAAAGATGTATTCTTGGCTTAGAACTCCCTATCACCTGTAGGATAAAATCGAAGCTCATTTTGCCACTAGGTCCTTAAGCTCTAGCCCTGGTCCATCTTTCCAGTCATAATTTTTTTACTGTCCATATGTTCCCTGGGTTGTGGTCAAGCTGGACAGCTCTTTCTTTCCTCCAACATAGGTCTTGCTTTCTTACCTTTCTTTTCTTTTCTCTGCAAACTTTCTCATCATTCTGATATTTTAGGTCAAGTTCCACATCTTTCATTAAGCTTTTCCATATGTGAATTTTTTTCCCCTTGAATCAGTATTACTTTATGCTTATTTCTCTCTTATCACATTTTGCTCTATATTATAATGACTTGTGTACTGGCTTTTTCTTCCCCTGCACTAATCACATCTTTTTTTTTTACAAGTATAGAAAGTTTATAGCAACACCACTATAGATGATTTGACAGCTTAGCCCTTACTTACAAAGTGATTAACAACTATAAAATAAGTTACATTGTCATTGGTTTTGGCTCAGATGTTTAAATACTTGAACAACTTGGAAAGATGTTTTGTTTTGCTGTTGTTTTGTGTGGGCAGGAATGTTGTTGGGCTTTATAAATGAAGGGTCAGTTCTGCTGATTTTGATATACAAAACCAATCCCACTCTCTTTTTTACCAAAAAGAAAATGGTACATTTGTGGGAGTTGTTGTGTTGTCCATAGTTCTGTTCAGACCTAAGGGATAGCTCTGTAATGATTTTAGACCTATTTAGTTGTTTTGTTTTGTTTTTTTAAAAGATTTTTCTCTCCTTTACAGAAGCATGTTAAGAAATGTTGCCTTGGTCTACAGACTAAGTAAAAGGTCAACATACACAGAAGCAGCGATGTATTCCAGTGAATACAAATCTGTTAAAAAAAAAAAGGCATGGATATTTTTAAATGGTTAACCAATCATTTTTATCTAATCTTCTGGGTATTTTGGTGTTAATAAAATCTTTTTTTAGTTAACTCAGAGAACTCCAAAATTTTCAGTATTTACGATGTCAGGACATCTTATATTTTCAACACATGGGAAGGTGCACAACAAATTTAATCATTTTTGAGTCTTGAGGTATACTGACTGATGAAGCATTAGTATGTGCCTCCAGTCTGTCATGATGAAGCCCTAATGTCAATGTACAGTTGGATATTAGGGGAGGGACCAAGAAGAAAGGTTGTGTAGATTTCAGTGCCTTGGACCTATTTATCTATTGGATATAAGAAAACATTACAGCTGCGTTGTTCTTCCATCTTCCTTTCTCTAGAACTGGGCACCAGGGAAACTTGTTGGATTCCCAAAGGGTTGTCTGTATGCAGATTTCAACAAATGGGATCTGGGCTACAACAGACACACCCATTCTGTTTCATTTGAGCTGGGTTTATCCACTCTGTTCAAGGTCTTACAGTATTCAGAAGAGATAAGGATTAGTGATTACACAGTCCCTGTCAGAGTACTGGAGTAGGTTTGACTTGAACAGCTAGCTGTCTGCTCCCAAATGCTGGCTAGCCGAAAAACAGTATTTTGTATTTTCCAGTGGCATGTGGGTCCATGGACATTAAAATGTTAATTTCAGCAGATGTGTCAATTTTACTTGGGGAAAAGATGTCAGAACACTGTACCATCATCTAAAATAGCTTCTTGAAGGCACTGGGCGCCTGGATTTAGAAAGGCTAAAAATAAAAACAAACATTTTTACATACTTTTCAAATGGTGGTAAAAGATGCTATGCTTCACACAAGGACATTTTCAGTGTGCTTATTTATTATCAGGATAGTTTCTTGCATAACCCAAATGATAAACATCTCTGCCAAGTTTTCATAAATTCCCAGGGATTTTTTTCATCTGCTTCTTCCTTTCAAGCTATTTATTGATATGGGAAGACTTGTTTAAAAGTATTTTGTTATCCACATGCTTCTTAATCCAGTTTTGAGGAGAATTTGCTTTTGGCTGCTATTCAATTCTAAGGGAACAAATTAAGTAAGTGGGTGACTAGTTGGTTGGCAGCTGGGTTTTAGAAGGGCTTTGTTCTTAATCTGGTTTGCTTCAATTACACATTACTCTAATTTCCATCTTATATTCAAACAGCAAAAATAAGGTCTGCTAAATATTGTGAAAGTAAGGGGGAGGTTATAATACATGAAATAGGGTGAATATGTGGATATCAAATCACAGTACACTACTGAAAACACCTGCCTTTTTATTATTATGCAAAGATGGCAGAAATAGCACTGCCACAGTACTACATGTACAAGGTTGTATTGAGATTGAAGTCACTTTACCTGAAAAGTAACAAGTACAATGAAAACTTGATATGACATAGTTCATTCCTTAGGAGCCTCCAATGTTACCATGAGGTCCTCTGCAGATCTGAAGACAAGAGTTACCAACAATACTGACAAGGTCTGTGCCTTCATTTGTCAGCTAACCCGATGATTGATTTGTTACTTTTGTCCTTACACATTTTGTTACACCAGTATTGAGTCTTTCTAAATTTATCAGATTCTTGAGGCATTGTATAAAGAATGTTGTAATGACAGAGATTACAAATATCTTAGAAAATCAGAGAGTCTGTTTATAGGAGGTTTGTATATCAAGAGTCTTTTGGTACAAGCGACAAACTAAATTTTGAGCAAAATAGGAATTTATGGCTTATATGACTATAAAGACCAGAGGTAGATTTTACTTTATATATGGCTGGAATCTCAGTAGGACTCTGTCTCCACCTTTTGACTCTTCTGCTCTCTGTGCTGGCCTCATTTTCTCTAGCTGATAGTAGAACTGGCTGCTGGAACATGGTCTACAGCATCCTTAGAGGCTTGAGACACCAAAGAGAATGCCTTTCCCTTACAGTTTGGCAAAATCCGCAGCAGGACCCTGATTGGCCCAGTCTGGGTCTTGAGCTGCTTGTTCTCAGAACTATCACCATGTGTGTACATTGGAGAGGGAGTGAGGATGAAGATGGCAGAGTGCAGAGGGAGGACTGGGCTGACTTGGATCTTACCTTCACTCCTCACCAGGACTACATGGACCAAGAATCACTACAGAAGAGGGAGGGCTGGTCCTGTAGGAGAAAGAACAACGGGTACATAAAGACCTTCAGTGTGTTGCTCTCTTTTTATTCAAGTTTCTGTCCAATGATCACTCCATAACCCCTGTCCTGTTTCAGTTCTTTTCAGAGCACTTATTCCTCTTGAAATTATCAATTCTGTTTTTGTCTGCCTCCCTTTCCACGAGAATGCATATTGCATGAGGATGAGGATTTGTCTGTTTTTGTTCATAATGTGTCCTTGGTGTCTAGAGTAGTGCCAAGTACACATAGTAGGTGCTCTGTATTTATTGAATGAATAAATTTAGTTTCTTCCAAGAGTCTCTGAGGTAGATAAGGAAGAAAATATTATATCCTTTTTACAGTTGAGATGATCTTAGAATGTTGAAATAAATACCTCAAATGTATTGGCTAATAAGTGGGTCTGTAGTGAGATTAAAATCCTTCCCTCTTCACTGTCAGTTCTGGACATTTTTCACTGTACCACCATGGACTGCCTGATCTCATCTGTTTTTCTCTTCTTTGCCTTGAGAGTGGTTACAAAACATTTCTGAAATCACTGTCTGCATCACTCATCACAGCAACCAAACCACAGCTAAGACCGACTACATACAGTCTGAGAATTCTCAAGTTAGTGGTGCTAACTTTTGCTGTTTCTTAACATGATTTTTCTATGGCTATAACTGAAATGTTTATAAACCTGTTCTCCATATCCCATTCCATATATGGTCAGAATATTTAGCTAAACCCAGAACTTTGCTTAATTTGAATTAATTCATTTATTCAATATGGATTTAAATCCTGGGTCTTCTGTTTACTGATATAAGTTATTTAATCTCTCTGGGCTCAGTTTCCTCATTTGGTAAATGATAATAATAGTATCTATCTTATAAAGCTGTTCTGATGATTAAATGAGGTTATATAAAGTACCTGACATACAATAATGGCTCAATAAACAGTAGTTAGGAGCTGTATTGCTATGTTCTGTGCACTCATTTGTATGAGGAATACAATGAACAAGCCAGATTTGAGCACTTCTCCCTCAGAACTTTCAATCTTATAGGGATATAGTTAAACCAATAAACACAACATAATGTCAAGTATTCTAAGAGAAGGAAAGAGTATCAACCTTGGAGTCATCCCCTCCTCCTCTCCCCCTCTCACACCCCACATCCAGTCCATCAGCAAATCATGTCAGTTCTACCTTAACAAAACTTCAAGAATTTGGCCACATCTCTCTACCTCTACTGCTGGCACTCTGGCCCATGTCTTGATCAGCTCTCACCAGATAGCCTCCTACCTGGTCTCCCTGCTTCTACCTTTGTCTTCTACAGTTTATTCTTCACAGAGCATCCAGGGTGATCCTATCAAAACTAAGTCAGATCATGTCACTTATAGGCAGAATAATTCCCCCACCCCAAAAGATGTCCATGCCCTAATTCCTGGAACCTATAAATATGCTTCTTAGATGACCAAAGGACTTCATAGATGTGATTAAGGACCTCCAGATACAGAGATTATTCTGGATTATTCAAATGGGCCCAATCTAATCAAATGAATCCTTAAAAGTAGATAACCTTTCCTGGCTGCAGTCAGAGGGAGATGTGACTATAGAAGAAAGGTCATAGGAATGTACATTTATGGCTTTGACGATGGAAGAAGAGAGCCCCTAGAAGCTGGAAAAGGCAAGGAAGTAGCTCCTGCCCTAGTTTCCAGAAGAAACACGGCCTTGCCAACATCTTGATTTTATCCCAGTGAGTCCTGTATCTAACTCCTGACCTTAAGAACTGGAAGATAATGAATTTGTGTTGTTTTAAGCCACACACTTGTGGTAATTTGTTACAGCAGGAATAGAAAACTAGTATGTCAGTCTTAGGCTCAGAACCCTCCACTGGTTCCCCATTTCACACTGGGTAAAAGACAAAGTGGCCTGCAAAGCCCCAGCCAGTTGGCCCCTGTGCCTCTCTTGACACCTCACTTCCTACTGATCTCACTGTGCTCCAGCCACACTGGCCCCCTTACTGTTTCTTGGACTCTTCTAACACTCTCTCCACCCAGTGTCTTTGCATCGACTGTTTGCTCTTTATGGATTATTCCTCCTCCAGAAATCCACATGGCTGTCTCTTACTTCCTTTGACCTCTGCTGAGATGTCACCTCCTCAGTGAGCCCTTCCTAATCTCCCAGTGTAAAATAGGTGGGTGCCCCTTGTCCTGTGCATGTCCCATCCATTTTACTCTGCTTTATTTTTCTCATTAACACTTACCACTGCTTGACATCATATTTTTGTCTTCCCATCCCTTTTTGCAAAATATAAGCTCATGAGGGCAAGGACTTGGTCACTTTTGCTACTATATCTCCTTGCATGGAGAAAGTGCTTAGTAAATATTTATCAATGAATGGAATAGATGAATGAGGGAGAAAGGAGGAAGGAGGGAAAGAGAGTGCCATCAGAACACAAGGGAGATCTAAAGTAGTGTAAGGGACTGAGGAAAACCTAAAGTGAGGCTTACATAGATATGAACCAAACGTGGGAGGTGACTCATTTAAGATATAGGGAACAGCATTTAACTGGTCAGGAGACCACAGCATACAGGCAGCAGGATGAGGCAGAGAGACTATTTTAGGCAGTTGGATTCACTGTTTTCTGCTGCGGAAAGGCATGGTGTGATGGCCAAGAGGGCTGATGCTGAAACTACACTACTGCTTGGGTTCAAATCCTAGCTCTGCATCTTTCTGGCTGGGGATCTTGGGCTTACCCACCATCTTTGTAATATGGGCACAATAATAAGCTGAACTTCTAGAGCTATTGGGAGGAGTGAGTGAGTGATACATATGCTTTGAAAAGAGCCTGGCCCATTGTAAGTGTGGTGTGAAGTGTTAGCTAGCATTAGTACTGACAACCAGGGGCCACTGAAGAATGTTATGCAAAAGACTGTCATGATGGGACATATGTGTTAAAACCTTTGCTATGGCTATGCATGCATGACAGAGAATGATGAGCAGGGAAAATAATTGTCTTCTGAAAAGAGCTTTACATGGGACCTTCTGAACTAAGAGTAAGGATTGCTCTTATTTTCAGAAATTTTTGCTACAAAATTAAAGTGAGTTTATGGTTCAGTATGATATAGCACAAGAAGTTTTTGCTTACGTGTACGGTACTTTTCCAAATTATGGGCTCTGGCTCATTGGTGGATCATAAACCAATTTACTGGGTTAAAAAGAGCTTTAGAAAAACAATAATAGAAAGGAAAACAGCATATCTGGAAAGGATAATAATGTATTGTGACATTCCTGTTCCAATTACATATATATAATACTCATCTTCACATATGCATACATTACACTCACACTCACTGGCCAGCAGGTAAAATGTATCTCTGATCGTGGACCCTGGTTTCCCAAGTGTGAGTAGCACTACTCCAGGGGACCTAGTTCTTGTTCTGCAAGCTAGCTGTGTCCCCCTGGGTGATATGATCTTTAAGGTTCTTACGGCTATGCAAAATTGTGACTCTAGATATTTGGGTGTATGGCCAAACATTTTGCTCTGACTGTAGTGACTTAAAAGGCAAAATCCAACCACTGCTTGAGGGACAGCCCCAAGGAAGCAGTTGGCAAAGCACAAGCCATAGCAGAACAGCTGTGGGAGGCTGATTCTAGATCCTGAAGTACCTTGTGCTTCCAAGTTAGGGAGTGGGAGGAAGGATGGGGAGGTGTGAACTGCTTATCTCCATAGTGCCACCCACCTCTGCTGCCTTCAAGAGCCACATCAACAAGCTGCTGAAAGCTCAACAGCCATGTTCCTGCCCACCCTTGGCCCTCTTCAGCTGCCAGTTATGGAATCAGCTGACGATATGGTATGTCCACCAGAAGACTGGAGGGCTCCCCATGCCTAATGGTTCTCTGGGGAACTTTGCCAGTAGATGCCTGGTAGGCCAGCTGCTCCATGGGTGGAAGGGAGGGTTAACTCTGGCTAGTTATATGTGTTAGCAATTTAGCCAGTGCCAGTGGCACCACACACTCCTTGCCAGTGGCAGCATGCCATTGCACTAGCCCACCTATTAGTTTTGCTCTAACAAATTGTCTAATTGAGGGAGATTAGAAAGCTGGGAGTCAGAGCTATGAGGGATTGGGTAGTGGTGGCTGGGACCAGGGGGATTAGACAATTCGTGTTCTTTGGAGTTAGCTATGTTGTGACCAATTATGTAGGACTCATAGTACATTGAACGGCTTTACATTTGGAGGCAGTGAGGTCCCAGTGCCAGAGGAGGGAGTTTAACCCCTTGTACTCCTGGACTCTGTCTCTTTTCTAAGATTTTACTCCTTATTCTGGCTATTTTTACTAACTCGAAACATCACTGTTCCCCTTGTATTCCTAGAGTACACACATCCAGCAATGTGGATATATAGTTTTGGATTTATAGTATTTTGGCAAGCATTTGTTTTGGTGCAAAAGACTATTAATAATGCCAGCACAACAACATTTTAAGATTGAATACTTCCTTCTCGTGAAACGAAACCTCTTTTAAAAAGACTTTTTGAAGTTATGATTGTAATGTAGATCTGTAATGTAGGACAGTGTGTTCAAATAAACCAACAAGTAGGTAACATTTGTCCTCTCCCTGTCTGCCTATCCCCCACCTTTTCTGAACAACAACAAGCCACCTTGTCATTAGGAAAGATCAAGGAATGAGGCATCTACAAACCATGTTTGTTTAGCAGATAGTTTAGAGTACATAGCTTCTTAGCTTTTCTAGTAAGGTACATATTTGGCTCTGTTCCTTTGGTTGATTAGACTTTTAGAAATGTTTTTAGTTTCAGCCATGGAAGTCAATGGCTTGGTTTTATCTATCAATACCAATTTTATCACATAAGAAAGAAGAGGAGGAAGATGACAGATTTATTTCTATCTCCTTATACTTCCCTAGCACTTCCACCACGCATCTAGAGGCAGTTAAAGGCAAAAGAAAGATATTCAGAAGAAAATCAGTAAGTGTTCATGTGGAAGGCTGTGGGTGGCCTTTGGCAGTGAAGTCCAAGGCCTGAGTGCCCCTGGCATCAACAGCAGGGGGAGGGAGGCCCACTCCTCATTGCATACCTCTTTGTACTATGTGCAAATGTTTAAAGCATTTAAATCATAACCAATAGCAACACAACTAAAGCCCCTAATATTTGGGTTAAACCTTCATTTATGTATTTGGGAATGGTAAATTTTCTTAATAAGAGCAAAGAGAAATGGGGTCTGTGTTTTGATGCCCATTAAAAGGAAGTACCAAAATGTCTTGTGACAATACCACATCCTCATGTGTAAGCATTTTAACCACATCATTAAGGAGAGGTTTCAGGGGAAGTTCACATTAGATGGCTGACAGGTAAAAGGGATAGAAATTAAGCATGTATAAATTCCTCTTGGAACTCAGGAAAATGTTTGTCTTTCCTGACATATAGTATGAATTATTTCCTCAGCTAATTAGAACAACATAACAATGTATTTTATTTTTAACCTCGTCAAAAAAAAAGCCCAGGTTCTTGTCATAACTTTTTACTATCTTACCCATAAGGTTTCATTTAAAAAAATGTTTTATTTTAACTGCCTTGCCGTTATTATTGTTTTTGAATTAAGGTATCATTGATAAACAATCTTATGAAGGTTTCACATGAACAACATTGTGGTTTCAACATTCACCGATATTATCAAGTCCCTTCCTCATCCCCATTGCAATCACTGTCCAGCAGAGTAGTAAGATGCTATAGAATCATTACTTGTCTTCTCAGTGCCATACTGCCCTCCCCATGACCTACCTATATTGTGTTTACTGCCTTATTACTTAATTTTTTAAATTCAGGAGATAGGCAGGATATAAATAATTAAAGTAAAATAAATAGATAAAATTTGAAACTCTTCAGGATCCACTTCTCTGGGAATTACAGGTCTGACATTTTTTCTGATTATAAAAGTAATATACATGTTTACAAAAAAAGGAGAAACTACATAAAAAAACAAAGGGAAGCAAATAACCATTGCTAACAGTAGGTTCCCTTCTGGGTTTTTTAATTCATTTTATTATCATTAATCTACAATTACATGAAGAACATTATGGTTACTAGACTCCCCCCTTCACCAAGTCTCCCCCAACAAACCCCATTATAGTCACTGTCCATCAGCGTACTAAGATGCTGTAGACTCACTACTTGTCTTCTCTGTGTTGCACATCCCTCCCTATGCCTCCCCACATTATACATGCTAATCGTAAGACCCCCTTTCTTTTTCCCTGCCTTTACCCTCCCTTCCCACCCCTCCTGCCCAGTCCCTTTCCCTTTGGTAACCGTTAGTCCATTCTTGGGTTCTGTGATTCTGCTGCTGTTCTGTTTCTTCAGTTTTTCTTTGTTCTTATACTCCACATATGAGTGAAATCATTTGGTACTTCTCTTTCTCCGCCTGGCTTATTTCACTGAGCATAATACCCTCTAGCTCCATCCATGTTGTTGCAAATGGTAGGATCTGTTTTCTTCTTATGGCTGAATAATATTCCATTGTGTATATGTACCACATCTTCTTTATCCATTCATCTACTGATGGACACTTAGGTTGCTTCCATTTCTTGGCTATTGTAATAGTGCTGTGATAAACATAGGGGTGCATCTGTCTTTTACAAACTGGGCTCCTGCATTCTTAGGGTAAATTTCTAGGAGTGGAATTCCTGGGTCAATGGTATTTCTATTTTGAGTTTTTTGAGGAACCTCCATACTGCTTTCCACAATGGTTGAACTAGTTTACATTCCCACCAGTAGTGTAGGAAGGTTCCCCTTTTTCCACATCCTTGCCAACATTTGTTGTTGTTTGTCTTTTGGATGCTGGCCATCCTAACTGGTGTGAGGTGATATCTTATTGTGGTTTTAATTTGCATTTCTCTAATGATTAGTGATGTGGAGCATCTTTTCATGTGCCTGTTGGCCATCTGAATTTCTTCTTTGGAGAAGTATCTGTTCAGCTCCTCTGCCCATTTTTTAATTGGATTATTTGCTTTTTGTTTGTTGAGGTGCATGAGCTCTTTATATATTTTGGATGTCAATCCTTTATCAGATCTGTCATTTATGAATATATTCTCCCATACTGTAGGGTACCTTTTTGTTCTATTGATGGCATCCTTTGCTGTACAGAAGCTTTTCAGCTTGATATAGTCCCACTTGTTCATTTTTGCTTTTGTTTCCCTTGCCCAGGGAGACATGTTCATGAAGAAGTCACTCATGTTTATGTCCAAGCGATTTTTGCCTATGTTTTTTTCTAAGAGTTTTATGGTTTCATGACTTACACTAAGGTCTTTGATCCGTTTAGAATTTACTTTTGTGTATGGAGTTAGACAGTGATCCAGTTTCATTCTCTTACATGTAGCTGTCCAGTTTTGCCAGCACCATCTGTTGAAGAGACTGTCATTTCCCCATTGTATGTCCATGGCTCCATTATTGTATATTAATTGGCCATATATGTTTGGGTTAATATCTGGGGTCTCTATTCTGTTCCACTGGTCTGTGGCTCTGTTCTTGTGCCAGCACCAAACTGTCTTGATTACTGTGGCTTTGTAGTAGAGCTTGAAGTTGGGGAGCAAGATCCCCCCCACTTTATTCTTCCTTCTCAGGATTGCTTTGGCTATTTGGGGTCTTCGGTGTTTCCATATGAATTTTTGAACTATTTGTTCTAGTTCGTTGAAGAATGTTGTTGGTAATTTGATAGAGATTGCATCAAATCTGTATATTGCTTTGGGCAGGATGGCCATTTTGACAATATTAATTCTTACCAGCCAAGAGCATGGGATGAGTTTCCATTTGCTAGTGTCCTCTTTAATTTCTCTTAAGAGTGTCTTACGGGTAATATTCCTCAAGGGAGGAACAACCTAAGACAGGCACAGTCACAGGGGGCCCATCAGGTGAGAAATCGGGGATCAACAGATGTGAGGCTTAGAACCTCACCCCCCCTGTTTTGAGGGAAATCTTCTGCATCTGTGGATGTTTTGTTGCCCTTGTCTAGCTTGGATTAATACTTAGTCTATAGGCACACACCTGATCATCTACATTTACCCTCTTACAGCACTAAATTATGTTTTCTACCTTTATCTTGCATCTACCTACCACTTCAGCATTTTATTAAAAATAAAAAATAAAATAATAATAATAATAATAATAATGGAGAAATGTGGGATTCATATATAAATCAAGTATAAAAATCAAACGAATAATCATATTTGACCTGATTGTTTATAGTTCATGATGCGTGATCAATACCAAAAGTTTCTGTGATATGACTGCCCTTGCACTGTTCACCATGTAAGAACTTATTCACTATGTAAGAACTTGTTCACCATGTAAGCACCTGTTTGTTATGCTTCAGAAGACTGGAGACTGTTGAGAATTAGGCTTGGGGTTGATTAATAATTGTGCATTGAGTCCCCTATACAGAATTTTATTGTTGTTAACAACCATTTGATCAATCAATATGAGAGATGCCCTCTCAAAAAAAAAAAAAAAAAGAACCCTGGCATCAAAGGGGCACAAAAATTTTCAATCATAATGTACACTGGTCACAGAGAATATAGCCAATGATTCTGTAACACTTTCTTATCAACATAAGTTGATAGTATCTGTGCTAGTGGGAGTAAGGATTTAATAATATGGGTAACTGTTGAACCATTGTGCTGTATACATGAAACTAAAGACTGAATATCAATAAAAAGGATTAATAAAACTAAAAAAAATAAAATAAAAAAATAAACCTTGAAACCCCCCCCCCCCCCCAAAAAAAGAGTGTCTTATAGTTTTCACGGTATAGATCTTTCACTTCCTTGGTAAGATTTATTCCTAAGTATTTTATTCTTTTCAATGCAGTTGTGAATGGAATTGTTTTCCTGATTTCTCTTTCTATTAGTTCATTGTTAGTGTATAGGAAAGCCACAGATTTCTACATATTAATTTTGTATCCTGCAACTTTGTTGTATTCCAGTATCAGTTCTAGTAGTTTTGGAGTGGAGTCTTTAGGGTTTTTTATGTACTATATCACGTCACCTGCAAATAGTGACAGTTTAACTTCTTCTTTACCAATTTGGATTCCTTGTATTTCTTTGTTTTGTCTAATTGCTGTGGCTAGGACCTCCAGTACTATGTTGAATAACAGTGGGGAGAGTGGGCATCCCAGTCTTGTTTCCGATTTCAAAGGAAAAGCTTTCAGGTTTCACTGTTCAGTATGATGTTGGCTGTGGGTTTATCATATATGGCCTTTATTATGTTGAGGTACCTGCCCTCTACACCCATTTTGCTGAGAGTTTTTATCATGAATGGATGTTGAATTTTGTCAAATGCTTTTTCAGCATCTATGGAGAGGATCATGTGGTTTTTGTCTTTCTTTTTGTTTATGTGGTGGATGATGTTGATGGATTTTTGGATGTTGTGCCATCCTTGCATCCCTGGGATGAATCCCACTTGGTCGTGGTGTATGATCCTTTTCATGTATTTTTGAATTCGGTTTGCTAATATTTTGTTGAGTATTTTTGCATCTACATTCATCAGGGATATTGGTCTGTAATTTTCTTTTTTGGTAGGGTCTTTGCCTGGTTTTGTTATTAGGGTGATGTTGGCTTCATAGAATGAGTTTGGGAGTATTCCCTCCTCTTCTGTTTTTTGGAAAACTCTAAGGAGAATGGTTATTATATCTTCTCTGTATGTCTAATAAAATTCCAAGGTAAATCCATCTGGCCCAGGGGTTTTGTTTTTGGGTAGTTTTTTTATTACTGCTTCAATTTCTTTGCTGGTAATTGGTTTGTTTAGATTTTGTGTTTCTTCCTTGGTCAGTCTTGGAAGGTTGTATTTTTCTAGGACGTTGTCCATTTCTTCTAGGTTTTCCAGCTTGTAAGCGTATAGGTTTTCATAGTATTCTCTAATAATTCTTTGTATTTCTGTTGGGTCCATCATGATGTTTCCTTTCTTGTTTCTGATTCTGTTGATGTGTGTTGATTCTATTTTTCTCTTAATAAGTCTGCCTAGAGGCTTTTCTATTTTGTTTATTTTCTCAAAGAACCAGCTCTTGGTTTCATTGATTTTTTTCTATTTTATTCTTCTCAATTTTATTTATTTCTTCTCTGATCTTTTTTATGTCCCTCCTTCTACAGACTTTAGGCCTCATTTGTTCTTCTTTCTCCAATTTTGATAATTGTGACGTTAGACTATTCATTTGGGTTTGTTCTTCCCTCTTTAAATATGCCTGGATTGCTATATACTTTCCTCTTAAGACTGCTTTTGCTATGTCCCACAGAAGTTGGGGCTTTGAGTTGTTGTTGTCATTTATTTCCATATATTTCTGGATCTCTATTTTAATTTGGTCATTTGGCTATTTAATTTGATCCATTGATTCTTTAAGTGTGTCATTAAGCCTCCATGTGTTTGTGAGCCTTTTTGCTTTCTTTGTACAATTTACTTCTAGTTTTATACCTTTGTGGTATGAAAAGTTGGTTGGTAGGATTTCAATCTTTTGGAATTTACTGAGGCTCTTTTTGTGGCCTAGTATGTGGTCTATTCTGGAGAATGTTCCATGTGCACTTGAGAAGAATGTGTATCCTGTTGCTTTTGGGTGTAGAGTTCTATAGATGTCTATTAGGTCCATCTATTCTAGTGTGTTGTTCAGTGCCTCTGTGTCCTTACTTATTTTATGTCTGGTGTATCTGTCCTTTGGAGTGAATGGTGTGTTGAAGTCCCCTAAAATGAATGCTTTGCATTCTATTTCCTCCTTTAGTTCTGTTAGTATTTGTTTCACATATGCTGGTGCTCCTGTGTTGGGTGCATATGTATTTATAATGGTTACATCCTCTTGTTGGACTGAGCCCTTTATTATTATGTAATGTCCTTCTTTATCTGTTGTTACTTTCTTTGTTTTGAAGTCTATTTGGCCTGATACTAGTACTGCAACACCTGCTTTTTTCTCCCGATTGTTTGCATGAAATACCTTTTTCCATCCCTTGACTTTTAGTCTGTGTATGTCTTTGGGTTTGAGGTGAGTCTCTTCTAAGCAGCATATAGATGGGTCTTGTTTTTTCATCCATTCAGTGACTCTATGTCTTTTGATTGGTGCATTCAGTCCATTTAGGGTGATTATCGATAGGTATATACTTATTGCCATTTCAGGTTCAGATTCGTGTTTACCAAAGGTTCCAGGTTACTTTCCTTACTATCTAAGAGTCTAACTTAACTCACTTAATATGCTGTTACAAACACAATCTAAAGGTTCTTTTCTATTTCTCCTCCTTTTTCTTCCTCCCGCATTCTTTATATATTATGTATAAAATTTTGTACTGTTTGTCTATCCCTTGATTGACTTTGGGGATAGTTAATTTAATTTTTCATTTGCTTCATAATTAGCTGTTCTACTTTCTTTACTGTGGTTTTATTACTTCTGGTGACAGCTATTCAACCTTAGGAACACTTCCATCTATAGCAGTCCCTCCAAAATAGACTGTAGAGATGGTTTATGGGAGGTAAATTCTCTCAGCTTTTGCTTATCTTGAAATTGTTTAATCCTTTCTTCAAATTTAAATGATAATCTTGCCAGATAAAGTAATCTTGGTTCCAGGCCCTTCTGCTTCATGGAATTAAATACATCATGCCACTCCCTTCTGGCCTGTAAGGTTTCTGCTGAGAAGTCTGATGTTAGCCTGATGGGCTTTCCTTTGTATGTGATCTTATTTCTGTCTCTGGCTGCTTTTAACAGTCTGTCCTTATCCTTGATCTTTCCCATTTTAATTACTATGTGTCTTGCTGTTGTCTTCCTTGGGTTCCTTGTGTTGGGAGATCTGTGGATCTCCATGGCCTGAGAGACTATATCCTTCCCCAGATTGGGGAAGTTTTCAGCAACTACCTCCTCAAAGACACTTTCTATCCCTTTCTCTCTTCTTCTTCTGGTATCCCTATAATGTGAATATTATTTCGCTTGGATTGGTCACACAGTTCTCTCAATATTATTTCATTCTTAGAGATCCTTTTTTCTCTCTGTGCCTCAGCTTCTTTGTATTCCTCTTCTCTAGTTTCTATTTCATTTATTGTCTCCTCCACCATGTCCAACCTGCTTTTTTTTTTTTTTTTTTTTTTTTGAGAGGGCATCTCTCATATTTATTGATCAAATGGTTGTTAACAACAATAAAATTCAGTATAGGGGGGTCAATGCTCAATGTACAATCATTAATCCATCTCAAGCCTAATTCTCGTCAGTCTCCAATCTTCTGAAGCATAACGAACAAGTTCTTACATGGTGAACGAATTCTTACAGAGTGAATAAATTCTTACATGGTGAACAGTACAAGGGCATTCATCACAGAAACTTTCGGTTTTGATCATGCAATATGACCTATAAACCATCAGGTCAAATATGAATATTCATTTGATTTTTGTACTTGATTTATATGTTGATCCCACATTTCTCCTATTATTATTATTATTTTTATTTTTAATAAAATGCTGAAGTGGTAGGTAGATGCAAGATAAAGGTAGAAAACATAGTTTAGTGCTGTAAGAAGGCAAATGTAGATGATCAGATGATCAGGTGTGTGCCTATGGACTAAGTATTAATCCAGGCTAGACAAGGGCAGCAAGACATCCACGGATGCAGAAGATTTCTCTCAAAGCAGGGGGGGTGAGGTTCTGAGCCTCACCTCTGTTGATCCCCAAATTCTCACCTGATGGCCCCCCTGCGACTGTGCCTGTCTTAGGTTGTTCCTCCCTTGAGGAATCTTACCCGTCTCTGGCTAACCAGTCATCTTCCGGGGCCATACAGGGAAATGTAAAGTTGGTAAGTGAGAGAGAAGCCATATTGTTTGCAAAGGTTAGCTTTTTACTTCTTTGCAGATTTATGCCCTGTGGCTTCTATGCCCAGCACTTGTCTCGAGGTATCTTTACCACCTGGAGGAATTATGATACTCGGTAAATTCGATATGAGGCACGAATTCTATTTAAGGTTTGTAATTAGGAAGGAAGAAGAAAAGCTATAGATGTAGCAAATGAAGGAAACTTGGGAGGATTGATTATTTCTTTGACATATCTTCTTGTATAGTACCTTAAGTATGTATAGGTTTTAAACTACTAACTAATTTGCACACACATATTAACATAATAGGAATACGGTGACATAAACAAAGCAAATCTATAATTACCAGCCATCTCCAGTGAAGCCAAGAAAACCATTTAGGCACCCTAGGCATTTGTGAAAATTTATCTATGATATGATGGATATTTTCCAACTGTACTTGAACCATCAGACAAATTAAAGCAGTCCATTTCTGGGATCTGTTCACATCCCATATGTTCTTTTAACCATAGATAGTCTATAGTCATGAGATTTTGGGGTGCTACAACTTGCACCCCTCCCAACTCCTGGTTGAGTTCCAACAGTACAGATCCAGTCAAATTCGTTGGCTCACTGTATGCACATGCCAGCCTAGACATCTCCCTCCTCCTTCTTATGGCAAGTCCAGGAGACGGTGGGCTGGATGCAGCCACAACCGCAGCATCGTCCGGATCCCTGTGGAGGCTTTTTGATGATCATCCCCCGGCACGAGTCCTCCAGAGAGTGCTGATGCCGGAAGCTCCTCCTCATATCGTATCTTAGTTCATTTTCTGGGTATCCAAGCTAGGCCTTGATCTTCTGCGTAGAAACAAACAGACCCTTTGCCCACACTTTGACATGCCCTCTATACCACTGTGCAGAACTCATTGGAGGTCAGCACACAGTAACTGCTTTTTTTTTTTTTTTTTTTAATTAAGAGAAAGGAATACTATCAGAAAAGAGTACCTCCATAGCTGATCATCTGACACCCTTTAAGTGATCAACATTAAGGATATTTAAAGCATGCGTTGATCTTTGATTTACCAATAGTTTTATCCTGTTAAGGAGTAATCCCCCTTTTCTTTCTTTCTTTCTTTTTTTTTTTTTTTAAATTTTTAATCTACACTTACCTGAAGAATACTATGTTTACTATGCTCTCCCCTATATCAGGTCCCCCCTAACAACCACATTACGGTTACTGTCCATCAGCTTAGCAAAATGTGGTAGAGTCACTACTTGTCCTCTCTGTGTTGTGCAGCCCACCCTGCCCTTTCTCCCTCCCCCCCATGCATGCTAATCTTAATACCCCCCTTCTTCTTCCCCCCCCTTATCCCTCCCTGCCCACCCATTCTCCCCAGTTCCTTTCCCTTTGGTACCTGTTAGTCCATTTTTGGGTTCTGTAATTCTTCTGCTGTTTTGTTCCTTCAGTTTTTCCTTTGTTCCTATACTCCTCAGATGAGTGAAATCATTTGGTATTTCTCTTTCTCCGCTTGGCTTATTTCACTGAGCATAATACTCTCCAGCTCCATCCATGTTGCTGCAAATGGTTGGATTTTTCCACTTCTTATGGCTGAGTAGTATTCCATTGTGTATATGTACCACATCTTCTTTATCCATTCATCTACAGATGGACATTTAGGTTGCTTCCAATTCTTGGCTATTGTAAATAGTGCTGCGATAAACATAGGAGTGCATCTGTCTTTCTCAAACTTGATTGCTGCGTTCTTAGGGTAAATTCCTAGGAGTGGAATTCCTGGGTCAAATGGTAGGTCTGTTTTGAGCATTTTGATGCACCTCCATACTGCTTTCCACAATGGTTGAACTAATTTACACTCCCACCAGCAGTGTAGGAGGGTTCCCCTTTCTCCACAGCCTCGCCAACATTTGTTGTTGTTTGTCTTTTGGATGGCAGCTATCCTTACTGGTGTGAGGTGATACCTCATTGTAGTTTTAATTTGCATTTCTCTGATAATTAGCGATGCGGAGCATCTTTTCATGTGTCTCTTGGCCATCTGTATTTCTTTTTTGGAGAACTGTCTGTTCAGTTCCTCTGCCCATTTTTTAATTGGGTTATTTGTTTTTTGTTTGTTGAGGCGTGTGAGCTCTTTATATATTCTGGACGTCAAGCCTTTATCAGATCTGTCATTTTCAAATATATTCTCCCATACTGTAGGGTTCCTTTTTGTTCTATTGATGGTGTCTTTCGCTGTACAGAAGCTTTTCAGCTTAATGTAGTCCCACTTGCTCATTTTTGCTGTTGTTTTCCTTGCCCGGGGAGATATGTTCAAGAAGAGATCACTCATGTTTATGTCTAAGAGGTTTTTGCCTATGTTTTTTTCCAAGAGTTTAATGGTTTCGTGACTTACATTCAGGTCTTTGATCCATTTTGAGTTTACCTTTGTATATGGGGTTAGACAATGGTCCAGTTTCATTCTCCTACATGTAGCTGTCCAGTTTTGCCAGCACCATCTGTTGAAGAGACTGTCATTTTGCCATTGTATGTCCATGGCTCCTTTATCAAATACTAATTGACCATATATGTTTGGGTTAATTTCTGGGGTCTCTAATCTGTTCCACTGGTCTGTGGCTCTGTTCTTGTGCCAGTACCAAATTGTCTTGATTACTATGGCTTTGTAGTAGAGCTTGAAGTTGGGGAGTGAGATCCCCCCTACTTTATTCTTCTTTTTCAGGATTGCTTTGGCTATTCGGGGTCTTTGGTGTTTCCATATGAATTTTTGAATTATTTGTTCCAATTCATTGAAGAATGTTGCTGGTAATTTGAGAGGGATTGCATCAAATTTGTATATTGCTTTCGGCAGGATGGCCATTTTGACGATATTAATTCTTCCTAGCCATGAGCGTGGGATGAGTTTCCATTTATTAGTGTCCCCTTTAATTTCTCTTAAGAGTGACTTGTAGTTTTCAGAGTATAAGTCTTTCACTTCCTTGGTTAGGTTTATTCCTAGGTATTTTATTCTTTTTGATGCAATGGTGAATGGAATTGTTTTCCTGATTTCTCTTTCTATTGATTCGTTGTTAGTGTATAGGAAAGCTACAGATTTCTGTGTGTTGATTTTGTATCCTGCAACTTTGCTGTATTCCGATATCAGTTCTAGTAGTTTTGGAGTGGAGTCTTTAGGGTTTTTTATGTACAGTATCATATCATCTGCAAATAGTGACAGTTTAACTTCTTCTTTACCAATCTGGATTCCTTGTATTTCTTTGTTTTGTCTGATTGCCGTGGCTAGGACCTCCAGTACTATGTTAAATAACAGTGGGGAGAGTGGGCATCCCTGTCTGGTTCCCGATCTCAGTGGAAATGCTTTCAGCTTCTCGCTGTTCAGTATAATGCTGGCTGTGGGTTTATCATATATGGCCTTTATTATGTTGAGGTACTTGCCCTCTATTCCCATTTTGCTGAGAGTTTTTATCATGAATGGATGTTGAATTTTGTCAAATGCTTTTTCAGCATCTATGGAGATGATCATGTGGTTTTTGTCTTTCTTTTTGTTGATGTGGTGGATGATGTTGATGGATTTTCGAATGTTGTACCATCCTTGCATCCCTGGGATGAACCCCACTTGGTCATGGTGTATGATCCTTTTGATATACTGTTGAATTCTGTTTGCTAATATTTTATTGAGTATTTTTGCATCTACATTCATCAGGGATATTGGTCTGTAATTTTCTTTTTTGGTGGGGTCTTTTCCTGGTTTTGGTATTAGGGTGATGTTGGCTTCATAGAATGAGTTTGGGAGTATTCCCTCTTCTTCTATTTTGTGGAACACTTTAAGGAGAATGGGTATTATGTCTTCTCTGTGTGTCTGATAAAATTCCGAGGTAAATCCGTCCGGCCCCGGGGTTTTGTTCTTGGGTAGTTTTTTGATTACTGTTTCAATTTCTTTGCTTGTAATTGGTTTGTTTAACTTTTGTGTTTCTTCCTTGGTCAGTCTTGGGAGGTTGTATTTTTCTAGGAAGTTGTCCATTTCTTCTAGGTTTTCCAGCTTGTTGGCATATAGGTTTTCATAGTAGTCTTTAATAATTCTTTGTATTTCTGTGGAGTCTGTCGTGATTTTTCCATTCTCATTTCTGATTATGTTGATTTGTGTTGACTCTCTTTTTCTCTTAATAAGTTGGGCTAGAGGCTTATCTATTTTGTTTATTTTCTCAAAGAACCAGCTCTTGGTTTCGTTGATTTTTGCTATTGTTTTATTCTTCTCAATTTTGTTTATTTCTTCTCTGATCTTTATTATGTCCCTCCTTCTGCTGACTTTAGGCCTCATTTGTTCTTCTTTTTCCAGTTTTAATAATTGTGATGTTAGACTATTCATTTGGGATTGTTCTTCCTTCTTCAAGTGTGCCTGGATTGCTATATACTTTCCTCTTAAGACTGCTTTCGCTGCATCCCACAGAAGTTGGGGCTTAGTGTTGTTGTTGTCATTTGTTTCTATATATTCCTTGATCTCTATTTTGATTTGTTCATTGATCCATTGATTATTTAGTAGCATGTTGTTAAGCCTCCATGTGTTTGTGAGCCTTTTTGTTTTCTTTGTAGAATTTATTTCTACTTTCATACCTTTGTGGTCTGAAAAATTGGTTGGTAGAATTTCAATATTGTGGAATTTACTGAGGCTCTTTTTGTGAGCTAGTATGTGGTCTATTCTGGAGAATGTTCCATGTGCACTTGAGAAGAATGTATATCCTGTTGCTTTTGGATGTAAAGTTCTATAGATGTCTATTAGGTCCATCTGTTCTAGTGTGTTGTTCAGTGCCTGTGTGTCTTTACTTATTTTCTGCCCGGTGGATCTATCCTTTGGGGTGAGTGGTGTGTTGAAGTCTCCTACAATGAATGCATTGCAGTCTATTTCCCTCTTTAGTTCTGTTAGTATTTGCTTCACATATGCTGGTGCTCCTGTATTGGGTGCATATATATTTAGAATGGTTATATCCTCTTGTTGGACTAAGCCCTTTATCATTATGTAGTGGCCTTCTTTATCTCTTGTTACTTTCTTTGTTTTGAAGTCTATTTTGTCTGATATTAGTACTGCAACCCCTGCTTTCTTCTCACTGTTGTTTGCCTGAAATATGTTTTTCCATCCCTTGACTTTTAGTCTATGCTTATCTTTGGGTTTTAGGTGAGTTTCTTGTAAGCAGCATATAGATGGGTCTTGCTTTTTTATCCATTCTATTACTCTATGTCTTTTGATTGGTGCATTAAGTCCATTTACATTTAGGGTGACTATTGAAAGATATGTACTTATTGCCATTGCAGGCTTTAGATTCGTGGTTACCAAAGGTTCAAGGTTAGCTTCTTTAGTATCTTACTGCCTAACTTAGCTCGCTTATTGAGCTGTTATATACACTGTCTGGAGAGTCTTTTCTTCTCTCCCTTCTTATTCCTCCTCCTCCATTCTTCATATGTTGTGTGTTTTGTTCTGTGCTCTTTTTAGGGGTGCTCCCATCTAGAGCAGTCCCTGTAGGATGCCCTGTAGAGGTGGTTTGTGGGAAGCAAATTCCCTCAGCTTTTGCTTGTCTGGGAATTGTTTGATCCCACCATCATATTTAAATGATAGTCGTGCTGGATACAGTATCCTTGGTTCAAGGCCCTTCTGTTTCATTGCATTAAGTATATCATGCCATTCTCTTCTGGCCTGTAGGGTTTCTGTTGAGAAGTCTGATGTTAGCCTGATTGGTTTTCCTTTATAGGTGACCTTTTTCTCTCTAGCTGCCTTTAAAACTCTTTCCTTGTCCTTGATCCTTGCCATTTTAATTATTATGTGTCTTGGTGTTGTCCTCCTTGGATCCTTTCTGTTGGGGGTTCTGTATAATTCCATGGTCTGTTCGATTATTTCCTCCCCCAGTTTGGGGAAGTTTTCAGCAATTATTTCTTCAAAGACACTTTCTATCCCTTTTCCTCTTTCTTCCTCTTCTGGTATCCCTATAATACGAATGTTTTTCCTTTTGTATTGGTCACATATTTCTCTTAGTGTTGTTTCATTCCTGGAGATCCTTTTATCTCTCTCTATGTCAGCTTCTATACGTTTCTGTTCTCTGGCTTCTATTCCTTCAATGGCCTCTTGCATCTTATCCATTCTGCTTATAAATCCTTCCAGGGATTGTTTCACTTCTGTGATCTCTTTCCTGACATCTGTGATCTCCTTCCGGATTTCATCCCACTGCTCTTGCATTTTTCTCTGCATCTCATCCCACTGCTCTTGCATTTTTCTCTGCATCTCATCCCATTGCTCTTGCATTTTTCTCTGCATCTCTGTCAGCATGTTCATGATTTTTATTTTGAATTCTTTTTCAGGAAGACTAGTTAGGTCTGTCTCCTCAGGTGTTGTCTCTGTGATCTTTGTCTGCCTGTAGTTTTGCCTTTTCATGGTGATAGAGATAGTTTGCAGAGCTGGTACAAGTGACCGCTGGAAGAGCTTCCCTTCTTGTTGGTTTGTAGCCTTTTCCTGGGAGAATAGCGACCTCTAGTGGCTTGTGCTGGGCAGCTGCGTGCAGACAGGGCTTCTGCTTCCTGCCCAGTTGCTTTGGGGTTTATCTCCGCTGTTGCTGTGGGCTTGGCCTGGCTGGGGCTGTTCCTCCAAAATGGTGGAGCCCCGTTGGAGGGGGAGCAGCCAGGAGACTATTTATCTCCGTAAGGGGCCTCTGTGCTCCCTGCTGCCCAGGGGGTTAGAGTGCCCAGAGATCCCCAGATTCCCTGCTTCTGGTCTAAGTGACCTGTCCTGCCCCTTTAAGATTTCCAAAAAGCACTCTCCAAACCAAAACAACAGCAGCAACAATGAGAGAGGGAACAGAAAGAAAGAGAAAAAAAAAAGGAAAAAAAGGGGAAAAACAAGCGATTTTTTTTTTTTTTTTTTTTTTGTCCTCAGGTGCCGGTCCCAGGCACCCGCTCACTGGTCCTGCTGCCTTGTCTCCCTAGCACCAGGGTCCCTGTCCTTTCAAGGCTTCCAAAAAGCACCCACCCACCGGTCCCGCAGGGAAGGAACGCTCAATATTCTTTGTCCTCAGGCACTGGTCCCACGCACCCGCTCACCAGTCCCGCCGCCCTGCCTCCCTAGCACCGGGGTCCCTGTCCCTTCAAGGCTTCCAAAAAGCACTCGGCAAAAAGAGAGAAAAAAAAAGGGGAAAAACGCGCGATTTCTTCCGTCCTCAGGTGCTGGTCTGAGGCACCCACCCACCGGTCCCACAGGGAAAAATGCGGGATATTCTTTGTCCTCAGGTGCCGGTCCCAGGCACCCGCTCACCAGTCCCGCCGCCCTGCCTCCCTAGCACCGGGGTCCCTGTCCCTTTTAGGCTTCCAAAAAGCACTCACAGAAAAGAGAAAAAAAAAAGGGGAAAAACGCGTGATTTCCTCTGTTCTCAAGTGCCGGTCTCAGGCACCCGCCCACCGGTCCCGCAGGGAAACACGGGGGATATTCTTTGTCCTCAGGCGCCGGTCCCAGCCACCCGCTCACCAGTCCCGCCACCGTGCCTCCCTAGCACTGGGGTCCCCGTCCCTTCAAGGCTTCCAAAAAGCGCTCGCCAAAAAGAGAAAAAAAAAAAAAGGGGAAAAACGCGCGACCTCCTCCGTCCTCAGGCACCGGTCTCAGGCACCCGCCCCCAGGTCTCGCAGGGAGAAACACGGGATATTCTTTGTCCTCCGGCGCCGTTCCCAGGTACCTCCTCACCGGTCCCGCCACCCTGCCTCCCCAGCAACAGGGGCCCGTCCCTCTAAGGCTTCCAAAAAGCGCTCGCCAAAAAAAAAAAAAAAAAAAAAACCGCTCCGGTTTCTCTCCACCCGCCGGGAGCCGGGGGGAGGGGCGCTCGGGTCCCGCCGGGCTGGGGCTTGTATCTTACCCCCTTCACAAGGCGCTGGGTTCTTGCAGGTGTGGATGTAGTCTGGATGTTGTCCTGTGTCCTGTGGTCTCTATTTTAGGAAGATTTTTCTTTGTTATATTTTCATAGCTCTATGTGTTTTTGGGAGGAGATTTCCACTGCTCTACTCACGCCGCCATCTTGGCTCCGCCCTCCCCAACCTGCTTTTAATACCCTCCATTGTGCTCTTCAATGATTGGATCTCTGACCTGAATTCATTCCTGAGTTCTTGGATGTCTTTCTGTACCTCCATTAGAATGTTGATGATTTTTATTTCGAACTCCCTTTCAGGAAGAGTCACGAGGTCCATATCATTTAAATCTTTCTCGGGAGCTGTATTAATAATTTTACTCTGGACAAGGTTCCTTTGGCCTTTCATGTTTGAATATGGTGCCCTCTAGTGTCCAGAAGCTCTTTTCTGGAGCTGCTCAGCCCCTGAAACAATGTCAGGGGTTGCAGGGGAGCAGTACTGGTGCCTGGGGGGAGGAAAGGGCTGTTCCCCGCCTCCCGGCTGCTGTGCCTGTCTCCACTGCCTGAGCCAGTGGGCCGGGCACACAGGTATGTTTTTGTCCCAGAGCAGCCAGATATGGATCCCTGCTTTCCACAAGTGGCCGCAATCCCAGTCTCCCCAGGAACTCCGCCTGTATTAACTTTCCAACCCGGTGGTCATGTGAGTATCATGAAAGCACCATGAAATACAGGTTTGTGCTCCCAGCACAGATCTCCTGAACTAGGTATTTAGCAGTCCCAAGCCTTTCACTCCCTCCCTGCTCCATTTTTCTTCCTCCAGCTGGTGAGCTGGGGTGGGGGAAGGGCTCGGGTTCTACGGAGCTACAGCTCTGGTATGTTACCCCGTTCGGTGAGGTCTGCTCTTTTCTCCAGGTGTGTGCAGTCTGATGCCATCCTCTTTCCTGTTGCTCTCTCAGGATTAGTTGTGCCAACTATATTTTCTAATTGTGTCCAGTTTTAGGAGGAAGCCTCTGTCTCTCCTCTCACGCCACCATCTTTAATCTCTCTCCCTCTTCTGTTTTTTTTTTAAAGAACAACTTACACTGTGTAGTATTCTACTGTATGGATATATTGTAATTCATTTAACCAATCTATTAGTAAAAAATTAGAATATATCCCTTTTTCCTGTAGAAATAATGCCACAGCAAACATGCATGTGTTTGTATGTCCTATCCTTAAGATAAATTCAAAAGATACACCTATTTAGCATTGTGATCCATACTGCCACACTGTCCTTCAGAAAAGTCCTACACTCCTAGTCACAATGTGTAAGGACTTCTAACTGTATACTGTCACCAATATTTACTTAAGTTTTCCCCTTACCCATGCTTCCTATTTCCTTTTTAAGAGCAGGTTATCATCTAGTGGGCCAGAGCTTTCAGAACTTGTAGCACAGCCAATCATGCTTCTTTTGAAGAACAGGCATTTCCTTAATGTGCTGTGTGTCATGGAGGAAAGGCTGTAGGACTCACATTTGCTCACTTCCTTCTGCAAAGAGGAAAGCTCATATTCACAAGTGTGTTAGTCATTTATTTAATATTAAATATTAATTGAACCCCAACTATCTGCCAGGCTCTGTGCCAAGTGACAGGAATATAGTAGTGAGCAAAACGGACAGTCGCTGCTGTCAGAAGTTTACATTCCAATGGATTGTTTTCTGAGGCATTCTCCTCATCTTTACCATCTGAGAGATGCAGAAAAGGTGTATCATTCTAACCTGCATGTGTTTGATTTTTGAATTCAATAATTTTTTACCCACTTGTCTTTCCTATACTTTTTAATTTGATTTTAATTCTTGGTCTTTTCCTTCTTTTTCTTTTTGATTTATCAGGGTAAATTGCATTAATCCCTTGCCATTGTAGCAGATACCAGAGCCTCTTTGTCATTGTTAACTGGGCCCTGAGTTTGTTCGGATGCTGGATGACCATGCAAAGTGGAGCTAGATTTATTGCCTGGGCTTTTAGGAGAAATAGGAAACAAGGTGCTGTGCCCCAGCTCTAGCCCTGAATTCCCATGTGGTCTCAGAGTGGCACAGATTACTTTTTCTAGGCTCCATCTCTTCACCTGTGAAATAAAGGGGCTGGACAAGACAATGTTTTTAGGTTCTTTCTAGCTCAGATGGTCTACAGTGTTAAGGATTTAAGGGCACAGAAGCAAACCCAAAACTATGTATTTAATGTTTACAATGCAAGAAGCTATGCCAGGTACTGAGTATACACAGAAAAATAAGACAAATTTAAAGGATGCATGGGCTAGTAAGGGGAAATGATGTATAAATAAAAAGTAATTTACTAGGATGGACTTTTCAATGCACAGCACTGGGACAATTAGTTATTGATATATTTTTGTAAAGGTACTATTTTCCACCATTTGCAAAAATTGAATCCATGTGAAATTAAAGATTTACATGAGGGAAACACAATTTTTAGAAGATCATATAAAGGGTTGTCTTCATAAGCTCAGGTATGGACAAATTCCTTCAGATGTAGGAAGCACAAATCATAATGGAAAAGATAGGTTTGGCTGCATTAAAATTAATTATATTTTGTCAAAGTCACCAGATAAAAAGAGGAGCATCCACACTGGGAGAAGATGTTTGCAACACACATAACTGACAAAGATTAATATCTAGAATATATAAACACATTCTAAGCAAAGTAAAAATATATCTAATAAAAGCTGGGCAAAAGACATGAATAGACATTTCACAGAAGAGGCAACAACATGAATGACCAATAGCATGTGAAAAGATGTAAAGATGTTTAACTTCATTAATAATAAGGAAATTATATATACATATATATTTTATATGTCTTACATAAATCAGGAAAATTTATATATGTAACTTATAAACTGTATGAGATGCCTTTTATATCATCAGATCAGCAAGAATTAAAAGCACCAAGTATTAGAGATGGTATGGAGTAATGCAAACTCATACAGGGTGGAGGTAATACAAAGTGGCTTAACATTTGACCAACAAGATGCCTCTACCTTACAGAGTTGAGGATATCAATACCCCATGGTTCAGCAGTTTCACTCCTGAATGTATGCCCCTGGAGATACTCTTGTAAATGTGCACTAGGAGACATGGGCAAGAATGCTCACAGCAGCATTGTTTCTTAAAACAAGGAAGTATAAACAACTTACATGTTTACAGGAGAATGGATAAATAAAGTATATTCCTATAACAGTAGAAATGAATGATCTAGAATTATAGGCATCAATGTGGGTGAATTTCACAAACATGATTTTGAGCTAAAAAAAGAAAGGAAATTACAGAAGAATATATATATATATATATATATAAGTTCAAGAGCAGACAAAACTAAAAATATATTGTTTAGGGATACAAATAAAAGCAAAAAGAAAAGAGAAAAGTAAGGGAGTAATATGCAAAATTCAGTATGGTAATTTCTCCGGGGAGGTAAGAAGAGACAATCAAGCAGGAATTCATTGAGGGGTGGGGTGGGGTCAGGCAGTGTTGGTAATGCTCCATTTCTTAAGCTAGGTGGTGGGTACAAGGCATTTATTATATTATTTTTCCTACTATGCATTTATGCATACACGCATATATGTGGTGAAGAAGGGGCAACTGATTTCCTGCATGAAGGACGCAGCAGCAAGTGAGCAGCATATGCCAGGGGCCCAGGAACCTGAAACAGACATACACCTGGGGAACTCTAGATAATTTGTCATCACTTGAGCATAAAGTGTGAGAAGAGGAATGGAGAGCAACTCCTTCAACACCCATTTGTAGAGAGTCTATGAAAAGCTGGGCATTGTGCTTCACACTAAGACACATAAATAACAGGGTTGGTGCCTGCTCTTGAGTTCAGTCTATGGAGGGACAGTGTGGTAAGTGTTCTGATGGGGAGTAGCTCAGGATGCATTGGGAATGCAGAAAAGGGGCCCATATCTGACAGGAAGGTTCCCTGGAGATGACATCTGAGGTAGGCTTTGCAGGATGAGCAGCAATAATCTTGCTGAAGACCAGAAGAAGGCTGGAATGCTGTGTTAGTAAGCAAACAGGGCATAGATCAGGGTAATGAACAACTGCTATAAACTGAATTTTGTCCCTACCCCTATATTTAAGTCTTAATCCAAAATATGACTGTATTTGGAGATAGGGCTTTAGGGAGGTAATTAAGGTTAAATGAGGTCTTTAGGGTGGGCCTTAATCTAATATGACTGGTGTCTTTATAATAAGAAGAGGGGACACCACTGATTCATGCACACAGAGAAGAGGCCAGGTGAGGCCCTATCTCCAAATACAGTCACATTCTGAGGCACTGGGATTTAGGGCTTCAACATAACAATTTGGGGGGAATACAGTTCAGCTCACTACAGGCAAGGAGCAGAGTTAGGATGCTATTTGAAATAATGCAAGCAAGAGATCTTGAAGGCATGAACCAAGGCAGTGGTATTCTGGTTTTGGAGGTAGGCACAAATTCAAGAGCTATTACATGGGAAACAGTTAACAGGACTTACAGATCTATTAAATGAGGTAGTTATGAGAGAGGAAGACTTCCAACAAAGGATATCTCAGAGATAGAACACAGCCAAAGCAAGAAGTTAGGAGGCAAAATGCTTGGATGCTTTGCTATTTGGGATCCTTTGGCATTGTAGTTGGGCAGAGAGTAAGCCTTCTTACTGGGGAATATGCAGGAAGGTGGGAATGGGGTGGGAGGAACGAAGGGCAGCAGAGGGCTCACTTAAGTATGGATCAACAATGAGGCACTGAGAATCAAGTTGTGATCTGGGCCCCATTAGCCTAAATTTATCTTTTTATCTTAACTCCCTTTGGCTTGTCACTCATAAGAAATGTTATGTTCTGAATGTTGAAAACGTGGTATATTTCAGTTTCAACTTAACGTATATTTAGTGAGCACCTACTACATTGTTGGTCTCTGTCAGGTCCTGGAGTTACAAAATGAACATTAACTAGCATTTGTTGAATTTCCATTATGAATGTGCATCAGAATCATCTATGGGACATGCCCATACTCCCCTCTGGAAAATTTGATTTAGTAGGTAGGGCCCATAAACCTACATTAAAACACAGTAAAACTCGGTAGGGGATTCTGTTACACAGCCAGGATGAAAAATTACTGATGAGTCCAGCCTTGTTAGGCACTTTTGTGTATATCTTATTTAATTCTCACAATCACACTACCATACATGTATCATTCCCTGAGCTCATATACTGGTGGAGAAATACATGTGCATAGGTAATCATGGGAATTTGAGTAAGGAAAAGATCACTTTGAGAAATACATCCATTTATTTAACTTCTATCTAACTCTTTAGTAAGTGTAAGCACTGGACTAGGTTTGAGAGTCACAAAGATGAAAAGAACACAGTGTTACCACCCAGAAGCTCCAGCAGTCAGGAGACCATGGGGATAAAAATCTCAAATTATAATGCTGAACTGAACTCCATTCTAACAGAGTCATGTCCAACAGGTGACAGAACAACCAGAGCACTAGGAAGTCATGTCACTGTGATGGGGAAGTACCTGAGGAGATTCCATTTAAGCCAAATTTTAAATAATGAATTGGAGCTTACCAGGCATGCAAAGGCAGGAGGCCCATTGAGGCAGAGGAAACATCCTGTACCAGGATGGGACTGAGAGAGCTGAAGCAATGGACAAAATTCCTTTGTGGATGGATGAACTCATCTAGAATAGAAACACGGGCGGCAAAGAAAGTAGGAAAGGTTAGCAGGTGCTGGGTATTGAAGGGACCTTATCTATGAAATTAAGAAATTTGGAGTTTATCCTACCAATCTGTGGTTTTCAAATATACTCAGTGGAAATGAGTGAGTACTTAGAGTCCTCCAGTGGGTCATTTGGGCGTGGGGAGTGGGACAAGGTGGGTAGGACTTGCAGTCTCCCGCCCATTTCAACCATATCCACTTGCTTTAATTCATTTAATGGTGGGCATTGTGGAAGACTATTGATTTTAGACAAAGGGATAAGTCAAATGCAAAAGCCATAGCTTTAGGTGATGATAAACCATTGAAGAATTTTAAGCAGGAGGGCGCTATGAATTTCCAAGTTTCCTTTGGTTTGGCAATTGGATACTGACTTTACTGAAGACAGTTGAGGGTGCTGGATAGGGAGTTGAGCATGGAACGCAGTAGATAGTGGGATGAATGGGGGGAGAAAATGTGGAGACCCTGCTTTTAAGAGCCTTACGTAGAAAGTAACGCAGGGATATTTGACAGCTGCCAAAGGGTAATTTACGTAACTCACAAATCTCCCTTCTTTGCTGATTCCCCATCCACATGGTCATGTGGGTAAGGCTTCTGGAAGCCCTATTTGTACTGGCTGCCTACTTGACTGTAGCTGATTGGCCCTTGATGGGGTACATCATCCAAGATGGGCCAATACTTACCCCAAGAAATTTAGAATTTGGGCCAAGAAAGAGAACTCATTCTCTCCAGTGGGTTGGTTAATCTTGGGAGGGGGGCTTGGAGAGTCAGGTTTTGTGAGCTGCAGGTATGCAGAAAAACAAAGCACATGTGTGGAAGGGACAAAGCAGAGGAGGCAGGTTTTATAGTGAAAAAGCAAACCTGGACCGACTCCATTTTGTTCTGTGCCCTCCAACTTCAGTAACTATGTCCCCGACCCAGCTCCATTCCTGCTCAATCCATGCCCGGCAACCTGCGCAACAGGGCCCTGACCCTTCCCCAGCCAATCGGCTAAAGCCACGACCATCACCCCGCCAACTGCCCCTAGACCCCTATAAAACCTTTGTGCTTTTGAAACGCTCTCTCTCCCGCATCTCACCGCTGCATCAGTGTAGATAGTATATTGAGCTTGAGCTAGCTTGAAAAAAGGTTCTTTGCTTTTGCACCAGACTCAGCTCCCTGGCAGTCTTTGGGGATCACGAATTCTGGACATAACAATAGGCCCTGGTTCCAAATCCTTCTCAAGGTCGTTGGAAAGTCTGCCATCCGGACTTGGGGTGAAACCATCCTATCTTATCACAAACTCTTTATTTTTGCCTTACTCAAACAATGTCTCCTACACACACACACACTCACAAATCTTTTCTGATACAGAGGGTGTAAACTTTTCTTTTTCTTTTCTTTGAATAGAAAAAAAAGTCAATTAAGAGAAAGGTTGGAGAGGATACAGAGAAAGAGTATAATTGTAGAGCCAGTTCAGAGGAGAATGGAAAGGATGAGGTCTAGAGCACATGAAAGAGGTACACTTTCCTCTGAGATAGAGGTAAGAAACATGGAAGATGGGAATGCAGATGACTATGTGGGTCAGGGCTAGGAAGAGTGTTTCCACCTGATGATTCTAATTCTCATAGTAAAAAGTCAACACTTTCTACAAATCATGAGAGGGGTGGGCCACAGCTTGGGTGGCAAAATTTGGGAAAAGTCATTGTGACAGTGGGCTGGGGATCTGGCCACAGATAAACAAGACAAAGATAGCTGAAAATCCTGCACATGTAGTGTCTGTCCCTTGTATCACTGAATGCAGTGATGCAGTCTCAGACCTAAAAGACTTTAAAATACACATTGGATCACATGGCATTACCCTGCTTCCATTTTTCCAATGGCTCCCATTACTTTAAGATCAAATTATCTCCAGCAATGGAACACAAAGGAAACATTTGAATTAATCTGTGCTGGCTGTGTGAAGTTGCCAAGGAAGGACCTAGGGAGAGTTCTGGCAGCATTGTAAAGGGAATTGTTGAAGTGGAGGAAAGCAAGACAGGTGGATACAAACATGGAAGATAAAGAGTCCTGAGGTGGAGTTGGGGGTGTCAGTAAATATGTGGAAATTGTTAGGCTGGAGGAAGGAAAAACAAGGACATGCAAACAGAACAGAGAGATGCCATGGGGGGAGAACAGACCAGACCCCAAGGTCCGTGCCTTATATGGAAAGGGGACAGCTCTTCCTGAATTCCATCCTTCTGATGTGCCAACTAAGACCCGGATGTCAGCCTGCTCCCTCTTGGAAGGAAAAAAAGTTTCTAGTTGTCTATTATGTCACCTTTAGCCAATCATACCTCTCCACACCCTCTAGGATAGCTTGCCCACTCCTCCCCCTCCTAATCCCTTATAAGTCCCCACCTCCCTGACCGGGTGTGACTTCCCCGGCCTGTAATACCCAGACCACAGAACATCACCCAGGAGTTGCACTCAAATAAACTACCTGGCCCTTTGTTGCCTCTCTTCGCCTGCTTATTTTGGCTAAAATTTCTTACATTTGGTGCCGAAATCCCAGGAAGGAGCGTGAGCGCGGGGCACCAACCAGCCACCGGTGGCCCCGACCCCTCCTTCCCCAACCCAGGACCTCAGCCTGCTCTCCGCTGCATGGACTATTTTCTGGTGAGTCCCTCAGTTTCCCCCAGTCTGTTTCCCTAACTCCATTTCACCTAGTCCATTAGAAATTGTACTTATGTCCAGGTGGGGCATCCAGCCCACCCTCTGCACACATCCGGCCCACCCCTGGCCCTGTGGTGGGGGAGATGTCTCTCATCCAGGCTCCCAGGACGTCTCCCGTGACTTGGCGCACTTGGGATGCTGGGCGCTCCTCTCAGCGGGATTAGTTTGGAAGTGGCGCAGACATGGGGAACCAGCCCTCAAAAGCAGAGGCTCAGACCCCATGGTGGTGTCTCATTTCTAATTTGGCTACTATATATTTGTCCAGGGAAATTCACAAATAGAAGCTAGTCTTTCTTTGCTCTGAGGCTGGGCCTCAGTATCCCTTGGACAATCAATCTCACTGGCCCCCTGAGGGAAGTTTCAATTTTAGCCTCCTCACCAACTTGGTTAATTATTGCCACTGGAGCGGAGAGTAGAATGAAATCCCATATGTGTAGGCTTTTTGGACTTTGTGCTCCCACCCAGACCTTTATGTTAAGTGTTCAATGACTCAGGTTCTCTTGGCCTGATCTCCAGTTAAAGATTGTCAGCCTCTTACTCTGCTCAGTCCTTTTTCCTCTTCAGATCCACCAGAAGACCTCAGTCGCTCACCTCCCTCAACTAGCGATCCCCTCCCCCTCTCTCTACCACCATCTTTAAGTCCTTTGTCTTCACACGTGTCGCCGCCATCTTAAAGTCCTACATTCTCAACCATGCCGTTGTCCTGCTCTCCTCTTCCAGTGGCTGCACCACCCCCTCCGCCTCTCCTTCCACCTTCACCGCCCTCTTCCCCAACCAGAACATGCCCCTCCTGCCCTCTGGTTCCAGAAGCCATGACAAGAAGCTGAGGAGAGGGAAGGCAATTAGATATCAGTAACTCCAGTCTTTATATTGGTTTGTCTGTCTGTGTATATGTTTTTGTGGGAGGGGTGTTGCTGACTGTAGTCGTGTCTCAGTTTATATGTTTGTGTGTCTAGGTGTACGGATGAAAAATATTTTCCTACCTCCGGATAGTATTAATAAAAATTGATTTAAAAACAAGCGCTTGTGAAAATTGGGCCTTCTAAAACTTCCAGAAAATTTGATAAAAAATGTTAAGCATTAATGCTAATTTGGGTCTGGCTGAGGCGGGCATGTCCTTGTGGTTATCAGCTGCCTAAGTTTACCTAAGGTCATTTAAGTCAATGTTATCTGCTAAATCTTTTAAGAATAAAATGCTTAAAGGCTTGGCTTTGTCTAGTGTTCAGTAAAGGTCTTGTAAATAATCTAGCATAGTGTTACAAATGAGTGTGGCAAGTGAACACCTTTTTAATTGTGTGTTACAGTGTGTATACCTATCTACAGCCTAGAAATCTTTGTGGTAACCTAAAACCTTAAAGTTTTGCTAAGTTAAAAAGATATACTTTGTGCTTAGTGAGAGATTGTGTTGTAAAGCTCATAGTTAACAGAAATTACAAAATGTTCATAAATTTGTCAATCCAAAGAATGCTAGTGTAACAGTTTATAATAGCCTACTTCTCAGTGTTCACTAAACATTAAGGTACCTAATGGTTTAAAGTTCTAATTAAAACTACTTAAAGTAATAAGGAAAACACTTCTGCATGCTAAAGAATGTGTCTTTTGATAAAAGAAAGTAACTTTATTCTAAAGTACAGCTGTTTATTTAGTAAGAGAAATCTAAATGTAAAAAGGCTGTAGAAAGTTTGTAGAAGAATTTAATATGGTCATGCTATATAAAATTAAAGCAAATGAGTCTCGGTATAAAGTACACAGCAAAATTAGAATTTTGTTCTCAGTTAAAAAGACAAAGTTTTTTAAATTGTTAGTCTGCTCTTAATATTGAAAAATTGCAAAAAGTTCTCTAATTGTTTTATCAAAGCAGTTTCTCATGGTTAAAGTCTCAATGAGTTGTCAGAGTATTTAAAAAAATGAGATCTTAATATTAAAAGGACTAAAAGCTAAAGTTTGCTAACAACTGTGTAACCTTCTTTATTTGCCTTTAAGGTATTTTGTTGTCATTCTGGTTAAATAGATAAGTACTGCTTCATAGCAAACTATAATCCTATTTAAGCAAGTGCCTTAAAACTTTTAATAGCTTCCCAAAATCAAATTCAAAAAGGTGCTTTTACCTCTAGTTAACTCTGATATTTTCCAGAGGGCCCCTGGAACATGTCAGAGGGACTTTTTCTCATTGGAGAAAGTATTTGGCTAATTTAGCTTATTTATCTGATATATAATTACCTGCTTAATTGTCTAGAAAGCACTGTCAAAAAGAATAATGCTAAACTTTGTTACTAAATGTTTTGTGTTACAGAAATATCAGAATTTCCTTATGTCAACTGTCTTATAGTAAGCTCTTATCAAATCTTTAACCATTGTCATTTGTAAGTCTTTTATTATTTATAGTCACTGTTTTATTATTCTTAAGCTAGTAAAGAACTAGATTTCAGCAGAACAGGTATTAGTTACATAGGATTAAGTAAACTAAGGAAGATGGTTTTGTGGCTTTTTGTTTCAAATTTGTTGATAAAATGTTTTAAGCTTTTTCTCTTAAGCTGACAACAGTTTAGTAAATGACTGCCTTTATAAGCAGAATTGAAACTTTATCTTTCTACCTGATCCCTCCAGAATTTAAAAACTCTCCGTGACTATTTTGCACAAGTTCAATATTTTTTTTTATTTTATTTTTTATTTTTATTTTTATTTGCACAAGTTCAATAAGAATCTGCTTTCCTTGTAAGAGGACCAATTAAAAACACTGGTTATATTACCAAGGCTTTGACTGGAACGTCATACCTGAGAGAGATGTGTGTAAACTCAGATATGAACAGACAGCTTTAAGGAACCAAGATTGACTTTGTAAAGCCAACAAAGCCCCTTAAAAGAACTGGCCTGGTACCTTGCTTACAGAGTTCCCAGCAGCCTTACTAGGTGAGTAAGGAAGGTCACTGCCTGGCAGGTACAGGAACCTCAAGAATTTCTTGAGAACCTCAGAGAAGAGAGGAATTCACCCAAATATACAGGTACTACAGGCACAACCTGATGGCAAGTCTGGCTTGGCTTTCTGGCCTCAAGAAGGCTTTAAAAGTCCAATCTGAAATTCCTTATAAAAAGTTCCAGCAAAGCATATTTAAAAGAGCCTATGTAGGCAAAAACCTCTTAGACATAAACATGAGTGACCTCTTCTTGAACATATCTCCCCGGGCAAGAAAAACAACAGCAAAAATGAGCAAGTGGGACTACATTAAGCTGAAAAGCTTCTGTACAGTGAAAGACACCATCAATAGAACAAAAAGGAACTATACAGTATGGGAGAATATATTTGAAAATGACAGATCCGATAAAGGCTTGACGTCCAGAATATATAAAGAACGCACACGCCTCAACAAACAAAAAACAAATAACCCAATTAAAAAATGGGCAGAGGAACTGAACAGACAGTTCTCCAAAAAAGAAATACAATGGCCAAGAGACACATGAAAAGATGCTCCACATCGCTAATTATCAGAGAAATGCAAATTAAAACTACAATGAGGTATCACCTCACACCAGTAAGGATAGCTGCCATCCAAAAGACAAACAACAACAAATGTTGGCGAGGCTGTGGAGAAAGGGGAACCCTCCTACACTGCTGGTGGGAATGTAAATTAGTTCAGCCATTGTGGAAAGCAGTATGGAGGTTCATCAAAATGCTCAAAACAGACCTACCATTTGACCCAGGAATTCCACTCCTAGGAATTTACCCTAAGAACGCAGCAATCAAGTTTGAGAAAGACAGATGCACCCCTATGTTTATCGCAGCACTATTTACAATAGCCAAGAATTGGAAGCAACCTAAATGTCCATCAGTAGATGAATGGATAAACAATATGTGGTACATATACACAATGGAATACTACTCAGCCATAAGAAGTGGAAAAATCCAACCATTTGCAGCAACATGGATGGAGCTGGAGAGTATTATGCTCAGTGAAATAAGCCAAGCGGAGAAAGAGAAATACCAAATGATTTCACTCATCTGAGGAGTATAGGAACAAAGGAAAGACTGAAGGAACAAAACAGCAGCGGAATTACAGAACCCAAAAATGGACTAACAGGTACCAAAGGGAAAGGAACTGGGGAGGATGGGTGGGCAGGGAGGGATAAGGGGGGTGGAAGAAGAAGGGGGCTATTAAGATTAGCATGCATGGGGGGGAGGGAGAAAGGGGAGGGTGGGCTGCACAACACAGAGAGGACAAGTAGTGACTCTACAACATTTTGCTAAGCTGATGGACAGTAACCGTAATGTGGTTGTTAGGGGGGACCTGATATAGGGGAGAGCATAGTAAACATAGTATTCTTCATGTAAGTGTAGATTAAAAATTAAAAAAAAAAAAAAAAAAGAAAGAAAGAAAGAAAAGGGGGATTACTCCTTGATAGGATAAAACTATTGGTAAATCAAAGATCAACGCATGTTTTAAATATCCTTAATGTTGATCACTTAAAGGGTGTCAGATGATCAGCTATGGAGGTACTCTTTTCTGATAATATTCCTTTCTCTTAATTAAAAAAAAAAAAAAAAGCAGTTACTGTGTGCTGACCTCCAATGAGTTCTGCACAGTGGTATAGAGGGCATGTCAAAGTGTGGGCAAAGGGTCTGTTTGTTTCTATGCAGAAGATCAAGGCCTAGCTTGGATACCCAGAAAATGAACTAAGATACGATATGAGGAGGAGCTTCCGGCATCAGCACTCTCTGGAGGACTTGTGCCGGGGAATGATCATCAAAAAGCCTCCACAGGGATCCAGACAATGCTGCGGTTGTGGCTGCATCCAGCCCACTGTCTCCTGGACTTGCCATAGGAATGAGGAGGGAGATATCTAGGCTGGCATGTGCATACAGTGAGACAACGAATTTGACCGGATCTGTACTGTTGGAACTCAACCAGGAGTTGGGAGGGGTGCAAGTTGTAGCACTCCAAAATCTCATGACTATAGACTATCTATGGTTAAAAGAACATATGGGATGTGAACAGATCCCAGAAATGGGCTGCTTTAATTTGTCTGATGGTTCAAGTACAGTTGGACAATATCCATCATATCATAGATAAATTTTCACAAATGCCTAGGGTGCCTAAATGGTTTTCTTGGCTTCACTGGAGATGGATGGTAATTATAGATTTGCTTTGTTTATGTCACCGTATTCCTATTTTGTTAATATGTGTGTGCAAATTAGTTAGTAGTTTAAAACCCATACATACTTAAGGTACTATACAAGAAGATATGTCAAAGAAATAATCAATCCTCCCATGTTTCCTTCATATGCTACATCTATAGCTTTTCTTCTTCCTTCCTAATTACAACCCTTAAATAGAATTCGTGCCTCTTAAATAGAATTTACCGAGTATCATAATTCCTCCAGGTGGTAAAGATACCTCGAGACAAGTGCTGGGCATAGAAGCCACAGGGCATAAATCTGCAAAGAAGTAAAAAGCTAACCTTTGCAAACAATATGGCTTCTCTCTCACTTACCAACTTTACATTTCCCTGTATGGCCCCGGAAGATGACTGGTTAGCCAGAGACGGGTAAGATTCCTCAAGGGAGGAACAACCTAAGACAGGCACAGTCATAGGGGGGCCATCAGGTGAGAATTTGGGGATCAACAGAGGTGAGGCTCAGAACCTCATCCCCCCTGCTTTGAGAGAAATCTTCTGCATCCGTGGATGTCTTGCTGCCCTTGTCTAGCCTGGATTAATACTTAGTCCATAGGCACACACCTGATCATCTACATTTGCCCTCTTACAGCACTAAACTATGTTTTCTACCTTTATCTTGCACCTACCTACCACTTCAGCATTTTATTAAAAATAAAAATAATAATAATAATAGGAGAAATGTGGGATCAACATATAAATCAAGTACAAAAATCAAACAAATATTCATATTTGACCTGATTGTTTATAGGTCATAATGCATGATCAAAACCGAAAGTTTCTGTGATGAATGCCCTTGTACTGTTCACCATGTAAGAATTTATTCACTATGTAAGAATTCGTTCACCATGTAAGAACTTGTTCGTTATGCTTCAGAACATTGGAGACTGACGAGAATTACGCTTGAGATGGATTAATGATTGTACATTGAGCGTTGACCCCCCTATACTGAATTTTATTGTTGTTAACAACCATTTGATCAATAAATATGAGATGCCCTCTCAAAAAAAAAAATAAATAAAAATAAAAAAATAAAAGAGCCTATGTAATCAATTGCTCTTCTTGCTGTTCTTATGCAAATAATCAAGCCAACTGTTAATTATTTTCTTAATCTGGCTACTTCTAATAAAAATGAGGGTGATTTTAGGAAAATGTATTGTTTCAATAATGCAGTCTTATCTATACTAAATTCCAATAGTAGTCATTGAGATATAAACTCGATCCAGAATTCCAGTCCCCCATAATGGCCTGTCTAATGCCCCTACTGGGCCCCTTAATAACAGTTTGTGGTTTACTCTTAGTTGCCCCTTGTGTCCTTAGGTTCCTCCAACAGAGGCTAACCCAGATGACCCGGGTTGCCACCAACCAGATGTTACTTGACTGTTATGCACCTCTTTCCACTGAACCCCCTCCTTCGGCCTAATACCAGCCTCAAACCCCCACGATGCCCTTTGTCAGCCGGAAGTAGCCAGATTGAGTCATCGCCCATTATGACCAAAAGGCTGGAATGTTAGGCTGGAAGAAGGAAAAACAAGGACATGCAAACAGAACAGAGAGATGCCATAAGGGGAGAACAGACCAGACCCCAAGGTCCGTGCCTTATATGGAAAGGGGACAGCTCTTCCTGAATTCCATCCTTCTGATGAGCCAACTAAGACCAGGATGTCAGCCTCCTCCCTCTTGGAAGGAAAAAAAGTTTCTAGTTGTCTATTATGTCACCTTTAGCCAATCATACCTCTCCACGCCCTCTAGGATAGCTTGCCCACTCCTCCCCCTCCTAATCCCTTATAAGCCCCCACCTCCCTGACCGGGTGTGACTTCCCTGGCCTGTAGTACCCAGACCACAGAACATCACCTGGGAGTTGCACTCAAATAAACTACCTGGCCCTTTGTTGCCTCTCTTCACCTGCTTATTTCGGCTAAAATTTGTCTTACAGGAATGAGACAGTAGGAGACCTTGAGACTTGAGTTGGTGCATGCACTGTTCTGGGTGAGACAAGGTTTCAGGTGGGAACATTTAAGGACTGTCTGAAATGACATATTTTGAGACAAAGAGATAAACTTTCTTCTCTTTCTGTGAATGGCATCACCTCCTATCAGTCACCCAAACCTGAAATCTGGGTTGGTCCTTTTTGGTCTTTTTTCCCTCCGCCACATTCAGTTAGCCATCAGATCCTTCCAATTGTATTTCCTAAACATCTATTCATTTCAAGGGCTTTGGTTGAAAACCTTGAGGTTGCTTATAGCAATTGGTCTCAATCCTGACAAGTCCCACCCCTTTGCCCCATGTCCTTTAAAATTCAAATCAGATCATGTTTCTCCCTGGCTTAAATTCCTCCAATGGCATCCCGTTACTTTGAGATATAAATTCCTTAGTAGGGCAGACAAGCTCCTTTGTATCTTGTCACTGTTTACCTCTGTACTTTAGTCACAAAGTTCCCTGTGACTAAAGGTCCTTGGAAAGACCTTACTCATCTCTTGGATCTTACTCTTTCAATATTTCTCATATCGGTAGAGATGTGAAGACTCTTATTTTCTTCCCAGGAGGAATAACTGTCAGAGTATGAGTTGAGTATGAGTAGCTCCCTCTGTATATTCCTGGCTCAGAACTTACCACATGCTTCCCCCTCTAGCTTGAGAGCTCTAGACAGGAAACACTTTATTCCACCTGCAAACTGCAGAGCCCACTGTGGGGTCTGGCCAGAGTACATGTTTAATGAAGAATGAATGAATGCTGATGGTAGGAGTTGGAGTGGAGGGTTATGAGTCAGAGGCCAAAGTCCTGGATGAATGTGAATGTTTACTAGTTGTGTTTTGTGCAGTCTGGTTTTCAACACCATCTTTTAGGGAAATATCCTTGACTACTAGACAGCTATCCTGCAGCCCTCATCCTGTACAAATGATTGAGTGATCTCACCCTCCTTTTGGCTTGCCAGGGACCTGTGTGACCTGTCATGGGCTGGGTTAATCTGATTTTCTCTTGAGATAAGGGAATTGGGAAACAGATTAAAGTGATAAACTCCAGGCACATATGTTGAAAGGAAACATCAAGAACTGTCAAGAAATATAGAGAAGTTGCAAAGTCGCCCTGAAACTTATTTTTATGACTTGGGCAATGTTTTCTAACATTTGAAAGGGTTACCAACATTTTTTTTTTTTACCAACATTTTAAAGTTGGAGATTTCACATTAAAATCTGGTTCTTTGGCTTCTCTTGTGAAATCTGAAGGTATGATATGACAAAAACTGACTCTCGCTGAGCAGTACTCAGAGCACATTGCCTTCACTATGGCTGCCAGCTGTCCATAATGCTTACATCTGGCCAGCTTCTTTCATTTACCTTATCTGCTTGGCCCCTGTAGCTATCTGACAACCAACTTCTTGAAAGAACCAGTAGAAATGAGGGATTATATACCACCTTGGTTCACAGGGGAACAGAACCCATAAGAGAACAGAGAGGAAACTTGGTGGGAGTAGGTAGGTAGGTGAGAAATAGAGAGGATACAGCTGCCAAGAGAGGGGAAACCAGTTTCCAGAGATGCCTGGATTTCTAGGCTTCTCTGTTCCAGTACCTGCCCACAGTTACCCTCATCATAGCTCCCTTTTCTTGAGATAATTTGCAGTGCAATTAGCCAGGCTAATGCAGGGAGTTACTGGGAAATTGGTGGATAGTAGCAATGAGAAAAGTGAGACTGTGGTATAGCTAGATGGCATTAACCTCAAACAAGAAGAAATTCTTGCAGGAAGGTGGAATGTAAATTCTAAGTTGCTGTAAAGAGTTAAGACCACCTGTCTTGCCTTTGCAACTATGTATCCTGGCCCAGAAGGATCATGGAGGGGGTACCTCTGCTGAAGAGGATGTATAGTCAAAAGTATCCTCAGAGGAAATCAGAAGCATTCTGGGAAGGGCTGTGGCTCTGCAGGGTTCCAGGTCTGGAGGAAGGGATTGGGAAGTCTGGGAAGAACTTTGTTAGAGTTAATGTTTGTCATTATAACCTTTAATAGTGTACTGTGCCTGGTAGTTAACTTTCACCGTGTATTGAAAAGAAAGGTCTGTATTCCAGTAATCAGAGAGGGCTTCCTGAAAGAGGTGACATTTGAATTGCATTTTTAAAGAGATTAAATGGAAATGCTTTACAGGCTGTCTGAGAAGAGTCACAACTGCAAAGGCTAAACTCTAAAGGGGAGTAGGCAGTTTGCTGTTAGAGTTTGGTGTCAGTGGGGTTGTGTTTTGCCTGAGTCACCTAGCAAGTTATTTTTATACCTTGAAGTTAAGTTTAATAATAATAATATTGTATTTCTTCTATTCTAAGACTCACTGTTCTCACCCAACCCCACTTTTAATATTTCTTAATTTAGGACATATCTTACAATTGAAACCCCAAAATGTTTGCTTTACCACAGGGCAAAAATAAAAATTGTGACAGTGTTACCACTAATTGGGTACATGTAAATTTAACCATCCACAGAAAGATGTCCATTTGATAATTAGCTCAGTTGAGTTATTTGCACTGATGTTGCCATGCAGATGAATTTTATTTTGAATCCTGAAGTGTCACTTTTGGTGTCTCCAAAAGGTTACCCTGTGTTGAAACACTTAAATAAGTTCTTGATATACAGATTAGTTGTCATGTACCAGGAACACAATTAAATGTAGAAATGGCCAACTCTCTAAATTTGATGTAGAAGTTACAAATCTACAAGAGGTTGGTTTGACCAACTAAGTGTCTGAGGACATGGAACGTTTAACTGATGATAGTTTCCAGTTATTAAGAGAAGCTGTGTAGAGTTCAGGGATATACATTTCAATTCAAAGAAGCAGCCAAGCTTATACCAAAGAAGAAACATAATAACGTTTGTGTATTCTTTGAAATGTCTCAAATTTATACTGTTAGTTTCTAAAGGTGCTGAAAAGATCAAAATATAACCACAAGTTATGAAAAATGGCATGGCCTCATGCTATAGTTGGCCAGCTGGTCAAAGATTTATTATGTAAGACTTTAGACAGTGGAAGTGAGAAGGTTTAACCTTAACCTTTGATTATACTACTGAAGAAGAAATAGGTACAGTTACGATGATAGCTAACATTTGCTAAATGATTACTATGTGGTTCTGTGTTAAGTGCCTTTTGAGTTCTTACCTATTTCAACCTCCGGGCAACTCTACCAGATCAGTGGTGTTATCTTCATTTTATAGTGAAAAAGCTTGGAGGTAAACGCAGGAAGTTTGCCTCCAGACTCCCACGTAGAGCCATTATGCTGTTAGAAAGCCCTTACCTGTGCATTTTTTTTTTTATGGATACGCCTATGCTTTTTAGGCTGGGTTAAAAAGTATACATTTAAATATAAGATGTCCATCATAGCTTTTACACTTAATGTCATTTTAGAATCAGAAGTATAGTAAATACCTGTGTTGTAGGATTAGTGTGAGGATCGGATGCTGAGTATCTTGCAGTGCTCCTAGAAAAACTGGATCAGAGGGCAGGTATTGCAAGCTGGCGTTAATTTGCCTGATTTTCAGAATCCTATCATTCTACAGCTGGCGACAGTTACTGAGAGAAATGTATCAGTAAGGAAGGAAAGTCTGTGGTTTTGAGAGCGGTTCCTCCCCACGAAACGCCCACATACCTGTCTAAATCCTGATCTTTCGATGCCCACCCAAATGCTAGCTAGCTCCTACGGGAAATAGTCTCGTTATAAGAAAAGATAAACGTGGGAGATATTTCCAAATTATTAATCCCTCAATAAGTGAGGGATTGATTTTATCATTAAAGCTACCCTGGCTTTTCTCCTGGCCAAAGTTTCTCTAAACTGAAAGGAAGCAGCGTTTAGCCTCTCTCTTCTTTTCATAATTTCTACTCCTAATCTCTTCAGATTTCTGCGAAAGCTGCCTTAAAAAGCAACTGTCTTTCCTCAGACCTGCAGGCGTCGGCTCCTCCGCGTTGGCAGCTCTGCAAGGTGGGGTTGGAGAAGCCGAAGAGAAGGCGGGGGCTCGGAGGACTGGGCGGTGCTCGGGCACGTGACTTCCTTCCAAAGGAGCCTCGGCTGCCGGCCCCCCAGCAACCGGTGCGTCCCGCCTAACGACGTCCGCGTATCCTGGTTGGCCCTCAGGGACACTTGTGGCAAGGTACCCACGGTCGCGCTGCTCATTGGCTAACGCTACCGCCGCTCAGGCGCGTTGCCCGAGCGCCCGCAGGCGGTGCTACCGGAAGCCCCTCCCATTGGCCTCCGGGTTCCTGGCTGGCTGGCGGAGGCCGTCAGTCCCGGACCTTTTCCTTGAGGCCGGTTTCTGCTGGGGGCGGGAGGAAGAGGGGCCGGACTGGGGCCTGACGTGCAGTCGCTGCCGTCGCGGTCTTCGCGGCTATTATGATCAGCGGGCGACGCGCCCTCAGCAGCTACGCCCAGCGCTAGTCGTGCCCGTTTGCTCGCCGTAGCCGTAGCCGTGTGGGTCTCCAGTGCAGCCGCTTCCGCGACTCCCCCGGCTCTTCTAGTGCAGCTTGCAAGGCGAGGCGGAGGCAGGATGAAGATGACGGTGGATTTCGAGGAGTGTCTGAAGGACTCGCCCCGCTTCAGGTAACCGGAGAGGCTGCTCCGCGCCGGGCCGGCGTTACCCCGGAGCTGCCTTCCCCAGCTATGGGGGCAAGAAATCCCGCCCGCAGAACGCGCGGAGGGCCCCGCAGTCCGCGCCTTCCGACGAGGCGAGTGGCAGCTGCCGCCTCTCCCGACCCGGAGAGAACACTGCAACCCCGACCGACCCTCGCTGAGGCCCGAGGCCAGGCCGGGCCGGGAGGGAGATGTCGCCTTCTCATCCCCCATCTTCTGCCTCTGCCCGGGGCGAAGCGCCCAGAGGCCAGGCGCACACCCGCTCCACGGAACTGGGGTGCAGCCGCGTCCCCAAAGACTCGTGCCCTTTGCGGGCGCGCGCGCTCGTCCTGTTCCTCTTGCTGCTCATCCTTTCCCCTTCCGCCCCTTCGTTTCCACCCTCACCCTGCCCCCGCTTTGAGGGAGCTCTCAGCGCACCCTCTGGTAGTACTATTTAGTTCCTCTTTGCGCTTTTCCGGCCCCCTAACCCCGGGGTGGAAGCGGTGGGGGGCGAACTGAGACCGGCTTCTGCTGCTTGCGTGTCCCCTGCCCAGAGGCGCTCTCAGGAAGGCGCTGGCGGTAGGTTTGCACTGGAGTCGGTGTGGGAGTGTTTAGACCAGCTGCGTTCTGTCGACCTTGATCCGAGACCCTGCATTTCTTTCCACTTAAGCTCTTTGAAGGGGGCACCGCTGTCGAGAGGTACTAGGCTGAGGACTAGGAGAAACACTGCATTTCTGTTTTGAGAACGGAAGTGGGAGGGCCCTGAAGATTGCGTTTATGTTCCTCTTCCAGCAGCGTCAGCCTGGGAGGGCCCGGATCACAGTTGGATGCTCCCAGAGAATCTGTCACACAAACTGACGTGGTGGCACTTTGATTCACAGGGGCTGGCCTCCCTCCCATGTGAGGCGTTAGGCCTGAGGGTGTCCACAATACTTTTTACATTTCGGGCATCCTAGGAAACTCCTGGATTGTTTTGGAGAATGCAGCTTTGCTAGGTTTTATTTTACAGTGCATTTACAGGGCTGTCTTTAGGCCTTGAAAAAAGAATACCTTAAAACTTCCGTTAGATTAGTGACATTTCTTGAAAGCTTGCCCTGATCATTGGGTGTGTGTGTGTGGCTGATCTTTAGGCCAAGCCTGAGTTGTAAATTCTTGTGTCCTCCTTGGGAACTAACTGTTGTCAGCTTTGTCACTTGTTAATTTGAATCCTCATTCTGTTTTAAATGAAAAGCAAAGATACGAATTGTAAACCTGAAGAACTACTTCTTAGAGAAAATTTAAGGGCATTTTGTGGTTTTTGCTTTTTTTTTGGTGTTAACTTGGAGCTTAGGGCTATTGTGAAAAGATGCACCTGATTTGATTGCTGTTGGAAGTTTTTGCAGTTTTCTGTGTTCTGCCTGAATTGAAGGACTCAAAGGAGACACAAATGGATTGTCTAGGCAGTTTTGCAGGTTAGGTCCTAGAACTGTGTGGCAAAAGAAGTAATTTTTAAAGTGTACTTTAGAAAGTTATGCCTTTTGTGAATTTTATTAATGTGACTCAGCTATTTTTTAATGAAGTAACAGCATTTTTTCCCTAGAAAATGTGGCTTGTTCTCCATTTGCTTCACATTTTCAGTCTGATTAAAAAAAAAACAAGTTGAGAGAAGTGATAGGGAAGTATTTCTAATGACTCGTGTTGGTCACAAACCATGTGATGTCTTTGTTTTTGAAATAAAGGAATCATTGAATATAAAATAAGAGGGAAATATAGTGATTAAGTTGTATGGAATATTACAGTGAACTTCTGTTTAACTTGGAATATAATATCTGTTCTATTTTAATTGTTAGAGGTTTTCAAGAGTTGTTTCCTGTATTCCAGTATTGTTGGTTGCAAAGTGGGGGGAGAAACCAAGATTCAGGGAACTCTAATATCTTGTATTCATTTTTGGAACTAGCTTAGATTACAGTAGAGGACAGTATGCCAAGAAATAAAAGTCTCTTCACTCATATTCCTAATTCTTCCCATTTTTCTATAGCCCTATTACTATGTGAGTTCGTATATCCTTTGAAAAGAATATTTCAGAAATCTTTTTATTCACATGCTTTATATACCTAAGAGAAACTTAGTATTGTGCATGTTTTGAGTTGTAAATTGAAAGAATAGAATATTTGTGGGGATTGGGCTTTTTTTGGTAGTATTTCTGCTCTTTTTAGTGTCATGATCCATCGTGCTGCTTTTAAACTAATTCTTATTTTCATTTTCCTGCACAAAGGAGTCTTGTGGCATTTAAGTCTGGCATGTGGACATAACTGCCTTGGGTGCTGTAGAATTAATACAAAAGGTGGATCACGATAAAGAATAATTTCACCAGTGTTCAAGCATGAATCTCCTGTTAAATTGATAAGGCAAACTGGAGAGGACTGAAATAGAGAAGGATATTGCAGTTTCAACCTTGTCTTTAGTAATTTGAATAAAGTCAGTGGTTACTCTTCCATTCCCAGAAACAGTTTTTTGTTTCTTTGTTTTTTAGATTGGAAGGCACGTTTGATTGTGTAATTTTGAGTTCCCTTCTTGGTTTTTTAGTCTAAAGGTCAAAATCTTGTTCATCTAAGAATCTGCAAGAAAGTAAATGTGTCTTAAGAATACTTTTTTTAAGTGGGTATTTTCTATTTTGACCAACAGTTGTTGAGAAAGTTTGAAATTGGACTCTAAATTGTATGTGTAGTTGCTCTTTAAGATTTTATAAAATTTTAATGAAAGTTGTGCACTTCCTTTATTTAAACATATTGTGTTCACTCAGCAAGTGAATATTTTGTTTGAGATGAAGAGTTGAGTTGATCAGTGCCTTCTGAATTGTGAAAGATTTTTGCTCTAAGCAGTGCTCAAATAAGAAAATACTGACATTATTAAGTCTTCAAACACTTTAGTCTTTATCTGATACCTTTATTTTTTTATGCTTAGTTACGTTTATTGTATACCATTCTGAAGGGTTTTCACTTGCAGAGTCTATTTCAGATGTGAGTTGTCTTCAATAACTTAGGAAAAAATCTTAAAAAGGTATTTTGGGGTGAAAGTTTTTAATGGGTTAAAGACATTGGAATAAGATGTAAGCATGCATATATATATATATTATGTTACATTTTGCTGTTAAGCTGGTGTGACTTATGGTTGCATGGTTGCACTTTAATCATCCATCTTTAGAACATACATACTCTTAACTGGCACTTTATATGTGGAAATTATAGTGGGCAGAGCTTGAAGGGAAATATGTCTTCATCTCAGAAGTAGCAGAAGGGAATTATAAAGTAGTGTTATGAACCAAAATACAGGAATCCTGCTATTCCTCACTGCAGTTTGTAATTCTTCATTTAATGTAATATCAACTTAATTTGAAATAAAGAACAAACTTTTATAATGTGCCAGCTGTCATACTAGATACTTTAATAGCTACTCTTTCATTTAACATGAAAATAGATTGTGAGATGGGAATCATCCTCATTTTTTAATGCTTAAAAAAAAAATCCCAAACTTGGTATTTTGAGAAGTTAAATTGACTTCTTTAGGCTTTCAAATGGTGGACCTGAAAATGAATTCACTCTTTTACTCTGTGTCTCAATCCACATGCTCTAATTGCCTTCATTAAATTTGCATAGTTTGTTTAGTGTCCTTTATCATACAAAATTTTTTTTTTTTTTTTTTGAGAGGGCATCTCTCATATTTATTGATCAAATGGTTGTTAACAACAATAAAATTCAGTATAGGGGGGTCAGCGCTCAATGTACAATCATTAATCCATCTCAAGCGTAATTTTCGTCAGTCTCCAATGTTCTGAAGCATAACGAACAAGTTCTTACATGGTGAACGAATTCTTACATAGTGAATAAATTCTTACATGGTGAACAGTACAAGGGCATTCATCACAGAAACTTTCGGTTTTGATCATGCAATATGACCTATAAACAATCAGGTCAAATATGAATATTCGTTTGATTTTTGTACTTGATTTATATGTTGATCCCACATTTCTCCTATTATTATTATTATTTTTATTTTTAATAAAATGCTGAAGTGGTAGGTAGATGCAAGATAAAGGTAGAAAACATAGTTTAGTGCTGTAAGAAGGCAAATGTAGATGATCAGATGATCAGGTGTGTGCCTATGGACTAAGTATTAATCCAGGTTAGACAAGGGCAGCAAGACATCCACGGATGCAGAAGATTTCTCTCAAAGCAGGGGGGATGAGGTTCTGAGCCTCACCTCTGTTGATCCCCAAATTCTCACCTGATGGCCTCCCTGCGACTGTGCCTGTCTTAGGTTGTTCCTCCCTTGAGGAATCTTACCTGTCTCTGGCTAACCAGTCATCTTCCGGGGCCATACAGGGAAATGTAAAGTTGGTAAGTGAGAGAGAAGCCATATTGTTTGCAAAGGTTAGCTTTTTACTTCTTTGCAGATTTATGCCCTGTGGCTTCTATGCCCAGCACTTGTCTCGAGGTATCTTTACCACCTGGAGGAATTATGATACTCGGTAAATTCGATATGAGGCACGAATTCTATTTAAGGGTTGTAATTAGGAAGGAAGAAGAAAAGCTATAGATGTAGCATATGAAGGAAAAATGGGAGGATTGATTATTTCTTTGACATATCTTCTTGTATAGTACCTTAAGTATGTATGGGTTTTAAACTACTAACTAATTTGCACACACATAGTAACATAATAGGAATACGGTGACATAAACAAAGCAAATCTATAATTACCATCCATCTCCAGTGAAGCCAAGAAAACCATTTAGGCACCCTAGGTATTTGTGAAAATTTATCTATGATATGATGGATATTGTCCAACTGTACTTGAACCATCAGACAAATTAAAGCAGCCCATTTCTGGGATCTGTTCACATCCCATATGTTCTTATAACCATAGATAGGCTATAGTCATGAGATTTTGGAGTGCTACAACTTGCACCCCTCCCAACTCCTGGTTGAGTTCCAACAGTACAGAGCCGGTCAAATTCGTTGTCTCACTGTATGCACATATCATACAAAATTTTATAAAACTAGCTTTTGTAGTGTTATGCCTGGAAAAGTCTCCACTATCTCATTTGTTACAGGATATTTTTCCTATCACATTTATTTTTAGTTTCATGTAATACAAATAGATTTTATTTTTTAGAGCTTGGAAGATAATTTAATTTTCTAGCAAATGGAAGCCATTTGACCTGAAAACTTTTATTGACTAATAATACATCCTTTCCCCATTGATTTAAAATTACACACACACACATACATACATACATGGGTGTTTTTCTGGTTTTTACTCTCTTTCACTAATGTATTTGTCTATTCTCCTGCAAATATCATTATTTTAGTTACAATGCTTTATAGCATGATTTCTGGTGGGATATCTGGTGGGAGTTCCCCCCACCCCTAAATTTAATGGCTATTCTTGAATATTTTTTCTTTCAGTAGTTTCTTCATTTTTCAGAAAAATGTGTCTTTCTAATGTAATTTGGTCTAAAATTTTTGTTATGTAAAATTTCAATGATGATCCAACTATGCTCCTTGAAAGAGTCATACTTTTGATTCAAAAACACAAATAGATTAAAAATAAAAAATAGAAAAAGATAAATCATGTACACAGTACGCAAAAGAGTTGGAATGACTATACTGCATCAGGTAAAGTAGAATTTATGGCAAAAATTATTAGAGATAAATTGGATATTCTATAATGATTAAAGGGTTAATCCATCAGGAAGACTTACAAACATGCACTCAGCAGAGTCTCAGACTACATGATGCAGAACTGACAAAATTGAAGGGAGAATTAGACAATTAAACAATAGTAGTTGGAGACATTAATACTTTCAATAGAGGTTAAAACAACTAAGCAGACGTGAACAAGGAAATGGAAGATGTGAACAACACTATAAACCAACAAGGTTTGTATATATTTACAACACTTCATACAGCAGCAGAATTCACATTCTTAAGTGCACATAAAACATTTTCCAGCATAGACTATATGTTAGGCCATTAAGAAAACTTCAGTAAATTTAAAAGGATTGAAGTAATACAAAATAAATTCTTTGACCACAATGGAATTAAATTGGAAATCAATAAAAGACAATCTGAAAAAATTCACAAATATGTGGACATTAAGCAACGCACTCCTAAATGACCAGTGGATCAAAGAAGAGATAATGGGAAATTAGGAAATATTTTCAGACAAATACAACATACCAGAATTTATCAGATGAAGCTAAAGCAGTACCTACAGGGACATTTATGCCTATAAATACCTATAAGAAAGAAAGATCTCAAATCATGATCTAACCTTCCATTTTAAGAAACTGGAAAAAGAAACTAGCAAACTAATCTCAAAGCAGGAAGATGGAGGATATAAAAAAGACTAGAGCAGAAATAAATGAAAATAAAGAACAGAAGAACAGAAGAGAAAAAGCAATGAAACCAAAATTTGGTTCTTCAGAAGGATAAAAAAATTGGCAAACCTTTGGTTAGACTGGCCAAAAAAGGGTTCAGACTACTAGATTCAAGAATGAAAGAGGGGACATTACTGTTCTTAGAGGAGCAAGAAGGATTATAGAATACTATGAATAATTCTGTGACAATAAATTAGTTAAGCTAGATGAAGTGGATATATTCCTAAAAAGACACAAACTATTGAAAATGACTTAAGAACTAATAAAAAATCTGAATAGAGTTAAAAAAGGTGAAGAGATTGAGCTAGTAATTGAAAAGCTTTTCAAAAAGAAAAGCATAGGCCAAGATGACCTCACTGATGAATTCTACTAAATGTTTAAAGGTGAATTAACAATAATCCTTCACAAACTCTTCCATGAAATAGAAGAGGAGATATCACTTCCCAACTCATTGTATGAGGCCAGTATAACTCTGCTACAAAAGCCAGACAAAGAAAACAATAGACCAATATCTGTTATGAAGACAGATAAAAAATCATAAAAAAGAATTAGCAGATGAAATATAGCAACATATAAAAGGGATTGTACTCCATGACCAAGTGGATTGATCCCAGGAATGCAAGCATTTTAATAGAATAAAGGACAACTACATAATCATTTTAATAGATTTAGAAAAAACATTTGACAAAATCGGACACACTTTCATGATGAAAATCCTCAATAAAGTAACGATAGGGAACTTCCTTAACCTGATACAGGACATTTGTAAAAACATTCCCAGCTAACATTATGCCTAATGGTGAAAGAATAATTTTTCCTTTAAGATCATATGAAAAGAAGTCTGCTTTCACCACTTCCATTTAACAATGTAATGGAGGTTATAGCCAGAGCAATTAGGCAAGAAAGAAAATAAAATGCATCCATATAAGAAGTACTAAAACTATCTCTACTTTTAGATAACACATCTTATATATAGAAAATCTTAAGGAATTCACAAAAATCATTTAGAACTAGTAAGTTCAGCAAGGCTGCAGGATATAAGATTAGTGTACAAAATCATCTATATTTCTATATACTAGCAAAGAAAATCATTCCATTTAAAAGTGCTGTCAAAAAATAAAATAGGAGTACATTTAATGAAAGAGGTGTATAAGATTGTACATTCAAAACTATATAGCATCATTGACAGAAATTAAATGGAAAATAAATAGAAGGACATTCCATCTTCATGGTCAGGCAGCTTACTCAAGAAGACTATACTTCCCTAATTGCTCTATAGATTGAAGCCAACCCCTATCAAAATTCTAACTGGTTTCTTTGAATGTTTACAAGGTGATCCTAACATTCATATGGAAATGCAAGTGACCTAGAATAGCCAGAACAATTTTGAAAAAGAACAAAGTTGGAGGATTCACTGACCAATTTGAACACTTACTACAAAGCATTTGTAATCAAGGCAGTGTGGTACTGGCTTAAGGACAGACATAGAGATCAATGAAATAGAATTGAGAGTTCAGAAACAAACCCTTACATTTATGATAAACCAGTTTTTGACAAGGGTATCCATACAATTCACTGGAGAAAGAACAGTCAATTCAACAAATGGTGCTGCTACAACCAAATATCCCTAATGTAGTTGGACTGCTTTATCACACCATATGCAGAAATCAACTCAAAAAGGATCATAGACCTAAGTGTAAGAGCTAAAACTGTAAAATTCTTAGAAGAAATATAGGAGTAAATCTTTGTGACCTTGAATTAGGCAATGGTTTCTAAGATAATATGCCTGAAGTGCCAATAAAGAAAAAAATGATAAATCGGATTTCATAAAAATTTAGAACGTTCGTGTTTCAAAGAACTCATCAAGAATGTGAAAAGACAACCCACAGAATGCAATAAATACTTGCAAATCGTATCTGGCAAGGGATTTGTATCCAGAGTGTAAAGAACTATAACTCAACAATGAAAGAGCAAATAACACAATTAGAAAAATGGGCAAAGGATTTGAATAAGAATTTCTCCAAAAAAGATATACAAATGGCCAATAAGCACATGAAAGATGCTCACCATCATTTTTCAGCAATGGAAATAAATGCAGATAAAACCCACAGTAAGATACCACTTCATACCCACTAGGATGGCTATACTCAAAAAGATAGACAATAAAAAATGTTGGTAAGAATATGGAGGGCTTGGAACCTTCATACATGCTCATGGGAATGTAACCTAAAAAGTTACCATATACTGCAACTACTCCACATCTTAGGTGTATACCCAACATAATTGATGATAACGTGTCTGCATAAAAATTTGTACATGAATGTTCAAAGGAGCATTATTTGTAACTAAAAAGTGGACACAGTCCAAATAGCCATGAGTGGATGAATAGATTAAAAAATTATGGACTACTCATACTGGAATATGTAGAATATCCATAATGGAATATTAATTAGGCACTAAAAGGAAGGAAATACTGGTATATGTTGTAATATGGATGAACCTTGGAAATGTTATGCTAAATGACAAAAGCTAAACAAAAAGCTGGCATGTTTTGATTCCATTTCTATAAAATGTCTGGGATAGGCAAATCTGTAGTGACAGTATAGGTAGTAGTTTCCAGGGTAAGGGGGGATTACTAATGGGTTTGGAGCTTCTTTTTGGAGTGACAAAATTTTTGGAATTACATAGTGGTGATGGTTGTATAACTCTGAATATGTTAAAAAACTAAATTGTATACTTTAAAATGATAGATTTTATGTTATGTGAATTATATCTTAAAGCTGTTATTTAAAAAGATTTGAAGTATAAAAGTTTGTAGTCAAATACAAAAATAGAATAGAAAAAAAATATACTGATTCTCCATATACCCTTCACCCTGCATTAAAAGTTACTAATTCATGGTGACTTTTACCACTCCCCACTCCCTCGTGTTCCTATGTGATTTTGAAGCAAATCTCAGCACATAACTCCGTTGACATTATCAATTATAGAAATATATATATATCCACATGCAATTATTTCATCAGAAAAAAGTAACAATAATTTGTTATTACTGCCAAATATTCATTGGTCTTCATAGCTTACTTAGGGCTTATTTTGTGTCCCTTGTCATTTCAGAAGGCTTGTGTCTCCTCCCTTGAGATTGAATTCCCTTCCCTAGAATCTGACTGTCGATCAGAAATCCTTCTATATATCATTGTTGAAGAAAAAAAATTATCTACAGAGAATTTTATTTGGCAGTCATATATGGACTATTTTGAACCTGTTTTCACATTTTTTCATCTTCCTCTCTAACTCAGGCAAGTTGCTCTCTTGGTCTGCTGCACTTAAAAAAATTTTTTTTTTATTGTTGTGGGAAATTTCAAATATATACAAATTAATCAGAATAGTATTAGTGAACCCACATCACCCAGCTTCAACATACCTTGGCATTCTGCTATTATTTTATCTATTTTTTCTACCCACTTTTATCTCCTATTATTTTTCATACTTATTTTTTCTTGAGGAAGAATTTACATGCATTGAAATGCAGGGAACCCATGTCTGTGGCTTCCCTGTATATACATAATCAAACCTTTTTTTACCCCATTGAAAAAAAAAAGAATTGCATAGTTGTATGCTTGTGTAACCCACACTTCTTTCACCACACAGGATATTTCCATTTCCTCAGAATGTTCTTCCCACCACCCAAAGACAGCCATTGTTCAGATTTATTTTAAAACCTAATATTAGTTTTGTCTGTTGGAGAACATCATAATTAGAATCATGCAGTTGTTTATATAACAAATTATTCTTAGCATTTTGCTACTTTTGGTCAATATTTTGTTTGAGATTCATCATGTTCTCTATCAGTTCATTCTTACTGCTATGTAGTATGCCTTTGTATGAATATACCACAATTTGTTTATCCATTCTTCTGTTGATGGCCATTTAGATTGTTTATACCTAGAATTCAAATTGCTATATCAGGGTTTAGTTTTCTAAGAAATTGCTAAACATTAATTCCAAAATGATTGTACCATTTATGTATCTGTCAGTAATGTCTGAGAGTTCCTGTTGCTCCATATCCTATGCAACAGGACATTTGGTAATGCCACTTCATTTTGTCCATTGTGTAGGTGAGTAGTGTATCTCAGTGAGTGTGTGTGTGCATTTAAAATTTTTTATGTTTCAGAATGGTTTTAAGTTGAGGGAAAATTACAGAGAGTTCTCATAAAAACCCTGTCTCCACACCTGAACAACCTTCCCCACTATGGACATCCTGCACCATATTGGCACATCGCTATGGATATCATGCACCACCACAGTGGTACATTTGTTAAAATTGAACCTATGTCAGCACATCACCCAAAGTCAGTAATTTGCATGAGGGTTCATTCTTGGCATTGTACATTCTGTGGGTTTTGACAAATGTAAAATTAATTCCTCCTGTCCCTTATATCATTGCTGTCATTCTTTTTATACATAAGTATACATAAGTTTGTGTCTAAGTTGTGTGTTTCTTTGATATTCTTAAGTTTGATATACATAGGTGTATTATCCTAATGTATCTGACTCTGGTTCTGAGGGCTATTTGGTCTCTTCAGACTGTGCTTTTTGCCTTTTAGTATGCCTTGTGGTTTTTGTTTGAAAGGTAGACATGATGTAGTGGATCAAAGGAGCTGGTAGTAGGCCTTTGTAATGTGATGGTAAGGTGTGAGGGGAAGTAAAGTGTTCTGTAGTGCTATGGTTTGGTCTCAGTCTTTAGGTGAACCTGTGTCCCTGGACTGGATATCATCAGCGCTTTTTACTTTTTATTCCTCCCATCCCCTTAGGTGGGACAAGATGGCTAGAGGGGGCTGGAGCCTGGGTACTTCTCTTCTCCCGTAGACTGTCTTCATGCCTGTCAATGTCTTAGGATTCTGTGTTTGAATCATGTTGCTTCAAAGTGGCTTCACCAGCACTGTGAAGACTTAGTTTTCTTTTTGGTCTAAATGAGTTAACTGTTCTTTTGTCTGCCTTTCAGTTTCCAGAATTGTGTTGCTTCTGTTAACTGCTTTTGTTCTTTGTCCTTGTGAATTAGGCTTGCTTTCTTCTTTTTCCTTCATTTTCTGTAATTTTAATTGGATTTTTGGAAAAAATAGAGATAAATCTGTATATTCAATCTGCAGTGTTTAACTGGTGGTTTCTATACTGTTGGCAGGCAAAGCATAATTTATGCTGGAAAACACCCTTTTAGAGTAATGAGAATACACCTAAGAATATAGTCTCTGGAGGCCATTTTATCTGCTTGACTTCTTTCTCACTGGCTGTGAGACCTTGGTCAGGGTTCTTTTTCTCAGACTCAATGAATGATAACAATAGTGCATTTCACAGAACTAGGTAGGGGATACCCATTTAATAATGCTAATTCCCTTTCTTTCTCTTGAAGAAAAGCTTGGATGACTTACCTCTATAAAAATTTGGGTAAATGAATATATCACTTCTGATTTCAGAGGCGAAGGAATTCACACAGAAGGACATGATTTGATTATACTCTTTTAGTAATTTGTGTCTGGAATAAATCAGGATTCCTTAATGAAAAATGGTAAGTTGTTCCCTTTAAAGGCTTTTTAAAAAAAATTGTAGTTGATATACCATATTATATTGGCTCCAGGTATAAAACACAGTGGTTTGACTGTTACATACATTAAGAAATGCTCACCATGATAAGTATAGTTACCATCTGCCAGTATATAAAGATATTGTAATATTATTGACTATATTCCCTATGCTGTACTTTTCATCCCTGTAATTTATTTTATAATTGGAAGCTTGCTCCTCTTTATCCCTTTCATCTATTTTATCTGTCCCCACCCACATCTCCTTGAAGGTGTTTGTTTTCTGTGATGTCACAGCCATACTCAAATTTAAATATGAACATTTTCATTGCTAAAAAAAGCAGAGTCCACTTAAGAGAAATTAAAGGGGACACTAATAAATGGAAACTCATCCCATGCTCATGGCTAGGAAGAATTAATATCGTCAAAATGGCCATCCTGCCCAAAGCAATATACAGATTTGATGCAATCCCTCTCAAATTACCAGCAACATTCTTCAATGAATTGGAACAAATAATTCAAAAATTCATATGGAAACACCAAAGACCCCGAATAGCCAAAGCAATCCTGAAAAAGAAGAATAAAGTAGGGGGGATCTCACTCCCCAACTTCAAGCTCTACTACAAAGCCACAGTAATCAAGACAATCTGGTACTGGCACAAGAACAGAGCCACAGACCAGTGGAACAGATTAGAGACTTCAGACATTAACCCAAACATATATGGTCAATTAATATTTGATAAAGGAGCCATGGACATACAATGGCAAAATGACAGTCTTTTCAACAGATGGTGCTGGCAACACTGGACAGCTACATGTAGGAGAATGAAACTGGACCATTGTCTAACCCCATATACAAAGGTAAACTCAAAATGGATCAAAGACCTAAATGTAAGTCATGAAACCATTAAACTCTTGGAAAAAAACATAGGCAAAAACCTCTTAGACATAAACATGAGTGACCTCTTCTTGAATATATCTCCCCAGGCAAGGAAAACAACAGCAAAAATGAGCAAGTGGAACTACATTAAGCTGAAAAGCTTCTGTACAGCAAAAGACACCATCAATAGAACAAAAAGGAACCCTACAGTATGGGAGAATATATTTGAAAATGACACATGCGATAAAGGCTTGACGTCCAGAATATATAAAGAGCTCACACGCCTCAACAAACAAAAAACAAATAACCCAATTAAAAAATGGGCAGAGGAACTGAACAGACAGTTCTCTAAAAAAGAAATACAGATGGCCAAGAGACACATGAAAAGATGCTCCACATCGCTAATTATCAGAGAAATGCAAATTAAAACTAAAATGAGGTATCACCTCACACCAGTAAGGATAGCTGCCATCCAAAAGACAAACAACAACAAATGTTGGCGAGGCTGTGGAGAAAGGGGAACCCTCCTACACTGCTGGTGGGAATGTAAATTAGTTCAGCCATTGTGGAAAGCAGTATGGAGGTTCATCAAAATGCTCAAAACAGACCTACCATTTGACCCAGGAATTGCACTCCTAGGAATTTACCCTAAGAACGCAGCAATCAAGTTTGAGAAAGACAGATGCACCCCTATGTTTATCGCAGCACTATTTACAATAGCCAAGAATTGGAAGCAACCTAAATGTCCATCAGCAGATGAATGGGTAAAGAAGATGTGGTACATATACACAATGGAATACTACTCAGCCATAAGAAGTGGAAAAATCCAACCATTTGCAGCAACATGGATGGAGCTGGAGAGTATTATGCTCAGTGAAATAAGCCAAGCGGAGAAAGAGAAATACCAAATGATTTCACTCATCTGAGGAGTATAGGAACAAAGGAAAGACTGAAGGAACAAAACAGCAGCGGAATTACAGAACCCAAAAATGGACTAACAGGTACCAAAGGGAAAGGAACTGGGGAGGATGGGTGGGCAGGGAGGGATAAGGGGGGTGGAAGAAGAAGGGGGGTATTAAGATTAGCATGCATGGGGGGGAGGGAGAAAGGGGAGGGTGGGCTGCATAACACAGAGAGGACAAGTAGTGACTCTACAACATTTTGCTAAGCTGATGGACAGTAACCGTAATGTGGTTGTTAGGGGGGATCTGATATAGGGGAGAGCATAGTAAACATAGTATTCTTCATGTAAGTATAGATTAAAAATTTAAAAAAAAAAAGAAAGAAAGAAAGAAAGAAAAGGGGGATTACTCCTTGATAGGATAAAACTATTGGTAAATCAAAGATCAACGCATGCTTTAAATATCCTTAATGTTGATCACTTAAAGGGTGTCAGATGATCAGCTATGGAGGTACTCTTTTCTGATAATATTCCTTTCTCTTAATAAAAAAGAAAAAAAAAAGCACTTACTGTGTGCTGACCTCCAATGAGTTCTGCACAGTGGTATAGAGGGCATGTCAAAGTGTGGGCAAAGGGTCTGTTTGTTTCTATGCAGAAGATCAAGGTCTAGCTTGGATACCCAGAAAATGAACTAAGATACGATATGAGGAGGAGCTTCCGGCATCAGCACTCTCTGGGGGACTTGTGCCGGGGGATGATCATCAAAAAGCCTCCACAGGGATCCAGACGATGCTGCGGTTGTGGCTGCATCCAGCCCACCGTCTCCTGGACTTGCCATAGGAATGAGGAGGGAGATGTCTAGGTTGGCATGTGCATACAGTGAGACAACGAATTTGACCGGATCTGTACTGTTGGAACTCAACCAGGAGTTGGGAGGGGTGCAAGGTGTAGCACTCCAAAATCTTATGACTATAGACTATCTACGGTTAAAAGAACATATGGGATGTGAACAGATCCCAGAAATGGGCTGCTTTAATTTGTCTGATTTCTCTCAGACTGTTCAAGTACAGTTGGACAATATCCATCATATCATAGACAAATTTTCACAAATGCCTAGGGTGCCTAAATGGTTTTCTTGGCTTCACTGGAGATGGATGGTAATTATAGATTTGCTTTGTTTATGTCACCTTATTCCTATTATGTTAATATGTGTGTGCAAATTAGTTATTAGTTTAAAACCTATACATACTTAAGGTACTCTACAAGAAGATATGTCAAAGAAATAATCAATCCTCCCATGTTTCCTTCCATATGCTACATCTGTAGCTTTTCTTCTTTCTTCCTAATTACAACCCTTAAATAGAATTCGTGCCTCATATCGAATTTACCGAGCATCATAATTCCTCCAGGTGGTAAAGATACCTCGAGACAAGTGCTGGGCATAGAAGCCACAGGGCATAAATCTGCAAAGAAGTAAAAAGCTAACCTTTGCAAACAATATGGCTTCTCTCTCACTTACCAACTTTACATTTCCCTGTATGGCCCTGGAAGATGACTGGTTAGCCAGAGACGGGTAAGATTCCTCAAGGGAGGAACAACCTAAGACAGGCACAGTTGCAGGGGGGCCATCAGGTGAGAATTTGGGGATCAACAGAGTCTGTATATTTTTTATTGACTTATTCAAATTAAAGATTTCTTTGAGAGAAATCTTCTGCATCCGTGGATGTCTTGCTGCCCTTGTCTAGCCTGGATTAATACTTAGTCCATAGGCACACACCTGATCATCTGATCATCTACATTTACCCTCTTACAGCACTAAACTATGTTTTCTACCTTTATCTTGCATCTACCTACCACTTCAGCATTTTATTAAAAATAAAAATAATAATAATAATAATGGGAGAAATGTGGGATCAACATACAAATCAAGTACAAAAATCAAACGAATATTCATATTTGACCTGATTGTTTATAGGTCATAATGCGTGCTCAAAACCGAAAGTTTCTGTGATGAATGCCCTTGTACTGTTCACCATGTAAGAATTTATTCACTATGTAAGAATTCGTTTACCATGTAAGAACTTGTTCGTTATGCTTCAGAAGATTGGAGACTGACGAGAATTAGACTTGAGATGGATTAATGATTGTACATTGAGCATTGACCCTCCTATACTGAATTTTATTGTTGTTAACAACCATTTGATCAATAAGTATGAGAGATGCCCTCTCAAAAAAAAAAAAAAAAAAGCAGAGTCCACTATCGAAGTGTAAAACATAGTGAAACAGTTTCATCAAAGGCAGGGAATGGAGAAGAGCACTAGAATGATTAAAATCAAGAATTTAACTTTGTATGTATTTTAGAGTCAGTTTTTTTAAATTAAGTTATCACCGATACACACTCTTATGAAGGTTTCACAAGAAAAACAATGTGGTTATTACATTCACCCTTATTATCAAGTCCCCCTGCATGCCCCATTGCAGTCACTGTCCATCAGTGTAGTAAGATGCCACAGAGTCCCTATTTGTCTTCTCTGAGCCTATACCGTCTTCCCCATGACCCCCCACACACCATGTGCACCAATCATGATACCCCACAACCCCCTTCTCCCTCCCTCCCACTCACTTTCCCTCACCCCTCCCCTTTGGTAACCACTAGTCTCTTCTTGGAATCTGTGAGTCTGCTGCTATTTTGTTCCTTCAGTTTTGCTTCATTGCTTCATTGAGGGAAATCATTTGGTATTTATCTTTCTCTGCCTGACTTATTTCACTGAGCATAATACCCTCTAGCTCCATCCATGTTGTTGCAAATGGTAGGATTTGTTTCTTACGGCTGAATAGTATTCCATTGTGAATATGTGCCACATCTTCTTTATCCATTCATTTACTGATGGACACTTAGGTTGATTCCATATCTTGGCTATTGTAAATAGTGCTGCGATAAACATAGGTGTGCATATGTCTTTTTTGAATCTAAGAAGTTGGTAAATTCCCAAAGAAATTTCTTTGAGTGGAATTCCCGGGTCAAATGGTATTTCTATTTTTAGCTTTTTGAGGAACCTCCATATTGCTTTCCACAATGGTTGAACTAGTTTACATTCCCACCAGCAGTGTAGGATGGTTCCCCTTTCTCTGCATCCTCACCAGCATTTGTTGTTCCTAGTCTTTTCTATGTTGGCCATCCTTACTGATGTGAGGTGATATCTCATTGTGGTTTTAATTTGCATTTCCTTGATAATTAGAGTCAGTTTTTTAAAAATTTCATTATTTTTTATTGAAGTTTCATTGATATACAATCTTATGTTGGTTTCAAATGTACAACACAGTGGTTCAGCAATCACTCATATTATTAAATCCTCACGCACTGTAGTGCAGTTACTGTCTGTCAACACAGAATCATTGACTGTATTCTCCATGCTGTACTACTGTCCCCATGACCAGTTTATATTGTGATAGTGAATTATTGTGCCCCTTTATTCCCAAACCTCCCGAACTCCTCCCTCTTGGTAACCACTAGTCACTTCTCAGTGTCTATGTCTAATGCTGTTTTGTTCCTTCTGTTTTGCTTTGTTTTTATATTCCACAAATAAGTGAAATCATACAGTATTTGTCCTCTGTCTGGCTTATTTCACTGAGCATAGTACCCTCTAGATCCATCCATGTTATTGCAAATAGTAGGATTTCTTTTTTTTATGGCTGAATAATATTCCATTGTATATATGTACTACATCTTCTTTATCCATTCAGAGTCAGTTTTAGACAAGATGTGAGCAGAGTCTGTATATTTTTTTATTGACTTATTCAAATTAAAGTTGATGGGGTTAACCATTTTGATTTTTGTAGCTTTAAACAGAAATGTGTTTATTTTTAAATAAAAGTTTTCCTATTGATCTTTTTTAAAATGCTTTTTAACTTGATATTTTTTTACCCTGATTCCCTGTTTTCTGCTCATTGAGCTTTATAGTAAATTAAAAAAATCCATCTCTTTAGATTTTTGAATCTGTATTTAAACTGATACAGTAATAAAGGAACTAGGTTTTATTGGTTATTTTCAGGAATAGTTTTGTATTGGTCAAACTAGATATTTCCTAGCACATTTGTCATTTAATTGAAGGCATCCTTTGGTATTTCTTTAAGGGCTTATCTGCTGACTAAGAGGTATCTCAGTTTTTGTCCAAAAATGCCTTTGTGTTTCTTTGATGATTGAAGGCTATTTTCCCAAAGCATAGAATAGTAGGTTGTTTTTTTTTTAAGCACAATGTCATTTCATTGTATTTTGTTCATGTTTTTTATGTTTTTATCATTTATGTTTACAAGTTTACTAGTCTTATTGTTGCTGAAAGGAAAGGAGCCACACACAGCAGCAATTCACCCGAGAAATCTGCTTTATTAGGGAAAGGTGCTGGGTTATATAGGAAGGGGCATGGGGTGATTGTGGTGTTACTTCTACAGGGCTGGTGGTTATTGGCTAGGTGCTGGGATTGGGAGGGGGGGAGAGGTGATTGGGCTTCAGGTGGCGCCGATGGGAACCGAGGACCCCCCCACCCAAGAGAAGCCGGAAGTTTGCCATCTTACTGGTGGGGGCCCTTCAGGTGCTCTTTTAAGGAAATGTATCTTTTTTCCTCTCACTGCCTTTAAGATTTTTTTCTCTTTGGTTTTCAGCAGTCTTATATGTGTATGGGTGGTTTCTGTTTTATTCATCCTGCTGGGGCTTGTAGAGTTTCTTCAATATATGGGGGTATAGAATATCTTTCATCAGTTTGTAAAATTTCTGGCTATTATCTTTTTAAACATTGTCTGCCTTTGCTTCACTGTTTTCTTTCCTTCTCGGAATCAGTTATCATATGTTAGAATTTTTTTGTTGTATACTATGTCTCATGTTTTTTTCTGAAATGTTAGGCTTCATAGAGAAATAGTTTATCAAGCTCATCTTATGCTGTGTATAATCTTCTGTTGAACCTATCTGTGGAGTTTTTCTATTGTGTTTTTCACTTTTGGAAATTTCATTTGATTTTCTGTTTTAGACCTTTATTCTTTGGTGAAAATTCCTACCTTCTCCCCTGTTTCTTAGATGTTTTTCCCTTATTTCATGGACATATTAATTATTGCCGATTTTAAGTTCCTATTTATACAAGCAATTTCTTCCCTCCCCCTCTTCCTTCCTCCCCCTCTTCCCTCCCTCCCTCCCTCCCTCCCTCCCTCCCTCCCTCCCTCCCTTCCTTCCCTCCTTCCTTCCTTCCCTCCCTCCTTCCTTCCCTCCTTCCTTCCTTCCTTCCTTCCTTCCTTCCTTCCTTTCTTCCTTCCTTCCTTCCTTCCTTCCTTCCTTCCTTCCTTCCCTCCCTCCTTCCTTCCTTCCTTCCTTCCTTCCTTCCTTCCTTCCTTCCTTCCTTCCTTCCTTCCTTCCTTCCTTCCCTCCCTCCCTCCTTCCTTCCCTCCTTCCTTCCTTCCTTCCTTCCTTCCTTCCTTCCTTCCCTCCCTCCCTCCTTCCTTCCCTCCTTCCTTCCTTCCTTCCTTCCTTCCTTCCCTCCCTCCCTCCCTCCCTCCCTCCCTCCCTCCCCCCTCCCTCCCTCCCTCCCTCCCTCCCTTCCTTCCTTCCTTCCTTCCTTCCTTCCTTCCTTCCTTCCTTCCTTCCTTCCTTCCTTCCTTTGTTAACTGGTTCTTTATTTTGGTGGGCCCAGTTTTTGATTGAATGCTGTAAATTGTATATGAAAAGTTTTAGATGCTCCTGGTGGTATCTTTCTTTAGAGAAGGTTCACTCTTCCTCATTAGGTAGGTAGAGTAGCAGATGTCTTTCTTAGTCCAGTCACAGAATAAGCTTTATTAGTTTCCTACTGCTCTTATAACAAATTATCCCAAACTTGGTTGCCTAAAACAACACAAATTTATTATCTTACAGTTCTAGACATCAGAGTTTCAACACAGATCTCACTTAGCTAAAATGTTGGCAGGACTACATTCCTTTCTAGAAGGTCTAGGGGAGAATCTCAATTTTTTCCTTTTCCAGTATCAGGGGACTATCCGCATTCCATGGCTCATGGCCCCCTATTATCTTCAAAGCTTTCCTCTTTCAGTTCTGCTTTCCTCTTTCACTTGCAAGGATCCTGTGGTAACACTAAACCCACCCAGATAATTCCAGGATAATCTCATCTCAAGGTCAGTTGATAATCAACTGTAATTTTATGTGCTGCTTTAATTCACCTTTATGATGTAACCTAACATATTCATAGTTTCTGCGGATTAGGAGGTTGATGTCTTCGTGGGGCTGTTATTCTGTCCATCACAGTCCATCATCTCTCTCCCAAAGATTCACCTCTGTCTCACATGCAAAATATATTCACCCCATTTCCACATCCCCAAAAGTCTCAACTCACATAGGTTGCAATTTTGCCAAAGGTCTAGCCTATGTTCATTAGTTACATAGTACCTTCTTAAAATCATAGTATAAGTTTTTGGTAATTTCACTTTTAAAAATTTAATAGTATGTTGTGGATTTTCAGTATTGCTAAGGACAGTTTTATGATTAGAAAATTCTTGTGTCATATATCAAGATGTTTTAGCATAAGATACCTTAGACATGTTGATCCCCATTTTTCTGGATTATAGATAATAGCTAATAATTTCAGGTAACTTACTTTAAGGGTGTAGACAAATTATTTGTAGACTATCCTACATTCTGAATTTGGTTATTTCCTCTGGATTGATTCAGCTTACGCAGTTTTGGCAGGAGTACTCACAGGTGGTGATGTATCATGTCCATCAGGAGGCCATGATGTTTGGTTGTTTTCCTGTTGGCAATGTTAAGTATGGTCACTGGGGCGGTGAGTGGGAGACCAGGGGGAGGGAGAGGCATGTAAATCAAGGCCATGAGGCGGGAAGAAACTTGATCTTCAAGGAACGAAAAGAAGGCCAGTGTGGGCTGGAGCAGAGTGAGCATGAGGAAGAATGGTAGGAGAGAAGTTGAGAGAAATAGACCATGATCAGATTATGTTAGATCTTCTAAGTCATCTATAGTAAGAAGTTTGGATTTTATGGTCAGTGCAATAGGGAGCCATGAGAAATTTTTTAGCAGTGGTGAGAAATTTTAAGGCTTATATTTTAAAAATAAATGACATTTTGGCTTTAGCAACTGGGTGGATGGAGGCATTGCTTACTGATAAGGGGAAGGCAAAGGAAGAACAGGTTTTTAGTAAAAAATCAAGAGTTCTGTTTTTGTACTTTTTAAATTTGAGATACCTATTAGACACTTGAGGACCTGTTAAGTAGAATTAGCAGTTCTGCATAACTTTACTTTACAAACTGGTATGGTCCTGTTCCATACTCCCACTGAGACTATAAACTCTGATACAGAGACACTGCATATATGAAAAGGGCTGTGTATTAAAAAGTCTGGAAACATTTTTATCTCTATTAGTTTTATTTCTGGGAAATGGGGGTATGCCCTTTGGCCCTTAAAATTTTTTTTTTGCTTATCACAATCAGTGCTATTAGTTAAAAAAATGAATTAGGGGGAAATAGAGTCAATATATATTCCCCTTATCCCTCTTCCCCGTACAACCTTTTATTTAAAAAATGTTCAAACTTAAGACTTGAAAGGATTGTACAATGAACATATGTGTACCCTTCATCTAGAGTTACCAGTTGTTCATATTTTGGCACATTTGCTCATTCTGTCTTACACACACATATATACAGTACATACATTAAAAAAAATCATTTGAAAGCTTGTCATGCATTTCCTAAAAATAAGTACATCTCTTTCATAATCACATTTCTAACACAGTAATTACATATTCAGATTTTCCCAATTGTGCCAGTAATGTCTCTTATATGTCAATAATGTCTTTGATTTAGCATCCAGTAAAGGTTTGTACAGTGGGTTGCTTTGTCATTGCATTATTGATTCTTATAATATATCATCTCTCACTGGTGTGACTTAACCATTAAGAAAATAATGGATTATGCAGTTAGTTAGTCGAGGTCTCAGTCATATCTGAGGCCTTGATTGGAAAAAGGGCAAATCATCTAAGATTTTATGTTACATTAAGGATTTTGGTGGATTATTATAGAGACATAGTGGAAGGTTTTTTTTAATTCAACTTTCATTCATATACAATCTTATGAAGGTTTCACATGAACAATACTGTGGTTTCAACATTCACCCATATTATCAAGTCTTCACCCTCAACCCCTCCATTGCAGTCACTGTTTATCAGTGTCGTAAGATGCTATAGAATCATTACATAGTGCTTTTAAAGAGAAGTGACATGTTCAAATTTGGATAGTATATATAGCATTAACTTTTGAGGTAAAATATTTTAGGGTGTCACAATTTGGTATAAAATGATATAGCCTAGAACAAAACAGTAAAAAACACGTTTTTGAGACAGTCTGGGAAAGTCAAAGTCAAACATGAAATGCGTATGAGATACTAAGGAATTACTGTTATTATGTGTGATAATGATAAAGAGGTTCTATTAAAGGAATAGACATCTGTAATTTGCTTTAAAGTATATCAACAAAAAAGAGATAGGACTATATGAAGCAAGAATAGCAATATTTTGAAACTAGGTGATGGGTACATGGGAGTGCATCATACACTTTGCTCTTTTTTTTTGTTTTTGATTTGTTTCAAAAGAGGTTAAAAAGGCATAACCACTGACACCTCATTTTTTGATTTGAAAAGTGAACAAGAAGGGTAATTTGTATGTTGAAAGTTGTCTGGCATCCAAAACCACTAATTTCCAAATGAGTTCTTTGTACAGGTGGCCTTTCAGTAGCATGGGTTTGAACTGCATGGGTCTACTTGCATACGGATTATTTCCAATGAAGATAATTGGAAATTTTTTTTTGAGATTTGAAACAATTTGAAAAACAGTTTTTCTCTAGGTTACTCTATTGTAAGAACACAGTATATATAATACATTATAACATACAGAGTATGTGTCGATCTGCTGTTTATGTTATCAGCAAGGTTTCCTGTCACCAGTAGGCTATTACAAACATTTTTGGGGAGTCAAAAGTGTATGTGGATTTTAAACTGCACAGAGGTCAGTACACCTAGCTCCCAGGTTGTTCAAGGGTCAGCTGTATAAAAAAGGTTAGAAACTTACTTCTAAACATTTGATTAGAAGAAGAATTCTTAGCATAATAATTTATATTATTCTCTTGAAAAGAATCTAAGATTTTAAAGTATTAAGTAATAATTTTGCTCTTGCAGTATTTATTTAAAAACAGTCTTTTAATTTTGGCAGAAAGCTGGTTATGACAATAGAAAAATTCTGTAGACATTACAAAACTGTTTAATTCAAGCCACCACTCAAAATTTTAGAACACTTTTGTGGAGATTGCATGCCCATCAATCAGCTATTGTGTAAATCGTGTAATCTTTTCTATGATTATATCATTAATGCATTATTAGTAGCACTTCACTATGATTCCAAGAGATACAAACAATGCATCTCTTTTGATTTGAATCCAGCAGCTATCTTCTTGTCATAGGTGTTGGTAGCAGTCACTGAAGTAAAAATATGACAGTGTTATGAAGGTAGGGTTTGGTTCTAAGAAAGTTAACAGATGACTTAGTGTCAAGATCTTTGCCCTCTATATTAAGAATGTTTTAGTTTTATTTTAATGTTTGATTCTTTGAGAAGCCATCCATGTGGTCAAATAAGCAATTTTTAACTGAGGTGCACATCACCTGGGGATCTTTTTGCAAAATACCTTTGTTTTGACCACTCCAGACTTAGTCAGAACTTTTGGGGAAATTAATTATAGGATCCATGCTTAGATACTTTGAAAAGGCTTTTTAGATGATTCTGTTGTGATTAAAGGGCTAATGCTTTACGAGTATCAGTTCTTTTTTAATATATGTGAGTAGTTAATAAAGCACAGTGATTTTTCAATTCTTTTGATCTAATAATAGTTGTAGACAAGACACAGTTTCCCACTGGCTATCTATAACTCCATTCCTTATTGTATCTCTAGAACAAGTAAATCATTTATAATTGCTGTGGGTAGCCATAAAGTATTTTTAGCAGAAAGGTGATATGATAACATTTGTATCTCATTTATTAGTAACAAAATTGTTGTGTCATACCGTCGACTGATCACAGTACTGTGGATCACAGACTGTGGACAACCTCATTATAGTACTTCATTAGATAACCTGTTCTCTGTCTAACCCAGTGTGACTTATTATTGTGTTAGTAGTCTTCCTAGACATACTAATTTCATCATTTTTTCTTGAATACACAAAAATTCTTGGTGTCTTTACATTGCCTTTGAGGTAACTAATGCTAAGGCCTTCTAATCAACTTTCTCCTGTGTGTCTTCTACTCTCTAATTTTTTCTTTTGTGTCACCTAAATATAGTGGCCATCGTGACCATTTCAAACTTCTATATGCAGTGCTCTTCTTTTTTCTTCTGTCTTTAAAAAAAATAAGGAGCTTTATTTTTTCTTGTACAAGTCTTAAAAACAATTTACATTAATTGGAAAAAGAAAATAATACATTTAAAATAAATTCTAAGTGCTAACAACTTAATATTTATGCTTTCTGACGTTTTGCTCTATTTATGTTTACACGTATTTTTCTTGCCTGAATGAGATCAGATTATATTCAGTCTAGTGGACTTGGCCTTTTTTCACTTAACAATATAATATTCATATTTCTTTATTAGAGATCTCCCTTCTTTAAATGACTGCATAGTCTTTAAATGGTTGTATACTAATTATTGAATGCTAATTTGACCAACCAGTCCCGTGATGGGTTTTTTCATTTTTATTCATTTTTTCCAAGAGCTTCCTCTGTACTCCTGGTACATTTGCCTTATTGCATCTATACCATGAATACCTAAAAGGATCATGATAATTTAGGTCAAAGAGGATATACACTTAAAAATTTCAGAAGATATTGCTAAGTTTTGCTCCAATAAAAGAAAAATGAGGGAGGCCTAGTCCAAACAAATATTAGTGTGTTCTTTCTGTGTGTGTGTGTGTGTTTGTATATTATCTTAAAAGATGTAACTGTTTTTAAATATGTAAGGTTTCAAATCAGGAATGGATGTTTCATTTTCTCAATACCTTTTGATAATTCGAGACTGTCTTAGTCAGTTTGGATTGCCTTATCAGAATACCTTAGACTGGGTGGCTTAAACAATAAATGCTTATTTCTCGCAGTTCTGGAGGCTGGAAGATCAACATCAGAGTGTCAGCACGGTTGGGTTTTTGATGAAAGCCTCCTTCTTGGTCTGCAGACAGCAGTGGTCCCTTCATCTCTTCATAGGCGACCAGGAGACTTAATCTTGTCTTGAGCTCCACCCTCATGACCTAATCTAACCCTAATTACCTTCCAAAGGCCCGTCTCCACATACCATCACTTTGGAGATTAGGATTTCAACATCTGAATTTTGGGGGAATATAAACATTCCGTCTATAGCAGAGATAATCATGTTGTTTTTCTTTGATCTGTTATAATTAATTAAATTAATGGATTTCCTAATATTTAAATATTACTACAGTCCTATAAGTAATCTTCATATGGTCATAATTAAAAAAAACAGCTGGATTTTAATGTTACAATGAGCTATTGTTCTGTCTTAGGCTTTGGTCATAGTGTTATATTGGCTTTTTAAAAGAAAAACAAAAAAAACCCCTGACATCCACTTCTACTTCTTCATCCTCTGGTATAATTTGATCTTGAAATTATTTCTTCTTGAAGTTGTTATATAATTCAACAGTACCTTTCTGACTACCACTCTTTGGTAGTTTGTCTTACCAAAATGTATCTGTTATGGGTTGAATTGTGTCCCCCCCAAAAATGTTGAAGTCCTAATCCCCAGTATGTCAGGATGTGACCTTATTTGGGAACTGTGGAGAATAAATTTGTTGTTTTAAGCCACTCAGTTTGTGGTAATTTGTTATGGGAACTCTCGGGAACTAATACAGTATGTATTTCACTTGGGCTTTCAAAGTTGCTTAAATTAGAGTCATGCAAAATATTGTGGGTTTTTTTGTCTTCATTCTTAATTTTTAAACTGATGCTTTCTCTTTTATATCTTACTTACATGGTGTCCCATAATATTTGTTTTTTTATCTACCTCCCCATATTGGTTCTTGAGTTGATCAATTAATTTTTTTATTGGTATCTGCCTTGGTCTTCATAGTTATGTCTTTCTACTTAGAAAAATAACAAAGTAAATCTAACCTTTTGAGTTCATGTACGTTCTTTTAGCTAATATTCAGTATGAAGTCTTCAAGAAAGTTTTTCTTTGAGCTTAGCTTTTGTTGGATTTCACAGATTTTAATATGAAATGTTATCATTATGTACTCTATATTGTTAGTGTGTAGTTTTGATTTTCTCTTTAACTCATCTCTGTTTAGGAGGAAATTAAAAAATTCCTAAGTGAAATTTTTTTGTTTACTTCTGCTATTTTTATTTTCATTACATTGTGATCAGTGTGATTAGTTGTATTTTTATTTAATGGAAGTTATGAATTTTCTTTGTGACTTAATAAATCAGTTTTTAACAGCAGTCCATGAATATTTAAATAGAAGGTGTATACTTTGTATGTAGGGTATAAATCTTAGTTGATAGCTAGCTGTACGTCTGTTGGATCAGCCAATTTAATAATCTTATTTATTTCCTCTTATAAATTACAGACTGACAGGGTCCTGCAGACTTATTTTGTTTGCCATGCATTGTCTTAAATATTAAAAATTAACATTGATTAAAAGGTTGCCAGCATTAAAACATTTGGAGATTTTATATACATATAAGGATTTCTAGTTTCCTGAGAGTGCCTTATTTCATTTATCCTCTTAAGCAGCTCATGCTTCCTCCTCCCTGCAGGCTCTGAACAGGCTGTTTGTTCCCTTTGCCTGGAAGGCTTTTCCTGACTTTTCTCCTGTTCATCCTTTCTCTCTCAGTGTAAATGTTAACACTTCCCAGAAGCCTGCCTTCATCTCTCCAGACTAGGTAAAGAAAATGTATGAATAACAAACATTTAAGATGTTCAGATTCTTTAGTCATTATGGAAATGCTAATTAAAACCACACTGAGATGCCACTACATACCTAGTGTAATGGCTAAAATGAAAGACCAACTACAGTGACTACTGGCAAGTATGTAGAACAGCTAGAAGTTTCATCTACCAATAGGGGTTGTATAAAATGGCAAAACCACTTTGAGATAGAGTTCTGCAGTTTCTTAAACATATGCCTACCATATGATGCAACCATTCCACTCCTAGTTTTTTATCCATGAGAAAAGAAAGCATATGTCCATAAGATTTGTATGTGAATGTTTATAATAGCTTTATTTGTAATAGCTGAAAAGTGGTAACAACTCAGATGTCCATAAACAAGTGAGTAGATAAACTGGTATATTCCTAAAGTGTAATACTATTCAGTAACAAAAAGGAATAAACTGTTGATACATGCTACAACATGGATGACTCTCAAAGTATGCTGAGTAAAAGAACCCAGATTTAAAAAGTACATATTATGTTAATCCATTTATATAATATTCTTGGAAATTTAAATTAGTGTATAGTGACAGAAAGTATTTAGGGAATGGGAGGGGCAAAAGGCAGAGGTTACAAAGAGGCATGAGGAAATTTTGGGGATGATAGATATGTTTATCCTGATTGTGGTGGTGGTGTCATGCATATATATGTATGTCAAAGTTGATCAAATTGTACAGTTTAAAAATGTGCAGTTTATTGTATGTCAGCTCAATAAAGCTGCTAAAAACGACTACCACCAGCTAGAGAGTATGTTAAGAGTCCCATTATTATTACTCTCTAACTTCCTTCAGTGGGGATCTCCAGCTGCATTTCTCTTGCCTTAGGCAAATTCTTCTTGTTGTGTTGGGCTGGTTATTGACAGTATTTGTTTGTTCCTTGGCATCCAATGGTAGATGCCAGCCTCTTTCTGTAGATTCTCTTCATTCCAGGTTGTAAAATAGGCCCAAGACAGCTCTGAAGCTGCTCCCATGGGAAACACCAATCTTGGCCAGCTGTCAGTGGTAGTGCAGCTACTTACTTTGTAATTGTAATCTTGTACTCTGCTGCCATGGACCACTTCAATCAAATGCTAGTGTCTTCAAATCTCTCTGGTAGAAGTCAGATAACCAGTCCACAGTCCCTAATCTCCAAAAGACTGACACCAAGCTTTCAGAGTGGTATCCTTGAAGCCCCCCTTACTAGGCCAGAGGTGAGAGTAAAACACCAGTCCATTCCTTTTTTGATTTGAGAGTGGTATTGACAACACTCTCTAAAGAAATCCATTCCACCCAGTTTCTATCCTCTTTTAGATCTCTTCAAATCCCCCCCCCCACCCTTTTTAAAAATAGCTGAATGTGTGTGATCAGCTGAGTATTGTAAAACTGCTTTTTAGGGGGCCACTTCCTTTGCAGGTCTTGTCCATGTGGTTTAGCACTTCATTTTAAATAGTAGGATGTAGTTGGCAGATAGTAGAGCCTTGAAGCCTTAGCTGAGACTCAGACAGAGATTTACTTGGGTATCATGTTATAAGCTGTTAACAGGATTTTTGTGAGCTCTGGTTTATTTAAAAATTTGCACTTTGCTTAAGGTAAGTGAAATTGTCAGGGTTCCACTTTTCATTTTGTCCTTATATCATGGTTTTGGACAAATATTCTTATCTGTGGTATGGGATTGTAGCCGTTCACTAGTTTCATCATAGGTGGAATTTCCTCTAATTGTTTTTTCTTTTTGTTAATGTTGGTAAACTTTAGGGAAGTAAACATGCCCTTACTGCCCTCCTCTTCCTTTTTAAAAAATACAGAATCTCCTTTTTAAAACAGTCATCTCTTTATTCCACCCCTCATGAATTTCCATCTTCTCTAAAATTTTGCAGAATTTAGTTCTCAAAACAATTATTCTTTGTATTTATTTTGTATCTAATTCTTTTGTATTTAATTCAGATATCTTAGTGGAATTGATTGGTTTTCTCTATTTTTAAAATGGAAGAGTTAAAATGGGTTATCTTTATCTTCTAGCTGAGAGATTTTAGGACTCTAAAAAATTCTTTGTGAGGACTACAGTAAGTGATATTTGGAGTTCTATAGATAATGAAAAAGTCAGATTTAAAGTGTTAGGCCAGTATGACATAGCAAATTAATGAAAATAAGGATTAGAACAGGATATATCAACTCTGTTCTGTTGTTTGGGTCCTAGAAATTCTAAGATTTGCTTTCTACCAAGGCATGTCAATCCTCCAGCCTCCGCCATCTCCCATAATTGGTTTATTACTGCTGGAGTAATAGGTAATGTAGGAGTGGGGATTACATTTAGTAAAAGTCTCATTTATTAGATGTTTTATATTCTCTGCTTTATATCATGCAATGGGGACTTAATCAAAGTAGTAAATTGATCAGAAACCACAGTTTCCTTGTGATTAAGACTTAAAGGCTGACTAGTTATAGTGCAGAGCAAAAAGACAGCATTGCTTCCTATTTTTTTTCTTCCTGTTTCACTCTGACAACATTCTTGTATATCTTAAATAGTTCACTTAGTTTCCAGACTCATGTCTATGTCACAGCAATTTAAATGACAGATATTAGCTCTTAATACACTTTACCCCAAAACTTTCTTTGTTATTCAAATTACACTTTTGCAGCCCATACTAACAAAAAAAGAGCAGAAAAAAATATATACACAGTTAACGGTATTAGTCGGGGATTCTAGTAAATTTATTGTTATGGATATCTTTGACCCATTTTTTTTCTCTTTTGAGAACTTCATTATAGTTTATTCTACTTTTTATATCGATAATACACAATCTTATGTTGATTTCAAATATACAACATAGTGGTTCAACAGTTACCCATATTAAATCCTCACCCCATCTAGTGTAGTCACTATCAACATAGTAAGATGTTACAGAATCATTAACTGTATTCTCTGTGCTGTACTATTGTCTCCATGACCAACCTCTATTGTGATTGTGAATTATTGTGACCTACCCCTCTTACCCCCACCCCCCAGCCCCTTCCTCTTGATAACCACTAGTCCCTTCTCGGTGCATTTTAAACCCATTTTTTAAAATTGGGTTTTCTCATTGTTGAGCTTTTAGAGTTTTTCTGTATTTTGAGTAATAGTCTGTTATCAGATAAGTTTTTTTGCCAATATTTTCTCCCAGTCTGTGGCTCATTTTCTCATTCTTGTACATTGTATTTATTTTTAAATAAATATCAGGCATTTTTGTTTGTGGACTATAATTTTGTAATTAATTGATTAGTGTCCTGACATAAGAAATCAAAATTTCATGTAGCCCACCAAATAAAATAGAACAGAATCAGTAAAATTTTAAATTAATAAACTAGTTACAAAGCAATAAAGTTTAAGTGCTTTAAGGTCGAAATTTAAGTAGGTTTATGAAACTATTCTCCATGGAGTATAACAAGTCACATTAATTCAGTTATTTTCTTTACTATTTATATTGTTGAAGCAATTTCTTTCCATTCCTCAGTGTATTTTAGCCATGAATGTTTTTTCTTAAAAGATTTAAAATTGCACTCCTTTCCATCACTCTTATCCTGCTTTTTAAAAAAATCACTTATATTACCTGATAAAATATGTGTATGTATGTGCATACATACAAAATATCTGTTTATTGTCTTAATCCCATTTAGATTCCATGAGAGCAGAGATTTCTTTATTTTGCTTACTACTATATCATAAGCCCCTTGTACAGTGTATAGCATCCAGTAAATGCTACAGAAATATTCATTAAGTGAATAAAAAACATTACTTATATTTTAGTATAAATTAAAAAATATTATTGCTGATTTCAAAGGCATATGTGATAGTCCTAACTTACTATCTCTGAGGTTGATTTTACAAAGATTTCTTACAACCCCAAAGGGGCTTACATCTCTGCTCATTACTAACTACTACTACGAATTTCCAAATCTCGTATTCTGAGCAACAAGTTATACCTTAATATATTGAGTATGCTAATTCTTATTTTTAAGCCAAGCATAGATTCTGAAGTGGTTGACTAGCAGGTTTGTGTAGTATATGATGTAATCTGTCATCAAGACCCAGCTTTAAAAAAAACTTGACATCAGTACGACTTTTAATACAACATAATTGCATTAATTATCTGTATCTCTCAATGGTTTGACCTAGAAATTTGTTTGAAATTGGTTAGTACTAGGAATATGTCAGTCACAGGTAAAAGATTAGAGATTACCAAGAAAATAGTAAATAAAATGTGCATGATATCTTTTGATGTGAAGAAATTTTTATTTATTTTCCATTTTTTAAAATGGTAGTAAAATACGTATAAAGTGTGGTATCTTAACCTTATTTTTAAGTGTACAATTCAACAGTATTAAGTATGTTCATATTGATATACAGATTAAGTATATTCATATCACTACCCATCTCCAAGACTCTTCATGCAAAAGTGAAACTACCCCTTGAACAGTAACTCCTTATTCCTACCTTATTCCATTCATTTGTCAATGGACAGACACTGCAGGTTTTGTTCCTATTCTTGATCCAGATAATGGATGCCACTGGGAATGACTTTACCCTTCAGAACAGCTCTGTCCCTTATAGGAGTGTGATTTTATTATAGTCTTGTAGGTTTAATATAATTTCATCAGAATATGATATAGCCCCATAATTATATAATAAAAGTACATCTATTTAGTTTTAGACTGTTTCCTTAAGAAATGTGCTGCTTACTTTTCTTCAGCAATGTTGGAGACAGTAATGATAGTTTAAGGTAGTTACTAAAATTTTAAAATTAAGGGTGATTTCTGTTCCCAACTCATTAACATACATGATTTCTTTTTATTTAAAAAAATTATGTCCTTTATAGATAAAGCTCATGTTTATGTGTTGCAATGTATTTTTATTTTTGACTGCATCAAAGTCACCTGGGAATTTATTAAAATTGCACATTCCTCAACTGCGAAGGTTAAGATTATGTCTGAGTGCATGGAATAAGGATCTAGGAATCTGTGTTTTTTATATGCTCCTTGTTAGGTCAGACAGGTGTGGTTACCATTATTCCAGAAGACTTTCTTGCTGGCATCTTTATATGATATTCTAGATTTTAGTGTATGTTTTATACACATTTATCTCATTTCTATGGCATTAAGCAAAAGACAAATTCAGAGTAGATTTGCCAGCAGTTATTTGAGACTCCAAGTAGAATCCTTTTATAGGGTGGGATGCTAGACACAGATTTGGTTATGCTACAGGTCATACCATAGGACAAATAAGATTTAAGCTAATCCTTAAGTCTGTAAAAGTTTAAGTAGTAATTTGTCTTTTTTTCCTCTGGAATTGTGTTAAACACAAAATATTTTGGACTCACAGGATGTCTTAGTTTATACTTGGAAGTGTTACACTAGCAGTTTTATGAAGGTGAATATATTATCATTATACATATTGGTTTGTTCATTTTTCTCACTTATGTCAGCTGATGTCTTAGATTGAATAGTTTCTGTTATTTAGTTGGTAATATTAAGTATCACCAGGAACGTGCAGTTAAGATGCTAAAGATGAACAGGTGTTTAATGAGTATCCATTGTATCTGTATCCTTTCTTAGCTATTGTAAATCAGTGAATTAAATCTAGTGAACTATGAAACAATGAATAAATGCTCGTTTTAAATACACATATCACTGAAGTTGTATAATCTCTTAAGTTTCACAATATCCTTTAGCATATAAAGATGGTTAAGCAGGAGGATGAGGACTTGCAGATAGAAAATAAAATGTGAAATGCAAAGATTCTTGGCTCTTTGGCAATATAGTAATATGACTGCATTAACATTACTGTCACTAGATTATTCACATTAAGATAACCCAGACTTATAATTTTGTATACTGCTCAAAAGACAAGATTGGTAAATTTGTGGGACAGAATTATAACCCGTCCTTGAGCAGTTAATGAAACTAATGTGAAGTGATTGGTCTTGTGTATATGTGTTGCTTGTACTTTTGGAAATTTATCAGCAAAGGGTGACTGCAGCTATGTAAAATGAACCATAGAGTTGGGTGTGATCCTAGTTTTATAGAAAAACAAAAAAGCACAGAGGTTGGTCTGTATCTTGTTTCATGGAGAGTTAGAGCTAAATTAGCAGTCCTTGTTTTTAAATAGATATTAGATTACATTTAATATGAGTTGCAATAGAAACTTTGGCCCTAGACTTTCTGAGAAAGAACATGAAGGTTTCTTTTTCATCTAATTAATTAGCTTTAGCTTCCAGGAAGGGATTGTGAATGCAGAGAGGAAAAGGGGAATTTTAGCTACCTGTCCTCATTGTTGATAATACGCATTTTCAGAGTTTCTAGTTGGGAATTTTTTTCGCCACATTTTAGTTCTGTGTGCCTTAAACTCCTGGAAGGTTTTCCAAACTTCTATTTTAAATTATTCAGTTAGTCTCTTCTGTAGAAGCATATAAAAGTATCAGGCCAGAAGTGTTTTTCAAAGTTTAAAAATTATTCTCTAGGCACTTTGACTTGTCTTAAAATTGATGTTTATTCTCAGCTCTTATTTGCTTTGTTAGTAGCTTTTTAAATAGTTGATTACTCCTTTCTCCTTGTTTTGACCTCCCGTCTACACCCCTGCCCGCCACTGTCTTGGTTTTTCTAATCTTGTTAGTTGCTCCTTCTCAGTTTCTTTTGCTATTTCCCCATGTTCTTCCCAACCTTTAATATTGGAGTGCTCCAGACCTCAGTCTTTAGTCCTCTTTCCTATCTTCACTTTTTAAAAAAATAATGTCCAATGTCATGTGTATAAATATTATCTATACACCCATGATTCCTAAACTTATACTCCCAGCTAAGGCTTCTAAACTCCAGATGTGTATTTATCCACCTATTTGATGTCACCATTATTTTTATTTTATTTTATTTTATTTTATTTTATTTTATTTATTTATTTATTTATTTATTTTTTTGAGAGGGCATCTCTCATATTTATTGATCAAATGGTTGTTAACAACAATAAAATTCTGTATAGGGGGGTCAATGCTCAATGCACAATCATTAATCCATCTCAAGCCTAATTCTCATCAGTCTCCAATCTTCTGAGGCATAACAAACAAGTTCTTACATAGTGAACAAAATCTTAAATAGTGAATAAATTCTTACATGGTGAACAGTACAAGGGCATTCATTACAGAAACTTTCGGTTTTGATCACGCATTATGAACTATAAACAATCAGGTCAAATATGAATATTCGTTTGAATTTTATACTTGATTTATATGTGGATCCCACATTTCTCCCTTTATTATTATTATTATTATTATTTTTATTTTTTTTTATTTATTTTATTTTTTAATTTTTTTTATTTTTTATTTTTTGAGAGGGCATCTCTCATATTTATTGATCAAATGGTTGTTAACAACAATAAAATTCAGTATAGGGGGGTCAATGCTCAATGTACAATCATTAATCCATCTCAAGCCTAATTCTCGTCAGTCTCCAATCTTCTGAAGCATAACAAACAAGTTCTTACATGGTGAATGAATTCTTGCACAGTGAATAAATTCTTACATGGTGAACAGTACAAGGGCAGTCATCACAGAAACTTTCGGTTTTGATCATGCATTATGACCTATAAACAGTCAGGTCAAATATGAATATTCGTTTGATTTTTGTACTTGATTTATATGTTGATCCCACATTTCTCCTATTATTATTATTATTTTTATTTTTAATAAAATGCTGAAGTGGTAGGTAGATGCAAGATAAAGGTAGAAAACATAGTTTAGTGCTGTAAGAGGGCAAATGTAGATGATCAGATGATCAGGTGTGTGCCTATGGACTAAGTATTAATCCAGGCTAGACAAGGGCAGCAAGACATCCACGGATGCAGAAGATGTCTCTCAAAGCAGGGGGGGGTGAGGTTCTGAGCCTCACCTCTGTTGATCCCCAAATTCTCACCTGATGGCCCCCCTGCGACTGTGCCTGTCTTAGGTTGTTCCTCCCTTGAGGAATCTTACCCATCTCTGGCTAACCAGTCATCTTCCGGGGCCATACAGGGAAATGTAAAGTTGGTAAGTGAGAGAGAAGCCATATTGTTTGCAAAGGTTAGCTTTTTACTTCTTTGCAGATTTATGCCCTGTGGCTTCTATGCCCAGCACTTGTCTCGAGGTATCTTTACCACCTGGAGGAATTATGATACTCGGTAAATTCGATATGAGGCACGAATTCTATTTAAGGGTTGTAATTAGGAAGAAAGAAGAAAAGCTACAGATGTAGCATATGGAAGGAAACATGGGAGGATTGATTATTTCTTTGACATATCTTCTTGTAGAGTACTTTAAGTATGTATAGGTTTTAAACTACTAACTAGTTTGCACACACATATTAACATAATAGGAATAGGATGACATAAACAAAGCAAATCTATAATTACCATCCATCTCCAGTGAAGCCAAGAAAACCATTTAGGCACCCTAGGCATTTGTGAAAATTTGTCTATGATATGATGGATATTGTCCAACTGTACTTGAACAGTCTGAGAGAAATCAGACAAATTAAAGCAGCCCATTTCTGGGATCTGTTCACATCCCATATGTTCTTTTAACCGTAGATAGTCTATAGTCATGAGATTTTGGAGTGCTGCAACTTGCACCCCTCCCAACTCCTGGTTGAGTTCCAACAGTACAGATCCGGTCAAATTCGTTGTCTCACTGTATGCACATGCCAGCCTAGACATCTCCCTCCTCATTCCTATGGCAAGTCCAGGAGACGGTGGGCTGGATGCAGCCACAACCGCAGCATCGTCCGGATCCCTGTGGAGGCTTTTTGATGATCATCCCCCGGCACAAGTCCCCCAGAGAGTGCTGATGCCGGAAGCTCCTCCTCATATCGTATCTTAGTTCATTTTCTGGGTATCCAAGCTAGGCCTTGATCTTCTGCATAGAAACAAACAGACCCTTTGCCCACACTTTGACATGCCCTCTGTACCACTGTGCAGAACTCATTGGAGGTCAGCACACAATAACTGCTTTTTTTTTTTTTTTAATTAAGAGAAAGGAATATTATCAGAAAAAAGTACCTCCATAGCTGATCATCTGACACCCTTTAAGTGATCAACATTAAGGATATTTAAAGCATGCGTTGATCTTTGATTTACCAATAGTTTTATCCTGTTAAGGAGTAATTCCCCTTTTCTTTCTTTCTTTCTTTTCTTTTTTTTTTTTTTTTTTTAATTTTTAATCTACACTTACATGAAGAATACTATGTTTACTATGCTCTCCCCTATATCAGGTCCCCCCTAACAACCACATTACGGTTACTGTCCATCAGCTTAGCAAAATGTTGTAGAGTCACTACTTGTCTTCTCTGTGTTGTGCAGCCCACCCTCCCCTTTCTCCCTCCCCCCCATGAATGCTAATCTTAATACCCCTCTTCTTCTTCCCCCCTCTTATCCCTCCCTGCCCACCCATCCTCCCCAGTTCCTTTCCCTTTGGTACCTGTTAGTCCATTTTTGGGTTCTGTAATTCCACTGCTGTTTTGTTCCTTCAGTTTTTCCTTTGTTCCTATACTCCTCAGATGAGTGAAATCATTTGGTATTTCTCTTTCTCCGCTTGGCTTATTTCACTGAGCATAATACTCTCCAGCTCCATCCATGTTGCTGCAAATGGTTGGATTTTTCCACTTCTTATGGCTGAGTAGTATTCCATTGTGTATATGTACCACATCTTCTTTATCCATTCATCTACCGATGGACATTTAGGTTGCTTCCAATTCTTGGCTATTGTAAATAGTGCTGCGATAAACATAGGAGTGCATCTGTCTTTCTCAAACTTGATTGCTGCGTTCTTAGGGTAAATTCCTAGGAGTGGAATTCCTGGGTCAAATGGTAGGTATGTTTTGAGCATTTTGACGCACCTCCATACTGCTTTCCACAATGGTTGAACTAATTTACATTCCCACCAGCAGTGTAGGAGGGTTCCCCTTTCTCCACAGCCTCGCCAACATTTGTTGTTGTTTGTCTTTTGGATGGCAGCTATCCTTACTGGTGTGAGGTGATACCTCATTGTAGTTTTAATTTGCATTTCTCTGATAATTAGTGATGTGGAGCATCTTTTCATGTGTCTGTTGGCCATCTGTATTTCTTTTTTAGAGAACTGTCTGTTCAGTTCCTCTGCCCATTTTTTAATTGGGTTATTTGTTTTTTGTTTGTTGAGGTGTGGTTGTCACCATTATTTTATCTAATAAATATTTTAGAGTCATTCAAAATTGAGTTTCAGATCTTTATCACAAACCTGTTCTTCTCCATCTCAGTTGGTTAAAATGCTGCCCCAAGACTACTCTAGCCAGAAACTTTGAGTCCATCCTTGATTATTACTTGCTCACTGGCATATCCTTGGATATGCTCACACACCACATCCAATGCATGAGGAAATCCTTTTGGCTCTACCTTCAAAATATATCGAGTCTGAGCATTTCTTACCACTGTCTTGTTTAGTTTAAGTCAACTTCATCTCTTACCTAGATAATCTCCAGCTTTCTAAGTAATCTCTTTTCTTCCTCTTTTGTTTCCCCACAATCTTTTCCATTTAGTAGCCAGTGATTCTTCTAAAAATGTCATATTGTGTCTCCTCTGTACTTCAGCCCCCTTGGTGGTTCCTTATTTCACTTAATGCTAGAATCTTTACTGTTGGCCTACAAGGCTCTTAATGCTGATTGAACTCTCCATTACTTCTCTCACTTCCATCTCTTGCACCTCTGGCCTTTGCTCATTCTATTTCAACCCTACTGGCAGTCCTTGTTATTCCTTAAATAGCCAGGCTGTTGCATTGTTGTTGTTATTTTTTTTCTGCGTATGATATCCTTCTCTGCATGGTTCACTCCCTTCAGGTTTTGCTACAGTGTTATTTTCTCAGTGAGGACTATCTTGAGCACCCTGTTTAAAATTGTAGTTGTCCCTACCTCCCTTCCCTCCCATTCTGTTTTACTTTTTTAAAATAGCACTTATCACTTTATAGATTACTATCCAGTTGACTTACTTATTATGTTTGTTGTTTATTCTCTGTCTTCCTCTTGGGATGTAAGGTTTTGGAGGGCAAGGATCTTTGTTTCATTCCAATACCCCTAACAGTACATACTTGATCCTGTTTGTTAGAGAAAAGGAAGGGAAATCTCAGGTCTCTTTGTTTGTCTGAAATTTTCTAGTAGTGTTTTTAAGTTGTTTTAAAAAAAAAGTTCCCCCTCACTTTGGATTAATATAACTATTTTCATTCTTGTCTTTGAATATTTAAGGATTCTCTTTGATTGTAAGTTGAATGCGGTGATGGAATCATAGTAGTGTAATTGCTTTGTGATACTGGACTGGATTCCTCTTCAGTTCCTTTGAGGTTTCTTTCCAGGCCTGATTTAGAAGTCCAAATCCTATGTTATTCTGCATTCTTGAATATTATATTATAAAACTTTCCCATTTCTCTCAACTTCAAAAGAAATGATAGGTATTGTAATGGTTAGATAAAGGTATATAGGCTCATCCTCGGTGGAGTTGTTTTTCTTATTTCGTTATAAATCTAGTTTTGAGGTTTATGCAATTATTTGTGTTTTTCTTTTATTTCTCCCTAAAGACTTTTATAGTAACATCTATATGAGGCTGGAGAGGTCATGGCAGATTGGAATAACTAAAAGCTAGGGCAAAAAGAAATTGGAAAGTGACACATAAATACATATACACTGAGATGCAGGTGTAACCATCATGAGTGGCTCAGGACCCCAGATTGTGTAATTGTTTTAAATGCTGCATGTTTCCATTCATCCAGTACACAAATGCTTACTTGGTAACTAACTGAACTAGGGATATATAGCTAAATGAACCACAGTCTCGGTTTAAGCATCCAGACCAATAGTTATTATATTGATTACCAAATGCTCTATCTGAAGTGAGTGTCAGGTACTTTGTGGAGGAGATGGGGGTGAGGCACTAATTCCACTGAGGAGTGGAAGGCCCTTCAGTGTCACAAGTTTACTCTCCTAAGATAGTTTATGGTGTGAATATTGTCCTTAATAACATGAGCCTCTTTATTTGGCTCTTAAATTTGTATTCTGCATCCTGTTTACAGATCTTGTAAAATTGCAGGTTTTACTGGAGATGAAATACTAGGTGAAATGCTTTCTAAACACAGCTGCACTACTTCCACAAGATTCTGCGATTCTGGGGTTGTTGCTCATTTCCTCTTAATGTTTTTTCTCTTTATTACTTCACATTACTATTCTATCTTAATATAATCTACATTCTCACATTACTATTCTATCTTCTTTTCTTAATATAATAATCTATATTCTCTTAATAAATGCCATGTCATGCATGAAGGTGCCATGCAAATTGTAAAACACAGTGATGATGTAAGGCAAAATCATTTTCAATATTCTTATGGATATTTTTGTTCATATAGGAGCCTGGGAAAGTTACAGATGTGATTTCTTTAGCAGCTGATGATATGCCATGGAGAGAACCCTGAAAAGCCCAGTGTGTAGTTACCTATCTGCTCAGAGTTGCAGGATGTATTGTACTTTAAGTACCATTTTCAGTTTCTGAAAAGAGTAATGGGGGACAATCATGAAAGGGGAGTTATGACAGTTCTCTGATTATGATTTTTGACAGTTTGTCTGGCCTGGCCCTAGATGGCCCTACCATCTTGCTTCTTTGTTTCATCGTGAGTTTGCCTTGTGAGTCTAGTTCCTCTTATTTGACATACTTGGTCATCCTGTCGGTATTAGCCATCACAGCATTTTTTACTCATAGACATCTCATCTAACCTCTTATGAAACACAAAGTTTATAGTGCTTTCTTTTCCTTAAAGGTATTGCCCATGCCACTCCACTAAAACGAGCACTACAGTTTAGCTGTATAGGTTGATCATTTGGTTTTAATCCTTTCAACAGTGGTGGTGACTACCTAATTTTCCTATCATGTCAAAGCCTACTGTTCTTGGGAATGGACTGACTTTGTAGAAAGTCAACTTAAAAAACTTTTTTGTCTTAGTAGAGTTTGTCTGAGTTTGCTGTGATTTCAAAACAGAAATATCTTCCTTTTCAGCTTTTATTTTTCTGGGGCCAATTGAAGGCAATGTTATATAGTCTGTAAGTTTGTAGTTTTTAATCTTAACCTATTTTTTTCCCTCATTAAAGTGATCTTACCCCTTTTTTAGACGAACAGTGCCTTCATTCTGGCTTTGTGCACTGTACTGTGAAAATGATACTGTATTAACCAGTCATATGTCACTGTTAACTTACTGATCCCAACATAATAGATGGTCACTCTTTTACCACTTTCTTTTATGGCTTTTATCATATAGAATGGTGACTCCCACTGTAATTATAGTGCCATTTTACCTGCTGAAATATGCTAGGCTGTTAGAGGAGAGGGTGAAATGGAAACAGCTTTCTAAAATAGTGCTGATTTTTTTTGTGAGAAAAAATGATTTCCTGTATGATCAAAATAAAGCATTGCTAGTATTTCCTTATACTAGTTTCCTGTGAATAGTGAGTATTTGCCACTGCACATAATGAAAAAAAGAACTTTGTATATATATCCTATCTACTGTGCAGAGCAAATTCTGTAAGTGGCTATTGAAACCATATCCCTGTCAAGGACAGAATCAGGAGCTCTAGGAACAGATCCTGTACCTCTCCCCTTCTCCTACCCATACTTCACTAAGCAGGGTTGATCATCTGGATGCCTTAGTGTTGCCTTATTTTATTATGATGAGCTGGAATTCATAGGGTTGTTGACACCAGAGTAAAGACTTAAGTGTGGTATTAACCCATCTGGACCATATTGCTTGAAGCTTGACCTTGGGCTATGCTTTCGTTGCTTTTTCAATTACAGTCTTCTCTGGCCTAGATGGTGTTATTTTGAATACAGGGGAGAATTTGAGGGGAGAAAAGGTACATGTTCCTTTAACTACCTTTTTTTTTTTAAGTTATTTTTTTCTCTGGGAAATGGTAGAATAATGTCTACAATTTTTAAAAAAGATATCTTTTTTCTTTTCTTTCGGAGCTCACTCAGAAAGATAGATTTACGGATAGAAGATAAAATATTTTTTTCCTAAAATGTTAAGCTGAACAAAAACTGAAAAAAAAAACTCCCACTGTTTTCATCTACAGGGTATTCACTATTTTGCCTTTTTAGAAGTATATACAGGAGGATTTTGAAAGGGATGAGTGAAATCTAATAATGTAAATTTTGGTGAGGGCTTTCTTGCCTTACAAGTTTTTCCTTTTTTTTCTGACTTTGTTGAAACCATTAATGAGGGCCTGAAAGAAATCGTGCTTCAGAGAAGATAATCAAATCCAGGTTCTAGCTTTCTTTTGAACGCTTATTCCAGAATAATAGAATGTTAAGATTTGGAGGTGATATTAAAGATAATCCATCCTATTCCTCACTTTTTATGGATGAGAGAACTGAGGACTGGAGAGATCAAATGATTTTTTCAGGGACTCATATTAGTTGCTAGAGAGCTAGACTAAACTTTTGATTTCTATTTCTCGTCTGTTTTTCCACTATTCTCTTTCCCATTACAGGGCTGAATTTCTCATGGATCTTGCCAGGTTTATAAAATGACGAATCTGAGCACATAGCAGCAGTTACAGCATTTCTAATGTAGTATTTGGAGAAGAAAGACCTTTTAATTTCACTTAACTCCCTCAATGTTAAAGGATCAAACTTTGAAAAAAGGTGGTCTAATGTTGTGTCATAACTGTATGTTTAGAGCCCTACTTCTTTGTACTGATTGTAGTGTTGGCTCTCCTTCATAGGCTCATAGAAGGGTCAGACAGAACTGACTTTGATAACTGGAAAACCAAGCAGACAGAACTGACTTTGATACCTGGAAAACCAAGCAGATGTGAAATTATATAGTCCTGTGGCTTAGCTTCAAGTTAAGAAAAAGTTAGGAAAAGACTCCCATGTGTCAACTTGTGATGTTTGGAAGAGAGCAAGAGTATTAAAGTGTTTGGAATTTGGAATTTGTTTTATTTGCTGATCATAGGTCTGTTGTAGTTTGTTTTGCTCCTTTTACAAACCACTTCAAATTCTTGTTGGAAGTATGTGGTAACAATTTTATTTCTGCTTTCTTCTCTTTTGGTCCCATAAAATGAAAATAAAAAGAGATTTTGTATTTCCTCTAACATAGTAGGTAATTATAACTGACATTCATTGGTTACTTACTGTTCAGCACTGTGTTAAGGTTTTTATATGTATTTTTAAATTTAATTGTCATATAGCTCTATGAGACAATTATTATCTGTATTTTATAGATGAAATTGAAACACAAAGAAGTTGTTCAACTTTACATAGCTACAAAGAAGTAAAATATGGATTCAAACACAGTTTTTTTAAAACTTCATTCCATTGCCTCGCAGCATAAAGGTGTTAAAGAGACCCACTAATAAAGGACCCAGAACTTACTCAGCAACATAAGGGTTGGCCATTCACATTACAAAATGATTTAATAAGGGGTTTATTTAAAAAAACAGGTTTTCAGCGTGTGCACTCTGTGTTCTCTGGTCAAAACCCAAAGGAAGCTGTCTCACTGGTAAGGAAGTTTTGGTCACTTAGTTGTGCCACCTGTCAAGTTCCAGGACTTCCCTGGGGTCACTGGGCAATCCCTGACCCATTGTCTTTTCTTTGTAAAGAAAGCCCAGCATTGCCCATGGTGGATAAAGCCATGGAGCTAAACAGGAAACTGGTTGGGGTTGGTAGGTACCATGATGGACATACAGGCAACTGCTCTGAATATCTAAATGGTTAATCAATTTTTATATACAACTTTTAGGATTACATAAAGCAAGGAATATGAATTACATAAAAATTTATGTATTACATAAACAGCTTTATATAACACATAAAACAAGGAATGTAAATGTTAGCTTCAAAATCTGTACATCATTATAATTGGAATATTTATTTTATCTTTTTGATAATTCTTTAGGAGATAGTTATAACTTAGGGTCTCAAATCCATTTTACTCATTTGATGATATTTATGTGCTTATTTGTGACACTATCTTGTTGCACTTTAGATTTCATCATCATGGGACCTAGTTTTAAGAGTATTAATTCCATTTTGAGGATAATACCAACATTGAAATAGATCTGGATGATCTTAAATTGATGGGTAGAATAGTTCTTTATCATACTTACTGGTTTTCAAATAAATAATCTTTTATAAAGAAAACGTGCTCATATTACACATACAATTTAGTTGTCTTTATGGGTAGTCTTGTAAAACAGTGGTTTATTGCATATGCCATGGGTATGCAATTATCTGGGTGGGGAGAGTTCTAATTTTGTGCTTCTCATAGAGCTTCATTTAATTCACAGCCAAAAGCAGTCACCATGTGACTAGAAATGTCTCAGTGTTAATATTTGCTGCTAGATTTTTTCCTGTTCTAGTTTAATGTTTTAGTTAACTATTTTCTGAGTTGATCATAAAAATTTTGATGCATAAGGAGATAAATGAATGGAGATATTATTAAAAATAAATTCCAGGCTTATTCAAGGTACTTAGTAGACAGCCAATTAGAGCTAAATCCTAAAAATCATTTTCGTGTATGTATTTCTCATATAGAAAGGATTTTCATTCATGGTTTTGTATTTGATATTCATAATAAGAGGTCAGCAAACTTTTTCTGTAAAGGGCCAGAGAGTAGGAAATGTTTTAGACTTTGTGGGCAAATGGTCTCTCTACTTAAACTACTTAACTCTGTCATTATAGCATGAAAACTGCTGTAAACAATATGTACATGAATGAGCTTGGCTGTGTTTCCATAAAATTTTGTTTAAGGACACTGATATTTGACTACAATATAATTTTCTCATGTCATTAAGTACTATTTTTCCAATAATTTTTTCAACCATTTAAAAAAGTAAATATACAGTTTTAGCTCATGGGCTATACAGAGCAAGTTATGGGGCGGACTTACCTGACAGGCTATCAGTTGGTGACCCCTGCTTATAGTATAGTCCAGTGAGACTTTGTTGACTACCTTCTGTTTTTTTCCCTTTCCTTTAACATTGTTTATGTTTTGCTTATTTTACTACTTATTCATAAGTTTTATTTTAGTGTTAATATATGTATAACTTTTAAAGGTGAATAATTGAACAAATTTTAATGATTTATTAAATTATAAGCTGTGGAGGGTAGAAATTATAATATTAGCCTTTAATGCCTTGCCCATTTATGAAAGTAATGTGCTCAGTAAGTATTTGGGAATGTTGAAAGAGAAAAATATCTGACATGCAGTATCTGAAGGACTGTCATATAGATTGTTTTATTTCACTTATTCATTCATTTATTAAATATGTATTCCAGAATGGTTCTCATGCTTGCATTAATGAAGAGAAGTATTAGGAGGCAAACTCACCTCAGAATGCAAAGATAAGAGAAAGGAAAAAGCTCTTACTGATTTTGTTCTTTGTGTCATAGTATATACTAGAGTCAGTGATATGGACAGTCCCTCATTTACCCTTACAAAATTTTTAAATAGACATCTCTTTATATACTCATTTTACAGATGAAAAACTTAGATAAAATACCATAGGTTTAGAAAAGTCAGTGGGGGAGCAGAATTTGAACTGAGAACATGCTCTTTCCATATACTTTTATTTATTTATTTTTATTTTTAATTTTTGGTATCATTAATCTACAATTACATGAGGAACATTGTTTACTAGACACCCCCCATCAGCAAGTCCCCCTCACAATTCCCATTACAGTCACTGTTCATCAGCATAGTAAGATGCTGTAGAATCACTACTTGTCTTCTCTGTGTTGCACAGCCCTCCCTGTGCCCACACCATTATACATGCTAATCATAATGTCCCCTTTCTTCCCCCCATCCACATCCTTTATCCCTCCCTTCCCACCCATCCTCCCCAGTCCCTTTCCCTTTGGTAACTGTTAGTCCATTCTTGGGTTCTGTGATTCTGCTGCTGTTTTGTTCCTTCAGTTTTTTCTTTGTTCTTATACTTCACATATGAGTGAAATCATTTGGTGTTTGTCTTTCTCCGCCTGGCTTATTTCACTGAGCATAATACCCTCTAGCTGCATCCATGTTGTTGCAAATGGTAGGATCTGTTTTTTTTTATGGCTGAGTAATATTCCATTGTGTGTATGTACCACATCTTTGTTATCCATTCATCTACTGATGGACACTTAGGTTGCTTCCATTTCTTGGCTATTGTAAATAGTGCTCTGATAAATATAGGGGTACATATGTCTTTTTCAAACTGGGCTGCTGCATTCTTAGGGTAAATTCCTAGAAGTGGAATTCCTGGGTCAAATGGTATTTCTATTTTGAGCATTTTGAGGAACCTCCATACTGCTTTCCACAATGGTTGAACTAATTTACATTCCCACCAGCAGTGTAGAAGGGTTCCCCTTTCTCCACAACCTCGCCACCCCCTTATCCCTCCCTTCTACCCATCCTCCCCAATCCCTTTCCTTTGGTAACTGTTAGTCCATTCTTGGGTTCTGTGATTCTGCTGCTGTTCTGTTCCTTCAATTTTTCTTTGTTCTTATATTCCACATATGAGTGAAATCATTTGGTGCTTCTCTTTCTCCGCCTGGCTTATTTCACTGAGCATAATACCCTCTAGCTCCATCCATGTTGTTGCAAATGGTAGGATTTGTTTTCTTCTTATGGATGAATAATATTCCATTGTGTAAATGTACCAACCACATCTTGTTTATCCATTGATCTACTGATGGACACTTAGGTTGCTTCCATTTCTTGGCTATTGTAAATAGTGCTCTGATAAACATAGGGGTGCATCTGTCTTTTTCAAACTGGGCTCCTGCATTCTTAGGGTAAATTCCTAGGAGTGAAATTCCTGGGTCAAATGGTATTTATATTTTGAGTTTTTTGAGGAACCTCCATACTGCTTTTCCACAATGGTTGAACTAGTTTACATTCCTACCAGCAGTGTAGAAGGGTTCCCCTTTCTCCACAACCTCGCCAACATTTGTTGTCGTTTGTCTTTTGGATGGTGGCAATCCTTACTGGTGTGAAGTGATATCTCATTGTGGTTTTAATTTGCATTTCTCTGATGACTAGTGATGTGGAGCATCTTTTCATGTGTCTGTTGGCCATCTGAATTTCTTCTTTGGAGAAGTGTCTGTTCAGCTCCTCTGCCCATTTTTTAATTGGATTATTTGCTTTTTGTTTGCTGAGGCATGTGAGCTCTTTCTATATTTTGGATGTCAACCCTTTTTCGGGTCTGTCATTTATGAATATATTCTCCCATACTGTGGGATGGCTTTTTGTTCTATTGATGGTGTCCTTTGCTGTACAGAAGCTTTTCAGCTTGATATAGTCTCACTTGTTCATTTTTGCTTTTGTTTCTGTTACACGGTGAGATATGTTCATGAAGAAGTCACTCGTGTTTATGTCCAAGAGATTTTTGCCTATATTTTTTTCTAAAAGTTTTATGGTTTCATGACTTACATTCAGGTCTTTGATCCATTTCGAATTTACTTTTGTGTATGGGGTTAGACAATGATCCAGTTTCATTTTCTTACAGGTAGCTGTCCAGTTTTGCCAACATCGACTGTTGAAGAGGCTGTCATTTCCCCATTTTATCTCCATGGCTCCTTTATCATATATTAATTGACCATGTATGTTTGGGTTAATGTCTGGAGTCTCTATTCTGTTCCACTAGTCTGTGGGTCTGTTCTTGTGCCAATACCAAATTGTCTTGATTACTGTGGCTTTGTAGTAGAGCTTGAATGTGGGTAGTGAGATCTCCCCCACTTTATTTTTCCTTCTCAGGATTGCTTTGGCTATTCGGGGTCCTTGGTGTTTCCATATGAATTTCAGAACTATTTGTTCCAGTTCATTGAAGAATGCTGTTGGTATTTTGATAGGGATTGCATGGAAACTATAGATTGCCTTAGGCTGGATTGCCATTTTGACAATATTAATTCTTAACAGCCAAGAGCATGGGATGAGTTTCCATTTGCTAGTGTCCTCTTTAATTTCTCTTAAGAGTGTCTTGTAGTTTTCAGGGTATAGATCTTTCACTTCCTCAGTTAGGTTTATTCCTAGGTATTTTATTCTTTTTGATGCAATTGTGAATGGAATTGTTTTTCTGATTTCTCTTTCTGCTAGTTCATTGTTAGTGTATAGGAAAGCACCAGATTTCTGTGTATTAATTTTGTATCCTGCAACTTTGCTGAATTCCAATATTAGTTCTAGTAGTTTTGGAGTGGAGTCTTTAGGGTTTTTTATGTACTATATCATGTCATCTGCAAATAGTGACAGTTTAACTTCTTCTTTACCAGTCTGGATTCCTTGAATTTCTTTGTTTTGTCTGATTGTCATGGTTAGAACCTCCAGTACTATGTTGAATAACAGTGGGGAGAGTGGGCATCCCTGTCTTGTTCCTGATCTCAGAGGAAAAGCTTTCAGCCTCTCACTGTTAAGTATGATGTTGCCTATAGGTTTATCATATATGGCCTTTATTATGTTAAGGTACTTGTTGAGAGTTTTTGTCATGAATGGATGTTGAATTTTGTTGAATGCTTTTTCAGTATCTATGGAGATGATCATGTGGTTTTTGTCCTTTTTTTTGTTGATGTGGTGGATGATGTTGATGGATTTTTGAATGTTGTACCATCCTTGCATCTCTGAGATGAATCCCACTTGGTCATGTTGTATGATCCTCTTGATGTATTTTTTAATTCAGTTTGCTAATATTTGATTGAGTATTTTTGCATCTATGTTCATCAGGGATATTGGTCTGTAATTTTCTTTTTTGGTGGGGACTTTGCCTGGTTTTGGTATTAGTGCGATGCTGGCTTCATAGAATGAGTTTGGAAGTATTCCCTCCTCTTCTATTTTTTGGAAAACTTTAAGGAAAATGGGTATTATGTCTTCTCTGTATGTCTGATAAAATTCCGTGGTAAATCCATCTGGCCCAGGGGTTTTGCTCATGGGTAGTTTTTGGTCACCATTTCAGTTTCGTTGCTGGTAATTGGTTTGTTTAGATTTTGTGTTTCTTCCTTGGTAAGTCTAGGAAGGTTGTATTATTCTAAGAAGTTGTCCATTTCTTCTAGGTTTTCCAGCTTGTTAACATATAGATTCTCATAGTGTTCTCTAATAATTCTTTGTATTTCTGTGGGGTCTGTCGTGATTTTTCCTTTCTTGTTTCTGATTCTGTTGATGTGTGTAGATTCTCTTTCTCTCTTTATAAGACTGGCTAGGGGCTTATCTATTTTGTTTATTTTCTCAAAGAATCAGCTCTTGGTTTCATTGATTTTTTTCTATTGTTTTATTCTCCTCAATTTTATTTATTTCTTCTCTGATCTTTATTATGTCCCTCCTTCTGCTGACTTAGGGCCTCATTTGTAGTTCTTTTTCCAATTTCAATAATTGTGACTTTTTTCATTTGGGATTGTTCTTCCTTCTTTAAATATGCCTGGATTGGTATATACTTTCCTCTTAGAACTGCCTTCACCATGTCCTACAGAAGTTGGGGCTTTGTGCTGTTGTTGTCATTTGTTTCCATATATTGCTTGATCTCTATTTTAATTTAGTCATTGATCCATTGATTATTTAGGAGCATGTTGTTAAGCCTCCATGTGTTTGTGGGCCTTTTTGTTTTCTTTGTACAATTTATTTCTAGTTTTATACCTTAGTGGTCTGAAAAGTTGCTTGGTAGAATTTTAATCTTTTTCAATTTACTGAGGCTATTTTTGTGGCTTAGTATGTGGTCCATTCTGGAAAATGTTCTATGTGCGCTTGAGAAGAATGTGTATCGTGCTGCTTTTGTGTGTCGAGTTCTATAGATGTCTATTAGGTCAATCTGTTCTAGTGTGTTGTTCAGTGCCTCTGTGTCCTTACTTATTTTCTGTCTGGTGGATCTGTCCTTTGGAGTGAGTGGTGTGCTGAAGTCTCCTAAAATGAATGTATTGCATTTTGTTTCCTCCTTTAATTCTGTTAGTAGTTGTTTCCCATATGTTGGTTTTCCTATATTGGGTGCATATATATTTATAATGGTTATATCCTCCAGTTGGACTGACCCCTTCATCATTATGTAATGTCCTTCTTTATCTGTTGTTACTTTCTTTGTTTTGAATTCTATTTTGTCTGAAACAAGTACTGCAACACCTGCTTTTTTCTCCCTATTGTTTGCATGAAATACCTTTTTCCATCCCTTGACTTTTAGTCTGTGTATGTCTTTGGGTTTGAGGGGAGTCTCTTGTAAGCAGCATATAGATGGGTCTTGCTTTTTTATCCATTCTGTTGCTCTCTGTCTTTTGATTGGTGTATTCAGTCCATTTACATTTAGGGTGATTATTGAAAGATATGTACTTATTGCCATTGCAGGCTTTAGATTCGTGGTTACCAAAGGTTCAAGGGTAGCTTCTTTACTATTTGTCTAACTTAACTCTCTTATTAAGCTATTGTAAACACAGTCTCATGATTCTTTATTTCTCTCTTCTTATTCGTCCTCCTACATTCTTTGTATGTTAGGTGTTTTATTCTGTGCTCTTTTGTGTTTCCTTTGACTGCTTTTGTGAGTAGTTGATTTTATTTTGTGCCTTTAGTTAGTATTTGGTTGGTCTCTTTTCTTTGCTGTGATTTTATTTTCTCTGGTGACATCTATTTAGCCTTAGGAGTGCTTCCATCTAGAGCAGTCCCTTAAAATATCCTGTAGAGGTGGTTTGTGGGAGGCAAATTTCCTCAGCTTTTGTTGTCTGGGAATTGATTAATCCCTCCTTCATATTTAATTGCTAATCATGCTGGATACAGTGTTGTTTGTTCTAGGCCCTTCTGTTTCATTGAATTAAATATATCATGCCATTCTCTTTTGTCCTCTAAGGTTTTTGTTGAGAAGTCTGATGATAGCCTGATGGGTTTTTCTTACTGTGACCTTTTTTCTCTCTCTGGCTGCCTTTAATACTCTGTCCTTGTCCTCGATCTTTGCCATTTTAATTATTATGTGTCTTGTTGTCCTCCTTGGGTCCCTTGTGTAGGGAGTTCTGTGGGCCTCCATAGTCTGAGAGACTATTTCCTCCCCCTGCTGTGGGAAGTTTTCTGCAATTATTTCTTCAAAGAAACTTTCTACCCCTTTTTTCTCTCTCTTCTTCCTCTGGTACCCCTATAATGTGGATATTGTTCCTTTTGGATTGGTCACACAGTTCTCTTAATATTCTTTCATTCCTGGAGATCCATATATCTCTCTCTGTATCAGCTTCTCTGTGTTCCTGTTCTCTGATTTCTATCCCATTAATGGTCTCTTGCACCTCATCCAGTCTGCTCTTAAGTCCTTCCAGAGATTGTTTTATTTCTGTATTCTTCCTCTGAACTTGATCCTTTAGCTCTTGCATATTTCTCTGCAGGTCCATCAGCATGGTTATCAGCTTTATTTTGAATTGTTTTTCAGGAATATTGGTTAAATCTATCTCCCCAGGCTCCCTCTCAGGAGTTGTCTGAGTAATCCTGGACTGGATCAAATTCTTCTACCTTTACATGATGGTAGAGGTAGTTGTAGGCAGTTGGTGCATGTGTGAGCTGGGAGAACAACGTCCCACACACGGTGAGCAGCTTTCAGTTTTATTTCCTGAGCTGCAAAGGGCAGGGCTGCCGTCAGGGCAGCCCAGAGCCCCGCGGAGAGAAACAGGCGTGCTGTGTGTGCTCTCCTGTGAGAATGGCAACCTTTTGTGCCATGTCCTGGCTTCCTCTGTCTGTGCTGGGCTGCTGCACTCTGGCAGGGCCTCTTACTCTGGGCTGGGCGGCTGTGGAGGAGGCTCTGGGTGGTTGCTGTGGGCGTGGCCACTCCTGTGGCCGCTCCCCTGCTATGGCGGGTCTGCGCCAGAGGGGGAATGGATGGGAGGCTGTTTATTGCCGTGAGGGTCTTCAGAGCTGCACTGTCATTCTGGGGGTTAGGGCTCCTGGAGTTCCCCAGGATTCCCAGCTGCTGGGCTGAGTGTGCTGGGACAGGTCCATCCCACTGTGGAGTCCCTGTCCCTTTAAGTCTTTCAAAAAGCAGTCACTTTTCTTTTGTCCTTGGGGCACTGGCTGTGGGGACCCGCTCGCAGATTTTACTGTTCTGTTTCCCTAATATCCAATACACCATGCAGTGTGTGTCTGTGTTCCCAATGCAGATGACTAGGGCTGGGTATTTAGCAGTCCTGGGGTTCCACTCTCTCCCTGTTCTGACTTGTCTCCTCCCGCCGGTGGACTGGGGTGGGGGGTGCGCTTGGGTCTCGCTGGCCCGCTGCTTGTATCTTACTCCCTTCGTGAGGTGCTGAGTTCTTGCAGATGTAGATGTAGCCTGGCTGTTGTGCTGTATCTTCTGGGCTCTCTTTTAGGATTAGTTGTATTTATTGTATTTTCAAAAATATATATGGTTTTGGGAGGAGATTTCCGCTGCCCTACTCACGCCACCATCTTGGCTTCTCCCCGTATAACTTTTATTTTTATACTAAGGAATATTCATCAATTAACCAGGCTGACTTAGACTAGCCACTTACCAATTGATATGGGTTTTCGCAGACATCTTAGATGACTAAGGACAGAGACTCATTTTTAGAGAAGGTGGAATGTTGAATTGAAGAACCTCAAGATAAACTTCAGATTATTTGAATGTATGACTACTAAAGACTTTATGTTTAAATGATAGGTTAAGCACATTTTCTCTCTTATTTTAGTACGTAAACTCTTGCTCTCTTTAAAAGAGTTGTTTCACTAAAGTATATTATTAGAATTGCATAATGAAATAAGATTGAAGAATATACATGAACTTTCTATCAAACTGTATATTTAATAGAGACCAATGATTAAATCAGATCTTAAACTGATCATATCAAAATGCTTCTTTGCTTGAACGAACATGAAGGGTGAATCAAGCTAAATCAAGTTAAAGGTTAAAAGTTTAAATGAGAGTTTTTGACAAAGTAATTAATTATGGAGTTTATTTCTTGGACTGAAACATTTTGATGTCTATATGCGTTGGCCAGCTATGCAAACCAGCTGAACCTGAGAGGAGTGGATGTGGAGATTAAGAAGAACAGAGGAAAAAAAAAAAAGAACACAGCAAGAAAGATAGAGAAACCAAAGTTAGGATGACAGGAGGCTCACTGACTGCTTATGGCGGACAAGTGATGCAGATTTATTTCATTGTATATAAACAGCACTGTTTATATACACAGGCTCACATCCTGTGAGCTGCCCACAATGATGTCACTTCCAGTGACATCACTGGCTGATCACACAACTGGTGATCTCATATCTGGTGATATCATTTCTGGAAGAGATCTTACTTCTGGCTTCTACACTTCTGGCCGTCCAATTCTGCCACACTTCTGTTCTGGTGTGGAGAGCTCATGCTAGTGAGAGACATAAACAATGATAGACATATGCATGAGGTGCTGTGGGGGCACAGAAGTCAGGTAATCCAGCCTAAGTGCTGGGGAAGAGGCTTCAAAAGGGCCCACCTCTTGGGAAGGTGATGTCTGAACTTACTTCTTTTCATTTAGAGTTATTTTTCAAGAACTGAGTATACATTTACATTTAAGTACATAAAACAACCTGTTTTATCTTTAATTTTTCTAGGGCTGCTTTGGAAGAGGTAGAAGGAGATGTGGCAGAATTGGAGCTAAAACTTGATAAGGTAAATTTCACTTTTTTACTTTTAAAACATTAATTCTTGGTTTCCCTAAATAATGATTTGTGTCTGTAATGCTGGGTGGTTCATGTTCTTTTATCTCCATGAATTTTACACATAAGCAAATTGAGGCTACGTACATTAAGTAGCTTGTTAAAAATCTAAGTTCCAGAGCAAGAATTTGAACCATGTCTGACTTCAAAGCTTACTAGACATCATTTATATTGGTGGAAGTTTGTTTCCTTATCTCCATCAAAAAGATTGCACCTGTCTTTTTTGATGCTTATTGGATTTCGTACATAACCTTGTCATTCTTGTTTATAAATTTGGGTGTGACATGTTAAAATATAAATAAAATTTAAAGTACTCATTACATTTTTTAAAAGCTAATGCCAGAAATGCTTAATATATTTTTAAATAATTGATACTAAATGGTCATATTCTATATAAGGGTAAATATGAATTGATTCCTACCTTCTATACTAATGATTGATAATCTTTTTTTTAATCTCTACCCAAGAAACATTGTCTGCTATATAAAGGCAGAAGTGTGAAAATGAGTAAGACATGGCTTCTGATCTTAAGTTATCATTACTTATTGAGATATGTTTCCTAAAAAATTTATGGAGATAAATCAGATACACACATTTGAAGTACCTTTTCTGAATATAATTTCCTATTATATAATTATTATTGTAAATGGTATTGCTGTGTACAAATCAGTACTTCTCAAACCTTACTCTGCATAGGAATCATTGGGGATCTTATGAAAATAATAGATCCTAATTCAATAAATCCTGATTCAGTAAATCTGAGATTGTGTGTTTCCAACCAGGTTTTAGGTGAGGAACAATGCTGTTATTCCATGGACCCCACTTTGTATAGCAATAATATAAAATGTATTATTTAGTCTGAAGGCTTTGAAATCATAAAGACATGCATATGGTATGTGATAAAAATAGTACATAAACTATATAAAGCAATAGTATATATTTTAAAAAATCAAAATTTTAGAAAATATTCAGTAATGTTATTTTTGTGTACTACTATGTAGTTTTCAAAGTACTTTGATATGCAGTACATTTTTTTCATTTTTGTGGTGTTTCAAATCACAAGGTAGAGGAAGGAGAACCAGGGTTAGAACCCAAATGTTTTCATTCTTAGTTCAGTGCACTTTTGTACCACTCTACTTCTGGATCCACATTTGGGGAGCACATGCCACTTGGAAATTTTCTGAGTAAATGCTAACAAATTTCCAGGCAAGTGTTTTTACAAATTAATGTTAACAGTTTTGGTAAGGGTGTTACTTCAAAAACTTTATTTCCTATTGAAAATTATATTTATGGGATTATTATTGTTATTTTACCTGAGGTATTATGTTTATTTTTAAGCACTCTTTGAAACAGGTTTTAAAACCCTTAAAGTAAGCAACAGAACATGTAGTTTGATTTTCTGATAGATATTTGAGAAAGTATATAAAAGGGCAAGGTTTTTTAAAGAATCACAGGGTACTGTAATAAGGGTATTTATTCTCTTGAAGTAGAACTGTATCCAAATCATAGGAAACATTTTGTGGTTCTGAAGGGACCTCAAAATTTAAAGTATCTAAACAGGTAGAATCCACTGATAGCGTGTTTGTTAATGATTTTGCTTTTATGAGTAGCTTTATTTTTTTCCCCCTTTACATCATTTGGTTGCGGCTGGGAGACTGACAGCATCTTAAAACCAAAAGATTCAAATGTAAAACAAGTGTTGGCATTTAGCACTAAGAACTCTAAGCCCTTTCTAGAGTATATATTACTAAGAGCATCATGGAAGCTTTGATATCTTTTAAAATATCATCTTCTACCCAAGTAAAATTTCCATAGTTGCTTTTATGTTTCTCTAGTTAAAATCTTTATCCTTTATAAAATGTACCTCTCCCAAATTCTTAAACTATTGTCTATGCCTTTTACTTTAGAATTATGAGGGGTTAGCATAGAGAAGAGATCCTGAGAGAAAAAAGGAATGGTTGTTATTGATGGTGGTAACTTTGAAGGATTAGTGGAGGGGAGGGGTTGCCCAATACTAGTTTGTTTCATAACTTTGTGCAAGGCAAGTTCCACCTGTAATAACATTGTAAATCATGTCATCAACAGGTTAAACTAGCTTGATGACTTAGCTTATATTTATTTTGCTTATAATATATTCTACCGATAGTTATTCTCTTCCTGGTGAATAATGCTTCATGAGTGACATTGTTCGACTAGGTCCAATTATTTGTCCATTCTTCTAGGTGTCCTGGCATTGGCAGCATCATAGAGCATCACAGTTTCTTCTAGGTATAATTTCTGTATCTGTTGCATCTTCTCACTGGAATGCTTGCTCTTTGTTTTCTTGTTTTTTTTTTAATTCTTAATTTTTTTATTAAGATATCATTGATATACACACTTATGAAGGGTTTCACATGGAAAACATTGTGTTTACTACATTCACCCATATTATCAAGTCCCCTCCATACCCCACTGAAGTCACTGTCCATCAGTAAGATGCCACAGAGTCACTACTTCTCTGTGCTACACTGTCTTCCACGTGACCACCCCCTCCACACACACACCATGTGTACTAATCATAATACCCCTCAATCCCCTTCTCCCTCCCTCTACACCCACCTTCCCCCACCCCTCCCCTTTGGTAACCGCTGTTCCCTTCTTGGGTTCTGTGAGCCTGCTGCTGTTTTGTTCCTTCAGTTTTTCTTTGTTCTTATACTCCACAGATGAGTGAAATCATTTGATACTTGTCTTTCTCTGCCTGGCTTATTTCACTGAGCATAATACCCTCTAGCTCCATCCATGTTTGTTGCAAATGGTAGGATTTGTTTTCCTCTTATGGCTGAATAATACTCCATTGTGTGTATGTACCACATCTTCTTTATCCATTCATCTACTGATGGACACTTAGGTTGCTTCCATTTCTTGGCTATTTTAAATAGTGTGCAGTAAACATAGGGGTGCATATGTCTTTTTGAATTTGATAACTTGTTTTCTTTGGGTGAATTCCTGGGTCAAATGGTATTTCTATTTTTAGTTTTTTGAGGAACCTCCATATTGCTTTCCACAATGTTTGAACTAATTTACATTCCCACCAGCAGTGTAGGAGGGTTCCACTTTCTCTGCATCCTTGCCAGCATTTGTTGTTCCTAGTCTTTTTAATGGGTGGGGTGTGAGGTGATACCTCATTTGCTTGCTCTTTGTTAAGCAGATACCCTTTAAATCACAGCTCAAGTACACCCAGACTTAAATTTTTTTTCTTGTATTGCATTGCTTCTTGCATGCACTTAAATCTCAATTATTATATTACTGTAATTTTTGGTTTGTAGCATAGTCTAATATGAAGAGCACAAAGCCTGGGACAAGACTGTCGGCATTTCATCTGATTCTACCACTTAATTAAGCTGTAATGGTCTTGGGCAAATTCCTTAACCTTCCTATGCTTCAGTTTCTTCATTTCCAAAATGAGGAAAATAAGTAAAATAAGAGTATATCTGTCTCATAGGGCCATGAAAATAAGATGAGATGTGTTAATACATATTATGTGCTTAGCATGTTTCTTGGCATATGATAAGTTCTAAATGAATGTTAATGATGATGGTGTCTCTTCAACTGTTAGTTCCTTGAAGACAAACTCTTTAAAGGGGGGAAAAAAACCTCTCCTTTGTTGTGTACTTCTCTGTGCCAAGTCTTATGTTTTACTTGTATTATTAGCAGTCTTGCACAACAGTGTTGCAAAGTGGTATACACAGTTAGCATAGGTTAAACATGAGAGTTAGGATGTTACTAGACAAGGATAGCCAACAAATAGTTGTTTGTATGCCCATCATCTGGCAAAGTGCCTATGACAGTTGTTACTTTAGTGAAAACATGTTGAATGAATTGGGGTCACTAGCTTAATAATTTTGACTAACTTGACATATATTCTTATGCTTAGGTAAAAATCTCCTCTCTTTATAGGCTTATATTAGTTATATCTGTCATCACTATCATCTAATAAGAATGTTGACAGCTGGCAAAGTATCTATTATCAAGTCAGTACTTGATTTAATTTTTTTATGTTTAAATATTTATTCCATTTGAAATTAATTTGAGGGTTTGGAATCCAACTTAGTTTCTTTCTTTTTTCCCTGTAAGATAGGTGTCTAGTGTCTGTATGTCATTTATTGGATAATTTTTCCCCCACTGGCTGTAATTTTACTTTAATCAAGTACTACGTATTTGAATCAGTTTCTTGACTCTGTATTGTATTCTACTGATCAATTTGTCTATTCATATCCATTACCAGACTTAATTCCTGCATTAATATAATCTGTTTTAATAACACAGAGGCTAATGTCCCCACTTCATTGTTCTTTTTCAGTTTTTTGTTTGTTTTTGTTTTTGCTCTTCTTGCATTCTGGTTACTCTGTATGGATTTTAGAATTAGGTTTTCTCATTTTTAAGACATCCAATTTTTTGTGATTAGCAAACTATTAGGCTAGTCTCGGACAGCATTTCTCAGAGCAGGTTTTGTGGAACATTGGTCCTATGAGAGTGCTTCATCTAAAGAGATTTCCATGTCAAATATTTTTGAGAAATGCTGTATATTATACCTCTCATCTAGGATTCATTATACACATTAATATACCAAAAGCTCTTAAAAGTTTAGCAGTAAAGAAATCTGTTTAACTTTTTGAAAGAGTTTTTCAGACTTATTTTATTACATAATCATTATTTTGGTACAGAATATTTCCTGTAGGATGTTCTGTAGAATATATATTGGGAAACATTGATCTATCATTATATGTTCTTCATCTATAGTTTATAACTCACTGTAATCTGGCTATAGCCCCCCAGTCATTTTTCTTAAAACTATTTTTGCCAGGGATGCCAGTGGAAACTCAAAATACATTTTTTTTTTTGAGAGGGCATCTCTCATATTTATTGATCAAATGGTTGTTAACAGTTAACAACAATAAAATTCTGTACAGGGGACTCAATGCACAATCATTAATCCACCCCAAGCCTAATTTTCGTCAATCTCCAATCTTCTGAAGTATAACGAACAAGTTCTTACATGGAGAACAAATTCTTACATAGTGAATAAGTTACATGGTGAACAGTACAAGGGCAGTCTTCACAGAAACTTTCGGTTTTGATCATGCATTATGAACTATAAACAATCAGTTCAAATATGAATATTCGTTTGATTTTTACACTTGATTTATACGTGGATACCACATTTCTCTCTTTATTATTATTATTTTAAATAAAATGCTGAAGTGGTAGGTAGATGCAAGATAAAGGTAGAAAACATAGTTTAGTGTTGTAAGAGAGCAAATGTAGATGATCAGTTGTGTGCCTGTAGACTATGTGTTAATCCAAGCTAGACAAGGGCAATAAAACATCCACGGATGCAGCGGATTTCTCTCAGAACGGGGTGGGGGGGGAGAGGTTCTAAGCCTCACCTCTGTTGATCCCCAATTTCTCACCTGATGGCCCCCCTGCGACTGTGCCTGTCTTAGGTTGTTCCTCCCTTGAGGAATCTTATCCGTCAAAAGTCATTTTTAAAGTCTTTTAAAACTTGATTTTTATGGATTCAAAACCTGTTATTCATCATCCATCTTTTAATACTTTGTTCTTTCTCTTGACTTTGGTGAAACAGTTTTTTTGCTTTTCCTGTCTTTCTTTTCTGTCTCCTTTATGGTGTTCTCACTCTACATGCTCTGCCATCTGCTTTTTATGTAGGATACAGCACTGCAGTACTGATACATGTATTTGCTGATGACTCCTGTATCTGTATCCTTTTGAGCTTCAAACATCTGTTTTTACTGGAGTTTGATCAGTTTTTCCGCATGGCTTATCTCAAGGGTTCATCTAGTTCAGGCCCAACATGTGAAAACGAGTCTTTTGCTGGCCAGTTTAGTGTGTTTGTGTGAATTACTGTCTTGTAGCAGATGTAGCCCTTGGCAAGCAGAGCTCAGGCTGGATTTCAGCCCCTATTTTCCTGCATGGTAAGACACAGTCTATGTAACTGTACATGAGTACTTGACTGTAATTTGTGAATTTGTCTTCTCTTTTCTCCTTTCTTACTGACTTAATTCATCCTCTCATGGTTTTTGGTCTACTCTCCTTATTTTTATTCTTTCTATTTCTTTGTCTTTATTTTTTCTCCTTTTAGGTCTTTATTGTAAAATGGAATGCTGGTTAATTCACCCAGTTAATGTCTTAATTGTTTCCCATAAAATATGAACATTTTAGCATTGCACACAGGCTTTTCCTGATCTGGCCCTTGTATACATTTTTCAGTGTCACACTTTTTTGACCCACATTTTTATACTGTACTAAGCTACTTGGTGCCTCTGGTTTGCCCTGCTCGTTTAAGCTTCTGGACTTTAGCACATGCTCTTCGTGGAGTAGTAACTCCCCATTACACTCATCCGATTGGCTAATTCCTGTTTGTCGGCAGGGTTTTTCTCATGTGTTAACCTATTTGAGGAATCCTTCCCTAATTCCCATAGTCCTGGTTAGATATTGTTCCTTTGTTTGCCCATGCATGGTTTTGTCATGCCTGGTGGTTGTGTTTGTGCTATATAGAATTTGTCTGCTTTCTACCAGTTAGAATTAAAGTGCCTGGGAACATAAAGTGTGTTTTTAATTTCTGTTCCTCTAGGCCCTAGGGCAGCAGTTTTAAATTACACTTCTGAGGTCCTTTAGGTGTTTCTAAAGTGTTTTTCTGGGCTCTTTCTCCTCTTGGTGTTTCCCCCTTCCCACTTCTTGAGTATCCTTCCCTTCTTCCACTGGAGCAGCTCTACTTTTATCTTTTTTTTACATTTGACATCCACCCAAGATTTTATTTGTTTAAAGAAATGTTCTGTGTCTGAATGAAAGAGAGAAAAGAAAGAGAAAGAAGGAAGGAACAGAAAAAAGAAAGGGAGGGAGGGAGAAAGGGAGTGTTAGAAAGAGAAAGGTGAAAAAGGAAAAGGAGGAAAGGGGGAAAAGCTCAATCCTAACACCTAGCACAGTTCTTAGAAAAGTAGGCATTGGAGAAAAATGGTTGATTAATCAATTCAGACATCTGCTTTGATCGACTGATATTGGAATGGTCAGCATGACTAACCCAACATATCCCTTTTCCTCCAACATACCAGTTAAAAAAGAAAATTAAATATCTTTTATCATATGACTTGTATTATTGCCTGAATTTCTCTTTCTTCCTTCTAAGAAAGGCTCACTAAAGTTTTAGAGTTAATTTATGAGATTGAATGTGACTTGATAAAATGAAATATATGTATGTTTTTTTAAATCAGAAAGTCTCTCCCCTGAAAGATAAACTTTTTTGGTACAGCTTTACTATGAATTTGCTTTATAAGCCAGAGGAAAAAAAGAACAATGTTCAGTTAATCTGTTTGGATATATTAATGAGCCATAATTTATCTTAACTAAGCTAACTCATATATTTACTGCTAACACTTGTTCAACTAGGTAATTTGTAAAATTATTTTCAGCCTGATGTATTGTTTTCTTTTTCAGCTTGTGAAGCTTTGTATTGCAATGATTGATACTGGAAAGGCCTTTTGTGTTGCAAATAAACAATTCATGAATGGAATTCGCGACCTGGCACAGTATTCTAGTAATGATGCTGTAGTTGAGGTTAGTATTGTTAAAATTATATAAAATGGTAAATGCAACAAGACATTAAGGAATTATGCACTTTTAAACTTTCCTAATAGTTACACTGGTCCTTAAAATTAGAAGTAGAAAAGCTGTCACCTAGTGCTATCTTGTATAATCCTGTTTTCTAGGATATTTAGAAGTTGATGGTTGATTTGCATTGTGAATATAAGTTTACTTGCTGCTAGACGAGCTGAACCATCTACAAGAGGACCTGAGCAGGGAGAGTAGGATCATGCTTACTAGCAGTCCTTATGAGGGCAAGCAGAGAGCATTAACATGGGAATAGTATCCAGCTGTGTATGGGGCACTGCATAGGAAAAATTTCTGGTCAGCTAGCTATGCTGGGTTAGCTTAGGCCCTTGGTACACTATGTGGTATCATATTTCTTTAATGAGTAATGCTAACTGGTGAAGAAATGGATGTGGTTATTTGATTATTTGATTCATAGATGCTAAAGGAGCACAGTCTTGATACACAATTTTAGATTTAGGTTTGTATGTGCCATTCCTCCCTGTTAGCATACTATTGATAGGGTAGTACTTCTCTTTGACTGTCCTAGGGTGTTACTGTTAATATATGCAGACTTGACCTCTCTATAGAGCATGCCTATGAGGAAATGCCATGAAATTGTCATTGAAAGTAAATGTTATTGTTTATAATGTAACTTTATCTTTCTGTCAAAAATTCTGAGGTAGCATATTTGTGGCCTATTTCTGTGGCTTGTAAATGACTTGGTTTTCTTTGGATTCTTTCTCATAGACAAGTTTGACCAAGTTTTCTGACAGTCTTCAAGAAATGATAAATTTTCACACAGTAAGTATCAATAAGTAGGTGTTACTAAGACCATGTTAAAATTTAGTATTTTTCTTGAAATATTTTATAAAATTACTGAAGTTGTAATTTAATAACTTTGTTTTGTCAGCTTTTTAGTTGCGTGGATCTAAAATATATGTGTGTATGTGAGAGAGAGAAAGAGAAGTATATACATTTTATTTTCCATTCTAATGTAGTGAACTTAATATCAATAAAGTACATACCCAGAAAAATTATTTTTTTCCTTTAAGTAGTGCCTTTGTAAGTTTTTAAGGAATTACTTCAAGATTTCTCAAAAATAAAGAAGCAAACATCACCTTTGTAAATTTAGCTATGTATTTTGAAATATTTAAAAATATATCCCCTTTGTCTAATCAGTTGCCATTATTAAAGACTTCTGTATTCTTTGAGCCACTGATATGTGTGTTTAAGGCCATTATCCTTCAAGAGTGAGGGGCTAAATGTATTACTTCTGGAGTATCAAGAAATTCCTTTATAAATTTTGTAAAAGTTTACTTGAAAATATGGTAGCTTATAAGGTATATATACTTCTTAAAATTTTTTTTATTGAGGTATACTTGACATAATGTTATACTAGTTTCAAGAGTACAATATAATGTCCATATTTGTGTATATTGCAAAACGGTCACCACAGTAAGTCCAGTTAACATCCATCACCATACATAGTCAAAAATTTTTTTTCTTATGATGAGAACGTTCAACACCCACTCTCTTAGCTACTTTGAGATGTGTAATACATTAGCTATAGTCACCATGCTGTAGGTTATATCCTTGTGACTTACTCATTTTATAACTGGAAATTTGCCCATTATGTCTTTAGCCCATTATGTCTGCCATCCACCCACTGCCTCAGGCAACCACGAATCTTGTTTTCTATATCCATCGCAGATTTCTTTTTGTTGTTGTAGTTGTTTTTTGGTTATCTTTTAGATTCCATATCTGAGTGAGATCATATGGTATTTATCTTTTCCTCTTTGACTTATTTCATTTAGAATAATGTCCTCAAAATCCATCCATGTTGTCACAAATGGCAAGATTTCATTCTTTTTTATGGCTGAGTAATATTCCACTGTGTGTGTGTGTGTGTATGTATGTATGTGTGTATATCTCTACTACACTTTTTTATCCATTCATCATCAATGGACATTTAGGTTATTTCCATCTCTTAGTTATTGTAAATAATGCTGCAAGGAACATGGGGCTGCATATATCTCTCAATATCGGTGTTTTTATTTTCTTTTGGTAAATACCCGGAAGTGGAATTTCTGGGTCATATAGTAGTTCTGTTATTTTTTGAGGAACCTCTATACTGTTTTCCATAGTGGTTGCACCAATTTACAATCCTATGAAAGTGTACGAGTGCTCCCTTTTCTCTCCATTGTTACCAAGACTTGTTAATTTTTGTTTGTTTTATAATAGCCATTTTAACGGGTGTGAGGTGATATTTTATTGTAGTTCTGGTTTACTTTTTCCTGATGATTAGTGATAGAGAGCATCTTCTCATGTACCTATTAGCCATCTGTATGTCTTCTTTGGAAACTTATCTCTTCAGATCCTCTTACCATTTTTTAATTGAACTGTTTGACTTTTCTGCTACTGAGTTGTATGAGTTGTTGAATATTAACCTCTTATCAGATATGTGTATCTCTTCAGATCCTCTTACCATTTTTTAATTGGACTGTTTGACTTTTCTGCTACTGAGTTGTATGAGTTGTTGAATATTAACTTCTTATCAGATATGTGATTTGGATATATTTCTGTCCTTTGGTAGGTTGCCTTTTTATTTTGTTGGTGGTTTCCATTGCTGGGCAGAAACTTTTTATTTTGATGTGATCCCACTTTTTATTTTTGTTTTTGTTGCCTTTGCTTTTACTTTGGAATCCAAAAAATCATCACCAAGACTGATTGATGTCCAGGAACTTACTGCCAATGTATTTCTTCTAGGAGTTATATAGTTTCAGGTCTCACATTCAAGTCTTTAATACATTTTGAGTTAATTTTTGTTTTATATGCATCTTATAAATGTTTAAATGCTGTCATATGTCATATATGACTGTCATAACTATTCAGTGCTTCAAAATTATTAGTGGCTGTCACTGAGAAGAGTATCAGTACTTACGTTCTTTATCAAATTTGCTGTTTCTTGGTTCTAGGTTGATTTGATTTTCTTTCTTTTTTTTGGGGGTCAACACATTAAGGATACTACTTATTTTAATTGTAGTTCAGATCTTTTCATGTATTTATTGTTCTCCTGCCATGGTTACGATTGTTCTCTGTTCAAATCCTTTGCCCATTTTTAAATTGTTTTTTTTTTTTTTAGCTGAATTCTTTTTATATTCTGGATATAAAACCCTTATCAACTCTATGATGTGTTAATATTTTCTCTGATTCTGTAGGTATTTTTCATTTTACTGGTAATGTCTTTTAATGCACAAAAGTTTTAATTTTCATGAAGTCTGATTGATCTATTTTCTCTTCTGTTGCTCCTGCTATTGGGGTCGTAGTAAAAATCATTGACAAATTCCAAATCATGAAAATTTATCCCTTCATTTTCTTCTGAGAGTTTTATGGTATTAGCTCTAATATTTTTCATCAATTTGTTTTTAATGACCTCTAATTACTTTGCTTTTTGCCTTCTAGTGAATTTAGATGTCGATGTATAGTATATTGATTTCTTTTTAAATTAAGTGATCTTTTAGATTTGTAAGCTTTACATTTTAAAGTCTAATACAGTGAGGACTATTTTTGATAAAAGATGTTGATTTTAAATTAACAGTAATAGGTCAAATGTTTTCTCATATGTTATCATTTGTAATAGTCCTGTTTGTCTATTTTCTTTAAATCAATAAGTCTTACATTACTGCTTTATTAAAAAACAAAATTTACTCAAGTAAATTTGAAGATCTAATTGACTTTATTGAGTGATTCATGAACCAGGCAGCATCCCCTCTAGCAAGTAGAGAGATGCGCCTAGAAATTGTACAAAATGGAAAGTTTTTATAGAAATGAGGGTGGAGGGAAATCATTAGCAAAAGAAAGTAAATTGTTTCAGGCAAGGTCATTTTCTCTGCGGGGCAGAGCAGGAGGTCTTATAATTCAGATTCCCTCTTCTTTTGGGGAAGATGGCAAAGGCTCATGTGATAGATTATCTAATTGGTGATGCTGACCAGAAAATTCTTGAGTGACTGCATTCTGGGGATGTTGATACTGTAACTGTTTTTAAGTATTGGGGCCTGGTTTGGTGACTTGCTTAACAGAAGTGACACCATGTTGGGCCTGTGTCTTTCTTTTTAACACTTTAAGAATATCTTGCTCTTTGTTATAGTTTATAAAAGTTATGGTTAAGACAGTCTTTTGGTAAATAAATTGTTTAAATGTATATCGGAAGCTTTCTTGTCAAGAAATCTTTGAAGTATTTTATAAATCACTCTTTCAGAGTTAATTAAATCTCTAAAAATTAAGTTTGTTTTAAGCAAGGTATATTATTATAATTTGCTTCAAGAAGATAGAGACTGTACTACTTTTTTTAGTGCTAGTGTGCAGCTTGCTTCTTGAACTGATCCCAATAATGTATTCTTTTTTTTCTAAGATTGAAAGCAATCAGTGTTAATGACTTTAATAGTGTAAAAAAATTAATATTTAATAATTATGATATGACAGAGACAACTTAGAGTTTAGGCTCCACTGTTATTAGCTGTATAATTTTGGTCAGTTTACTTACTTTCATTTTTCAGTGTACTGTTCTGTAAGAAGGGACTAATAAAATTTGCCATTCCTATATGTAAGGTCATTGTGAGGAGCAAAATTTGTGCAAGTAGTCTCTGGAGAGTAAAATCTCTTCATTTACTGTATCTGTTGGCATAAACTCCAGAAAATAGAAACACTTCAGGTATTTCTGATAGGAAGGTTTTAACATAGTAAATTGGTTACAAAGTATTGAAAGGGTTGGAGGAATAAAGTTAAGGTGATACCATCTAGATATTAGTAAAAGTGGGAAGTATTATTAACCCTAGGGCTGGAGGAACAAAAGGGAAAGTGGTATTACCCAGAGCCTATAAGGACTGTACTGTTGAGAATACTGCCATTGCTACCTAGCCAGGAAGCCAGGAACTTTCCTTTTTGTTGCTGCTGCAAGCGCTAAGGATGACATTCTAATGACACTGCCTGGATTGGTCATTGATGCTTCTAAAAGTTGAAGTAGCTCGCAGTTATTCACTGGTGGTTGTGTCAGAACAGCAGCGGAAGAAAAAGTGATTTCTCCTTATCTCATCTTCTGCCTCTTAACATTTGCTTCCATTGGCAGAACCTAAACTCTTAGCTTGCTTGGGGGTCTGGGAAATGTACTTTGTAGATTTCTGGCCCCTGGCTGTATAGAGGAGGAGACTGTGGAAGGGCGATGCAGTGGTGAAGGCCAGCCAACCAACACAGCAATCATATAGGCTATAATTTTGAGAATATTTTTAGTAAGCAAATTATGCAACTTAATGATTTTTATCCTTAAAACTTTTTTCTGTGACTTTTCTTTTTGCCCTATACTCCATATCCAACATACTAGCAAAAAAACTATTCCCAAATCCAACTATCAGTAGTTTCTCTGCCACCTCCAAATCTAAACTACTACTACTACCTCTTGTTCAGGATTATACCACAGCTTCCCAGATTGTGTCTCTTCTTTCCTTGGCCTTCTACAATGACTACTGTATATAGCACCCAGAAAGAACTTTTAAAAATATAAATTCATTCACAGCATTCCACTGTTCTAGCTCCCTCTTATGTTCCGAATAAAATCCTAACCTTGGTCTACGAAGCCCTATGATCAAGGTTCTTCTGAAAACTCTCTGATCTCATTTCTATTCTCTGCCTGGCTGTGGCCACTTGGACTTTTTGTTGTTCTTTGAACATACCAAAATAATTCTCATTCTAAGACCTTTGCACTTGCTGTCTGTTCTGCATGTTCTTCTTCCACATCTCTGTGTGTGGCTAGGTTCCCGTATGGTATTCCTTCTCTTTCTACAGTTTTCTCTCACTTTACTTAGGTCACTACTGCTCAGAAAATTCTTCCTTGACCACTCTGTGGTAGCTTTCTATCATTCTACCTTTCCTCTCTCTCTCTCTCTCTCTCTCTCTCTCTCTCTCTCTCACACACACACACACATGCACACACACACAGACACACACACGAGATCATGTATACTTATATGGTGTGGTTCTTAAATGTAGGTGCTTCTTTTATCGTCTGTTCTTCAAAGTTCCATGACTGCAGGCCCTTTGTTATATTCATCTCTGCTAATGCCACCTAGAAGAGTACTGGTTGAAAGGAGCTATTCATGACATGATTGAGATAGATGTTATTAACTTATAAAACTCTGAGTGTTTTTTTATGCTCATTAAATGAATAAAAATTTGTTAAATCAGTGACAACACACACCAAGTAGGCAATTAAAAGTATTTCATGTTCTTAAAATTTTTCTTTTACTGTTCTTCACACTTAAAAAACTTCAGGAACTCTGTTTTGACCATCAAATTTATGTTGTTTTAAAAAGATAATTTGCAAACTAATAGATTACTGTTTGCCTGCCTGCCTAGAGGTCTGAAGGTTATGGGTTCATGAGCTTATGTGTGTTTACATAGATACTTTTATATGCATATATATATATACTCTATCTCCTTAGAGAGAGAGAATGCTGATAGTATACCCAGATGTCTAGTGCCTTTCTAATTTTATTCCCATATTCCTTTTTACAGGATCTCAGAAATTGTCCTAATAATAGATCTAAGTAAGAAATTATGAGACCTTTGTTTACTTTCTTTTAATTGTCTTTCCTTCTGTAGTTGCTGCTGTGTGCTTTACGTGGCCTTTTTGTTTCTTGTTAACAAATATTTCACTGTAAATTTTTCCTAGTAGGAATGACTTGTGTGTACCTAAATCAGAACTTTTATATTTGTGGCAAAGGTTATTCCCCCATCAAAATACTGTATATACCTCACTTTTACTAGGATATAGATAGGGATGACACATGCCTTGTTTACTATTGCATCCCGAGTACTTGCATAAATATTATCCTCGGGAAGTCATTTGATTTTTTAAACTTAACTTTTCTCCACTGTAAAATGAAGGGGCTTTAATAGAACACTTAATTTAAAAAATCTGAGATTACAAAGCATTTATTTATTGTAAGATAGAGATAGGATCTCAGAGTTAAAATTTGGGAAAAGCCTAGTTATATAAAATGCCTTACTTTAGTAGCATTCTCTAAAATGAAATTTTAAATATAGCATTATAGGGTGAAGGCAATTTTTTTAATTAAAGTATCGTTTATATACAATCTTATGAAGTTTTCACAGTAATAACATTGTGGTTTCAACATTCACCCATATTATCAAGTCCTCACTCCCCCTCCCTGCCCATTGCAGTCAGCTTATTAAGATGCTATAGAGTCATTACTTGTCTTCTTCGTGCTGTACTGCCCTTCCCGTGACCTATCTATATTGTGATTGCAAATTATAGTGCCCCTTAATCCCCTTCTCCCTCCCTCCCAACTCTCTCCAACCCCTCCCCTTTTGTAACCACTAGTCACTTCTCAGAGTCTATGAGTCTTGTTCCTTGAATTTTATACTCCACAAATGAGTGAAGTCAATTGGTACTTACTTTTCTCCAACCTGCTTATTTTACTTAGCATACACCCTCTAAGTCCATTCATGTCGTTGCAAACGGCAGGATATGTATTGTTTTTATGGATGAGTAATATTCCATTGTTTACCTTCTTTATCCATTTGTCTATTAATGGATACCTAGGTTGCTTCTGTATCTTGGCTATTGTAAGTACTGTAGCAATAAACATAGGGATGCATGCCTTTTTGATCAGGGATCTTGTTTACTTTGAGTAAATTCCTAGGAGTGGAATTCCTGGGTCAAATGGTATTTCTATTTTTAGTTTTTTGAGGAACCTCCATATTGCTTTCAACAGTTGAAACAATTTACATTGCCACCAACAGTGTAGAAGTTTCCCTTTCTCCACATCCTCACCAGCATTTGTTGTTTTTTGTCTTTGGATGCTGGCCAACCTAAATGGTATGAGGTGATACGTTATTATGATTTTAATTTGCATTTTCCTGATGATTAGTGATGTGGAGCATCTTTTCTGTTGGCCATCTGAATTTCTTCTTTGGAGAAGTGTCTGTTCAGATCCTCTGCCCATTTTTTAACTGGGCTGTTTTCTGGGTATTGAGGCATGTGAGTTCTTTTATATTTTGGATATTAACCCCTTATCAGATGAGTCATAAACAAATATATCCTCCCATACTGTAGGATGCCTTTTTTATTCTGTTGATGGTGTCCTTGCTGTACAGAAGCTTTTTAGTTCGATGTAGTCCCACTTGTTCATTTTTTATTTTGTTTCCCTTGCCCAAGGAGATGTGTTCAGAAAAACGATGCTCATGTTTATATTCAAGAGATTTTTGCATATGTTTTCTTCTAAGAGTTTTATGGTTTCATGAGCTACATTCAAGTCTTTGATCCATTTTGAATTTACTTTTGTGTAAGGAGTTAGACAATAATCCTGTTTCATTCTCTTACACGTAACTGCCCAGCTTTGCCAACACCATTTGTTGAAAAGGCTGTCTTTTTTCCATTGTATATTCCTGGCTCCTTTACTATATATTAATTGACCATAGGTGCATGACTTCATATCTGGTTTGTTCCATTGATCTATCGGTCTGTTCTTGTGCCAGTACCAAATTGTTTTGATTGTTGTAGCTTTGTAGTAGAGCTTGAAGTTAAGGGGCATATCCGCCTAGTTTTGCTCTTCCTTCTAGGATTGCTTTGGCTGTTTGGAGTCCTTCATGGTTTCATATGAATTTTAGAACTATTTGTTTTAGTTCGTTGAAAAATGCCATTGGTATTTTGATAGGGATTGCATTGAATCTGTAGATTTCCTTGGGCAGGATGGCCATTTTGACAATATTAATTCTTCCTATCCATAAGCATAGGATGTATTTGCATTTATTGGTTTCTTGTTTAATTTCTCTCATAAGTGTCTTGTAGTTTTCAGGGTATAGGTCTTTCACATCCTTGATTCGGTTTATTCCTAGGTATTTTATTCTTTTTGATGCAGTTGTGAATGGAATTGTTTTCCTGATTTCTCTTTCTGCTAGTTCAGAGTCAGTATATAGGAATGCAACAGATTTCTGTCTATTGATTTTGTATCCTGCAACTTTGCTGAATTCAGTTACTACTTCTAATAGTTTTTGAGTGGAATCCTTAGGGTTTTCTATGTATAATTTAATGTCATCTGCAAACAGGGACAGTTTAACTTCTTCCTTACCAATTTGGATGCCTTTTATTTCTTAGTGTTGTCTGCTTGCCGTGGCTAGGACCTCCAGTACTATGTGGAATAAAGATGGGGAAAATGGGCATCCTTGCCTTGTTCCCAGTCTTAGAGGAAAAGCTTTCAGCTTTTCACTGTTTAATCTGATGTTGGCTGTGGGTTTTGTTACATATGACCTTTATTATGTCGAGGTACATACCCTCTATATCCATTTTGTTGAGAGTTTTTATCATGAATGGATGTTGAATTTTGTCAAATGCTTTTTCAGTGTTGATTGAGATGATCATGTGATTTTTGTCCTTTTTGTTGATGTGGTGTATGATATTGATTGATTTTCGAATATTGTATCATCCTTGCATCCCTGGAATAAATCCTTCTTGATCATGATGGATGATCTTTTTGATGTATTTTTGAATTTGGTTTGCTAATATTTTATTGAGTATTTATGCATCTATGTTCTTCAGGGATATTAGTCTGTAATTTTCTTTATTTGTGGTGTCTTTGCCTGGTTTTGGTATTAGAATAATGCTGGCCTCCTAGAATGAGTTTGGAAGTATTCCCTTCTCCTCTACTTATTGGAATACCTCAAGAAGGATGGGTATTAGGTCTTCACTAAATGTTTGATAAAATTGAGCAGTGAAGCCATCTGGACCAGATGTTTTGTTCTTAGGTATTCTTTTGATTACCAGTTCAATTTCATTCCTGGTAATTGGCCTGTTCAGATTTTCTGTTTCTTCCTGGGTCAGTCTTGGAAGGTTGTATTTTTCTAGAAGTTGCTCATTTCTTCTAGGTTGTCCAATTATTGACATGTAGTTTTTCATAGTATTTCTCTTATGGTTCTTTCTTTTTCTGTGGTGTCCATTGTGATTTCCCTTTTTCATTTCTGATTCTGTTTATGTGTGTACATTCTCTTTTTTTTCTTGCTAAGTCTGGCTAGGGGTTTATCTATTTTGTTAATTTTCTTGAAGAACCAGCTCCTGCTTTCATTGATTCTTTCTATTGTTTTATTCTTCTCAATTTTATTTATTTCTGCTCTGATCTTTATTATGTTCCTCCTTCTATTGACTTGAGGCCTCATTGTTCTTTTTTCTAGTTTCATTAATTGTGAGGTTAGACTGTTCATTTGGGATTGTTATTCTTTCTTGAGGTAAGCCTGTATTGCAGTATACTTCCCTCTTAGCATGACTTTCCCTGCATCCTACAGGTTTTGTGGTGTTGAGTTATTATTGTCGTTTGTCTCCATATATTGTTTGATCTCTGTTTTTATTTGGTCACTGATTGATTATTTAGGAGCATGTTCTTAAACCTCTGTGAGTTTGTGGGCTTTTAAATTTTATTTGCATAATTTATTTCTAGTTTCATACCTTTGTAGTCTGATAAGCTGGTTGGTACAATTTCAATCCTTCTGAATTTACTGAGACTCTTTTTGTGACCTAGTATGTGATTTATTCTGGAAAATATTCCATGTGCATTTGAGAAGAATATGTATTCTGTTGCTTTTGGGTGTGGAGTTCTGTAGATGTCTGTTAGGTCCACCTGTTCTTATGTGTTGTTCTGTGCTTCTGTGTCCTTACCTATTTTCTGTCTGGTTGATCTTTCCTTTGGAGTGAGTGGTGTGTTGAACTCTCCTAAAATGAATGCATTGCATTCTATTTCCCCCTTTAATTCTGTTAGTATTTGTTTCACATATTTGGGTGCTCCTATGTTGGGTACATAGATATTTATAATGGTTATGTCCTCTTGTTATACTGATCCCTTTATCATTATGCAATGTCCTTCTTTTTTCTCTCATTACTTTCTTTGTTTTGAGGTCTGTTTTGTCTGATAACAAGTACTGCAACTCCTGCTTTTTCTCCCTATTAGTTGCATGAAGTATCTTTTTCCCATTCTTCACTTTTAGTCTGTGTATGTCTTTGGGTTTGAAGTGAGTCTCTTGCAGGCGACATATAGATGGGTCTTGTTTTTTTATCCATTCTATTTCTCTGTGTCTTTTGATTGGTGTATTCAGTCCATTTACATTTAGGGTGATTATCAATAGATAAGTACTTTTTGCCATTGAAGGCTTTAGATGCATGGTTACCAAATATTCAAGGGCAGCTTCTGCAATATCTAATGTCTTACTTAACTCGCTTATAACGCTATTTCAAACACAATCTAAACTTTTCTTTCTTCCCTTCTTTTTCTTACTCCTCCACTCTTTATATGGTAGGTGTTATATTCTATACTCTTTTTGTATCCCTTGACTGACTTTTGGGGTAGTTGATGTAATTTCTTATTTGATTAGTAATTAATTGGTCTACTTCCTTTACTGTGGTTTTATTTTCTCTGACGACAGCTATTTAGCATTAGGAGCACTTCCATATATAGCAATCCCTATAAAATAGACTGTAGAGATGTTTTTGGGGAGATAAATTCCCTTAACTTTTCTGGAAATTGTTTAATGCTTCCTTGAAATTTAAATGATAGTCTTGCTTGTCTGGAAATTGTTTAATCCTTCCTTCAAATTTGAATGATAATCTTGCCAGGTAGAGTATTCTTGGTTCGAGACCCTTCTGTTTCATTTCATTAAATAGATCATGCTACTTCCTTCTGGCCTGTACGCTTTCTGCTGAGTAGTCTGATGGTTAGTCTGATGGACTTTTTTTTGTATGTGATCTTTTTTCTCTCTCTGGCTGCTTTTAATAGTCTGTCCTTGTCCTTGATCTTTGCTGTTTTAATTATGTCTTGGTGTTGTCTTCTTTGGTTCGTTGTGTTGGGAGATCTGCACTGCCATGGCCTGAGAGACTTATTTCTTTTCCCATATTGGGGAAGTTTTCAGCAATTATTTCCTGAAAGACACTTTCTATCCCTTTTTCTCTCTCTTCTTCTTCTGGTACCCCTATAGTGCGAATGTTGTTCTGGTTGGAATAGTCGCAGAGTCATCTTCTTATTCTTTCATTCCTAGTTATCCGTTTTCTCTCTGTGCCTCAGCTTATTTGTATTCCTGTTCTCTAATTTCTATTCCATTTACTGTCTCCTCTACCTCTTCTAACCTGCTTTAAATCCCTCCATTGTATGTTTCATTTCAGATACTGTATTTTTAAAAGTTTTACCTCTTGAAGTCCTTTCTGAGATCTTGAATATTTTTCTGTCACCTCATGAGCATGTTTATGATTTTTATTTTGAAATCTTTGTCAAGAAGATTGGTGATTTCAGTTTCACTTAGGCCTCTTTCTGGTGTTTGACTGATTTTGGTTTGTACAAGATTCTTTTGCCATTTAATATTTGTAATGATTACTATGAAATAATAACTTTGTGTAGGCGGCTCCCTCTATTGCCCAGAATCTCTACTCTTTGGAGCTGCCCAGCAGGTGCACCAATGGCGGGTTCGCAGGTGAGCAGTGCCTGTGCCTGCTGGGAGGAAAGAGCTCTTCCTGCCTCTTGGCTGCAGTACTTCCGTCCACTGCCAGGGCCAGTGGGCCAAGTGCTCAGAGAGGATCCCCTGTTCTATGCCTTGTCACTGCTGTATGTGGGGCTACCCTCTGGCTGGAGTGCTGCGATGGCATGGGCAGCAGGTTTGGTGGGAGGAGGAAAGAGCAACAGGCTGCTTATCGTGGTGGGGGGCCTCAGTGCTGCATTGCCAGTTGGGGGGATGGAGCGCCTGAAGCTCCTGAAAGTTTCTAATCTGTTGGGCTGAGTGTTGCAGGATGATTTTGTCTACCTGTCCTCTTTCCTGAGCAGCAAGGTCTTTGTAATCCTTGCCCTTTACCAGCCCTCTTGCTGTTGCTAATCTTTCAACATACCCACCTTTCTTTTGTCCCAGAGTGGCTGGTTGTGGGTACCTGTTCTCCACAAGTGTGAATAATCTCTCTTTTTCCGAGTATTCTGCCTGTCTTTGCTTTTCAACCCCACTAATCTCCAGTGCACCATGTAATGTGGGTTCATGCTCCCAGAGCAGATCTCCAGTGGTGAGTGTTTAGCAGTCCTGGGCTTCTGCTCCTTCCCTGCTCCATTTCTCTTCCTCCTGCCTGTGAGCTGTGGTGGTGGGAGGGCTTTGTCATGCTTGATTGCTGCTTTGCCACTTTACCTTTTTCCATGGGGTCTTCTCTTTTCCTCAGATGTAGGCCATTTGTTGCAGTCTTCTTTCTGTTTGCTTTTTCAGGATTTGTTGTATTTGCTGTATTTCATATTATGTGTGGTTTTGGTAGTTGGTGGTCTCTGCTTCACTTCTCACACTGCCATCTTTTTCTGACTTCTGTCTTTTTTGTTTCTGACTAATGAGTTTTAGCATTTGAAGTTAGTGCCTATTTTTCTCCTTCACCTATATCACCCTTCCCACCACCACTCCTTTAATTTTTGGAGCAATATCGTTTGAAGAGCAGTTTTTAATTTTGATGAAGTGAATTCATTGACTTTTTTTCTTTGATATTTTCCTTTTTTGTGTTCTGTTATGTACTCAGAGTCTGTTCTATGTTTGGTTTAGATCTGTGATCCATTCTGAGTTCTTTTTTGTTTATGTGCATGCTAAGCATCAGAGAGTTCATTTTTGGGCATCATATGGTTCTTCAGTTGTTTGTTCCAGCATCATTTGCTCAAAAAATTATCTTTTCCCTATTGGCACCTTTTGTTAAAAATTGACTATATGTGTAGGTCATTTCTGGACTCTGTTCTGTTTGATTGATCTCACTGCCTATTTCAGTACTACAACTACCTTGATTACTGTGGCTTTCATAATATATCTCAAAATCAGATAATGTAATATTAAAACTTTGTTTCTTTTATAAAATTTGTTTTGGCTATTCTGGGTCCTTTATATTTTCATATAAATTTTAGAGTCAGCTTTTCAATTTCTACAAAAAGTCTTACTCTGGGATTTGTAGGGGGATTGCATCAGATCTGGTGATCAATTTCATGAGAACAGACATTTTACTGAGTCTTCTAATCTATGAGCACAGTTTATCTCTCAATTTAAGCTTTGTTTAATTTTTCTTGGCAGTGTTTCTTAGTCACCACTGTATAAGTCTTGTATATCTTTTGTCAAATTTATCCATGGCATTCCCTATGTTTTGATTCTATTTTAAGTGATTCTTACCATGAGCATTCCCTATGTTTTGATTGTATTTTTAAAAGTTCAGTTTCTGATTGGTCATGGTTGTTACATAGAAATACCACTGATTTTTTTATATTGACATTTCTGCGATCTTGCTAAATTTCCAATAGTAGACTCTTCTCTGTATCCCATAGTATTAACTATGTCACCAGTCATAGCATCTGTGGATAAAGACAGTTACATATTCTTTCTAGTGTGTGTTGTTTTTATTTCATTTCTCTTGGCTTTATTGTATTGCTAGGATTCCTTGTACAGTGTTGAATAAATTTTGATTTGTAGTGATGAGAGCAGACATCCTTGCCTTGTTCCTGATTGTAGGGGGAAAGAAGCCTTTCACCACTTTAATGTTTTGTCTCTAAGTTTTTCATATGTGCCCTTTATTGGGTTGAGGAAGTCCCTTCTATTCCTGGATTCCCGAGAATTTTAATCAGGAATGAATGCTGGATTTTGTCAAATGCTTTTTTGCATCTTTATTGAGATGGTCATAGTTTTTGTGTTTTACTTTGTTAACATGGTAAATTATAGTGATTGATTTTTGAATGTTCAATCAGTTTTGCATTCTTGGGATTAAATCCCAATTGGTCATGATGTGTAGTCCTTTTTATACATTATTGTTACATCTCTTTGCTATATACTAAGAATTTTTGCATCTGTGTTTGTGAGGGATATGGGCTTATAGCTTTCTTTTCTTACAACATATTTATCTTGTTTTGTCCCTCATAAAAATATTCTCCTGGAATAGATTTTTCTGATAGAATAGATTTTTTTTGGGGGGAAGAGTTTGAGTAGAATTAGTATTTTTTCCTTCCTTAAATGTTTGGTAGAATTCAGTAGTAAAGACATCTTTGTGGAGATTTCTTTTATGAGGGATTTTTCCTTTTATTTATTTTTGGGGGGAAAATGGGAGTGATTTTTTTGTTACTTTAGTATTAGAAATTGAAATATTTTTATGATGAACATATAGTCTTCCTGTTATTTATACAATTCAAAATAATTTATAGACATAGTATATTTTACTCCTAAACACATTCAGAATTTGAGTTGCTTTTTAATTTTGTGAGGTAAAATTTGAATATAATTAAATGCATGTCTTAAGTTTAACATTTAGTGAGTTTTGTCGAATGCATACAATTATGTAATCAAATCCCTTTTAAGATATAATCATTACCATTACCCAGAAAGTTTTCTCATACCTCTTCTCAGTCAGTCCCAACCCATACCCCTAAGGCAAGTACTGTTCTGATTTTTATTCTTCCTTAATTAGTTTTACTTGCTCTGTAACTTCATATAAATGGAATCATATAGTATTTGTATGTATAATATGTGTGAGACTTCCTTAACTTGACATACAATTTTTGAGATTGATATGTATTGTTACATGGATCAATAGTACTCTCCTTTTACTACTTTGTAGTGTAACTTAATTTCATTGAGGTCAGGGAACATGTTCTATATAATGCCATATCTTGCTTTATCCTAAATTACATAGTCAATTTTCACAAGCATTGTTAGTGTTCTTGAGAAGAATGGGTATTTTCTTTTGGTTGTGTCTATGTTTCTATATCTCTCCTGTGGGTCAGCCTCAATAGTCATGCTGTTTGTTTCTTAAATCTCTAAAAAATCTGTTGCTTCACATCTATACTGCTGCTCTCCATATTTTAGATATATTGTGTAATTAAATATAACAATTGATTTCTTCTGGTGTACAGCTTTGGGTTTTGACAACTGCATAAAATTGGGTCTTAAGATGCATGAGAGTTCCTTTAATCCCCCAAAGCATGTCTCTGTTTCTCCATTGTTAGTCAATACCTTCTTCCATCTCCTGCTACTGGAAGCCACGGAATTATTCTCTATCTGTTTAGTTTTGCCTTTTCCTAAATGTCATATAAATGAAATAATTGAATATGACTTTTTATTTTATTTAGCAAAGTAAATGCATTGAGATTCATCTATGTTGTTGGATTCAACCATCATATTAATGGTTGTTCCTTTTCATTGCTGAGTATTTATTGCTTTTTATTCCATTGTTTGGATGTACTATGGTTTGTTTCTCCAAGAACATTTGGGATGTTTCCAGTTTTTGGCAGTTAGGAATGAAACAGCTATAAACATTTGCATACAGGTTTTGATGTGGACCTGTTTTCCTTTTCTGGGACAAATACGTAGGAGTGGAATTGTTAAGTTCTATGCAAATGTAGCTTTAGCTTTATAGGCTGTGGTAGGTTTTACACTGTGGATTCTGTTTAATTCTGTTTGGGTTATTGATTTCTCCGTGAGTAAGCTTTGGTAGCTTTTTTTATCTTTTAAAGAATTTACCCATCTCCTCTGTTGAATTTATAGGCATAAAATTACTCCCCATCTCTCCTGACTATCCTTCTTAATATCTGTAGAATCTGTGTGAATCTCTCTCCTTGATATTTGAAATTTGTGTCTTTTTTTCTGATCACTTTGGATGGAGGTCTATCAATTTTATAGATCTCGAGCTAGCTTTTGGTTTCATTGATTTTTGGCCATTGACTTTCTATTTTCTGTTTAGTAGACTTCCAATATGATCCTTATTAGTTCCTTTCTTCTGCTTACTTTGGGTTTAACATATAATACAGGAAACATTTTTTTGTCTCTGTAAGTAAACTCATTTTAAAACCCTGTACTGAACCCTGATCTTTGCCAATAACAAGACTTCAGAGAAAATGAAATTACTACTATTTTTAATAAATAGACACAGGATTTTCTTTTTGTTTTGAATATTGATTTTCCTGCTTGTTTATCTGACATCTGTTTCAATTTCTGAATGAAGTACATCTGTAAATTCTGAAAATACTTGGAGTTTCCATTAAAAGCCCTGTGAAATTTATCATACAGAGCTCTCAGAGTTAAATATGTGGCATCACTTAAGTGGGGCAAAATATTGTGAAGAATAAAATTCTCTAATCTTAGTAGTCATTTAACTTAAAAGACTATGCAATATTTACTAGAATTCAGAATGTAAAATGTTTAAAACCCCAGGTTGTTGCAAATAAGTAACCTCCAACTAAAATTAACGCAGTTTTAGAGTAAGAATTTTCTGCAGTGGAGTTTGTATTACTCTTTTAGGTTTTTGTTCAAAATTTGAAATAAAATCAAGGAAGCAAATTGCTCTTTGAGATTCTGTTTAAATACTAATGCATACTTGATTCCTCTGTAAGTAGAATTTTATTTTTTAGATAGATGAAATAGATGGTTTTCTTAAATGCTTATTTTTTATGTGAGCTTACAGAACTTTATAGCTCTGTATATACATATAGTCTTATAGCCTTTATAAAACTAAATGGACATTATTTTCATTGTTTATTTTTCTAATTGTTTAATGTTACATTTTATCTTTTAGATCCTATTTGACCAAACTCAGAGATCAATTAAGGCACAGCTTCAGAACTTTGTTAAAGAGTAAGTCAGTTGCAGTGAAGAGAAATGGAAAGCAACCAGTTAATGATAGATCACATGTGGGAGATGGTATCTTTTGAGAGAAATTATGTGCCTTGAATTGCTGAAAATACTGAAATTTTTGTTTGTTTCGCTTTGTGAACTGTATATTGCATTTCTTCATGAACTACTCTGTAAGGGAATCAGACTTCATTTTATGCTTTTCAGTTCATTTCTATTATGAAATATGTGTTCAGGATACATAGCTACAATTGTTATGAGCTAAAAAAATTTCATTAAATATAAATAAATAATCTAATGACCTTTCAAAATCAAAGCAAACCCCAAATGTGGTTGAAATACTATCAGCTATTGTAGTTGAGACTAGTTTTCCATTGTAAATATGGTATTTTCTCTGAAGAGAGGATAATAGAATACATAAGAATGAGAAATGAAAGCGCATGCCTTTGCTACATGTGTCTCTTTTGTGTCATATTCATCAAATTTTATATGTGAAATAAAATGAAAATAGAAATGAAAATGTATGAACTTGATAGGAACATTTTCCTTTTCCACATTAATAATTTAGTTTTTCTCTTTTTATTCCTGACTGAGATAAAAATATAGATGAATTTGATCATGATACAGTATTGAGGATAAATGATATACCTTGTAAGCTGTAAATAGTGGCAGAGCTCATGAACATAGTGCACTGCCATTTTAATAGGTTAGAATTTGTCCTGGTGATGATGTAATGCAAATCTTTTACAAATAACTTCATAATAGACTTATGTCAGAATGTCCTTAGAATGTATATGTGAAAATTTATGTCTATTTTTAAAGAGTTTAAGTCTTTCTTAGGTATGTATTTTATTATTATTATTATTTTTAAGTCATTTGTCTTCAATTTATTTTGCCTATTTCCCTGGTAGAAAAAGTAAAAGCAAAGGGATGTTACATACTTACCTAAGATTATTAATGAACCAGGGATTTCAGACTATTGAAATGGATACTGTTACCCCTTATAGGTAGGTACACAATTCTTTTAGAAAGCACTATATGTGTTTGTTTTAAGAGTATATTCGTGCCCTTTGGCCCAGTAATTGTCTTCAACAAGAAATGAATGTTTCTTGAAGTGTGGTCTGTAGTCCACTCATAACAGTATTTATGGAAGTTTCACTGTTTTTATTTTTTAGAGATCTTAGGAAATTCAAAGATGCCAAGAAGCAATTTGAAAAAGTCAGTGAAGAAAAAGAAAATGCATTAGTAAAAAATGCTCAGGTGCAAAGAAACAAACAGCATGAAGTTGAAGAAGCCACAAACATTCTGACAGCAACAAGAAAATGTTTTCGACACATAGCCCTTGATTATGTACTTCAGGTATAATTATTATATGCTCTCAAAAACTGCTTACTAAACGTGTAACTACTTTTAGTGATTGCACTGAAAATAACAAATAATGCTATTTCCTTTATTTTAGAATTAAATCATGATCATCTGTGCAAAATTTTCACTTGTTTGTATATCTGTCTTTATACACATATATGTGTTTGTACATGTATATCTCTGGTTCTGATTTCTTCCCTTTTTCACTTAACATTGTACTTTATACCACTTGGAAATGTTGTAAAAAGCATTTTTAATTGCTATATATTATTCTCTGGAGTTGCGGTGTCAACTAATATCTGATTATGAGACACAGTGTTGCCAGTTTTTACTGGCAATAATAAAAATACAATATTTAATCATTGTAAATGATAATAACATCTTTGTATATAAGATGTTATTATCTTTTGCCACATTCTTGATGATTTTTTTAGAGTAGATTTTTAGTGATACTAAGGCTCACCATATTGCCAAATGAAAAATATTACCAAAAATGTTCTCATATTTATATTAGGTGCTGCTTTTTTTTAAGTAGAGATTGGTATTTTGTAAATTGTCTGGTGATTTTCAATGCAAAATTGGAAGTAGTTTGAATGTGATCAGTCTCTAAAGGATTTGAGAGACATGAAAAATGAAGGCATACATTGTACATTTTCTCACATGTACTTTATATGTGCCTATGTATCATGGAGTTTAAAATCTTGGGCTTTAAAGCTTAGGGAGTTATCTTGTCTAAATCTCCTTTTATAAAATAGCAGAGGAGTCCCAGAAATTCTTGACTTAATGAATATCACAGAGTATTTCTTAAAAAAATACCTAAGTAACCATATGCCAATTAGTGATTAAAAACTACTTACTTTCTACAACAGGAGAAAATGACTTTAAGATTTTTTTCTATTCTGTTTCTATTCAGTAACTGGGAAGTTAAATTTTTAAAAAATATTTTTTATTAAGGGATTATTGATATACACTCTTATGAAGGTTTCACATGAAAAAACAATGTGGTTACTACATCTGCTCATATTATCAAGTCCCCACCCATACTCCAATGTAGTCACTGTCCATCAGTGTAGTAAGATGCCACAGATTCACTATTTGCCTTCTCTGTGCTACACGGTTTTCCCTGTGATCCCCCACACCATATGTATTAAACATAATACCCCTCAATCCCCTTCTCCCTCCCTCCTGACCCACCCTCTCACACCCCTCCCTTTCAGTAAGTACTAGTTGTGGGAAGTTAAATTTTAAAAAGTGAAGTACATTCAATTTATTAATGAAAGGCTTCTAGAGTGGAGTAGTCTGTATTTCTCATCTCCTGTTATCTACCTCATGTTCACACCATTTCCTGTGGTAGTATGAGTACTCAATCTTCCTACCCTATTCCACTGAAATGGCTCATGCTGAGGTCTTATTCATTAGGTACATTTTAGGTTTTAACCAACTAGACCATTGTATTACTGAAATGGTAGACCACACTCTCCTGTTTGAGACATACTTTTGTCTTGATTTATCTCAAACCACTTTTAGGTCATCTTCTTGCATTTCAATTTCCTCCATGGGCATCTCACCTTTGTCCACCTTTTCAGCCTCTTGTTCAGTTTCATTCTTGGTACTATTCTTTTCTGGCTTTATGATTTCCCTTAAAGCCTCTTTTTTTTTTTTAGATAATTATTTTTTATTGAAGGGTAGTTGACACATAGTATTACATTAGTTTCAGGTGTACAACACAGTGATTCAACATTTATATACATGATAATTCTAGGTACCAGCTATCACCATACCAAGTTGTTACAATATTTTGACTATATTCCTTATGCTATACATTACCTCCCAGTTACTTATTTATTTTACAATTGGAAGTGTGTACTTTTTTTTTGTGTGTGTGAGGGCATCTCTCCTATTTATTGATCAAATGGTTGTTAACAACAATAAAATTCTGTATAGGGGAGTCAATGCTCAATGCACAATCATTAATCCACCCCAAGCCTAATTTTCATCAATCTCCAATCTTCTGAAGTATAATGAACAAGTTCTTACATGGAGAACAAATTCTTACATAGTGAATAAGTTACATGGTGAACAGTACAAGGGCAGTCTTCACAGAAACTTTCGGTTTTGATCATGCATTATGAACTATAAACAATCAGTTCAAATATGAATATTTGTTTGATTTTTGTACTTGATTTATATGTGGATACCACATTTCTCTATTATTATTATTTTTAATAAAATGCTGAAGTGGTAGGTAGATGCAAGATAAAGGTAGAAAACATAGTTTAGTGTTGTAAGAGAGCAAATGTAGATGATCAGTTGTGTGCCTGTAGACTATGTGTTAATCCAAGCTAGACAAGGGCAATAAAACATCCACGGATGCAGCAGATTTCTCTCAGAACGGGGGGGGGGGGAGAGGTTCTAAGCCTCACCTCTGTTGATCCCCAATTTCTCACCTGATGGCCCCCCTGCGACTGTGCCTGTCTTAGGTTGTTCCTCCCTTGAGGAATCTTATCCGTCTCTGGCTAACCAGTCATCTTCCGGGGCCACCCTTACAGCCTCTTAATGCCCCTTGTTTGAATTACCACCAAATTCAGAAGACAAAATTTATTTTTCTCAGAAGTCCCTTATTCTTTTTGAGTCCAAAACGGAACTCTTGTCTTCTTCCAAATGGCTTTTTATACCCTTGCCTAATCAAATGTCATCACTCTCTTGCTTAGTCATAGAAATTCAGAATTGGAAAATTATATCAGATATTCTCCTCATTCTTAGCTATTATATCTAACAACCAAAACTGCCTTGAAAAGTTCTGTGTACCTCTTAAATCTGTTTCTTGTCATCCTAGCTGTAGCCCTAACTCCAGTCCTTACTGTTTCTTGTCTGGAGTATTAAGATGTTGTCATAAAGTTAGTCTTCCTTGCATTACTTTTACCTGGCCCATTGCCAATTCATTCCCCGTCTGTGGTCAGTTACTCAAGCTTCTCTAGGCAAAATCATCATCCTCAGACTCCTCTGTGCTGCCATAATATTGTCTTATACATTGTTAGAGCATTTATGTCATTTATTGTACTTACTTATTTATATATGTCTTTTCTATTCCTAGATTGTATGCTTTCCCTCTAGTCCAGTGGTTGGACAATAGATAGGTAGTAAGTGCTTAGAGAAAGAGTGAATGGTTTAATATTTAAATTTTATTTGGGGAGGGCAGTTCAGCTAAAATATCCATTAATTTCAAACTTACAGATCATAAATTATCCATTTCCTTTGGTGCACATGCAATAGTTTTAAGTTAGGACTCCCACCTCCCCAGTAACTATTAGCCTGTTTGATTTTTCTGATAGGAGCTGTTGTGTCATTTTATTATATGGCCATAATGTCTATTTTTAAGATTTTGTCATACTTTAGCTTCTCTAAATATTTGAATTTACTTTTTTTCAAGTAAATGATGTTTACTATTGCCAAAGAAACAAACAAAAAATTTAAAATAGAGGCACTTTTAACATTTTCCAGAGTTTGAGTAAGAGGTTATCTGCAGACTTTGCTTTTACTTAGAGCATTTGAAAATTAATATTTTACTTCTCAAAAACTGAATAGGCCTTGAAACAGACATGCAGAAGAAACTAGTGCTTAGTTAAGCAAAGTTACTTGGATTTTCCTTGGTCTGTTTTCATTTTCTGATCAGTGTTTTAAAATTACTGTATAAAACGGAATATTTAGTGAGAAGGAATATTAAAAAGGCAGGTATTTTAGATAAGGTAGAGATAGCTTCCTGGTAAGGGCCATTGTTTATATTCCCTCTCCACCCTGATAGCACAGACAGGAATAGGGTCCTGGCATGCTAGCTGGACTGCTGCTTCACTGAGTCCTGGGATCAGAGCCCACACCAGCTCCAAACATCCCACCAAGGATGCCCCACTGCCTGTACCCACCTGTGCTGTCTTTGGCTCCAGTAGTTCTGCCAAGTCAGCACCAGCATGGCTCACATTGTGGCACTTTTGGCCTGTGCCCACTTCAGCTGCAACAGTCTCATCAAAGCACCCCGTGCTGCACAGTGCCTGGGACCCTTGGCCCACACCCATGTCAGCTGCAGCAGACTTCTGTGGACCCTCAGTCTGCACTCTTGGGCTCTAGACTGACAAAGCCATCAAGCACATGTAATCTATACAGGGGGTGTTTCTATGCAGGGCTACTTCTTCAAGAGTAGGAGAGGTAACTGTTTTGCTTAAATTCATAGAAAAAAATTCAAGGAAAATGAGGAGACAGAGGGATATGCTCCAAATAAAAGAACAAGACAAAACCTCAGAACAAGAAGTAAACGGAGTTAAGCAGTCTACCTGATAAAGAGTTCAAAGTTATGGTTATAAACATCCTTACCAGATTTGAGATGAATGGATGATCTCAGAACTTCAACGAAGAGGTAGAAAATATAGAAAAGAACCAATCAGAGTTGAAGAGTACACTAACTGAAATAACAAGTATACTAGAGGAAATCAATAGCAGATTAGAGGATGAGCAGCTGGAATGAATGAATCAGCAAACTGGAAGACAGGGTAGTGGAAAGCACTCAAGGTGAATAGCCCAAAATTGGGAGAAAAAAAAGTGAAGATAGGTTAAGAAACCTAAAGGACAACATGCAGCATACTAATATTTGCCTTATATAGGGGTCTCAGAAGGAGAAGAGAGAGAGAAAGGGGCAGAAAATTTATTTGAAGAAAGAATGGTAGAACATTCCCTAATTTGGGGAAAGAAACAGCTATTCATGCCAGGAGTCACAGAGAGCCACAAAAAAGATAACCCAAGGAGGTCCACACCAAGACAAATAATGATTAAAATGTCAGAGAGAAAGATAATGAGAGAATCTTAAAAATGGCAAGAGTAAAGCAACTAGTTACAAAGGAAATCCCACAAGGACACCAGCTGATGTTTCAGCAGCAAACTTTATAGGCAAGAAGGGAGTGGCATGATACATTCAAATTACTGAAAGGAAAAAAATCCTGAAATGAAGAACACTCTACCCATTAAGGTTATTATTGAGAATTAAAGAAGAGATAAAGAGTTTATGAGACAAACAGAAGTTAAAAAAAAGTTCATCTCCACTATAGGAAATATTAGAGGGACTTCTTTAAGTGGAAAAGAAAAGGCCATAACTAGAAGAATATTTTGAAAGGAAAAAATTTCGCTGGTAATAACAAACATAGTAAAGGTAGTAGATTAATCACTTAAAAGCTAGTATGAAGGTTAAAACACAAAACTACTAAAAATCAGTTATATTTTAAAAAGTTATATTATGAAATCTTAAAATTAAAAGATGTAAATATGACCTCTTATACCTAAAATGTGGAGGAGGGGGAGTAAAAATGTAGTGTTTTTAGAATGTGTTCAAACTTAAGTGACCATCAACTATAATAGAGTGATATACTTCAGATGTCATATATGAACCTTATGGTAACCGCTAACCAAAAACATGTAATAGATAACACAAAAAATAAAGAGAAAGGAATCCAAGCATAACACTAAAGAAAGTCATCAATCACAAAGGAAAATAACAGGAGAAGAAAGGAACAGAGAAGAATTACAAAAAACAACCAGAAAACAATTAACAAAATGGCAGTAAGTACATAACTTTTAATAGTTACCTCTAAATATAAATGTATGAATGGTCTGAATGTTTCAGGTAGAAGACAGACGATGACTGAATGGATGAAAAAACAAGACCCATCTATCTGCTGCCTGTAAGAGACTCATGACCTAAAATTACATATAGACTGAAAGTGAAGGGATGGAAAAAGATATACCATGCACATGAAAGCGAAAAAAAAGTTGGGGTAGCAATACTTGCATAAGACAAAATAGACTTCAAAACAAAGAAAGTAACAAGAGACAAAGAGGGGCACAGCCAACAGGGGCAATCCAACAGGGGAATATAACACTTGTAAATATCTATGCACCCAACATAGGAGCACCTACATATATAAAGTGAATATTAACAGACATAAAGGGAGAAATTGACAGTAATACAATAATAATAGGGGACTTTAACACTCCATTTACATCAATGGATAGACCGTCTGGGCAGAAAATCAAGAAAACAAATTAGGAAAGCAAAAAATAGCTGAAGAAAGACAAAAATAGAAACAATGTTTCAAAGTCATTAGGATGCAGCAAAGCAGTTGTAAGAGGGAAGTTTACAGTTCTACAGGGCTACATCAAGGAACAAGAACATCTCAAATAGACAACCTAACCTGAAGGAACTAGAAAAAGAAGAACAAACAAAGCCCAAAGTTATTAGAGGGAAGGAAATAATAAAGATCAGAGTAGGAATAAATGAGACTAAAAAGCAAGAGAAAGAGAAAAGATCTGGTTCTTTGAAAAGATAAACAAATGATAAACCTTTAGCCAGACTCATCAAGAAAGAAAGAAGAATCAAATAAAATCAGAAAATCAGAGAAGTTACAACTGACACAAGAAATAATATAGACAGTTACAAGAGAGTACTGTGAAAAATTATATGCCAATGAATTGGACAACCTAGATGAAATAAATTATTAGAAGCATACAGTCTTCCAAGATGGAACCAGGAAGAAGAAAATCTGAGCAGACTGATTGCTAGTAAGGAGATTGGATCAGTAATCAAAAACCTCCCAACAGACGAAAGTCCAAGAACAGATAACTTCACCAGTGAATCCTACCAAACATTGAAAGAAATCCTTATCAATACTTTTCAAGCTCTGCCAAAAAATAGAAGAGGAGGGAACTTCTCCAAACTTATTTGATAAGGCCAGCATCACCCTGATACCCAAACCAGACAAGGAAGACACAGGAAAAGAAAATTACAGGCCAATTCCAGATGAACACTGATGCAAAAACTCTGAACAAAATATTAGAAAACATAAGTTTATTAATTTAACAATACCTTAAAAGAATCATATACCGTGACCAAGTGGGATGTATTCTAGTGATGTAAGGATGCTTCAATATCTGCAAGTCAGTCAGTGTGATATACTACATTAACAAAATAAAGGATAAAAGCCAAATGATCATCTCAGTGGATCCAGAAAAAGCATTTGACAAAATTCAATGTCCATGATAAAAATCCTTAACAAAATGGGTATAGAGGGACCATACATCAACATAATAAAGGCTATATGTGACAAGCCCACACCTAACGTTGTAGTCAGTGATGAAAAGTGGAAAGTCTTTCCTTTAAGATTAGGAACAAGACAAGGATGTCCATCCTTTCTTACCACTTTTTTCAACATAGTACTGGCAGTCCTAGCCATAGCAGTCATTCAAGAAAAAGAATGAAAGACATCCAAATTAGTAAGGAAGAAGTAAAATCGTCATTATTTGCAGATGACATGGCACTATATATGGAAGAACCTGACTCCATCAAAAAGCTATTAGAACTAATAAATGAATTCAAAAAATTGCAGGATACAAAATCAATATACAGAAATCTGTTGCATTTTATCTACTAATAGAGAACTATCAGAAAGAGAAATTAAGAAAACCATCCCATTTACAATTGCATCCAAAAGAATGAAATGCCTAGAAATAAATTTAACTGAAGAAGTAAAAGATCTGTACTCTGAAAGCTATAAAATACTGATGAAAGAAATTGAAGACAACACTTAAAAGTGGAAAGATACATCGTGCTTATGGATTGGAAGAATTAATATTGTTAACATGTTCATACTATTTAAAGCAGTCTATAGATTCAGTGCAATCTATCAAAATACCAATGGCATTTTTCACAACTTACTGAATGATAGAATGTATTTGTAAATTATATATCCAATAAGGGGTTTATAGCCAAAATATATTAAAAAACTTTGTACAACTCAACACCAAAAAGCCAAATAATCTCATTAAAAAATGGGCAGAGGACCTGAATAAACACTTTTTGTAACAACTTTCTATAGTGACAGTAACTAAACTTACAGTGAGCATTTTGTAGTTTATGTAATTATATATACAGTTGTATATTTATAATTGTATTTGTATTATAATTGATATAAGTTTTATATAATTGTCAAATCACTATGTTGTACAGCTGAAGCCAATTATATGTCAACTCTTTCAATAAAAATTTAATAAGGACAGATTCTGTTATCTTTTGGCAATATTAGCAAAGAATGATTCTTAATGAAACATGTTATTAAATTGATAATAAACAAATACAAAATGTTACGAATTTGTAAAGTTGGGAGGGATACAACAAAAGGCAACTTTAATAATTTACTGATCTTTCAGAAGTTTTAGTCTAATTAAAATATTCCCTATTAATTACTGAAGAATTTTGAGTCTTTGCTATGTACTATTTGGGGAAGACTCCTGGCAATAAGACAAGGCCCTTACCTCATGGGTCTTACACTTTAGCTGGGGAAAAGACATAAGTAAATGAGAAAATAGAAGGTATTATAGATGCTATGAAGAAAATAGATAGGCTTGATGTACTTTGTCTAAGGGCCTGCTTTAGATCTTTGTGAGAAGATAGTATTTAAGCTGAGATCTGATTGGTAAGAGAGAGGCTCAGGACCATCTGGATAGAAAATGAAGACATGAAGACCAAACAACCAAGAATGAGGGCATTGAGGTGGCCAGTGGTCTTGGGTTGTGGTTGGAGTATGAAATGGGGGAAGGAGGTGGAACACTAGGTTGAAGAGGTGGTCAGAAGCCTCATTCCAAAGGGCCTTGCAGGCTAGGGGGAGTTGCTGGAAGATTTGGGGAGTCAAGGGTGCTAACAGCCTAGCTCATAGACTATTGTAACAATCGAGAAAAGATATGGTGATGGTTGGTGGTAGTGATGAAAGTGATGAGAATTTACCTTAAGGATGTATGCTGAAGGGTCTTCATGAGCAATTAGATAAGGAAAGTGAGGTAAAGATGGGATTCCAAGAAATTTAAATGTCTATCAAGCATTGCCAATTTTTCTTTAAGCTGAAAAATGGATGACAGTTTCATTGGTGTGTTTGTCTTAACTGTTTTTGCAAAAAGCAGGTCAAAGGGTAAAAAAGTAGAACTTTGTACTTTTCTGGAAAAGTATTACACCATTAGAATAAGCAAATTTTACAATATTGCATTGTGATTAGTTTTTGAAATAATACATAGGTTATTAACCAAGTATATTTTCTCTTAGATTAATGTCCTTCAATCAAAAAGGAGATCAGAAATCCTAAAATCAGTAAGATATTCATTGAAATTATTTTTTTATATATTTTAATGTGAAACTAAATATATATTTAAGTGTTTAAGTAGCATCATATGTGTTTGTATGTATGTACGTTTTCCAGGTTCATAATTAATCATATTGATCTTTTTGTACTTCTTTTATGTCCCTTAACTCTTCATGTTATAGTAATTTATGTGTATCTCATCTATTAATGCACTGTGAGCTTCTTAAAACAGACATTTAAATATTTAAGGATGAGGGCATACATAAATAATATCATTTACAGAATTTTCCTCTTAGGGTTGTTGATAATATACCAACCTTTTGGTTTTTCTTTGGAGTGCAGTTAGAAAACAAATGGGGCGAAATTTGAGGATCACTTTTTATTTCTGAGCCTCTACACCATGCTGATAATGATTATTTTATTTGCCCTTCTTTTTTGCCTTAAAGCTAAAAAGGCAGGGGATGGTAGTGATACGGCATTGCACTCTTTTGTATTTTGAGAATCTTAGAGATTATTTCTCTTCTCTGATTTTGTTCACTAATGTTTTTTCTTTTTTCCTGAAAAAGGTGTATTTGTTGCTTTTGATCCTAGTCTCCACCTAACTTTTCCCTAAATTCTGTATTTGTTTTTTATCAGATATGTACACTTGACTTGCTGTTAACCTCATTCCTTCTGCAGATTGAGAACAATGTATGTTAACTGTAGAAAATTGTAAATTAAAATGTATGAAGAAAAAATTAAAATACTTAAAAATCCTAATACCAAGGGAGAACCATTGCTGGTGTCTTGGCATATATCTTCAGCTTTTTTCTCTCTTTCTGTGTGTGTGTATGTGTACGTGAGTGAACATGTATATGTGCCTTTTAAAGTTCCATATAATGTTTTAAACAAAATAGGAATCATTCCTACATACTGTTTTATGACTTAATTTTTTCACTAATAACCCCAGTCATCATGTGTCATTAAATATTTTTTAATGGTTAAATAATTATTTAATTATGACTTTTGTGGCCAAGTAGAATTCTCTTACATGAATATATCAGGGATGCACACATTTTTTTTTTTTTGAAGGGCTAGGTAGTAAGTACATTAGGTTTTTGGGCCATGTCATCTGTATTACAACTACTCCACTGTGCTGTGTAATGAGAAAGCAGCCATAGGCAATACATACATGGCTGTGTTTCAATAAATCTATTTTTATGGACATGGAAATTTGAATTTCATATATTTTTCATGTGTCATGAGTTTCATGTCTTCTTTTCATATCCCTCAACTGTTTACAGATGTTAAAACCATTGATAGCTTATAGGTCATTCAAAAACAGGTGATGGATCTGGATATAGTTTGCAGGTCATGGTTTACTGACCTTGAATATACCATCAATTAACTTCACTTATTAACAGATTATTAAATAATTTCCATGTTTGACATTAAGGAATAGCGGGGTAGATTAAGACAGGTGTTTACTTAGTCAAGAGAGTTTACACATTTAATTAATAAAAAATATTGTCATATTTTAAAGGTTACACAGCTCAGAGTGAACATTTTTTTTTTAGCAGCACCGGGTATTAGTTGGGGGTTTAGTTTGCCCCACTCTGCTCACAATTTGGTAGACAGAAAATGTCATCTCATTGTTCAATTTTGCATTTAGTATAAATGAGTTTGATTATTCTTTCCATATATATATATATATATATATATTTTTTTTTTTTGGTCACTTGTGTTGCCTATGTTTATTGTTCTTTGTCTCATTTTCTGTCTCTTTTTCAGTTTTTCATACACTGGTTTGTAATATCTCTTATATGCTAAAACTATTAACCTTTTGTTCTGGATCTTCTGGTTTATCATTTATCTTCTAATATGCTTATTATATGTTTTGATGTGCAGGCATATTTTACAGTTTTATGTAGTCGTAACTATTAATCTCTCCCTCTCTTTTTTATAAAATTCAGTATTTTTTATTTCACAGAGTTGTACAACCACCATTATCTAATTCCAGAATAATCTTTTAGTGAACTTTGTCCTTTTTTCTTTGTACTTCATTTAATTTTTTCTCTTCAAAAAAACATTTCTTTTGAAAGATTCTTGTTACTAAAAATAATATGGATGTTTGGAAGATTGTTTCAGTATTGTGACTGAATAATTCCTTTTCATGTAAAAGCAAGTAATAAAAATAGGGGTGATTTTTCTCTCATGAATAGGTAAAAATACAGGCAAATGTGGAAAAAAGTCTTTTTAATCCACTAACAATGTTTTAGGATTTTTAGAATGAATATAATCAGACTTCCATATTGGAAATTTGATTGACTCATTTTATTTTGTTATCTTGGGGGGAAAAAATGAGCATTCCTCTACTTCAGGTTGTGCTTAAGTCATCTAGTAGGTTGTAAAGTGCTCGTAATTGTGTGTTGAGAGCTTCATATTTCTCCTTCTAATCTTTTAATGTCTTATTTACAATTTAAGGTTTTGCCAGTGAGTGTGGCTGAAGTAAAGGCACACAGATGCTTTACAATATACCTAGGAAGACGGTGGAGCTCTTAAAAGCTTGATTCTTTGAATTATTACTGTATAAATTTTGATTGTCTGGACAGTCTAAACAAGTAAAATTTGGGGCATTGTTAAAATTTTAAACCACTTGGAAATTTGTTCTCATATTTGCAGATATTTCTGAAATACTTCTATAAGAAAAATGACTCAGTTTAATTTTAAATAGGTCAGATATATTGGGCTCTTGTAGAATAATTTTTAAACATTAGGTAGTATCAAGGTCTTTAACAATATTAGAATATCCATCTAAGAACTGATTTTAAGATGCGAATCTTTTTTTTCTCCTGTTAGATGTTATCCTTTATGTATGCCCATTTGGCCTTCTTTCATCAAGGATATGATCTATTTAGTGAACTTGGGCCCTACATGAAAGATCTTGGTGCACAGGTAATGTACTATACTTCCTAATTCTGTGTTCTACATTGATATCTGGATTTTTTAAAATTGAGATATAATTGACGTATAACATTATTAGTTTCAGGTGTACAAAATGATCAATATATGTATAAATTGCAAAATGCTCATTTAACAGTTAAAAACATTTTTCCTGCTATGAGAACTTTTAAGATCTAATCTCTTAGCAAATGTCAGATGTTTAACACAGTATTATTAACTGTAGTCACTATATTGTACATTAAATCCCTAGGAGTTTTTATAACTTAAAGTTTGTACTTTTTGTCCCTCTTCACCCATTTTGTCCACTTCTTACCCTACCTTTGGCAACCTCCAATCTGTTCTGTGTATCCATGAGTTTGGTTTTTTATTCTACCTATCAGTGAGGTCATATAGTATTTGTCTTTCTCTGTCTGCCTTATATCACTTAGCACAATACTGTCTGCATCCATCCACGTTGTCACAGAAGACAGGATTTCCTTCTTTTTAAATGGCTGAATAATACTCCGTTGTGTATACATACCCCATTTTCTTTATTCATTCATCTGTTGGTGGACACTTAGGTTGTTGCCATGCCTTGGCTATTGTAAATAATGCTGCAGTGAGCTTAGAGATGCAGATATCTTTTCAAATTAATGTCTTTGTTTCTTTTGGATAAATATCCAGAAGTGGAATTGCTGGATCATATGGTAGTTCTATTTTTAATTTTTGAGGAACCTCTGTATTGTTTTCCATAGCAGCTGCACCTACATTCCTACTGAGTTTACAAGGGTTCCCTTTTCTCCACATACTTGCCAACACTTGTTATCTCTTGTCTTTTTGATGACAGTCATTCTAACAGATATGAGGTGATACCTCCTTGTGGTTTTGATTAGCATTTTCTGGTGATCAGTGATGTTGAGTATCTTTTCCTGTGCCAGTTAGCCACCTGTGTGTCTTCTTTGGAAACATGTCTCTTTAGATCTTCTGCGTATGTTTTAATTGGGTAGTTAGGTGTATGAGTTCTTTATATATTTTTGAATATTAGCCCCTTATCAGATACATGATTTGCAAATAGTGACTGCTACTCATTAGGTTGCCTTTTTATTTTGTTGATGGTTTCCTTTGCTATGGAGAAACTTTTTAGTTTGGTATAGTCCCACTTGTTTATTTTTGTTTTTGTAACCTTTGCTCCAATAGGTGTATTTAAAAAGAAATGTAACATATTGGGAAATTTGACATTTCATTTATTTAATGAAGATATTTTTATGGTACTGCAGATTTATGTATGGGTTAAATGTGTAACAAAAATTGAGATTGAGGTTAGAAAATATGTTGTAGATAGTATATGAAGGTACTGAAAAGGAAAATTTACAAGCAAAGTGTCAGTTTTATAGTATCCATAGCTGAATTTTTCATTTCTTACATTTGGATAATTGAGTTACTGTCCTATATGGTTTTTCATTTGAGTTAGAACTTTTTATTTTCAAAAAGTATATATTCTGCTATCTTGAATAATAAAATTTTAGAATCTTAAGATTACAGAACTCTGGGGAACTTTTTCACTTTATATACATGTGTGCATGCATGAATTATACATATATTTATAAGGATATTATATAGAAACTTCATGAGGTTCAAATTATTTTTGATATCTGATCAGAACTTTTTATTTAATCTATCCTGAGACATTCTGTTTTGTTAATTGGTGAGCTTTCTGGATTTAATAGTATCAATTTTTAGGTGATTTTATTTCCTCAAATGGTTCAGGTTACCTATTGAGGAAAGGAGGTTAAGGATGAAAAGTGTAGTGTAGGGAAATGGGAGTAAAGTAAGAGTAGAATGAGAATTGTACTAATTGACCAAAAATAATTATGGCCTATGCATGTTTGCTCGTGTGTTTGAGATATATGGGGAAAAAAAGGATAGTATGTAGGGCATATGCCATGGATTACAGAGATACTCTTCCCTGCCCCAAAAAACTTAATCTATTGGAAGAAGCCAACAAATCACCAGACTTTTAATCTCTGCTAATTGTCCTGTCTGGGTATATAAATTTAGATTAGGTTTGTTTGCATGTGATATAAAACTGAAAATAATAGTAGCTTCAACAAGATAAAATTTTATTTCTCCTATGTAAAGTCAAAGGGCTCGTATAGTGGTCACTTGATTTGCAGGGACCCAGGCCTACTGTATCATTTGATTCTACCTCATGTAAAAAGTGTGTGTTGAAGCTTTAACCATCATATACAAATTCTGGCTAATAGAAAAGAGGAAAGGGCAAAGAGAGATGCAGTCTCTCTCTTCTCTGCTTCTGGCACTCACAGTTGCAGCCGTGGTCCTGGGACCAGTGCATCAAATAGAAAGTTGCAGAGATATGGGGAAGAACTGTATAGTCTCACTAGCATACTCCCCACTCCCTCTTCCCCAAGTCCCCCAGAAAAGTGGACAAATCTATCTAGTGGGGACCCTTCCTTAGCCCCCCTAACTGTGAGTACACACCCTTAAAGGTGTGTAAGCCAGCCCCTCATGCCTTTATCTCCCCCCATTTTAGACAGCAACTGTTACAGTGTCCATTCCAGTTTTCTGTTAAACCATTGCTCTGAGGATGATATGAAACATGGTGTGTCCGTCCATCTGATGTGATGTCTCTTGGCTCAGTGTTGGACACTATGGGCTGTAAAGTATGTCCCTTGGTCTGAACACATGTAATTTGGTGGTCTAAATTGATAATGGCATCTTCTGTTCCAATCCAATATTTTGAACATTTGCATCTACCATCAGGTATGCAAAGCCCAGTCCAGAATAAGTGTCTATTGCAGTTAGGATCCATTTATAGCCCCCAGGGGCTACTGGCATTGGTCCAATATAATCCACTTGCCAGCTATGTGTGGGGCCTTCCCCCTGGGGAATTTTCCCCATAGCCAACTGCAGTGTTTGTCTCTCTTGTTGACAGATGGAACAGTTCTTGTTGGCATTCTGTGCTTCATAGGGTGCAAGAGGAATATGTCTAGACTCAGCCTATCTTTGCATTGCTACAGTTCCCCCATGTCCACTCATTTCATTGACACAGGTGGCCACCTCCAGGGAATGCACCAACAGGTCCATTTGGTGGTTCCAATCACCTTCTGATTCAGGAAGGGGGCTCTTCTGATGGGTATCAACTTGTCCTCCTTTAATTATGCCCCTCAAATTTCCAGAGTGATTTCCAAAGGGCTGCACCCCACATGGACATTCTTTAATAGTCCAGTTTTCCATTACCCATTTACCTGACCGTATAGCCGGGCCATTGGCTTCAGCCCATGATTCAGTAAAAATCTAAACATAGGGGCTTTTTTCATTGTTCAATTTTTCCATCACTGCCAGGAAAACAGCATGCAGTTCAGCCCACTGAGCTCAATTGTTCTTACCTTCTTCAACCAGAACCTTGCCATCCTCTGGTCTTAAGGCAGCAGCTTTCCAAACAGGATATCGTCCATTCATCTTGGAACTGTCATCTGTTAACCAGGCAGCTCTTTGCATTTCAGCTGAGAGCCATTCATAGGGCACAGCCCATGGAGCAGTCAATTCTGGCAGCTCATCAGGTGGCTCCAGCGTTGGTCCCAGACAAAAAGTGGCTGTCTGCTCATAGATATGGTGTGGGCCTCCTTGCATTCTCCTGGCTGAATGCTCCTATATGAACCATTTCTATTTTATTATGGAACTCTTCTGGTCACTGCCTTCCTTATTAGAGTGTTTCTCTGACATCACCCAAGGCATTTTGAGTAGCTCAGGTTTCAAGATTATTTTATGTCCTTCAGTCATTGAGGCAGTCTCAGTTAATGCCCAATAGCATGCTAATAGTTATCTTTCAAATGTTGCATACTGGGCAGCAGCAGCTGGGAATTTTCTGGTCCCAGATCCCAACAGTTGCCACTGGGAAGTGCTCATGGGCTTTTGCTACTTCCAAGATCATTAGTCTGAGTGGGAGTCATAAGGGCCCAAAGGTGCTGAGAGCGTGACTGCCTTTGGTAATTCAGGCATGGCTTGCTTTTGTTCAGTTCCCCACTCCAATATAGCTTTCTTTTGTGTAGTCTTACAGATGGGAGCTAGCAATATTCCCAGGTGTGGAATATGTGTCCTCCAAAATCCAAATAAACCAACCAAATGCTGGGCTTCTTGTGTGGGTTCTAGGGGTGAGTAGTGACAGCAGTTTATTCTTAGTCACTTGCACAGTATCCCAGGGGACTCCTCCCCATGTTATTCCTAAGAATTTCACTGTTTGAGCAGGCCCTTGAACCTGTGTTGGATTTATTAACCAGTCCTGGTTGGTCCTATGTGTCACTGTTGTGTTCAAATCAATCCTGGCATACTCTTCTGTTTCTGATATTATCGTACTGTCATCAGTATATGGTGTATTATTACACTCGAGACCTGCATCAAGTCCAAGTCCCTCCTGACCAAGTCATGACAATAAGCTAGTGAGTTCACGTAACCTTGTGGTATCACTGTAAAAGTAAATTGGGATTTTTTCCATATGAAGGCAAACTGTGGTTGACTGTTTTCAGAGGTGGAGAAGAAAGCATTTGCAAGGTCAATCACAGACGACCAGTCTTCTTTGACCTGCTGTATTTTCTGTGTGGTTGAGCCCATGTCTGGAACTGCTGAGGTTATGGGTGATACAACTTTATTTAAGCCTCAGTAGTCTACTGTTAGTCTCCCCAAGCCATCTACCTATTTCACTGGCCACATAGGACTGTTGTACAGTGAATTTGTGGACAGCAGCACTCCAGCTTCTAGCATGATCTCTTTTTGTCTGCCAGGTACTCTCTGTTGCTTCAAGTTAATCGCCTGGGTGGGCTTGGACAGTTATAGCAGTTCCTATTTAGCCTGTCCAATTAAAACTGGCCTGAGGGTGGGCTTATGTGCCTCTGTTTTACAGTATTTGTAGGGGAAACAATCCCAGTCAGAGGTAATATCCATCCCAATAATACATTCAGATAAAGCAGATGCAACCACCTCTGCTCAAATACTCCAGTTTTCATCCGAACTTTCACCTTAATCTCATCTACCTTTGCATCTCCATATCCTCCCAATCTATTTAGCCCCTGATAAGCCTTTATACCTATAGGTTTTGGAATTACAGTGCAATGGACTCCCATATCAAGGAGTCCCAGGAAAGTTTCTTCTCCTCCCCCTAGCCATTTTACCCATACATGTGCAAATGACCTCAGGTCCTGGGATGGGGGTGTAGCCAGAAGATCCTGGCCCTTTTATCCATGTTTAAGTGGATTAACCTGCCTGACCAGCACCCCAAGGGATTCCAGGTTAGGGTTTCTCATTGTAATCTTAACCTTTAGGCTTTTTAAATTCCTCCAAACTGGGGTAGATAGAGTGGACTTGCTTGAGCCTCTGTAATGTTGGGGGAACAATAGGGGGCCCCACTGGCCCACCCAGTCTCTGGTAGTGCTGCATTAACACCTTTGTTTTAGCCCAGTCAGTGTCTGCTTTATTCATCCCATTTTTCAATAACCATGTGAAGACTTCCACTCTGTTGGGTCGAGTCCCTTGACTCTCTCCTTTGTCCCTCCCCATTTTCTTAATTACTTTAATGCTCTTGTTATTAGTAAGACCCATGCAGGGAAGCTGAGATAACAAATCTGACGTCTTCTTGAACTGTTCGGTTTTGTAGCAGTAAAGTTACATGGGGTGCCTATGTAACAGGGGCCCCCTTAATCACAGCATTCACCATAACCTGTATAACAGGAACAGTCAGTGGGTGAATATCTCAGTCATCATAAAACCACATGGCTTGCCTATGAAGCGATATCAGCTGCTTCACCTGGGGTTTTCCATTTGGCATTCATAGGGGAAGCTGGGCATTCCCCCTTCCCAGGATAAACAGACCTCACAGTGGCTTTTATTCAGTCCACCAGGCTAGCTGTTCTCTTAAGAATAACCTCCCATTTGGATCACCTACAGCCATCTGTGATTGTTCAATAGTGAGCTGTGGGTCTTGGGTCATCCCAAACATGCTCCTCCACACTGAAGCACTCAAAACCAAAGACACAGCCCCCAAACTGGTTACTCTTACAATCTACTTTAGTAAAGGTTCTTCAGGAAGCTGGTGATACCAATCTATATAATGAGCCAATTCTTTCACACTATATCCCCTGGTTTCAGTCATTTCCTGGTTTTCACCTCCCCCTACATAACTGGTCTTCTTGGTGACCAGAGGTCTCAGAGGTACTTCCTGTTGCTCTGACATAATTTTTCCCTTTCTAGGCAGCTTTGAGGCTAATGGGAGAAGCTCAGATTGACCAAAATCCGAGCTTAGTTCATCATCAAGCTCTGACCCAGTACTTTCTTTTATTTTCAATTTGACTATTACAGATAACAATAACGAGGGAATGGTGAATTTAGCCTGCTTCTTATTAGTTTGCATTTCCTTACTAATCCAGTGAGCCAAGTCCTTAGGAGTTGGGTCCACTGCCATTTCTAAATTCCACTGATAGCTTTTACCCTTAGTACCTGATTGCAACACAGCTGCTGTTTCATACTATGGATGACTAGGTAGCCATTCAAGCATCGAAGGTTCCTTATCCCTTGCCCTTTCATTCTTTCTCTTCAAAAACCACATATTTATGTGAGCCTGGGCTGTTCTGACAGATCTCACTTCTGACACCAAATGTGATGGGTGAGCTATGCTTAACTCCTTTTGGGTTCTTAGACCTGATTCCAGTGTGTGTGTGTGCGGTGGGGGAGTCTTTCCACACATACATCACCAAGCAATTCTCAGACACCAGCAGCATGTCGGAGAACTCAACTCAATTCTGATGCTATCTGCCCGGAGACAGCACCAGATTCCCCAGGTTAAGGGCTCCATTCTACAAGACTACCCTCCCCCTCCCAGTCCAGATGCCAGTTGCAAACCCCAGGCAGTTACCTGTACTGCTGACCAACTTGCTACAGATTGGAGGTTCCCACAACGTCCCCCTTAGGTTCAATTAATTTGCTAGAACAGCTCACAGAACTCAAGAAAATACTTAGGTTTTCCAGTCATAAAGGATACTGTAAAAGATACAAGTTAACAGCCAGATGAAGAGATGTATAGGGCCATTGTATAATGACTATTCTACTCATTTCCTGTAAGAAACTATTGAGGATATCTTCCTAGTGCATCATGTACCCATTAAAGCAATGTTACATGTCACTAAGACATATATACTTTAGATCCTAAGCTGAAGTACATTGGGTGTCATCTAAATCAAATGTTTTATAATAGTGATAGTTCTGTTTCAATAGTTTTTTAAAATTTTTTATTCTTTATTACTATTCGGTGATATTAAGCTTTTGTGGCCAAAATTATTGTCATGTAGAAAAAACATTTGTGATAGTGAATAAAGGATCAAATAGGTTTTTAAGAAAGCTCAATTAAGTTTTTAAAGGATATCTGTTAAAACATTTGGACATTTAATACTTTATCTTTCTCCATTTTTCTGTTGTTATTTACATTGTGACTTACTCATTTATCACAAATTAATCAGATAGAGGTGATGGGAGTTCAAAGATAAAATGACAAAAATCTACAGGAGTGGGCCCTACTCCTAAACATAATGGAGAATTTTATAATCCAGTCGTTTGTTTTTTCTTTTTTTTATCAAAGTATCATTGATACACAATATTATGATGGTTTCACATACACAGCACAGTGGTTCACCATTCATCCATATTATCAAGTCCTCACTCCCTCCATTGCAGTCATTGTCTATCAGTGTAGTAAGATGTTATAGAGTCATTAATTGTATTCTCTGTCCTGTGCTACTGTCCCTGTGACCTACCTGTATTGTGATTACAAATTATAGTGCTACTTAATTCCCTTCTCCCTCCCCACCCATCCTCCCAACCTTTCCCTTTTGGTAATCACTAGTCCCTTTTCAGTGTCTGTGAGTCTACTGCTATTGTGTTCCTCTGTTTTGCTGTGTTTTTATATCCACAAATGAGTGAAATCATTTGATATTTGTCTTTCTCCACCTGCCTTATTTCACTGAGCATGATACCCTCTAGCTCCATCCATGTTGTTGCAAATGGGAGGATTTGTTTCTTTCTTATGCCTGAATAGTATTCCACTGTATATATGTACCCCCTCTTCTTTATACATTCATCTACTGATGGACACTTAGGTTGCCTCCGTATCTTGGCTATTGTATTTAGTGCAGCAATAAACATATGTCTTTTTGAATGAGGGATCTTGTTTTCTTCAGATAAATTCCTAGGAGTGGAATTACTGGGTCAAATGATATTTCTATAATCCAGTTGTTTCTTATTCCAGCAAAGAGGAGTTCAAGAAGCCAGTGCCTTTGTCAGTAATACTGGAAATCAGATAGTTTTCTCCTGATGGAAAATCACCTTTTCCAATGTAAAGGAATAAGAAATAAAAATGGGGTTTTATGAGGTCATAAGTTTTTTGAGCTTTTAAAGAACCTTAAAACTTATTGATTTTATACCCTGGTCTTAAGAATGATTACTAGCAGTAATTATGATTATTACCATTATAAATTTTTTAGCTTTCTCTTTTATCTGGTGAATTATTTTTTTTTACCTTTTAGATTTGATTATAACATTAGGAAGCTGACTTGAAAAAACATGAAGCATCTTGAGTCATTGGAAGTATCTATTATGTTACATTGCACTTGTGAGAACTGGCCTATACTAGCTTGGCTGCTATGTTTTGCTGTTTTGGGGGAAAAATCACCAGTGGATCTTTATTCTATCTTTGATTCTAACTGCTGCAATGCAGAGTGGGCCAGCAGATGACTTAGGCTAGAGTCATTTTCCTTATTCAAGGAGTGAACATGTTACCTCTTTTGTGCCCTTGACAAGGCCACCTGTCACATTTGCTTAGAACCATGACTCTTCTTAGAAAAATTTTCCCTAGAGTAGTTTTGGATTTGATACCAGAAAAAAAAAAAGAACTTTAAAGTTTAGCCAAAATGCCTCTTTAAGTAAACTTAAATTTACTGACTTTCTGGGAGTGTGATTTAAAAAAATAATCATATCTTTTGTCTTGAACTTTTAAAATCATGTAATTTTGTCCTCCCCCCTTTATAGTTGGATCGACTGGTTGTAGATGCAGCAAAGGAGAAAAGAGAGATGGAGCAAAAACATTCCACCATTCAACAAAAGGTACTTGAGGGGAATAGCTGAAGGAGATATCATTTTACACAACTGTTTGATTATTGTTTTCAGCAAGATACCACTGTGTTGGAGCAATTCTTCGAGTTGGTTTAATAATTAAATTGTGTAGACCAATTTCCCCCCTTTTTTGTGAAAAATAAAATTTTCCAGATATTCAGGCACATATTTTATTATTCTTTTATATCAAAGTATTTGAAAACCTTGCTCTTGAACCAGTTTATAAAAACTTCAGTCTTTTAGGGTCTTAACTAATTTAAAAGTGGCCTCTCGTTGGATTTAAAATGCTATGCATAGTTTGCATTAGGATATCACCAACTCCTATAAAAGTGTGTGTGTGAGATTGTGTGAGAGAGAGGGGATGGAATGGGAAGGTTGGAGGTGGGTGGTCGGGGAAAGCACTTTTGTATCATGTGTTTGTTTGGTTTTAGGAACTTTACAGATGCAGTCATTCAGAGACAGCACTTGTAACACTGAAATTTCACTTACACTTCTTGTTAATTTGCCCAAGCCTAGCTAAACTAGTATTTGAAAAATATTTTTTTAAGAATGAAAGTTTAAATATGAAACCTTTTTTTATTTCTGCATACTAACACTTTGAATATGGTAAACCTGGAGCTCAATTACTAATATTTTATATAGTAAATGATACTTTATGTATAGTAATCTAAAAATAAAACGAGGGAATTGGAGATTGAATGTAGTAATATGGGTATGTAACCAGATGCCTCTATACTTGGCAGTGGAATACCTTGATCCTAAAAGGTGGTTTTCCCAGGGCGAGGCTTATTTATTGCACTTTGCATGTGCTGATCCCTGCAATTTCCTTAAATGTGGGAAACTCAGCTGCATAATTTGTGGTAGTGGGGGAACTGTGTTTGTGCTTTCCCATAAAAGAAAAAAAAAAGATGACTTCTAGCATTGCTTTAAGAAATCTGTTCCCTTGGTACTGAGAAGTCAAATCAACTTATGTTGCAGTTTATTTAGAATTTAAAATACCAGTAAAATAGATCTGACATAGAAGATATCAGTGGCAAAGAATGAAGTGAAATCATTTATAAAGTAAGCAAAATTTTTGTTGGTGATAGGTTATTAACACTAAGAGACATTCTTTATAGATGGGAGGATTTCTAACAGGGCATCTTTAAGTTAGTTACTTCTAGTTATAGTCAGCTAGGACTTACTCCATGTTTTGTTTTGTTTAAAAGTTACTTGTTGGGTAACTTGTTTTAATGACATTACCATAGAAAGATTGTTAAAGATTGGGACCAATCTAATTAAAATGAGAGGTATTTGTAGAAATGTGACTATTTGCTTAAACTGAATTGTTTAATGAATATATACTTCTTTTAATATCTTTCCTGTTGTATTTCCAGCTTAATGTTTTACTGAATGTTCAAAAGTAGTAATTGCTAAATCTTAGATTAATTTATTTGATTTTAAATGACAATCACTGCTTTCCTTAAAGAAAGTAATGCTATCTTTACTCATTATGAATACTTACCTTTTTCTGCCCTCAAATGCTGACCCAAGGCTGCATTACAGGTAAAGGAAAAAAAGGAAAAGAAAAAGATTCAGTCAAAAGTTAAGGGACAGGATGTCTAATATAATTACCTAGATTTTTCAAGAATTGAAATCAATTGAGGAAACATTGATGTTATGCATATTCATGTACATGCCTTTTAGATATGTGTACACATTCCTGATGGATTTATACCTAGGAGTAACACTGCTCGTCAGAGTGTGTGTATATGTTCAGCATTAGTAGATAATGCTAAGTTATTTTCCAAAATGTTACACCATTCCTGGCAGGTAGCACTGTGTTAGAGTTTCCATTACTCCTTCCCTACTCATATTGTGAGAGTTTTGTAGGTAGACAGTGACATCTTATTGTGGTGTTAATTTATGCTTTAGTCATAATTAGCTTGATTGAGCAGCTTCCCCTAGGTCTGTTGGTCATTTGATATCATGTTTGTAAAATGTCTGTTAGTCTCTCCTATTTTTCCATCAGGTTATTTGACTGTTGATCAAATTTTTCACTTAATTTGGGTATCACCTACTTTTGGGATATATGTGTTTCTAATTTAGTTTTTAAAGATAAGTCTTTTATGTTTGGTATTTTTTGTGTATTGTTTAATAAATCTTTCCCAACCCAAGATCATGAAGATAGATTCTCCTGTACAATCTTCTAAGCATTTAGAGATTTGCCTTTTGTGTTCAGACCTTAAATCTATCTGTAATTGGGCCTTTGTGTATGGTTGGAGGTAGAGATCCAATTTCCTTTTATTTTCACATTGGTAGCTAGTTGAACCGGAATCAGATATTAAAAAGTTTTTATTCTTTCCCTTTTATTCAGTGTTATATCCTTTATTAAACCTCACATTTCCATACATGTAAGGTCTGTTTTAGGCTCTGTATTCTTTTTCATTGGTCTTTTTTCTCTTTCTCTTAATTTTACCAATTCTCTGCTGTCTTAATTATTTTAAGTATGTCTTGATACCTGACAAAGCAAACCCTCTTACCTTCTCTTCTTCAAAATTGAACTGCCTAAATTTTACATTCTCATATAAATTTCAGGAGCTCTTTTCAGGTTGCATAAAAATAGCTTTTTGGATTTTGGTTAGGATTGCCTTTGATCTGTGAATCAATTTGGGAAAGAATTGTTATCTTTATTTTTTATATTATTTTATTTATTTTATTTTTTATTTTTTTATTTTTTTATAGTCCAAAAACAGAAGCTCTATTTGTTCCTTTATCCATTCTTTTTTTTAATCTTTATTTTATACTGTCTTCCAATCCATGAGCTTGAAATATTTCTCCATATAAGTTTTCTTGAATGTCCTTCATAAAGCTTGATAATTTTCTTATATATCCTTTGTTAGATTTATTCCTAGACACATATATTGCAAATGTTACTGTAAAGGTTGTCTTTTAGAAATTTCTTTTCTCACCATTTACTTTGGTTATTTATTAGAATAAAATTGATTTTCAGTATTGATTTTTGTAACCTGTAATCTTGTTAAACTCTCTTTAGTCTGGGTTTTTTTGGGTATTCTGTGTACTGAGTCATATCTGCAAATAATGATAGCTCATTTCTTCCCTTCCAGTCCTTACCTTTATTTTTTGTTTGTTATCTTTATTGGCTAGGACTTCCAGCATAATCTTGAACTGAAGTAGGAATAATGGTTCTTTTTATCTTGTTTGTATTTTCAAAAGGGAAAGCTTCTATTAGATTCCTTTCATTGGCCAGCCTTGGTCTTGCTTCTGTTAGTGGGTCTCAATGCCACAGCTTCATGTTCCCTGATGAGGCAAAGGCCCTTAAGGTGAAATCTGGCTTTCTTGATCTGCTTACCTCTTTGGCTTCCAGTTTTCACTTAATCTTTTGCCTTTGAGTATTCCTTCCTAATTTGTCTGTTCACTAATGTATTTAAATTCTAATATTATATATTTATCTGACATTATCAGTTACTTTCATTATAAAATCATGTAATCTGTCACATTTAAAGTACTATAAAATTAGTTGATATTAATCATAATTAAACCGAAGACTTAATTTATCTCAAGAAATATAGCTGAAAATTAGAAAAATACTTGTAACATGTACTGCACTTTCAAGGAAGTCTTATGTTATGTATTTAGTCACATCAGGGTTAGTAAAAAACTGCCAGTGTTACATTTAAAACATTTACAATGTTGCCACTCAATTGTATCTATTATTGACTTAATCTTGTCTGTATAGTTAAAGGAATTATATAGCCTTAAGTAAATTTCAAATGAGGAAATTAAAGTTTTCCTGATATTTTTTTCCAAAAAAAAAGTAGGAAGAAATGTAGCAATTAATTTATGGACTCTGTTTCATTTGATTATTTTGGATTATCATATCTTTTTATGGTTAAATTTTGAGAGATGTCAGCAGAGTTTTTGTTTTTAATTCTGAATTTAGTCCATTTCAATTTCCCATCTTCATAGACTGTTAGATTTGGAAGGACTCATAATTGCCACTCTGCTTCCCCTCCAGTTCAGGACCCATGTATCCCAGCATTCTTAGTGGTGGCCGTCCATCCTCTGCCAAACACATTCTCAGCACAGAAGGCTTAATATGCCCTAATAGGATAGCATTCTAATTTTGATCATTAGTCCAGAAGTAATTTTGAAACTACTGAGACTGATTTTTAGAGTTTTAAATTTGGGGAAAGCAGTCTTAACAGTTTTGTTCAAATTACTTTGGAAGTTCATCAGGAAATATTTTAGATATAGGATTTCTGATTTCAAACTTCATGAATCCTTGGAGGAAAATCGAAAGTTTAAATTGCGTTCAAGTAAAGACAAGAATGATTAGAATGAAAGAAGACCATAGTCCTCATAAAAAAGTGAGTTTGGAATGCCCACTTCAAACTGTGGTTCTTTTCTTTTGCAAAACTAAATTTTATTTTAGAAAAAAAAGGCCTTTATCTTGTTTCTGAACTCCCAAATTGCAGTTACCACTCCTATGAGATTTAAAAACCACCATAGTAGTAATTTATTTAGAAAATAATGGTACATTTAAATAATCCTAGTTAAATATATCCATATTCCTTTTTATTAAATTGTGAGCACACATCACCATAAAGTATTGGGATAAATGAAAACATTTTAAACATAGCACTCTATTAAATTTAGCTATTTCCATTGTCTGTGTACAGATTATTTTGTGCTTGTAATCAGTGTTATATAATATAAACAATTTATATTGTTTTCTCTTTTAGAGTATATTCTATGTAATCATCTATGTTTTTATATCATCATCACAATCATTATTGCATACTATCCCACTGATTTATACTACTTATAATATGGTGAAGCATTGCTCTGTTATTGAACATTTAGGTATCCCCCTTTTGTATGAATATTGTTGAAGTAACTATCTTAATACAAAGCTTTCTATCATTTGAGTTGTTTCTCTAGGTTAAATTTGTTGTCGAGAGAACTTAGTCAAATCATATGAACTTTTTTATGTGTTATTTTGTCTAGGATTTCTCCAGTGATGATTCTAAGTTAGAATATAATGTAGATGCTGCAAATGGCATTGTTATGGAAGGATATCTTTTCAAACGCGCCAGCAATGCCTTCAAAACTTGGAACAGGTAATATACTTCAAATACTAGTCTCAATCTTTACATATCCTCAGTTTTTTTACTTTTCCTGTGATTTGGCAACTTTGTCCTTCATAATTCTCTAAATTCACAGTCCATAGTAAGTTTTCTGAACCCTGTCCGTTGACGACAAGATGTCCTTCTAAGAAAGAGAACCCTAAGAAGCAAGTGAAAATGACAGCAGTAATTCTAATTCTAATTCTAAATTTAAGCAAAATTTTAACCAAGAAGCAAAGACAATCTTTCTAATGCTTGGTCTGTAGTAACTAGCTCATTATAATTAGTAAATTCTGAATGTGAGCTACCACCCATTTTGTCATGAATTGATTAAATTACAAACTATATATTGAATATAATGGATAAACAGGATGAGTACCCCCTCTCCCCACCCCACTTTGGGCTCCTCCACTATATGATGTTTATGTACATTTTTACTTAGTGTTTGCGTTTGAATCTTTAAGTTAGATGATCTTGATCTTTTGATCTTTGCAGTAACTTTCTAGGAGTTTTCAGAAATAGGATTATTTTCATATGTGAAGTGTGTGTGGCAGCTAGTGCTCGTTTATTCTAAATTGTTGGCTACAAAAACTGAATTTTTTGCTAAACTTATTTTTATAAAATATTAATCCAGTAAATGTCTGTTAAATAAATGAATGTATAAAATATTTTACATTTTATAAATATGAATGTATAAAAGTATTTTCTCATGTTAATATAATACAGTGAAATAGTTTCTGATATTAAAGGATTAAAGATTAGGTTGCCTTTGGATCATCATTCTGAATAGTAGTGATTACCTTTTTCAAGGATGCCACACTCTCTTTTGGCAAAAATGAAAAAGAACAATTTTGTAATAATTCAGCGTCATATCAGGTTCTGGTTAAATTGATTTGCTATCCTATTTTTGGTTGAATACTATATTGTATTTGCTATTTGAGCAGAATATGAATTCATTTAATGATAAAGACGATTGTTTTCTTTTTAAAAAATGAATGTTAGCAAAATAAATAAAATTTTCCTGGTAAGTTTAATTTAATATGCATTTTTGTTAATTTAAATGGAAACAGTTATACTTGAATATTCAGTAGTTTGAAATGGATGCTTAGTGTACTTATTTTGATTTCTTGGTGATAAGGTTATATAGAAAAAAATTGACTGGTATTTTCTAAGTGCCAGTGATTTATTGAGCATTTCCCTAGCATTTGCTATTGTCAGATGTTTAAATGGTACATAGTGTGTTTTATTTGAAATAATTTTTCTTTACCTGAAAATGAATGTAAACTGGAAAGAATAATGTTTGTATTTGATATTAAGCCTCTGTGAGTTCTATAAGACTTTTCAATAGTGTACAACTATAGAAGGACTAAGATGCTCTGGTTAGAAACAATGTTTTTAATGATTGTAAAGTAAAAATAAAATACTAAAATTTTGTTTTCTAAGCTGTAAAAATTAAGACAATAGTCTTTTAAACTTTTCTTTGCAAATTTCCATAGCAGATAGGAAATTGAAATAAGAGAGTATGATTGTCAAATTTTCATAATAAACAGATTTCTCAACCAATATGGTTCCATGAGGTAATGTTAGAATTTTAACCTTCAGATTTCAAAACAACCTACTTAAAGTTTAACTCAGTGAAAATACAATAAACCCATAGAAACTATACCATTATATTAAGAAGAAATGAAATGAACTTCCATGGACTACTCCAATGAGAAATGATCTCACACTTCAGAATGAAGCGCAGTAAGTGTTAGTGGAAAATTGAATTGCCATTTGGGGCAATAGAAGAAAACTAATTTTGATTTAAGTATGGACTTTTTCGTGAATTCTGTTAATTGGCATAGGTATTAAAATGTAGCTAAAATCAAATCACATAGGGAATAAGTATTAAATTCTCAATTGTAGACATGTTATCTACCATTTGCAAAGTGAAAAAGACAATACCTGTGGAAATGAGGCTGCTTTCTAAAGGAGATGCCGTCTGTATGTAGTGGGGTGACAATCATTGATTAGAATCATATGTCATAGTTCAACACTTTTTAGTAAAGAAATGGTGGTGCTGAGAGGTGGTTGCTCATTCAAGGTTACACAGCTGGTTTGTGACAAAATTGAGGCCCGAAACCTGGCATTCTTTTTACTTGCCATGGAAATTCCAAACAATCTGTATTTTGATAAAACAAAATATAACTTCAGCTATTAAAACAATATGGATAGCAAATTAATTTCATTTTCATATGCTTTTAAAGAACATTTTGATGAAAACACTAGTAAAAAGTAGATTTGTAAAGAATGTTTATGATATAGTGTGATGAATTATATAAAACTATTTTCACAAACAAAAACAAAATAGTTAAAACGTTTTAACAAAAGTCTTATTTTCTAGGTCATCGGTAAGTAACTATAAAAGAAGAAAGAGTAATCTATTGAATATTACTTAGAATTTTATTTTGCTTTTCAATTATAAGCATTTGGGATGTATCTAAATTTGATGAATTTTGAAATTTATCAAAAATCTAATCTCAGGACATACTTGTAAATACTTTCCCATTGCTTATCGTGACTTTAGAGTCTACTTGCCTAATTAGTTCTCTTTCCAGCTTGATTTAATACATTCTACTCTGAATAAAAAGACTTGTGTATTTGTGATCCTTGTGCCCTAAAAATCCAGTAATCTAGCTATTGAAACATGAAGATTTTTCTGTCTACTGTTATAGTATTTTCTTTTGGGTTGTTTATGGATTAGTTTTAGGGAACATTTTTCTTGTGGTCACCATAAGGTACCAGTCATGTGATGAGAAATTTCCCATTGTCTGTAGTTTTACGGAACATTTTAAAAAGACCTTGCCAAGGGACATGTGAATTTGACTAGGAGTTTCCAGATGGTTTTAAAACTTGACGCTATGCTTTGTGAAATCTAACTATATCTTGAAAACATCGTTCTATAATTTAAAAGTTAACCAAAGAGTTCATATTTTGTGTGACATAATTGAAATAGCATGACATGAAATGTTTCATGTCTTATTGAGCTGCTGAGTTTGTTTCTGGTTAGTTTCAGATTTCTAGTGTATGGTGTCTCTAAGGTTTTTATACATCCATAAAATAAATTTTTCTGAAGGTATGTGAGAACTACCAAAATAATCTTTCCATATCAGGCTATTTTCTCAGTGTGGCAGCTTCACTTCATGCTCAAATCAGTGCCAAATGGGTTACTAATATCTATATTTTTCATATGCTTTTCATGATAATTTTAGAGAAGGTGAATGAACAAGGAAAATAATTAAATGTTAATAAATTTATTTAGTAAAAAGTGGGTAAAACTAATAAAGAAGTTCAGTAATTACATGCTATGCTCAGTCTTTGTTCAAGTAGAAAATGTACCTAAAAGCATAAAATGTATTATGATTTCTTAAAACAAAGTATCCTATATGCTGTTGGTACAGATATAAATTTTTATTGGCCTTTTGTTTCAAAATAACAAGTGTATACATAAAGGTAAACTTAACTTGCATGTGGCTTTAGTGTCTGCTATCATTTGATGAAAAGGGGTGAGCAGGTGGGAGGACAATTTGGCTAAATGTATTTTATAATCTTTGAAATACTTAGTGATCCCACCTTAAGAAAAGTTTTCATTTGTTTCAGGTTTATGTAGATAAATCTGTAGAGATTGTTTAATGTAATTTTTTAGAAGCTGCTTATTAAGATAGGAAAAGGTACGATCTATATTTTATAAGAGACCGCCATAGAGGCAGAGAATAATAGAGGTATGCTCAAGTGTACTAAGTCTTACCAGAATTTTCTGTATCATAATACTTGAAGAAAATTTTTGAATATTTCTGAAATAGTGTTTCAGATTCCTAAGAGTTGGAATTAATTGTACAAATGCAGATATGTATGATATGTGAACAATATGAAACAATTTTTTTGTTACTATTTATTAGGTTATGAGCTTAAGCCTGTTCCTTTAATTCTTGCTTTATTTTCATATCATGCTAGCAGTCCTTTGCTTAATTTGCACATTTGCGTTTTCATTCTTTTACCACCTGTCCCTTATGTTTTAATCCTGCCCCATTTTTTCATGTGACAGGAAAAAGCCCGATCATATCAGGTATCAAATGGCTTCCTTCCCCTCTCCTTCCCTCCCCTCCCCTCCCCTCCCCTTACTCCAGTTTCCTCTTTGGCACGAGAAAGCTCATAATTAACCTGCATTTCAGTTGGATTACTTGCAATGGATATAAAAGTCTCTTAATGTTTTAAATTGGGAAGAAAAGATAACTATACTATTTGAGGAATGAAATTAAGTCTTTTCATTGCCTCTCTACTCAATTTGTTTTAATTTGGGAAAGAACATTTCATATGTTTATAGTTACCCAAAGAAGATGTAGATTGATATGAATACTTCAGTATTTTTTTTTAAGGGAAATAAGCTAGTAAATTTCAAAAATTTTAAGCAGTAACTAGGAATTGGTCCCTTTGGTAATAATCATTAGTTATGTGGAAAGGAAACATCGTCAAAACCTTGATTTTTTTTCTTTGCTTTCATTTTGGTCTTTTTTCCTGTGAAAAATTACATTGAATTTGAAATAAAGGAACAAACATGTTCACGCTTTTAATTTTGTTAAGTGTTCACCTCTTCGGCACCTGTATGAATGTGTGTGTGAATCTATCATCTATATAGTTTTAGTGATAAAACTTAATTTGTATAGATTTAGAAATTGGACTCTTACCCATGTTCTTCATTTCAAGTACATTTCTAGGATTAGTGATCAAACATGGTAAAAGATACTTGTTTTAAAAAAATATGTATTTTTCCCTTCTTTCTTCCCTTCACCTCAAATTTTGTCATCTGAAAGCTTCTCATTGGTATTTAAAAATTAATAACATTTGATTGTTTATGGATTTAATGTTTTGGACTAAAATCATTGAAGTATTTCTTCAGTTATTTTAATTTGAGATAGATATAAAGTAGTATCTTACTTTTCTTAATAGACCAATAAATTATCCTTTTTAAAAAGACTCTTATATTTCGGTTTTGTGGTCAGTTTCTGTATCTTACAGAATATAGTAGTTTTCAGCACAATGTTTTCGAAAATCTCTTTTTAATTATTTAATTACTTTTTTAAGTACTTTCAAACTGCAGGTAGAATGAGCTTAAAATACTAAACATTTTTTATATTACATTAGACAACAAACTCATTTTTTATTAGAAATGTTTATAGTAACTAGGATTATTCTGTAGGAGCAATTAAAAATTGTATTCCATTTTCCTTGCCTAGTTAAAGTGTTGAACAGTGTGAGTATAGTTAACTCTTCTTTTTTTTTGTTTTTAATTTTTTTATTAAGGTATTATTGATATACACTCTTATGAAGGTTACAAATGAAAAAACAATGTGGTTACTACATTCACCCATATTATCAAGTCCTCCCTGCACCCCACTGCAGTCACTGTCCATCAGTATAGTAAGATGCCGCAGAGTCACTACTTGTCTTCTCAGTGCTTCACTGTCTTCCCCATGATCTCCCCCACACCATGTGTGCCAATCATAATACCCCTCAATCCCCTCCTCCCTCCCTCCCCACCCGCACTCCCATGCCCCTCCCTTTGGTAACTGCTAGTCTCTTCTTGGAGTCTGTGAGTCTGCTGCTCTTTTTGTCCTTCAGTTTTGCTTCGCTGTTATACTCCACAAATTAGTGAAATCATTTGATACTTGTCTTTTTCCACCTGGCTTATTTCACTGAACATAATATCTTCCAGCTCCATCCATGTTGTTGCAAATGGTAGGATTTGTTTTCTTCTTATGGCTGAATAGTATTCCATTGTGTATATGTACCACATCTTCTTTATCCATTCATCTACTGATGGACACGTAGGTTGCTTCCATATGTTGGCTATTGTAAAAAGTGCTGCAATAAACATAAGGGTGCATATGTCTTTTGGAATCTGAGAAGTTGTTTTCTTTGGGTAAATTCCTAGGAGTGGAATTCCCAGGTCAAATTGTATTTCTATTTTTAGTTTTTTGAGGAACCTCAATATTGCTTTCCACAGTGGTTGAACTAGCTTACATTCCCACCAGCAGTGTAGGAGGGTTTCCCTTTCTCCACATTCTCGTCAGCATTTGTTGTTCTTAGTCTTTTTGATATTGGTCATCCTAACTGGTGTAAGGTGATATCTCATTGTGGATTTTATTTGCATTTCCCTGATGATTAGGATGTGCAGCATCTTTTCATGTGCCTGTAGGCCATCTGAATTTCTTTGGAGAATTGTCTGTTCATATCCCCCACCTGTTTTTTAATAGGGTTATTTGCTTTTTGGTTGTTGAGGCATGTGAGTTCTTTATATATTTTGGATATTAACCCCTTGTTGGATATGTTGTTTACAAATACATTCTCCCATACTGTGGGATGCCTTTTTCTATTGTGGATGGTGTCCTTTGGTGTACAGAACCTTTTTAGCATGATGTAATCCCATGTGTTCATCTTTGCTTTTTATCCCCTTGTTTGAGGAGATGCATTCAGGAAAAAGTGGCTCATGTTTATATTCAGGAGGTTTTTGTCTATGTAGTGTCTAAGAGTTTTATGGTTTCATAACTTACATTCAGGTCTTTGATCCATTTTGAGTTTACTTCTATGTATGGGGTTAGACTATAATCCAGTTTCATTCTCTTGTATGTAGCTGTTCAGTTTTGCCAACACCAGTTGTTGGGGCTGTCATTTCCCCATTGTATGTCCATGGCTCCTTTCTTGTGTATAATTGATCATATGTGGTTGGGTTTATATCTGGGCTCTCTAGTCTGTTCCATTGATCTATTGTTCTGTTCTTGTGCCAGTACGAAATTATCTTGATTACTGTGGCTTTGTAGCAGAGCTTGAAGTTGGGGAGCATAATTCCCACAGCTTTATTCTTCCTTCTCAATATTGCTTTGGCTATTCGGGGTCTTTTGTGGCTCCATATGAATTTTAGAACGATTTGCTCTAGGTCTTTGAAGAATGCTGTTGGTATTTTGATAGGGATTGCATTGAGTCTGTAGATTGCTTTAGGCAGATGGCCATTTTGACAATATTAATTCTTCCTATCCATGAGCATGGGATGTGTTTCCATTTATTGATATCTTCTTTAATTTCTCTCATTAGTGTCTTGTAGTTTTCAGAGTATAGGTCTTTCACTTTTTTGGTTTGATTTATTCCTAGGTATTTTATTCTTTTTAATGCAGTTGTGAATGGAATTGTTTTTCTTATTTCTCTTTCTGCTAGTTCATTGTTATGCAACAGATTTCTATGTATTAATTTTGTATCCTGCAACTTTGCTGAACTCAGGTATTAGATCTAGTAGTTTTGGAGTGGATTCTTTATAGAGTTTTTTATATACAATATCATGTCATTTGCAACCAGTAACAGTTTCTTATTCTTTACCAATCTGGATGCCTTTTATTTCTTTGTTTTGTCTGATTGCCATGGCAACGACCTCCAGAACTATGTTGAATAAAAGTGGAGAGAGTGGGCATCCTTGTCTTGTTCCTGATCTTAAAGAAAAGGCTTTCAGCTTCTCACTGTTAAGCATGATGTTGGCTGTGGGTTTGTCACATATGGCTTTTATTATGTTGAGGTACTTGCCCTTTATACCCATTTTGTTGAGAGTTTTTATCATGAATGGATGTTGAATTTTGTCGAATGCTTTTTCAGCATCTATGGAGATGATCATGTGGTTTTTGTCCTTCTTTTTGATGTGGTGGAAGATGATGGATTTTCTAATACTGTATCATCCTTCCATCCCTAGAATAAATCCTACTTGATCATGATAGATAATCTTTTTGATATATTTTTGAATTCGGTTTGCTAGTATTTTGTTGAGTATTTTTGCATCTATGTTCATCAGAGATATTGGTCTGTAATTTTCTTTGTTTGTGGTGTCTCTGCCTGGTTTTAGTATTAGAGTGATGCTGGCCTCATAGAATGAGTTTGGAAGTATTCCCTCTTCTACATATTGGAAAACTTTAAAGAATATGGGTATTAGGTCTTCACTAAATGTTTGATAAAATTCAGTGGTGACACCATCTGGTTCAGGAGTGTTTTTCTTAGGTAGATTTTTGATTACCAGTTCAACTTTGTTGCTGCTAAATGGTCTGTTCAGATGTGCTGTTTCTTTGTGGGTCAGCCTTGGAAGGTTGTATTTTTCTTGAAAGTTGTCCATTTCTTCTAGGTTATCCAGTTTTTTAGCATATAATTTTTCATAGTATTCTCTAATAATTCTTTGTATTTCTGTGGTGTCCATTGTGAATTTTCATTTCTCATTTCTGATTCTGTTTATGTGTGGAGACTCTTTTTTTCTTGATAAGTCTGGCTAGGGGTTTCTCTATTTTGTTTATTTTCTTGAAGAACCAGCTCCTGCTTCCATTGATTCTTTCTATTGTTTTTTTCTTCTCGATTTCATTTATTTCTGCTTGAATCTTTATTATGTCCCTCCTTGTACTGAGTTTGGGCCTTCGTTTGTTCTTCTTTTTCTGTTTTCATTAATTGTGAGTTTAGACTGCTCATATGCTCTTCTTTCCTGAGGTAGGCCTTTGTTGCAACATACTTCCCTCTGAATATGGCCTTGGCTGCGTCCCACAGATTTTGCGGTGTTGAATTATTGTTTTCATTTGTCTCCATATATTGCTTGATCTCTGTTTTTATTTGGTCATTGATACATTGGTTATTTAGGAGCATATTTTTAAGGCTCCATGTGTTTGTGGAATTTTTCATTTTGTTTGTGTAATTATTTCTAGTTTCATACCTTTGTGATCAGAGAAGCTGGTTGGTACAATTTCAATCTTTTTGAATTTACTGAGGATCTTTTTGTGGCCTAGTATGTGATCTATTCTTGAAAATGTTCCATGTGCACTTGACAGGAATGTGTATTGTTCTGCTTTTGGGAGTAGAATTCTGTAGATGTCTGTTAGGTCCATCTGTTCTAATGTGTTGTTCAGTGCCTCTGTCTCCTTACTTATTTTCTGTTTGGTTGTTCTGTCCTTTGGAGGGAGTGGACTGTTGAAGTCTCCTAAAATGAATGCATTGCATTCTATTTTCCCTTTTAATTCTGTTAGTATTTGTTTCACATATGTAGGTGCTCTGATGTTGGGTGCATAGATATTTATAATGGTTATACCCTCTTCTTGGATTGACCCCTTAATCATTATATGATGTCTTTTGTCTCTTGTGACTTTCTTTGTTTTGAAGTATATTTTGTCTGATACGAGTACTGCAACTCCTGCTTTTTTCTCCCTATTAGTTGCATGAAATATCTTTTTCCATACCTTGACTTTTAGTCTGTGTATGTCCTTGGATTTGAAGTGAGTCTCTTGTAGGAAGCATATAGATAGGTCCTGTTTTTTTATCCATTCAGTGACTCTATATCTTTTGATTGGTGCATTCAGTCCATTTACATTTAGGGTGATTATCAGTAGGTATGTACTTATTGCCACTGCAGGCTTTAGATTCATGGTTACAAAAGATTCAAGGGTAACTTCCTTCCTTAGTATCTAAGAGTCTAACTTAACTCACTTAGTATGCTATTACAAACACAATCTAAAGGTTCTCTCTTTTTTTTTCCCTTCCTTTTTCTTTGTCCTGCATTCTTTATATATTGAGGTATCATATTCTGTACTCTCTGTCTATCCTTTGACTGACTTTGGGGGTAGTTGATTTAATTTTGCATTTGCTTAATAATGAACTGTTCTGCTTTCTTTACTGTGGTTTTATTACCTCTGGTGACAGCTATTCAACCTTAGAAACACTTCCATCTATAGCAGTCCCTCCAAAATACACTGTAGAGTTAGTTTGTGGGAGGTAAATTCTCTCAGCTTTTGCTCATCTGGAAATTGTTTAATCCCTCTTTCAAATTTAAATGATAATCTTGCTGGATAAAGTAATCTTGGTTCAAGGCCCTTCTGCTTCATTGCATTAAATACATCATGCCACTCCCTACTGGCCTGTAAGGTTTCTGCTGAGAAGTCTTATGATAGCCTGATGGGCTCTCCTTTGTATGTGATCTTTTTTCTCTCTCTGGCTGCTTTTAATAGTCTGTTCATATCCTTGGCCTTTCCATTTTAATTATTATATGTCTTGTTGCTGTATTCCTAGGTTCCCTTGTATTGGGAGATCTGTGCACTTTATAGCCTGAGAGACTATCTCCTTCCCAAGACTGGAGAAGTTTTCAACAATAATCTTCTCAAAGACACTCTCTGTCCCTTTTTTTGTCTTCTTCTGGTACCCCTTGTATGAATATTGTTCCTTTTGGATTGGTTACACAGTTCTCAATATTTTTTCATTCCTTGAGATCCTTTTTTCTCTCTGTTCCTCAGCTTCTTTGTATTCCTCTTCTCTAATTTCTGTTTCATTTATGGTCTCCTCCCCATATGTAATCTGCTTTTAAAACTTTCCAGTGTATTCCATAATGATTGGATTTCTGACCAGAATTTGTACCTGAGTTCTTGTATATTTTTCTGTACTTCCATTAGCATGTTTATTACTTTTATTTTGAAATCTCTTTCAGGAAAATTGACAAGGTGTGTTTCACTTGATCCTTTTTTTAGGTCTTTGAGGAATTTTTGTTTGAACCAGTTTCCTTTGACTTTTCATATTTTATGTGGCTGCATCTAGTGCCCAGAAGCTCTTCTCTCTGGAACTGTTTGATGTCTGGGGCAATGTTGGTGGTAGCAGGGGAGTGGTATGGGTGCCTGCGGGGAGGAATGAGCTGTTTCTTGCTTCCTGGCTCTTATGCCTTTCTCCATTGCTGGAAATAGTGGGCCGAGCAATAGGTATTGGCTTCTATGCTTTGCTTTTGTAGTTGCTATAGGCAGGGCTTCCCTCTGGGGGTAGGGGCTGCAGGTTTGCAAATCAGGTGTGGGGTGGCTGGGAGGAAGGCACAGCAGGCTGCATATCACTGTGGTGGGCCTTGGACCTTCATATCCAGCTGGGGAATGGAGTGCCTATAGCTCCTGAAAGTTCTCAACTTGCTGGGCAGAGTGAGCCCGGACAATTTTGTCCACCTTTCCTTTTTCCTGAGCAGTAGGTCTGTAATCCTTGCCCCTTTAGCAGCCCTCTCACTGTTAGGAAGCCTCTCAGACTTCCTGCCTTTCTTTTGTCCCAGAGCAGCTGGATGTGGATCCTTGTTCTCCACAATTGGCTGGAGTCTCAGTCTCTCCAGGTATTCTGTCTGTCTTAGCGTCCCAACCCCACTAATCACCAGAGAACTATGCAATGTAGGTTCGTGTTCCCAGAGCAGGATCTCCAGGGTTAGGTGTTCAGCAGTCCCAGGCCTCCACTCCTTCCCCGCTCTGTTTCTCTTCCTCCTGCTGGTGAGCTGGGGTGGGTGAAGGACTTTGGTACGTTATCCTTTTCCTTGAGGTCTATTCTTTTCTCCAGGTGTATGCAGTCTGCTGCAGCTTTCTTTCCTGTTGCTCTTTCAGGATTAGTTGTATTAATTATATTTTCATATTATTTGTGGTTTTAGGAGGAGGCCTCTGTCTCACCTCTCACACTGCCACCTTTAATCCACCAGCTCTTCTTTTTTTTAATGTCAGATGAGAAGGGTTAATGTTGGAAGACATTCAGAACTTAGTTATTGAACCCTTTTTTCTACATAGGATACATCATGAATTTTTTCCTTAGGTCAATTTAAGATGAGTTTGTAGTGTCTTTCTTGAGTGTATAAAAACTGATGAAGTGAGATAATCTCCCAGAAGTGGGTAGATGGTTGAGAAACTGCATTTCAGACATATGTATGACTTATAAATTTAATTATCAGAAGAAATGATTTCTTACAAAAATACCTAAGCTTTTATTAGCATTTTGTTATTATTTTTAGATGCTGTTATCCTAAGATGCAGCAGATCAAAAGAAAAAATTTGAAGATCTCAGAAGCATGAAAAGTTCATATGGTTATATGGGTATTTTTCTATGTGCAATAAAATCATGTGTAGTTTTTCATGAACTTATAAAATATGATTACTGTACTGTAAAACATAAGAATTGTTATTAATATAGTTCATTCCAAATGATATTTTTTAAAGTGCTTTAATCAGTGTCAGAGATTTTTTTCCATTGCATGTCATCCTATGTGGCAGGGCTCAACCATTTGTTTGTTTGTAGGTATTTCCTTAAACATTCTAATGAATTATGTGTCCCAAAGCAAAGAATCCTAGAAGTTCTTCCTTTTCGAGCCTGCCTCTTGATGATTTGCATTTCGAGGCAACTCACCTGGTTTTATCTGGATGCTTACTTAACAAATCTCTATTTTAATTGTAAAGTTGATGCCTTTTTAACTGGCAAGAAGACCTAACAATCTGTCTATCATAAAAATAGAAAAGCATCTAATTACTCTGGAGAATTAACTATTTTTTAAAATAGATACTCTAAATATGTCTAAATACATTTTGTAGTCCTTTGTATTAGTGTCAATGAAAAGGTAGAATCTCTGTCTGCTAATTGATTAACAACTAATGTTTGCAATAGAAATCATCTCACATGAGACTTACCTTAAAATAATGAGTCAAATAATCATACCTTTCATGCTTGTTGAGAATTTTTTGCTGTCTTTTATGAATGGCTTTTGGCTGTGATTTTTTTTTTCTTGTTAAGTCTTCAGGTTCTTTTACTGTTTTAATAAATTAGAATTAGTAATATAGTATCATAACTTATCTTTTCTAAAGAAGATTGCAAATAGTTTGCCTAATAATTTACAGTAATGAGCAGAATAATATAAATAGGTGAGTGATCATTTTTAGAAATAACTTTGATTATTCTGCTTTACGTGAAAGGCCAAGTGATTAGCTATTATCTCATTTGATACCAGTTTTAAAATGATGATTTAATTTCTTATTTTGCTTAACAAATTAAACACTTGCAGAATTAGCTGCAGAAAGGTTGAAAACTGAACACTATTATTTCATTGTTTTACCATATATAAAAAGATACCTTATTTACAATATAAATTTATTTATTTACAGTAAAAGCAATTATTTGGGGGAAGTATTTTAGCTATTTTTGAAGAACTTCAAAAAACTAAATTTTTCCTTTGAAACAGGTATTATTTGATGATAGCATATAGGCTAATAACTTTTGTTAGGATATAAATTTCTGACATAAAATGAATGAAATATAGTAATTTTTCTAATCTCTGGTTTTAAATTTGCCTAAGATTATTCTTTACTTTCAATAGTTATCTCACTGACATAATTTATATAAAGCAAAACAAAACAGTGCACTTCTCAAAAAACATTACCATAAACTGATAATGCTTTCCCAAATATTTCTAAGGACTGACATAAATTATGTTTGTGAAAACATACTCTATTTTGTATTTATTTAGACGCTGGTTTTCAATACAGAACAATCAGTTGGTCTACCAGAAAAAGTTTAAGGTAGGTGTGTTGTAAAGAAATTAAGTGAAAAACCACTGAGTTACCCAGGTTGTTTTTTTAATCTATTTTTCTTGGTAAAGCAGTGAAGTCCATAAATACTTGTGTGCAAAATCACCATTTATTTTATGTTTGGGCATGCAAAAAGGACTCAAACTTGGGAAGTAATAATATTTGGTCTGTAAAAGCTGAGTAATTTTGAATCCTGAATTCTTAATTCCTACCTTTGAGATAGCTTTTTCTTTGTCTCAGAATTGTTACTTTTATTTCTTCATATATCCAGTTTGTGACAGGAATAACATTACCTTCCCATAGTACTATTTTGAGGCTCAAGGAAAGGCTACCTTTTAAGGAATAATACCTTAGAGCAAAAGGTAATAATATCAAAAGGTTAAAAATGAAATTAAAAGGTAGGCTTGAAGTAATTTAAATAGAAATCTCTAAATTTGTTAATACTGTTTTTACTAATTTGTTTTCCTGAAACAGGAAGCTAACATTTATTGATCACCAACTAATTAATCACCAAGTTTAGCTGAAGCTCTTTATATAAATTATTTTATTTAATCCTTATATGGCGACTAAAAGGCAGGTAAAATTGTTAACAGGACAGAATTACCTTTGTTAGTTACATCTATGTTTATAACTCCTGTCTCTAGTCTAAAATAAGATAAAATATAAATCTTTAAGATAAGACCATTTATTCCACAGAGTATTTTTAAGTATGTTATTTTTAGGAGGAGTTTTTAAAACCGAGATTGGAAACTATGAGAGTTTTGTTTCCTTATTGTAGGATAACCCCACTGTAGTAGTGGAAGATCTAAGGCTCTGCACAGTGAAGCATTGTGAAGACATAGAACGGCGATTCTGCTTTGAGGTAGTCTCTCCGACAAAGTGAGTGGTTCTAAAGAATTGGAGAGTTGCTTTTATGTTTTTACGGTTTGTCATAAAAGAACTTTGCAGAGTGGAGAAATTTGTTTCACTTGTGATTGTGTGTGCTAAAGAGGAAAAAAGTGTTTTAAAAGTAAATTTCAATAATTAATAATTATAGGTATTGTAGTCAGAGATTTATATAACTTCTATTCAGTATTGTATTCTTTAAATTCCATAAAGGTTGTTATATGAAAATTTATTAACTTTAATGATGATGAAGTCATAGATTAGATCAGTTCTTTGATATCTATTATTTATTTCTGTCCAATAGAAAAAAATAGTGTTGTGTTTGTATGGTAAATTTAGTTTTTCTTTAAAAGTCCAGGAATGGTTATTTTTTTTTCCAATAGGTAATTTATTTCATTGATACCTTGATTTCTTCATGAACATACTTTGTTCTTAAGATAGATGAAATAAAACCTTTCACCAGAAATTATTTTTTTGTTAGAAAAATTATTAAATAGCAAACTGGACAAAAAAGTAAACTTTATTGTCATTATTTTTTGGTCTGAGAAAATTAATTTAGTGTCTGAGGAAACAATATTGTTTTCTTTTAGAAGTTGTATGCTTCAGGCAGATTCTGAAAAGCTGCGCCAGGCATGGATTAAGGCTGTTCAGACCAGTATTGCTACTGCCTATAGGGAGAAGGGTGATGAATCAGAGGTCAGTAAACAATATTGTAATATGAAATAATATTTTACTAAAAGTTGTTAATTTTAGTTGCAACATTGTATGAGTATAACATTCTTTAAATGGAGGATGATTTTTTGTAATTGAAATGGGTTTAATTTTTTGAATCTAGATTCAAATTATCTTTTATTTGTTTACTTTATCCATTATTTTATTTAATATTTCAATATGTGTTTATATGTCAACATATGTCAGTATTTGAATATGTGCCCCAGATCTACATTTTTCTGATATATTTTCCCCAAAACATTTAATTGCTAATTAATAACAAAGTAATGGATATGAAAGGTCTTTAAATTAAAACTGGGTAAAAACCAAAAGCAGGAAAGCTCAAATTGTCTCTTAGTTGAAGACTCCCTGGAGAAGATAAGGTGAATGTGGAGTCTTAGGTCATTGGCTCACTTCAGATTCCTGACTCTTAAGGCCATGAGTGAGTCTTGTGACATGGAACTCACCACTTCCTCCAGAAGCTTATTGATATTAGGCATTTGTAAGTCTGAGCATGTCTGAATTATCTTTATTATATCTTCACATTTGTTTGATAATTTGGGTATGGAATTTTTAGATTGGAAATAATTATTCTTAAAATTTTTAACAGCATTGTTTTCCTGGTTTCTAGCATTGCTGGAGTCTTTTTTTTTATGTTTTTATTTTGGTATAGTTAATATACAGTTACATAAGCAACATTGTGGTTACTAGATTCCCCTCATTATCAAGTTCCCACCATGTACCCCATTACAGTCACTGTCCATCAGTGTAGTAGGATGCTATAGAGTCATTACTTTTCTTCTCTGTGCTATACTGCCTTCCCCATGATGCCCCTGCCCACATTATGTCTGCTAATTGTAATGCCCCTTATTCCCCTTATCCCTCCCTTCACACCCATCCTCCCCAGTCCCTTTCCTTTTGGTAACTGTTAGTTGATTCTTGGGTTCTGTGATTCTGCTACTGTTTTGTTCCTTCAGTTTTCCTTTGTTCTTATACTCCACATATGAGTGAAATCATTTGGTACTTATCTTTCTCTGCCTGGCTGATTTCACTGAGCATAATACCCTCTAGCTCCATCCATGTTGTTGCAAATGGTAGGATCTGTTTTTTTCTTATGGCTGAGTAATATTCCATTGTGTATATGTACCACATCTTCTTTATCCCTTCATCTACTGATGGACACCTAGGTTGCTTCCACATCTTGGCTATTGTAAGTAGTGCAGCGATAAACATAGGGGTGCATCTGTCTTTTTCAAACTGGAGTGCTGCATTCTTAGGGTAAATTCCTAGAAGTGGAATTCCTGGGTCAAATGGTATTTCTATTTTGAGCATTTTGAGGAATCTCCATACTGCTTTCCACAATGGTTGAACTAATTTACATTCCCACCAGCAGTGTAGGAGGGTTCCCCTTTCTCCACAACCTCACCAACATTTGTTGTTATTTGTCTTTTGGATGGTAGCCATCCTTACTGGTATGAGGTGATACCTCATTATGGTTTTAATTTGCATTTCTCTGATGACAAGCGATGTGGAGCATCTTTTCATGTCTGTTGGCCATCTGAATTTCTTCTTTAGAGAACTGTCTATTCAGCTCCTCTGCCCATTTTTTAATAGGATTATTTGCTTTTTGTTTGTTGAGGTGTGTGAGCTCATTATATATTTTGGATGTCAACCCCTTATCGGATCTCTCATTTATGAATATATTCTCCCATACTGTAGGATACCTTTTTGTTCTATTGATGGTGTCCTTTGCTGTACAGAAGCTTATCAGCTTAATATAGTCCCACTTGTTCATTTTTGCTTTTGTTTCCCTTGCCCGGGGAGATATGTTCAAGAAGAAGTCACTCATGTTTATGTCTAAAAGATTTTTGCCCATGTGTTTTCTAAGAGTTTTATGGTTTCATGACTTACGTTCGTCTTTGATCCATTTTGAATTTACTTTTGTGTATGGGCTTAGACAGTGATCCAGTTCATTCTCTTACATGTAGCTGTCCAGTTTTGCCAGCATCATCTGTTGAAGAGACTGTCATTTCCCCATTGTATGACCATGGCTCCTTTATCGAATACTAATTGGCCATATATGTTTGGGTTAATGTTTGGAGTCTCTATTGTGTTCCACTGGTCTGTGGCTCTGTTCTTGTGCCAGTACCAAATTTTCTTGATTACTGTGGCTTTGTAGTAGAGCTTGAAGTTGGGGAGTGAGATCCCCCCGCCCTTTATTCTTCCTTCTCATGATTGCTTTAGCTATTCGGGGTCTTTGGTGTTTCCATATGAATTTTTGAACTATTTGTTCCAGTTCATTGAAGAGTGCTGTTGGTAATTTGATAGAGATTGCATCGAATCTGTATATTGCTTTGGGCAGGATGGCCATTTTGACAATATTAATTCATCCTAGCCAGGAGCATGGGATGAAGTTTCCATTTGTTAGTGATCTCTTTAATTTCTCTTAAGAGTGTCTTATAGTTTTCAGGGTATAGGTCTTTCACTTCCTTGGCTAGGTTTATTCCTAGGTCTTTTATTCTTTTTGATGCTATTGTGAATGGAATTGTTTTCCTGATTTCTCTTTCTATTGGTTCATTGTTAGTGTATAGGAAAGCCACAGATTTCTGTGTGTTAATTTTGTATCCTGCAACTTTGCTGAATTCCAATATTAGTTCTAGCAGTTTTGGAGTGGAGTCTTTAGGGGTTTTTATGTACAATATCATGTCATCTGCAAATAGTGACAGTTTGACTTCTTCTTTACTAATCTGGATTCCTTGTATTTCTTTGTTTTGTCTAATTGCCATGGCTAAGACCTCCAGTACTATGTTGAATAACAGTGTGGAGAGTGGGCATCCCTGTCTTGTTCCCGATCTCAGAGGAAAAGTTTTCAGCCTCTCACTGTTGAGTATGCTGTTAGCTGTGGGTTTATCATATATGGCCTTTATTATGTTGAGGTTCTTGCCCTCTATGCCCATTTTGTTGAGAGTTTTTATCATGAATGGCTTTTGAATTTTGTCGAATGCTTTTTCAGCATCTATGGAGATGATCATGTTGTTTTTGTCTGTCTTTTTGTTGATGTGGTGGATGATGTTGATGGATTTTCGAATGTTGTACCATCCTTGCATCCCTGGGATGAATCCCACTTGGTCATGGTGTATGATCCTTTTGATGTATTTTTGAATTCGGTTTGCTAATATTTTGTTGAGTATTTTTGGATCTACGTTCATCAGGGATATTGGTCTGTAGTTCTCTTTTTTGGTGGGGTCTTTGCCTGGTTTTGGTATTAGGGTGATGTTGGCTTCATAGAATGAGTTTGGGAGTATTCCCTCCTCTTCTATTCTTTGGAAAACTTTAAGGAGAATGGGTATTATGTCTTCTCTGTATGTCTGATAAAATTCTGATGTAAATCCATCTGGCCCGGGGTTTTTTTCCTTGGGTAGTTTTTTGATTACCACTTCTATTTCGTTGCTGGTAATCGGTCTATTTAGATTTTCTGTTTCTTTCTTGGTCAGTCTTGGAAGGTTGTATTTTTCTAGGAAGTTGTCCATTTCTCCTAGGTTTTCCAGCTTGTTAGCATATAGGTTTCATAGTATTTGCTGATAATTATTTGTATTTCTGTGGAGTCCGTCTTGATTTTTCCTTTCTCGTTTCTGATTCTGTTGTTGTGTGTTGATTCTCTTTTTCTCTTAATAAGTCTTGGTAGAGGCTTATCTACTTTGTTTATATTCTCGAAGAACCAGCTCTTGGTTTCATTGATTTTTTTCTATTGTTTTATTCTTCTCAATTTTATTTATTTCTTCTCTTATCTTTATTATGTCCTTCCATCTGCTGACCTTAGGCCTGATTTGTTCTTCTTTTTCCAATTTCGATAATTGTAACATTAGACTGTTCATTTGGGATTGTTCTTTCTTCTTTAAACATGCCTGGATTGCTATATGCTTTCCTCTTAAGACTGCTTTTGCTGCGTCCCACAGTAGTTGGGGCTTTGTGTTGTTGTTGCCATTTGTTTCCATATATTGCTGGATCTCCCTTTTAATTTGGTCGTTGATCCATTGATTATTTAGGAGCATGTTGTTAAGCCTCCATGTGTTTGTGAGCCTTTTTGCTTTCTTTGTACAATTTATTTCTAGTTTTATACCTTTGTGGTCTGAAACGTTGGTTGGTAGGATTTCAATCTTTTGGAATTTACTGAGGCTCTTTTTGTGGCCTAGTATGTGGTCTATTCTGGGGAATGTTCCATGTGCACTTGAGAAGAATGTGTATGCTGTTGCTTTTGGATATAGAGTTGTATAGATGTCTATTAGGTCCATCTGTTTTAGTGTGTTGTTCAGTGCCTCTGTGTCCTTACTTATTTTCTGTCTGGTGGATCTGTCCTTCTGAGTGGGTGGTGTGTTGAAGTCTCCCAAATTGAATGCATCCCATTCTATTTCCTCCTTTAATTCTGTTAGTATTTGTTTCACATATATTGGTGCTCCTGTACTGGGTGCATATATATTTATAATGGTTATATCCTCTTGTTGGACTGAGCCCTTTATCAGTATATAATGTCCTTTATCTGTTGTTACTTTCTTTCTGAAGTCTACTTTGTCTGATAGTAGTATTGCAACACCTGCTTTTTTCTCCCTGTTGTTTGCATGAAATATCTTTTTCCATCCCTTGACTTTTAATCTGTGCATGTCTTTGGGTTTGAGGTGAGTCTCTTGTAAGCAGCATATAGATGGGTCTTGCTTTTTTATCAGTTCTATTACTCTGTGTCTTTTGATTGGTGCATTCAGTCCATTTACATTTAGGGTCATTATTGAAAGATATGTACTTATTGCCATTGCAGGCTTTAAGTTTGTGGTTGCCAAAGGTTCAAGGTTAGCTTCTTTACTATCTAACTTAGCTCACTTATTGAGCTATTATAAACACTGTCTGATGATTCTTTATTTCTCTCACTTTTTATTCCTCCTCCTCTAGTCTTCATATGTTGGGTGTTTTGTTCTGTGCTCCTTTTAGGAGTGCTCCCATCTAGAGCAGTCCCTCCAAGATACCCTGTAGAGGTGGTTTGTGGGAGGCAAATTCCCTCAAGTTTTGCTTGTCTGGGAATTGTTTAATCCCTCCTTCATGTTTAAATGATAATTGTCCTGGATACAGCATCCTTCATTTAAGGCCCCTCTGTTTCATTGCATTAAATATATCATGCCATTCTCTTCTGGCCTGTAAGGTTTCTTTCGTGAAGTCTGATGATAGCCTGATTGGTTTTCCTTTGTAGGTGACCTTTTTTTCTCTCTAGCTGCCTTTTATAGTCTGTGCTTGTCTTTGATTTTTGCCATTTTAGTTATTATGTGTCCTGGTGTTGCCCTCCTTGGGTCGCTTGTCATGGCAGTTCTGTGTGCTTCTGTGGTCTGAGAGGCCATTTCCTTCCCTAGTTTGGGGAAATTTTCAGCAATTATTTGTTCAAAGACACTTTGTGTCCCTTTTTCCTCTCTCTTCTTCTACTGTTACTCCTATAATGCGAATATTGTTCTGTTTCGATTGGTCACACAGTTCTCTTAATATTCTTTCATTCCTGGAGATCCTTTTATCTCTCTCTGCGTCAGCTTCTCTGCATTCCTGTTCTCTGATTTCTAGTCCACTAATGGTCTCTTGCTTCTCGTCCATTTTGCTTTGAAGTCCTCCAGAGATTGTTTTATGTCTGTATTCTCCGTCCTTCATTCTTGCATTTTTCTCTGCAAGTCCATCAGCATGGTTATGAATTTTGTTTTGAATTCTTTTTCAGGAAGATTGGTTAAATCTATCTCCCCAGATTCCTTCTCAGGGAGGATGTGGAGGATGTCTGGGTTAGTCTGGTCTGGATCAAATTTTTCTGCCTTTTCATGTTGATAGATGCAGTGGTATGCTGTTGAGTCGTCTGTCAGCTGGGAGAACCAAGACCCTTTCTACTTGCTCTTGGCCTTTCTTTCCTGGGACAATGGCGACCCCTAGCTGTTTGTGTTGGGCAGTTGCACATAGACTGGGTCTCTGTTTCTTGCCGGGCCGCTATGGAGGAAGCTCCCTTGCTGTGGGTGTGCCCAGCCTCAGGCCGCTGCTCTGCTATGGTGGTTCCACGCTGTAAGGGGAAACGGGCGGTGGGCTGTTTATCGCCGTGAGGGGTCTCAGAGCTGCGCTGCTGCCCAGGGGGTTAAGGTGCCCAGAGTTCCCCGGGATTCCCAGGTGCTGGGCTAAGACTTTCAAAAAACACTCGCTTTTCTTTGTCCCAGGGGCGCTTGCTGCAGGTACCCGCTTGCAGGTTTTACTGTTCTGTTCCCCCAGTATCCAGCACCCCACACACTGTGTGTCTGCATTCCAGGTCCGCATGGCTGGGGCTGGGTATTTAGCAGTCCTGGGCTCCCTCTCCCTCCCCGCTCTGCCTCTTCTCGTCCCGTGGTGAGCTGGGGTGAGGGGTGCTTGCATCCTGCCAGGCTGGGGCTTGTATCTTACCTGCTTCGCGAGGTGCTGGGTTCTCGCGGGTGTGGTTGTAGTCTGTCTGTTGTCCTGTATCTTCTGGTCTCTCTTTTAGGGATAGTTGTATTTTTGTATTTTCAAAAATATGTATGTTTTTGGGAGGAGATATTCACTGTCCTACTCATGCTGCCATCTTGGCTCCACCCCCTCTCCATTTGTTTTTATCATGTTTACTAATATGATTAGGCTTCCTGCATGTAATCAGTATCCTCTCTGCTGTCTCCTGCCCCTTCATCCAACTAAGGCTCCGGCACCTCACTTCTGTTGGGACTCCCGTTGGTGCTATCCTGTCCCAGACTTTCACTACCCTTGCTGGGCCATTTCCTCATGCAGACATATATACTCCTTTTCCTGCTTGGGATCCAACAACCTACAGAGGTGCTTTCATTTGAGGATATGCACTTCACTCAGCTCAGTCCTCTGTGAAATACCGTATTCCAGTTTCATTGCTTGGTTCCACCTAATGGTTGTTTGAGTTTTCAGGGAGAGGACAGCAAGAGCCAGATTATATTTCTAGTGATTCTGTACTAAAATAGTAGTTAGCTAAGGTTGAAATGTTTTTAAACCCGAAGGCTTTGTAGAACATATCTTTAATTGCTTAGGATCCCCAAACTACATGTTTGTACTTGGTTATTATTTTCTGTATACTTAAAAAATTTAACTTTTTGCTTACCTGCTACTCTTTGATTTCCTCCTGGCTTCATAGTAGCCCATGAGATTTAGGTATTGTGTATGCTATTGTTTATTCATTCCATAGTTATAATTATCTAATTGATCTGCTCTTTAGTAAAAGGCCGTTCCATTTCTAGTTATTCACTGCAATAATTGAAAGAACTTGCTTGTAGTTCATTGAATACCTTGGAAAAAGTTGGTATAAAATTATATTTATTTTATTCTTGAGTTTTAATAGTCTTATCCCCTTTTTTCTCATTCTGCATGTTTAGTTAGTGTTCCCCCTTCTTTTGCCCTCAGATCTTGAACATATATTCATTCCATCAGTTGTTATATATAGATACACACACACACACACACATATACTTCTTGTTCAATATCTATGTTTTTTGTGACAAGACTAAATGCCAGTTGATGGAGGAACCTATATCTTTTCATCCTCGAATCTCTAATAAAGAAATGCCTGGTGAAGGCCCATAATAGGTGTTCAGTTTATTTGAAGCTTTGACTTAGAGCATGTAGTGTGTGTGTAGTATTACAATCTTTTTTTAAAAAAACAATTGATTTTTAATTCTTGCAGAAGCTGGATAAGAAATCATCTCCATCCACAGGAAGCCTAGATTCTGGAAATGAGTCAAAAGATAAGTCATTGAAAGGAGAAAGTGCACTACAGCGAGTCCAGTGTATCCCTGGCAATGCCAGTTGCTGTGATTGTGGTCTGGCAGACCCACGCTGGGCCAGCATCAACCTGGGCATCACCCTGTGTATCGAGTGTTCTGGAATTCACCGGTGGGTAGGCCTCTCCAGGGTGAGAGACTTCTTTTGGGTAAACACATTGTAAATTATCATGCCGCATTGATTAAGAGGGCCTTTTCTAGTTGCCTATTTTGACTGCCATTTTGTATTTTTGTACCTTTTGTAGAATGGATAAAATGCTGGTTGTGAAGTCCTCCCTTTGAGGATATCAGTTCACCATTCCCTATTAACCAGAATATCTGTCAACAATTATGTGTGTGTATGTGTGTTTGAGGGCTATACTAGGGAGTATGTTTCATTAGAGGAGAAAAATAATTTGCATGACATGCAAATAGAGCCTTGATAATTTTATATATTAATATAGTCTTCTTTTTTCCCACTTAGGAGTCTTGGTGTTCATTTTTCAAAAGTACGATCTTTAACATTAGACACATGGGAACCTGAACTTTTAAAGGTAAAACAAAATATTTGCTTAAAAATATTTCATATTTTCACATAAAATATCAGGATTTTAAGAATCTTCATTTACAAATGTATGAGTTTCTCAATAGTAACAATGAATAAAATAGACTGAAACACATTGAGTCTATTTTGGCAAATTGGGTGTTTTCATATTGGGTTTTTAAAAATGCTAAGTTTATGTAGCTCTCTTAACTCCAACTAGATTCACTTTTTAAGGAAACCAGCATTCCTACATTTTTGTTTTCTCAAAAATACGTTAGATTTTGTGCTCCAATTATAATCTTTTATAATTACATAAGTTCTTGTTAAAAATGTAAGAGACATTGCTATAGTGAGCTCCATACTGGATTGTTATAGCATGTTATCATTGGGTTGCTTTAGAGTAGGACTATTTGCAAATTTACATTGTTTGTATAGTAGTTATCAAACCAAAACATCCTTTTTTCCCTCTGTAAGGACTCATATATATGAAAATGTCTTAAGTAATTTTAGATCACAACTGAGTTTCTCACAGATTTACGAAACTCATTAACAGTTATAGTCTACTACTTTTACTTCTCACCATTTAGTTTACCATATTATATATAAAAAATTAGTTTGAAGGTTGTCATATACTCTGCATTCATTTCTGCCTGGAAATTGTGTTCTTAATGTGCTTGAGTTTTTATTTCAATCTATAGATAAACTTTAATCCTGTCAGTTGTGTAAAGTAAAAAATTGGCTTTGTGGAATTATTGTATAAACATTTAAATGAAAATGATATGTTGGCTCCCAGGACTTGTTATGAATTCCATGGAGAAGAAAATAGGGGATGAGGGGTAGAAATCTAATTTCTGCATCAACTTTGTGTGTAGGTATGAACTGAGTAGATTCATTTTAGAAAATTGGGTTGAAAACAGTTATCTAATACATGTAAAAAATGACTGAAACCTTTAAACAAAAATTTCAAAATACTTCAATATATATGTATATGTGTGTATGTGTGTGTGTATATAAAGTATAAGTAGAAAATTATTTACTTCAATTTTTTTTTAATATTACTTTTATTTTTCATTCCTCCGCTACATTGATGTATATTATGCAAATTAAGTACAAACATAAAAGAATGACTCCTTCACCATCATCACCTTCGATACTAGATTAGCATAGAGAGAATGCTGAATATTGAGCATTGAAAAGAGCCAAAATGCGTAGTGTGTTTAATCTCCCAATGTATTACAAATATATACTGGATGTTTATACATGTAAAGTCTATCCATTTCTCAACATTTTTCCTACATTTTGGGAAATGCTTACCTGGCACCATGTCCTACACAGGCGAACAAGATGCAAGGTATTTCCAATCCCCGTACCCCATCAGACTGGGTCAGCTAGAGACTTGAAGACATAGAACAGTGAGAAATTATTCACATCAGTGTCTAAAGTGTGTCAGTGGCAATAACATTGAGAGTGGTGGTGGAGTCTGTTCATTTTCTAGTCCTGATTGTTTAGCCTTGCATCTGATTCTCTAAGACTTGCTCTTCTTCCAAAAAATTTATCCTGTGCTTAAGCAAAGTCAATTACTGATGGTTGTGATAAAGCAATCTGATTATATATAGAAATACACTGATATCTACTTGATTACAAGTATCAGAAATTGCACTTCAGAGAGAAAATCTTTTTTTTCTTTAATATCAAAGAAAAAACCTTATTACACTATGAACATTAAAAGTCATTTCCTATGGCTGCAGATACCAAGAAGAAAACATACTATGAAGCATTTACTTTTTTAGATGACATTATGTTTCTCTTTTATTAGACACTGTATCATTTACATGTCTCCTCATTTCTTCAAATCATTAATTTTTAGTTTCTGACAGGAAAAAAAATTAATTTATATCAATAAAAATATATTTACCGGCCAAACACTGTTGGAATCATATTTATCTTTGCTCAGGAAACATGATCTAAAATGACATTTTGAACCAAAGCATTTTTGCTGTATATTTGCCGTGGTTTCTTTTATTTGACCAAAACATATGCCTCAAAAGGTTATTATTAGGATTACTTCACACATTTATTTTGGGAACCTATGTAATACTGAGGTTTTCCCCCAGGATTCAATATGCATATGTATCCCAAGAAGAACATATGGAGATTAATTTGTGGTTTTGCCAAGTTTCTTCAAAGTAGAAATTTCACAGTATTGGGAGCTAGTGAGGAGATCTACATTTAAAATTTAAGTGTGAAATTGTAATAATCTCTTAATTGTTTAAAAATATTTACTGTTATTTTCCTTAGAGAAGAATTTTTTTTCCTTTTTAATCACTTATTATTTTTTTCCTGTTTTTTTAAATTAATTTTTTATTTTTTTATTTTTTTGGTATCATTAATCTGCAATTATGTGGAGAACATTGTTTACTAGGCTCCCCCCTTCACCAAGTCACCCCCACATACCCCTTCACAGTCACTGTCCATCAGCGTACTAAGATGCTGTAAAATCACTACTTGTTTTCTCTGCATTGCACAGCCTTCCCTGTGTCACGCCACACTATACATGCTAATCGTAATGCCCCTTTTCTTTTTCCCTGCCCTTAACCCTCCCTTCCCACCCATCCTCCCCAGTCCCTTTTCCTTTGTAACTGTTAGTCCATTCTTGGGTTCTGTGATTCTGCTACTGTTTTGTTCCTTCAGTTTCCCTTTGTTCTTATACTCCACATATGAGTGAAATCATTTGGTATTTATCTTTCTCCACCTGGCTGATTTCACTGAGCATAATACCCTTCTAGCTCCATCCATGTTGTTGCAAATGGTAGGATGTTTTTTTCTTATGGCTGAGTAATACTCCATTGTGTATATGTACCACATCTTCTTTATCCATTCATCTACTGATGGACACCTAGGTTGCTTCCACATCTTGGCTATTGTAAATAGTGCTGCGATAAACATAGTGGTGCATCTGCCTTTTTCAAACTGGAGTGCTGCATTCTTAGGGTAAATTCTTAGAAGTGGAATTCCTGGGTCAAATGGTATTTCTATTTTGAGCATTTTGAGGAACCTCCATACTGCTTTTCACAATGGTTGAACTAATTTACATTCCCACCAGCAGTGTAGGAGGGTTCCCCTTTCTCCACAACCTCGCCAACATTTGTTGTTATTTGTCTTTTGGATGGTAGCCATCCTTACTGGTATGAGGTGATATCTCATTGTAGTTTTAATTTGCATTTCTCTGACAAGCGATGTGGAGCATCTTTTCATGTGTCTGTTGGCCATCTGAATTTCTTCTTTAGAGAACTATTTATTCAGCTCCTCTGCCCATTTTTAAATAGGATTATTTGCTTTTTGTTTGTTGAGGTGTGTGAGCTCTATATATTTTGGATGTCAGCCCTTTACTGGATCTGTCATTTATGAATATGTTCTCCCATACTGTAGGATACCTTTTTGTTCTATTGATGGTGTCCTTTGCTGTACAGAAGCTTTTCAGCTTGATATAGTCCCACTTGTTCATTTTTGCTTTTGTTTCCTTGCCTGGGGAGATACGCTCAAGAAGAAGTCACTCATATTTATGTCTAAGAGATTTTTGCCTATGCTTTCTTCTAAGAGTTTTACGGTTTCATGACTTACGTTCGAGTCTTTGATCCATTTCGAATTTACTTTTGTGTATGGGGTTAGACAGTGATCCAGTTTCATTCTCTTACATGTAGCTGTCCAGTTTTGCCGGCATCATCTGTTGAAGAGACTGTCATTTCCCCATTGTATGACCATGGCTCCTTTATCGAATATTAATTGGCCATATATGTTTGGGTTAATGTTTGGAGTCTCTGTTGTGTTCCACTGGTCTGTGGCTCTGTTCTTGTGCCAGTACCAAATTTTCTTGATTACTGTGGCTTTGTAGTAGAGCTTGAAGTTGGGGAGTGAGATCCCCCTGCCCTTTATTCTTCCTTCTCATGATTGCTTTAGCTATTCGGGGTCTTTGGTGTTTCCATATGAATTTTTGAACTATTTGTTCTAGTTCATTGAAGAATGCTGTTGGTAATTTGATAGGGATGGCATCGAATCTGTATATTGCTTTGGGCAGGATGGCCATTTTGACAATATTAATTCATGCTAGCCAGGAGCATGGGATGAGTTTCCATTTGTTAGTGATCTCTTTTATTTCTCTTAAGAGTGTCTTATAGTTTTCAGGGTATAGGTCTTTCACTTCCTTGGTTAGGTTTATTCCTAGGTCTTTTATTCTTTTTGATGCTATTGTGAATGGAATTGTTTTCCTGATTTCTCTTTCTATTGGTTCATTGTTAGTGTATAGGAAAGCCACAGATTTCTGTGTGTTAATTTTGTATCCTGCAACTTTGCTGAATTCCGATATTAGTTCTAGCAGTTTTGGAGTGGAGTCTTTAGGGGTTTTTATGTACAATATCATGTCATCTGCAAATAGTGACAGTTTGACTTCTTCTTTACTAATCTGGATTCCTTGTATTTCTTTGTTTTGTCTAATTGCCATGGCTAAGACCTCCAGTACTATGTTGAATAACAGTGTGGAGAGTGGGCATCCCTGTCTTGTTCCCGATCTCAGAGGAAAAGTTTTCAGCCTCTCACTGTTGAGTATGCTGTTAGCTGTGGGTTTATCATATATGGCCTTTATTATGTTGAGGTACTTGCCCTCTATGCCCATTTTGTTGAGAGTTTTTATCATGAATGGCTGTTGAATTTTGTCGAATGCTTTTTCAGCATCTATGGAGATGATCATGTGGTTTTTGTCTGTCTTTTTGTTGATGTGGTGGATGATGTTGATGGATTTTCGAATGTTGTACCATCCTTGCATCCCTGGGATGAATCCCACTTGGTCATGGTGTATGATCCTTTTGATGTATTTTTGAATTCGGTTTGCTAATATTTTGTTGAGTATTTTTGGATCTACGTTCATCAGGGATATTGGTCTGTAGTTCTCTTTTTTGGTGTGGTCTTTGCCTGGTTTTGGTATTAGGGTGATGTTGGCTTCATAGAATGAGTTTGGGAGTATTCCCTCCTCTTCTATTTTTTGGAAAACTTTAAGGAGAATGGGTATTATGTCTTCTCTGTATGTCTGAAAAATTCTGATGTAAATCCATCTGGCCCGGGGTTTTTTTCCTTGGGTAGTTTTTTGATTACCACTTCTATTTCGTTGCTGGTAATCGGTCTATTTAGATTTTCTGTTTCTTTCTTGGTCAGTCTTGGAAGGTTGTATTTTTCTAGGAAGTTGTCCATTTCTCCTAGGTTTTCCAGCTTGTTAGCATATAGGTTTCATAGTATTTGCTGATAATTATTTGTATTTCTGTGGAGTCCGTCTTGATTTTTCCTTTCTCGTTTCTGATTCTGTTGTTGTGTGTTGATTCTCTTTTTCTCTTAATAAGTCTTGGTAGAGGCTTATCTACTTTGTTTATATTCTCGAAGAACCAGCTCTTGGTTTCATTGATTTTTTTCTATTGTTTTATTCTTCTCAATTTTATTTATTTCTTCTCTTATCTTTATTATGTCCTTCCATCTGCTGACCTTAGGCCTGATTTGTTCTTCTTTTTCCAATTTCGATAATTGTAACATTAGACTGTTCATTTGGGATTGTTCTTCCTTCTTTAAACATGCCTGGATTGCTATATACTTTCCTCTTAAGACTGCTTTTGCTGTGTCCCACAGTAGTTGGGGCTTTGTGTTGTTGTTGCCATTTGTTTCCATATATTGCTGGATCTCCCTTTTAATTTGGTCGTTGATCCATTGATTATTTAGGAGCATGTTGTTAAGCCTCCATGTGTTTGTGAGCCTTTTTGCTTTCTTTGTACAATTTATTTCTAGTTTTATACCTTTGTGGTCTGAAAAGTTGGTTGGTAGGATTTCAATCTTTTGGAATTTACTGAGGCTCTTTTTGTGGCCTAGTATGTGGTCTATTCTGGGGAATGTTCCATGTGCACTTGAGAAGAATGTGTATGCTGTTGCTTTTGGATGTAGAGTTGTATAGATGTCTATTAGGTCCATCTGTTTTAGTGTGTTGTTCAGTGCTTCTGTGTCCTTATTTTCTGTCTGGTGGATCTGTCCTTCTGAGTGGGTGGTGTGTTGAACTCTCCCAAAATGAATGTATCCCATTCTATTTCCTCCTTTAATTCTGTTAGTATTTGTTTCACATATATTGGTGCTCTTGTACTGGGTGCATATATGTTTATAATGGTTATATCCTCTTGTTGGACTGAGCCCTTTATCAGTATATAATGTCCTTCTTTATCTGTTGTTACTTTCTTTCTGAAGTCTACTTTGTCTGATACTAGTATTGCAACAGCTGCTTTTTTCTCCCTGTTGTTTGCATGAAATATCTTTTTCCATCCCTTGACTTTTAATCTGTGCATGTCTTTGGGTTTGAGGTGAGTCTCTTGTAAGCAGCATATAGATGGGTCTTGCTTTTTTATCCATTCTGTTACTCTGTGTCTTTTGATTGGTGCATTCAGTCCATTTACATTTAGGCTGTTTATTGAAAGATATGTACTTATTGCCATTGCAGGCTTTAAGTTTGTGGTTCCCAAAGGTTCAAGGTTAGCTTCTTTACTACCTTACTGTCTAACTTAGCTCACTTATTGAGCTATTATAAACACAGTCTGATGATTATTTCTGTCCCTTCTTAATCCTCCTCCTCCAGTCTTCATATGTTGGGTGTTTTGTTCTGTCCTCCTTTTAGGAGCACTCTGGTCTAGAGCAGTCTCTCCAAGATACCCTGTAGAGGTGGTTTGTGGGAGGCAAATTCCCTCAAATCTTGCTTGTCTAGGAATTGTTCAATCCCTCCTTTATGTTTAAATGATAATTGTGCTGGATACAGTATCCTTGGTTCAAGGCCCTTTTATTTCATTGCATTAAATATATCATGCCATTCTCTTCTGGCCTGTAAGGTTTCTTTTGAGTAGTCTGATGGTAGCCTGATGTGTTTTCCTTTGTAGGTGACCTTTTTTCTCTCTCTGGCTGCCTTTTATAGTCTGTCCTTGTCTTTGATCTTTGCCATTTTAATTATTATGTGTCTTGGTGTTGTCCTCTTTGGGTCCCTTCTGTTGGTATTTCTGTGTGCTTCCATAGTCTGAGCAACTATTTCCTCTCCCAGTTTGGGGAAGTTCTCAGTAATTATTTCTTCAAAGATACTTTCTATCCCTTTTTCTCTCTCTTCTTCTAGTACCCCTATAATGCAGATATGGTTCCTTTTGGATTGGTCACATAGTTCTCTTAATATTGTTTCATTCCTGGAGATCCTTTTATCTCTCTCTGGTTCAGCTTCTATGTGTTCCTGTTCTCTGGTTTCTATTCCATCAAGGGCCTCTTGCATCTTATGCATTCTCCTTATAAATCCTTCCAGAGATTGTTTCATTTCTGTAATCTCCCTTCGGATGTCATCCCTTAACTGTTATATATTTCTCTGCAGCTCTGTCAGCATGTTTATGATTTTTATTTTGAAATCTTTTTCAGGGAAACTGAGGATCTCCAGATCCTCTGTTAGGTGTTGTCTGAAATATTTTGGACTGGATCAAATTTCTTTGCCTTTTCATGGTGATAGCGGTGGCTGTAGGCAGGTTGCGGGCGAGTCAGCTGGGAGAACAAAGTACTTTCTGTTTGCTGAATGCCTTGCTCTTCTCCACTGCCTGTGTCAGTTACCTGCACTCCTGGAGCAGCCACTGGGTTAACCCCCTAAGCTGTTGTGGGTTTCCATCAGAGCAGCGCGGAGCTCTGCGGGATGTGGCAGGCATGCCAGGTGTGCTCCTCCGCAATAGCGGCACCCCTGCCGGGCCTTGGGTCTGGCCTGGGCAGCTGTGCGTCGGGCTGGTATTCTGGTTGACTGCTGGGAGCACAGCTGCTCCCCCTGGCACCACTGTAGGTGCACGGAGGCCTCTCCTGCACGGAACTCTCCCAGTCTCCTCTGGCGCCACTGCTGCCAGTGCGTGCCAGCCATTTCCGGGCTGTTCGGTTACTGCCGCAGCGGGCTTGCACGAGCCGCTCCTGTTCCCCTCTGGCTTCACTGGTGCATGTGGGCCGCTCCCGGTCCCTTCCGCTCCCTTCTGGTCCTCCTGCCCCCGGCGCGTGCTGTCACTGTCCCACTACTGGGCTGGTGTGTCGGAATCTGCGCCAGTTGGGGGAACGACTGACAGGCTGCTTAGTGCCATGAGGGGCTTCAGAACTGCACTGCCGCCCAGGGGTTTAGGGCGCCTAATATTATCTGGGATTCCCAGCTGCTGGCTAAGTGTGCTGGGATGACTTCGTCCAGCTGTGGGGTCCCTGTCTCTTTAAGACTTGCTAAAAGCACTCGCTTTTCTTTTGTCTCAGGGGCGCCGCTTGCAGGCACGTGCCTGGAAGTTTTGCTTTTCTGTTTCTCTAATATCCTGCACCCCATGCACTTTGTGTCTGCGTTCCGGGTGCGGATTTCTAGAACTGGTTCTTTAGCATCCTGGGCTTTCACTCCCTCCCCGTTCCAACTCTTTTCTTACCACTGGGTTCTGGGGTGGGGGAGTGTTCAGGTCCTGCCTGGCCGCGGCTTGTATCTTACCCCCCTTCTTGTGATGTTGAGTTCTCACAGATGTAGATGTATCCTGGTTGTTGTACTGCATCCAGTGGTGTCTCTTTTAGGAATAGTTGTATTTATTGTATTTTAACAAGTATATATATGTTTTGGGGAGGAGATTTCCACCGAACTACTCATGCCGCCATATTCCCATGGTTTGTTTACTTCAGTTTTGAGTTGTTTGAAACTTCACTTGACTGGCCGGCCTTGGGCTTCTTCTTTCAGTTAATTTACCCAGATATTGTGAATAATATGCATCATTGTGGTAGTCATAGAGGAGGGATAGAAAACTAGTGGAAGATGGGTGAGGAGAAACCTTTCTTGTAAGAAAGGTAATCTAGGGGAGGTATTCTGGTGAAGAATGACAAAGTGATGATATTGCTTTCCATCCTTGTCTCATTTTCTTTAATGTCTCTGTGGAAGTAGCAGTTGCAAAATATGCAAAAGGAATTAGTTATCTGTCCTTGCTGTAAGGACTTCCATAGTATTTTTAGGAATTTACAGATTATTTTTCCATTTTCCTGCCTTACAGCTCATGTGTGAACTGGGGAATGATGTCATAAATCGAGTTTATGAAGCTAAAGTGGAAAAAATGGGAATAAAGAAACCACAACCAGGACAAAGGTACTATTTCAGTTGTTTTAATAGGTGTTTTTTCTTTTTTTCCTGATCAGGAATATAGCTGTGATTTTATTTCACTGTTATTGATATGTAAATAAAGGCACTTCAGAAGACATCATCACTGCTTCTATTAAAATGCAACTATCTCTTTCCTTGGGTATGTTAATTAAATAACTATATTTTATCAGTCAGATAATCAGTTATAGTCTCCAGATGAGAAAGAACCTTAAAAATCAAGGCTCTCCATAGGAATATAAAAGCTCTTAGCAGTTAAAGTAGGCCAGAGATAATCTATTCATTAATGTCTTCAAGGGTCAGGTTTCTACTACCTACAATGAATAATTTTACTTTGTTTGACTTAGTTCAACAAATATTTGTTAATCATGTACTTCGTACATAGCATTATGATGTTTAAGACTGAAGGTGAAAAGACTAGCTTCTGATATGCATGAGTATTTGAAATTATGCTTCTAATTCTATACATTGAATGAAGTGGCTAAGAGTGCCTTCAAGGTACATAATTTTTGTTGATATTCTTTTTAGTTTTTATGATTCTTTATTTGTAGCATTAAAATTTTATTTGCCATAATCCTGTGTTGGGATTTTGTTTAACTAAATCTTTATGTATAATTGTAGTATTTTAAAGTTGTTCTCTTTACCAATATCTCCTAAGTGTGATTATTTATTTGCTAAGGCATGGCTGTTTGAGTTTTTCATACCTTGAAATTCTTTCTCTTTAAGCCAGAGACTTAAGCATTTTAAAAGGATATCACTAGTAAGAAAAGGTATAAAACAGACTTGGCATTTTATGATTGTATCATAAATGGAAAGTTTAAAAGTGACATTTTTTTCCCCCTTAAGTTAGAAATGCTATGTTGTTTTAATGTAGTTGTCTTATGAAAAATTATGGCCATCAGTAGTGATAGTTCAGGATGTAATATTATTTATTGTAGTAAAAATGATATTAAAGTTAATTACTATAAACTTTTATAGTTTTCTTAGTACTGTTTTCATTCTATAAAGAGTATTAGATAGTATGTATAGAAATGAATGAGTGCAGAAATTAAGAGAATAAGAGAGTGCCATGTTAACGCTTGTGATTTTTCAGTTAGTTTGTTATGTATTTCATTTGAATATGAAATCATAGTTCACTAAATATTTGGAAGGAAAACATGTTGCATGTCAGAAATTTATTTTTAACTGGTATTACATTTTAGCGACTTTCTTTGAAATATTCAATGTATGATGGCTTCTTTGCAGTATTAGCCATGCTAAGAGATTAAACAGAACATCATGACATTTTTATGTATACCAGACAGGAGAAAGAGGCATATATCAGAGCAAAATATGTGGAAAGGAAATTTGTGGATAAGTACTCTATATCATCATCACCTCCTGAACAGGAAAAAAGGATTGTCTCCAAAAGTTGTGAAGAAAAGAGGCTGAGCATTTCTAAACTTGGGCCAGGTGACCAATTCAGAGCATCTCCCCAATGTTCAGGTATTACAGCTTGCTTGTTATGTATATAAATATTTCCTTAAGCTGAAGTCACTTTCTTAGTCTCTGAATTCATTGCCATTTAGATTTTGTAAATGTTAAAAATCGATTTCTTTCTACATATTCTAAGGACAGATTGGACTTCTATGTCTTTAAAACAGTTAAATTTGAATAGTGTCCTGGTAGTTCACAGTTCTGCTTAATATGCAACGGGAGATGGGAATTATAAGTATCACAGCAAAAAGCCCTAACTCTAAGTATCTGAATAACCACCTAATATCCTTCCTATATTTTTCCTCCTAAATTTTTCCCAATAACGTTTTTTCCTGCCCTTTTCCCTCCTTATGGCCTGCTTTGTGCTTTGCTAACTTGCATGTCCCCAGTGGTTGCTGTAAATAGCGAGGAGGCCAGGCGGGAGTCTCTGTTCTGTCCTGATGAGCTAGATTCACTCTTCTCCTACTTTGATACTTCTTCAAAACTACGTAGTAGTAAGTACTACTCTTGTGGAGCATTCCAAGTCTGTGCCAGTGGTCATTGTGCGGTGTGGCCATTTCTCTAGATGTAACCCATTGTCTCAGAATTACACATTACTTAAAATCATACAATAATTAAGCTCTTTACTACCCCTGTTGTATTATGGGGTAATGAGATGTTACAACTTTGAAAATAAATTTATTTTCAGGCTTTGTGATTGATTCATATCTTGATAAGCTAAGTGTTGAAAAGAATTAAAACTGTATTAAATGTACTCTGTACGTTGACGTATCAGAGATCATTTAAAAATCTCATTGTTAGTGGGAGATTGTTAATGGCATGAACTTTAATCACTAGCTGATTCTTCTTTGTAACAGTCAAAAGTAACGACAGTGGAATCCAGCAGAGCTCTGATGATGGAAGAGAATCTTTACCTTCCACAGTGTCAGCTAATAGTTTATATGAGCCTGGTGAGTTTTGGTGAAATCCAATATTAATTGGTATTGTTTGCTGAAAAATGCATTTGATAGCTGCCTAGTCTTGATTAGATAGTTTCTAAAGGAAATGTTTAGTCTTTTAGAAGGTACTAAGGGAAGAGTAATGCTGTTAAGTGAGAAAGCAGCTATTTCTTTTCATATTTGGAAGTTCTCTCCTAGTTGTACATTCTTCTAAGCCTCATGATATATGCTAAAAGTACCTTGTCAACAGCTAAGGATAATTTTTAATTGACATGAAGGAGCTAAGGATAATTTTTAATTGACATGAACTGTATGTCTTATTACTTGTAGTCTTTTTTGTAGCTACCTTTTCTTATTAGAAGAAAGTGATGCAACTCCTCCCCATTATGTTTTTCTTACATCCTCTTATATTCTCTCGTTCATGCTTTCAGTGATTCTGGTCTTTCAGAATCCTCAGGGTAGTAAGCATTCTTTGAATTATCCATATTGCTTGTACTGCAAATTGTGATGTATTGGACCATCCTAGCAGTAAAGTGAAGTTTGTTGTTTTAGTAAAATTCTTAAGGAATTCTGTCTCCTCTTAGTCCTTAAGTCCAGGCTCAGAGGAATATACCTAATTTTAGTCTAATACACAGTAATTAGCCTACCAATTAGATACTGACAAGATCACAAAGGCCTAGCATAACAATCAATGTTATTATAAGAAGCAGTTTGACTGTTTGGAGAGTGATCAGTCTTTTGGAAATAAAATATCTTTGTGAAATTCTCCCATTAGCTCATTTTGTTAAATTAGTGGTTTCTTATGTCAAAACTTTGACATTATGGTACTCTTAAGAGTTCTTTTAAAAAAAAACTGTGTTAAGATACACATAACAGAATTTACCATCCTAACCATTTTTAAGGTACATTTCAGTGGTATTAAGTCTGTTCACTTTGTTCATTGTTGTCTTATCACTACTATCCATTCACAGAACTCTTTTCGTCTTAAAAAACTGAAACTCTGTTCCTACGAAACAGTAACTTCCCATTCTTCCTCTCCCCACCCAGAACTCATTTTTATTGATGTAATTTTGTTTGCTTTTCAGAGGGAGAAAGGCAAGATTCTTCTGTGTTTCTGGACTCTAAACATCTTAATCCAGGACTCCAGCTTTATAGGGCTTCATATGAAAAAAATCTTCCTAAAATGGCTGAGGCTTTGGCTCATGGTGCAGATGTGAACTGGGCTAATGCAGAGGAAAACAAAGCAACACCACTTATTCAGGCTGTATTAGGGGTATGAATTTGTACATTGAGGTTTTCAGGGGTAGTAACACTTAAAAAAAATCATAATTCATTTTTAACACAGCATTGATGTTGCTTTTTGCTTTAAAAAGAGTTGGGTAGAAAATAGAAGCTAATAGTGATTTCTGAGCATCACTTTGTGCAAGCTCAATGTTTTTTCTTAATGGAAGAGAATTCTGATAATGAAGGTATTGTGTTTTACTAGATCACAGACTACAAATTGAATTCCTATTAGAAATGATTCTTGGAAATGCAATAATGTATCATTTCTCTGTTTTTGCTGGGTGGTATTTTCTCTTTCAGAGAGAATGAAATAGAAAGACTATTAGAGAAAAGAAAATACTCTGTTTTTAATAGAAATATATAGTCATTTGCTTTTTGTACATTGTTATCTTTTTTTTCTTCCTCTAAGGGCTCTTTGGTGACGTGTGAGTTTCTCCTGCAGAATGGTGCTAATGTGAACCAAAGAGATGTACAAGGGCGGGGACCACTGCACCATGCTACAGTCTTAGGGCACACAGGGTAAACTATAGTGCTTACTTTAGTAGATTTAATTTGAAAATTTATTTTAAAATAATGTTTTGCTTTTTCTTAGGGTAAGGCCAGTAGGTAGAGTTTGTAAATTGATACTTTCCTATGACTTATATTGTCATGATGGAATTTGAAGTTTTAAAAATCTCATTGAGGAAAAAATGACTGTTACTTTTCAGATAAGAAAATTGCAAAGCTTACTTTGAAGTTCACTTTTCATTTATATAGACAAGTTTTAGTGTTTAAAACTTATTAAGATTGTGGTGGTTTTATCATACAATTTAAGTCTGTGTGTGTAGTTATGCATGTAAACATACATTATGTACATAGCACACATTTTGGGAGAATTTTGTAATTTTGGACTTTTTTTTTAGTTTTCCCACAGGGTAGCTAAAGTCAAATTCTGTAGTAAATTCTTAGTCTGTGCTATTGATATTGTGGCTTCTGGATCAATATTTAGACTCATAACAATAAGGCCATGAAAATGGGCTTTTTATTAGAGGGTACACATGAAGGAAAAATGTTGTTCTTACATGAAATGTTTGTGTTATAGGTGATTGTTTTATAATAAAATATCTCAGGATATCCAGTTCTTATTACTTTGACAAGCAAGAAGCTGTTCTTATTTTTATTTATAGCATATTCTATTTTTATCATAGCTTGTGGTCTTTCCCTCTGTCAGCAATAACTTGATAAAAACTTCCCTATATTTAAAAGTGCTGGTATTTAACTTATCCCTTTGTATTTTCTTCCTGAACAGTGAATAATTGTCCACATTTTACATCATAGACTCCCATGATTCATTCTTAAATATTTTTTCATTTTTGTCAATTTCTTCAAGTTATGAATATTTGTATAGTACACCAAGAGGGTTACTTTCCACTCTTTGCTATTGTATTTTCATGAATATATTGTTAACATTGCCTTGGCTTCTCCGTCTTTCCCAGATAATCACCTTGAATGATTTTTGTTTAATTTTATAGATATATGTGTACATCTTTCTATGATACTGTGGTAGGTTAGGTACCATAATTTATACATCTCACTGTGCCATATAACTCTAGGTTAAATAAATACTTCGAGATTCATAAAATCAAGGTCATGGTAAATTTTTACTAGAGTCAGTGTTCAAAAAATATTTGTAAAATGAATAAAAAATATCCTAATGAAAATGTTATTTCTTTAAGTTAGTGATTTTTATTTTTTAAGGTGAATACTAATGTTTTTTCTTATAGGCAGTATTTCAAAAATGCTATTTCCTTAAACAGGCAGGTGTGTTTATTCCTAAAACGAGGTGCCAATCAACATGCCACTGATGAGGAAGGGAAAGACCCTTTGAGTATAGCTGTGGAAGCAGCCAATGCTGATATAGTGACCTTGTAAGTATTTTCTTTTTACTTGATTATTTCCTTTATAATATATTGTAGTGTTTTAACATAGAGTTTCATGTGTAGGTATGAACTTTACACTTGGTTGGCTGTTTACTATATACTGTGTTCTTCTCTAAGTACGTCAGATATATTCAGCGCTTTGCAAACATGAACTTACTTGGTTCTCACCACAACTTTATGAGGAAGGTATTATGATTAACCTCATTTTTTAAGTAATGAAGCCAAGCCACAAACAATTTGATAAACTGTAAGTGGTGGAATTGGAATTTGAAACCAACAGTTCTGGCTCCAAAACATATTCTTGGCTACTTCTGTTATACTTTCTGGCCAGTAGGAACAGAAAACAAATGACTTGTCTAAAATGAATTCTTTAACTTTTAGTACAGAACTGGGGCAGGGATTGAATTGGTAAAAGTAACAGGCAGCTATTGTACCTCCAGAATCAGAGGGTTGTAAGAAGAGAGGATAGCTGCATTGATGTTAATGACTTTTGCAGTTGTATTGTCTTTGGACGATGATACGTAGGGATCTGTTTGTGCTTATTTTTTGAAAGAATTATTCACATGAAAGAATATCTTATTCACAAAAAGAATAAAATACCTGGGAGCAAATTTAACATTGATGAAAGAAATTGAAGATGGTACAAATAAAGGGAAAGACATTCACTGTTCATGAATTGGAAGAATTAACATTATTAAAATGTCCATACTATACTCAGAGCAATCTTTTGAGTCAGTGCAGTCCCTGTCAAAATACCAATGGCATTTTTCACAGAACTAGAACAAATAACCCTAAAATTTGTATGGCACCACGAAGACCCTCAAATAGCCAAAGCAGAGCAGGGGGTATTACACTGCCTGAATTCAAACTATACTCCAAAGCTATAATAATCAAAACAGTATATGGTATTACCACAAAAATAGACATGGATCAATGCAGTAGAACAGGGAGCTCAGAAATGAGCCCATGCTTATATGGTCAAATAATCTCTGACAAGGAGGTAAGAATATACAATGGGTAAAAGATAGTTGTTTCTTCAATAAATAGTATTAGGAAAACTGGACAGCTACATGCAAAAGAATGAAAGTGGACCACTGTCTTATACCATACACAAAAATAAACTCCAAGTGGATTAAAGACCTAAATGTAAAACCTGAAACCATAAAACTTCTAAAAGAAAACTTAGGCAGTAAACTCTTGAACATTTGCCTTCTCTATTTCTGGATTTATCTTCCTAGGCAAGGGAAACAAAAGCAAAAATAAAGAAATGGGACTTTGTCAAATGAAAAGACTTTTTTTTGCACAATGAAAGAAACCATTGACAAAACGGAAAGGCAACCTACTGTTTGGGAGAATATATTTGTAAATGATATATACAATAAGGGTTTATAGCCAAAATATAAAAAAATTCATACAACTGAATACAAAAACACCAAATAATCTGATTTAAAAATGTGCCAAAGACTTGAATAGACATTTTTCCAAAGAGGACAAACAGATGGCCAACAGATACATGAAAAATGCTCAAGATTACTAATCAGCAGGGAAATACAAATCAGAATCACAAAGAGATATCTCCTCACACCTGTCAGAATGGCTATTATCAAAGGGAAAAGAAATAACAAGTGTTGGCAAGGATGTGGAGAAAAGGGAATCCCTGTGCATTGTTGGTAGGAATGTGAATTGGTGCAGCACTGTGGAAAGCAGTATGAAGGTTCCTCAGAAAATTTAAAGTAGAAATACCATATGATCCAGCAATTCCACTTTTGAGTATTAATCCTAAGAAAATGAAAATACTAACTTGAAAAAATACATGTACCCCTGTGTGTATTGCAGCATTATTTACAATAGTCAAGACATGGAAGCAACGTGAGTGTCAATTGATAGTTGAATGAATAAAGGAGATACAATATGAAAATACATGCAATGAACTATTACTGAGCCATAACAAATAATGAAATCTTGCCATTTGCAACAACGTGGATGGACCTAGAGGATGTTATGCTAAATGAAATAAGTCAGAGAGAAATACAAATACTGTATGATTTTAGTTATATGTGGAATCTAAAACAAATTAAAAAAACAAACTTATAAAACAGAACAAACTGGTGATTGACAATAGGGGAGGGACATGGAGAGGATGGGTGAAATAGGTGAGGGGGTAAAAAAAGGTGCATACTTCCAATTATGAATCATGGGGATGAAAAGTACAGCATAGGGAATATAGTCAGTAATATTGTGATAACTTTATATGGTGACAGACTGTAACTACACTTACCGTGGTGAGCATTTAGTACTGTATATAATTGACAAATCACTATGCTGTACACCTGAAACTAATATATTTTATATCAACTATATTTGAATAAAAAATAAAATTGTTTAATAAAGAATTGTTCACATGAATACTCTTTTTAAGATAGAAATACTTGGTTTTGAGTGTTATATGATCTGTTAAAAAGAATTTTGAGGTCTTAATTTGATTTTGGTTCTGCATCAAAGTTGTTTGTTACTCTTGGGATCTAGAAATGTGATTGTCACCTATACTTCATTGTTATGAAAAAGAAAACTCAAGCACATGTCATACAAAGTCAGTCATTCTGTTCTGGGCTGAATGAAGCCCAAACCTCAGCCCAGAACGTTCCTTTGCTATATGAGTAGATAGTTCTCAATCACTTACACTTGCAATCACTTACAAAAAGAAACTCCCTAGAAAAATACCTGAAAATTCTTGACTTGCAATATATCATCCCTCCCTGACCCATGCCAAATTCAGAACAAAACAGCCAAACATACGTTTTCTGAACTCAGTGTCCCTTCCCCACTGTGGGGAACAGGGGAGTATTGTTTTTGTGCAAGCTATTGTAGGAAATTTAGAACCATTAAATCATTATAGATTTACAGTTGGAGAAAGATAGGTTATTAAAGAAAAGGTAGGAATAGTAGAGAGAATTGAACCCTGGATGCAGCTTTCCAGGCAATTCTTAAAGTAATGGCCCTCTTCTTCCAAATTATCTGTTCCCAAATTGTCTAATTTTTCTCATTTTACTTTATGTGAAGTCTTTAGTTTCACTTAATAATTTTCGAAAATAGGTGTCCTCTTTGAGAAGTCCAAATACCAAAGGGAGGCCTCAGGTGCTGTTAAGTTGCGCAGTGGTTGAGAAAGAAGAGATGGAAGGAAATTGTGGTTCCTTCAAAAGGAGTTTAGAAGACAATAAAAGCCCATGTCAAATGCTGCAGTTGCCAGAGGTTGTTAGAAGAGAATGGTATAGGTCTGGGAAGGCAGTATTTGGTTGCCTGGAGGGCAGGCGAATAGTACAAAGTAGAAGCTGGGCACCAAGGGCAACATCTGCCCATTTCAAAGTGTCACTTAAAGTTAGTAAGAAAATGGAAATACTTGTCTTCTTAATCTAATGATACATGTCTTCCTACTGCCAGGACGAATAACCCAAAAAGAAATGTATAGCCAGTATAGTAACCTTGGGAAAATCTTGATAACCTGTTATCATTTATTACAGTGTTTGCATATCTAAATACATTCCAAGTATTTAGAGTTAACACTATTTTTATGTCTGGAACTACCTCATCTCTGGGTAAACAGGATGAACTGATGACATACTGTACATTATGACATCTCACACTGTAGAAGCAGTAATTACAGCAGTTGACAGTTAAAATTTGACAGGTTGCTGCCAGGGATTCTTTGGAGTCTGGAGGAAGCAAGCTGCTGGAGGTGCTGCAAGGATGCTGCTTAACAGAGCTGAAATGCACTTGTTAGAAATCTTTTATTGCCTTTTCTCATGAGAATTATATAAAGTAATTGTATACAGTTATTTTTCTATCTCAGATTGCTGGGTCTGATAAACTAGAAGCCCATTTATTTTAGTAGTAAATACTGGTAAAAGAAAAATATTACATCGGTACATGTTTTACCTGCATATATAATTCATTAGTTTATGAATATTTATCTTGTATAACTTCATCTAAAAATCTTTTTATTTAACTTTAGGTTACGTTTAGCAAGAATGAATGAAGAGATGCGGGAATCAGAAGGACTTTATGGACAGCCAGGTCAATATTCTACTAATAACCATACTGAAATGCAGTATAAGAAATGCATTCAGGAATTTATCAGTTTACAATTGGAAGATTCATAGTTCTCTAGCAAACTATCTTAATATAACAGAGTTTTTATAACTTGTAAATTGTTAGGTATATACTGTACTTGAGGAATTCTTGGGGGTGACTAATTCCCAGGTCTTTAAAAATCCATAACTATTCCTTTTACAGTACATGTTTACTTGCTGTATTTAACTCTGGCTGCTAATTTCTTTATCTGCTGTACAGATGTCTTCCATATACATTCCAGTGAAGTTAATGGAATGATAAAGTATCTTTATACACTCACAGCAGCACAACAGTTATTTTCTTTTTGGAGTTCTCTTTAGCTGTTAAGTGAATATTACAAAATTGTTTTCTTTTTGTTATTCAGGGAATTTCTATAAATTGTGTTCAGGAAAAAAACAAAACATGTGTTTGGCATATGAAAAAACAAAACGTGTTTGGCATATGAAAAGTCAATATAAAAAGTCAAAATATCTAGAAAATTTTATTGAATGTAGAATTTTGTACTCCAACCTAAAAATGAGTTGAACGTTTAGAAATAAAATTTACTGGTAGGTTAAGAAGTCCATAATAGGAATAGAGTTAGTTTAAAAGGTATAGGGAAAATATCTCATTTTTTCTTGTAGCTTGGCCTCAAGCAATTATACAATATTTGTTGGATAAATGGAAGTATTTAGAACAATATTTCATGAACCTGATGGCAAAGTAGACTTACTATCAGAGAAATCTCAGCTCAGGATCAGCTCAAGTCTCATTTTGGGTAATTTTTACCTTTGAGTCACAATGTCAAGAAAACGAAGAAATGTTGATCAGATTCCTTTCTTTGATAAACACATCCTAATTAGACATTGTTCACAAAGAGGAGAGTAATAATTGGATCTCCATGTTTAAGTGAATTTGAGTATATTAATTACTAGTTTATCTCTTAAATTCATATACATATTAGTAAAAAGTTTCAGGAATTCATGACTAAAATAATTGAGAATATTCAGTTTTCAATGAGCATATTTGATTTTTTCCAGTGGAATATCCCTATATATTTTTAAAGTGACTTGACAATATCATCTATTCATCTGTTTAAATATATGTTGAAATTTCTGTACTTTATCCTAGCTTCAGCCATTTACTTCTATTTTAACCAGATTAATATATAATTAATATAAATATGGGCCATTCTTTTCTCAGAGGACTGCATTTACTGCTTACTTTTGGTCTAAAAGAGAACAAATGAGAACTTTGAGAATAGAGGCACTTCAGCTAGATACTTCTAATCTAGGGTGTTCCACTTTAATCCTATGGATCAAACAATAATACTACTGACTCATGGTAGACCAAGATGTAAGAGTGCTGATTAAGGGTGACGTCTCAGCATTAATTCTGAATTTCATCCATTTGTTTTAAACTTGAATGTTAGATTTTAAATAAATTATAATTTTGTAACAGATATACCTAAGTGATAGTATTACTAGGCCATTTTTGAGGCCTTGTGTTTAAGCACTTTAAAAATTATTCAAAGAATATGACCTGATATTTGTGAAATAAGAGTGAACTTTAAGATTTTAAGCTAAACAATTTTTTTTCCTGAAATTTTAAACTTAAATTTTGGTCAGCTGCTCTTTCTTTAAGCTGTTGCTAATGCAGTTATATCCAACTGATTAGTCAGAAGGTCAGTGGTCAACTTTTCTCTGGAGTTGGGAAGCTTGAAAGGACAGGGTCTCTATGTTTTTGCAATTTATTGTTCTACCCAAATTGCATGGGCTTCTGTTGCCACCATTTAAGAGCATTCAAAGTCTCTTTCATTGTCATCTTATATATAAGTTTATGAGTATATACCTTTATCAGTAGAAAAATGGATTTTTCTAATTTATTTGATGAAAATTTGAAAAAAAGTCCTCATTATAAAAAACAAACTTTTCTTCTATTCTCAAATTTTGGTTCAGAGGTTAAAAATAGAAATCTGAAAATGGGGTATCAGCAGAATAAAGTGAGATTTTGATCTGTTTGGGGATCATCTTGATAATAATTAGATTGTTAACTCATTTAGAGGGTCTCATGTTTAAGGCAGAACAATCTTAATACAGGTGACATGGTGAAATGGCACAGCAGTTGCTCTCTGGCTAACTTTTCCTTTGTGAGTTATTGGAGAACAGACACATTTATTCAGGCAGTAGGTCTTTCTTTCTCCTCTGCTTATCAGCATAAACTTTTCTCTCATAGATTTTGATTGTCTTATCTAGATCCTCTTTTTGTTGCCTAGCAATAGAAAGAAAACCTCAGAATTCTGTGTAATTGTTAAATGCAGGTATTTTCAATCTTTGGATAAGGAAGATCCCTACATTTAAAAGACTCAGATATAATCTTTGGGAATCATGGGCCTATTTCTAGGAATTCCCACTTCTGAACTTTTATCTATAACCTTAAGGAACCTGAGACTCCCTGTTTTTTTGCAATGTGATATAAGAGCACACATTTCCTGAAGGGAAGAAATACCCTTCTATTATCAATTCTTAGGAGATCTGGATGGGTGAGTGAAGTATTATGCCCTGCTCTCAGTTGTTAGAAACCAATTTGGTGGGTCTCAGAGTCTCTGACTCTAACTACTCTTGATTGTTAGCAAGAATTTCTCAGTCAGTTGAAAAATCACTGCTTTAGTGAACCACTACTGGTTATGTATGTTGCTAGTAAAATTGATCACTGATCTAGTCAGTTATAAAAAGATAGCTGTAATCAACTCAGAAGGGGCAGGATCGAATACTTGAGCACCTGGAGGTTGGGTCTCACATGCTACCATCTCTTTGCAGCAAAATCAACAAAATATTGGATCATCATAACTGTTGTTACAATGAGTATCCTGAATACCAAAAATCAAAAACTATTTTAAGCTATCAGTGAAAATACAGTGCTTCACATTTTAAAAACTCCCAACTGTCCAGGCACATTAGAAAAATTACCTTTCTGAAGAGAAATAGAATGTGATTAAGTAATTTAAAGGATAAAGCTTAGTATTACAAGTCTAGGGTGGTTTGTTGTTTACCATTTATAACAAACTGTTAAATGTAGTTTTATGAACTTGCCAGGGCAACATATTCTTTGTTATTGTTTATGTATTCTAGTGTAAACAAGTTACATTTGCCTTGGGAAAAATTCTAAATGATTAAAATTATATTTAAATTTTAAAGAATCACATTGAAGTTCAATTTGTGTTAACCGTATTAAATATCTTAGTCACTATTGTTGTAATGTTTGCTTTTCGACAATACATTTTGAGGCCTAAGAAAGGTATTCATTAATAATCCATTAATGTTTTGTTAGAAACTGAATGTTAACAAAGTTTTGTGTGTATGTAAATGTAAAACTTCCTTTTGTATTAATCTTTTTAATGTATTCAGTAAGTGAAACCAATGATTAATGTGGTACCAACACTTTCCTTCAAGGAAACATTTAATTCAGTGAATAAAACATAATTTGTTTTGCATGGTACAATGGTTGTACTAAAACGTACTTGTATAATAGGTACTAAATGATTTAAAAACAAAAACTGGAAAACCACAAAAAAGAAAAAATAACTCACAGCTTGTTATACAAAATATGCATTGCTAATAGTAAAAGCCATATATTGCCATTGTACTGTTGTAATACTTAACGCTCATCTGGTGCTATCTGTAAACTATTTGGCATTAGCATCTGCTAAATCCTTCTTCCTATTCCTTCTTGAATGTATAATGTGTGCCTTTTAAGTTATTTCTGGTGTTGAATGGTAAAATTGGTGTGGTATTTTTGTATTATAATCTGCACTTTATACTTACTTGGAAAGTAAAATTCCAGACTCCAGTTTAAATAGTATTTTAAAAATATTTATAAATGTTTACAATAAATATTTAAAATATTTTAATTCAACATCTAAGAATAAGAACAATTTTAAAATATTTTGTATGGTTTGTTAATTGATATTTAATGTTGGTCTCTTCTCAGTTTATATCTTTTAGAAATGGCTAAAAATGGGAATAGATTGTAGTTTATCTTTTAATGTGGGAGTAAACTTTTAGAAAATCATGGGTATAATTGGATTGTCTTATCAGTTGTTCCAGCATATCTGCCTTTATTTTTATTGTTTTAGTAACAGTAATATGAGTTGGATGTTACTCTTATCCAACCTATTAAGATTTTCTTCTTACTGTATTTTTCCTTTTTAAAGTAGATTGATTCAGGTCATGAGAAGATTTCCAGGGCTAAATGAAAACTATATAGAGAGTTTAATAACTTGCTTTTTACATAGACTAATATTAAAAGTATTAAAATTTTTTATTGAAAATCTTGGGTTATGCTATTAGACCTTTTTACTAGACCTTTATCCCCCTTCCCCAACTTTATTCTAATTCTCTAGCTTTTGGTGTGACATCTGTTGCCTCAAAAATCTTGCATTTTAAAAGCTGATAAAACTTACTGCACTATTAACAACTGTAGCAATGAGTTTATAAGAAGATGGATGCAAGGTATCATAGGGGGAATAATTATAAAACCATGTTGCAACAATCATCATCTAAAACCTTATTTGTCTGACTCTTAAAAACAGAACTATGCCAGGCATCTGTATTAAGCCAATGTTTAACAGGAAGCATTCATGAATGGTTCATCTTAAAAATAAGATTTACCTTATATAAATCCTTTGAAGAATTAATCTGTGTGTGTATATAATTACTTTCCCATGGCAAGAAAATAGTATTCAGTCTGCTCAAGTATCAATATCTATAATATACTTCTCTACAAGCATATTTGTACATATATATGTATGTGTATTGCTTCAATTTAACAGGTGTCTTTAATATTCCCCTTTTCTCATAGCATTCTTACTCATGTTGTACAGTGAACAGCAAATGTTTGACTAAATGTGAAACTATGATTTTATAATCATTTTCCAGGCTTTATTAAGTTTAGTAGGCAGTAGGTTAGGACATTAGTTTTAGTTAAGCATTAAAGTTTGCGTAAATAATTTTTCCTATTCTATTTAAATTAAAATGCCTTTTAATTAAAAAATAATATTAAAATAGGCTTTTTTCTCAACTGATAATCAGTTTTGTTAATAACTTGCATCCATCAGAAACATTAATATTTGTTTTTGGTCTTTTCTTTTGGCCTTGATCAAGGGAAATACTTATTTAAAGAATGCCTTGTTTACCTCATTTAGAATAACTTTTATTTCTCATGTGCTAATAAATGTGTTTCTTTACATTGCTTTTAAGCACTTGAATCTTTGCTCTTTTCTAACTGAACTTCCCTCTGTGGCTGCATCTGAGGTACTTTTTTCAGGTATAGTTTTTTTTTTCTTTCACTGTACACTTTTCCAGCATTTATAGTTAGCCTTTTTTCTTACAAAAATGTTCACTTGAACAAAATTTTAACATGTGAATTATAAAATAGTTACTAGTCATAAAAATGAATAGTGTTTATTAATACTTTCATTGTCTAAATTTTAAAAGTGTCCTTATTTTACTTCGTGCAGGTGATGAAACTTACCAGGACATTTTTCGTGATTTTTCCCAAATGGCATCCAATAATCCAGAGAAACTAAATCGTTTCCAGCAAGATTCACAGAAATATTGAATTTTTTTAAGAAGGGGAAAATACTAAATTTGTCGGCTCTCCCAACCCCAATGTGTACATCTGAAGACTCACAAATTTTTACTGCTTTAATCCTACTTAAATTTAGTAGTTATTGAGTGGTTTGGGGGAAAAAGTACCCATTTATTGGTGTTTTTATATAAATTCAAACATAGATCTCTACTAGTTGGGAGAGGAACTTATTTTAGGACCTCTTTTATTAAAAAAAAAAACAAAAAACAAAAAACAAAAGCCTGTTTTAAAGAACTATTTTTATAAGTAAAATAGACAGGTTTCAAGATGCTAAGAGCCTAGACAAAATCTCCTTTTTTTGCCAGTGGGTGGTATCACTGATTTTTCTATGAATCATTCAGGATTATTCAGTCAAGCATGTTCACATCAAGTGGGAGCTGACTGTCCTGCCTGCCTGGAGAATATGTCTTTAGCTTCCTTCATGATTTTTGGTGTTTCAGAAATAGTTTTTTTTGTTTTTGGTAGCGTAGCTATCTTACACACAGTATGCAATTTAATTATTAGAACTATAGAGTGTGTTTCCCCCATTTTCTCTAAATGCAGTTGTATTCTTTAGATGTCTGGTTATTGGCCAGTACTTTAACATACATATGTGGCTGTACAGGTAGACATAACCATTTTATGAGGCAAGAGAAGCCCTTAACAATTTTTTTTTCAATTACCAAAAGAATCTCAGTTACAGAAGTTGTAGTTCTTTGTGGTTAGGTTGATTACTTAAGACCTTGACAAACTTAATGATGTAATAAAACTGTGTTTCAAAGGTTACTTGAATGTTGCAAAATTAAGCTTTCATCAGATTATAACTTTCAAAGGAAAAGTTGTTATAAAAAAATGTAGAACATTTTATATTTGAAATTTGTTATTTTCAAGATACATTTTCACTATTGCGCCTAATGAAAGAAAAATCTCTGTAAAAGAAAAACCCTCATTTTTCTTACACTAAGATATAGACCAATAAATTGCTTTTTAATTTTTCCAGCACCTGTCCTGTGTACTTGTACACAATGTACATTCTTTTAAATTATAGCATCTGTATAGCTTTAGTATTTGATCACATGAAACACAGGACCTTTAAATTCTAAAATATGAATATACAAATTTACCATGCATATGCTACAAGTTCATCTGATTCTATCTTTGACATGTCAGTAGTATAAAATAAGTAATTCGTTTTATGGTTTCCTTCTAATATTGTCAATAATTATGTTTGCTCTTTTACAAGTTATATATAAATAGTATTGATACTAAGTTTATAAATAAAAAAGGTTTCTAAACTTGGGTTATCAAATAAGTAGAGAAATTTGGGTAGATAATAAATTTTCTGATATCCCCCTTCCTCCACTCCCCTCCCAAGGAGAATTTTATAATTGACTGAATGTCAAGTCAGAATCTATCTAAACAGGAATTATACTGAAATGCACATCACAGCAATGGTCCCAAATTTGGACAAATTGTGTGCATATAATTCTTACTTAGTAATCACTGTATATTAGATAAGGATAAAAATATTTTTATGAATTATTTCTAAGGAAATTAACTTTCAAAGCCTCGTATTTAAATTACAAAAATTAATAGGAGCATTAAATCTTTTCTATTTCACCTCAGAGTCACAGAGCATCCGGCTTTGCAGTCTGATATGTAACATTTTAACAGAGTGTACTTTGAAAATGTCTGAAAGTTCAAGGATAAGAAAATACATTAAAAACAGAATAAGGAAAGAGAGCCTCACTTTTCCTTTTAGTGCCCATTCCTGTTTTCTAGGACTTCACTTCTAGAGCTTCTAACCTTCATCTGAGGAATCCTAGGCAGTATCCAGCTGCTGGTGTTTCAGATGACCTCTGGGATCTCTGGTTGTGCAGCCAGTTCTTTATGATACTCTTACCTTCTGTAGCTTGAGTCATGAGTTGTTAATGTGGCAGTAATTGTCCACTTAAATTTAATGGTTAGAGATGTATTTGAAGTGCATTAAAAATTATCATGGTTCTGAATATCTTAGATATTTAACAGCAGAACTATCATAAAGAAATCTTTAACAGTAGAGGGAGCTTGGTATTTCTGTAGCTTGATTTCTTAAATATACTGGGACCCAATTTGGATTAAATTTGGCAGAGTGATGCAGTACATAGCAAGGCCTTAAAGTAAATTAATAGTTACAAGTAGTTACAAAGTAGGTTGGCTATTACCAAGGTGAATTTAGCTGTGTCAACTAATAGCTTTTATATAGTATGTAATAAATCTGAGTTATATTATGCTATGAATTATTCAATGTATTATGAGAAATTATAGTGTAAACAATGTTAATCATCTTCTTGGGCTTCCTAAGTCAGTGTGATTGTCCTTTGTTTTCTTTCCCTAACTGGTCTGCTGATACTAGTTTCTGGTTTATTGTCATTATTCTGTTAGCTCATTAGCATTAGTTCATTAACTTAAAAGTTAGATTAATTATCAAAGTAAGAATAGCAGTTCTAACTATGAGTTCATTAAGTGCAATTTCACATTAGAACTAAAGGTAATTGAGTAGTTATTTGCAGTGTTTTATTATAACACTTATATGTATACAATTCTTTTAAGGTTTTTAAAAATTACCTTTGGTACAGCCCTTAGAAATTAAGAAATTTCCATGGATTTACTACATTTCAGTGTTTTTCCTAATTTATAATGGTCTTCACTGTAGATTTTAATAAATTTTTTCTTTCCAAAATATACAGATTTAATTTGGAGTATGTACTTTGATTCTTCATGAGTGCTTTTAAAAAAAAAATCACAGTCTGGACAACTTAAGTTTGTGATGTGGTAAGCAGTATTTTAAAAATATAAATTTATACATGTAAAGTGTGGTTACAGTAAACCAAATTATATTTAAGACTCAATTTACTGCCCATTTTGAATAATAAGACATTCCCATATCACTCATATTGTCAAATAACTTTTCTGTCTGACAGCACTTTTCACCATGGACAGGAGCTGGAAAAATGATTTATTTTTATAAAACTGTATGTTCAGAATGGCTTCAGACCTGCATAGTATAATGGAAAGAGCACTGATTAGTAGTTTACCCTTTTGGGATTCAGAGCTCCTCACAAATACAGTGAGGGGACAAAACAAGGGGAAACTCTAACAACATTCCTTTGGATGCTGTTCTGGGCTCACAGGGTGCTTTGACATTACTTTATTCCACCTGATTCTCATGGTAGAACTTGAGGGATATTAATCTGAGAGCACCAACATTGTCTCTTCTGTGCTCCTGGGCTGCTCCTCTTGTTTTACAGAGGGTCACTGGTTTGCTGGTTGGTGGCAGAGCTGACACCAGACCCCTTCCTTGTCTGACTACTAGTCAGAGGCATTTTACTTGTATCATGAAATGATTTTAAATCATTGTAAAACAGCAAAATCTGATGACTGCCAGCTTTCCTTGTTTTGGTAACAAAAGACTCCAAATATTCTGGAGAAACTGGGTATAATTATGTTGAAGGAATAGATTAGGATCTGAAGGCATTAAATTGTAGAAAATTGTACACTTTTGTGATAACATTAAAGAAAGCAAAAACAGTGTAAAGGTAATTTAATTTACCATATATGTATCAGTTTCTTGAAGCTTCCAAATGAAAGATAATTAAAAGGAGCTTGGATTCAGTTTTGCTAAATATCAGCATCTAAATATGGTTTTGTGGACATACTTTTCTGTTTACATAGATTTATCCACTTAAAATAATGAGGGGAGGTAAGCAAGGTTTGATTAAATAACCTTTTCTCTGCAGTGATCTTTTTACTGTCTTATGTTCTTGATTATCTTAATTTTCCTCAACATTCCACTGCACCTTCGGTTTTCATTTTAAACAGGGAAGGCTTGCTACATTATAAAGATTGTTGGCACCATTTATTTCACACAAAGGCTAAAGGTTAACTTTTGGAAATGATGAACTCCTTCACGTGTTTACCTGTGCTTTGTGGTATTTCTGGATCATTCCAGTCATAAACTTATTACATGTAATATTTCTTGCTACCTGTGAAAATATATTTTAAAGAATGTATAACCCACACTCCATTTACTTTATATTAGTAAGTAGAAGACCTGTATCTAACTCATGAATGTAGTTTACTGTAGTTTGTCATTGTAAATGGAACAAAATACATTATAGTTATTCTAAAATGTATATTATGTAAGAATTGTAAATATTACACTTGATTAAATACTTTGTATTCGAAAAATTATGATAAGTCAATAAAAATCATCTCTGAGATAGCTCTTTTATGCTCAGACTTCCACTTTATTAAATGAACTACAGCTGCAGTCATACCTGTTAACAATCGTCATGTTTAAGGTCATATATGCCTTTCCAACTTCCCCAAAACAATCTAGACTGGTCCTAATGGCTGGTTGCTTCAATCGAGAAATCCACTTTGATCTTTTAAATATTTTCTTTTGCCTAATCACAGAGCTGTATGTCTCCCAATTCATCAGCTAAAAACCAGAAAGGCTTTTTTTGGCCCTAGCTCTAGTTATTTTCTGTTATGATAGACATCTGTTACAGATCCTAATCTAGGCAACACACACCTGATCCTTTTAGTTAACAAAACAAAAAAACATGTTTTTATATTAATTGAGATTGAAGGAGTGGAGAGTTGAAAGAATAGGTCTGCCTAAGAAGTACATCACTTGCTTTTTCTTTTCCTTTAAAAGTTAATTGAAAGCAGACACACAAACTTTTTAATGTAACCTGCTTTATTCCACTTCATTTCACTTTCAGAATAGTTTTGTTAAAAAGAGGACCACAGATAGTAAATGTTTTAAATGAAAATAGTCTACTTTTTCTTCATGGCAAACAATGCTTTTTCTTTATAAAAAATCTTTAAATAATAGTAAGTAAAAAATAATCCATAATTCTGTCATCTGCTGTCAGTATGGTATCCACTAGCCACATGCTATTGAAATTTAAAGTAAGAAAAAATGAAGAGTTAGGTTCATCTGTCACACTCCCATTCTTTAAGAGCTCACTAGACATATACCTAGTGATTATTTTGAACAGGACTGATTATAGAACATGTCCATCATCACAGGAAATTCTCTTGGGTGGTACTGAGAGGGATGCTTACTTCCTCAGTATATACTCTTCTAGAACTTTGGGTGTGTGTGTTTATATACAATGGGATCATAGTGTTATCTGCTGCTTTCACTTAATGGGAACATACCTCTAAGTCCTTACATGTTCTACATCATTTCTGGGAGAAGTCTTAAAAATATTTTTATTATGGAAAATTTCAAACACAGAAGTAGAATAACTTCAGTAGCTATTAGCTCATGGATAATATTTGATGTATACTTCCAGGCATTTTAATAACATCATTCAGTATGTATCTTTAAAAGAAGGACTCTTAAAAAAACCCAATCATAATATCACTTCATTAAAATATAAAACTATGTAGTCAGTATTCAGATTTTCCCAATTGTATCAAATGTGTTTTTTAAAAATAGATTCTTCAAATCAGGCTTCATATATGTTCCATTCATTGCAGTTGGCTACTTTTGAGTCCCTAAATCTATAGGTTCTTCATTTAAAAAATTTTCTGCTTACAGTGTGTCTTGAATACAACATCTTTGATGACAGCATCAATATTTTAGTTCGACCACTATTGAACATTTCATTCCAATTTCTTGCTATCATAAACCTAGCTTTACTTACCCACATGGCTAAATATTTGAGTATATTCTTAATTATTTCCTCAGAATGAGTTCCTAGAAGTGAAAATACAGATTCATGATGGGTGGGTTTATTTTTGAGGCTTATTCAATGAGTTGGGCACTGTGTTAAGGGATATTACAGTAAAAAGTAGACATATTTCCTGTTATTGGAATCTTAACCTTGCAACGGAGAAAAATGGGACTTGGTGCTTATAACTGGTTATGGAATTTTTGAGGATGGTGCCTCACCCAGACACTGGATGGGTTTGTGTTTAGAGAACACTGGTTGAAGCATTAATATATAAGGCAAAGTCTGAAGCACAAAGGATGGTTGGCTAAGTGAAGGTCTAGGGCTTTGCTTTTCAAAATTTGGTCTGTGAAAGAATCACCATTGAGACCCAGGCTCTTTGAAGAAGAATAGGGCCTGACCCTTTGTTTCTACCAAGCTCCCCAAGTACTTCCAATGCCAAACGAAGTTTGAGAACCGTGCTCTCAGGGAGAAGCATTCATTTAGCTGGGAGAAAGAACTGGAAGTTCTCTTAGAGGCTAAAAAGATTTTAGTATTGCCAAAGTGCCCTCCAGAAAAGGTGTACCAATATACACACTAATCTGCTGTAGAGGAAATTTTCTATCCTTGACAGTATTGGATAGTAGTAGTACAAAAACAGTCCCCATGATAATCTATCCAACATAACAGATGTAGAAGTTACTCAACAGGAAAAACCAATTACCTCTAAGCTCTGGTCAGAAATCAAAGAACTTGACCAAAGTTAGTTAGCACTGAAGGATTATTATGTTCACCAAAGTTCTTTGTCTAGTTAGCCATGTTATTACACACCCAGATATACCTATTTTAAGTTGAGAAAATAGCACGTATCACCACCTGAGACTACATACTTTTTCTTGTTTTCTGCTGCTGGAATGTAAGCTCTATGAGGGCCGGGATTTTTGTTTTTTTTTTTTCAGTTCTGTATCCCCAGATGCTACAGTGTTTGGCATGTAGTATAGTCACTTGGTGTCTATTGAATAAATGACTAGCTACCTTCAGCTATTTTAGCTTCCAGTCAGCAATATATTTCAGGAAGCTGCAACATTAGTTTTCTTCATAGCCAAAGAGTTGAGTGAGAATGAAGAAACTACTGCTTAGCGATAAGACTAGTCTTCTGAATATTTTCCTCTGTGTGTCTACCGACTTTGTAGGTAAAATTTAAATTGTCATATTATTCATTTCTTACCCATAAGTTCTAGGAGTAGTAATATTGGAAAGGTCTGAAAAATAAAATATTTCTTGATTAAATTCTAGAATAAGTGGTAGAGGAAAAAAACCCACCTTATTGATGGTGTAGGTAGAGGAACTAAAAGGTGCAATTACAGAATTATTTCTCCATTATTAACGAACTAGTTAGAATGTAATAATACATCTGTAACACTGCTGTGGGAATTCTGTATAATGTGTAATAAAGTCTTAATGGAGATTTGTAAATCTTGGAAAGCTGTGGTTGCTAAATTACATTTTGGTACTTGTTGAATACTTGTTTGGTACTTGTTGGTACTTATAGACTTTTTTTTTACAGTTTGGTGTTTCTGGCATAGTTTACACTGTTAACTATCTATTATCTCATAACTGTGAGGCATTAAGTACTTGGATTAGCCCCATTTTACCTATGGGTATAACTGCAACTCAGACGTTTTAAATAACTTGACTGAAGTCTTAACAACTTGTGGTAGAGCTGGACTATTAGCCTGAAGTCCAACTCTCTTCACTTGGGGAGCTTGCACTCTTAACCACAGTGTCATCTGCTCAAGGTTGTGGTAAAACACACAACTCAGAGCTTAGGTTGCTGCTTTCAGGGCTAATCTTGACTAAAAGCTTGGGCTTTAGGAGCACTTAGACTTGGCTTCGGATCCTCCTGGCTCCATTACTTACTGGCCAACTAGATTTGGGCAATTTACTTCTCTATATCTCAATTTCCTCAATTATAAAGTGCAAATAGTATCTCTACCTCATAGAATTTTGAGCATTAAATAAACAAGTAAGAACCTGTTACTCAAATGAGTTAATTCTGCTTATTGTTTTTTTTCAAGGTGGACAGTATGAACTAAATTTCTTGCTAAACCTGATTCACAGGTCCTGAGTTTTTCAGAAAAATGTTGCTCCATTTGAAAATAACAAGTGAACAGTGAGATGAATTGTGATTCTGGGAATCACACTTTGAGAAATAATGGCGTGGCAGACCATTTGTGCACGTTTACTTAAACACTATGGTATATCATCAGTCCTTGGAAGATTGGAAGCTAATGAGCTTTTTATGTAGTTGGTAGTGTCCAACTATCTAGGGTCAAAACTGCCAATGTGTGATCTTGGGCAGGCTACCTCAGTGTGCCAAAGTTAGGAATTTGAAAAACTCCTTGGTACAGATTAAGGCTCTTTTAAGGTGCTAAAAGTTTGTTAAAAAAAAAAATTAGTATCACAATCTCTGGCGTTACCCTACCCCCCTGGGGCTCTGAACTATCCTTGTTTGGGGTAGCGGGGTCCCCCTGCTGGACACATCCTTTAGCTTGCCTCTCGTTGGCCACAGAAGTGCTAAGTGAGGTGGGCAGGCGATTTCCCCACCAGGTGTCATTCCTACTTTATCGTGAATGGGGAAGGAACTTGCTAGTTTAAATTCCTTAGACTCAGCTGGCCTCCCAGATGTTAACGAAGACTGAGAGAGGGCTTAAAGCGTCCAAGAAATTAGGATAAAAATGGTACAGAGATAAAAATTTTCCCTCTTTGTGCGTCCAGCTGAGTCTTTTTCTGACCGAAGGCCCTGAGTGGGGCAGCTCAATTCCTTTCAAGGCCCAGCTTCGGTTTCTAACATCTGGGGATTGAGCACTGAAGCAGGCCGGTGTTCATAGACCGTGCAGCGCTCGGGCCTTCCCTAATCTTGAGTCCTCACCGGCTACTCAGTCCACCGAACGTTGGTTACCAGCCTTAATCTAAATCCTCTGTATCTAGGACCCAGCGGCTGCCGGGCAGCCCTGGGTCCGCTTCTTCGCTCATCAGGGCCCTCGGATTGGCTCTGGGAGACGAGGCTCCGCCCCCGCCATGGCCGCTGCCCGCCGCCGGGACTAAGTGGCTGCCGGGTTACTAGTCTCCTCGGCCCATCCCGCGCTGCTGGGTCCGCCGGCCGGTGGCGCATGGGTCTCCTTCGAGGCTGGCCCCCATGTTCCCGGGCCATGGCGCGACTAGGCGCTGTGCGATCCCACTACTGTGCTTTGCTGCTAGCCGCGGCGCTTGCTGTCTGTGCCTTCTACTACCTCGGCTCGGGCCGGGAGACCTTCTCCAGCGCCACCAAGAGGCTGAAGGAGGCCCGCCTCGGGGCCCCCGCCGCGCCCTCGCCGCCGGCGCCAGAGGTGGCGCGGGGCTCTGTGGCCCCGGCCCCGGGCGTCAAGGCCAAGAGCCTGGAAGGCGGCGGGATTGGGCCGGTGGACTACCACCTGCTAATGATGTTCACCAAGGCGGAACACAATGCGGCGCTGCAGGCCAAGGCCCGCGTCGCGCTCCGCTCTCTGCTACGCCTCGCCAAGTTCGAGGCGCACGAGGTGCTTAACATGCACTTCGTGAGCGAGGAGGCCAGCCGCGAGGTGGCCAAGGTCTTGCTGCGGGAGCTGCTGCCGCCTGCCGCCGGTTTCAAGTGCAAGGTGAGTGGGGGCCACAGCTGGGAGCTTCTGGCGAGTGGCCCACTCGTCCCGCGCGGTTAGTGCGCGCGCCAGGCCAGGCTCCAGGAGTCTGGAGGTGGGTGTCTTCGTTGCGCTGCCCACTGCCAACGCTGGAGGCATCGTCTGGGGGCGTGTCCAAGAGCCAGACGCACTTAGCTGGTCTAAGAGTGGAGCCGTGGGGTTAACTCACCACCTTGACCAGGCCTCCCCGCAAAAGGGGCCCTTCTTGAGAACTGAGAATTGGCACACCTCCTCTTTGCTAGTTTTGTAGGATTCAGCAAAGCGTTCAGAGTCTGCATCTCTTTTTTCTTGACTTCTGAGAATGGAGCGGGTCATTTGAAGGCACAAATAGTTACACTGTGCAGAGTGTGCTGGATAAGGCTTTAATGAGGCAGTTTGAATTGTTGAAGTTGAAGTGGTATTTCTTACAGCTCTTAAGGTATTTCAGTTGCAACTACTCAAGCCCAAGCCCAGGCATGTGAGCCATCTCCTTCCCTCTCTGTGTCCCCTTCTCCACTTCCCTCAAAGGTCATGAACCCGTTTAGAGAACTCTCAGGTTCCTCCACGAGAGGAAGAGACAGTTCTGAGGTACAGATATGATCTTGGGAGAGCACAGCAGAGCTAGCCACTTTGTCCCAGGCTGGACCAGCCTGCCTCTGTGGCAGCTCCCACCTCTTCCTTCACCTCCTGGCTCTGCTTGTCAAAGACTGGGTTCCTGGCTTAGTGTGAATTGCCGCAGTCAAATAGCTTGCCTCATTTTTGACCTCATAGTTGTATAGAGAGGATCCAAGGTCTAATTTTTGGGAGAAGTAGTCTGTGAACTTAAAGGATGGAGATGGATGTTGGTGAGGAGACGAGGCAAGAGTAGTGTTCCGTGTGTGTGCCCAGTGAGTGACTAAGGGGAGCTGCTGCTAGGATTCTGGAGGTTCAGGAGTCTGTGGTGGCTCTTTGTTGCCTTGCTTTTCATCCTTCCCCTAGTGGATCTTCGATTTTAGCTGTGTAGATGTGCCTTTACACAGCTGTACTCTACCCAGAGTATTCTTCCTTTCCTCCTGGGCCTTTGGCCACTCTTTCTTTAGCTTCCACCTTTCCTGGGAATGTCCCTAGACTTGGGGACAGTCCATGCCCAGTCCTCCACAGCTCTCTGTTCTTGCTTTCGCTGATAGCATTAGAGGTCTTTCCCCCACCTGGAGCAAATAATTCCGTCAGAAACACACATAGGGAAGGGCACCTGGGCCTAGACTTCAGGCTGTAGGAGGCCAGGAGGCCAGGTCCTGGAGCCTGTGGCTGGAGGGGTCCTTGGGACCCACTGTCTCACCTGGGGTTTTTTTCAGCTTGAGGCCTTTCCCAGTTTACCTAATTGGAATCTCTGGAGGTGGGGGCCCTGGCAACTTGTCCCAGGTGGACCTTAGGACTTTAATGCTTGAGAAATGCTGTGCTAGTTGAGAAACGCTGTGCTAGTCCAGGGAGAAAACCAAGGGTCCTTGGTCGCTGTGCTAGTCCAGGGAGAAAACCAAGGGCCCTTGGTCATAGGGCCAGTCTGGTCAGAGCTGAGATTTGACTGGCTTTCCAAACACCACTCTGCCAGCATTGTCATCTCTTTACTTTCTGCCTTACACCATTGCCAATTCTCTACTGTCCTGTTATCTCAAGCTCCAGCCACAGCTTCTTTTAGCACACCCAGTGCTTTCCAGCATCCCTCCATGCCTTTGCCTATGTCGTTGCACTGTCAGGATATTCTTTCTCTCACCATCTTCAAGCCTTGCCCATCTTCAAATACCATCCCCTCCTTGGAGCTGTCCAAGGAGCCCCCATTTGAAAGGTGTAGGCGTGTCTTCCCCATACTCCCTTGTGCACCTCCCTGACGCTGATGTAGTAACCCCATCCCTCTGCATAATGCCCAGCACATAGCACCAGAAATAATGGCCTAAGGGCCAGGTTCCTGTCCTGGAGACTGTGTTTCATGCTTCCTCCCTCTGCTAGGCCCAGTTCTGACAGCCATAGGTCACCAAGGTCTGGAGGCAGCCAGCAAAGACCTGAGGGAATTGCCACCACCCCTGTTGGGGCTTGAGGAACGAGCCAGGTGGCGTAGTCAGATAAGGCTTTATCAGTTCCAGTGTAAAACTGCTCCTATTACTTTTGAGTTTGTATTTTGAGAACTGTTTTCTGTTTGTAGTTAAAGGTACCCTTTTTAAAAATGTGTGCTCTTAAAAGGTTTGCCTCGTTTTATTTGTCATTTAATTCTTCCTCAGGTTTGGAATATTTCTGAAAGGAATGCTGCTTCTGGCCCTGCTTTGCATGTGCCATTCCCTCTGCCTGGAGCTTAACTGGAGCTCCATCCTCCCTCCCTCCATCCTTAACTGGAGCTCTGCTTTCAGTTCTCATTGTAGCTATGATTTCCATGATGAACATTTCCCGTTACGACTCTCATGCACCAAGTACTTTTCCTAGTAATATTTATCACAGTTGTAATTACATAATTATGGAATGAACTTTTGTCTACTTTGCTAGACTATAAACTCCTTCAGGGCATGGACCTGGACTTAAATGTTGTATCCCCAGCACTGAACATCATGCCTTACATATGGGAGTGCATTATATACTGAGAATTTTTTTTTTGGTATTAATGAGAAAGAAACTGTAGAAATTTCCATTCTGGTTACATCAGAGCTGGAAGAGATCTTCAAGAACATATAGCACAATAGGTGAGGAAACGTGCCCAAACTGGGGAGTTACTGACTTGGCTAGACCTGTGTCCTAGATGAACATTTTCCCCTTTGTACCCTGTTTCTTCCTTAAGGAGCACTTGGCTTGTGTAAGATAAGGTAATGAGGACAATTCACTTCCAAGGAGAGTTGCTTTGAAGTGTGTTAGAATGCTGTGGGAAGGGGAAGGCAGCCAGGGTGCACTCAGCTGTCTGGAGACAGCCTGGGGGCTCCTCCCCCACCAGGGTTGGCTCCTGGCCTTCCCCATCTGCAGGATGCAGAGCAGAAGGCAGTGAGCAGGCATGGAACACCTCTCACACACCTCTCTTCTAAGTCCATTTTCAAGTGGCAGAGAAATACCCTGTGGTATTGCAGAAATAGATCATAAGAAATTAAGAGTGACCTTAGAGTATATTTTGATTAATTAAATATTAGCTAAAAAACCATTCACTTAACTAGAAAAATCTTATTTTGATTATTATTGAAAGTCTTTCAAGATCTACTGGTTTGTTGTCTCCTAAGAGTATAGAAGCATATTATACGTTCACTTACTTAAACATCCATATCTGCTATATTCCAGGTACCAGGTTAGGAGCTGCTTCTAGCCTAAATGGACTGTGTCAGAATCAGCTGGGATGCTTACTAAAAATACAGAATCCTGGGCCCTCCCCCAGCCTATAGGTCAGAATCTCCTGGGTGGGGCCTGGAAATCTGACTTTGTGTGGAGCATGGAGCAGCAGAGGCAGGTGTGGGGATCACTATGGTAAGGGATACAGGGGCACCTGGTCCTCTCCTGATATGCAGGCCCAGTTCAGGCAGCCTTCCTTGGGAGCACTATGCATGGCACACAGGAATTCAGGCTATTCAGGAAACATTTGACTGAACAGCTCTCTTTCATCCAGGCTATCCTGGCTTTGCTGGCCTGGAAAGGCTGCTACATTCAGCTTCCTAAAATGCTGCCTTTATCATATCCATTCCACACGAAACCTCCTGGCTCCTGGCTAACTGTTGTCCTTGGTCATTCCAACATTCTAGACCCACAGCAGCTGGCTTCAGCTTCCTTGTCTAGCTTTTCTCTCTAAGCTCTCCCTTGTCATGGAGCTTTTCTTGCTCTGCTTTTGAGCCATCTGTTGTCTCATTCTGTCTCTTAAGGGGAATCTTACACTTCTAAAACTTAGATCAAGACTTGTCTCTTCCATAAGCCTTGTTGCTGTATCAGATTTGATGGAATGCCAGATTTGGTGGAGCTTTATTTCTCATTTAAACAAAGTCCAGATGTGGACAGCATTCCAGTGGCATAGGAGCTTGGTGATGTCATCAGGTCCTGGGCCCCTTCCGGCAGTCTGTTTCACTATCCCTAGCAAGTGGCGTTTGTCCTCATAGCCCAGGCTGGCTGCTAGTGCTTCAGCCATCACATCTGTGTTGTAGCAGTAGGATGGAGGATGAAACAAAGTAGAGTACCTAGTTAGAAACCGAGGTTCAGTGCATAAGGAAGGAGAGGGGATCAGGTTTTGGGGTAGGCAACCAGCCATCTCTGCCTCACCCACCTGCATTGTGAAGCCCTGAGAATGACCAGGCACATCCTGTGTGTGGGACCCTGAATTCATAGCTTCAAGGGACACAGACGGGTCGGGCATAGCCTCTGCCATCAGGAACCCCTGCTGCTTAGCATCATGTGCACAGACATCTCCCCTGCAGTGGAACTAGTGGGCATGAGGTGGTTCTGAGGGAGTGAGGCAGTGCTGAGTTTAAAGCCCAGGTGGCCAGCCAGTTTCTAGCTGGGTGGCTGTGAGTGCTTCCCTTGCCTCTTGAGGCCAGCGAGGCCTCCTCTGCAGTGAGTATTGAGCACCTACCGCACACACAGCAGTGAGGATTAAATGCGGCCAAATGTTCAGCCCACGGCCGCTGTGTCGGTTGTTGTGGGTCCAGCTTAACAACATGGTTCTGCTCTGCTGACTCCTGGGAAATTGAGGCAGGAGCGGGCCTCAGAGCCTCTGGCCTGCCTTAGCACCGAGGGCCCACGGCAGTGCCTCCTTTCTAGAGTGGCCAGCCCCCAGTGGAGGCCTGGAGGTATTGCTTTCTTGTGGTCCTCTGTATAATCGCCTTGTTAGCTCTGTGATGCTAACCGTTCACAGACCTTCCTAAATGCTTTTGTAAAGCAGCTCCCACCTGATCCCTTGTTATCTTGCTGATCACCATGTTTGTAGCACACATTCCTTCATTCATTCATTCATTCAGCAGATGTTACTGTGCAGGTTACCCTGTGCCAGGCCCTGTCCCAGGCACACGCCTCCCAGACTCACCCACTGAATCAATTTTTCCTCCTACTTAAGGAGGGCAGGAGAGATGGGGCAGGAGCAAGAGGCCAGGAGTGCTGGGTTGGTGGCCCTTGGTGTAGATGACATGAAACAAGGGAGATGGAGGTGCTCCCTCTTCCCCCACCACCATTATATTCTTAGCACAGTTCCTGGCATATTTTAGGCTTTCAATAAATATTTATAGTTGACTGACCGATGGCTATATTAATTAATCTCAAGAAATCTTAGGAAAGTTCTCAGTGATCTGTGTCCCTTTTCCATCAAGCCACAGTCTCTTCAGAGCACAAGTCTCAGTTGCTTAGTCCCCAGAGGATAAGTCAGAAGTAAGGAGAAAGGCATGTGCATTCCACAATCAAAACTGATTGTCGGATTCCACAAGCAGATGTTGAGGACTGGGAGTGACTAGACAAATGGTAAAGCACCTTGGGGAATTTCCAGTTCTATCACAAGAACAAGATTGAGTGGCTTGGAAAAGATGAGTACCTCAGCTCAGAGTTGGGGCTTGAATGAAGCCTGAGTTGACCACCTGGATGCTGGCTGTCTCATTGATGAAACGAATGACAACAGGTAACACTGAAATGCAGCTTCTCCAGCTTATCACAGCAGCAGGCATCTTGTATCTAAATAAAACTTTTGGATAAGTTATGACAGTCTGATCTGATAAGAGGTGATCAGAGAAATGTGTCCTGAAATGAGAGACTCTCTGAAAAGATAGGCTAACATTTTGTTATAGAATTTAGAGAACAGTGATATTTTCCCAAATACATTTAACAGTGGAACTCTTTGAAATTATAGTATATTTGTGAAACAACTGTAGTAGTTTGTATACCAATGCATGTTTCTTATGAAAAGCTTTAGTTATGGATCTGTAGGGAATAATTTTGTAGAGTATTATTTTATTATATACAACAAACTCTGGAACATTCTATAAATATGTGTGAAATTATAAGGCGAATCCCATAACAGGTCAGGGATCACTATATACATAAAATGCACTGATAGATGGGTGATTGGTAAATGCAGTGGGGGCCTCAATGCACAGATGACATTCAAGCTTTGGGTACCAGTAATTGTTCACAATTTTTTGTTTTCCTGTATATGATTTTTTAAAAGAGAGATAATTACAATTTTTGCAATTAAAAAATAGAGATATAATTCACATACTTTAAAATTTACCCCTTTAGGGGTTGACATCCGAAATATATAAAGAGCTCACACACCTTAACAAACAAAAAGCAAATAATCCAATTAAAAAATGGGCAGAGGAGCTGAAAAGACAGTTCTCCAAAGAAGAATTTCAGATGGCCAACAGACACATGAAAAGATGCTCCACATCACTTGTCATCAGAGAAATGCAAATTAAAACCACAATGAGATATCACCTCACACCAGTAAGGATCGCCACCATCCAAAAGACAAACAACAACAAATGTTGGTGAGGTTGTGGAGAAAGGGGAACCCTCCTACACTGCTGATGGGAATGTAAATTAGTTCAACCATTGTGGAAAGCAGTATGGAGGTTCCTCAAATGGCTCAAAGTAGAAATACCATTTGACCCAGGAATTCCACTTCTAGGAATTTACCCTAAGAATGCAGCAGCCCAGTTTGAAAAAGACATATGCACCCCTATGTTTATCAGAGCACTATTTACAATAGCCAAGAAATGGAAGCAACCTAAGTGTCCATCAGTAGATGAATGGATAAAGAAGATGTGGTACATATACACAATGGAATATTATTTAGCCATAAGAAGAAAACAAATCCTACCATTTGCAACAACATGGATGGAGCTAGAGGGTATTATGCTCAGTGAAATAAGCCAGGCGGAGAAAGACAAGCACCAAATGATTTCACTCATATGTGGAATAAAAGAACAAAGAAAAACTGAAGGAACAGAACAGCAGCAGAATCACAGAACCCAAGAATGGACTAACAGTTACCAAAGGAAAGGGATTGGGGAGGATGGGTGGGAAGGGAGGGATAAGGGGGTGGAAAAAAGAAAGGGGGCATTATGATTGGCATGTATAGTGGGGGTGGGGCATGGGGAGGGCTGTACAACACGGAGAAGACAATTAGTGATTCTACAGCATCTTACTATGCTGATGGACAGTGACTGTAATGGGGCTTGTGGGGGGGACTTGGTGATGGGGGGAGTCTAGTAAACATAATGTTCCTCATGTAATTGTAGATTAATGATACAAAAAAAAATTTTTACTCTTTTAGGAGCCCTCCTACACTGTTGGTGGGAATGTAAATTGGTACAGTCACAATGGAAAGCAGTATGGAGGTTCCTCAAAAAACTAAAAATAGAAATACCATACAACTCAATAATTCCACTTCTAGGAATTTACCTGAAGAAAACAAAATTTCCGATTTGAAAAGATATATGCACCCCTATGTTTACTGCCACATTATTTATGGTAACCAAGATACGGAAGCAACCAAAGTGTCCATCAACAGGTGACTGGATAAAGAATATGTGGTACATATACACAACGGAATATTATTTTAATATATCATAAAAAAATCCTGCAACAACATGGGTGGACCTATTATGCAAAGTGAAATAAGCCAGGCAGACAAAGACAAATATATGATTGCACTTATTTGTGGAATCAAAAAACAAAACAAAATGAACAAAATAGCAGTAGACTCATAGACACTGAGAAGTGACTGGTGGTTACCATAGGGGAGGGGTTGGTGTGGGTGGGTGGAGAGGGTGAGGGGAATAAAAGGGCACAAAAGTTTTCAATCGTAATATAAGTTGGTCATGGGGATGATAGTACAGCATGGAGAATATAGCCAATGATTCTGTAACATCTTTCTATGTTGCTAGATAGTGACTAAACTAGAGGGGCTGAGGATTTAATAATATGGGTAACAGCTGAACCACGGTACTGTGTATTTGAAATCAATATAAGATTGTGTATCAGTGATACTTGAATAAAAATAAACAATTTGCCCCTTTAAAATATGCAATTCAGTAGTTTTTGATATATTTACAAGACTATTCAACCATGGCCACTAATTCTAGAACATTTTTATTACCCCAAAAGAAACCCCATACCTATTACCAGTCATCCCCATTCCCTCTTACCCCCCAGCCCTGGCAACCACTCATCTGCTTTGTATCTCTATATTTTTGCCCATTCTGAATCTTTCATGTAAAAGGACTCATTCAATATGTGGCCTTCTGTGTCTGGCTTCTTTCATTTAGCATAATATTTTTAATGTTCATTTTTGTAGAAGTATCAATACTTCACCCCTTTTTATGGCTGAATAATATCACATTGTGTGGATATACCACGTTTTACTTACCTGTGCATTAGCTGATGGACATTTGAGTTGTTTCCACTTTGGGGCTGTTATGCATAATTCTGCTGGGAATATTTGTTTATGCTTTTTTATGTGGAGATATGTTTTCAGATATCTTAGGTATGTAGTTCGGAGTGGAATGTCTAGGTCACATGTTAACTCTGTTTAATTTTTGTACCCCTTTAATTTTAGCTGCTTCATTTTACATTCCCACCAGCAATGTGTGAAGGTTCCAGTTTCTCCACATCCTCACCAGTGCTTCTTGTCTGTCTTTTTGATTAGAGCCATCCTAGTGGGTGTGTGGTAATATTTCATTGTGGTTTTGATTGGCATTTGTCTGATGACAGTGATGAGGTGATTACGTACTGATAAGGACAGCTGCATAAATGTATTTGGTGTTTTTCTTACATGTTTACCAAAATACATTTTATAAGAAAAACCTGACTCTCTCCTTCCCACCCTGAAAAATGTCACAACATCTCTTGTATTCTGAAGGAAAGGTTTGGAAATTTCTGATATGTATAGTAATGTTATGCCTAAAATCAGTGAGGTGGTGTTACTAGTATGAAGACTTGATTAGGGGAATAATACTAACATTTGTTCAGTATTTTAGAGTTTATAAAAATGCCTTCACCAATGTCTCATCTGAGCATCAAACAGTTTGAAGGAGCCCCCAAGGCTGAGACATCAGGTGACTTGAGGTCCCAAACTAAGCCATGGGGCTGGGCTGTGTGACATGCTTTGGGAGTAGAAGGCACCACAAACTGGGAGCCAGCGAAGAGCTGGCTGCAGCCCACCTCACAAGCTGTATCATCCTCTTGTCCAGCTGCACCAAATAAATACTTGCAATCTGAACAAAGACTGTGCTTGCTGCAAATGCAGCTTTGATCTCACTCGGCTTCACAGAGCATTGCAGAATCACCAAGCACAGGTAGGAAGGACACTCTGAACCTCTGGGTGCAGCGTCCTCCCAGTGAGCTGACAGACCTGGGTTGGAGGGGACAGAGACTTATTCAGTGCCACACGGCTCTGGGATTAGAATCAGCCCAGGCCCTTCCCTGTTCTATTTGAGTGTCAGTGTTTTCAGCAGACTTGGTCGGTTTTGGAAGGGTGTGTTGAGAGCCAGCTTACCCTGACCCCCCAGTGCAGAGTGGGCAGGCTGTGGGGCCTGTCTTCACCCATTTCAGCCCGCTATCCCTTCCTGTGTCCCCATGGACCTTTCTTGCTGGGGAGGGGAGGCAGAACCCCTGCCGGCTCCTCAGGGCTAGATTTCCAGCAACCCTGTGCCTGAGACGGACCAGGGACTCAGTATTGGGGCTGCTGTATTCCCAGAGGGAAACCGCGTGTGGTGTACCATCTGCTTGCGGGTGTGAGCTGGAGCAGGCACCAGGGCTAATATAATCGGCAAGTCGGCCTCCCAGTTTAGGAGGAGCAGGAGCTGCAGGATTGACTGCCAGCATCCCCTGCCAGTCACCGCGTCCTGCCTGGGACCCAGTGACGGGAGGGCTTGCTCCTCTGCTTCCCTTGCAGGGTCCCCTCCCTTTGCAAAGCATGGGCGGTGCTGCACGCGGCCACTGGAGGGCGCCGCTGCACCGCGTTTGCTCTTCTGGCGCCTGCCCGCCCTCGCTGCCTTCTCCCGCCACGGAAGCCTGGGGCTCACGTGGAACTGTTCTTGTTCTTTTTCCAGAATCGAGGTTCCCCTACCCTCCCTGCGTGTTTTAGAAAGGAAGACTGAAATGAAAGGCCCTGCGTGGCGATTGTGGGCTGTCATTTCCTTCCTGCGCCGGGTGTAAATCTGCTTTGGTGAGGTCCTTTGAAAAAGGTAGATAAGACCGGGATGGTTGGATGCTGAATGGAGAGGCCTTCAGCGCCTCCCGGCAGCCCCGAGGGAAGCGTGTGGAGGGGGCGGGTGTGTTTTCACCTCGTGAGCCTCCCCTCCCTCCCTGGCGCCCGCCCTGTGGACTGCCCGCGGGCCTCGCAGCTTTCCAGGGCGCATCTGGGGCCCCATCACACCCAGGCCAGGCCCTCTGGGTGACGCGGGGAGGGGAGCTGTGTCTCGGAGCTGCGTGAAGGTGGAGCGGCCCCTGTCACCGATGTAGAGACAGAGTTTTTCTTTCGGTCTGCAGCCCCGGGTATCCTGGCACCACTGGAAAGTTGGGCGAGGGTCCCGCATCCGGAGGCGCAGGCCTAGAGGGGAGGGTGCGGTGCGCCGCGGGACTGGCCCGGGGCCTGACTGCGTGCAGCCTCCGTGCCTTCAGCTCTCGGTGGGCTCGGATTGCCACCCCACCGGCCACAACAGCTGTGAATGTGAATTTGCCCAGTCTGTTTCTGAACCATTGTGGAGAGGAGGAGCCCGCTACGACTAGAGGGGAGGAGAGGGAGGCTTCTGCACCTGCGGGAGCACTCAGGCGCTGAAGGCACCTGACAAGGTCTGGGAGGGAGTTGCCCTTCCCCAGCCACCGCCCTCTCCGCCGATTCGTGGCTCTTGCCTTTGGCCTCTGCCGCTCACTGAGTGAGTTGTGGGTTGCTGAGGACTGGTCATGGGGCAACCCACCCCTCAGGCCACAGGGCTGTTTACTAGGGGCCTGGGCCCCTTAGAGGCAACTTGTTTGCACCTCGGTTTCAGGTGCCTGTTCTAAGCAGCTGAGCCAGGCCCTGTCAGCTGTTAACTTAATGTGTTTTAAATTAAAGCCATTTGTTTTATTTATTGGGGATAATTACTGTTAAGCAACCCGATTAAGTGATCCTTCTGCTGGTGGGACAGAATGTCCCAGAGGCTGGCATCTGTTGCCCTGCCCGGTGCTCCCTGGCCTCCTCTTCCTCTTCTCACTGGAGTTCACCACCCTTTCTGCCACCAGCAGAGTCTGTCCTGTGTCTGCCAGGGAGAGGCCCCAGGGCAGTAGTGCATGGCTTGGAGCCTGAGACCTGGGCTCAGATGCAGTCTGTGACGTTTGGGAACAGTGTGGCCCTGGATGTAACCTCTCTGAGCGTCTGTCCCCTGTACAGGAGCTTACCAGGTGGCTATGATATAACAGTGAGGCCACACAGGGCCTGGCACATGGCGGTTGGCTGGCTAGTAAATGGAGGCTGCTACTAATTGTACTTGAGTAGGGATGCTGAGAAAAGGGACCCTTTTCTCATACTTTTTGAAGGCACAATTGTTGATTCGTTGGAGGGCAGTGGAGCTAGCTTGCAAAACAGTGTTCTGCCCAGGTTAATTTCATGGTCCTTTAATCTCTTGGGGCTGCTTTAGCACAGTACCAAAGACTGGGTGGCTTTTAAACAATAGAAATTTATTTCTCACAGTTCTGAAGGTTGGAAATCCAAGATCAGGGTGCCAGAATGGTTGGATTCTGGCAAAGCCTCTCTTCTGGGTTGTAGATTGCCAACTTCGTACTCTGTCTTCATATGATGGAAGAGGCAAGAAAGCCCTCTTGTAAGAGCACTTATCCCATTGATGAAGGCTCGAGACTTAGAGACTTATGACCTAACCACCTCCCAAAGGCCTGCCTCCCATTACCATCCCTTTGGGCATTAGGGTTTCAACATGAATTTGGGGGGAACACAAACATTCAGACCGTAGCACGCACAGGGTGTCCTTCTTTTAAGTCTTCCTCAGTTCCCCAAACTAGTGTTCTCTTCTTCTCTGACCTTCCCCTCCAGGCCCCAAGCTCCGCTTTGAAAGCACTGGATATGGTGGCCTCATTTTGTGTTCGGTTGTTCACGCTATCTTTGCTGCTAGAAGGATGAGGCCCTGATCTTCATCTCTCCCTTCTGCACCCTGCCTAGCATGTGCCCAACCCTGGGCAGAGGCTCAGTAAATGCTAGCATAATTTGGCCTGTGTTCCGGAGCAGTGGCTGCTGTTCCTTGTCAGGATTTTAAAGCTGGGGTCTCTGCTTTGCAGTCTTTGTGTAGGCAACATGGATGATCTTGCTGCATCTTCTGGGGGATGGAGTCTTCTCTATGAATATTTCTTTCCAGAAGTTCCAATTCTGAAATTTCTAGAGGGTTCCAATTCAGATTTGTTTATAGGAAACTGAGCATTTTTCATGTTTTTTTATGTCATCTTAATGGTGTTTGATTAGTTTTCTTGGTCTGACTGCATACAGCAATTGTTTATAATCTTTTTGGAAAGTCACTGAAGTATAAACTGTAAATGATTTTAAAAAGCCGGGTTACTGGAGACCCATATACCCCGAGCTCGCTCCCACCTATCCCTCTGAGTGGGGTCTTGGGCCCTGCACTCTGTGGCTCATACCCCACTGGATACTGTGAGGGGGGACCATGTGTTGCCAGACCATCTTGGCAGGTCAGGATACAGGCTCTGTGAGCCCTTCCCAAGTGGTCAGGCTCCTTGAGTCCTGGTCAGTGTGGGATTCATAGGCTCTAGCAGGTGGATAGGTGGATTAGTCATTGTCTGAAAAACCTGTGCAGGATCAGGCATAGTGCAAGCTTCGTGCAGGGTGCCCCAGCCACCCACTGTCTGGGGGCAGGAAAACACCAGGCAGGGGATTCCAGGTGTGCTTGGGGCTGTGTGAGTCAGGGGGCTTTGGGGATGTGCATCCATTGTACTTTGGTAGGATGTGACCCTCCCACTCTTACAGAGAAGGGAACTGAGGCAACACACTGGCCTTGTCTCCTGTACCTGGCAGGAGAGTCACGACCAGAAGGTGGGGGCCGGGGGATTGATCTGGCCGAGGGAGCACAGGGCACGCTGCTTGGTTGCGGGGGTCAGCATGAGCAGGCAGTGGGAGCCACAGAACCTGTGCCAGGTGGGCGGGTCAGCAGCTCAGGGAGGGGCCGACTCTTGACAGCGCTGCTCCCTGCTGAACTGCCTGGGGGTCTTGGTGCATCCAAGCTGTTCAGCCTCTGGACCTTTGCTCAGGTGCTTCCTTTCCTGAAGTACCTATCCTTTCTTAACTTTTTTTACTTTTCAAGATTAAGCACCACTGGGTGCCAGCTATGTGAGGAAGCCATCTCTGACCACATCCCTGACCGTCGCTGTGTTAGCCCTTCTCCTCTGAACTTCCCTGTACCGTGGTGCCCCTCTGCAAGCTCCTCAGGGCAGGGCTGGGTCTTCTTTCATTCTGTGTCTCTACGACAGAGTGTAGCACAGGGCCTGGCATAGAGAAAGATTCAGCACAAGCTTGTTGGACTGGAGGAGGTGTTTGCCCTGGCAAGTGAGGCATAAATGCAAGCCAAGAGGCTGGGCCCTGGGGCCTGCAGGAAGTGAGGTACCCGCTGCCGAGCACTGTTCTGCTCTCTGACACTGTGTGCACGCTCCCACTCGTGTAGGGTGTGAGTGGCCAACATCCGGAGTCCTTGGCCATCCACAGAGGCCTCTTCCTTGTACCTTTTAAAGAAGGTTCTCCAGAGAGGAAGTTGTTCAATCTGAGACCAACTGGGAAGATCCAGGTGTGTTTTGAGGACTTAATTTTGGATTTCAGAACGATCCCCATTGTTTTACTATGAAGAGATACTGATGCTAGTCTGGGGGAGGTGGCAGGGGCTTCATTTCTCCTTTTACAGGTAGGGAGTGAGCACTTGAGCTGCCCAGAGCCCCCACCTGCAAGCAGTGCCTGGGGTTGGCGCTCACTTTGAGATGCAGTGTGGTGCACAGAGCCCTGCCCAGCTGTTGTACTCCTGGGTTCTCTCTGAATCTGACTTCGAGTGACAAGGCCCTTCAGTGTCTGAGCCCTTTCTCCTCTGTCACTGGGTAGGAACATTGCAGCCCTGACTGATATTCTGTGGCTCTCCTACTGGCATGTGGAAGCCAGGTGCTAGGAAGGTATAAAGGACATATCTTCTCCAGACCTTTCCTAAATGGGAGGGTAAGTGATCAGGGGAGGGGGAGGAGGGTGTCTTGAAGCCATTGTTTACTCCTTTTTGGGACAGTTGCTGGAATGACCCTGACCAGCTCCTCCTTGCTGTCTCTGGGAGATATTGATCCGTTTCTCAGCCTCTGCTTCTGCACCTCTGAGTGAGGGGGCTAGGAGTGTGGAATCACCCCAGCTCTCATAGATCATCATTGTTAGTCATAGCAACAGATGGCACTCTTAGGTGGGAGGCACCATGCTAAGTTCACCTTCACTCTCTTATGTAACCCTCAGATCCAGTGGTCCTATGAGGAGGGAGGTATTCTCCCCTAGAAGAGTTGCACAGATGAGGATCTTGAGCCCAAAGCCAGTTTAGTAGCAGCTTACTCAGGGCCATGAAGCTACACAGTGGCTGGGTCAGGATTGGAACTTAGTCTTTTTACTCATGAGCAATGTGCCTTAGTGCCTGTGACATATGTTGTTTTGGTGGTTCATCTAGTCCCTCCAAACAGGGAATGTCCTATGAGAGCCAGGGTCCCACCAGGTATGGTGTTGCTGTGCTTGCTGCTTGCTGGGGCCTTACACTGTATACTCTTCCCCTTGTGAGCAGGTCAAGGGCCCACTGGGTGGTTTTCAGGGAAGAACAAGAGCAGAGAAACTCCAGAGCCTGCATCGGGTGAACTTCTCATTCTTCCTCCTGGTTCTGCCCTGTAGAACCAGCGGGGAGCCTGTTTAATACTTTGGATGGTAGAGGACGGTCATGTTTGGAGCCCCACCTCCCTCGTTTGGCAGCAGGTTGTGAGGGATCAGCTCTGAAGGCTGATTAAAAAGGTCATGTTACCTGTGAGGAAACTGGGGCCCAGACAGGCCAAGGGACTTGATCCAGGCCACACTCTTCATCAGTGGACGGGGCTCTGGGAGACGGGTCTCCGTCCTGCACTGTCTCCCTGCCAGCTTTCCCTTTGTTTCCGAGGTCGGTTCTGGCTTGGTCTCTGTGTGCTTGCTTGTCTCTTGTTTTTGTTCCCAGCTTAGCCTGACACCTTTTCAGGGTCTCCCCCACCTCTGATGGCCCTGCAGTCACGTGTACACTGAATGGCTTTGATACATGCCCTACTGAGCAGATGCCCCCAGGAAGCTGAGGTAGCCTGGGCCCCTCTGCGAAGCCGCCACTGCCTCTTTGCTGGCTCTGCTCAGCCCACTCTGGGCCTCACTGGGGGCCTCACTTGTGTGGGATGGTGGGGGTGGGTGTAAGGGATCCCACTGGGTCTGCACCCCATCAACCTCAGTCCAGCATGTCTATTACAAAGACCTCTCCGTGTCAAGCCATGGGCTTGCCATTGTGTGAGCTGACTACAGTGTACACAGTAGGTGCTCTGGATGTCTCTTTTTCTCATGGTTTACTGCCCAGCTCCCCTTTCACGTGTAGTGCAGGTACCACACCTGGAGAGTCCACCCTCCCTGAAGACCTGTTGCCTCTGTCGGTCTTTCTGATGCCTCAGTTATCTGTCTGCAGTGTGGTGAAGCTGAGGTGGGAGGCCTCAGGGTAGGGGCCATGTCTGCCCTTGCACTCCTGGTGCAGCCGCGTATATGGGGCGGGCATGTGTTTCTGTAACTGACTATGGGCTTGGCTACAGGTGGACCTGGATCAGACTGCGGCACTACCACATCCCTCTGGGAGGCAGTGGGTAGTAGTTTATCTTCTCTGAACTGCTTCCTCATCTGCAGAAGAGGCACGATAATATCACCACCTGGAAACGTGGGTCTGAACTTAAATGAGTTAATATGTCTAAAGGACCTGTTTGTGCCCAGCACATACTTGGTATCTGAGTGGGGGTTAGGCACAGTGTCCCCATCCCCCCAAAAGGCTGGCCAGGTCTGCATCCTGCCCTCCAGCAGCTGGACCCTGTCCTGGCTCCCCTGGAATACCATCTCAGGGCCCTGCTCTGCTGCTCAGTGCCTGCTCATCCCGTGTTGCAGGTCAGATCCTGGTGCAGGTAGCAATGCCCAAGTTGGCTGTGTGGACACTCAGGTTTGTTTTTTAAAAGAGCAAGTGTGGCATAGAGATCCCCTAGCCTGCCATATATTACATATATAATATGTCCATATCCATAATATATATATTATATCCTGTGTATGTGCTGAGTAGGAGTGAGATGGTGACTGAGCCCAGAGGAGTCAGTTGAGCAGCATTATAGGCTGTGGTCCCTGTTTTCTCACAGGAAGGGAGCAAACTTTCAGCTCAAGAGAATGGCTCCTGGGAAGGAGACAGTGACTTAGAACTACCCCAGTAGATAAGTGATGTGGTGGGCAAGGCAAGACACTTGTCTCGACTGCTGACTACCTGTTTTAAAGTAAATTTAATGAGTGGTCAGTGCAGTGTAGACTTCAGTGCTGGGTCCCTGGGGATGGGTTTGGAGAAGCTTGGTCACCACTGCTGACATCTGAGTGGCGGCCAGAATCTTGGGTTTCTGATCGCCCACTCATGGCTGTGGCCAGTGCCCACTGAGCCAGGAGGGTGTGGATGGGTATGGGTAGGGCATGTGGGGAGCCCTCTGGGAGCACGGCCACACACTGCCCAGCCTTGGCCCCAGTCACCCTATAGTCTGCAATGGCAGGTGTTCCCTGGTGTGAGCTGATGGCAGTGTGGCTTTGAGAATGTTGTTTCTTCTATTTGTTCCAGTGTAAAACTCAGCCTAGCTGTGACTCCCTTCATCAGTGAGGATTGGACAGCAAATAGTGAGTGGAGTTCGGTGAGCAGTGCTTGCAGAGGAGGTGAGACGTGTAGACTGGTTCCGTTCACTTGCCTGTTCAGACTCTCCAAGCAGCTTTTGCTTTGGTCAGAAACATGAGCCACGAGTTACTTACTGGCGCAGCTCTCTCAGAGTTGCAAGACTTTGAGAACAAACGTAAACTGAAAACACTTCTCTTTAGGCAAAGCTTTGCCTCAAGCAGCTGGCTCTGGGAGTTGAAATACAACCTTGCTGCTTGACCTTCTAGTTTCTGGAGCCGTTGACTTCTGAGTCCTTTTCTGTGGCATGTGCAGCATCTGGAATTGATTTATGGAAATCTTTGGAGGCTTTGTTACAGCCTGGATATATGAAGGGGAATTCTCACTGCCCCATTCACTGGGCTCTGAGAACCAGCTAGTCCCTGGCCCGTGCAGTGGGAGAGAGGGAGGAGAATATGTGTAGAGCTGTGGGTGGGTGGGAGCAGTGAGCAGACCCCACTGAGAGCTTTGTGACCTGCTTCTATGGAGAGTATAAAACTATACATCTGATTCTAACAAGCCATCTTCATTTTCCCGTGTTCCCTTTGAAGCTTGTCCGTTGCAGGGTCTCTTCCGTGGGAGCAGGGGAACTTGGCTCTTGGCTAATTTCACTTACTGCGGGACCTACACATGGTGGCACATGTCATGTGCATTTTCCTATCTTCTCTTTGTGCTTATTACTTGTATGGCTGTAGCGTATGTTACTGTCATGGTTCTTTTGTGAGCCATTCTGTGAGTTTCTGATTTTTCACACTCTAAATAAACCACAATGAACAGCTGTGTTTACTTTCTTTTTTCTTTTTTTGAATTTTTCCCAGGGGCTCTTCCTTGATTCTTCACAAGCACACTTCACAAACCTCAGTGGTCTTGTCCCCACAAATAAATGTGTGAAAACAGAGACCCAGCAGTGACGCTCCTCAGCATTCACTCTCCTGGCTTTCTGTTTTTTCTTTTTTCAATTTTATCAAATGCAAATCACAGTGGTTCAGCAGTCCCCTTTCCCTCCCTCCCACCCCTGCCCACTCCCCTCCCACTTTAGTAACCACTAGTCACTTCTCACTGTCTCTGAGTCTAATGCTGTTTTGTTTCTTCTGTTTTTTTTTTGTTCCTTCTGTTTTGCTTTGTTTTTATATTCCACAAATAAGTGAAATCGTATGACTTTTGTCTTTCTCTGCCTGGTTTATTTCAGTGAGCATAATACCCTCTAGCTCCATCCATGTGTTGCAAATGGCAGGATTTCTTTTCTTTTTATGGCTGAATAATATTCTGTTGTATGTATGTACCACATCTTCTTTATCCATTCAGCTATTGATGGACACTTAGGTTGCTTCCGTATCTTGGCTATTGAAAACAGTACGGTGATAAACATAGGGGTGCATATATCTTTTCAAATCTTGGATTTTATTTTCTTCAGAAATTCCTGGGAGTGAATTTCCTGGGTCAAATGGTATTTCTATTTTTAGTTTTCCGAAGAACCTCCATACTGCTTTACACAACCGCTGCACCAATTTGCAGTCCTACCAACAGTGTAGGAGAGTTCCTATTTCTCCACATCCTTGCCATGACTTGTTTCTTGTCTTTTGGGTAGTGGCCATTTTACCTGGTATGAGGTATCATCTCATGTGGTTTTAATTTGCATTTCCTTGATGATTAGGGATGTAGAGCATCTTTTCATATGCCTGTTGGCCATTTGTATTTCTTCTTTGGAGAAGTGTCTGTTCAGGTCCTCTGCCCATTTTTTGATTGGGTTATTTGTTTTTTGGGTGTTGAGGCATGTGAGTTCTTTGTATATTTTGGATGTTAACCCCTTGTCGGATGAGTCATTTACAAATATATTCTCCCATACTGTAGGATGCCTTTTTGTTCTGCTGTTGGTGTCCTTTGCTGTACAGAAGCTTTTTAGTTTGATGTAGTCCCATTTCTTCATTTTTTATTTTGTTTCCCTTGCTTGAGGAGATATATGTTCAGGAAAAAGTTGCTCATGTTTATATTCAAGAGATTTTTGCCTTTGAGTTTTATGGTTTTGCTCTTAAGAGTTTTATGGTTTCATGACTTACATTCACGTCTTTGATCCATTTTGAGTTTACTTTTGTGTATGGACTTAGACAATGGTCCAGTTCTTTCTCTTACATGTAGCTGTCCAGTTTTGCCAACACCATTTGTTGAAGAGGATGTCTTTTCCGTATTGTATATTCATGGCTCATTTATCACATATTAATTGACCATAGATACATGGGTTTATATCTGGTTTGTCCTGTTGATCTATGGGTCTGTTCTTATGCTAATACCAAACTGTTTTGATTACTGTAGCTTTGTAGTAGAGGTTGACGTTAGGGAGTATAATCCCCCTAGCTTTATTCTTCCTTCTCAGGATTGCTTTGGCTATTGGCTATTCCATATGGATTTTAGAACTATTTGTTCTAGTTCGTTGAAGAATGCTGTTGGTATTTTGATAGGGATTGCATTGAGTCTGTAAATTGCTTTGGGCAGGATGACCATTTTGACAATATAAATTCTTTCTATCTATGAGCATGGCATAGATTTCCATTTTTTGGTGTCTTCTTCAATTTCCTTCATGAGTGTCTTATAGTTTTCAGAGTATAGTTCTTTCACTTCCTTGGTTAGGATTACTCCTATGTATTTTATTCTTTTGATGCAATTGTAAATGTAGTTGTTTTCCTGATTTCTCTTTCTGCTAGTTCATTGTTAGTATATTGGAATGCAACAGATTACTGTGTATTAATTTTGTATCCTGCAACTTTGCTGAATTCAGTTATTCTAGTAGTTTTTTGGTGGCGTCTTTAAGGGTTTTCCATCTATAAAACCATGTCATCTGCAAATAATGAGAGTTTAACTTCTTCCTTACTAATTTGGATGCCTTTTATCTCCTTGTGTTGTCTAACCTCCAGTACTATGTTGAATAAAAGTGGGGAGAGTAGGTAGACATCCTTGTCTTGTTCCTGATCTTAAAGGAAAAGCTTTCAGCTTTTCACTGTTAAGTATGATGTTGGCTTTGGGTTTGTCGTATATGGCCTTTATTATGTTGAGGTACTTGCCTTCTATACCCATTTTGTTTAGAGTTTTTATCATGAATGAATGTTGATTCATCAAATGCTTTTCAGCATCTATTGAGATGATCATGTGGTTTTTTAATCCTTTTTGTTAGTGTGGTGTATGATATTGATTGATTTATGAATATTGTACCATCCTTGCATCCCTGGAATAAATCCCACTTGGTCATGATGGCTGATCTTTTTGATGTATTTTTGGATTCAGTTTGCTAATATTTTGTTGAGTATTTTTTTGAATCTGTGTTCATCAGGGATATTGGTCTGTAATTTTCTTTTTTGTGGTGTCTTTGGTTTTGGTATTAGAGTGATGCTGGCCTAATAGAATGAGTTTGGAAGTATTCCCTCCACTTGCACTTTTTGGAATGCTTTAAGAAGGATGGGTACTAGCTCTTTACATGTTTGGTAGAATTTGGCTGAGAAGCTGTCTGTACCTGGAATTTTGTTTTGGGGGAGTTTTTTGATTACCTATTAGATTTCATTACTGGTAATTGGTCTGTTCAGATTTTCTGTTTCTTCTTGGGTCAGTATTGGAAGGTTGTATTTTTCTAGGAAGTTGTCCATTTCTTCTAAGTTGTCCAATTTATTGGCATATAATTTTTCATAGTATTTTCTAGTAATTCTTTGTATTTCTGTGGTATCCATTGTGGTTATTCCTTTTTTTTTCTGATTCTGTTTATGTGTGTACACTCTTTTTTTCTTGATAAGTCTGGCTAGGAGTTTATCTGTTTTGTTCATTTTCTCAAAGAACCAACTCCTGGTTTCATTGATTTTTTTCTATTGTTTTTTTCTTCTCTATTTTATTTATTTCTACTCTGATCTTTAGTATGTCCCTCCTTCTACTGAATTGGGGTTTCTTTTGTTCTTTTTCTTTTCTTTAATTGTGATTATAGACTGTTTATTTGGGATTGTTCTTGTTTCCTGAGGTAACTGACTTTCTATTTTTATAATAGCTTTTTGTGAGCTTTGACAGCTAATTTACATTGCACAACCCTGAATTCTCTCTCCTCTTATGTAGCATTTTATTTTTCTATACATTAAAATTTTAAGTTACAAAGTATCAAATATAGAGAAATACAGAAAGAAATGTAACAGATACTTATGTTCCTACTATATAGGTGAAGTAGGTGGTAACATTTTTCTGCATTTGCTTCAGATTATTTTTTCAAAGACATAAATATTATACATACAACTAAGGCCCAGCCATTTATTCCCCATCCCACTCCCTCCAGAGGTGTACATTATCACACACAAGAAGGTGGTAAGCCCTGTGGAACTTGTGTTTTTGTACTTTTGCCATGTATATATGTGTCCATAAAAAATGTATGTTTTTTATTGCTTTGCATATTTTGGAGTTATAAAAGTGCTCATATTATGTATCTCTTTAATATTTCTTTTTTCAGTCACTGTTATGGTTTGGAGATGTATCCATGTTGATACATGGAGTTCTAGTTCCGTAATTTTAACTGCTGTGTAGAATTTCATTATAGGTAGACTGGTTCATCCCTCTTCTCTTGGGGAGAAGGCCAGGTGATCCCACTTCCCGTCATCCTGGACACTGCTGCAGTGAGTATCCAGGCGCACGTCTACTTGAGTTTCTCCCGCCTCCACACCTGGGAGGACGTTCCCTCTTCTGGGGGTATGAGCCCCAGTCCAAGACCTTGCTAAGCTCTTCCCCAGCGCAGTGCTGCCTTGCCCACTCCGCATTCTCCCGAGCGTGCGCTGTGGGCTCCCTTTTCTAGGTGAGGGTCCTACTGCCTTTGTGTCGGGGTGGAAACTTGAGCACAACTTTGGGAACAGGATGGGAAACTTGAGTGTTCCTTAGCGCTACTCCAATCTTCCCCAGCGTTTTCAGAACCTCTGTAGGTGAAAGTAGACACGAGGGTGTCCCCAGCTGAAGGTGGAGTAGCCTTTACTCGGGTCTTGACTGCTACAGTGTTGTCTGAGAAGGCCTGGGTTTGGGTTTGGGACTGGCTCTCCCAGTGACTTGCCATGTGACCTGGGGAGAGCCCCTACCCCCCTCTCTAGGCCTCAGTTTCCCTGTCTGAAACATGAGGGTTGAATTAGTGATTTGTATGGCCTCTTGGCTCTCCACGTGTTGCTCACCCACTTTAACTTTTGTGATTAGCAAAGGGGTCTCCACGTTCCTGGCCATGGGCTTCTGGGCCTGTGCCCTGGACGGCTGGAGGGTCAGAGTGGGGGTTGGGGAGCTGCCTTACAGGGTGGCAGTGGCCTGACACTGTCTCCCCCCTGTGTTACGAAACTTTCCCTTAGTGAAATGGTCTGTGCTTTTGTACAGCTTGAAGGAAGATCCTTAGAGCCCAGGAGCTTAAGACCAAAACAGATTAATGCTGACAGGGAACGCCACAGGCTGCTGCCTGGCCCTCAGGAGATGCTTATGACTACCAGGGCACAGGAGCAATGCTTTCTTTACCATGAACATTTTCAAGGCCCACGTAACCCCATGTAATACTGCTGCTATGTGAGACCTTCATTGAGCCGATATTTATTGTGGACTTAATAGGTGTAGTACTGCCCCAGGACATTGATACACATTGGGTCAATGAACAGAACAGGTCAAAAATCCCTGCCCTTGTGGAGCTCACATTCTGGCACAAGAGGATTAAGTGAGCTTATAACATTTGTCTACTTTGCTGCCTGGGATGCAGTGAAGCAGGGGCTCAAAAAAGTTTAGGTTTCCTTTCATCTCTTGGTTGTTCCATGATAAGCGAGTGAGAAAATTGTGCATTGTCCTAGGAGGTAAGTTTTACAATATGTGGGCAGGGTAAGAGGCATCAGGAGTGGGGTTGGTTGAGATTTTCTGTTGGATAGGCAGGACACGGTCATGGGAAGGTGGCCTTTGAGCAGAGGCCTGAGGGCGTGGTGGGATGGGCTGTGCAGCTGGGGAGAAAGAGCATTCGGGGGTCGGGGTGGCCTGATGTGTTTGAGATGTAACAAAGCTGGTGTGCCCTGGCCACAGAGGAGTGGCCTGGGGAAACATGGTGGTGGGAGAGGGTGTCAGACCTAGAGGAGGAGGGCACACCCCACTGGCAGTCCCTGGGAGGATTCTGGCTTTGACTGAGTGGTAGAAGCAGGTGTTTCTGGGTTTTGGGTAGAGAAGGACCACATTGGCCTCTGTGTGGAGAAGAGAATGAAGGGGAGATCCACTAGGAGGCTGCTGTCCTAGGGCACAGAGGATGGTAGCCTGGCAGGTGGAAGCAAGCTGTGGGGTGGGGAGGAGAGGGAGAATTCTGGACCAGCCAGGAAAAGGACCCTTATGGGGTGAGGGGAGCCATAAAGTTTTCTGGACTAGAGTTTATTCAGACCTGGACTGTGGCCTCAGGAGGGCTGTAAACAACACAGCACCTCCTTGACAGAGCTTGGGTTTGTAGTGTCCCTACTCAGTGGGGCTCTGCCCCTCACTGAGGGAATAAAATAAGAGAAAGGTGCAGTGAGGGCAGTCCCTGGTGACTGAGAGGGTGTTTACATTCTGGAATTGTACAGTTCTGGGCTCAAATCTGGGCCTTGGCCTTCCATCAAGTTACCTTAGACAGGTGACTTCACCTCCCTGCCCACGCTGCCTCCTTCCTAAAGGTCACTGTCATGGTGAGGCTTGGATGAGATCATATTTGTCTATGATGTTGCCTAAGACATTTCATTTCATTTATTTGTGGTCCCATGAGCACGTGTCAATGCCTGGTGTGCGTGTATAGGACACCCCCTGGGGAGACTGTCTTAGCTTGAGGCTGCAGGGAAGGAATTAACGGAGAGGCTTTAGTAGAGGAGTCAGGAAATCCTGTTCTGAGGGCAGCCGTGTGTGACTTGGGGATAGCTGGGACACAGTCTGTGAATACCTCCTGGCTGCTGTGCTGTGCTTGGCATTTTAAAAGCATCATCTCCCCCGCAAAAGGCAGCATAGCCGCGAGCGGGGTCTCCTAGTCAGGGCACTGGAATGTTTTCTTCACGGTTTTTACCAATACCTTAGAACTGCCTGCAGCTTTACCTACTCACTATGTATTTTAAATGGACTCACCTTCCTCCCCCTTTTTGCTTAGCCTCTCCTTAGAAAATGTATGTGAAGTCATAGTTCTAAAGTGTGTTTTACTCCTTTTTCCAGTATTTCCATATCAAAATAAGTCCATAAGTATTAAAATAAAATGGTTGGTCAGTGTGTCTCATAGAAGTTCCCTTTGTACACGTCTTGGGGAGCACTCGACGCGGGGTTTCATAAACTCTGGGACAGCCCCAGACGGTGACAGACTCCTGGAGTCCAACTGGGCTGAGCTCGTGGGCACTTGGGCAGCCGTAGATGCCCTGTGTGGGGCTCCAGCTGTGTCCCCATCCCGGACAGCCAGCAGGGGACCGGGGGCATGTGGGACTAAGGCTCAGCTGGGCCTCCGAGGGGTGTGGGCCAGCCGGGTGGCTGAGGCTGCCTTCCTGCCACCTGGCTGAAGCAGGAAGCAGGCCAAGTGTATCCCTTTGGGTGTCATTCATGGTGAAACCACAGCGTTCTTTGGGAGGCTACAGGTCACGGGAATCACCACATAAAAAAGAACAAAGCAAGGAATCTGGTGAAGACCTGGAGCATGTGCAGCCCATCGACCGCTTGGTGAGCAGACTGACGAGGCCAGCTCATGCCCGGATCTCACCATGAACTCGTGATACCAGTTTCCCTCTCACCTTCCACCTCTTTTCCTCTGCTGCTTTCCTTCTCTCTCTTTACTTTTCTTATCTTTTGGGGTGGAAAACATTATTTTGTAGAAAACTAGCTTCCACTGTCAGGGAAATTGAGCATTGAATGTAAAACACCAAAACCTCATAATTTTATAAAAGAGGTGAACTAAGGAAGGATTATACCTACTATGTGAGTGTTGTTTGTTTAAAAAGGTCACTAAAAGTATGATCTTGTGAGTGCTGGGAAAAGGCAAGGGGTGACTGTGTGCATTTCATTTTAAGAATGGCCGGCTGCTCAGTGCTGAGAGGGGGCCGTGGGGACCCAGAGGCCCGGGTGGCTGGTGGAGAGCCAACGCCAGCCGGCGGGGCTGTGGGCGGCGTGCGCTGTGCCGTGGAAGTCATGGACTCATGCTTCTGGAGCCCCTCGGCAAGCTGTGTGGAGAATGCCTGGCACGGCAGACAGCCGCGGTCTGACATCCTGTTCGTGGGTCACACACACTTACTGAGTCGGAAAGAAAGCACAGACCTTTCTTTTTTGCCCCACTTTTCCTTTGAAGTCACCTTATGGGTCATTCATAATCAGCCTTGGAAGAGCGCCTGAGCCACTCTGTCTCTCTCCACCCCTCTCAGCGTGTCTTTCCTTGGGTTCTTCCTCGCCCAGAGGACATGGCTCTGTCCCAGAGAACGGCTGTAGCTCCCCCGGTCATCCTGGAGCTCCGTCAGAGGGCCCTGGTGTGGGCAGGTCTACTGAGTGGGGCACCCACCAGGCGCACCAGCCATTTTCTGACTTCCTCTGTATACAAACTGTACTTTGCTATCCTAAGGAGACCACCATTTCTATATCTGCTTGCCAGAGCCCTTCTTAGCGCTGGAGGTGAGGAGGCTGAGGGCAGTGGGAGGGGAAGGGAAGGCGGTACAGCCTCGCTGGGCACACAGGGGGACTGGGTCCAGTGCCTTCTCTCTTCTTCCCTCCTTCAGTCCTGCTCTTCCTTGATCCTCTGTTGGGGGCTCCTGGGCCAACAGAGAACTGAGGTTTGAAAGGGGAGAAGGGCTTGTCTTTGCTACTAATCTTTCTCCATTACAGGCCAGAAAATAAAGCATGGTGGCAACGCGAGTGGGATAGACGGAGGAGCCCAAGAGAAGGACTGGCAGGTGTGTGGCATGGTGTAGTCCCCTCCCCTCTGCGGAGCATTCAGCTGCCCCCCAGATCTTTACCACCTTGCCACCTTGGCCTTCTCCTGGGGACATGCTCTGGAAGTTCGCCCATGCCCTTCCTACCCATGGTTCCACAGCTGAACCCTGCCAGTCCCCTGAGGCCATCTGATTGGCTCTTGGTAGAGCAAGGCCACCTGTCACCTCCCTTCTCAAAGTGTCTGGGGACCACAGCAGTAAAATCACTTGGGGTGGTTTTTAAATGAAGATTCCTGCACCTTAACCTATACCCTGCCTCCGAAGGTCTGGGATCAGGACCCAGGAGCCTGTATTGTGACAAGCCCAGAAGCCAGAGCCGGAGCACATGAAGGTTGGAGAACTTTGGGCCCAGACTCCCCTCCTGCAGTGTGGCTGGAGCTCGCAGGCTCACTGGACACGTGCCCTGGTGGTGTTAGCTGGCCCTTGGTCATCCCTATCCAGGGGGCCCCTCTAACATCCTTGGCTTCCCCACCTGGTCCCAGCAAGGTTCTAGAGAGCTGGAATATGGCCTGTCTCTGCTGAAATGCTGGGAATCTTGTAGGGGTCCCAGGACAGCAACTGTGGATCTGGTTATCTGGAAACTGCCGATGGCGCTGGGAGTGTGAGGTGGAGATGAGGCAGGGAGGGATCTCAAAACCAAGACGAGGTGTTTTGTAGTGACTGGTTGCCCTGTAGTGAGGACAGCAGGAGGGGCTGTAGCTTTTGAGCTGTTAGTAAAGTGGGTCAGGATAATGGGAGCTAGAAATTAGATGGGCGGGCTTCTTTTTTCCTCTTCAGCTGCTTGTGGTTCTGCCTTACAAAATTAAATTATATCTAGGACATCTTGCAGAAGTGATAGATAACAGTCACATTAAGGAAGTGCCCACCCTGTGGATTAATACTTTTCTTTTCTCAAAAAAGCTGTACATGAATTGTAACTTTTAGCTTTTTCATTTCAAGCTAACAAATTCAAAGCATTTTTCATTTAGCCTGGGAGATCTTTGTTTGAAAGAGAGTTAAAGTTATTGTAGGGAGACCAATTGCAGCCACTGGTAACTGATCATGTTTTAGGATTTGATAGGGATTTTAAAAAAAGAGATCAATGCTGTGTTGCCCTACCCATCCAGCAATCAGTCATGTGTCTACCGTTCCCTAGTCCAGGAAAACATCATTTAAGGAAACACCTTTGATATCATTTCAGACATATAATTAAAAAATATGACATAGTTATTCCAGAGCAGCTTGCAGGTGAGATATAAAAGTTATTAGGCATCAGCTCCAACTGAGATACCTCAACCCAGCCCTACCGGATATTCTAGCCAGCAGGTAGAAGGTAAAAAGACCCATATGCCAAAACATTAAAGTCATGTGGAAGAAATTCCTTTCCTTTGGATGGAGATGGGGAAGCACTTGGCACCCAGGGGTTGGGAAGGCACCTCTGCTCAGAGTCTCCCCAGAACAGGTCCTGCAGGCTGGCTATGTCCTGGAGTGGACTGCATGGTGCCCTCTCCTCTGGGTGCTTTTGTCTCTGCCATTCATTTGCTCACTCCTTCCTCCATAAAGTATTTGCTAAGCTACAAGTGCACATGAAGCACGTTGCTAAGAGCTGGATGCGTAGCACTGGGCAAGACAGACAAGCTCCCTCCTTCATGGTGCCTTACAGTCTGGCTGTGGCCTGGGAAGAAACAGGCAATAAAAGACTAGATACTTAAAAATATAACATATCAGGTGGTAATAAGTGCTATGGAGAAAAGAAATCTGGCAATGAAATAGCCAGGACTAGTTTTGGGGTTGGGGATGGCTACATTTTTGGTCAAGAAGGAGACATTTGAATGGACACCTGAATGGCTGGAAGGATCTAGGTACGTGAAGATTCTGTGGGACAGCATTCTGAATGGAGGGAGCAGCCAGTGCAAAGGCCCTGAGGTGTAAAAGTGTTTGGCATGTTTGTAGGATTGGAAGACTGCCAGTCTGTTAGCAGATTTTTCTTTCTTCATAGAAATATGCCTTCACATTCATAGTGCAAGCAAGGAAAAAAGGTTTTTTCCAGAAAAGCATTTTCCCTCCAGCTCTTATTAGAAGAAATTAGGATTGCTAAAATCACACAGATTAGGAATGTGTTTGTGGGCGCTGCCCAGCCTGTGGTGGGGCTCACTTGTCCCTACCCACTGCCCTGAGAGCAACTCACCCTGTGATAACTTATTCCCCAATTTGCCCTGAAGGATGCTGTGGGGCCAGGGGAATATGGGGGACATTTTCCTGCCCCAAGAAAGCATAAATGGCTCCTCTTTGAGAATATGACAAGTGCTTGTCACTTACCTGAAAGATCTGCCCTGCTTCTTGAACTCAAAGAGGGCTTTCTTCCTTCTGTCTTCCCTGGTATCCTGCCAGGCTGGAGGAGATCTGAGAGCAGGGGGCTGCTATGGGGGACATGTTATTTCTAATTGTGAGGCTGATGTCTTTACTTTGTGACTTTTTCTGATACATTAAGATCTCTTCAATTCATAACTGCATTTAATTTACCTATTGGTTTTGACTGTTTTAGTAACTTTAGAAGCATGATTTGCAAATAGGTACTCCATGCTCAGCATAAAGAGTGTGGAAGGAACCTTCAGGTTGGGCGGTGGGCAGCCCCTAGCAGAGGCAGGACCAGGGGTGTGGGCCGAATGTAGTAGGAGGGAGGACCGGCCACCCTCCCTGCCAGTCAGAGCACCACAGAGCCAGACAGCTCTGATGATTGCCATATAGTGTCTTGGACTATTTATTAGAGAATGTATCCTTTTCTCAAATCCAGTGTAGGAAAGGTATTCTAACTGTACTGGAATGGGGTGATGAAGTCAGTGTCTTTTATCAAGCTCCAACTACATATTTCATAAAAACCCTGTAAGACGGGCATGATTCTTCCCCACTTTGTAGGTGAGGTGCAGTTAAAGTGTTTTGACCAGGGTTGCCAGGTGACTGAGTGGTGGTGTTAGCATATGAGCCCACAGTTGCTACCCCATGACTGTGCTTGATTCCCTGGAGGTACCACCTCCCCATTAGTGGTGTGGTCCCAGCCCAAAGTGGGTGCCCACAGAGCTGGGGTGGTAGCTGCATGGGGACACACATTGCCAGCCCACTGGGGAGCATCGCTGCTGATAGCACACTTTCTCGCCAAGTCCAGATGCTGCAGAAGCCCTCCTACCCAGAGCTCTGGCAGCCCCCTGGGGCAAGTGGACACTTATGCACTGGGCCTGTAGTCCACGTCTTCTGTGGTGGGGTGCATCAGCAGAGTTAGATTTGGTGGGCCTCCCAGGGGTTTGTGCTGTCCCTCTTCTCTTCAGCAGCTCCTCCAGCGACAGTCTGGCTGAACGTGGGGAGGCGAGGTTACCATTCCTGCTGCACTGCTCTCTGTGGCTGGAGAGGCTGCTGTTCTTCAAGTGGGCCTTGTGTTTCCTGGAAACCTGGCATCTCCCTGCACTCAGGGCCAGTCCCTGCCACCTCCCTTTTTGGCTCCAAGAGCATGGTGTGACCTGACTCCCAGTGGGGCCTGCGAAGTGATAAATGAGTTTCTCCACCAAGTTGAACTAAGGCTTGGCATGGCTTTATGTCTCCAGGAAATGTTTAGGGGAGCAGTGGCCTGGCTCTCCAGGCCTGTCTGTGCCAGTGATCCCACGGACAGCCTCTCAAAGACGTCTGCCCCTGCCAGGCTCTGCCATTTTGGTTGCTTTGGCCTGCCCTTGTCGAAGCATCAAGAAAGTGCTGTGTGTGGTGGATGTGAGGCAAGCTCCCCTTCTCCCCCATCCCCAGATCCCCAGATAGCCCTTTTTAAAAGAGCTGAGTCTTTCCAGAGTCTCGTATTACACAGTGCTCTCTCAGCCACATGCTTTATTTTAAACGACATAGTACAGTTTGAGAATACCTTAGCCTGAAAAACCCTCAGTCATTACTGAATTTGGGTGCCTCTAGAAGTCACTTGACAGAAGTAATTAAAAATAAAAGGAGGCCAAGAAATTTAACACAGATTTAGTCATTACTCCTGGGGTTTTGGTCTTATGATTGTGAGTGTGGAGTATTGATATAAGTGAGCTTTTAAAGATCACTACTAAAAGGAAGATACTAAGTGGCCACAAATGTATGATTATAGGCTGATGAAAAAACTGACTGCCTTCATGATATGAATTGAGTGTGGGTCCTTGTGGGTTGAGACACCATTTCCAATGACAACATCCTACATAAATTCATGAGGAGTTGTATCCAACATTAAATGGATGACGAGGATGATGTGTTTTGTAAACTGCTCTGGACAACTCAGTGTGACTCTAGGGTTGATAAAAACAATAATGTTGAAGATGCATATGAAGAACTCAAAAAGAAATCATTTTGTAAATTGGGTGTGGAAAAAATAGCACTTTGTAATTAATAGGATATTTATATATACACACATATGTATATAAGTTAATAAAAGTTACAATAGTGGTGGATCTTATTGGCTGATTGTCTTCAGTATGGGACTCACCTTATATTCCCGTTTTCCTAGGTTATATAGTGATTTTCTGCAGCCCTCGAGGTGGGGGATTTGAAAGGAAGGATAAACAGGGAGTAGTGGCCTTTTATCTGTCCCTCTTTCTCTTTCCATCACTCTTGCTCTCCTGTCCCCTGTCAGGCACCAGACCCTGGGCTAGGCTGGGAGCTTCAGTGTGTGCTGGGCTCCCACTCTGCCCCCAGGAGACCGCGGCTGGCAAACCTGTTTTAGACATTGGGAAGCCTGGGTATTTTGATTCACATTTAACATGTCTGTGGTTTTCATCTTGCTGGATGAAGTGTATTCCATGGAACATAATAATTTATCTTTAAGCAGATTTATTATATGAAATACTCATTGGAGTGAGCTTCACTATACAGCATTTGAAACAGTGTACCAAGTGCAGTTTGTCCTCATAAACCCATTAATGCTGATGGAATGTAATTGTCTCCTGTGAAACTTTGGGATAAGATGGAGGCCCCTGTGGGGGAATAAGCTGGCTGCTGAAATCTCTCTCCTGTAGCTGTGCTGTAGCAGGCTCTGCTCTGAATGTGTGTGTGTGTGTGTGTGTGTGCGTGCGTGCATGCGTGCTTGTACATATCCATTTTTTCTCTTCCTTTTTCCATGAATGCAGAGGCTTCCATTTCTGAGAGAATCCTCTTGTCAGCTGCTAGCTTCTTGTCAAACTTCAGCTTCCAGCAGTAGTTTGGAGATGTAATGAGGTTCAGAGGGAAAAGCTGACTCCTGAGTGAAGACCAATCTGTGGGGAGAGGCAATTCAGGGCACCGAGTAGGGGGGCAAGGGGCAGCCTGGGAATAAGTGCAGCCTGGCCGCGCCGGAGCTAGGTGCTCTACCTGCTTGTCCCGGGTAGTTCCAACGGCCACCACAGGAGGCGGGTGTTAGCCTTTCTGTATTTGAGGCTCAGAGAAGTTTAACTTGGACCAAGTGCAGTTCACTTAGTCCATCAAACTTATACTGATGGCCGGTCATGCCGTCAGGGGCTGGGCCCTGGGCTCAGAGCAGTCACAGCCTCTGGCCTCAAGAAGTGTGCCATCACTGGATGTGGAGATGAAGACCTGAGAGCAGTCAGTCAGAGAAGTGGAGTTTCCCGCTGTGTGAGGGTGCAGAGGCTGAGTGAGGAGTCATGGGAGGCTGTGGAAGGCCAGAGCCTGTGTCTGAGCAAAGCTGAAAGTAGTGGTGGAGTTTAACAGGCCAATGGGAGCTCCAAGGTGGGGGTGGGGCTGGGAGGGGTTCCTGACAGTGTGTGCACGGAGCAGGTACAACCACACGAGGACATAGGACACCAAGGTGTGGCGGGCAGGGTGGGGACCATTTGATTCAGTTCTACCCAATCCCCAGAGGAGAGGGTGGGAAGGGTGGCCAGAGCCACTAGTCCAGGGTCTCCTAAGCTTTGCTGGGTAGTTTGGATGGTACTTGAGGGCAGTGAGGAGCCATAGGAGGTTTCAAAGCCAAGGAGAGAGAAATGAATTTGTGTATTTGCAAAGTTACTTGAGAGGTGCCTCAGAGGCTGGTCTAGGCAGGGTGAGGCAGGAGAGGGGAAACCTGTCAGGGTCCATGATGCCCATGCAGCCAGGAGGTCACGGGGTGGGGTGGGGGAGGCGATTGCATGGGTGTAGGAGGCAAAAGACATACTTTGGTGTTTGTTTTGGGAAATAGCAGAAATGGTCTGGATTCTCCATCTCAGGTTTCTAGATCACAAAAAAGAAAAAGTCAAAGAAAAGAAAAAAGCAATCAGGAAAAGGATCAAGGAAAATAGTACCTTAGAAGAGAAATGGCAAGAAATTTTATAAAGAAATAAAAGATTTAAAGAGAGAATGATGAAGAAAACAATATAAAAGCTTTCCTAAGTTTGATAATAGTGTTTCAGAAATTTCAGTAGACCTAGGAAGAAAGCAAACCCTTAAGTGAATTGAGACAAAAACAGGTTTCTGTCCAAATGCAAAACCTAAATTGGGGAAGAACAGACAGGGCTGTGGGAGGTGATATCCTAAGGGTCTTATGACGGAAGGCTGTGTGGGTGCAGGCAGGGCCCCTACATCATGGGATGGCCAGGAGGTGCCCTGGGCAGAGTACAGGGATGGGGCAGAGGTAAGAGGCAAATCAAATGGAGCCTACTTGCTGAAGAGCTTCTCGGGTACCACCGACACCTGTGTCTTCTGCTGGTAGAGGCACTGACGATGCCAGCCAGCCAGCCAGGGGACCCGTGTGGCCTCTCCTCTGGCTGTTGGCGCCCTGTTTGGGGGGGTTCTTGGCCTGGAGTCAGTATGGTGGTGGCTGAGCAGCATGTGGCAGCCTCGCCAGCTTGTCCTGTCCTCTTGGCTCCCAGGGAAGAGGGAGGCGGAAGGGGGCAGCAGCAGATCTCTTATGAGGGCTGATGGAGGAGGAGAAGGAACATACAGGCTTCCGGCATGGGCTGCATTTATCAAGTGCCTTTTGGGTGCAATGGAATGTTCTAGATGTTGAGGTCGCATGGAGCAGCAGGAAAAACTTGCAAGACATATATGAGCAGAGTGCATGGTAATTTGGTATCTTGTATGAGGGTTGGGACTACTTGTGGGATGGACTTACAACCTGGAATAATGTCCAGCAAGGAAAACCAACTCATTAGGGTCCTATTAGTACTCTTGTCTACTCTAATCACTGGTCATGCTGATGTTTTCCTCTGTTGGTCCCTGTTAAAGAAAGAGGATGTATTTGTAATGGAAATTGTGTGGAATTTGGAATCTGGAGACCAGGGATCAAAGTAAAAGAAAGTAAAGAAAGTTCGAGTTCTGGCTCTGCCACTTGTTGGCTACCTGACCTTGGGTAAGTGCAACCTCTCTGAGCCTCTGCTTTCTCATTTGTAATTTGGAGCAATAATAGTGGGCCTGCAAAACTGAAGTCTCAGGTTGTCGTGTGGATCTGTGTGTGTATGCGAGAGTGCTTCATAAACTGCAGAGCTCTGTTGAACAGTTGGTGACATCTCTAGACCCTAAGTGTTTTGAGGGGTGTGTTGCCTTGTTATTCCTTACACCTCTCACAGTACCTCCAAAGTGTCTGGGACCCTCAATAAATGCTGGTGGTTGCTGGATGAGTTTACTGTGTCCCATTTTCCAGTGGCCCTCTCCCTGTTCACACTGATGGAAGAGGAAGGTGGAGTGTCTGACTGGCCTGTGGAGCAGGTTTAGTGGCCACCAGGAGTAGTAGTGCATGGTCAGTTCCAGCTGCCCAGATTTGCTGAGGGTTCTGAGTTTCAGGACCAGACATTTTTAACATGGTTTCCAGTTTCAGGGTAGCCCAGCTTGAAGTCGAGCTGAGAAAGCAGACTAGGGACTGTGTCCATCCCTCATCCACGTTCCCACTCTTCTTCCACTACCCCTTCCTCCCTCCCCTCACATGTGTGCCTGCACACCCCTCCCACATGACTTTCCTGTCCCCATAGCTGGCTCTGCTGACTGTGTTTCTCATTGTTCCCCATTTCTGGAACTCTCACCTGGGCCCCCTGCTCTTGAACCCTAGAGACATGCTGTCTCTCCTCTGTGGGCCTGGGTGTGCAGGTGTCCGCCACCGGTTTGCTCACTCCTGTGGTTTCCTTGTGCCCTGCTGCAGGTCGTCTTCCATGATGTTGGTGTGCTGACGGACAAGCTCTTCCCTGTCGTGGAGGCCATGCAGAAGCACTTCAGTGCCGGCTCAGGAACTTACTACAGCGACTCCATCTTCTTCCTCTCGGTTGCCATGCATCAGATCATGCCCAAAGGTAACCTGCTGGGGGCAGCAGCTCCTGGTGTTTAGCCTTTGCCTCCATTTCCCTGGCTTCAATACTGCTGGTGCCCATATCAGAGAGAAGAGCTCCACTGAAACAGGCGGGAGAGGGTGAGGGGCCAGCCACACTCCAGCAGCTTCCTGCACAGAGACTCAAGTGCAGGGCCCTGGGTTGGACAGCTCTTGGTGCCCATTCACAAGGACAAAGTACATATTGTGCAGTGTGGTGTCCCTGGCCTTGGGCACCTGGACCCCAGCTCTGACTCTTGCAAAGTCCCCACTCTGGGAGGCAGTTTGCTCGTTTGTGAGATGGTAGGTTGCTCTAGACGACCCTCCATCCAAGTCTGTAATCTTGTTCTTTCTAGTTTGAACCTGTACTTAATCAAATCTAGATGTGAGAGGGGCAAATTGTGACTAAGACTTTTTTGGAAACTGTGGTGCATAATCAAAGGATTCTTTGTGCTTCAGTCCATCCAGGGCAGAAGAGACACAACTGCTTGGTCTATAATAGGTCAGGATTCTTTGGAAGTGCTGGCAGGTCTGGCCATCACTGGACTAGAAGCCTTGGTGGGGGTCTCATTCATGGGTTGTCCTAGGCTTCTGGGTTTTTCTCCTCCATTCTTGACTGATTAGTGAACCCTGCATATTGCCCCCGAATTTTTGTCTCCCAGTTTCATGGGGAACCATGACCTAAACCTTTTAGGGGTGAGACTGTTGCAGAGTCTTAGGGTAGCAGCTCTCCGAACTGTGACTGGTTGAGTTTCCAGCAGTTCCCAGACTAGGCCAAAGCTGATAGCCTAGGGGACAGCCAGTCCGTTTGGTGGAGTCCTGCTGCTCCGGCCAAGCAGATGGGAGGTGAGATGGGGAGTCAGGAGCCACCACTATTGAAGAGGCCTGGTAAGCCAGAAATTTGGGAGCTGGAGGGGAAGCTGGGTACCTGCTGGCAGGTTGTCATATACAGGAAAATCTAGCCCATCCACTTAGGCTGGAGCTTGGTCCCCACAGGCTGGGTTCCTGTGCCATGGAGGCTTCTGAACTTCTGTGCTGAAAGGCAAAAGCTCAGGGAGCTCTATTGAGCAGGGAGTCTGAAGGTGATAGGAGACAGTTCACCACATGGGATGGGGAGAAGTGCTGGCGTTTATAATTCTTCTGTCAGCTCACCCAGTCCTCCCCTAGCCCAGGGAGGTTGCAGATCAGCTGACAGAGGATTGACTTGCCCAGGCAACATGGCCGTTTAAGTGGCAGAATTGGGGTTGTAGACCCCAGTCAGTATGACGTGGAGGCCTGCTTCTCCATGTAGCAGGAACTGCTGACCCCTCAGGTGGGCCCTATGTGCTGTCTGGGCAGGCTTGGTGCAGGTGCTGTGGCCACTCGGGCTGGAGGAGGTGCTTCCTGCCCCAGGCACAGAGGTGCTGGGCCCGGCTCTGCCTCTGACCACTTGTGTGCCTTTGCTCAGCCACTTGTCTCTTTAGGTCTCAGTTTCCCCAGCTATGAAATGAGGGGCCTGATCTAGTGAGCTGCTTCAGCTTGTGCTGGCAAAGTCTAGGCTTACAGGAATCCCCTACAGGGTTCTGTAGTCGTGGGAGCCCTGCCCGAGCTCTCTGTCCAACCCTACCCCCACTCCTGGCAGTCCATCTTGGTTACTGTATAGATTGGACTTTGCTATAGGACTCTGTGTGGTCAAAGGCTCCCATGATCTGAAATGTCTCAAGTAGATGGGGCTTTGGGGCCTGAACAGTCCTGTTGTCCTGTACACAGGATTGGCCTTGAATGAAACACTGTGACAGAAGAACCAGCAGGGGACAGCAGGAGGTCTGGACAGGGCATGCCTGATATTCCTTTTCTGCCTCCTTTGCTCCCTCATCAGCTGTTGGGTCTCTGCCCATCATGTGCTAGGTTGCTTTAGGGCTTCTTGGAGGTGGACAAGGTGCTTCTGCCTCACAGCACTAGGAAGGTGGCTTGTGAAGTGCAGGTGACAAGATTTAGTCCCTCTGCCTCTCTGCCCTTGTTTTGCCCAGTAGCCTGCCTTGCCCGTGGGAACGATGTGTGCAGAGACAAGGCTTGGCTGTCCGTGTGGTAGATTGGATCACCAGTGTCCCTCTCCATGTGGTCCCTGCCTCTGCGGGGCCCGTGTCAGGCGGTGGGAAAGGAACCATTTCAAGATGTGTGGCAGGACAGACCCAGATACTGAGGCTTTTCTTGGCTTCTTTAGGCGAACAACAGTTGTGTTGCCAGAGATTTGTTTTTACATCTGCCCGATGTCCACTGCCTAAGAAGATGGTTGTTAGGAGTGACTCCAATTTGATAGTCATGAAACGAGAGGAGCAGCCCTGGGTTCCCTGCAGAGCCCGCGGTGTTTCTGCTGAGTGGTCCGGCACACATGGCACTTGGCAGAGCTGTGCAGCTCCTGCCGGCTGAGCCTTTGGAGCTGCTGCAATTTTCTGAAGGACGCTTTGGTACCAGGCACCATTTGAGTCGTCTGGGGTTTGTCATGGCTCTTTATTGCTGCCTTTTTGGTATTCTTTTTTTTTTTTTTTAATCACAGAAATTACTATTGTTTTGTGCTTTGTTGATCATTTTGTTTTTGTATAAGTGGTGCATTCTTAACTATTTCAGTTCTTTCACAGTGTTTTTTTTACCCTGGGAAAGAGGGAATGGAGTGGCGGGTGGGGTCATGAGCCCTTGGGCCCGCCCAGGATGCCTCATCAGAAACACTGCTGTTCCTTTGAGTTAATGTCTCAGGAGGTCCTGTCTGATGTCTGCCGCAGAAATCCAGTTATTTCTCTGTGATGGTGCCTCTCCTCTCCCTCCCCACCCCTGTAGTGTAAGGCTCACCCTTTTGTACAGAGACTACCTTTAAAATATGTTTACCTCTTTTTCTTGTTTGAAAGTAGCACTCATTCATAAAACAATATCTGAAAAATACATTAATATAGAACAAAAGTCATCACTTAACTACTATACAAACATCATCACTTGATTAATTCTTTGATTCTCTTCTAATATTTTCCCAACATGTAGCTTTTACAAAATTTAGGCAAAGTAGGAGTTATACTCTACATGTAAAGCATTCTGAGTCATTTTTTATATATAAAAATGTGAAATTAAACCCTCATTTAAACCAAAGAAATGAAAGAAATGGTCCAAGTAGAGCTATATTGTGACATTTCAGTTTATGTCACTCATCAGTATAATCAGTCTTTGAAAAAGTTTTGAATGGTTCCATTGAGTAGATAAACCTTAGCTCACTTTACCATTTCCCTGTTCTCAGCTACCTAGATGCTTTCTGTTTGTTTCTTTGATCTTAAATTATACTGTGATTAATCTCAGTATGGATGAAGATTGTTTTCTCTAATTAGGATTATTTCCTTATGACAACTCCCCACAGGCAGAAATACTAGGCCAAAGGTGACCCTGACAAGCCAGCCTGTGTCAACTACCCCAGCTCCAGTGTGGCCTGTCTGCACGTGGGAGGGTCTGTGCTGTTCTCTAAGCCCATTGATGTCCGACCTCTCAGAGGGACCTTATGTAACCGCATAGGAGCTTCAGGACAGTGCTGTCCCCACTTGACAGGAGAGAAAGCAAGGAGCTGAGGACGGGTCACTTCTCTGAGCTGTAGGGTGAGCTGGGCCTCCCACCCAGGTTTCTGGTGCCCTGCCTCATGCTCATTCTGATGACCAGCCCTGAATGTGCACCTGTCACTCTGGCACAGCCCACTTGACAGACCTCCTGTCTCCTTTCCTGGGCCCCTTAGAGGAGGCCTGGCTGGGCAGGGTGAGGGGTGGTGAGCCCTGTGTGTGTTGTCCCAACACTCACCACCAGGGCAGTGCTGCCCACACCACATCTGCAGGTGAGGAACGCAGGGGCCCTGCTGGGGAAACATGTCGGCTCAGATCTCACCCAGAGCTTGTGTTCCTTTCTGCTGCTTGTTGAAGGGGTCACGTGTGGCTGGCCGGCTGGCCAGTCCTGCTGCTCACACCTGCCTGCCCATGTGCCCTTATAGACACACAGCCACTCTCACTCCTTGCTCACACCCACAGGGCTTTTATCTCCTCCTGGTGGTGTGAGGTTTGTCACCATTGGAAACATTTTTTTGCCCAGTTGGACCTAGAGGGAGTAAAGAGTGGCCCCTGAGAGACTGCCTGCCAGCCTCCCTCTCCTGTGTCACATGGTTCCAAGCTACTTGGCTCTGGCTTGTTAAACAGGCCATAAAAACAGCCCTTAGCAAGGTGGAGCCACAGTGCCTGGTGCACGGATGTGGGGTCCTCCCTAGATGGGAAAGGCAGGTGCCTGGCCAATCAACAGTGCATAAGGCTGGCCAGAGGCCCCAGGACACTCTCCTGGAAGGCTCCCCTGCCCTGTGGTCACCCCTTTGCCAATGGGCGTCCTCTGCCAGGGGCTGGCATTTGCATTGCATTGTGCTCACCACTCTGGGTGTCTCAGAGATGTTTGCCAGGTTGCTGCTTTATGGGCTCATAGCAGTGGGATGGGTGACATGAAGGCCATAGGAAGGGCCACACAATGCTAAGGGTTTCAGAAGAGGACAAGTCATAGGCATTTGTCATTGAGGAGGAGGATTTGTCCTGAAGGAGAAAATACTTGAGGTGGGTCTGAAGGGTGGATAAAGCTTCATTGTATGGAAATGGGTAGTGAGCAGTTCAGGCAGTTGGGAAAGGTTTTGGTGTGTGTGTGGAAACAGCACACAACCTATTTTGACAAACACATTAGGGTACATGTTGGGAAGTACTGGAGAATGGATGGGTGAGGGAGGTTGGCATGTGCTGGGGAGGTTTGGATGCCAGGATGAGGGGCTGGTCCTGATCACAGGAGAGAGCCTTTGTGGACATTACTGACCAGATCTGTGCTTTAGGAAAGCTGATGTATCTGAGGCACGGAGTGGATCTTGGGGAAATGGTGTTGTCCAGCTGCATATCTTTCTGGAGCGTCTGCTGGGCTGGGCATTGTGGACAGGATGAGAGAGACCCACAGGGGCTCCCTGGCCTCACGCACAGCTAGATCATACACGTGTACTGGCGTGTGTGCACGCATGCCTGTGTGTCTCAAGCTTGTACACAGAGGTGAGCTGTAGTACCTGGTGAGACCTGACAGGCATCCCCAGCTTTTGCACAGCCTACCTCTTTCCATGAGGGCCCAGAGGCTACAGACAGTGTTACACTGGCTGCCACAGCAACAGTTAGGAACTTACAGCTTTTAGCAGCTCTGTGGGTTCAGAACAAGAGGAAATGAAGATGTTAAGTGAGTAGGCAAAGCAGATAATCTACTCAGAGTACCAATTAGGGAGTCATAAATTCTGTAACAGTAATGCAGATATTCTTGCTCTGGTACCCCTTGTCTGTCTGTTCTTTGCACTTTAGTGTGAATTAGCCCTATCTGATTGTTTTCCTTTGAACACTGAATTACAATAAATATCCTAGGGGAATGAGATGAACAGTATGTTTGTTTGATAAATAAATGAGATTGAGGGAAAGGTGGAAGGGAAGAGGAAAAAAGAATGTCGGAGCCTGGTGCATACCTGGGGCCTTTGGAGATAGGCCCAACTTACTGTGACAAATCCCTGAGTCCAGGCAGAGGGAGATGTGGAGGAGGGATGACAACTACATGATTCAGACCTTGGTGAGGTCTGAGCCCTGAAAAAGTCAAGGCAACTGTTTTCTTCTATTAGTACTTTCCTTTCTAAACCCCATGAGTCTTGCCTCTGTGCCCTGGAACCCAGACCTGGACAATAGAGCTAGTCTGTAGCCCCCCCTGTGCAACCAGCTGGATTCTATAGGCTAGCCTGGGCACTTGACCCTTTTTTATTCTGATTTCTGTTGAGGTGGGGGGCTGAAAAGTTTCCAGTTGATTGGCTTTCTGAGGAGCTTTGGTCAAAACCAGCTCCAGATGAAATAAGTGGTTTATACACCTTGGGCCCCAGTAGGTCTGGGGCAGCCCCTTGCTCATCTGTGCCCATTATGGGGTCATGTTTCCAGGCACCCTGTTTCTCTTGGTTTGCTCCCACAGGTTAGGGAATGAAGTTCTTCGCATGAGTCTGTGTCTGCACAGAGGAAGGATGGGTCAGATTACGGCAGCCTCTCCTCTCTCCACCTGTGGTGGTGGGACTGGAACGTCCCGGCTGAGTATTCCCGAGGTGGTCGGCTGTGAGCTGTGTTGTCCACACTGGCATCTAGAACTCCCTGTGTGCCTAGGAGGAGTCAGGCGGGCCATCTTTGGGGTGTGCGAACTGTCCTCTAACAGGCCGTGTTTGGGCTGAGCTGAGGGGACATCTGAGATTAGGAAGAGGGTGTCTCTGCCTATCTGGGTACAAGATGTCCATTAGTCGAAACCCCTCAGCATTATAGAGGATGTTCACATCCACCTGTAAGGAGGCACAGCAGGCTCCATGACCTCATTTTCCCCACAAGTGAAGTGAGGCACAGAGATGGGGAGGGACTTGCCCAGGGTCATAGAGCCTGGCCATGGGCACCACCAGGCTCCCTGCCCCTGGCTGCACTATCTGAGGCAGGCATTCGCACTCACATGCCCACTGACGACGTCCCTACACTTCCGTTGGCTAGAGGCTGGCCTACCTAGCCATGCCATTCATGTTTCCGAGCCTACCACTCAGGCCTGGGCCCTGAGACAGCATGAGATGAATTTGTGGAAGCTTCTCTCTGACCGTGAGGCGATCAACCAAAGGCCAGCTCTGCTGCAGTGCTGCACTGGAGCTGTCGGGACTAGCCCTGTGCCTGGGGCTTTGGGGTGAACAGAAATTACTCACTTTTGTCTCAAGTGAGGCAAACTCAATCAGGGTTAGAGCGCAGACACAAGCCGCACAAGCCTGGAGAAACAGCAGTGCTTTGGCCCCATTGTGAAGAGGGACTGATGGCTGTGGGGGAGGCCCCCGGCCTCAGCTTCCCACATGCTGCCTCTCTCCAGCGCTGGTTTCCTCATCTGTAAAGTGGGAATGGTTTCACCCTTTTTACCCTGGTTCTAGGGTTGTTAGGCCAAGAGGTCAGTGTTGGGAAATACTGAATGAACAGTGATTTATTGATGATAATTACTATTTCATGCTGCTGTTTCTTCAGGTCCGATGATCCTAAAGCAGTGGCTCGCAAACTTGGCCATCCCGGGCTGCTCCAGCTGTCCGTGTCACCAGTGACTCTCTCTCCCACTTGCCACCAGGAGAAACCAATGCTCAATTAGGGGGAGGTAATGGGGTCCACTGCCCAGAGAGGTGGGGTCTGGCGGATCGTCAGCTCAGAGCTGGAACAGGCTGTCACATTGTCCCATTACTATGTGACTGCATGTAACCCAGGAGATCGTGTCCTCCCAGGACGACAACATCAAGTAGAGGGAAACCGGGATTGCTGAAGGTGCTTGAGCAGGTCTCTAATCTCTTAAGCCTCCTAACTATTCTGTGGGTTAAGCAGGAACTGGCACGCCAGTTTCACAGACAGACAACATGAAGCCCAGAGAGGTGAGGTGATTTGATCAAAGTCACATAGTAACTAAGAGATTAGGACCTAGAACCAACTCTACTTCTTGCTTGGCCTCACTTCTTGCTATGCCAAGTTATTTCCACAGCTAGTTAGAGGGTTTTGGTTGCCGTGCTCTCCTGGGTCCTCTCTGGCCAGGTAGTCAGTCTCTGCCTGTCCCTCCAGATACATACCAGGACGTACTGGCCGTGTAGGTTGTATGTATGTGTTTTCTGAATGTTCCACAGTGCTCTGTTTGGTGTCCACCCTTCCAGATGTGCATGTGCATGTGTGTGTGTGTGTCTGTGGGTTCTTCACTCTAACTTCTCATAATCCCCTCTGGTCCTTGGCACTTGGGGCCTTTACATCTCCACATGTGTCTTACTGTCTAGTCCTGGATAGTCACTTTTTAAAATAAACTTTATTATGTAGAACAGCCTTAAATTTATAGAGAAATTGTGAACAAGTACAGAGGATTCCCCTATACCCCATACCTAGTTTCCCATATTGTTAACCTATTACATTAAGATGGTGCATTTGTTACGATTAGTAAACCAATGTTGATACATTGTTATTAACTAAAACCTACACTTCATTTGCATTGCCTTAGTTTTAACCTATGGTCCCTTTTCTGTCCCAGGATGCAGTCCAGGAGACCACATTACATTTAGTTGTCGTATCTCCTTAGACTTCCCTTGGCTGTGACATTTTCTCCTTCTTGCCTTGCTTTGATGACTGATGGTTGTGAGGAGTGCTGGTCAGATATTTTGAAGAACATCTCTCAGTTGGAGTGTATCTGATTTTTTTCTCATTGAACTGGACGAATGAGTTTGGGAGGAAGGCCACAGAGGTTGGTGCCATCCTCATCACATCACGTCAGGAATGCATGCACTGCCACTGTTCGTGTAGACCTTAATCACCTGGCTGAGCTAGTATTTGTCAGATTTCTCCACTGTAACATAACTTTTATTTCCTTTGCCCATGCTCGAAGAATGTGGGTGTCCACTTTTCAAAGGGTCTGTGTCCATTGCTGGGGCGCCATGCCGCACACCCTGCTGGTGACATCTGTCTGCCACCTCGCAGCTCCACCAGCCACGGTAAATGGGAGCCCAGAGATTTTTGAAAAAATGCTTCACCATTCCAGAGGGTAGCCTCATTCTGGTGTGTGGGGCAGCAGACGACCGTGTCTGAGCTTCCCTGAATTCCTGGCCCAGTGTCTGCAGGAGCACTGACTTGGGCAGATCAAGCAGGCCAAAGGGGAGTTCGTATATCCGAGAGAACAGGAGCGCAGGCTCTGGGTCAGACAGCTGGGAGCAGACTGTGCTTTGTGACTCACTAGGTTCGTAGCCATGAGAAGTCACTTAAACAAGGCTGGCTGGAGGAGTGGTTAAGAACACGGGCCTGGAGCCAGAGTGCCTGGGTTCCTGGCAGCCACATCACTGGCATGCAGTAGTTCCTGGCCATGTTGCCAGACCTGTCAGTGCCTCGGTTTCCTCGTGTATAAAATGGAGATTATAGCAGTTCACATCTAATGGGGTTGTTATGAGACTTAAATGAGTTTAGTATATGTAACAGGCTTAGAACAGTGCCTGGAACATAGCAAAGTATTAGCTTATCTCCTTTCTGGATCTCAGATTCCTTATCTGTAAATAGGGCTGACAGAGTACTTGTTTCAGAGGATGACCGAGATGCCCCCTGTAACAGCCCTTAGTGCTGTGCCGGACGTCGCCGAGTCCTCAGGAACTGTCTGCTGCGTGTGTGGCTGTGAGGAGGCCTCGTCCACACAGCTCCCAAGGGTATGGGGCTGGAGTTGCTCCCGGACTTCCTGACCACCACTTTGTCCTTTTCAAAAGAGCTTCTGAGGTGGGGTAAGGAAACTTACTGGATGATCCTGGCCAAGTTATGCCACATCTTGTCTCCCAGTGAGAATTGCTGTCTCTGACCCACCTTCCTCTCAGGGTTACTGTGAGCTGGAAGTTTTCTTCTTGCTCTGAGACAGGAGAAGTGAGCTGAGACAGGGCTGCCTCAGCTGGGCAGGAGAGGGCATGGCCATTGTCTTCTCTGTCCTCTGCCTCTCATCCTTACTTGGGAGAGAGCAAATGCTGGTGGAGACTGGGCCTTAGTCACATTCTCTAGCCCGGTTTTCCAGAGAGTTCTGCATCACACATAGCTGCTAATGAAGTGGTCCTTGACTTTTCTACCTGCTGTGACTCTGGTGTCTATAAATGTCTCAGAAGCTTCCTCAGGAGCAGGGGTCATGAGGCAGTCTCTGAGTTCTCAGGCCAAAGTAACATCTACTATTGTCTAACCCCCTTCTAACTCCTAATAGAGGCTGTAGGTGAACAACCTAATTTCTCTGAACTGCTGATGTTAGTTTACAAAATAATGATTGTACAAACATTATAGGGCCGTGAGGAAAATGATGGAGATCATGCATGGAGGTCATAGTGCCTGGCACCCAGAGATGCCCAGTAAACCGCATACTCTTAGTGCTTTTGCTCTCGCCCTGTTAGGGTCATGGTCTGCTTTGGGGTCTGAGTCAGGGTGTAAGGTCTGGGTTAGGGTCATAGTCAGGGTTGGGGTCAGGGTCAGGGCTAGGGTTAGGGTTAATACGTATCAGCAAATTTAAAGCTCTAAGTCCTGAAGTAGAAAAAAGTGTAACTTTGTTTAACCCAGCATTTCTCAAACATTACTTATTGCAGAACACCTTTGTGAGGAATACCTAATCACATTCTGATAATGGGCTGTTTCACAGAATTCACCTTATGAAATGCCGCCCTCAGATAAGGGCTCCTTGTGTAGCAGAGGGGCCGGGGCAGGAAGCGTCGGCCTTCAGGGAGCGGCTCCTCCGGCGGTCTCTCCTCGGCCTGCAGCACAGCATGTGGAGCAAGTCATCCAAAATGCACGGGGATGTTTTTATAATTCTGTGTTTACTTTGCTGCTAATGCCATGAAGCCATCCTGAGTGGATTTGAAGTAGCCCGGGGCATGCCCAGTGTTTGCCCCAGACCCAGAAGTGTTTTTCCTGGATCATGAACTGTGGTGTAGACCCCAGGGAAGAGTCATTTAAAAACTGCAATTTATCTCTGGTGCCATTGTGCAAGCAGAGCACCCTCACGGCACTGACAAACTGAAGTGTTTCAGAGGCGGGTGACCCTGAGGACAGCTGAAGGATCTTGAAATCAACCCTTGAAGGAACTAGGCCTCCACACCAGAGAAGACTTGTGCTGTCTTCTGAAGGGCCACTCTGCTAAAGAGGAAGCAGGCCTGTTCTGTGTGGGCCTGAAAGGCCACACCAGGTGCAGCTGACTAGAATTTCTAACTCAGTCACCACCTGTCTGTGGGCCCTGGGCAAGGCCCTTCCCTGCCCAGATGGCAGGTCCTCATAAGATGCAGAGTGCAGGCCAACATGTAGGGCCACAGGCAGCTAGCTGTGGCTGCCTCCTCATTCTTACGGGCGCTTTAAGTGGGGGTGCACCTGAGTACCACCTGTTCTGATCTCACAGCACTTGCTTCCATGTCTTTATGTTGCCTGGCCTGTGATGGCCACTGGGCGGGAAGTCCTCTTTAAAGCTGGGGGCTCAGCTCAGCTCCTGCCAAGGTCTCCTTTACTTACTCCACGGCAACCACACCGGCTTCCCTGCCCCTCTGCCTGACGCCCTGACTGCAGATATCCGCACGGGCGGCTGCCTGCCCTCCTTCAGACCTTTGTCCAAATGTCCCCTCCTCATGAGGCATCTCCACTCTGCCCATCCTGAGTAAAATTGCACGTATTGCCTCTAGAGCGTCCATCCATGACTGTGCTCTGTTTTCTTCTTCATTGTCCCTATCCCCATTTTACAGAGAATGTATTTTACTTATTATTATTATTATTTTTTTGGTTGTCTGTCTCCCTTCCCTAAATGGAGGTAGGCTCTACTGAGCAGGAAGTTTTGTGCACTTGGTTCTCTGCTGTTCTCTCAGTGCCTAGAACAACACCAAGCATATAGTAGGCATGCAGCAAATACTTGTCAAGTAAATTAACTGAATACATTTTGTTGGGTGTATATCTTGAACTGCCATATTTCTTCGGCTGCCTTAGTACACCTGAGCCGACTTACTGCCTCAGCGCTTTTTGTAAGTGCATTGAGAACTGCCCGGGGATGGAATCCAGCAGCTTCTGATCAGTTGCATAGAAACTGGACATTCCTTGTGGGTTAGTCACAACCAGGAGCTTGAATTTTCTGGACAACCATTTCTTGATGGCTATGCTCTGGTCTTGAGGAAACACAGCAGATGCCAATGTCCTGGTGTAGCCACAACTCCGACAGCCAGTGTTCAGTGTGGCATGAGGTGTGGGAGTTCTCGCATGGAGGAAGGCAAAGGGAAACACAGATGTTCAGGAACTTGCCTGACTGAAAACATCTGAGCAGGGTTATGAACATGTATACAGCGACTTCAGGGAAAACTTTTCTGGCAGCTCCTGTGGAGCGAATTGAGGCATTTGAGTCCTCTCATCCTGAAGAGAAATTTGTCATGAAATGCTAAAAATAGTAATGTGATGGAGACCACTTTCTATTAACTTAATACCAGAAGCTCTTTGTAAGCTAAGGAAAATCACTGCCAAATTGATTGAACAGTACTATCTTCTATTTTGGCCTCTTCCATTAGATTCTGACTTTTAACTTTTCAAGATTTTCTTTAAAATTCTTGGCTACCAGTCAAAACCTTGAGAACGGACCAGATGCCATCAGTTCCACCAGAGTTCAGAGGGGAAGTGTCGTCAAGGAGGATGAGGCATGTTCATGCCAGGCCACAAAGGCTGAGGGGTTAAAGGTGGGGGAAGAGGACAGGCATTCTGAGTGAGGGATGTGCTGGGCAGCCAGTGTCTCAGCCTAGGTGGAGGCCAGCATGCCCTAGAGATGCCTTTGCAGATGGTATCAGATCCCAAATCCATCAGTCTGTGTGCTTGGCAAGTACCTCTGGAGGTGATATAATTATGTATCTTCTATTTGTCCCTCCCTTTGTGTATTATCCCCTAACAGAGAATACTCAATTTCTTTACTCAAGCTATGTGTACAATTGCTTTGGCTAGGTCCTATTGGTAACCATTTTGGACTGAGTCCCGGGCCTGCTCTTCTCTTTTCCCCATGCATTTGCTCTGGATGTCTTTTGGAATGTTCCTGGCTATGCCTGGGCTTCAGCAAAAGCTGCAGGGATTAATGCCTCCACTCCTCTTGTCTGGCCTGTTGCCCCCTTCTGCGCAGTTTCTTGTTGCTCCCCCTCATGCATCCTGTTCCCCAGCCAAAGTGGCTGCCTTAAGTTGTTCTTGGTTAAATGCACACTCTGCTTTCCTACTTGCTGGGCCTGCTCAGTGCTTCCTTTGGCCTGAAGGCCTTCCGCAAGTCCCTGGTCCATGGCTCTGCTTGTCAGAAGGGCCCCAAGAGTGCAGCTCTCCATGCAGGCTGAGTATTAGCTACCTTGGCCTGGACCTTCGGGGCGTGCAAACCCCTTGAGGGTCCAAAGTCAACCCTGATGTGAACCTTAAAGTTTTTATTCAGTGTGAAGGCCCTTGCAGGATGGGTGAGGATGATTCCCATCATTTGTGGATAAGCACTCTTGGCAGGCCAGTGCCCCCCAGCCCCACCAGTGAGTGAATGGGATAAGCCGTGTGGCTGTGGAGTTCTGATGATAAGATGCTATTTAGAGCTGCCTGTCCCCCAGGCTCCCTTGCCCTACATAGGAGCTGTTTGACTTCTGCCCCCTACCAGCTCCTTGTCTTCTTAGTTCAGGACTGACTCCTTAACAGGCCTAGCCAGTTCCTTACTCACTCTTAATCTCACTCACATTTGAGCTCTGGGACATAACTTCTCCCTGAAGGTGAGTGAGCGTGTGGGGTGCAGGGGGTGGTGGGTTCCCTTCTGCATTGAGTGGGGCTAGTCTGGTACAAAATATGGATTTCTTTTTAAAGCATCACCTATCACATAAAGTTTATTCATTATGGTCATTAATCACATAGTTGTGAAATTTGGAGAACTAACAGCACGTCAGGAGTGAACTGACTGTGAGCTGCACCCGAAGGAAACTTCCTTTGCAAGCCTCTCGCCCTCGCCTGATGACCCGCCCAGGAACTCTGGATACTCTCCTTCCCTGCTCTTCCTCTTCCTACCTCTCATCTTTCCCTTCTCCCTCTCTTGTGGGAAAGTAAGACTCTTAAAAATCCACACAAGAAAATAAGGATTACTATGGGAGGGCCCGGAATGATTGGGCAGCTCTGGGGACCTGTCTCTCTTGGTGATTCTTTCTCTTTCTCTAATCATATCTTTGTTTCTTGTCCACTTCTCCTATTTCTTTTCTCTTCAATAATTGTGTGTGTGTGTGTGTTTTTAATGTGTTTTTTCTGTTCCCATGGAACTGAAGCATATGTGGGGTTTTAGGTTGTTATGACTTCCCCATAACAGGCATCATATCTTGGTATTTTCCATGTCAGATCCTGAATGAGAGTCTTCTGGCCAGCCCACAGGCCATAAGTTACTGTTTTTTTTTTTTGTTGATCCAGTCAGCGAGACCAGAGCAGGTGGGGCCATGTACTGTGAGAGGTGGCAAACATGTGATTGTGCTCTTAGATACAGAGCAGCCAGTGGCACCCCCTGGCCGGGGAGAGGAAATGATGTGGGTTTTGCTTTCATGATTTTAATTTCTAGTGGACAAATGAGAAATTCCTGTCATACAAACACCATCCACCTTGCGGGGTATTGGAGGCAGCCTCTAAGATGACTTGCAGTGATCCCCGCCTGCTGGTGGTGATGCCCTTCACCTGAGTGTAGGCTGGGCTTATTGACTTGCTTGTTGAATAGAATATGGCAAAAGTGATGGCGGAACACTTCTGAGATTATGTTATAAAAGACCATGGCTTCCATCTTGGGTGCCATTTTTCTCTCTCTGAGCCTTTGCTCTGGAGGAAGCCAGCTGACATGTTATGAGCTGCTCTGTGGAGAGGACTGCACATTAAGGAATTGACATCTCTGGCCATTAGCCTAGAGGATCTCAGGCCCACCACCAGTCACATGAGTGAATTGTGAGATGATTGCAGCCTGTGAGCCAGAGGCATCCAGCTAAGCTGTGCCCGGAGTGTCTCACAAACTGTGAGATAATAAATGTTTGTTATTTTCAGCTGATAAGTATTGGGTTAACTTGTTATGCAGCAATAGATTATTGACACAGGTGGATATAATCACAGAGCTGTGGAAGTGCAAAGGAGGGCACACCTTGGGCTAAGGAATCTGGGGAAAACTTTGAGAAGGATGTGGCTTTTGAGTAAGGCCTACCTTTTTTGCATAGAGTGGTCTCTTGTGAAAGATGGGTCATCTGTGCATAACAGAGGGCAAGCAGGCTACTCTGGCTGTCCCGTTTTCCAAGGTAGATCGGATGAACACACCATTTTTCTCTTGTATGGCCTCTGAAAACCTCCACATTTTCTATTGAAGAAGGGCAGGATTTGCTGTTGCCTTGAGCCACCGCTCACTGTGATGTGTGGCATCTCTGCCGAAGGTCTCCAAGGCCCTGGTGGCCTCCATCACAGCATTGCCAACTGTGTGCGAGGCTGGTTAGCATCCGTATGCTGATTAGAGAGTGACAATTCAGGGTTCATGGGCCTGGCCATCCTAGGCCAGTACTATCCAGAAATTGGCTGGGCCAGCTTCCCACCAGCTCAGTTGTGGGCTATTCCATAAGGAGGACGGCTCAGCCTCTGCTGGAAGAGTGAAGGCCTGGGTTAAAGTCCTGTTTCTCTTACTGATAGTGTGACCTTAAGCAGGCACTAAGCATATTCTCTGGGGCTTTTTTATTCCTTCACCTTTCATTATGAAAATTTCAAATTTATACCAAAGTAGAGAGATTAGCATAATGAACCCAAGTACCACTTACTCAGCTTCAGTAGTTATCAACTCATGGTGTATCTCATTTTATCTCTACTCATACCCACCACCTTCTCCCCCAACCCTAGGTTATTTCAAAGCAAATACTATATCACCTATTGTTACTTTATTCTAAAATACTTTGATAAGTATCTCTAACAGATAAGCACTCTTTTACATAATTACACTACTTTTATCACACTAAACAAAGTCAACAATAATTCCTTATTATCATCTAATACTAAGCAGTGTGCACATTTTTCAATTGTCTTAGAAATGTATTCTTATAGGTTTGTTCAAATCAGTATCCAGACAAAGGGCTACATGTCTATTTAAAGTTTTTCTCTATTTTTGTAAATTAAACTTTTAATTTTGAGATAGGATCCTTGAGGTGATGGAATGTTCTGTGTCTTGACTGTATCAGTGTCAATATCCTGGTTGTCCTGTTGCATTATAGTCTTGCAAGATGGTACCACTGGAAGAAAGTGGGTAAAGGATCTATATATTATTCCTTACAGCTACATATTAATCTACAACTCCAGGCCTGTGCTCTTTAACAGTAAAAGGGGATTGGATGATCCACAGACCTTGTGGAAATTTAGTGCAGTGTTACCCTGACCACCTTACAAGTAACTTTCAAGGACAATGAGTGGCACACAGCCCAAAATAACCAAGCACAAAAAAAACAAGGTACAGTGGGTGAGAAGCAGCAAAAACAAGAGACAGCAGAAGTAGACCCTCAAGGACTTCAGATGTTGGAATTACTAGACACAGTCATAGAAATGTATGCTGGCCATGTTTAAAGAAACAAAAGGCAGCCTGGAAATACCTGCGAGAAACTGCAGAAGTAACCCAGCATATCTGAACCAGTATTACTTTCAGAATAAGAAATATAGCAGTCAGAACATTCATATGGCAAGGACCACTGATTTTCCTTTTCTGTGAACCATTATATCCCTAACCTATTTTTATATTGAGCTGTTGACTTTTTCTTACTGATTTCAAGGAGCTCTTTATTCATAAGGATATTAACATTTTTGACCCTGATACACATTGAAAATTTTTTTTGCCATTTGCTTTCTTTTGACTCTTTTTTTCTATGAAGATTCTTTTTACAATGTGTGGCCAAATATATCAGTTTTTTCTTTTGTGGCTCTCAAATTTTCCGTCACACCTAGAAAAGCCTTCTTCACTCTAAGATTATAAAAAACATTATCCCATGATTTCTGATGAAGCATTTTGTAAATTGTGGTGTGTAAACATAGAAATGAACTATTTATAACTAGTCTTGGCCTACTTTCTTCTTTGAATTCATCTGAAGTAACTTTTAAGGTGACCCAAGTGCATGGCTTGGGTACCGCAGGTCGGGAACTAAGGATTCGATGATCTTAGGATGGCCTTTCAGCTTGGACTTGTGGAGCCTGGATCCACAGTGTTCTCAGGACTCCTAGGGTTTCACCTTGTGGGGCTGCTGGTGGGTATGGCAACCCATACCAATCTGTGGGAGTGAACACTGTAGGAATTTGAAGGAAGGTGGACAGGATGGTGGGTAGTGTAACCAGAATGCTCTAAAGCCTGTGCTTAAGTTTTCCTCTCCCCTGAATGGTGCTTGGATGGGCACTGCTGGCATTTGCTTCTGAGATTCTCTTTATGTTTTGATTAACACCTTAAATTTTAAGACTTACTAATGTATTCTGTCAGGTTACTGCCAATTTTTTTGGCCAGGGACCTAGCTGGTCTCTTTAAGGCGACATAGCAATTTCTGCCCTGTTCCATTGTATGTTGATTTTAAGATAGGTTCTAAACTTTATTTATTTGTTTGTTCCATGTTACTGGGAATCTTTCTGTAGCCCTTTGTGCTGATGACTGGAATGAAGTGGGATTCGACACTCCAGCGATTCCCCCAGGTCTGCGCTTGGCCAGGGACCGTCACTTTGTCCTCTCAGATCCTCCTTAGCCCTCAGTTTGGGCTGATGGAGGGGAGGGCCATGGAGGTGGCTGAGTCCCAAACTTAGAGTTAATCAGAATGCCGAGGCCTTGGGTCCATCTGAGCCTCAGGTTCTGTGCCTTATCCCTTGGCTCGTCAGGTGCTATGGGGCTTGGTCTGTCCCTGGGACATGTGTATAATCCCAGCTGAGGCTTGGGCCTGAAGGAGCCAGCCAGGATAGGAGTTCCACCTGAGATAGCCTGGAATGACAAGCCAGTGGAGGGAATCCAAGCCAGGGTCCTTATCAAAGGGAAGCCAGAGATTCCAGTACAGTTTCTGAGTCCAGAAGGTCAGAAATGGGATCATCAACAAGGAATAGCATCAAGACAGGACTTTGGATAAAGTAAGTACAGAAATTAGGGAGAAGGATCTGGGACAGTTGGTGCTTCCCCTTTTGGCACAAGATTAGAGTTTGTTAAGATGGCTTAAAGCAGAGGGTTGAAATGGACTTGTGGAAATAGGTAGTTGTAAAGAATGTCCCAGAAGCGTATGGTTAAAGTATGTGCTGGGGCTCCCATAATATACCTCTCTCTGCATCTCTCTTTGCAAAGACTGAGGCCCTTTCCCAAAAATCGTGACCTCATCCAGCCAAGGATTTGAAGGCAGTCGTGTCAACACCCTCTTCATAGAGGAACCTATAAATCCAGTGGCCTTAACCCAGAAGTCAAGTGGCCTTTTATAAGATGCTTGTGATATCCAGGTCCAGGTCCATGTCTCTTAACAAGACAGTGGATCAGAACCACCCAGGGCTTTTTTTTTCCAAAATACTTTTCCTTGGTACGAGCACTCAGAAGTTTTTTTTGTTTGTTTGTTTTTTAAATTGTGAATTTTACATATAGTGAAAACAGATTTTGACTCCGTAGGTTTGGGGTTGGATCTGAACAGGTTTATTTTTTCAAAGTGCCCTGGACAAGTCCAATGTACATCTCCAACTGAGAAGCTTTGTTCTCATCACTACTAAACTTTATTGATGGGGAGACGGAGGCCCAGAGAGGTGCCTTGTGGTGGAGCACAAGAGCACCTTGGACCCTGGGGCTCTTAGTGACCAGGTCTGGAGCCCAGGTTTCCTTCATGTGCTTCAGGCTCTTTCCACCAAGTGACTATTACCGTTAAATGAGTGAGTGACGAATCAGAATAGAACAAAGCTGTTTGCCCTCCTCTCTCCAGTCCAGTCTAGACAGGTGTTCCCAGGTTTACTCCATGTCTCCATGTTGTCCTGGATCCCTGCCCTACAGCATCCGGGAGGGATGTTACATGAGTCAACTGTTTGTAGGCCCTGTGAGCACTGGTCAGCAGCACTCTTGCTTGGGGCAACCAAGTTGTAAGGATGAAAGGCAAGTTCTTCATTCTGTTGCAGGTCTCTTGGGAAAAGCTAGAAAAGGCTTGATTCAAGGAGTTATGGAATTCCATTATCACTGTTTCCACTATTGCTATCAGTGAACAATGCTGTGTGCTTCAGTGAATTATCTCAGGAGATCCACCCTTAGGAGTGGGCATAGTCATTCATCTCATTTTATAGATAAGGCAGCAAGTTCAGAAGTGTGGCCAAGGTTGCCCAGCTGGCTGGGTTGGAGCTGGTGTTTGAGCCCAGGCAGAATGACTCCAGCACTGGGCTCCTACCCAGGTTGCTCCACAGCCTTCCAAAGCATTAGGTCTGAGATAACTCCTCTACAGCAGCATTCCATAAACTATGGCATTATATGCTATGTATATAGTTTATAGAAAATGTGAAAAGCAGTGATGGAAAAATATGTGGAAACAGAGCATTCAATCCCTTTCTTGGGATAGTACATCATAGTGTAGTACATCATATTGGAGACTTGGAGAACAGCAACAAAGACATGTGTTTAACTTTGATTAACCAGCAGTTCCCAAATTGATTCATGCATGAAACACTTCTTTCTACATCATCCTCAAAGGCATATGGGCCAGTGTTCCTCAATTACCAGTTTGGGAAACATCTTCATGGCTTTTAAGTCCAATTCTCTCCTTTTCAATGAGCTCATGTGCCCAGGGAAGGGCAGGGACTGTCTAAGATCCAACATGAGTCTGTCCTGGGACTGGGGACCTCTGCAGCCTGAGCTTTGTTGTTAGCATGGCTATCCTTAAGGGTCACCTGCAGTCCTGACGGGACCCTGGTAGGTACTAACCCCTGGAGAGGCACCTCAGCTTGGTCCTTTGTGAAGGTGGCAAAAAGAGTTGTTGGAAATTAGTTCTATTCATAGGTATACAGAGCCACAAAGGTTATTTTCATGGGCTTTGGATAAAATCGCATTTCCTCTTTCCAGGTGGTGGTGGAAAGCCTGAGCTGGGGTAAGGGAACTGAATACACTGATTTGATCTGGATTCCCCTCTCAGTCCTGCCGCAGGGGCCTCTTCTGTGGGCCCTGCTTGTTCCTGTCTCACACCGACCCTTCCCAGGCCCAGTGTGGCATCCACATATTGCAGCTCTCCATTCCCTTTGCAGATTAATTTTGCACCCTGGTAATGCAGGTGATCAAAATTTATTTCCAAGCAGCAAGGCTTTATCAGTTATTTTTTTGGTAGAGATTTGTTTTTTCCAGTGTGCTTGGTAAAATGTCTACTTGTATTTACTCATTAACTTGAGAATTGGTTTCATCTGAGGACTCTGTGGTTTTTGTCTGAATTTTCTACAGTGACCAATATTCTCAGTGGGGAGGGGAGGTGATATTTTTCTTCCTGTGACAGCAAAGTCACTTCCTGAACTGGCTATGAGGAGCTACCGATGCCGTGGCCTTGTAACCATCATGGAACTTTTCTCTGATGACTGCGTTGTTCATGTTTAAAGATTTTGTCATGTGTTGTGTAATGGTTAAGAGCGCTGGAACCATACTGCCTGAGTTTGAATGCAGCTCTACCACTTAGCAACTGAAAATAATAGTATCTGCCTGTGAAGATTAATTGACATAATATATGTAACAGTGCTTAGAAGATACCTGACACATAACAAGTGTTACATAAGTCCTTGCTGTCACTACTCTTGTTCATGTGGCTTCAGCTGGGAAATCCCTGACACCCAGGCCCTTGACTGTCTGTGCTCATAACCTTTTCTTACAGTGAAGTCATCGTGGCCTAGAACTCTTTCTTCAGGCACTTGGCTTTTCCAGGAGGAATACCTGGGTGGCCTGCTCCTAATTGATTCTTTTCTAAAACTTAAGGTTGGGGAGTTTTGCATTGCATCATTTCTCTCTTTGAGCCAACTTTCTCAGAGTTACTCATCCTTTTTATGAATCACCTGTGCCAATTACTGCCTTCTTAGTTTGCAGTCCTCCCTTCCCAAGCATACTTCCAGGAGATTTTCCTCAGCAACCACTCCACAGTCAGGAGATGCAACTTAGTTTTATAACCCAAGCCAGACAGAATTGGGTGAAGCTGACATGCACTGAGCATCTCCAAGTCCCAGCTGAATGGCTCTTGGATTATCTGCCATTATGAATTAGTCACACTGGACTAGTTTGACTTTATGGATAAGGGAGCGCTGATGGTGAAGCCTGTGGTTCTCTGTTCCAACTAAAATAGAAGGTAAAGGGTGGGTGGGGCCAGTGTAGGCTCCTCCAAGTCTTGTGCCTGCAGGGCCTTGGGGGGAAGCCTCTGAGTTTGCTTTTCTGCAAGTTGCTGGTCTTGGTTAGGGGAGCATGTGAGGCCAAGTGAGCAGAGCATTGCTAGAGGGGAGAGTGATCACCTGTGTCAAATGCTGATGCTAGGTCAGTATGATAAGGGCTGGATTTAGCAACATGGAGGTTGTTGATGACCTCCACGAGCCGCTTCACTGGAGCAGGGACAAGTGTGAGCCTGAGTGTGGTGGATGTATATAATCCCCTCCTTTTATATAGGACATTTAATCTGTTTAATTGTTTCAGTTTTAGCCATTTTAGATTATAATGCTTGTGAATATCTTCAGGTGCATAGTTTTTCTTACTGAATATTATTTCCCAAGGATAAGCATCACAATAAGGTTACTAGAGCAAAGGATTAAAACAATTTAGTATTGTGTGACTGATAGTTGACTTTCAGTCTATCCTTTTCAGATTCTCTTAAAACAATTTGAAATAGCATTGCATTTTGTTACAAATAAATATCTCAGACATAAAAATAGACACTGACTACTGTTGTTTTAAGTTAAAAGCTTTTTGAGCTGTGGAAACCTTGCCAATTCACTAGCACAGAAGAGGTACAGAAATAATTGCCTCAATGCATACTGATTTTTGTCAATCCAAGGTGATTATGCTGTGAGATAACTGACCAACACTGGCTTTTTAAAAGGATACACAAGTTGCAAAACAAAGAATTTTCCTTCTGGTAACTCCTCCTGTTTTCAAATGTGCTACTTTTTAAAAAATTTCCATGAAATGAAGATGACTTGAGATTATAGCTAACTTAGTCTTATCAAATATTCCTCATTACTTTGGTATTTTAGTTCCTGCAAAGCCTTTTTAATAATCCCCTTTTCCCTGTCTGATGTGACTCTTAAATTTTGTATGCACAATTCAGGCCCCAACTCTTAATATAGTGGTGAATTATGATAACATCTGAAGCATGTCACTTATTCATGTTTATAAAGAGAAAGCAGAGGTCTCATCCATCCATCATGTTTGACCACAGGCTTGGCATATCTCTGTGGTCTCTCCCTCTGTATCTTTTCTTCTGAAGATGTGCTGCTGAAAGACTGGAGAAGCAGTCCTCAGACTACAGGGCACACCTGCTGCCCGGGGGGAGTACATGTGTCTGTCTGGGGTGCTGCTCCAGTCATGGTGCTGGCATGGATGGAGAGGAAGCCAGCACCCTTGGTGCCATAGGGGATGGGATAGGGTGAGTGGCATGAGTTTGGGGAGCACTATCCTTGCTGCCAGTAACTCCCTAAGGGATTTCTAGGCCAGTGTTCAGTATCTAGAACTCAATTATCTGATATGATAGCCACTGGCCACATGTGGCCATTTAAATTTAACTTAATTAAAAGTAAATAAAGTTAAAAATTCAATTCCTGTCACATTAGCCACATTTCAAGTGCTCAATAACCAAATGTAGTAAGCAGCTACTGCACTGAAATGTTCTCTCTCTATACTGTATGGAGCATTTCCATCATTGTAGGGAGTTCTGTTAGTGCTGCTCTAGAGGGTGTGCAGTCTCCTGGGTGGGTTGAGAGGCCAACATTTAGGGTCCTTGTTCTCCAAGCCCTTTGTACAGGAGATGAGGTTCAGCTTCCTGAAGAAGGTAAGTTTTAGGTGTTCTGGAAAAGCTGGCTGTAGCCTTGGGCTAGAGGAAACAGCAGTGCTGGGCAAGGAAACTGAGGCAGAAGCCCAGACACACCCTGGGTCAGTCCAGTGAGGAGGAAGGGAACTATAACTTGGAGGTCATGACAAGGCCCAGGCCTGCTGAAGCACCTGAGTACCTTTAAGACTGAGTCTAGACCCATGCAGCTGTAGGCAGGGGCTGAGCCTGCCAGGAGGAGCTCCATGGGGGGTGCTGGGAAGGCAGGGTTCCCACTGAGGTAGTGCCTTGCACCTGGGCGGCTCCAGAGAGCTGTGTGAGCCAGGTCGGTGGGTGGGCAGCAGGGGGATACTTAAAGGGTTGAGGGACCAGGTCATAAAAGGCTTGTCATTCATGAATCTCTTTCATTTGCAAGACACTAGGAGTGGCGTTTCCCCAGGGATCTGGATGGCTCCAAGAACAAAAGAAAAAATAAGAAAAAGATTTCTTTTTTTAAATTGAGAGAGGCTCCCTGCAGTGGAAGAAATGCAGCCACTTCTCAGTGGGACTCCTTACAGTTCTGTCTGAGAGCCTCTGGGGAAGGGGTCCATAATAGTCACACACACACACACACACACACACACACACACCCAACACACACACACACACACACACACACACACACACACACACACACACACACACACACACACACACACACACACACACACACACACACACACCCAACCCAGGGCCTAAGACCACCTTCTCAGAGCATGCCTGTTACATTCATAATAATAATAATGACATTGATATGATAATAGTAATGATAATATTTATCTAATGCTTATGTAATATTTATTTATAAGTAAATATAAATATATAATATTTATATAATATTAAGACCCAGGCACTGGTCTGAGTGATTTATATAAATTAAGAGAACATTTATGAGAACAGTAGCAAAGTTTATCATTGAAGTGTTCCCAGTGGGAAAGACTGACCACCATGACATTTAACAGTATCAGTAGTCAGTGTAATAGTAGACACTATATCTTATGAGTTAAAAATAATTTTTACATATATTATCTTTTTTTTCCCAAACAGCTTTGTTGAATTTAGTTTGCATACCATAAAATTCACTCACTGTAAAGGCACAATTCAATCATTTTGGTAAGTTTATAGTTAATGCAGCTATCACTACAATCCAGTGGTGGAACCCTTCCATTGCTCCAAAAGTTCCCTTGTGCTTATTTGTGGTTAATCCCTTCTTCCACCCTTAGCCATATATAATCAATGATCTGTTTTCTTTCTCTATAAACTTAACTTTTCTGAAAATTTCATATAAACTCAATCATACAGTATGTAATCTTTTGCATCTGGGTTATTAGTATAATCTTTTTCAGATTCATTCATGTAGCATGTGTTAGTAGTTCATTCCTTTTAATTATTGAATAATATTCCATTTGCAGTGCACCTCATTCTGTTCATGTATTCACAGGTTGATGGACATTTTGGATTGTTTCCATTTTGGGGTTATTATGAATAATGCTATCATGAACATTCATGTGTATGCTTTTGTGTGAACATATGTTTTCCATTTTCCTGGGTAGATTCTTAGGGGCAGTGGACTAAACATTTGTGTCTTCCCAGAATTCATATGTTGAAATTCTAATCCCCAGATGTGGTGGTATTTGGAGGTTGGATCTCTGGGAAGTGATGAGTTATAGTAGTCTTTCTGTGTGGATTTCTTGAGGTTTTTAACATACAGGATCATGGTATCTGTGAATAAGACAGTTTCAATTCTTCCTTCCCAATCTGGATGCCTTTAATTATTTTATTACTAATACTTTTGCCTTTATTGCACTAGCTAAAAATGCAGTGTTCACTACCTCTAAGTACAATACTTGTTGAATAGAAGTGGCAAAAGCAGACATCTTTGCCCTATTACCAACCTTAGGAAGGAAAGCATTTGGTTTCTCACCATATATATGTGATGGTTAGCTGCAGATTCAAAAAAAAATGATAGGTACCATTTATCAGATTGAGAAAATCCCCTTATTTTCCTACCTTACTGAGAGTTTTTATCTTGTCTATTGAGACAATCAGTGATATTTTTATGCTTTATTCTATTAGTATGTTTTATAACATTATTTTGGCTATTATTCCAACCTTGCATTCCTGAGATAAATCCCTAATTGGTTATCCTATATAATCCTTTTTTTATGTTGGTAGACAGGGTTTACAATTACTTCATTATGAATTAAAATGTTCTTTTCTTGTGATGTGTTTAGTCTCATAGAATGAGTTGGAAATTGTTCCTTCCATCTATTTTCTGAATGATTTTGTGGAGAATTGATATTATTTCTTCTTTAAATATTTGATAGAATTTGTCTGGGAAATCATCTGGGTCTGTGATTTTCTTTGTGTTATTCTTTGTGAGGAGATTTTAAATTATGAATTAGCTTCTTGTTACAGATCTATTTAGATCAGCTATTTCTTCTTGGGAGAGTTTGATAATTTATGTCTTTATGTTTCAGTTTTATCTAAGCTGTCTAATTTGCTGGCATAACGTTGTTCTCTAGGGTTGATAATTCTGTCCTTTCTTTCATCATTTTGTAATATGTGCCTCTCCTCTCTCTCATCTAGCTAAGGGTTTGTCCATTTTGTTCATCTTTTCAGAGAATCAACTTTTGGTTTTTTGTTTTCTCTAGTGTATTTTTGTTTTCTCTTTAATTGATTTCTGTTCTAATTTTTAAAATTTCCTTTCTTCTGATGGCTTTGTTTTCAGCTTGTTCTTCTGTTTCTAGTTTCTAATGTTATTTGTTCAAGACCATTATTTTCTGATATGGTCATTTAAAGCTATACATTTCCCTCTAAGCATTGCTTTGGCTGTATCCCACATATTTTGAGATGCTGTTTTCATTTTTATTGAGTTCAAAATATTTTCTACTTTTTCTTGTCATTTCTTTTTTCACCAGCAGTTTTTTTAGAAATGCATAGTTTAATTTCTAAATATTTGGAGATTGCTCAGGTTTCTTTCTATTGTTGATTTCTACTTTTATATATAGAACATACTTGATATGATTTCACGCCTTTTAAATTTATTGCAACTGGTTTAAAGGACTAGCATATAATCTATCCCAGGGAATCTTCTATGTATACTTGCTGTGAATCTGTACATTGTATATTCTGCAATCATTAGATGGAATGTCCTATGTGTATCAGTTATATCAAGTTAGTTAATTGTCTTCTTAAAGTCTTCTGTGTTCCTACTAATATTCTTTGTAGTTATTCTATCAGTTATTGAGAATGCAGTATTTAAATCTCCAACTACAATTACTGAATTCTCTATTTCTGCTTTCAATTCTGTTAGTTGTTGCTTCATGTATTTTGGAGATCTGTTTTTAGGTGCACAGACATGCATAATTGTTACATCCTCCTGATATATTGATCCTTTTATTATTTTGGAGTGTTCCTCTATATCTATGGTAATGATTCTTGTGTTAAGTTTTGTCTCTTATTAATATAGGCACTCCATCTTCCTTATGGTTATTGTTTGCATGATATAGCATTTCCCGTTCTTTTGCTTTTAACCTTCTTGTGTCTTTGAATCTAAAGTGTTATTTGTAGAAAGCATATTTTTTTATTCTATCAATCCCTGCCCTTGTTTAGGATGTTTAGACTACTTATATTTAATGTTATTAATTGACATGGTTGGATTTACATTTGCCATTTTGCTGTTTGTTTTCTATATGTCTTCTGTCTTTTTGTACCTGTGTTCTTCCTTGATCGCCTTCTTTTGTTACGTAAATATACTTTAGTGTGCCATTTCAGTTCTCCTGTATTTTTTGAGTTATTTTTTTGAGTGGTTTCTCTAGGGTTCACAGTGTGTATCTTATCACTATCTTCTTCAGATTAACAGAAATGTGATTTCTGTAAAGTAGAAAATTTGCTCCACAAAAGTTCCATCTTTCTTACTTCCTTTGTTCTATTATTGTCATATTTATTACCTGTATATATAATCCTAATAATAGTGTTATAATTTTTGCTTCATACAAGTCTTTTTAGAAAGTTAAGAGAAGAAATGAAGAAATATATTTAGTCTTTTATATTAGTATATTAATATAAAAATATTAGCATTTTTTGACATTTCTAGTGCTCTTTATTTCTTCCTGTAGGTTCACGTTGCTATCTGGCATTAATTTCCTTTCAGCCTGAAAGACTTCCTTTAGTATTTGTTACATGGCTAGTCTGTGAATGATGAGTTCTCCATGTCTTTATCTGGGAATGACTTTATTTTGTTTTCACTTTTAAGGAATTATTTTGCTAGAGATTATTGGTTGGTAGTTTTCTTTCAGTGCCTCAGATATGTTATCCCATTACCTTCCAGACTCCATTGTTTTTTGTTTGCTTTTTCTAATGAGAAGTCAGCAGTTAATCATATTAATGCTTTAATGCTCCTTTGCATATGAGTTGTTTTTCTCTTATTGCCTTCAAGATTTTCTCTTTTTCTTTGTCTTTCAAGATATATACCTTGTTCTAGGTATATATCTTTGTATATATCCTTGGGGTTTGTTGAGCTTCTTGCATGTATTGATTTTTTTCATCAAGGTTAGGAAAATTTTAAGTCATTATTTCTACATACACTTTTTCTTCTATCTACCCTTGTCCACTCCTTTTGGGCCTCTCATTATATATATAGTGTTTGATGATGTCCCACTGGTCTCTGAGACTGTTCATTTTTCCGCAATTTTTCTGTCCTTCAGATTGGATCATTTCTTTTTCTCTAATATAAGTTCACTGATTCTTTTGCCATCTTGACTCTTCTGTTGATCCCCTCTAGTAGCTTTCACTTCAGTTATTGAGTTCTTTAGCTTCAGAATTTTCATTTGATTCTTTAAAAAAACTATTTTTTTACTGAAAACCTTTGTTAGTTCATTGTTATTATATTTTCTTATAATTGTTTATACATGTTTTCCTTTAGGTCTTTGCACATATTTGTAATACCTGCTTTGAAGTGGGTGTCTGCTTTGTCCAATATCTAGGTACATTCAAACAGGGATTCTATAAGCATCCGTATTTCCTAAGTGTAGGTTACACTTTCCTCTTTTTTTGTATGTCTCATGATTCTTTTTGCAAACTTACCATGATAGATTGCAACAACTCTGGTTTTTAATATTTTCCCCTGATAGTTGTTGTTTCTCTTTTATTTGTTTGTTTCTTTGTTTAGTAAGTTGCCTGGGGTGAATCTAAAATCTGTCTTACCTCCAGTGTGTGACCACTGATGGTTTTGCTCAGTATTTTATTTATTTTTAAGCCTAGATTCCTAGAGGTTGCCTTATGTTTGTGTAACTCAGTGGGCCAGTATATATGTTCTCAATCTCAGTTTTCTTATATAAAATGAGACGATTATAGTACCCAGCTCATAAGATTCTTGGTGGTTTGTATTATCTAATTAGTGTAAAGAACTCAGCATAGTGACTAGTACACATTAAGTGCTCAGTGGGTATGACCATTATAATTATTTACTATTATTGTATGAGGAAAGTGAGGCTCAGAGAGATGAAGTGACTCAGATCACACACCTGGTGAAAGCTGGAGCAGAACTTGAACTCAGGCCAGTTCGATGCTGTTCTACCAGGCTGCCGCACCTCCTGGTTCTGAGATATCTGTCAAGTTAAATCACAAAATGTTTGAGTAAGTGCTTTATGTGTGCATTAGTTTGGTTGTAGAGGAAAATAAAACATTGCAGTGAGGCTTGGAAGAAATTTTGCTCCTTCAACCCCAGGATTCTGTGATTCTGAGATAGTTCACAGTGGGTGGAAATGTGAGCAAGCATTTTAGCTGTTGAATCTTGAGCTGTATGGATCCCTATGATTACCTAGTGTTGGCACTCAGGGCCTCAGATTCCTGAGGATCTAAAGTGGGGGTCACCACACACACCCAGGAGGCATCTGTGGCCTTTAGTCTGGAAAGTGCCTGACAGAGCTCACTTCACGAAGGCCTTTGCAGGACTCCGGGTTTCTGGAGAGCTCCCTGGGGCCAGCATGCCTGACATCACTGTCTGCCTAGTTCGGGAAATGAGAGGAAGCTACAGAAGAAAGTTTGCAGATTAGATATAGCTGTTTCTGGAATGCACCACCTGCATGGTCACTGCTGCCTCACAGTCTGCAGCCAGCACCAAGGATTGTTTCAGCCTTGCTTCCTGGATTGCCTTCCCCAAAAAGGAAAGGGCAAGTCTTACACATGTGGTAACTGTTACTATACCTTTGGGAGGTCAACTCATTTAATTCTCTCCCTCAGACTTTTTTCCTGTCTAGGAGTGGTATCTCTGGGATCAAACCTTTCCTAGAGTAAGGTGTTTACTAAATTTACATCTAAATTTAGAGCCAGGGAAATTTGTTGGGGCTTTAGTTGAACTCATGTCCTTAGGATTTGTTTTACACCACAATGACTTTCTTTAGTAGGGTCTTTGTCAGAGAGAAAGGATTTGCTTTTTTTTTTTTTAATGGGGCAAAAGCTTGACAAAATAAGGACATATCTTTGAAGTGTTTAGTAAAAAAAGGAAGTTTTAAATATATCCTTGCATTCAGTAATTTATAAGTGCACAACTTTGTTAATCATGTCTAGGCATGTCCTTAGCCCCAAGTCTTCCCATAATATTGAGAACATGTTCACTGGAGTGCAGCCTGCATCATTCACTTTTAGCTGCAAATGCAAATAGTTTCAATCAACTGGGACTCTACCTCCATTTGCATGTAAAGCAATTAAAATCAAAGAAGCTTAGAGGAATAGTTTCCAGAGGCAGAGTCCTATTTTTTTCTCCTTCTATATTTTACAGCTCTTGAGTTAAGTCACTCCAATAAATGTTAGGACAAGATATTAGGGGGAGATTTGCCTCTGTGATTGATTGACTATGTTCTTATGTTTCCTCATAGTACAACATGGATCATTTGAAATTTCCTGATAAAACTGAGTGGGGGTAATGTCTGTGGAGGCAGCATCTAAAGGAGGAACACAGAAGGGAAAGCTGGAAATCAGAAGAAAAGCTTCAGCCAGTATTGCCCGTAAGAGAACTCAGGTCAATGGAAAAGCTGTCACAGGCACTTGACTCACTCGTTGGGCAAAGATTTATTGACTTGCAGCTGTGAGCCAACTCCTGCCCAAAGTGCTAGGGATACAGGGGTTAGAAAAGCAGATGAGGTCTCTGTCTCGTGGAATGTACAGTGAAAAGAGACATTAATCAGATAATTGACTGGGTGGTTAATTCACTGCAGCTGTGAAAGTCAGTGACAGGGAAACTACAAGGTGCTGTGTTAGTGGGGATTCAAAAAACTTGGAGGCGTTAGGAAAGGCTGCCTTCAGAGAGTGACATTTAAGGTGAGACTGATGGGTGGGTGGGACTTAGCCAGGCCAGGAGGCAGAGGGAGAGGGCACAGGCTGAGAGCAGAGTGCATGTAAAGCCTTTTGGGGTGGAAGGAGCTTGATGTGCACTAGACACTGAGGCTCAGGAGTGTTGCTGGAACCCAGCAAGCCGCAGACCAGGCCCTGTGGGACTTAGGGCTGCACTGAGAACTGGGAACATTATCCTGGTGATGGTGGGATTTGCAACCATTAATAGAATTTAAGCAAGGGAATAAAATGGTTTACATTTCCATCTGGTGACTGAAGTGCTTTTTCATGCATATGCTTTTGTGGGATGGAACTGAGCCGGCCTGGGCTGAGGATCCCCATGGAGCACATCAAAGCCCCTTGAAGAGTTCTGTCTGTGCGGGTGTGGTCAGGGAGCCAGCTGGGAGGTTTTGAAGAGGAGACTGACATAGTCTGGGGAGCAGCTCTGTGGTAGCTTTCAAGTTCTGGGGAAACAGAACATACCAGAAGGCAGCTGAGGAGGCTGGCCCAGGCATTCAGAAGAGAAGTGGTGTGGAATTCTTAAGGGAAAGGGGAGGTTTAGCCATCAGGTCGGAGTGGATGGCGTAGTGGAAAACTGAAGTCCTCAGAGCTGGATTGCCAGGGAGGAGAAGGCCCTCCTGGGCAAGTGAGGAGACTGCAGGTCTGAGTGAAAGACTGAGAGGTGGAGAGGGGAGAGGGCTTCTGGTCTTGCAGTGGAAGGCGAGGTGGGCCTGCAGGGCGCAGAGGTGGGTATGTACACCCCCTGTTAAGGGTAGGCTCACTTGCAACACTCAGCAAGGACCTGAAGGAAGAAAGTGAAGCCACTTTCCCTACTGTGTCCCTCAGCATCTGGAGGGTGGGGTGACCCTCTGCTCAGGCCAGGTCAGCCCAGTTCTGGTACCGACCTCGGTGTGGAGGCTAATATAACTTGTGCCACAGCTCTGAAGTCAGAAAGCTGCTTTTTACAAATCAGCACAAATCGACCTCATTGCCCATGGTCATTTAGTAACTTCAAAGATGAAAGTGAAAAAACAAAAATGGGTCAAAAACCCCACAGGACCACAGCTTTGCTGCTGAAGTGGTGTTTTCTGCTGTCTTTCTGCCCTCATGGCATCGGTTGTGGGGAATGTCCCTTCAGTACCCTTATCCTTCCCATTTCTCTGCAGATGTGCTCAGAGTTTCGTGTTCCAGTAATCAGATTATCATGATGGAACATTCCTCAACTGAGTTGCTTTTTCCATTCTTTATACTTCCAAGTTCAAAGCCCTGAGCACTCCAAAAACCTGATTGTTCTCTCTTCCGCAGAACAGACCTCTCTTCTCCAAACTCCTGTGCATCCCACTCTTTGTTTCCTCTTCCTTTCTCCCATTTTTTCTTTAACTGGAGTGAGATCACTAGTGGAACATTGCTGTTGTGCAAAGGAGTAGGCATAAGGGATGCCAAGTCCTCCTTGCCACGACTTCTGATTCATACAGTCTGTGAAGGGAGCCATGTAAAATGCCCAACATTTGGGAAAATGAAATGGAAAGGATTGTTTAAGGTCCAGGGCTAAACTCTGAAACTCTTCTTTTTATTATTTATTTAGTTATTTGGTTGTTTATTTATTTATTTTTATTAAGGTATTATTGATACACACTCTTATGAAGGTCTCACATGAAAAAACAATGTGGTTACTACATTCACCCCTGTTATCGTGTCCCCCGCCATACCCCATTGCAGTCACTGCCCATCCGTGTAGCAAGATGCCACAGACTCATTATTTGCCTTCTCTGTGCTACACTGTCTTCCCCATGATCCCCCCCACACCATGTATGCCAATCATAATACCCCTCAATCACCTTCTCCCTCCCTCCCCACCCTCCCTCTCCCACCCCTCCCCTTTGGTAACCACTAGTCCCTTCTTGGAGTCTGTGAGTCTGTTGCTGTTTTGTTCCTTCAGTTTTGCTTTGTTGTTATACTCTGCAAATGAGGGAAATCATTTGGTACTTGTCTTTCTCCACCTGGCTTATTTCACTGAGCATAATATCCTCCAGCTCCATCCATGTTGTTGCAAATTGTAGAATTTGTTTCTTTCTTATAGCTGAATAGTATTCCATTGTGTATATGTACCACATCTTCTTTATCCATTCATCTCCTGATGGACACTTAGGTTGCTTCCATATTTAGCTATTGTAAATAGTGCTGCAATAAACATAGGGGTGCATATGTCTTTTTGAATCTGAGAAATTATATTCTTTTGGTAAATTCCTAGGAGTGGAATTCCTGGGTTAAATGGTATTTCTATTTTTAGTTTTTTGAGGAACTTCCATATTGCTTTCCACAATGGTTGAATTAGCTTACATTCCCACCAGCAGTGTAGGAGGGTTCCCCTTTCTCCACATCCTTGCCAGCATTTGTTGTTCCTAGTCTTTTCTATGGTGGCCATCCTAACTGGTGTGAGGTGATATCTCATTGTGGTTTTTATTTGCATTTCCCTGATAATTAATGATGTGGAGCATCTTTTCATATGCCTGTTGACCATCTGAATTTCTTCTTTGGAGAATTGTCTCTTCATATCCTCCATATATTTTTTAATCAGGTTATTTGCTTTTTGGGTGTTGAGGCATGTGAGTTCTTTATGTTTTGGATGGTAACCCCTTGTCAGATATGTCATTTACAAATATATTCTCCCATACTGTAGGATGCCTTTTTTGTTCTGCTGATGGTTTCCTTTGCTGTACAGAAACTTTTTAGCATTATGTAGTCCCATGTATTCATTTTTGCTTTTGTTTCCCTTGCTCAAGGAGATGCATTCAGAAAAAAGCTGCACATGTTTATATTCAGGAGATTTTTCCCTATGTTATCTTCTACGAGTTTTATGATTTTATGACTTACATTCAGGTCTTTGATCCATTTAGAATTTACTTTTATGTATGGGGATAGACAATAATCCAGTTTCATTCTCTTGCATGTAGCTGTCCAGTTTTGCCAACACCAGTTGTTGAAGAGGCTGTCATTTCCCCATTGTATGTCCATGGCTCCTTTATCGTATGTTAATTGACCATATATGGTTGGGTTTATATCTGGCCTCTCTAGTCTGTTCCACTGGTCTGTGGGTCTGTTCTTGTGCCAGTACAAAACTGTCTTGATTACTGTGGCTTTGTAGTAGAGTTTGAAGTCAGGGAGCTTAATCCCCACAACTTTATTCTTCCTTCTCATGATTGCTTTGGCTGTGAAACTCTTCTTTTTAATGTAGCCCATTTTATTGGGAAAGGAAGAATGATTTGACATAAAAAGCAACTTAACATTTTTTCCCTTAACTGAATTATAGACACTTCCTTCAAGGATTAATTCTCTCTCCAGAATATTTTCTCAGCCCCCAGTATCTAAGCCAATTCAGGTTCTGGAAGTTTTACAAGCTGTGTGGGATGGAGAGGGGCATTTGTTGATTGTCCAGGGACATCTGCAGGGAGGGTGATCTCATTTCTGGGTGAATATACCTGGGGCAGGTAGACTCACCTGGTTTCTTGTGGGGGATGGTTCTTCTGAACTATTTTGAAGATTTTCGTAAAATTCCAGAATTAGGCCATTTCTTAAGGCAGTCTGAGGGTATGGTGATAGTGAGTGAGGGGGAGTTGGGATTTTAATCATGTTTTCAGTTTAAAGGCAAAGGTAAGGAAGATGGATGCTGTTCTCTTAGCTCTTTGTTATGATCCAGTGGTGTTTGACAGTTTGAAATCCAAAAGGAAGTCAACTGAGATGTGGAGGGTGCACCCACTGAGCTGAGGACCATTCTTCATTCCACACTTACCATTTTTTGGAAGGTGTCCTCTGAAAAAAATGGTGCAGTCTCTTATTGTAAAAACAAAGCTATCACCAAGCTTTCCCATTGTTCCTTTGCACTGAATTAAACCAGTTAGTAAAAGAATCCAGACAGGGCCCCACACAGGCGGTCTTGGTGGCGGTCTTGGTTCAGGGTTCATCTGTGTATCTTGCTCTGTTTGTTCCTGGTGGACCTTGTAGGGTGGTTATGGAGATTAAATGAATTTATACATCCTGGGAAGTGTTGCACAAACTAGGCCATTAGTTTTTATCTTTGTTTTTCTCCTCCCCTTCTCCAGACAATAGTCTCTTCCTGGCTTCTACCAGAAGATTTTCATTCCAGAATGTAGGGTGGTTTTCCACTCCCAAAATGAGATGCTTCACTTCCTTCCTGTTTGTACCTATGGCAGAGTCTCAACCAGGTCAGAGGAACTTGAATCCCCTGGATTCCTGGAAATGGCTTGACCTCCTCCAGGGGCTACAGTAGATGGGAGGCCAAGAGGGCCTCTAAGAGCAACCAGTGCCAACCCGAATCCCGAGCTCAGTGGGAGGCAGACAGTGGTTGGAACAGAGCTATGAATTGAGAGTTCCCAAACCTGAACCTCATCCTGGCTTTGCCACCAGCTGGTCATGTGAATTGCTTGTATTTGTCACACCCAGGCCTTTCTTGATTTATAAAATGAGGATAATGTTTACCTTATAGGGTTTTATAGAAAACAGAGGAGATGAAGTATATGAAAAGATGATAAAAGCTTTAGTTACATAACTTTTTCTATTCTCTAGATTTTGAAATTCTTTTATCCTCAGTACATGCTGTAGCACCAGGCACATTCAGAGGTTCTCAGAAAATCTTTTTGGGTTTAGGGAGTTGTTTTGGCAGCTCTGACCTAATGGTTTAAATTCTGACCTTTCATAGGGAGATAGCTGTTGTTACTGTTGGGAAAAAAACAGATTTCACACAAAGGGATGAAAAAATATAAGGTCTTTTGTTATTTTTGTTTTTTTTTTAAATTTCCTTCCTTCTACCAATGGCTTTTTGTATTAAGATCTTCCCTTCTTGATGGTGAAAGCAGACCTTAGCTTATTGCTCGTTTCCAGGAGGGGGAAGGAGAATGAACACAAGCAGGATGTTTTCTCCTGTGCGGAACCATTCATGAGCAGTGGGAGTAGCACCGCCTGCTCACCTAGTGTGTCTGCCCTGAGGCCTGCCACTTGAATAGTGGCTAATTGATTACTGAAGTTTGATTTGAGACTTACAGCCTTTACAATGGAGATGCTACATCCCAGTTCATTGCATAGGAAAAGCCGCCGTTATTGCTCCAGTACACAAACGGGTTGTTTTATGCAGTTGTCATTGGCAGATAAGGGCGGCAGCAATAACTGAGCAGTTCCTAGATGCTAGCCACTATCCTAAGTGCCTTCTGAGTGTTAAGCCCTGATCCACATAGCCATTTTATGAGATAAGAAAGTAGGGACTGTAGTTTCCCCATCTTAAAAGTGAAAAAATCCAGCAGTGAGAGGTTAGGTGACTGGCCCCTGAGCACACACCTAGTTAAGGGGCTGGCACAATGTTTGGGAAGATGACTACTAAGAACCAGGGGATTTGGAGTAATTAATGTGCCCCTCACAGTGTTTGGCACAAGACAGGAACTCAACAAATGGCAGATTTTAGTCATGTTGGTCTGGAACTATGCTGAGGAAGTGGGGTGTCTCTTGAGAGAGTGTGTTTGTAGTAGCATATTTCCCTGGAGATCTTGGGGGACCAGGGCTATCAAGAAAAATACTGCAGTAGCTCATATGAAACCACCTCAGAATTTAGACTAAAGCTGAACCGTTTGTCTGTGAGTTGCTCAGGTAACTCATTTGTCCTCCCCTCCTATGTCTTTGTGTAGTACAGTGGGTAAGGGAGTAATGTGCAGAAAAACCACACTGTTCAAACCCTAGCTCGGCCAGATACCACCTGTGGGCACTTAACCACTCCAGGCCCAAGTTTCCTCCTTTGTGGAGTGAGATAATAATTATAATAATATAATAACAAAATACCTATCTTCCAGGGTTGTTGTGACAACCACATGAGTTTAAATACAGGAAGAGTTTAAAATGGTACCTGGTGCATGATAAGCAGTTACACGATGTTAATATACTATTATTTTTGATATTATCATCTTCCTACTTAATCCCTTGCCTTATTCCTCAGCAAATTTGATGACTAAAATAACATGAAGTTAAAAAAATAAAAACAAATAAAGACTCAGGGCCAGGGGGTAAATATATAGGAAATGAAAGCTTAGGTCTCATAAGAAAAGATGCAAAGCAATGCATAATTGCAAAAGCAGCTCTTCAGCTTGGCAGCCCGCCCACGAAGGGTGATTATTATCCTTCACACAGTTGTCCTCATCCTAGAGGGAAGCAAAGCTTTCCCAAGCATTGACTTCTAAAATAAACTTACCTCTTTTATTAGAGAAAATGGGCTCTAAGTTCTGACCACCTGGCCAATAGATGTGCCCTCTGCTCACTATCCTTCAATCCTGGGGAGCATCTCCAGTTGCTTAACAGTGTCTGTCTTTCTGTCATTCCTGTGCTCTCCACCCCCAAGTCTTTTCTCTAAACTTAATTCTGTGGCATCAGTTGTGCATTTGTATTTGGTTTGTGGTCAGCCCTCATTACCTAAGCAGGAATGAGCCATGTCACTTACTTTTTTACAACTAGAGGTCTTATACCACTTAATCTTTGTAAACCGCTTGTGAACAAAATTCTGTGATGGCAGTAGGTCCTCTAGTTCACCCTAAGGGGCACCTGTGTCGCTGTTGCTCCTGGCAAGCAGATGTGCACTTGTGGGGTGGGGGAGCCGTGCATGCCTTTCTGACCTGCTCTGGGAGCATGTGGAGCCCTCCGATTGTGAGCCTGGTCACGTTTGCAGTGGTACTTGCTGCTCTGGCCACCACTGCAGTCTGGTCCTCCCGGCCATACGGGGCCACATCAGGCTCTGGGGCTGGGAGGGGCCTCAGAGGCTGGCCCTAGTGGTTGACCCTTATCTGTTTGTTTGCTTATTTCCAAGGACTACAGAGCCAGGAAGAGGAGCTGCCCCCACAGGAAGAAAATGGAACAGGAAATTGTTCAAAAGGGGCTGATGAAATGAGAAAGGCAGCAGGAAACAGTGCAGGAATCAGGGGAGGCTTGCAGCCACAGGAAGTAAGTCTTGATGACAGGCAGGCCAGAAGGACAAAGTCATCCCCAAACCCTTGGAACTCCTTTCTTCTTAGTCCAGACGTGCAAGGTCTCCAGGGTGGAAGTGACCTCTCCAGTTATGGAGGGACTGTCTGTGCCACTCTCCCTGTGGCTTCAGTGCAGATACAGAAGTTTGAAGTAAATTTGTGCCGATCAGGTGTGCTGTGTGGCCACCTCTCCCCCCAACTGTCTTTCTCCTTGCAGCGAGGTCAAGAGTGCTCTCTCTGGGACCCCTGGAGCCCCAGGCCTGTTCTGGGTGCTGCCCAGAGATCTCTGTCCCTCACCAGCAGCTCTGTCACTCCACTCCACCCTAGCCAGGCTCTGTCTGCCTGTGTGTCAGGATACAGAGTGGGAGGGAGGGGGGCAATGGGGTGCAGCATGGGGAGCCCAAAGGGGTCATTCTCAGAGGCATGCGCCCAAGTCACCCAGCATAGAGGGTGAGGACACAGGCCTTCCTGAGACTGAAGCCACACATAGGAAATCATTTGGTAATTGTGCTGGCCTGCCTTTAAATTTGTGCCACATCTTTACTACTCTAAATGAAATCTGGGAAATCACCTTTTAGTGTTTCCCTCACAGGAAAGATGAAATTGAGTTCTCAGTAGAAACTACATTGCTCTGGGTATGTCAGACTTGATTGTTTTTGTTTCTTGGGGTTGATTACAAATATGTAACCTAACAATATAAATTCTGGGGTTTGTACCTCATCACCATTCCCCACACTCCCCAGCTGTCCACACGGGCAAACGCACACACACATCTCTCTCGCCGGGATTCAGGTTCCGTTTAAATAGGATGTGACTGCAAAGTGGTCTTGAACTTCCACATCCTCTTCTGGCAGGACTATTGAACATTGCAGTTTTTAGTGGGGAAAAGGGAGCTGTTGAATTGGGTCAGAGAATTTCAGGGTTGGAAATTCTCTGTGTGAGCTCTGGAGTCTTCTCCCTGGCGCCCTGGGAGTGAGATGGCAGTGCCTCCTTCTTGGACTCCTGCTGGCAGGAAGCTCTGCTGCCAGAAGCAGCCTCTTTCGTCTTCCGACATATTCCGATTCTAGAAAGATCTTTCCTACATTGTCCAAAGTCTACATTGCTTTTATCTGATGTTTGTACCAATTCTTAACCTCAGTGAAGGAGTCTAGTTCCTTTCTTTTAGAAATTCAGAGGCAGCTTTCAGTCAGGGGAAACAGCCCCAGTTTCCTCATGTGTTCCCCACAGGACATATTTCTAACCTGCTCACTACCCACATGCCTGCTTCTGGGCATGGTGCAGTTGTTCTCTGTTCCCCTTAAAATGTGGGGGTCAGATCTGAACACAGTACTGCCAGGGTGGGCACTGTGATAGGGAGGCATGCACACCTGTGTCCGGAGTGAGGCCCACTCTGGCCTCCGTGCAGGAAGCACTGTCCTCTGTTGATGTGGCAGCTTGTAAGCAGCTATGGCTGCAGCCTGCCTCCTGCTGGTAGTGCCAAGCTTGTGTTTACAGGAGACCCCATGCACCCCTTCATCGTGGCCACCCTGCTGTACCAGGATAGACCCCTCCGCCCAGAACTTGCTTTGGATGTTGAGAGCACATAATGAGATTTCCTAGGGGGAGCAGGGCAAGCTTCCCAAACTGCTTTGAAAGTGGCCTTGAGAGTAGGGAAGGAAGCTGGCGCACAGTGTTTATGCCCTGGGTAAGGTTGGGCTGGGTTTGTGCAGGCTGGGGCCTGGATGGTTTGAACTTCCTGCTGGCACCAAAGGAGGGAGCATCTAGGCCTTCTTATCATCTGGCCCAGGTGTGGGGAAGAAGGGAAGAGGGAGACATGTGGCTTGCAAGCTGTCAGCAGTGAAATACCAAAGATGGAGTCACATTGCTCTAAGTTCCTGGCAAGCCTGGTAGGTGTGTAGCTGTCTTCTCACAAGTCCTTGGTGGAAATATTTAACAAAAAATCTATGTCTGCTGTTTAAGCCACTGGTCCATGGTGCCTTGCTATGGCAGCACAAGCTGACTAAGACAAGGCCCATCTGAAAACCATCTCTTCTCCAAAGCTGCCTCTGCAGTCCACATGGCACCACCTCTGTCCACCTGGGATTGTTACAGGCTCCTTGGGCTATTGCTGCTCTTACGTAATCTCTGTCACTAGCCTGTAAGCAGTTTGAAGGCAGGGACCTTGTTTTGCTTATCCTAATCACAGTGCCAGGTATTATGTTTATTCAATGAATAACTGAATGAAAATTGAATGAATTACACACACACACACACACACACACACAAACTGTACTTCTCTACAGTTGCCTGCTAGGCTGCATGGAGTCCTTTTATGGCTGCTTTTCTGTTGTCCCTGCTCTTGGTGATCATTTAACCCAGCCTCTCCTGTATATGAATATGTAGGGGTGGGGTGAGGGTGGGGAAGGGCGCCCTCAGTGTTATTTTTCCACCCTCATGCGCTAGTTTGCCCGAATGTGCAGCTCTCCCAGCTCAGCTGGGGAGCGGACATGAATTGTTTTGGTGATAGCACAAAGGAGAGCAGCGGCCAGGACCAGAGCCAGGCCCTAATGACAAGGGAGATGCTGGGGAAAGGGAGTGCATGTGTCCCTAAGCCTTCCTGGTGTGGTCCTCCTGGAGGAGGAGCAGACATCCTCTGTCTGGCAACTCCAGCCTCACAAATTAGGTGATAGAGAAAAGCAGTTCCCTAAATGGGGAGCCTGATTGCATTTTTCCAGTTGAGCAGCTTCACCACTGGGAGACAGCCCAGAGAGCCAGGATGGCCGAGGTGCATGGCAGATTAGGGACCAGGACACGTGGCCAGGCACAGAGGCACAGAGGGGTGTCCAGTCTACCGACCAGTGAGGTTACCCAACCAGGCCGCTCCCCTGCCTGCCAACACCCCAGCAGATCTGGTGCCCACTCGCTCAGCTCTCCGGCCACTGCTTTTGTACCTCTCTGCCCTCCTGTTTTTACTCAGATGTGTCAGTCACATCCCCTGATTTTTCACTAGTGGCTCCCTTGCCCTCTCCTCCCCTGGGTCTTTGCCATTTCTCTTTCCCCACCTTTCAGGTCTCAGTTCAAATATTGCTCATTCCAAGGCCTCCCCTGCCCACCCTCCCACACTTTTCCCTCACGGCATCCCCATCCTGTGTAGCCCGAGCACACGGTTTCTCCTCTCCGCAGCACCCACTGCTGCCTGCTGTCGCCTTGTCCACACCGAGTTATGCAAAAGCAGGGCCCTTTCCCCTGTGTATTGCAGTGACTAGAATAACACTGGGCAGGGGGTCATAAATTTGTTGAAAGATCAAAAGAATGCAGTTGTCCATTATGAACAGGAAAGGCATCCATCATCTGAGAGCCAAGCAGTGCATCACTGGCCTGGTCCTGTTGGTGCAACAAGCCCTCCAGGGGTGTGGTGTGGTGCTGCCCCAGGACCAGGAGAGAATGGAGGGCTGTGCTCGCTGGGCAGAGCTGGCAGCTTCCAGGGAAAGGTGGGGCATTTACTCCTGAGTAGTTTACTTCTAACGACATTGAGCTTCTGTTTTTATTATAGCATCTCAAGCCTCTCATTAGAGGCAAAAGGAAAATTTGGTGCAGTTCCAGATTCTTCTTTTGAAAAGGAGCAGTGCTCCATCCTTGAACAGAAAATCACAGCTCTGCCTGAGCTAGAGGTGTTTTGACAGTCAGGAAGACCCTGAAGTTTTTTGTTATCAAGTTACCAAGTATCATGACTTTACTTCGGATATATGAGTGGAGGTGAAGGTGTTTAAAAAAGAAAACAAAACTCATCCTGACTTCCACAGAAAAGGAATATTTTTTTTTCTTTTGGTCTATGTTCACTGTTTCTATGACTACATAGTCATGCCTGGCTTAACAATTGCAATCATTTGGGGACAGTTCTAAGATTGTTCAACTCTAACACTACTGGCAGGTACCAAACTCTGTACCTGGATGTTTACTACTAATGACTCTAATGACATCACAATCAACTGTTACATGAATTGCACAGAGGACTGGGATATATTCATAAAGCTGATTTTCCCTGACCTAGCATTTCAGTAGCCTGACCATAAACACTGGCCTGCGGGAATCTGTCTGCCTTGGTAGAGGAGAGAAAGGGCAGGTCGTAGCCTCCCTGCTTAATCAGAACAATGTAGGTTTAGAGAACAGTGAAGACACCAATAATCGGGACGCCACCCTGCCAAGAAAAGGTTAAAATGTCATATATTGCCGTAGGAATGCTGAAGTTTTTCCTTTATACAGGCATGCAGGAAACTAAACCACAAGAAAGGCCAAGTCAAATGTCTTAATCTGCCCCACACAGTGAAATATTAAGTGTAGGCTTATGGTTGGAAAGTGACTGGGTAAAAATAGCTCTGAATGAGTCAACAAACCAGCCCCCTAAGGCTCCCAGAGCCACTGACACGTGTGGGCTCTAGCAGACCCCTGTGCCTGGCTGGGCAGAAGGGCCCTGCTTTGGGAAGGCGGGGCTGCTGGGAGAACTCGAGCCCATTTCTGTCATCTCCTGCCCAGCTTCTCTGCTCTCTCCACACTCAATTACGTAAGTTTCCAGTTCAGGCTCACCAGTGACCTTTGTTAGACGCAACTCAGAGGGAGGCCCTCTGGCTGCTTTTGGTGTGGGGTGTAGATGGTCTCTGCATTTGGGGGCAGTGGCAACTTCTCTGCCCATTAACCAGTATAGTCCCTGGTGAGGTTTCCACTGTCACTTAGCTGGCAGGAGGGGCATTGCTCTAGCTTAGGCTCCCTTCCTTGCCACAGAAGGTTGACTGAACTTTCTGGTCTGTGATCTGGTGTCCTCATCTATCTCTAAGGCTGCTCTTTCTTTTCTGGAATCCTCTAGGCCTGGAGCTCTGAGAATGCAAAATGGCCTCTGAGAAAAAGACTCATCCTAGTACACTCAAGGGTTTTTCTAAGTTGCTGAGATATTCAGAACAACTGCCATTTTCCTTGCACTTCCAAGATGTACTTGGCAAGAAGAGATGGGGGAATGTAGTACAAATACAATTAGATAAATGGCAGGAAAAAAGAAACCAGATGAGAGTAATCCCAGCTTACCGTTCGGGAGGAAGGCAGAATTTTCTAGATGGAATTGCCTTAGGAAGAAGATTATAAAAATGGGTAACTCTGGCCACTGTGAAAAAGAATCCTGAAGAAACTTGAAGTCATGGCAAATGCTTTAAATCTGATATACATTACCAGAAATTGGATATTTTCTATGAGGTAGTTAATTAATCCCTTTTTTTAAAAAGCATTTTGAAAAGATGAGAAAGTATTTTAAAAATGGACATTTTCTTCTAGGCTCATTTGTGTGTTTATATATACACATATACACACATAAATACATAATATTTTAATATATATTTGACATACTGATAATCATATATTATGCATTACAATAGTATGGGTTTTAAAATGTTTGTTTCTGTGATTACCAAAAAGTATATATATATTGTAGACAATTTAGAATAGTATAAAGAAGAAATTTAAATAATCTGTAATTCTACTGTGGGGTGGGGGTGTGTGGCAGCTCATCTCCAAAGATGACCTAATGAACTACGTCTCCCAGGATTCACATGCCTGTGTAGTTCCCCTCTTCTTGAGTTTGGGCTCATTCTGTGACTTGTGTTTGATGAATAAGATATACTCTTGAAGGTAATGCAGCATGACTTCCAAATCTCAGTCACCAGGAGCCTTGCATTTTCAGCCCGGGCCTCCTGGAACACTTGTTCCTGGCAAGCTCCCTTTTGGAATCCAGCTGTCGTGCTGGGTGAAGCCAGCCCCCCAGGAAGAGCCCACATGGAAGTGCTCTGGTTGACAGCCCCAGCTGAGCAACTGCTAGCAATATGTGTAATAGGGATGTGCAGCCTGACTGAGCATTTGTATGGCTGCAGCCCCAGCCACCATTTTCCATATCCCTGGGAGACCCCAAGTGAAAACCGCCCAGCTGAGCCTGCTTGACCCACAGAACCATGAGCGATAATCACACTGTCTTAAGCCATGAAGTTTTGAGGTGGCTTGTTACACAGCACAGATAACTGGCATGGGGTGTGATAAGCAGTCATCTCCTACTTTCCTTATTCACTAATTTATTTTTGTATGGATGGGCCAGGGCCCTCTGCCTGGTGCTGGTGGACATTTCTCAAGAGGGTCGTGGCCTCCTGAGTGATCAGATGATGGGCCAAGGCCACAGCGACCCCGTTCTGCCACCCCCTCCTTGTCCAGTCCCCTAGCAGCCCTCCAGTCAGGGAAGGATTTGCTTGGCACAGCCTATCATAAATGGGGATGACAGGAAGTTCTTCTTTCTGGTAGGATGCCACCTAATAATTGTAGAAGGGATGAAGGCATTAGGAAGTCACCATTTGGTGACAACCATTATAGTAATAATTTGTTAAGAGAGGAAAAATCAATGGATGCTGAACCAGGGCAGGCACAGTTTGTTCAGAAATAGGATATTTTCACAGTCTCAAAATGTTTCTCCACATAATGCAATTGTAATAAAGAAAAAAACAGTAACTTTATAGTGATCAAAATTAACATCACCAGTAATGGGACAAATTGACATACTCTGCCTCCTGATAAGACAGCGTGAGAGGAACACAGCATCGCTTCTGCACTATTCTGACAAAGACATGTAACCTGCAGCTAATCATAAGGAAACATCAGGCAAACCCACATTAAGGAAGATTTTACTAAGTCATCAGTCTGTATTCCTCAAATTGTCCCAAGTCACCCAAGATGAGGGAAGACTGAAGAACTATGTCAGGTCAAAGAGACATGATGACTCTGTGCCATCTGGGAGCAGAAAGTTTGGTTCTGTTTTTGGACAATTGACAAGTTTTGAATAGGACTGTAGATTAAATGGTGTGATGTGTTAATGTTAATTTTCTGGTTTTAATGGTTGTACTCTCATTATGAGAATGTATTGTTTCTTAGGAAGTATACACTGAAATATTTAGAGGTTAAATCATTTGGCGTTTTTTGCTTTCATCTGCAGTTACCTCAATTTGGCATTATATTTTATGTCTTTAAAATTAAAACAAATTTTATTTAATTAAAAAATAGAAATCAAGTTAATATGGAATAAAAATTTAATTAAAACAGGGAAATGAGTTACTTAGTGCTTAGGTACAATTCAGTAGACAGAATCTTTTTGATTGTAGAGTCTGTGCTGGGAACAAGTTATGAAGAGGATTTTTTGGTGACTCTGCCCCATTAAGAAGGCAGTTTGTGTTTTGAGTGAAAGCTGAAGTGGAAGTCTTGTGACTTCTCCATGCTTTTGGGTAATTCTTAGCAGACTCATAGTAGCAGGGGCCCCTCTTAACCTTGGTAAATGGAAGAAATCAGTGAAATGTGGATTGTATTCTGGGTGAGAGAAAACTATAAAATGGGGACGATAAACCTTACTTGCAAGTATTAAATGCAGTAAAATATGTAAAAGTACCTAGCCCAATACCTGGATTTTGGAGTGTCATCATTTTATAGATGATGACACTTCATCTTTTTTTTTTTTGAGAAACATTATGTTTACTAGACTCCCCCCATCACTAAGTCTCCCCCAAACAAATACCATTACAGTCACTGTCCATCAGCATAGTAAGATTCTGTAGAATCACTACCTGTCTTCTCTGTGTTCCACAGCCTTCCCTGTGCCTCCCCCACACATTATACATGCTAATTGTAATGCCCCCTTTCTCCCCGCCCACCCCCTGCTTGTCCCTCCCTCCCACCCATCCTCCCCAGTCCCTTTCCCTTTGGTAACTCTTAGTCCATTCTTGGGTTCTGTGTTTCTGCTGCTGTTTTGTTCCTTCAGTTTTTTCTTTGTTCTTATACTCCACATAAGAGTGAAATCATTTGGTACTTGTCTTTCTCCGCCTGGCTTATTTCACTGAGCGTAATACCCTCTAGCTGCATCCATGTTGTTGCAAATGGTAGGATCTGTTTTTTTTATGGCTGAGTAATATTCCATTGTGTGTATGTACCACATCTTTGTTATCCATTCATCTACTGATGGACACTTAGGTTGCTTCCATTTCTTGGCTATTGTAAATAGTGCTCTGATAAATATAGGGGTGCATATGTCTTTTTCAAACTGGGCTGCTGCATTCTTAGGGTAAATTCCTAGAAGTGGAATTCCTGGGTCAAATGGTATTTCTATTTTGAGCTTTTTGAGGAACCTCCATACTGCTTTCCACAATGGTTGAACTAATTTACATTCCCACCAGCAGTATAGGAGAGTTCCCATTTCTCCACAACCTTGCCAACATTTGTTGTTTGTCTTTTGGATGGTGGTGATCCTTACTGGTGCGAGGTGATATCTCATTGTGGTTTTAATTTGCATTTCTCTGATGACTAGTGATGTGGAGCATCTTTTCATGTGTCTGTTGGCCATCTGAATTTCTTCTTTGGAGAAGTGTCTGTTCAGCTCCTCTGCCCATTTTTAATTGGATTATTTGCTTTTTGTTTGTTGAGGCATGTGAGCTCTTTCTATATTTTGGATGTCAACCCTTTATCAGATCTGTCATTTATGAATATATTCTCCCATACTGTAGGATACCTTTTTGTTCTATTGATGGTGTCCTTTGCTGTACAGAAGCTTTTCAGCTTGATGTAGTCCTACTTGTTCATTTTTGCTTTTGTTTCCCTTGCCCAGGGAGATATGTTCATGAAGTCGCTCATGTTTATGTCCAAGAGATTTTTGCCTATGTTTTTTTCTAAGAGTTTCATGTTTTCATGACTTACATTCAGGTCTTTGATCCATTTTGAATTTACTTTTGTGTATGGGGTTAGACAGTGATCCAGTTTCATTCTCTTACATGTAGCTATTCAGTTTTGCCAACACCAGCTGTTGAAGAGGTTGTCATTTCCCCAATGTATGTCAATGGCTCCTTTATCTTATATTAATTGACCATATATGTTTGGGTTAATGTCTCTTTTTTTTTTAATGTAACATAAGAATCAATAAAATAACATGAGATTTTGGAAAGAAATCTGGCTCAGGAGACAGGAAAACTGAAGAACATTTGACCATTGGCTAATCAGTTTGCAGACTGTCACAGGGTGACAGGTGTTGCACTTGGAAAAGATTAAAATCATATTTTTTCCTCCTGCAGAAGGTAAGGGAATAGGTAGTTCTTCACATAAATTTCAAAGAGGCATTTCTGGATTTTCAAAGTGGAGAAACTGGTTTTTCTCTTTGGAAGCTGCCATGATGTGGATTCTGGGCACAAGGAATCATGTGGGGCCACTTTCCCCTCAGCTCCTGCATGTTCCTGCAAGAAACTAGGCGTGTCCTGAGGGCGGGAGGAGTTGGCATTCTCTGCTTGACCCCTCTCACCTTGTGGTGTGAGCATCACTGTAAGGCACGTCCCTTTCTTGGCTCCAGATCCTTCTGTGCTGAGCTAGAGGGGCAGTGAGGGGATCCAGGGCCTGGGGCCTGAGGTTTGGCAGAATTAATATTTGCCTCCTGTGAAAGTACTGTTTGCTGCTGCTCTGTATCTATTCTCTCCTGTCTCATTTATAAGCAAATTCCACTTATTTGGGAGAATTATTATGCCTAGTGAAAGAATTTGTTTCACAGCTTTCCTTGCAGCTAGGTGTGGTCACGTGACTAAATTCTGTCTGGTGAGATATAAGAAGAAATGTTCAGGATGTCCAGGAAGGTTACTTAAAGAGTCTGCTTTATTTCTGGGGATGAGGGGAAGGGTATTTCCCCTCCTCCTTTTTGTTGCTTGGAATGCAGCCAAGTTGACTGGAGCCCCTGTAGCTGTCTTGTATCTTGAAGAGACCCTGAGGGTGGAAACCAGATCTAGGAGAGCAGAATGAAGAGGTAGATAACTTGATAACTTCACCAAGCAGCCATACCATCCCTGGGTAACTTAGCTGTGGTTTTGTGTGTATTCAAGCCATTGTCCCTTTACATCTTCTGTTATATGCACTCGGGCCCCACCCACATGGATGCACCTGCTCCCTAGGGCTGCTGTAAGGATTAAATGAGCTAAAGCATGGGAAAGGGTTTTATGAGTTGGGAATGCACTTTGAACATTGTGATGTGCCGTAAAAATGTAAGGAATTCATCATGTTCTTGTCATTGTCATCAGTAAACCTAAGGGGCAGAGCTGCAGTGGATAGGCCCTGTCAGGCTGGCTGGGCCCGGCAGGAACATGCATCAGGGAGAGTGTGGGGAGGGGAAGCAGCAGCTGCAGAATAAAACCTTTGTTAGTTTTCCTGATTTTACGCTGAATCCGTAAATGTGGTGTAGGCTCAGATGCTACTAAAGGAGAGAGTGGTTGGCTGATGTAAAGAGAAAGGGCAGATGAGATTAGACCTTTTGGGTGGACAGTGGTAGCGACATCACTATTTCCAGAAAACACTTGTTAATTCTGCCCCGAGAGGACTGCTTTATTCATAGCTTCTGTCCTCAGGGGCCTTTGCAAGAGTCTGCTGGTGAAGAACAGAGACAGACACCAGTCTCAGTGCTGTTGAACAAAGTCAGAATATGGCCCTGCCCCAAATAAGGAGAACTTAAGCTCTGGGAGACAAAACATCATGTATAGCTGACATCAGAGAACAATAAGCTGGAGAGGCCAGTAGGCATCCTGGACGTCTGTACCATAGAAATGAAAGAACAGGATATTCTGCTTTCCAAACCTAAAATTCAGTTTCCCCTGCATATTGAATCTCATAAAGTACATGAGCTATAATTTTTTTTTTGAGAGGGCATCTCTCATATTTATTGATCAAATGCTTGTTAACAACAATAAAATTCTGTATAGGGGGGTCAATGCTCAATGCACAATCATTAATCCATCTCAAGCCTAATTCTCGTCAGTCTCCAACCTTCTGAAGCATAACAAACAAGTTCTTACATGGTGAACAAATTCTTACATAGTGAATAAGTTCTTACATGGTGAACAGTACAAGGGCAGTCATCACAGAAACTTTCGGTTTTGATCACGCATTATGAATTATAAACAATCAGGTCAAATATGAATATTCGTTTGATTTTTATACTTGATTTATATGTGGATCCCACATTTCTCCCTTTATTATTATTATTATTTTTATTTTTAATAAAATGCTGAAGTGGTAGGTAGATGCAAGATAAAGGTAGAAAACATAGTTTAGTGTTGTAAGAGAGCAATTTTAGATGATCAGGTATGTGCCTGTAGACTATGTGTTAATCCAAGCTAGACAAGGGCCTTAAAACATCCACGGATGCAGATTTCTCTCAAAACAGGGGAGGTGAGGTTCTAAGCCTCACCATTGTTGATCCCCAATTTCTCACCTGATGGCCCCCCTGTGACTGTGCCTGTCTTAGGTTGTTCCTCCCTTGAGGAATCTTACCCGTCTCTGGCTAACCAGTCATCTTCCGGGGCCATACAGGGAGATGTAAAGTTGGTAAGTGAGAGAGAGGCAATATTGTTTGAAAAGGTTAGCTTTTTACTTCTTTGCAGATTTATGCCCTGTGGCTTCTATGCCCAGCACTTGTCTCGAGGTACCTTTACCACCTGGAGGAATTATGATGCTCGGTAAATTCGATATGAGGCACAAATTCTATTTAAGGGTTGTAATTAGGAAGGAAGAAGAAAAGCTATAGAGGTAGCATATGGAAGAAAACATGGGAGGACTGATCATTTCTTTGACATATCTTCTTGTAGAGTACCTGAAGCATGTATAGGTTTTAAACTACTAACTTGCGCACACATATTAACATAATAGGAATACGGTGACATAAACTAAGCAAATCTATAATTACCAGCCATCTCCAGTGAAGCCAAGAAAACCAGTTAGGCACCCTAGGCTTTTGTGAGAATTTGTCTATGATATGATGGGTATTGTCCAACTGTACTTAAACAGTCTGAGAGAAATCAGACTAATTAAAGCAACCCATTTCTGGGATCTGTTCACATCCCATATGTTCTTTTAACCGTAGATAGTCTATAGTCATAAGATTTTGGAGTGCTACAACTTGCACCCCTCCCAACTCCTGGTTGAGTTCCAACAGTACAGATCTACTCAAATTCGTTGTCTCACTGTATGCACATGCCAGCCTAGACATCTCCCTCCTCATTCCAGTGGCAAGTCCAGGAAATGGTGGGATGGACACAGCCACAACTGCATTGCCCGGATCCCTGTGGAGGCTTTTTGATGATCATCCCCCGGCACGAGTCCTCCAGAGAGTGCTGATGCCAGAAGCTCCTCCCATGAGCTATAATTTTATATTAGCAACAGAAGTGAGAGGAAAATTGAGACCAGGTGTTGTATGTGTTGTCTTATATATGTCCCTAAAGTTTTTTGGCCAAGTTAGAAATAAATTCTGTCCTATCCTAAAAGATATGATTTATACTTAGTCACAGAAGGTACTAAGGGTGAGGGAGAAGACTCACACTGCTGCTGAAACAAAAATTGTCTTTTCATAATAATTTGTTTTGTCCACAGAACAGGAGCTGATAGTCATAAAAATGTTATGGTTGAGCCATAGCTCACACTTAGTGTTCCATGCTTAATTTTGAGAGGACTAGAAGAAAGAATTTCTTGTACAGCTAATACATAAACCTGATGGTGGTCATTAATTTCAACCTCTTGGCCCCAAAACCTTTTACCAGGGCTGCTAACAGGTTGTATAAATCACTCTTAGGAACTCCATTTCCCCCTTTCCCCTCCTCCCTCAGAGCTGGAGGTAGGCTGCTAATGTGGAAAGCATAGATCAGCCCTTGGGGAGAATCAGGGACTTCCCGGCTAAGCAGTGCGTGAGTGCTGCTTGTATCCTGACTGTCCAGAGGCCAGGAAGGCAGGCTACCATGGGATGAAGAGCAAATGTGGGGCACTAGAGCCCAGCAAATTTGAGAGTGAACTTTAGCTCTCCCACATACCCACTGTGTGATCTTGATTACCATACTTAACATCTTGATCTCATTTGTTGATTTCAATCTTAGAGCATTTGGATGATTAAATGAGTATAATATTTTTATACAACTTAGCTATTGTCATTAAAAACTTCCTTTCAACTTTTGTGGCATTAAACCCTTTTTCCTTGAAGTTCCTCCATTGGCGTTTGCTCAGTGCACGGGAACCCCAGTGGTCTTGAAGCTCACTGCGGTTGGGCGTCTTGAGGGAGGTGGTCATGGGAAGTGGAGATCCCCTTCTCTGCTCACAGAAGTCCCAGTCACTGAGATGATCTGGACCGTGTGATATTTTCAGTGTGATGTGGCAGCATTTCTTGTTTTTAAAGGTAGTGGGATTTTAAAAGTGACTTCAGTGATATCTGGAGGCATTTCTCAGAAACCTGATGGATCAGGTAAACTATCGAGTGAGGCAAATCTGTGATTACTTTCAACTCTAAGGCTTCCATGCTATTGTCTTAGACAAGTTGCCCAAACTCTCTGAGCCTCAGGATCCTCCTTTGAAGATGGGAGGTACCAGTGCCTACCTGGCAGAGGTGTAATGGAGGTTCATGAGCTGAGTCAGTACACGTAAAGCTCCCAGCATGGGCCTGGCAAGACACCCTCTCCCTGGTCCTGTGGAGGGAGAATGTGACTGACCAGTCTGGAGGAGCCCTAGAAATGTGAGCCCAAGTCCTTCGCATGTTCCTCTGTGTTCCTTCATAGCAGCTATCCCCATAGTTAGCCAGCTATCCTGCATCTGGGTTTGCACAGCAAAGGGAATGGAGAATGGGGCTTTTGAGAGACAGGGAAGAGCCCAGCTGGACAGAAACCCAATTTTCCTGTTGAGTGTGAGAACCACCATAGCCAATTCCAACCTCCCTGAGGACACAGCTTGGGTCTGTGCAGTGCAGTGGCAGGCCCTCCATCACAGCCTGAGATGCTCCAGTGGAAGAAACCAGTCTGTACCTGTCCTGTGACTAAAACAGCTTTTCCTGGATCATGAACTTCTTACCACTGGAGGAAGTCTCTACCCGATTCGGTTGCCCTTTGGCTTTTGCATGCCAGAGGTGCTGCCCAACAGCAATTAAAAAGCACCAGAGGATGCAGAGGTAGTGACATCACCAAGATGGCTAGCAACATAGATTGTTTCTGACTTCACTCCCATCAGAAGGAGTGAAGTTATTAATTTGAAAGACACCAGTGAGAGAAGCAGAGAACACAGGAGTGAGGCTGAGCACCCACCCTGAACCACAGATGTAAGTCAGACCACATTAGAAAGAAATAAAAGAAAGTCTTCTCTGTAGGAATATAATATCAAGCAGAGGTACATATTGTCTCTATAACTTTGCATTCAACATGTATGACACTAAATCAAATCTTTAGAAATGCCAAGAAAAAATTGTCATGATATAAGCTATATTAAAAATAGATAATAAGAGAGACTCAGAAGATAATAGGTTTAATTTGTCAAACAACTTACAAATGACTTGTGATTAATAAGTTTAAGAAGTTTTAGTTGACAATAAAATTTTAGTTGGAAAGTATGTAAAAAGCCAGTGGAAATTCTAGAACTGCAGTATATCATGAATAAAATCAAGAATTAAAAACTTATTTTCATAAAAGTGTAGAAAAATCTAAAGGAAGGTAAGTTAACTAGAAGATAGGACAGAAGAAAATCCCAACTTTAACACTGAGAGAGGAGTGACACATATAGATGAAATGTAAGAAATATATATAAGGTGCAGTGAAAGTTTCTGACATATGTATACTGGAAATCCAAAGAGAAAAGAGAGAGAATTTGACAAAAGTAAAATTTGAAGATACAATTGATTAAAATATTTCAGAAATATTTCACTACTGGTATGTTGGTAATTTTGTCTTGTGTGTATGCTAGTAACACATTGATGTTCCTTCTGTGATAATTTAAGCTAAGTACTTATGAATTTGACACTGTTGTATGTGTATTAAACTTGAAGTCCTAGCTTCAGAATAAATGCAAAAAAACTACATCAAACATATGAAAATATACCTTGTAAAAACCAAAACATAAAAAATATTAAAGGCAGAGAAGAAAATTTTCAAAGAGGAACATTAAAATTGACTTTGGCCTTTTCAACAGACAATAAAAGACAGAAGGAAGTGAATGACCCTCTTCAAACTTGTGAAAGAAAACAACAAATCTATAGTTCTCAGTAAAATTTTCCTATAAAAATCAGTGTGAAATGAGCAAATTTTCATATAAAAATGAGGCAATCAATAACATAAAAGTAAAGACAATACTAAACAGTTTTGCAATCAGAAGGAAAATAATCCCAGATAGAAGCATGTATGAAGAATGGAAGGAGAAGGGATGTAAAGGGTAAATGTGATAAATAGAAAATTATTTATTACACACTACATATATAATGCATTTTTATGTATAAAACGGAGAGTTATTACATGGTAAAACTGCATAAAAAAGTGAGAGAACATTAATGAATTAAAAATTTGTTTATGTCTTTAGATTGACTGGGATTGATAAAATAGAATTTTCACTATGCTTTAAGAAATCAATAATGTTGTAATACATGTGTTATTTATTGTATTAACATATTTAATGGCTATGTATTTATATATATACAAGTTTACAAATACAGAAGAGTATAAAAATCAGAAACATACAGCTTAATTTTTATCACAAGCTGGACATAATTGTGTTACCCACTTTTAGAAAATTACATATATATGTATGTAATTATATAGATAATGTATATATTTAAAATATACATGCTGTTTTTCTCTAGAATGATGTTTTGTGCTTACTATGTTTAGACTGGGCATTTTCCATGAAAAATACAATCTATAGTGTTACAAGATAGCAGAGTGTTTTCTTTTGGGGAACAGAGTAGGGGAAATGCATGTTAAAAGTGTTTTGAAAGTGGCACTACTGGTATGTTGGTAAGTTTGTCTTGTCTATATGATAGTAACACATTGGTGTTCCTTCTGTGATAATATAAGCTAAGTACTTATGAATTTGACACTGTTGTATGTGTATTAAACTTGAATCAGAATTAAATTGGAAAAGTAAAAAAAAAAGGCACTAGAGGGTAATAAAGCAGGTGGCAAATTTCTGCAGCATTTCCAAGTGGGCACGGAGAAATCAAGCTCCCTTTCCCAGGAGCTGCTTGCAGATCCTCAGGCTCATGACACCTCATATAGCTCAGGGTTGCCATAATTTCCTCTTCTCCCCAAATCCTCTCCTGGTTAGTGGAAAGCTTGGACTGATGTTCTGAGGTGAAAGCCCTCCGATGTATTATAAATAGTTCTCTCTGGGAAGCTCTGAAGCTCTTTACAGATGGCGAGGGAGAGAAGGCACTTGCATGGTTGATCTGCCCCTCGGAGAAGGTTGGTTGCCTGGTATGGTAGGCCCAGTCTGTCTTTTTGTAATTTCCGGGCCTGTTTTGTTGCATGTTGTTTTATGTGTGTTAAGATGTGTCCACCAGGAGTCATTTCTGGGGATAGGAGATGGGAGGGGAGGGGAGAGGAGCCTTTTTTCCCCCTTTTGTTTGTTTTAAGTATCACTAATTGCTCACTCTGGGCTGTAATTCCATCCATGGTCAGATGACACGCCTGTGGCTGCTTTAATTGGAGGCTGAGGATGAGCATCCCAAGCCTTTTCCACAGGGGAATGTTGACTTCGGAACCTCCCAGCTGTTCTCAGTCTGTGGATGTTGCTTTCTGTAGGGCACTCATGCTGAGGAAGAGACCCTACAGCCCAGCCAGGCTGGTGCTCAGGCCTCAGACACCGGCTGCAGGGGTGGGCTTCTTGAACCCTGAGAACAGTTCCCCAGTCAGGACTCCCCCTTAGTGCTGTGCAGGGCCAGGGTGGTGATAGTAAAGGGGTCTTTAAGGTCTTAAAAGCTGCATCTTTAGCCAGCACTTCAATCTTGTCTTTCCTTCTCCTACTTGTTAGAAATAAGTGGCACCATTGCCTTAGCCTGAAACTGGAGCAGAAGAGGATGAGCTGAACAGACACATCCCTTGTGTTGGTATCACATTTTACCCACCGAGTTGAAGTTTAAGTAGAAAGATGTCTTAGACCAGAAAGCCCCCTAGATCCTTAGCATCTTTTCCCACTTTGTGTTGACATACTTCAGTGGCTCCTTTATTGTGGTTAAACATTCATCAATCCTCTGGTTGGGGGTTTCAGCCAGGACTCCTGAACCACCTCTGTGCCCTGGAAGCAGCAAGTCTTTCATTTGCTGAAACAGCCCAGGTCAGCCTGCCTGATCTCTTGCCACATTATCACCCCCCATGGAAACCTATATTTAAGGCTCCACCGGCTGCCCCTTGGGAGGAGAATGCTGGAAGCTCTTCTAGGTTTCATCGTCTGCTGAGAGGTCGGGCCAGCCAGATCGGGCAGTTGAGCCCATCCAAGGAGGACGCCCGGCACAAGTGTGTTCCTCAAATACCAGGTGCACACACAGGACCTTTCCTAACACATGGGCAAGCTTCCTCTGCCTAAGAAGAGGACATAGGCACACATTGATACTTCAGTTCTTGTTTTTGTGACTAAAGCACATGAGTGAGAAGATCTGTAAGTATAAGAGGTTGGTTGGAATTCCCCTCAGCCAACTAGCTGGGTGTAGAGTGAACAGGTGCTGCCAAAACAGAGGATGCTGGGCACTGGGGTGGGCAGTGTTTCACCACTGGCTGCTGCAGCTCTCACACCACCACTGAGCTTGTCTCCTCTCCATGAGTAGCTCCTGGATGTTAAGTCAAAGTTCCTCCCTCTGAATTAACATAGTTGACTGTCTTCTCAGAAGAATGTTAAGATTTGTTGGTTTTCTTTATTTTCTAACATCTGTGCCTGATGTTGATGTGAGAATATAAAGAACAATTTTCTCATTTCCAAAAGCTGGCTGTAAGGTATGTGGATCACAGAAGTCTCATTTCTTTTCCTTGGCTGCTTAATCCCCAGGTTTACATCGTTGTGGGATGGTATGTAGATCCTCCACGAGCTGGCTGCATTGGGTGCCTGGCAGGTCTTGTGCACAGCCCTCTGGGCCATTACACAGAATTATCTGCTCTCAAGGAGTCTGTGGCCCATTGGGGAAGTGGCTGGTGGGAGAGCGTGCTAACTACCACAGAAGCATTAGCTAGGGAGTCAGGAGAGCTGAGATCAGCATTGCTGCTTAGCTCAGTCATGTGGCTCCTGACAAGCCGCACTCCTTAGGTGCTCAGTCTCTCCATCTTTACAATGAGTAGACTGAACTTTATTATTATCAGGCTCTTTTCAAGTCTGTTATCCTGGATTATCCTGTCCTCTGTCTTTTCATCTTCTCACAGGATTCTGACGTGGTGGACATTCAACCAACCATGGATGCCCTGTAGATGTCCAGTCCTTTTTTCAGACATTCTTTTCATGCTTATAGATTTCACCTCCTCTTTGGAGGCAATAATCTCACTCATTAATTCCTTGAATTCACTTGTTCTACTGCTGTCATACACCTGTCCTCCAATCAAATTCTCACTGGACCATCACTGTGGCTGTCAATTCCACAGATCAATCTTGCTTCACCTCAGTACAGCCTTTCAGCATCATGTAGAAAAGCCCTGGGTATAGTTCCCATACAACTTCCTCAAGGACCAGAAGCCAGAGAAACAGGGCCCTTGGAAGAACTCTCATCCTAATGGATTCCAGCATTCCTAGTAAGCCTCTTCTTCCTTTTAGCAGCAACATTTACAACTTGGCATTTGACTTCTGATTACATAAAAGGATAACTGTCTGGAAAGGTGCCCGCATGACAGTGCAGGCTGTGCTGGGGACCATGGGCCTCCCTGAATGGAAGGGAGTAGCCTCCTGCCTTGGTCTGAAAGGTGACAACCGGGTCAGTCCTGTCACATCAGTGTGAAGAAGTCACTACGAGCTGCTGCCTCCTTCCTTCCTAATCAGCTAACCTCACTTGGTGAAGTCTCTTTTGAAAGAAAGGTTAGCACCTTTTAGCAAACTAAGGTGCTTTACAAATGGGGAGTTAGAAGAAATATAAAAGCATCTCAAATTCCTGCACATGATCTTTCCAGGTGCAGTCAGTTCCCAAAGGGCAGGGAAAGTGCTCAGACTTACGGGGGCGCTTATGAAGACAAGGCCAGGGCTCTGCCCAGACACCTGATGCCCCTGAGCTCTGCCCTCCCAGCACGTTCCTGTCCTCAGGAGCATGCTCTCTGGCAAGGGCGTCTAGACAGGTACTCAGGCAATGACCTGAGGAAGACAGCCACAGACTCAGGCAGTAACCCAGTCAGCCCAGGAAGGAGGCATGGGGCTGCCCCTTGCACAATAGGTAGGAGTAGATGACCTTGAAAGGCCAGAGATTACACACAGCATGGGGTGAGCTTTCAAAGAAGAATGACTGATTGGCTGACTGAATGAATGGACTCTCTACCATCATGGTTTCTTTAATTGTAGTGAATTGAAATTACCACTTTCATATAGAGGACTTCCTTTAAATTTCACATTTGGCCAGCTTGTTGCTCTGCTTTGCCTATCAAGGTGTTTGGCACCCTGCGACCCCGCGTGCTCCCAGGGCCCCTGTGTGGGTAGCAGTGGTGCCAAAGCCTGCCTCCCTGGACCTTCTCTCTGATCTGAAGGGGAATCAGGTTCTACTGGAAAGAGCACACTGGGCTTCCCAGTCAAGCTGGCCAATGTTCAGATCCTGGCTGTTTGTTGTGGGACCTTGGACTGTTGTTTCTAACTTGATTAAGCCTCTATTTCTTCATCTAAACATGGGATTAAGTTTATCTGACATGCTGAGTAGATATAAGAAATAAACTATTGCCTGTGCAATGCTGGACACTTAAAACCACTCAAAGAAGGGCTGCTTCTATGTGGCATTGTTGATGTTATTGGAAGGACTCCTTGGGACTGTGAGGATGAGATTTCCCTGTCTTTCACAGCTCTATCAATGCCGCAGAGCTGCCACCATACATCCTGAGGTCTCTGCATCTCCAGGCCTAACGCCCTTGTCCCCCGTCCCCCTTCAACAATGATGAAGTTTCTCTGCTTGGGATGATGGTGCCATTTTATCACTGTCTCATCAGGGCTCTGCTCTACCTTGTGTAAGAGTAGCCTGAGACCCTGAATGTGGACTCTTGGGGTGCAGAAGACGGACTGAAAGAAAGAGAAGTGGCTGGAGAGAGTGTATGCTATAGGGCCTCCTCATCCTGATTTCCTGATGGCTACAACTCTCATTCCTGGACATTCTCTCCTGGGACAGTGGCCTTCTCTAAAGTCACCATCAGGTTTCTTCCCTCTGTTCCCCAGGGCCACCTGTGAGAGCCACAGGTGCACCAAGGCTGTGCTCTATGACCCATCTCGGTTCTTCCCTCCTGGCTTAGGGCAATTTTCAGGAGACAGCGAAGTCACCATGGGGGCTTTCCATCCTCCAGATGCCTGGATCATACGCTTCCTGGTTTTAGGAGGTGATTATTGTTGTTTTAGTACAGGAGGGAAAGCAGCGGTTTTACCCACATTTACGAGTAGGGTGGGCAGTGTGAAGCGAGGCCGGCTGCAGATGCCACACTGGCTGGGCCAGGCCCATTTTCCTCTACCCCCTTCCCACAGGGCCAGAGAAGCCTGACTCCAGTGCCTTCTTACTTTCCTCTGGCCTGGCAGCTGGATGCTCACCTATTATAACATGTTTTTCAGAAAACTCACAAAGGATGTCAACTAATATTTTGTTTCTGCATCACAAAAGAAAACAGAACAGGGAACAAATGAATCAGTTTTTCCCAAATCCTAAACTGTAATTTCTTTATAGATGAATTTAGAGACTAGCTGTTGAGTTCCACAAATATTCCTGGGTGTTTATTGAATGCCAAGCCCTGTACTGAGTGGATGGAGGCCAAAATGTCAAAGATTAGGGCCCTGTCATCAGTACTTCCACGAGCAGCCTATCTTCGGACAGCTGTCATGCTCTGCAGCCAAGAAGCATGCAAAAGCTGACAGAGAGCTGTGGAGGGGCCCAAGGTTCTGGGTGGGTGTTGGTGTACCTCACCCGTCCATGCCTGCCCACACCCAGCCCAAGTGCCCCTCTTCCATGAAGTCTCCCTTGGCTGCCTCAGGCCGCAGTGAGTTCCCTGATCTCCAGACCCTGGATTCTTACAGTGCTCCATGGTCTGTATGTATGAGATGTTTCCTGTCTGTTATCTCATGTTCTTCACCTCACAGCCTCATGAGGCACATCATATCATCCCCACTTTAACAAATGAAACAACTAAAGTTTAGAGAAGTAAAATAATTTTCCCAAGGTCACGGAAATGAGCAGCACAAAGCTGGAACTTGCACTTCCGTGTTCTGACTCCATGAGGCCTCCTCCCCAGGACCAAGTGCTCGCTCTCCCCATCCTTTAGCCAAGTGCCCCCTCTTTGGAGCTCCTATGGCTCTTCTTCCATTTTACGTCAGCACTGGTTCCTCCCTCCCTGGTTTTAGTCACACGTGTCTCCTCAAGGGCAAGGTCCTGCTGAGCCTGCGTCTGGTCCCCTGCTGGCACTGATGGCATGGGAGCCCAGTCAGGCCTGGTTGGGTGCAAGAGGAGAGCATGAACTTGGCCAGTGCCTCCTGCCTCCCTGCTCACCCCTGCATCATCTGGGTCAGTATCCTAACTCCACACAAATCTAGGTGTACAGAACATACTAAGAAGATGATAGTGGTTTTTATCCCTCTCTTCCGTGGGTCATTTACCACTTATACCCTAAAGAGAAACACCTGCATGCTCTGAATTTTCAGTAGGGTGTTCATGTAACGTATCAACCAAACCAGGTACTTTTGAGGATGAAATGGTGCACTGCTACCCGTCACACTGGGACAGTTGGCCTAACCTGAAGCGTAAGGTCACCCATCTTAAACAAAATGTATGGCTGCAACTGGAGGGAAAGGTATGAAGCAATTGTTTATGAACTGTTATTTTATCTTCTAGTGTGGAAAGGTTGCAGGTAAATGAAGGGCCTTTGTTTCCAGCCATAACTGCATCATTCAATGACAGCAAGAATCGTCAGTACCCATTTCTTCATCCTCCTCTTCATTTTATTCATTGGCTAAACTTCCCAGGATGTGTGTCTGTGTCTTATTGTGTTTTTCTTTCCTCTAGAGATCCTGCAGATAATTCAGCTGGACCTAGACCTAAAGTACAAGACCAACATCCGGGAATTGTTTGAGGAGTTTGACAGTTTCCTGCCAGGCGCCGTCATTGGCATAGCAAGAGAGATGCAGCCAGTGTACAGGTATGTGCGAGCTGTAAGGGGGTGGCTCCAGGACCCTCCCCGCCTCGTCTCTGCCTCTCTACCTGTGGCAGGTTGGGGTTCATCCGCAGGCAGTCCTGCTGCACTCACTCTCTTAGGGACACAGTTGTGCTTACTATTTACACTTAATAGTATGGGCAGGTGGGTCTGCTCAAATAGGTGCCACCTCATTCCTTTTGGGTAATTCATGACATTTTTCCTGTGGGAAGCCTTGCCTTTTTGGTTGTTGGTTCTGGTTATGCTCAAAATTTTACAATCTTGGGCTTTGTCTTATAGAGGAGGAGTCAGAATATAGCTTGACTAACTTGCCTGTCTGGTGGTGAACTAGGCTTTCTGGCATCTCTATTCGTGTCTCATATGGAGGGAAAGACAGCACCACTTAGGCACACAGAATGGCATCACCTAGTTGTGAAGAATGCGTTCTGCATGAGGCAGCGTCTCATTGTCAAGTGAATGTCATAGAGACACGTTAGCACCTGAGAACCAGGAGCTATGTTTAACATGTTCCAGAATGTTCATTGCAGCATTGTTTATAGAGCTAAACACTGAAAATGACTTAAATGTTCATAGATAGCAGAATGGATCAATAAAATATGTTCGTCCAATTGAGTACCATACAAAACCAAAAATAGTAGAACAAATAGTAGCTACCTACACTGATAGGAAAAACTATACTGTGTTCTTTGGAGATGCAAACACAAATGGCAAAAATTATAAGGAAAACTAAGGAAATGACCCCAAAGCCAGCACGGCTGTTACCTCTGGAGGAGGTGGGGCATGGTGGGGGTGGGTCATGGGAGGTTTTGCCTCTGGAGTACTATACTGCTTTAGTTCTCGACCTGGTGGCTGTGCACATGTTTGCACACTGTCTTTTGTGTGTAATGTATGTCTTACAATTGGAAAAAAGGAAAGGAAAGCGGAAGCACCTATGGATTATTTGTTCATAATAGGCCTGTGTATGGCCCTGGGTCCAGAGAGTTCCATGATGCTGACTGTTCCTCCTCTGGGCAGGCCCATAGTTCTCCCAGGACCCAGTCACCTGGGGCTGGGATTGTCCTCATCCCCTGGGGCGGGCCTTCTCTTTGTTCTCTGTGCAGACCCTTGTGCTGGTTCCCTGTGGACATTCTTGGAGCTAGGCCCAGTCTTTGGAGAACTGCAGGGCATAGGCAACTGGTGACTCAAGAGCCTGTGTTTCCCCTATGAGAGCAGAGAAGAGGGGCAGCCTCAGCGTGGCTGTGGCTGTTTGCAAGACCCAGAGCACATAACAGGAAATTCCTGCAAGGCCTCTGAAGGAGCTGATAACTCCTGGGCCTTGAGGGCTGTTCTCCTTTACATAGCCTCTAGGAGTGGCCCCAGAGTCACCAAGTAGATCTTCTTGCTCTGCTTTTGGGGGGCAAACCCCTGCCATTGCAACTCACGGCCTCTTCCCTACTTCATTCCCTAACCTTCATACAAGGTGTATCTTATATCTAGTTCTTAGTTTAACAAGTGGAGGTGATGGGAGAGCACTGAATCCAAAGCCCTGTGTGTGAACACCGGTTTGGCACCAGGCTGGGGCCGCAGTTCCCCCACCTGGGAGTGGAGCAGATGTGCTCCAAGGCCCCCTCCCCAGCGCTGGCATTTGTGACGCCAGCTCTTCTGCCCTCACCACTCTCTCAGTGTCTTTCCTCTGTCCTGAGCTGCCTGTCTGCTGGCGAGCTCCTCACTGCCCCATAGGCACTGCTGTCCCTGAGATATTTAAACTGGACTAATTATTAAATACAGCCAGAACAGTGATGCCTTCAAGCTCTGGTTTGGAATCTTCCCGTGTAATATAAATGGAAACCTGATCGCACTTAAAAGAGATTGGCCAGAATTTATATTTTCTGTAGATCTGGGATTTTATAAACTGTCAAACTTCACTGAGTTTAATTGTCTGGCCTTCTCAAAAGAAATCTTGGAAGGATTTTAGATGAAAAATTAAACTGAGTTTCTCTCACCTTCAGAGTTGATTATCACGATGGGCAGTGCGGAAGATGAGCCCTCTGCTGCAGGGCTGCAGGAAGGGCCTGCACACCGCCCTGCATGTAGGGCTCCCATGCGCAGACCCAGTGGCAATGAAAACTACTTCACATGTTCCCCCTTGCCCCCTTTCCTCCCCCCAGCTGAAATGTTTCTAAAGGCATCTAATATTGAGGTCTGCAGATGACTGCCCTGCCTGTATTCTGCACCTGGTTGACCCTGGGTAATGGCCCTGGAACATGCGCAGTCTCGCACTGGGGCTGGGGATGCACTGGGGCTGGCTGGGGAGACAGGAACGAGTGTGGGTTTTTGCCATCTTCCGCCTGGTGGCAGGCCAAGTATTAGCCGACTGCCCCTCTGGAGCCTGTGCCTGGGGGGAGGGGAGTGTTGTGGGTAGTAGGTGGGAGGAGAAAGAGGGAGATGGAAGGGAAGTGAGTGGGCAGTGCCCAACTGAGGACAGAGTGGGGCCTTTCTGGTGAGCAGACAGTCTTAGCCCATCCGTGGGCCTGGCCATCCTAGGTGGTGGGGCATCTCGGCCCGGCCATCTGCCCACCTCTGTGGGCACTCACCATTCCCTGTGCACTCCTCCAGAAACCTGCTGTGGTGGTCTGACAACTCTTTAGTGATGGAGAGGGAAGTGGGCAAGTTTTTTTAATCATACATGGAATCTGCTAGCATCTATGAAAAGAAAGGGAAATTTAGAACAAAACAGCACAAGAGCAAAATTTGATTAACCAAGCATGTTTTGATCTGGAAATTCACTAAGCAGAAATAAATTTGGGTCTTCTCAGCTGTGTAATTTTTATAGTCACTTGTCTGACAGTTACTATATTTCAAAAGGGCACATATTAAGTCATCTTTATGGCTGTTTCCCCTCTACTGTGTGCCATAAATGTTAGAAGCTTGGAGGGGTTGGAGAGAAGGTATTTCTCACTTTTATTTGACAAATAGCCTTTTATATTTTTAATCCCCCCCAAATGTATACCAAACTGGCTGTCTTTTTTCTGGAAAATGATTGATAGTGGGATGCTGGGATAGTGATAGAGGAACCATTTTCTCTTGGGCCCCTGTTAAGGTTCTGTTGAGTCAAATATCCCTTGACCTTCCTCATCTGAAAACTGGGGAGCAGTGATTACCTTGGGTGGAACACTGTCCTTCCTAGCTTGACCCTTTCTCTGCCTCTTTGTCAGGAAACCAGACAGGTCCTCAGGGCTGAAGTGTTTAAATGGCATAAGGGGCTGAAAGAAGAGAAGAGTCTCATGCTGTACCTGTAAATAGGATGGTCTCTGCAAATAGACAGCTGTATCATGCAATTATGTGTTAGTTCACCATGCCGTTTTGAATTTGCTCCCTATGAATGTATTAGAAAAGTAGAGAAAACTGGGGGCCATTCTTTATGTGCTGTTTATCAAAATTATAAAGGTATATCAGCAGGCAAAATAAACTTGATGGAGAAGAAACAGCATTCAGAAGGCCGTACTCCAAAGCCATGGATTAGAGTCCTGCCTTTCACAAATTGCCCATGTGATGCTTTACAAGGCACTTGATTCTCTGACCCTCTGTGTTTTTATCTGTAAATGGGGGTAAATATATCTAATGCACAGTTACTGGAAAACACAAATGGAATAATGCACAGGAAAGTTTCTGGAATAAAGGAGACTTCAGCAAAGAGTGCTCCTCCCCTCTTCCCTCCCTCCATCTTCATAACTCCTTTTTGTGTTTTCTTTTCCAGGTGATTTATTCATCTGGATGCCTCCTATTGTATACCATCCCCAACCATATAGGGTTACCAGTTAAAATACAGGACACTCAGAAATTGAATTTCAGATAAACAACAAATAATTTCTTGATGTGTGTTCCAAAGAATGCCCGGAGACATACAAAACAATTATTTGTTGTTTATATGAAATTTAAATCTATTTGGGGGTTCTGTTTTTTGTTTGTTTGTTTCACTAAATCTGGCAGCCCTATCCCTGCACCAGAGTTCAAACCTTTCCTTTTTAGCAGAAGCAAGTGATCTGGTTTTTCTACAATATTCTTGAGTGAACAGAAACAAAGCAAATGGAAACGGAGCTTATGAGAGGAACGGATGAGGGAGGGAGACAGAGGGAGGGAGGGAGGTGGTCCTCAGAATCTCTGAGTTACCAGACCTGAGGTTTACCCAGCTGGAGCTGGAGGCCTGGCTGTGGCCTGGGTCGTTTGTGGAGGTCATGGGGGTGGGGGCCTGGCAATAGCTTAGCTTCAGGACACAGGGCTCCTGCTGAGCCTGGAATGAGTGAAGGTGGGAGTGAGAGTGAGAGGGGAAGAGAGAGAGAGAGTGTGTATGTGCGTGGGTGTGAGGACCTGGGGTCACAGCCATTGGTTATGGGCTTTCTGTCTCTAGCTGGCTTCCTGAGGAGCTGCTGAATGGGAGCTTTGTTGTGGGGGGGGGAGGGGGGCCAGGGGCTTCCGGTTCCTTCTCTCTTGGCTCCACAGCCTGTTTGTGGGGTGGTTGGAGCCCAAACACTCCATGAGGTGGAAGCAGCAGGCGAATCCTGTCAGCTGTTGATAACATGCCACCAGGCAGGAATTTGCATTTGTGTTAAGCATTTTAATGGTGTCCACTCTTTCACCTTTTTAAGGTCACATGGTTTTTATCAATAGCATTTGTGCCAGCCTAGCTTCCTTCAGATGCTTGGGATAAAAATGTCCAGTTTATCTGCAGACTGCTTTATCCCATGCCGAGGACTGGCGGAGAGTTCTCAGGGGAGTTGGGAGGAAGCAAGGTCCAGCACAGAGGTGGGAGGGAGGATATACACTGACGCCAGCTTTGCTGCTCAGGCTGTGTGACCTTGGGCAAGTCTCTCGACCTCTTTGAGTTTCAGTTTCTTTATCTGAGAAGTGGAGCTTTTGGCACTGTGTAATACCATATGTGGTGGAGCCAAGTGGAGGATTAAATTAAGTGATGAATTTATGGTGCCTGGTACAGAGCAGCACTCCCTAGTGGACGTGACAGTTTTATCCAGGCCGGGCTCAGACATTTAGTTCTGTGATCCTAGGGAAGTCACTTAACCTCTGATCTTCAGTTTCCTTATATATAAACTTTGGAGCAACTGGTAACTTAGCATAATTAGTGCTGATGTTTTGGATTCTCAGTATCTGAACCCTCTTCCTATGTTTGAGGAATCCCTGCCCTATAGGCCTGCCTCACTCTACGGAAGACAAAAAGTCTGGGTGCTTTATTTCTGGACTCCTTGCAGTTAGCTATTGGGGCTGTGTTACCCTCCTCCCCCATCACCCCTGATGATACCCACCGTGATGAATTTGGTATCATGCAGGTGGTTTTTAGATATCTGTGAAGATGCTCTAAGCAGTATAAGGTATTTGCAAAACAGAAACTGACAGTATTCCAAGGAGAAAATAGTTAGCCCACAGAAATAGAGGGAAATTCTGACCTGCCTCTGTGGAAAACAGGAGCTCCAAGATGAGGGTGGGTACACATTCAGATTGCCCTTCAGCTGCACCAGAGGAGGAAGGGAAGGAGGGCTGGGGAGACAGTAGAGAGGTGAGCGGTGCCTGGGGCAGACATCCCATTATTCCCTGGCTTCTTTCCCCGGGCGTGGGTACTTGATTACCCTGCGGAGGGCAAACTTCTGGCCACTCTGCCTGCTTCTGGACCCCCGCCCTTGGCTCCAGCCCTGATCACCAACCGGGTTTCTGTTCCTTTTCTGGTCCTTGGAGGTGGTCCTCTCATTTTTTAATCCTACTATGTCCGTTCCCCTCCTTGAATTATAAAGTCCTAAACATTTTTAAAAATCATATATAGAAGTGATACATTTTCATTAAAATTTCAAAAAGTATACCAGGATTATTATTTTTTCAGAAATTTTATACATGTTTATCAACGTATGTGTGTATGTGTGTGTGGGTAAGTAGACCCCTACTTTATTTACTAGTGCAACCTTTTTGTTCACTTAATAATATATCTTGGCCCTCCTTACACCCAACTCCATATTCCTATATTAAACATGGCTAGTCTCCCAATATAATTTTTCTCTTTACTTTGGAAAACTCACATATATGGAAGCAGACAGAATCATGTAGTATTCTGGGTGCTTAATATTAAAACATTTGTGGAGCTTCAGTAATTATCAACCCTTAGGCAATCTGATTTCATCTCTGCTCCTGTCCATGTCACCTCTCCCCGCCACCACCCATTATTGTGAAGCAAATCCCAGACAGCATATTATTTTATCTGTAAATATCATTTTGAATCTATTTTATTTTTTTAAAAAGTGTCCCACCTGCTGTTGCTGGGTTTGAAGCTGAGGAAGGTTGAAATGAACTCAGTGTCATTTTTTTTTTCCTAGTTCCTCAGTCTGAAACTCAGAATCTGGCTGAGGGAGGGAAATAGGCAGACATGGCTCTAATATCAAGCCCACCAGCATTTTCCATCTCTCTCTGGATTGTCTTGTGTCAAGTTGTCAATGTAACAGTCATATCTGGAAAGTGTTACGGCTGATATAAATTCAGGTCCGTTGCTCACTAGGCTTGAAGATCTGATTTATAAGAGATACCTGCCACCACCATCATTTCAGGGTGAGTACTTGTTGGGCTTGAAGATGAAAGCAGGTTCCCTTCTTCCCTCTGACACCTGAGGATGAATTTCTTAACTCTTGTTCTTGTGGTTTTTATACAAATTAGCGAAAGATTGAACCTGTCAGTTTTTATTAGAGTTAAATCTGAGTAAAAGAGAAAAAGCCTGACACCTTTTACATAGTAACTGATAAAGAAGCCCAGGATTCCTTCTTTCCCTGGGAGTTTGCATAGCCAGAGAAACTTGGGGCAGTCATGTAGCCCCTACAGGAATTACTAATAAAAGGGAAGAGAAATACCCACCCTGTGGTAGAAAGTAAAATATCTACTATGAGGTTGTTATTTTTTAATGACACCATTGGGAAATGCGTTTTAAAGGAAAAAGCTGTATACAAGAAGAACCCAAGTGGGGCTGTGTTACTGTTAATGGGACTGCTCCCTATCTGACGGCTAAGGTAAGCTGTGACTATCGAAGTCTGAGGGCCGGGCGAGTCAGGAGGCTGCCAAAGACTGAGTGTTCAGGCTGAGGTGAGGTCCTGGTAGAACATGGCAGGGGCTGCCCTTCTCTGAAAATACTGCTCAATTCAGTTCTTTGGTCTTCCAGCACAGGAGCCCTTTGGCATAACTGAATCAATAAGGAAGGATCCATTACATGGTACTTGACACAGATGTCTCTGGAAAGAATGAGTGAGGAAATGAATGAGCAGGCAGGGTGGGGCCAGGTAGCATGTCCTCTTCAGACCGAGTGCCAGGCGCATAGTAGATGTTTGTTGAATACATAAAGGAACACGTGTTAAGTCCCAGGATGCTTCCTCAATGGTGCATTCACCAACCATTAAGGGTCTACAGTCCCTTCACTGGTATTCTTACAGAAATTGCTTTCATATTTTTCTTTGTAACAACCCATGGGAAATAATATTATTCTCAGTTTTTATTGGACACATCATGTGTCTGACCACAAGATTAGGTGCTTTAAGGGACTGTGAGGTAGAAGACTGGGTCCTGCTTTCAAGGAGATTATAGTGTGAAGGGGATAGGGCTGCACAGAATTCAGTGCAGACATCATGCCAAAGTTGCAGATACCAAGTCGCTACCACTGTGCAGATGTTTCCCTTGGGTGAGCCGCAAAGATGCCGTGCTGCAGGAACTATAAACTTGACTGTCTGGCCCACGTCATACTCAGCGTGATATTCTGCCTTCAGAGTTCTAACCGGGTGTTGTGGAAGGGCGGTGGGATTTGCCGTGTGGGCATAACCTAGCTCTGTGCGCAAATGGAAAACTCAGTGAGCTTTGCAGAAGGCCTGGCTGAGCAGTAGCGGGAAGCATGACCCTGCCCTTCAGAAGCTTGCAGCCCAGTTGGTGGGACCACCTCCCCAGAGTGCTCTGCTGGGAGGTGGGCCTAGGCATATGCTGAAACTGAGGCACCTCAAAGGATGATGGGCCCAGGAGGACTCTCCTTTTTTGCGTTACTGTAACTTTTTTCTTTTGACAAATGAACATCTCTTTGAGAGAACCTCATTTGTAATTTAGACAGTGAAAAACCTCATCTATAAGCATCTTCCTGGGGAAAAGAAGCAAAATAGCATAGTTGAATCACAGTGTACAAGAAGGACTTCCTATGACAGCAGTGTATGGGAAGGACTGAGTTAAGCATGGCCAGCTTCATGGGAGGGGAATTTCAATCTGGCTTCATGACCACCTGGGGCACACATTTCAGCTGCATGACTGCACTTCTGCAGGTGACTAAGTGAAGAGGATATTCAGTCCCCAGGCCCTCTGCTTCCAGGTTAGCTGCAGAAGTGGTTATTGCAGAAATATCAAGCTTTTCAACTGACATGACTTTGAAATGAATACCTTGCTTCCTACTCCTGCATTGAGCAGCTTCCTTAATTAGACCATTTAATGTTGATCATAGAGAACCCAATTACCTTCTGGTTGGGGTTACAGACTCAACCCCCAACATCAAGGAGCTGCCCATAGGAACACTTCGATGCAGGGACCCAGCCTTCCCAGGTGCCCCCACCTTCAAGACTTTTGTATCACCATTTGTAAAAGAGGAAGCTTATTTAGGAATTAGAACTGCTTCCTGTATATTAGTTTGCCTGGACCCTTGCTCTATCCCTGCCTCTCTAGATGAACACATATTTTTTTTTTTAGATAATTATTTTTTATTGAAGGGTAGTTGACACACAGTATTACAGTAGTTTCAGGTGTACAACACAGTGATTAAACATTTATATACATGATAATTCTAGGTACCAGCTATCACCATACCAAGTTGTTAACAATATTTTGACTATATTCCTTAAGCTATACATCACATCCTGGTTACTTATTTATTTTACAATTGGAAGTGTGTACTTTTTTTTTTTTTTTTTGTGAGGGCATCTCTCCTATTTATTGATCAAATGGTTGTTAACAACAATAAAATTCTGTATAGGGGACTCAATGTTCAATGTATAATCATTAATCCACCCCAAGCCTAATTTTCATCAGTCTCCAATCTTCTGAAGCATAACGAACAAGTTCTTACATGGAGAACAAATTCTTACATAGTGAATACGTTACATGGTGAATAGTAGTACAAGGGCAGGCAAATGACATGATTTTGTACATGAAAATTCCTAAAGAATCCACACAAAAAACTATTAGGGCTAAAAAATTCAGCAAGGTTGCAGGATACAAGATCAATATACAAAGATCAATTGTATTTCTATAAACTAGCACTGAATATATGCAAATGAAGTTAAGTAAAGAATTTCATTTATAACAGCACAGAAAGAATAAGATAAAAAGGAATAAATCTAACAAAAGAAGTGCATAAGAAGGACACATTGTAAACTATAAAACGTAATTGAAAAAAATTAAAGACCTAAATAAATGAAAGAAATCTCATGCTTATGGGTTGAAAGATTTAAGCTGTTAACATTCCCCAAATTGATCTACAGATTCAGTGCAATCCCTATCTAAATTCCAACTGCATTTTTTTTTTTACAGAAACTAACAAACTGATCTTAAAATTCATATGGCAATTCAAGGGACCCAGAATAGCCAAAACAAATTTGAAAAAGAAGCACAAAGGTGGAGGATTCAGATTTTCTGGTTTCAAAATTACTTCAAAGGGTCAGTCATTGAGATGGTGTAGTACCAGTATAAACATTTAAGAATATATGAATATATAAGAATAGTTTTTTCAACAAATTATGTTGGGACAACTGGATATGCACATGCAATGAATGAAGTTGGCCCACTACTTCACATCCTATATAAACATTAACTACAAGTGGGTCAGCTAAAACTATAAATCTCTGAGGAGAAAACAAAGGTGTAAATCCGTAACATTGGATTAGGCAATGCATTCTTAGATACATACCAAAAGCATAAGCAAAATAATAATAATAAATTGGATTTTATCAAAACTAAAATGTGTGCTTTAAAAGATACTATCAAGAAAGTAAAAAGACAACCCACAGTTGACAGAAAATATTTGCAAATCATGTCTGATAAGAGACTAGTACCCAGAACAAAAGAAACTCTTACAACATAACAATAAAAGATTTTTTAAAAATAGGCTAAGTATTTGAATAGACATTTCTCCAAAGAAGATACACAAATCCAATAAGCAGATGAATAGTTGTTCACTATTATTAGCTCTCAAGGAAAAGCCAATCAGAACCACAATGAAATACTACTTTATACTCCCTGAGATGGCTATAATTAAAAAGACAGTAAATTACAAGTAATGGTGAAGCATAGAGCAATTGGAACCCTCTTAACACTGCTGGGGGGGAATCTAAAATTGTGCAGTTGCTTCAGAAAACAGTTTGGCAGTTCTTCAAAAGGTTAAAACAGAATTACCATAAGACCCAGCAATTCTGTTTCTATGTGTATGCCCAAGAGAATTGAAAATATGAGTCCCCGCAAAAGTTGGACATGAAAGTTCATAGCATTATATGCTATATAATAGCCCAAAGATACAAACAACACAAATGTCCATCGAGAGGGGAATAAACATAATGTGGTATAGCCATGTGATGGATATTATTCAGCTACGAAAAGGAATGAAGAACTCATATCTCTACAACATGGATGAACTTTGAAAACATTATGCTTAGTGGAAAAAGCTAGACACAAAAAACCACAGATTGTGTGATTACATTTATATGAAATATCCAGACAGAAAGCAGATCGGTGGCTGCCAAGGGCTGGGGGAAGGAATGAGGAGTGATTGCTCACTAGTGGCTGGCTGTATTCTAGGAGGAGGATAAAATGTTCTGAAGTTAGATTGTGGTGATGGATGCACAACTCTGAAAATGCTAAAAACCATTGAATCATATACTTTGAGGGATAATTTTATGGCCTATGAATTATATCTCAATTTTTTAAATGAGGAAAAAAATGCCTTCTGTTCTATTGTGTTTTTTTTTTTTACTGTCATTAGAAAATTTTTTATTATATTGATCTTGAACTGTTAAAACCAAAGATAGCTTCTAATCCTAAATGATTCTTGATCTACTCCACAAATACTCTCACATTTGAACATAGGCTGATTAATATTTGAAAATTATTGTTATATTTCAAAAGTCTAAACAAATCTATATAATGAAAACTGTTAATTTCAAGATATATTTAAAACTCATGAAAAAATATAGATATATAATTATACACATATATATATATATATTTTTTTTTTTTGAGAGGACATCTAGATGAACACATATTATGAGGCTACCTGTCCTGATGGCCTTTCAGAAATGTGAGGTCATAGAAATGCTCACAGGGCCTCATTACTGTCAATCAGTGTGGAGTGAAGTACCTGTGCATTGCTGCTCCTCTGATTCCACTTGATTCCCCTTGGCCCTGTAAGGGAACATGGCCTCCCTTAATAAAATGAAGCCCAGTATTTACATGGGGTATAAGCAAGGAATCCCTTTCCCTAACTACTAGGACCATCTTATCTCAGTTGAACCCAAGAGTTGTGACTTGGAACTGTAAGGAAGGCAATATAATCTAGCCCTTTATTTGGCACAACAGTGAACAGTATTTCCATGTTCATAATAATGTAATTGTAGTTCATTGGTATTCAGCTTTCAGAGAACCTGGAAGATAGCACCTAGGCAAGGTAAAGATGTAAGATCAATCATATATTGTAGAAGGATTAACTTAAAACAGAAGAGAGGCACCCCCATTTCTTCTGTCTGTGCCTTTCTGCCAAGGTATCAGGAGGGTTTGGGAAGAGTATGGTGTGATCTTTGTCCTTCAGGCCACCTCTCTACTCATACCTCATGTCCCCTCAGCTGCTGCCATGAGTTAAAGGCAACGTACAGATGATCCAGCGATACACTTTTGTATAAATGGGGTCGAGAGCATCTTTGGGGCCATGTGGGAGCAGAGGAGACAGCAATGGCTAGCTAAGACCTGGGAGAGATTTGTGCATGGGTGGAGTATCTGCAAACATAAAATTGAATATTTAAAAATGGATTATAAAAGAGAAGGAAGGGAAGCACTCATTGAAAACCCATCTGTGGCCTGGTTCTTGACTGGTGTTTTTCATGTTCTTGTTTTGCATGAATATGGGCTCAGTGTTGCCAGATTTTCTCATTTTTTCCCCCAAGAGAAGCCAGAAAGCTGTGTTGTTAATGTAAAAGCTTTTGATTTTTTAATATTGACAACTAAGCAAACAGTCTGCAGGCCAAACAAAGCACAGTGGTGCACCAGATTCAGCCAAAGTACTGCGAGGTGGAGACTTTGGGTTCAAAAGTTCAGTGGGGCAAAAAACCCCAATGCTTTGGCTGGGACCTTCAAAGGCTTGGGCTGGCTGGTCCTTGGGCACTGCTGGTAGTAGTTTCTGGGTGCTCAAACTTTGTTTCATTCTCAATTGTTTTCTCCCATTACTTGAAATAGTTGATTTTTATTGGTAATTTAAAATTCCACCAAATGTTTTTTTAACTAACCTCAGATTTACCCAATAACAAACTGTCAAGGCCAAGCATGATTCTTGCTCAAAAATGTATTTTTGGAAGAAAATAAAAAGATCCCAGACTTACCATTTATCAAAGCTGACCTCTATTTTAACTTTCATTGTGTATAAGAGCATCTTTAGTCTTCTCTTAGTGCTTTGTGGATTGAAGGATTTGAAGATATTCCACCCATCTGCAAAGCACTGAGGGAAGACTGAAGATGCTTTGGGGAGACGGAAGGTCTAGATGGGGAGGAAGAAAGAGAAACCGAAGGGGAGAGGGAGGGAGAAGAGAGAGGCTTGGGAGTGAGGCTTCTAACTTCCCCATGCCCTCTGCTCCATGCTGCCTCACAAACAGCGCGGGACCCTTGGAGCCCCCAGCAGCCCCCAGCGTGCTCAGTCGTGGAAGGAGGGGTGTGGTCAGTGACATGCAGCCTAGTGTTCTGGTGGCCCCTACAGAGACTCTTCTCTCTGGTCTTAGAGTCATGAATAGTTGTATTTCTCCTGGAAAATCAATTGGTTTCTCCTGTCCAACTAATTAGATGTCTTTTTTTTCAGTTGAGAAATAGAAAACTTAGAGTCAAACTTGTGGTGCACCTGTAGTGAGTTTATGGCTCTTTATAGGATGCATTTTGGCATCTTTGCTGGCTGAGGTAAACTTCTGGAACAAAATGGGGGATAAAGTTCAAAGGAGAGGAGAGAAGGAAGGAAGGAAGGTGTATGCAGTCTGAATTAGGTCCTACCACTTCAGACTCCATTTTCCAGATCTTCCTGCCTATAGTAATAAAGAATAAACATCATGAGAAATAACCCTGGGAGGAAGTACAGTATGGGTGGGGCGACCGTTCAATTTCACCATCAATTATTTACTGTTTAAACTAGAGTACTTTTGAGAGTGACGAGGGGATGGTATTAATAATAACACTAGGACAAGTGTAAACCAGGACTGTCCTGGGCCACCCAAGGCTGGAGGAGGCAGAGCAGGGAAGGAGGTGGGGAAAGGACCTGGCAGGGGATGATGCAGGGGAAGGCAGCTGTGAAAGGCTGAGGTATTTAGGGTCAGAAATACTGTTGAGGTTGGCTGGGTATCTGGACCTGTCTGCTAGAACCAGGAGGGGAGCATTGAACGGTTCTTGGGCTGAGATTTGGTTTTTGACTGGACTCCATGGTGAAGCGTGACAGTGCCCTGCTGCTGTGCATGCATCTCCCAAGCCTGCCCAGGTTGCTCCTGGCAGGCCAGGTCAGCTCCTCCGCTGTCATCTGGCCCTGGATCGAGTGGGAAGATGAGGCTTTTCTGTGAGTGGTACCAATGCTACACTGGAACTAATTTGCTAATTTTAAGAACTCACCACTTGGATTTGGTCATCATTCCATGTAGAAGGAATCCAGAGGAAAAGTGGAGGGGAGGCAGCTGTCTCTCAAAAGTGCAAATGCTTTGTTTGCACCATTGATTCTTGGCTGGTCTCAAGAGTTCCCAAGAGCTGCTTTTCGTGCAGCTACATTAGCCACATGCCATGATGTCACCAGGCTGCAGCCTTTCAGCCTGTGTGCTGTACACTCCAGTGGGCCCAAAGATACCTTACAGGGAGGGCTTTGTTCCCAAGACCAGGGTGTAGGGCTCAGAAAATATTGCTTTGTGCCACCTGGATGGTCTTGTACATTGGAGCAGAATCTCCAGAAGCTGGGAGGGGTCCTTGTCTGGGAGAAGTCAGCAGAGCTGTAGGTGGAGGCCACCCAGCCTGCACAGCTCAACTCCAGGAGGGGAGTGGAGTAGAAACCCCACTGTGGCCTTCACTCCGGAGGACTGCCCCTGGGATCTCCCAAGGTGAAGAAGACACTGGGAAATTAACGTGAGCCGGGCCTCAGTCCTCGGCGCATTTTGGGGAGTTGGCCCTTGTCTCTTCACTTCAGCATATCTAAGCTTATCCAAGCTCACTTGGTGACTCTTAAGAATTCCACTGGTATTTGTTGAGGGCCTGCTTGATGCCAGACTCAGTGAACAAGCCTTGCCCGTAAGAGTATACAGTTAGGAGGACCAGCCCCACCTGCAGCTGAGGGTCCGAGCACCTGATAAAAGTGTCTGTGGCCACATTCCTATAACTTAGAGCTACTGCCAGACCTGGCTTCCTTCTCACTGCTCATTCTGCTGCTGGGAGGCCTGGTTTCCTGGCCTTGCCTGAGCCCTTGCCCTGTGTGCGCAGCTCAGGAGCGTAATGATCAGCAAGGGTCATGCTCTTGTTCTGGGTACAGAGACCAGTAAGGTCTTTAGGATGCCTGGGACTATTAGGAAAAAGGACAGAAGAAGAAAGTTTTGGACAATGAGCATCTGGAAGAAATGTGGGAGCTGGTGGGAGCTGGCTGCAGGATCCCTGAAAGCTGGGACTGCAGTGACTTCCCAAGGTGTGGCTGCACAGACCGCAGTCCACACCCGCCCTCTTTCCCCTCCTCACCTGTACTTTCCAGCTCCATTTTAAGGAAAACATAGGAGGTGCTCTGAGGTTGTGTCATATCTCCTGACTGGTGGGCCGGCTTGGCCACCTCACACCACAGAACCACAGTGACGGACGGGGATGTTAGCTGCTTCGGCGGGGGAGTAGCAAGTTGTTTTCCAAACCATAATGTGCTAAAGAGTGGCTTTTCCTTCTTCCTGCTGTCTGAGGGGTGCCTGTACCTTCTGGGTGTTCTGCCAAGGGTGGGCAGTGGGTTTGCACATCTGTTAGCTCCGAGGGCTTCTGCTCCCTGGAAGCTGTCACAGCTGGAATTCATGGCCATGAGCATTTGTCCCAGCTTTGGGCGGACCTCTCGGTGGCTGCTTTGAAACCATACTGCCTCTATTGTTACTAAGAAATTAGCTTAAACTTTATGTTAGAATAAAAATGAGCTAAAAACCCTAGATGTGTCTGGCATATATCCAGGTCGATCTCCAGGCACCTTGAAAAGCTGGAGCTGTCCATGCTTGGAGTTCTGGTGCAAACTAGTGCTCCACAGTGGCTGGCAGGGCCCTTAGAGTCTGGCCTGCCAGCAGGTTCTGCAGGGCGGGGGTCCCAGCGTTGGCCAAGAGGAAGACCCAGCCTCTTGGATTGGAGAAGCTAGGTCACTTCCTTTCTCTCTCTCAGAACTGGGCCAGGTGACACCCGTGGAAACATCACAGGCACAGGCTGGAGTCCCACTGCCTGGGTTTGGAATGCCAGCTCTGCCACTCACTACCTCTTACCTTGAGCTGGCTGCTCAACCACACTCTGTCTTGGGGAATTATCTGTAAAACAGTCCCTTCCTCACAGGGTTGGGGATTGTGAGGATTGAATATCTTAGTATTTGTCAAGTGCCTAGAACAATGCTTGGCACAAATGCTATGTGAGTACTTGTAAAATAGATAAAGCATTTGTGCCTAATGCCTCACGGTAACTTCACCAAGAATTGCATCTAAGAGCCTTTTAAATCCCAGATCATCTGCCTGTCATTGTTATTCCTAGCAGAGATGATTAAAATATGGAACTGAAATAGAGGCTGAAGATCTGATTTTCTTGGTGCAGACCCGTTCTTTTAGATAGCTGTACATCTGGTAGGTGCTGTCTCTTACGGGACGATTTCTCCAGAAGGTCTCTTGTCACGTGTTTGCCCACAGTCCTTCCTGAACTCTTGGAACCCTATCAGATATGCCAACCTATTTTCTTCCTCCTACTGTGGGAGAAAGACTCTGCCCTTCTTTTCCCTCCATGGACCTGGCAAAGTTGTCCCCCTACACATGTGGCTGCAGTCACTCATTCAGGAAACATTTGGGAAACATCACCTTTCCACTCATCTTGGAGCTTCAGCTGCCTCTTCCTTCCCATTTCATGCTCCCTGAGCCACTTGGTTCCTCATCTGCACCACCTTGTCGCATCAGGCTCTGGAAGCCAGCACCAGACACATCAAGAGTTTTAGCTATTGCCCTCCACCTCCATCTCAAGCAGCTCTTTCTGGATAAGACCCCGTAAGATTCTGTTTCACTGGAAGTCAGTTACCTCAAAGATTTGGTTTACAGAGAGTGTAATTACTTCTGTCCATGTTAACTAGAAAATCCAGCTCATCCAAATATGTAGTTTTGATAGAGAATTATGCATGGAAGTAATCAAACTGAATTAAAATCTTCCTTCACTTTCTTCAGTGGTAAAATGGGAATCATGTTGTTTGTCTCACGAGTTGAAGACTTGTATAATGCTAGAAGTGCTACATACATCTCTGAAAGATTATTTGTATTATTAGACTTTGAGCTTTCCACTTCCCTGGGGCTCCTGGACAGTGGCTGTCAGCTTCCAACATTCAAGAAAATGAAGAATGAATACACGGCATCACTCCTTGGCTCCCTAGCTCTGACTTGGTGTATCAAGAAGGCTCACAAGTCACCTCCCCAGAGAAGGCTAGTGTTATTAGTGCCTCCAAAACTGTTTTCCTCTGTTGCAGTTTTGCAGTTTTAATTAATGGTGAGCAGCAATATACTTTATTATAATAATAATAAAAAGAACTCATACCTAATGAATGTGTATCAGGTTTGTGCCAAGCACTGTTTAAAGAGCCTGGATGTTTGTTAATTATCCCAGTTCCAGGAAGGCAGTACTGTTTCTTTTCCTGCTTTGCAGGTGAAGAAGCAGAGGCACAAAAATTAAAGACTCATGCTCAGGGTGTCACAACCTGAAAATGTGGAGACTGAGTTCAAGTCCTGGCTCTGCTCCCCATCACCATGCTGCCCTTGTGCCCTGGCTGGGCATGTCAGCTCTCCTGGGTCCCAGGGACATACCTCCTCTGGTTGTCCAGCCCCCAGAGAAGGAAGGCTTCCTTCAAAGTGACTGAGTGTGCTCAGCTGCACATGAGTATCTCAGTTTCTCCTAAGAGGTCTGCATTTCTGAGAGGATGAGAAGGAAGCATCATGTCTAGTGACATTAGGTCTGTTTAAACACGAGATTGGGGCAAACACTGGCAGCCTGCTCCCAAGAATCAGCTGCTTGGCATTTTGGGTTTTCCTCCTCATTAACCTTTAGAGGATGCCAGCCCATTCCCTGGCTTAGGGCTGACACTCTGACCCTGGAATGTGTAGTCACATGGCAGATACCAAGGACCTGTGTAGTTCATTTAACACTTTTTCCTTGAAGTTGGAATAAAAATTAAGCTTACTGCTGGCATTTGCAAGTTGGCAAATCCTGGTCGGGGTGGGGGCCGCTCTATTGAGGCACTGCTCACACTGGGGATGCAGAAAGGAGTCAGACACAGGCCTGCTGCTCAGGGATACTGAGGCCAAGCCCTACAAAGGGTTTGGGGTGGAAGAGAACAGTGTGTCCAGGCTGAGCATGTGGGAAGGCCATTCTGGCAGAAGGAGCAGCCAGAACCAGGGTAGTGGCAGCTGAGGAAGAGGGCAGTGTAGCTGGAACCTGGGGCTGCAATGGTGCCGCGGAGGGGCCGGATGGCAGGAAGCCTGCGAAGGGAAGCTGAAGCCAGCTGGTTTTTAAAAATTCAAGTGTCAACATCTGTGGTCATCCCCTTACTGTGGGGTGGCTCAGGGGCCACATGATGTGCATTTTTAGCCCTATCTAGCCCGTTTCTGACCCCATTAACACCCAGGCCCTACAGGCTCAGTGCAGACATGGCCCTCAAAACAATACCAGGCAGACCCTCAGCCTCCAGCCTCCTGGCCCAACAGCCAGGCTCCAGCCTTGGCCCCCATGACTGAGTTCCTGCTGCCTCAGTCCCACTGGGTTCCTTAGTTCCTTAGGAGTGAGGCCCTGTCTTGCTCCCCCCGGTCTCGCTGGCTTCCAGCACCTTCCTGTTGGCCCTCCCAAATGCTGACCATCTGCCTGGACTTCTTTATTGCCACATGTACTCACTGAGTGCTTTAGTAGAAAGCCAGAATCGATGGTGTCCCCATTTTGTAGCATTTGCCCAAGGTCACAAAACTAGAAAATGGAAGAGCCAAGCCTCAATCCAGTATTCTTTTTACTGTATTAAATAGCAATGTATCCTTTGTGGTGAAATAGCCTGGATATGCTAAAACCACAGGGAAACATACTATGAAGTTTGTCTCTACTGTTTGCTTTGCCAGCCGCAGCCCTGCCCAGCTCATGCTCAGAGAACAGTCTTCCCAGAAGGAGGTTCTCACTTCTCAGTTCGAGCTGTCGCTGCATCGCTGACTTGTGACCACAGGGGAGGAAAGAGAGTGGGGAGTGTCCTACAGGTGGAGTGGAGCTTTCTGAAGATGCGTTTTCCTGCTGTAGCTGATTCCAACCTATTCTCTGTGACTGCCAATTTTGCTGCAGTCGCAGAAATAGCCATGCTTTAGCCAGCCGAGTGCTGTTTGTCTAGTTTGCTCCTGGACAGCTAGCTGCAGAGCCAAGGCCTTCCCTTACTTGCAAGGCCCTGATGAGAATGTGGAGCTTCAGCTAAAAAATCTACAGGTCTTATAGACAACCGAGCCAGAGCATGTGCCCTGCAAGTAAGTGGCCCTTCATGGGCGAAGACTGTGTGCATTTGGAAATGAGTGGGGATAGGGAAGGAGGGGTGAGAGAGACCTTCTCCAGCTGGTTCAGGTTCTGATCCTATGGGGACTGGGCAATGTAGGGGTCAGATCTTTGGTGATTAGGATATTTGTGACAGAGAGAGGCTGTATCTCCCAACAGTGGAGAGAGAATGGGTTAGTGGGACAGGTCAGTGTAAGGGAGAGAACTTCCTGTGGTGTGTTTCTAAGGGCAGGCTGCCGGGGAGGAGGGCAGATGGCATACATGGGAAGAGGCACCCAAATGTTGCTGCTTGCTGAACTCACCGACCTTGACTGCAGGTCCTGAGCTGCACAGACAGTTGGGGATCCTGTCACCATTGGGCCCAGCCTCTTCCTTTCCTTGCAGCTTGTGAACGAAAGCCACACTTGTGATGGGAAGGCCCCTGTTGATCTGGGTTCAGTTTTGTCTCTCAGACCCATGTCCTTCCCCTTTGCTCCCCTCCACACCCTGAAGCTGTGGCACAGTGAACTGTGTGTGGGTATGGATGCATTTGTTCAGATGCCCAACAGTGCTGGCCTTGAGTCCAGTCCTCCAGATTGCCTGTGGCCTCTGTTCTGCTCTTCCTGCCTCTAAGGCTTTGTGTATGCCAACTCCTTAGCTTGGCATGCCCTGCCCCAACTCCAGCTGTTGAAATCCTACTTGTTTTATAAACTAAGCTCAAGCCTAGCCACTTCCATGAACCTTTCCCTGATCCATGCTCCACCCCTAAGCTGGCTCATCTTCCTTTCCCTTTGCTCATGAAGCTCTTTGCTAAGGCTCTGTTAAAGCATTTAGTTACTCTTACCCTGGTGTCACTACAGCTCGATTATAAAGTCCTTGAAGGCAAGCCAGGTCTGTCCTCTCTCATGTCTGTATCTTTCACTCTCAGCCCCGCTCCACCTAGCAGTTCCTGGAAGATATCTGGCTGCACAGTCCCTGTCTGTTGAGTTGAGTCATTGTCACTTCAGTCAGCTCCAGAGTCATCTGTGAAGGAGCTAGTGGTTGAGTCTTGCCTGCTGGTGGGAATGCAGGAGCTGTACTCAACAGTTCTCAGAGAGGGACCGAGGGATCTACCAGGAAATCCTGGGACTCGAGTGCATCACACTGAGTATCTGCTGAGGCCTGCAGAGAGGCAGGAGAGATACATAAACTGCCAAATAGGACACAGAAAGGTGCTCAACATCATTAGTCATCACAGAAATGCAAATCTAACCATAGTGAGATATACCACATCATACCTACTGAGATGGCGGTAGTCAAAAAAGGGGCAATAACAAGTGTTGGAAAGGATGTGGAGAAGTTGGTGTCCTCACACACTGCTGATGGGAACATAGAATGATGTAGTTACTTTGCAAGAGAGTCACTGCTCCTTAAAAAATGTAACATAGGGTTGCCGTACAAGCCAGCATTCCATGCCTAATTGAAAATATATATGCCCACCCAAAAATATGTACGTGTATATTGACAGCAGCATTTTTCAAGACAGCCAAAAGGTGGAAATAACCCAAATGCCTATCAGCTGATGAATGGGTAAACAACACAGGGTGTATTCATATAATAGAGTATTATTTGGCCATAAGAAGGAACAGAGTTTTGACACATGCTACAACCTGGGTGAACCTGAAAACATTAATTGAATGAGAGAAGTTATATGTAAAAGACCACATGTTCCATTTATGTGAAATATTCAGTACAGGTCCAAATGCTTGCTTAGGGCTGGGACAGTTGGGTTTGGGAGACTGGTAGAAATGGTAGCTAAAGGGTATATAGGGTTTCTTTTTAATATAAAGAAAATGTTCTGAAATTGCTTATGGTAATAGTGGCATGTATCTGTGAATATACTAAAAATCATTGAATTGTGCAGTTTAAATGGGTGAATTGGATAGTATGTGAATTATATGTCAATAAAGCTGTTATTAAAAAAAAGGGGTCAGGAGAGGGGATATTACTATATTGTAAGTGTAGACTTTGGTGTATGTGCTAAGCTCTGCTTTTCACAGAAGCTATCTTTTACTTCTTTCCCTGTCTGCCAGTAGCCTATCACCTTTCCATTGCACAATATTTTTTCCAGAATGGAACAAGCATAAATACTGACAGATCCATATAAAGTCATTTTTTAAAGATGAAAAGCTTTATTTCATTTTTATGATTTAGCTACTTTTACTTTCTAAAAGAATCAAAATGACTCAGCTTGCATTTGGATTTCTTTGTCAGCCACTAGGAGAAGACAGTGCTACTAATCTTCTGGCATCGATGGTTGCTTTAATTCATTTACTCATTCATTCATTCATTCATTCAATCAGTCATTCTTTCATAGCAGTCATTTGTTGTGTACCAAGGTTTTAAGATCTAAAGAGACAGAAGTAAAAGTCTCCACTGTCAAGGAGCTTATAGTATGATGGGAGCAACATTTAAGTAAGCAAATCATGGCTCAATATTGTGATGTGGGTTCTGCAAACGTATCAGAGAGGCCCTGTACTCAAATTAGGGAAGGCATGAGGAAGAAGAGGTGGCTTACTGGAAAAGAAAGTAGGAGTTAGCCAGGAAGAACATTTTAGGAAAAGGGAGCTGCATGGCAGTGGCCAGGATAAGAGTCAGACCTGGAGCACCTTGGAAACTACACAAAGGCATTTGGACTTTATCCTGTAGGGGGTGGGAAGGCCTGGTCTCATTTTCATTTTAGGATGGTCACGTTGGCTGCATGATGGAGATTCAATTGCAGAGCAGTGAAAACATGAATACCTGGGGTGGGGTAAGAGTTAGGGATGGGGAGCTGGGCAGGCAGGTGAGGGCTCCATGGGGTCAAGGATGCCACCAGGGTTCTGGCTTGGCTATCTTGATGGAGGTTGAGGCTGTCTGTGAGCTAGGGGGCACACCAGAGGATATGCATGTGTTAAGTCTTTTGTCTCCTGGTTGGGGGGCTTCCTTAAGTCTGTGCTATCAGAGTTTGCTATAAGCACACCTGGACCACATGCTGGAAAGTGACAGCAGTGTTCCTGCATCAGCCACCAGCCAGTGGCGTGGCCACGTGCAGTCTGCCTTCACTAGCCCTGTCCCAGGTTACAGGCCCTCAGGGGCCCTGGGCTCTCAGCACACCAGGCTCTTCTCTGGACTCCAGGTTCACTAACTATCTGTACAACAAGGAGGGATTTCCTGATCTTTAAGCTCCCTTCCAGCTCGGATTTTCTGTCATTCTACATAATGGGAGATTACACACTTACACAATCACACCTTTTGATGATTTACATAATCATTTCAGACATGCTTCAAAATTCATCTCTGATCATCTGTCCACTGTTAGAGAATTCCAAAAGCTTAGATTTCAGTTTTGCTGTCCATACCTTCCCAAGGCCTCTCTTTCAAGCACTAATTCCTGAACACTCAGGTTTACTGGGGAGCTGTGTAGAAGGAGCCTCTTCCCAAGGCAGAGACTCTTCCAGAAGGCGATTCCCATCCCAGGCATTTCAGGCTCCTCCCACCTTTACCTCGCAAGCCCTCCTGTTTTCATTTCTTAGACTAGTTCTGAAAATCCATAAGGAGAACGTTCTGTAAAATGGGCCCAGCTGTTGGTGCTGTGCTCGGCTTGCAAGAGGGTGTGTATGGAGATGAAAAGACTCTTTTCTGCTTCCTTGTGAGAGTTTTGGCCCCTCTGCTTTATAGCATCATAAGTGCATCACAACCAGGCACAAAAGTCAAATCACCTCCCACCATATTTACAGTGTTTTTCCATTAGGCAGTCAGGACAGAATGAGGTCACGTGAGAGGCTGAGCATCCCACCCAACCCCAGCTCCCCTCCTTGTGTTCGGCTGTCAGCGTGACCTTGTTGTTGAATTGTCTGTTTCTCCAGGGAGGGGAGTGTTGGGATGAGACTGAGGGAAGGAGGAGGAACCTTTCAGGGCTGTCTGCTTTTCCGTGTGTCACCTCTTTCTCAAGAATGGCCACTATGGCCTTGCATGCTTCCTTCCCAAGAAGTCACTTCATCCTGGGGGGTCTTTGCCAAGACTGTCACTGAACTGAGGATGTCAGAGTTGCAAGGTCCAGTTCAAATCTGTGAGCTCCTTCCTACAGAGCAGGCATTGTGTCTTCACCACCCGTACATCTCTGGTATTACACACAGCATTCGGCACACCGAGCCTCCATGAACGTTGGCTAAGTGAACCCGTAAGTCACACAATGCCCAATCTTGATACCAACTTCTGACCTGCATTTGCCAGGGGGGACTTGATTATGTTAGCACCCACTGGACCATGCATTCTTCAAGGCAAGGGCGATGTGTCTTGGCCATTTCTGCATCCACGGGCCAGCCCAGCACCAAGGAGATGGTGGATCAACGGGTGGGTACCTGGCCTCTTTGCTCACGCTGGTGTGGCTTCTTTGGGCCTGGGTCTGGCAGTCTTTCATACGGGTCCTCACCCTGCCACAGGCTGCACAAGGGAGAGTGGATTTCTCAACCTCACCTCCATGAGTTAGGAGTAGAATGCAACCCACTTTAAAAAAAGAAAGAAGAAAACTGCATGATCTTGCTTAAGAAAGGTCTCTGATGAAAAATGTAAAAATAACCTTACAGAGTGTGTGTGATGGAGACATTTGTCACTGTTGACATTTTTCATTTGCTGACAGTGGAGCAGTAATTCGTAGACATGGTTTTGTGGTACTCCCTCGTATCTTTCTCAAGGATCTCAGGGGTTGTCATGAACTGGTCAGACAGTTGCTTGAATCAAAAATTTTAATTCACATATTTTTATTTATTTATACCTTAGGCTGCATCTGCTGACAAAGATGTTTAAGGTGGCATCTAATAAAGGAGAAAAAGGCAATGTCAAAATAAGAAAAAGAGAAAAGAGTTTTTTAAATGTAAGAAGAGGAAGTAAAAAGTAAGCTATTTTAATTGCTTTAATTAAATCACTTATCATCTTGGAGGCCAAGAAAAAACATATATGGTGAAATATGTGATTCATTTTATAGCAGAAGTCTGTGGTGCCCAAGTCAAAGGCCCTCTGCGGGCTCTGATTTTACAGCTCTGATTTTAGCTACCATTGTGGCAAAAAGGCCATGAGAGCTCGACTTGCCCCAGGGGCCTCTCCCCACCCAGGTGTCTACCTGGGACCAGCCCAGAAGGGGCAGCTGTGTGAACGCCCCTGGGCAACCGTCTTCAGCTCCATTGCAATGCAGGGCAGGTCTGGGAGGCACCTGCGTGTTTCTCTGGGCCCTGGCTAGACCAAGCACCCACGCCTGCAGCAGCAGTCTGGATAGCACACTCTTATGCTGGCTTTTCCTCCTTTTCTCTCTCTTTTTCTACCTTCTGCTTTTTAGGATTACCTCACAATCTATTTGCACCCAAGCTCTGGTCCCAGGTTTGCTCCAGACCATCCCTCCCCACACTTCGCACAGTACTTTGATTAGGATGCAGGCGGAAACCAGACAACAAGCGGATCTGATGCTCCCACTGTCTTGGGGCTGGTGTGGACCTTTGGTTCCTCCATTCCTTAGGAGCATCTCATCTTGGAAAGGGCCCTACTTCTCTGTGTCCAGCCTAGTGTATATCTTGGCCAAGAAAGTGTATTCAGTTCTTGAAAACCAGCTTCATGGTGTCCCTCACCCACCTGACTCCTCGCAGACTCTGTCACCCCAGTTCCTCCAGGCCTGTCCCCATTCAGGGGTGCTCAGTGCCCGTGCACATTAAAGGCCACATGTAGTGTAGTCCAAAGGCCCCAACGACTGTATTAAACCCTCAAGGAACAGCAGCCCCATACTTTCCATCTTCAGACATGCTTCCAAGTAGCAGGCAGCAGCTCCCCTGTTTTCATCTTCACTTTTTAGACAAGACTGTTTAGTGACAGGGACTGAAGGAAAGGACATGTAGATGGGGCTCTCTCCTTCGTCTGCCTTGCCTGAAAGCACACTCTGCCTGCTTTCCCTGGTCTCCTGGGTCCTTGTTGGGACCCTGCTGTTTCATGGTGCTCCCTAAGGGGGGTCTGCTCTGGGCTGATCTCCACGGCCCGCAAGAGGAAGGAGATGGGAATGAAAGGGACTTCCCACTTTCCCCTCATCCCTTACCTTTTTGAGATGGTTCCAGTGGAAGGTTTGGGAGCAGTACAAACAAAAAGCATAATTTTTCAAGCCCCACATTTAATGTAAGTACAGCTTCCTGTCAAAATCAGGCTCCTTGCCTTGCTCTTGGGGAAGAGTTTGTCTGCATATCTCTGATACTACTGTCTTCCTTGTGGGGTTACTTCTACACATGTCTTTTCTCTAGTTCTGGGCTATTAGCTTCTTAAGGGCAGGCACGAAGATGGAATTGCCTGCCAGTACTAAGGGGTCGTTTTTTATTTTTTTCTCTTTCCTTGTAACTGCTTAGTAAATGTGCAGTAAGTGAATGGATCCTGGGTTAGTTTAAAGCAGTCGGGATGTTATCATTCCTGCCGCACCTGTTTTCCCCCAAATACTTGCTCACTGAGGCTGCCTTGCTCACCCCACATCAATTGATAGGAAATGCAGGTGTGTCTTGCGTCCCTGGAGACTGGTTCCAGTGCTGGCTCAGACTCCAGCCTTTCTGGAGCCAGCCCCTTTCCGTACTCAGTCAGCCCGAGTGGGAGCGGTGGCCCCTGGAGCCTTGCTGACTACAACCCCCAGCGGCAGGGACAGCCCCACAGAGCTGAGCAGTGGCTTGTGTCCATTTCTCCAGGGGGCTCTTGCATCTAGAACAAGAGGGCTTGTTTCCAAGGTGTCTTGGGTTCTTGAAAGTAAATGCTAAGGCATGAGCTCATTAGCCTATCAGTTAGTCATCAAGTATTTACCCAGTGTTCTCTGTTTGCCAGGCCTGTGCCATGGGCTAGGGACACATTCATGAGTAAAACAGATGTGGTCTCTGGCCCATGGAGTTCACAGTCTAGCAGGGGAGGCATAGAAACATTAAAGCAAATTATTACCAGGAGAAATAAAAGGTGGTGTTCTCTGCCAAACCAGATCTCCGAGCTTTCTCTTGTTGTTATCGCAAACCATGTCCCTCCAGATGGGTCCTGGTGCTGAGACTCATACCCGTAGTTTTCCAGAAGCCTTTCAGTCCCCAGCTCTCTCATCCATTCCTGGAGAAAGCCTTGGACTTTGCCGTTAAGCAGCTGCCCAGCACAGAGCATTACCATGTAGCATGTGGGACTCTACCTGGGCTCTGGCACACTGTGAGACCACTCTGGCTGTCTCTTCATCCATAAAATGAGGGCTGTGGTGTAGGGCCGTGCCTGTCAGGGTGAGTTCCATGGAATAGCAATCCCAGAACATTTCCAGGAGGACAGGATATTATGATGAAGTAAGTTTAGGAAACTGAATATTTTATGTAACTATATAAATTTTATTCCCCTTTTTTAGATGCACAGAGCACATTGAAGCCTCTGAGAGGGCCTGAAGTACACAGTCTGGCCTAGCTTTGTGGGCCATAACTTTTTTTAAATGCTTGGACCCAGATCCCTTTGTTCACATGGCATCTATTTTCCTGGGGCTTTGAGACTCCATGGAGCCTGCTGAGCTAGAGACCCTTGCAGACCCCTTTTGGTCTAGCACTTTGTAGTTACGACTCTGGTGATGCTCTGGGCTGGAGGACAGAAGTTGGTGTGGGGCAGTGGCCCCAGGGTCTGTGGCATCTGGCACCCCTTCCTCCTTTGCAACTACCATGCCTGTGTCCAAGGAGACGGCTGACTGAATTTCCTACAGCCAATTCCAGAGACATTTAAGGCACTCGCTGGTGGTGGCACTACCTCATAATCCACAGGCATTCTTGATTGGCCTCAGAACCACCAGCTCGCAGAGCCATCTGTCACAGGAAACTTGAGCAGTATTGAGAGTTCCATTAATAATTCAGCCGACAAGCTTCCTCAGACGCAGGCCTACCAGCCCTTGGGACTCACTCCCCTTCTGCCTCTCGAGGTGTTCTGGGGGAGAGTCCTCTGTTATGTTACAGATGTTAGTGACTCAGGCAGCGGGGCCTCTGCACTCTCCCAGAATCCCTAAGGCCTCCTCAGTTGGAAGAGGGGAGATTGATACAAGTTAATGCCACTCTAATTATATCGGCCAACTCAGAGTGGGTGGGCTTACTGACTGTGAGGCACTGGAGAGTGGTTGCCAATGGCAGACTTCAGGCAAGCTCCTTGTGCTGGAGGGGTGGGGGGCTTATCCATTGTGATGGTGGGTGGGCCCTCTCTGCTTCTTCTGTCTGTAGCAGCCATTCAGACCAAAATTATATAGGATCTTTTTTTTGCCAGTTAGAGGTACCTAAAAATATTGGTTGAATTAATTCTAGTTCATTAGGTCTGATTTTCATTCCTATTTAGTAGAATTATAGAATGTCACAGCTGAGTGGAAACATAGAAATCATCTCATCCAGCTCTTCCATTTTTCAGTGCAGGAAAATGAGACTAGAGAAAAGTAACTCTCAAGGTCACCAGCTGGTTTGTTGCAGAACCGGCCAGGCCCCAGACTTCTGGCTCACAACCCTGCACCCTCTCCAACCTGTCGCACCCACTCTGAGCGCAGGGAGCCCAGCATCCTTCCTGGAGCACTGCCAGCAGCCCTAGGAAGTGATGCTAGACCACCAGAGGTTCTTGTCCTTCTCTGGCACTGTGATGCCAAAGGGTAGCACATCTGTCCTGGCTGCCACACTGGGGGGCGTGAGGTGGACGGAAGTCAGAGAGCCAGGGGCCCTCCCTCCTCTCACAGCTTCCCTGCTCACTTGTGGGGGCTAGAGCTGGCAGTCACCTCTTCAAGTCCTCTCTCCCCTTGGAGAGGCTTAAGTCTAGTGGAGTTGAGCCTGGCTGCTCAGGGGAAATGGGGTTTGGGAATCTGCCCTCCGCATCCTTGTGAAGGCACTGCTGGGCCTGGGTACAGGGTGCTCCCTCGTAGGGTGCTTTCTGGCTGGATGCAGAGCTGGTTTTTCCATCTTCGCCTGGAGCCTGGAGAAAAGGGGCAGGGGTGGCAGGAGGTCTGAGCCTACCTCCCTGTCTGCATGAAGGTGGGGCAGGGGTGACCCAGGGCCCTGGAGGCTGTGAGTCTCAGTGCTACGAGTGCCTGTAGAGGTGACTGGGTCCAGCACCCGCTTACAGATGCGGACAGCAAGGCCTGGAGAGGGGGTCCAAGGTCACAGGCCCGGTTGCTGGCAGAGCTAGGATGAAGTGCAGGCTGCCCAGTGTCCCTTCTGTGTTTTTCCTATAGAATCTTAGCTGTAGGCCTTCAGCCTTTCTAGTTTGAGGTGTTATACCTCAGTGGTAAGAAAGTACAGGTTTAGGGAGCAGAGACACTCCAATGTGGCCAGTGGGCCAGAGGGGGTTTTACAGTAAGGTGCAGGGCAGATCCAATGAAAATGCTGGTTGGGGCTGGCAGCCAAGGAGCCTTCAGGGGCTCTTCAGCAGAGGGACAGATGCCCAGAGGAACTGTGTTCTGTGGGGTCTCTGGAGCTGGCTAGGAGGGAAAGGAGCAGAGATGGAAACAGGTCAGGGTCCCTGGGTGCTGCTTTCCATCCATTCTGGATGCGGGGACCCATACCTTCTTCACCTCCTCTCTGCACTAGAGGGAGACCCTTCTCTCCTAACATTCCTTTTTGAATTTCAAACTGGGGCAGTACTTGGTCAGGGCTCTGCCTAGAAGGCTTAGGGAGATGTAGCCAGATGGGGGTCCTGGCCCTCCTGAGTGGAGGGTTGGCCATATCGTCAGGTGGAAAGACAGACATCTATGCTGGCTTGACAGCCCCAGACCCCCTGGGTGTCTGCAAGGTTCCCAGATAGCTGGTGAGACTTTCAGTAAATGCAGCGTCTCCAAGGGTAGGGGAGCGACTGAGCTGCCCAGTGTATTTGGGCCACAGGGGAGGCAGCAGGCCAGGCATAGCTCCTGGGCAGCCCATCTTCAGCCACAGCCACCCCCAACCCACAATACCTGCAGCTGTGCCTGTGAGCCCAGAACAGGGGTGCACTGCTGTAGCCAGTGAGCATTAGGGGAAACAAGTCCTGGGGCCCTGACTCCATGGAAAAAGGGTACAGTGTGCAGGAGCTGCGCCAGCCCAGGACCTCCCCCCCATCCATGCTCTTCCTGTGCTGGGAGTCCCCCAGGGCTGGTGTAGGCCTTGCCTTGTCCTCCTCTCCAGTTACATAGTAACTGAGCCACAGAGATGGGAAATCCTGGATGAAATCAGAATGAGGAAAACAAGTGCTAAGCTCTCCCTTTTTATAATTACTAAGTGCTTTTTATAGACCCTGACTCTGAGAAGGACAATGAGGGATAATAGTAATGCCAGCAAAACTAATAGCACTACAGAGAGGCTGGTCTTACATTACTGTTGCTAAGGGGAACAATAATGGGAATGCTTATTGGGGTGCACCCTGTGCCAGGTACTGTATGTAACTTATATGAAAGGTTATTCAATCCTCATGGCCACTCTGTAAGGTCAGTACTATTATTATCCCCATTTTCCAGATGAGTAAACTGAGGCACAGATTGTTTACACACTCAGGCCAGCCGCAGAGCTAGGAAGTGGTAGAGCCAGGACTCCATGCATGGTCAGAGGCACTTTGCCAGGCTTCGCTCTCTTGGTCCATGTGGGGGGCATCTCAGCTGCTGTCTGGAAGGAGGACACCTGGAAGGACAGAACAGATGTAACATCAGAGAGGGAGGCATGAGGCCCTGCACCAGACATCTAGACTGTCCTGTTTTGAGCAGATCATTCCTTCCCTGGGCCTGGATGTGGGCCTTAGACAGAGGACCATAGAAATCAAAGCTTTTCATTAGAGGCCATGTGCCTTCTAACTGGAATTTGATCCTGGAGACATGCAGCCATGCTCCAAGTCATCCTGCAGGAATCCTGCAGACACAGTGGGAACTTCCTGCCCCAGGGGGAGCCCAAGGACAGAGCCTGCACCCCACCACCCAGCCCCTGACCTTCTGCCTGCCTTCCCTGCCTCAGCCAGAAACCCTCAGCCTTGTTGTTTCAATCGCACAGAGCAGGTTTACCAGCTATTGTTCTTGGAGGCCTTTCTGGGATCTTGGGACCTTTGAGAAAAGAACAAACAGCTAGAAAAACACACAGGGTAGTTAAAAGATGTTTGTGATTTTTGTGCTGTATGGAACAAAAGAGGCATTCAGGAGACTCAGCAGTGTTCCGGGGAGCAGGGATGGGAGCAGGGATGGGACGGCCCCTTCCCGGCCTCCTCTCCTGGGGGAGCATCCCGCTGAGTGCTGTGGAACGTCACTGGCGCCATCTCCCCAGGGTCAGGCTCCTCCTCTGTGCAGGGCCCGGGCTCCGGATGCATTTACACTTGTAAGAGCCTTTAATGCTCACTTATTTCTAGTCCTTTCTTTTCATCTTCTCGGGGAAAGTGGCTTGATGTCATCACACAGTCACAATAGTTTCATACTAGTTGCTGGCTACCCAGCTCTCTGACTGGATACCTTCCTTTGCCTGTTCTCAGCAGGATGACAAAACATTCATGTAACAATCCACTGTGTACATAGTAACTGCCCTTATTGGATCTTTATTTCTGTTTCATTACATGGATATTATCTCCATTTTATCAAAGACAAAACTGAGGTTTGAAGAAGGGAAACGGCCTGGCCAGTGTTGCTCAGCTAATAACTAGCAAAGCCTCAATGAACGCCGTGCTTGCTCTTAGAACTCTATTGAGTTTCCTTCTTCAGGGGCCTGAAGTTTGAAAGTTTACTGTCTCAACTGCTTTGGAAATTCTGGAACATTGTGGACCCACTCCTGTCTTTATCCTTGAAAGTGTTTCTAGGATGGGGCTCTAAAACTCCAGGCTCAGGTCTCCCTAACTGTGAATTGGTTCATTTCTCCCTTTGTAGCTCCCAGTGTGTACCCTGGGGACCCAGGTACCTACAGCAGGCATGTAACGTCTGGCATGCCCAGTCCCCCCACGGCCCACAGCCCTTCAGATGATTGTAGGGAAGCCAAGATGTTCATCTGCCTTCTGGAGGACACATGGCTTAACTGCAGCTCCCCATTCTTCCTGCCATGTCCATGTCCAGTTTAACCTGTGCCACCCTTCTTGTATAAGCCATGGCCTGGGAAGCCTCCAGAGGGGGCGAGGAAGCTGGCTCGTGGTCATTCGTGTTGGAACCCCCGTGGTGGGCTTTCACGCTCTGCAGAGAAGGGCTCGTGGGGACTGCCTTCCTCCCCGTCCTGCTCCACGTCTCCTTCGGACGTCTCCTGACAGAGATGGTGCGGACTTACTCCCTTGGAGGGCTTGGACACGGGGTCTCTGCCTGTATCCTATCAAAACCCCCCATGTGTCACTGGAGGAGTAACCACTTGGCTCCCATCAGGAAATTCCTGAGATGTATGCTCAGCATCAGTCGAAGGAACTGGGGATGTTTAGTCAAGATAAGAGCAAACCCATGGGGGCATTTTCACTGTCTCATGTAAGAGAGGAAATACACTTGTTCCTTGTGGCTCCAACGGGTAGGACTTAGACCAGACAAAAGCCTTAAGGGGGTGAAATCCAGCCCAAAATAAAAAAGAATTCATTAAAAGGCATAGTTTTCAGAAAGCAGAACATGTTGTCCTGGACAGTGAATTTTCCCTCCACGGACATTTGCATCCTCTGATGGGGAGGCTATGACATGGGGTCCAGGGAATGGCCGTGGAGTGGGGGATGAGATCAGCGTTTCCCTCTGTGCTTACTGGCCTGTGACCACACCCTCCGCAGTGTCCTTTAGAGTCAGCTTGTACAAGGTGCCTCTGAACCAATCCAGAACCGGGCCCTGGGGAGGCACCCCAAAGGATGAAGAGGATCAGGGAAGGAGGAGGTCACTGACCCCTCTCCCATATGGGGCCCATGTGCAAGTCTTAGCCTTAGTTTCTGTGGGTGGTGATGCTGCTGAAGATGATGATGATGGTGGTGGTGGTCACAGCAAAAAGAGCCTCTCAGTGATTTCTATAGAAGAGCTGAGTTCGAGCACAGCTTCGCTGTCATGATGGGTGGCAATTCGGATGGATTCTTGAGAGAGAAGAGAATGTATGGCATAATTTCCAGCTGCACACCTTGCAGACAGTGCAAGAAGTAGCAGCGTGGCACATTGGCAGGCTGTCCCTTTTAGTCGCATGTGAGTTGAACTGGAGGGGAGCAGGGATTCCCCATATTGTGACCTTTTCATTGTTCACCATTCACCATTCATGAATGCAGGAACAGGTGTGTGTGAGAGAGACAGGGGCAGAGACAGAGATAGCCATAAGGAGAGAGGTGCTTGGGTTTGGTTTGGTTTCCTTGCCTGAACTCCACACTAAATAACTCATTTTAATAACTTGGAGCCCTTTCATGCTTTTATCTATGCTTATAAAAAGCATACAGTTGTACATACACATAAACATATACACATGTACAAGGTTTTCAAAGTCACTGTTTTGTAAAAATGGGATCATATTACTCACAGTAAATGTTCTTTTTTTGTTCATAGAAAAAATCCCTCCAAGTCAGCTGGTATGCCTCTTATTCACTCTTTTTATTCCATAGAAGGGATGGTTCATATTTTTTCAACCTTCCTTATAATGATGGGCACTTTGTTTCCAGGATTTTTTTTACTTATAAATAACTGCCTCCATAAACCTCCCTAAAGCATCCTTGTATATATGTGTGTATCCTTGTGACCTACTGCTTTTATTTCCTAGGGATTCCCAAGCGTAGGAGTGCTGTGCTAAAGGGTATAGTATTTTAATTTTTGATAGATGCTTCCAGATTGCCTTCCCCAAAAACTGCAATTCTTATTTCCATTAGCAGTTGGTGGGAGGACCTGTTCATTCCCACAGCATTAATTATTTCCTTCTCAGCGCTAGTCTGTCTGATGGAAAGACAGTAACATTGCATTGTTACCCTGATTTTCCTTTCTCTGACTCCTGTAGCATCTGAACAGCCTTTCATATGGTTATCATCCATTTGCATTGCTCTTCTATGAATTGCCTTTTTGCATCGTTGCCTATTTTTTTCCCAGGATTTCTGGGCTAATGGACTAACCAGACTGGGCAAGCCAGCAGGCAAGTGTATTTCCAATATAGCCTTCTTCTACTCCTGGTGACAATTGGATTTCAATTCCCTTCCCCTCCCTCGTCTTCCCCAGCACAGGATTTAGAGTCCACAGAAATAAGAAATCAAATCCCATTCTCCCAAGGGTTCCAGGGTAAGGATGAGGGGAAAGCAGAAAATGAAGCTGTAAGCAGGTGAGAGCTGATAGGCTGGCATGTGGGTAGGTTGTCCCTTCTCCCTTGTGTGCCCCTGAGCAAGTTCCTTAACTTCTTACTGATATGAAATCTGCATCTATGAAATAGGGAGCAGACACTTGACTGAGTAGCACTAATTATGCATCTGTAAGGCATTCACATCTTGACTGATGTTCACAAAGTTTAAAGTTTGGCTACTGACAGTATGATCTGCAGCATCTCAGACCCCACCCCAGACCTACTTAATCAGAATTTGTTTTAATGAGACCCCAGATGATTTGAGAAGCACTGACTTAAAGCAGTCTTGATTAGAATTAGAGAACTTGCCAGGAAATTTTGCTGCATTTGTAACTTTTAGATGCATTAGTAGATCCAGTGTAGAGTGGAGTAGACAGCTCATCGTAGCACAAGTTCTTGACTCTCAATCTTGAATTCTCAGTGCAGTACCAGAATACTGCACCTCTCGCTGTTGGTGACAAGGACACCTCGGTTTAAGAAAACTCAGTATACCCAGATGCAACTGCCTGAAGCCCCCACTAGGCAGCTGCTGCTACATGCCCGCTCCATTCCTGGCATCACACAGATGCTGCAGCCCTCTCGGCAGCTGAGTGCCGGTCCTGGCACTGAACCACTTGGCTGCATCTTTCGCCATCCCACCTCAGCCTCTGCCTCCATTCAGACATGCTTCGCATGCCCCCTGTGTCCCCTCCCCTCTGTCTCACTTCTAAGGTGAGAACACGCAGTGCCTTCCTCCTAAGCTGCCTAGAGACTTTTGAGTCCCCACTTGACGAAGTGAGTCATGTGGTTCTCCTTTAATACAATGCTCCCAGACCATCTCTATATGGCTCCTGTGGCATTCACACTTGCTTGCTCTATCAACCAGGGGGTCAGTGCAGAAAACAGGAACCACTACAAGTATTTTAAGCAGAAGAGGTCTGATATTGGGAATAGGTGCTTACAGTGTCATTGGAGGGGCTGAAGGGGCAGATTCTAGACTGGGCCTTTTGAATGACCTCTAGATCATACAGAACAGCTGCTGCTAGCCACAGCTATTTCTGGACTCTCCAGGAAGCTGAAGGATTGTGTCCCTTAGTCCAGGGATTATGCAGTTGGGTAGTAGAAGCTGCTAGCACTCCTCTTTTCTTTATTACCCAGGAATCTGCAGCATGATGTATGGGTTCAGGGTGACTGTGACTTCTTAACTGGCAACGATGACCAGGGGCTGCATTCTTTCCCTCCATATCTCACGTACATTGACTGGTAGAGCCTGACTCAGATGCAGAGCTACAGCTGCCTGGGAGTATGGGAAATATAGTTTCCCTGGTTCCAGTCTTTGAATACAAGGATGAGAGGGAGGTTTGGGAGAGCCTACTCAGATAGGTAGGGTTTTGACAAGTGGAAATGGATTGGTTTCTCCCCAGCTGGGTGGGCTTCAGCACCTTCTGCAGGTGGCTGCCCTGCTGTGGGGTAAGCTCTTCCCTCCAACAGGTGGGCCAGTGTGCCAGCCAGGTGACCACTGTGTTCTTTCACATCTCTCTGCTTTTCTGAGCACGTAAGATATTGCTGACTTCCTCAGTGCTCCTAAAGCTTTACATTTTTCTTTTTACTTGTTTTTACTTGATTCCAGAATGACAAGCTTGATGGAGGTACAGGAAATATGACTGTACTAAGTCGTACCAGCTTCAACATTAGGTCCTGTTTGTTTGGGGCCATTGGGGTTTCATGTCCAATCCTGGTCTCCATTATTAAAAATGTAAAGGGATGTTCTCCTAGTCCTATAATTAGCAAGAACTTTTTCTGGCTCGTGACTTGGTTGTATGACTGGCTTTGGGCCTTGGGGGCACATTGTTTTAGGCGTTGGAAAATGACAGCAGTTTGGGCCTCCGTGGGTCTTGTGGGAGGGCTCTCAGGGGTGTGGAAGGCCAGTGACAGGCTGCAATGGTTTGGCTGTGGCTGCTGAATGCTGGGTGATGGGTGCCTAGGAGGCAGGGGTTGATTTTTAATTAGGGGTGAAATGGAATTTAGGAGCTCTCATGTGCTCTAGGCAATACACCTTTTCTGGGTGCCCCTATGCAAAGGCGCCCAAGACTGTTTATTACATGGAATGAAATGAAAAGAGATTACACGTGGGTAGTGGCTCCCGTATATCCCAGCTCTGGCCCTCGGGCCTTCAGTTTTGAGGGAAACCAATCGGGGCAGCTGTATTCAGGCCCCGTGTGGGCGAGGGAGTAGGCGGCCGCTCTCAGCAGCTTACCTGGAGTGCATTCGGAGCAGGGCACAGTTTTCACGGGGTGATGAGTTGCCTCTGTTACAGAGCAGCATCCAGCTACGGCTTTCCAGCATATCTTCATCCTGCTTCCTTGACTGAATCTTAGAGTGCATTCTAAATTTTAATCCCTGGGGCCTGACAGTCAGTGCCTGGCATTCACTATGGCCTCACTGGACACTCATGGCCCCCTGATGCCACGCTTTGCCTTTTTATCTTTGCCTGTGTAGTTCTTGCACCTATCCCCACCTTGAGAAGACCGCTCCTTCATGGCCAACGCAGCCACACCCTCTTTGTAGCATTCCTGGACCACCAGCCAAAGCAGCCTGCTCTCACCCTGTCTGAACACCCAGAGTGCTTCTCTGTCCATTTGCCCGGCCTTCACCCCTTTTGCCCATCCGTCTGTCTTGTGGCTGCTCCCAGCCAAGCTCTGTATTCCCAGGTGCCAGCCCAGAGGAGATGTCAACATATCTTTGTGGAATGAATAATTAAAAAGTGAAGCAAAATGTCCATGAACACAGGAGGGGAAATCCCCAACCAGAGAGAGAGAGTGGATTCTGACAAAAAAGGGCAGCATAGTTGTGTGGATAAGCTATAGGCTCCTGCTGCCTGGGCATGGCTCTGGCTCCCCCACTCAATGCTCAGCCTCTCTGTGCCTCAGTTTCTCATCTTTTAAGTAGGGAAAAGATAGTACCTACTGCACAGGGCTTAGGGCTGCTGTGAGAATTAAACCATTTCAAAGTATATAAAGTACTTAGTATATAAAGTGCCTGGCACATAGTGTGTGTTAATGCACCCTAATACCCTCCCTTCCCTAATAAACCTTCAGAGTGTTCTTACTTGCCTGTCAGAAGGTGGTGCCAGAAGTTGGGGGCTCTCTGAGCTCCCACTGGATTTAAACCACACCTTTGTGGCCAAGTCAGCCTGACAGAGACCAGGATTTGTGGAGGGCTACTCACACAAAAGCTGTTGCCTCTAGATATGCATTAGCATTCCCATTTTACAGGCAGCTGGAGCTCAAAGAGGACCAGACCAGCATGTGGCCAGTGACACAGCTGGTTAGTGAGTGGCTCCACTAAATGCAAATCAAACTCCAGCACCTGTGTTCTCTTGGCGGCTTCTGTGGCTCCTCCAGGCCAGGGTAGGGTGTGTCCATGGAGCTGATATTGGGTGGAGCTTGTGCGTGGTGGCCCTGCCCCCTGTTGCCTCCTGGGTTAGCAGTACAAGTGTTAGGAGTGGAGAGTAGATAGTGTGGGCAGATCTTCCAGGGGCTAGAAACCCATGTTTACCAGTTGCCAAGGGTTTAGCTCTTGAAGTTCAGAGAATCTGACCTGGATTCCAATAGTTTTTAGCCAAGACACAGCTGAGTGTCAGCAAGCCTTGGCTCAGTTTTCTAGTTCATGGATCCTCTTCTTGGTTAGAACTAATCTTACTGGTTTTAAGAATAGTTCTAGCCATCTTTTTCTCACTTCTCCTGATTTGGTATGCTAATTTACTGATTGATATTAGCACCCACATCATTTGTACAGCATTTAAGCAGCAATGACGCCAAGTAAACTGTAGGAGAAATGCATTCCTAAGGTGTTCACAGCCCATCTTAATGCCCACTTTGATATGGCAAGCACATTCTATTTGAAGCAAGCCGCTGCCATTGGGGCAAGCAAATGATGGCCTATATGTGCAAATTTTTCCTAAGGAAGCATGGAATGAGGACACCTCTATTTTAAATCTTTGAGTTTATATTTTGGAAAATTCTATTCTGTTGTAACAAGTAGTACAGCCCCAAGACTCTCTGAGGACAGTATATATTAGAAACCCACCCGACCGCCTTACCAGCTTGAAGGCAGCAGAATTCTGTGGAATAATATATAACTCAAGTGTCACTCTCAGTGGTATTGGGTGGGTTAGCCAGAGATCGCACAACGGCGTTCCAACTTGGTCATGATTAGCATGTCCCTCACCTGTTGCTTACAGATGTTCACAACAACAGGTGTGAGAAACACTGGGCACCATCTCACACCTTCCCCTGGAGAACTGTCCTGCACACAGTCTGCCCCGCCCTACCCCTCGCCTCAACCCCCCACTCCTTCTCCACACTTCTCTTTCTCCCTCTCTCTCTGTCTCTCTCACTGTTCCAAATTGATTGTGTCCCATCAAAATTCACATATTGAAGTCCTAACCACTGGTCCCTTAGAATAAGTGACCGTATTGAAGAATAGGGCCATTACAGATACAATCAGTTGAATGAGGTTGTTAGGGTGGGCCCTGATCCAGTGTAACAGGTGTCCTTATAAAGGGAAATTTGGGCACAGACTCCCTCAAGGATAGCTCAGGGAGGATTCACACAGGGAGAGCACCCTGGGAAGGTGAAGATGTAGATCCTGCTTTGCTTCCATATGCTAAGGAATGCCAAAGACTGTCCGCATGCTACCAGGGGCTAGGCGAGGGGCATGCAGCAGATGCTCTCTCTCAGCCCTCGGAAGGAAGCAACACCCCCCTGCACCTTGATCTCAGGCTTGTAGGCTCTAGAACTGTGGGACAATACATGTCTGTTGTTTAAGCCACCCAGTTTGCTTATACACACACACACACACACATACACACACACACAGTAGCCCTAGCGAGTTCTCTCTTACACACACACACACACACACACACACACACACACACACACTCCCCCACTCCCCGCTTCTGGCTCTGGAGAGCCAGGCCTGGTCATTGTCATCTCACAGCATGCTCCTTGAGATGGTGAGGTGAGCAGAAACTCCTTAGTTGTAGTGAAGGTGGCTGACACGGTGTTGGCCTTTCATGTGCAAACACCAGGCATGTGCCTGCCTTTCAAAAATTCTGCTCCATTCAAGAATGGAGATCTGTAAAAAATGAAGAGTAAGGATCTGTTGTAATACACACAGCATGAGTTTTGGGGGCAGATGGACTGGTGATTTAAAATCCTGATTTCGCCGTTTTCTAGTTACTGCACTTTCCTGAGACTTGCTGCCTTATTGCTATATTGGAAGGAATAATAATATCTTCGGGGTGTTTGTTGTAAAGAAAATACAGGTAAAGCTGTGAGCACAGTGCCTGACTCACAAGATGACAGATGCCTTAATTATTATTAATATGCACTTTGTGGGAAACAACTTTAAGAGTGGCATGTTGCAGAGGATTAGATTTGTTTTCCTAGGCTGAAACACCATGAGTTCTAGTTTCGTGTGTGTGTGTCTGTGTATGTGTGTGTGTGTGTGATTGAGATTTAATTGTTATTCTTTCTTTATGGTTTGTAAGTTTTCTAGCCTTTTAACTTTGAGGATGTATTTTACAAACAAGAAATTGATGTTTTCAAAAAGGAGAGGTATTTTATTTACTAAGTCTCAAATGAGTAAAACAAGAGTTAGATTCATCAGTTTGATAACATTTGAAGGGTCTTCAAAATGTTCTAGTTAGACCTCATTTTTAGGATTTTTTAAAATATCTTGATCAGATCGTGTGTTTTTATAAATGTAGTGGTTGGCATTTCTAATGAATGTTTCTGCCTGGTTGGTTTTAATATGCAGTTATATTGAATGAAGGAAAACAAGACTGGATGAAAGTGCAGTATAATGTAGCTGGCCCAGTGCAGGCGACCCAGGGCAGCCCCTGCAGGTCATTTCCTGTCGGGCTGGACTCCCACAGGGGCAGTGGTGTGGGGAGGGCTGCTGGCAAACCAGATGGGCAGGGATGTTTTCACCTCACTTCAAGTGTCGAAGTGTCACACGGTTCAACTGTGAGAGGTGAACTGGGGTTAGAGTTGTGTCACCCAGATAGAATGGTTTGGTTTGTTGTGTTCAGGGACCCTCCCAGTACAGGCAGGCAGCTGCCTGTGGAACAGGGTGCCTCTGTGTAGGAATCTGTGGCTAGGGGCAATTTCTCTACACTCACATTTGTATTTTCCTCATGTAAGACACAAGGTGACCATTTCTACCGTGTCTGCCTCCTGAGGTCGCATAGTCAAATGCACTGATAGGGCTTGATCATTTATTTGAAGTAGGAGACACTGGGAAGTGGTTAATGGTGGGGCGAATACGATTGCTGGTGTTAATTTTGGTCCCTGGCGCTTAGTGGCCCCTTCTTTTTGGAAGGAATCTGGACGCAACTGTTAGTTCTGTTGAAGTGAAGCTGTAAGTGGAAGGCCATTCTAGGCAGAACAAACACACACTAGCTCTCTCAGAGGCAGTGCTGTGCCTCTGTGTGTTTGGGATTTATTATTTTTTTCTAATCCTGTTAGCAATAGAAAAAGACTCTGAGGAGCCTCTGATTTTATTACCATCAGGAGCAGTTTATCTGTCCTCTAAGGGGTCCATGACCCAATTTCTAGGGCCCCAAGTGTCTCCTGCCTGCCAGGGATGGTTTGGAGAATTCAGCCATGGCCTAGCGGGTGGGTTTTCCCCACCCAGGATGTGGCTCTGCAGCCTGTCGGTTACAGAGGCTTTATATCCTGAGGCGGAGGTGTTAGTGGAAAGACAGTGGTGACAGAAAGGGAAAAAGAGGACTTGGCGCTGTTGACCCCATGGTTGTGGGGGGCACCCTCAGAGCTGCTTGGCTGAGAGCACCGAAGACCCTCTTCTCCTGCTTGTGTGCAGTGTCACACCTCGTCAGCAGGGGTCGCACCTGTGTCACGTCCAGGGTTGCACGCAGGTGGGAGAACATTCTGGGCTCCTCCCCCATAACTGCTTAGAATCACTGAGCTCTGGAAAGTTCCAGTTGAGATTTAGACACCATTTTGAGGTTCTGAGAGAGGAAGTGGCTAATCCCTTGAGAGAGGGTGTGTTTGAAACTTAACAGGGGCCAGAACCCTCTTGGGGTGGGGTGGGTATGCAGAATAAAGTAAGAGCATGTCTCCATCATGAACATTAGTAAATGACGGGATGAAGGTGTCTTTGGCTTCCACGAAGAGATTCTATTATTTTTCTCACAGTGATAATGCAATTTTATTAATTGATTATCAATTAGTTGATGATATAAGTTGGGTACTTTGACATAAAGAACCCACATTTGATTTGAATCATTCCTTTTCCATAGGAATCAATACTTACGGAGTTCAAATCTATGGTTATGTGCTACACATCAATGAAATAATGCAGCCTGAAATTAATCAGAAATTCTCACACTAACTGAAATGTAAATACTCCAGGAAGAGGTAAGGCCTTAAGCTTACCTAGAAGTAACTATAGTAAGGTTGAAGAAGGTAGGAGAACAGGAGGTATGGTTTTAAATACTGTTGACAGTTGACAAGCTAAGCTCAGCCAGGCTGGGAATATGTTGGTTTTCTCAGAACTTGAACAATTTGAATTCTACCATGTGGGTGGGATGATCCACGTGGGCTCTTGGGTGTAGATACTGGTCCCTCTGATGCCAGCCGACGGTCAAAACAGGTCCCCCAGTCATTGCCCTGAGGCCTGTGCATGGACATGGAGGCATACACTTGGCTGGAGCTTCCAGGGCTGGATTATGGTTCCCAGCGGAAGCTGGGTGGTTCACTTCATGAAGCAAGGCCTGCGAAGGCGGCCCCTGCTGCCCAGAGGAGCGGGGCCTTTAAAGCAATTTAAGTGCTTAATATTTTTTGACAACTTCTTTGTATGAAAAATGTAAGTAAACCATTCCTGCGCCATTAACCTTTAAAAGCAATGTGTTGTTAAAGGGTGATTTCTTGTTATTATGTCATCATTTTCTCCCTGTCTAACACATTCTAACACATACGAACAGAAACCTAAGTAGAAATCTGCTAAGTAATTTTGCATGTGAGCCTCCCTGCTGTGGATTTCATGTGGCATTTTGCCATTGAGCTTAGATCAAATCAAGTAGTATGGCATCTAGATTAAGTGTGTGCTTCTCAAACTTTGGTAAATATCCTGGGGGCCCCTGTGCTTGGCAGCACCTGGGATCCTCCAAGTCATGGGCTCAACCTATTGCATCTTCCTGAAGAGCTGGTTTTACTCAAGATTAGGTAGGGGGGAAATTAGTGTGTTAACACATATATGGATATATTATAAAGGGAATATTGAAGTTCTGTAAGTCCTTTAAATAAGACACAATTTTACGTGCTTGGCACCAACTGTGTGCCAGGCTCCCTCCACACTGGCCTCTGGGTGTAGATACTGGTCCCTCTGATGCCAGCCGATGGTCCTTTCCCTGGGTGAAAGCTTTAGATGTATTTTTTGTGGTATCATCATTTTATTATTCTTGCAGTATTATTTTATTATTATGAACTAGAGGTCTGAGACAAAAGTGAATGTGGTTATACCTATGAATACAAGGAAAGCAAAAATGCAGACTAGCCAGTGGTCCCCAAATGTTGATGCAGCCACATCATGATCCCCCAGGGAGTCTCTCAAAATACAGGCTCGTAGGCCTTCTCCTGGGTGGATCTGGAGTCAGCTGCTCTAGGGTGGGGTCTCCAAATCTGTGTTTTGAACACTCTGTCAAAGTGATTCTGGCCAGTAACTAGATTTGGGGCCCAAAGAACCAAAAAGTTTATTCTGACCAGACGCTGGGAAGGGCTGCAAACTGGTATTCCATAGACCAGGTGGCAGATTGGTTTACTTTTCCTGTAGTGTTTTTTGTTAATGTTTATCAGTTGCCAATATTTAAAACCAACTTTTCTTTAAAATGCAGCCATTGGGACAGTGCTAGGCCTGCGCTCTCTTCAAGGCCGGTTGCCTGAGCTGAGCCATGGTGGCGTGCTTCGATAGCCAGTGCTCTCCAGGTGTCCATGACCTGGGCCTCCCCAGCCCACTTCCCTCATCACATCCCTGCTGTGCCCTCTGGGCACCTGAGGTTTTGATTCCTACTCAGTGAACACGTGGTCATGCATAAAGTTCTCAGTCATAAGCTGAACTGCTGAGTCACAAATGTCCTTTTGCAGCAAGTAGCAAGAATCTACTGCTGTCCCCACTCCTCCCCTCCTGGCCTCAAGGGGACAGCTCATCTTTGTTCCCACCTGGGAAGTGAATTGTCTTAGAAAGGAATTCATCTGGTGGAAAGATGCAGTTCCTGGGACTTAGAATCATCGCCTCTGCTTAGTCCTCCTTGTCTTTCAATCACTTTCCTTACATTTGTTTCTAGAGCCTCATTTTTCTCTCATGGACCTGCCTTCCCATAAAACACCCACACACATGTGCTCCCATTCCCATACTGCCACCGTGACAGGAGTGCGGTCCCCAAGGGCCCTGCTGACCTGTCATGGTCATGGGTGTGACCTTCCCTTTTCCCTTCACCATTAGTCCCATCCAAAACTCCAGGTCCGGCTGTGTTTAACGTAGAAAAAGGAGCCCAAACACCATTAGAAGGTTGGTTTTAGAGGAAAATGTGTTAAGAAATCCAAGCAGCAGCCTTGAAGTGCCACCCTATTAGAGGAAAACACTTGTACGCCCTTGCTTGTTGGGAGGCTGTGGAGCATAGGGCTCGGCAGGAACACTAGGTGCTGTCAGCCTGTGCTGGCCCTGCTCAGCAGTCAGAAGCATGACCCCTGCTCCTGTTTTCTTCTGAGGTCTTACAGGGACTCTCTTTTATTCCGTGAGGTCCAAGGATGCCATGTGGATTGCACACTTGACAGGACTGCATCATTTCTCTAATTTTTTTTCTGATTGCCTAAGGCCCGAGGCACAGTTCTCTTGCCTAGCAGCTTCCCCTTGATGTATTATTCCAAAGGTCTCATGGAGCAGCGCCTCTTCCCCATTTATCTGAGTCTAGGTAAAGGCATAGACAGTAAATGTCAATAGCTTTAAAAGGCAAAGAACATTTTCCTTTTTAAATTTAACTCCTCCCTTGGACCAGGATCGACTCTTTCTGGGCTCTGAACATAAACAGATTAGGCCCACACAGCCCCTAACAAGTCCTGAAATGATGAATACAGCCCCTGGGGTGGGGCTCTGTGTTTGCCCCCCTCTTTTGCTGGGCAGCATTAACTGCTGGATGGCCAGCATTGAGAGCCTAGGCCCAGCCTTGTGCTCCTGAATCCCAAGCTCTGTCCTGAGCAAATCACCATCTCCACATAGGATTTCCAGCTACACCTCTGTCTGTGGCTACAGCACTTACTTGCAGGCCACTAGTATAAGCCCCTGTTCTCCCCATCAGGTGAGTGTAGACATACTGTTTTATTCCTTAAAGGTATGATAATTAGACAAAATCAGAAAACATTCTTTCTAACCTCATTATTGAAAATTATAGAATCAGATGTATTTTATCTGATATGTATTTTCTCATACATTCCAGTTTCATATGTTTCATCTTAAGGACCCAGGTGTTCTCATTTTCATTCAAAAAATGTTAATCAGAGATATATGTCTAATCACCATAGTTTACCCAATTCTCATACATGTATACAAAATATACATAAATGTATACATTTATGTATACTCATAAAATATATACAAAAGGAGTTTCCCTGGTATTAATTAATGCTTAAAAATATTTACTTAAAGTGGATAAAAGTTGTATACATATCTAGAAAAATAAGTGGGAAGGGAGTACTTTTGCCAAAAGGTGTGTCTTTTCCACCCTCATTATGGCGATGCCCCGAGAATGTAGGTTCTACCTGCTGGGGAGCCTGTGTTTTCCCAGTGTGATCTGAGTGGCTGGTGTGGAGGTGGCAGTGGGGGTGAGTGTTTATTTCCGTGTTGTAAATTAATGAAGTGGATTGTGTTCAGTCTAGTGGTGCATGCCCAGGCTCTAAAGAGTGGCGCAGTTCTGGTGAGTGGTCAGACCAGCCCTGAAGACAGTGTTATAGCCTTACTGTCATGCACATGAGGTGCTCTTGTGGCCACTGCGCTGGGGCTGGGTGTCTGGGGTCACTCCCAAAGGCCCTCACAGACCAGCAGGTGCCATAGCTGTTTGGCTGTGGTGTGGAGCCGAGCTGTCTCAGAACAGGCAGGTTTATCCTTGCTATTTGGCAGTGAGGGTATACCTGTCTGGAAGGATTTCCACTAATAAATGTGGACTGAGTCCCTCCTTTGTGCTAGGCACTGGGCTAGGCAGCAGAGATTCAGATATAAAAAGACAAGATATAAAAAGACACAGTCCCTGTCCTCCAAGAATTCACAGCTTCATGGACGTGCAGGATGATCATAAACACCACAGCCACAGAAGTGTCTAGAGCCGAAGGGGGGAGCTGCACAGAAGGCGTGGCCTCTGGACTAGGGTTCACGAAGAGAAGTCTCTGGTGGTTGAGGAGGAAGAAGGCTGCTGCACATGAGAGTGGCTGTGTGGAGGCCTTGGCAGGGGGTGCGTGCAGGACTCCGGCTGCTCTGGTCTGGATGGAGTGCAGGGGGAGTGCACTTGGGGTGGGGAGGTGTGGTTGGTTGGACAGGGCAGAGGCCAGATGGTGGGGGAGGTCCCAGATGTTGTGCTCAGGAGTTGGAGTTCATTCAGGAGGCAACCAGAAGCATGGCATCCCCGTACTGTCAGCATAGAAAACTAGACACCTGCCCGCCCTAGCGAAATCATGCTGTCTTGTTATCTTGGCAGTCAAAATGCCCAGCTGTAACTCCACTTCCATCCCATATAGCTCACCCTCTCTGAGACAAGACTCTGTGACAGTGTGCCAATCAGAGATTCCAGATGAATTGGAAATCCACCCTGTCCACATGTCCATCAGAAGTCCACAGGCTGGTGGAGGAGGGGGGGGGACAGACATGGCCAGACCACTCTTTGCAAAGAGTAATAGCATGTTGAAGCAATGGAAACAAGGGTGCTGGGGAGATTTACTCCAAATGCAAGGTTTCAGAAGCCTTTATGTAGGAGGGGAAATTCCAGATTCTCCAAACTTTTATCCTGTAGAATTATCTACTATATTTAGTCTGCTGCTGCTGCTTGTTTTTAAGTGTAGACAGGAAGACTTTTCTCCTCCCTCTTCCATTTGTGCTCAGTGAGAAAAGATCCCAAACATTATCAAAGCTACACCTGAAAAACAGATAAATATATCTTAAGAACCTCTACACTGAACAAGATTTCAAATACAGTTACTGCATTTGATTTTTTATCAAATGGTTCTGTCTTTGCTAAATTGCACAGGGGAAGGGGCTTATGAACCAATTTATTATAAATAATGGATTTCCCTTTCAGCAATTTAACTGTGTCCACAGTGACAGTGACCTTGTTCGGTTGGATGGGCGATTCGGTGGTATGTGCTAAGTGTGTCTCTCTCTGCTCGTGAGGCCTGTGCACAGAGGCAGAGCAGTCTGTCCGGCTGTTACCCCAGTGCACCTGAGTCCCTGCACCTGGGCCAGGGACTGTCTTTATGTGTGAAGCTGAACAGCTTGCTGCTTTTATCTCTCAGAGTTAGTATTTTAATCTCATGGGAAGGAAGAAGGAGAAGAGAAAACTGTTCCTCTTCAACAGAAAGTGGTTGTTGTTTGAGACCCTGACCTCTGTCCCACATGGCCTCGGCTCCCTCGGAACTTTCCGCGTTAATTATACAGCATGCTGCTGCCAAGGATTTCCCTTTGGCATCCACAGCATTGGAAAACAGATAAGTTGTGATTGCTGAGCAGTCTGTGCCTGAAGCAGAAAGGGAAAGCTACAGTGCTGTGGGCACCGAAGGCCTCAAGGTGGCTTGGAGCCCACCAGCCTGGGCACAGGGAGGCCCAGGGGTCCCTGGAGCAGGTGACGCTGGGGTGCAGGCAGAGTGGGGCTTCACCATCTGATGCTACCATGAGGCATGACAGCTCCAGCTCCCAGACCTCAGGGAAGAAGTGGCTTGCCTCCAGCCCCTGAGCTCAGCAGTGGGACTGGTGCAGTGAGAGACTCCTGGAGATCTTGCCAGCATCTGGGCCCAGTTCTTCTCCTTCTGTACCACTTTTTTTTTTTAATTGTGGTAAAATATATATAACATAAAATATGCCATTAACTGTTTTCAAGTGTACAGTCACTGGCATTAGTTCCATTCACAGTGTTGTGCAGCCATCACCACTATCAATTTCAAAGACGTTTTCATCACCCCAAATGGCAACTCTATACCCACCAAGCAGTGACTCGGCATTCCCCCTTCCTCAACCCTGGTACCCTCCAGTCTACTTTCTGGGCTGATGAATTTACCTAGTCTAGGTAGCTGACACACATGGACTCGTATGGTATTTCTCCTCCACTGCTCTTTGCTGCCTCCGGGCCCTGGAGCGTGCTGTTCCTCCACCCCCACCCCTCGCTGGCCTCAGGGACTCTGTCCATCCTTCCTTCTTACGCACCACTGAGTTGTACCCTCCACCAGCCTTTCATGATTCGCTTCCACTGGGTGATCTTTCTCAGTCTGGAACGTGTGGTTTGGAGTGCTCTTTCCGCCCAGCCTGGCTGCTCTGTAGGAGGCTATCTGAGCAAGAGTCCCTCCTCGCTCCCAGCTCCCTGCTGAGTCGGGGGCCACTGGAGGGAGTGGGCTGCATGGCAGAAGAGATGCTCAGGGCTATGTTCATCTGCAGGGTGTTTGCAGGACACTCTCTGCCTGAAAGGACAGTGGCGGGTGGTAGCATAAGGAGTTCTGGGGCCAGGCTGTGTTTGATCCCAGGCTTCCCCACTTACTAATGGTGTGGTTTTGGCTGAATTCCTTCACTTCTGTGATCCTCAGGTTCCTCATCTAAAAAATGGGGATGATGACAGTGTGTACCTCACAAGCTTGTGATGAGGAAATGAGTTCGACTGTGTTAAGCACTTAGGACAGTGCTTACATGCTGGCACATGGTGCCTTGTAAGTATTGGCCATATTACTGCCATTGTTGTAACCTACGTCACAAAGTTGTGAGGATGAAATGAGATAATTCACGTTAATTGTCTTAAAAGTGGCTGACATGTAATAAGCATCAAGTAAATGTCAGTGACTAATGTGTGTGCATGTGTGTTTGAGCGTGTGTATATATGTATGTACTTTCACTTGAGCTCTTCCAGAGGCCTCCAGCTTAAAGTTGCCACTGTTCAGATATGGGAAATTTGAACACCTGGAGGTGGATAAAAACTAGCCTGTCTAGCATAGTCGCAGGGGGGCCATCAGGTGAGAAATTGGGGACCAACAGAGGTGAGGCTTAAAACCTCACCCCCCTGTTCTGAGAGAAATCTGCTGCATCCGTGGATGTTTTGAGGCCCTTGTCTAGCTTGGATTAACACTTAGTCTACAGGCACACATCTGATCATCTACATTTGCTCTCTTACAGCACTAAACTATGTTTTCTACCTTTATCTTGCATCTACCTACCTTCAGCATTTTATTAAAAAAGTAATAATAATAATAATAAAGGGAGAAATGTGGTATCCACATATAAATCAAGTATAAAAATCAAACGAATATTCATATTTGAACTGATTGTTTATAGTTCATAATGCGTAATCAAAACCGAAAGTTTCTGTGATGACTGCCCTTGTACTGTTCACCATGTAAGAACTTATTCACTATGTAAGAATTTGTTCACCATGTAAGAACTTGTTTGTTATGCTTCAGAAGATTGGAGACTGACGAGAACTAGGCTTGGGGTGGAATAATGATTGTACATTGAGCATTGAGTCCCCTATACAGAATTTTATTGTTGTTAACAACCATTTGATCAATAAATATGAGAGATGCCCTCTCAAAAAAAAAAACAAAACTAGCCTGTCTACATTTCCTATTCTTTTGAAGACAAACACAGAGAAATAGGAAGCCCCAGAAGATGGATGCCAAAGGAAGGTCTTCTTAGGAGTCTGGTGAGGTAAAAATTGGTGTACCTATGCTTGGAGGTGTCCTGTGAGTCCACAGCAGTCTTAGTATTCCTTTTCTTTCTAGTTTTGGACACAAATGCAAATTTGAATTCTTTCTAATCTCAGGCAAAAGAGCCTCACATTCTATCTCAGGTCAGAAGACTGAGTGGCCTTTATTGTGTATGTGGTTACCTACAGTTTCAATAGAGATTTGCATTTCCTTAAACCCACAGAAGAAAAATTATCCATTGTGAAAACCAAGTTTTGCAAAACTTGTCTCGTGTTGATTTTAACTGCCAGTTAAAAGAAGCTTCAACCCTGCTTGTTTAGTAGCTATGTGAAATGTTACCTGAACATGGAGAAGGGCTGGAGCTGGAGAGGAAGGGCCTCCTTGCAAATTTGTTCCTCTTTCTGAAGAAAGGAGGACTCAGAACTAGCAGGGAAGCTGAAGGCCTGTTTCCTGAAGGCAGAGGAAACATGTGCATGTATGTTTGTGTGTTGAGGGACGCACCTTTTCTGGGGTTCAAATGTCATCTCTGTTACTCAGAGCCCCCTGAGCTGCGTGTTTGCACCACCATTACTTCTGGTGCCCCCTCTCTGGCCATGTTTGTCCCTCTGTGCTGGGTATGGGCAGGAACCATGACAGAGGGATCCTCTGGTCTCCCCTAGGTGGTCCCAGGTTCAGCAGGTTAGAGGGGTTTAGATTAAAGGAGTGTGCTTTTGTATGTGGGTTGTGGGTGCTAGTATACAGACTAGCTACCAGTAAATACTTACTGAAGATGGGTTGGCCATCAGTCTAATTTCTCCTCTTGCTTTGCTTTAGACCCTAGAGGCAACACTGCTGTACAGCTCCTATTGAGCTGGGTTCCCTGACCCCTTTCCCTTTCCCTGGAAACAAGCAAGACCCTCTCTAAAGCTGCTTGAGTACCTATAGGCTAGAAAAACAGACAGAGCAGGAGGGGTTTTGCTAAACAGGCCTTTCCCAGCCAGACTGGTTAATGTAGCCTCTCAAAATGCCTCTGTAGAGCTGCTGACCTGTGGGGAGAATCAGACTCACTAAGTGGGGACCCACAGCCCCCTCCAGTGAAGACCTCTGACCAGCCCAGCAGGGGGCAGCAGGGCTCAGGCCCTTTCCTAGGCTGCCCCCTGCAGGCCTTTGCTCTGTTGTGGCTCCCCCCATGTGTTAGCGGGTGTCCTGCTCGTGCACAAGCACCCAAGTAGTGAAGTCGCCTGAGGACTTGCCTGTCAGCTTGGCCTGAACAACCCCTTCACCAGCACTAGATGTGGAGATCCTTGGTCTAAGAGGCAGGCCTTCATGCCCCCCGCTCCGCTCCCTGATCACATGGGCACAGGTTATGTGTTAGGCCGAGGACCAGACAGCAGAGGGAAGGAAGGACTCATGATCTAGCACCTGCCATGCACCATGGTGTTCGCACGCTATTTCATTGAATTCTCCAGCAATACCTGTCCTCTGAGGTGTCACGTTCCCTACTGTTGCAGGGAGGATTGGCTGTGAAACCCTCACAGCAGTCTTCAGAGATGTGGCCATTAGTTCCCGGTGAGCTGGTGCCTACTCAGAGGCCTTGCACTCCCCTCTGCCTTCTCACCCCCCACAGTGCTGCCTACAGACCCCGGCACCAGCATCACCGCCAGCATCACCGGGGAGCTTGTCAGAAATGCAGAATCCCACCCCTCACTGCCACATCCCAGTCCACCTTTTCACCAGCTCTCTGGACAGGAATTTTGAGGGCACAGTGGAGTTTGAGAAGCCCTGTAGGATTTTCTGCACAGCTCTTATGTGAGAGAAGCCTGAGGGGAAGTGGAGGTAGCTGAGAAAACCTTCCTAGAGCAGACGTGAGCCGGGCTTTGCAGGAGCACCCGGGAGGAGAAGCAGCATTTTCTAATCAGAATGGCACCAGCAGACAGCTTCCCGGTCTGTGGAGACAGGAAGCCTCAAGGTTCCTGCCCACGCGAAGAGCAGAGGGTGTGAAGGCAGGAAAGTCAACACACGCACTGGGCCGTGAGTCCCCATACATGCAGAGGCTGTGGCTGCCGGGTGAGGCGGCCCACTCGGAGCCCGCACAGAGAGACATGCGCACCTGGAAGCCTTCTGAGAAGCAGGGCCATGAAGCTCCCAGGCCTCATTCAGTGGAAGTTTCCTGAGATCCCACGAGAAGTCCAGCCCCAAATGAGGCGTGGGGGAAGAGTCAGCCAGTCGTACCCTGTGCCAGCAATCCTGTGTATTGGTATCTGGATAGACTGCACAGAATGGAGGCCTGGTTGGGCCACTCTGGGCCTGTGTGCATGTAGGCAGGTGTCTGGTAGTCTTGGGCAAGGGGCAGGCAATTCTGAGGAGGTAAGGAGCTCTGACAGAAGGCAGAGGAAAGGGCAGACCAGCTGGTGATTCTTGGCCTCTGTGAAATCTGGCTCTGCTGGGAGGGTTTGTTTCTTTTCTCCTTTGCTTCCTTTCAAGGTGTGTCCACAGCTGAGGTTTCTTGTTTTTTTCAGACAGAGATGTATTTGGAAACTTGTAGCCTCCCCAGCAAAATGGCCCTCCAGGTTCCCCACAGGGTGAGAGCAGAGCAGCTCAGACCCTCCCCCAGTGGGCAGTACCAGGATCTGCAAGCTGAGAGCCCCGCGGGGTGTGGGTGGGTGAGGTAAGCCTGATTGGTTTGGATGTGGTTCGCATCGGGACACTTCTTCCTCAGTCCATGGGGCAGCAGCTGCACTGCCACCGGGAGAAAGGCAGAGAGAGGGTGGCTAGGAACCCTTGAGCCCGGAAGGCCTCCCCTGAACAGTCAGAGAGTTCTGGAAGGATGGCCCCAGGAGTAGTATCCAACAGACTTGCTGATGTTTTCAGAGGATTTTAATTTCCTCAGGCAGCGGCTTAGCCTAGCATCTAATTTTAATGCCAACTTTGATCTATTTTTTTTTTAAATTCTACTCTTCATGTTCATTAAATCCCAGTTGGCTGTTCTGGTTGAGCCCAGGCCCCAGAGAGAGCTGAGACATCATGGGCCCTGTGTGCAGTGGGGCCAGATTTCCTCTTCTACAGTGTTCTTCCACCTCCAGGCAGCCCTGCACATGGCTGTGTGGACACCAAACAGAGCATTGGAGGGGAGAGGTGGGGAGGGCCGTTCCTATTCTTTTCTGCTTTTATGGGGAGCACCCCAGGCATGGCAGGGATTCTGGTAGGCCACTTGGAAGGCATGGAAAAGAGATTGCAGAATGATCCAAGGAGGAGCTAGTAGGTATATGTCCAGTTTGAAGCAGAAAAAATCTCCCTAGAAAATGGGCACAGTACAGCAGGGAGGTGGGAGAAGAGCTCACCTGCCCTGGGATGGGGAAAGGCTGGTTTGTTCCAGGTCATCTGGAGCAAAGGCAGTGTGTAAATGGGCCACAAGGGCCAGTATCTCACAGCTGTCCCCTTGCCTGTCTGCCCCATCTGGTCCTGCATTTGGAGAAATGCACAAAGGGAGGAGACGCAAGCATGGTGCTGGCCTTGAAGTGGTTATGGGAGACACAATGTTAAGAAACACAGGGCCACAGCACTTGGGAGCTGGGAGGGTCTCCCTGTTGTACAGGTGGGAGAATGAGGCTCAGATGGGGAATGGCCTGGCCAGTGTCACTGTACAAGTCAGTGACAATGATTAAAATGACTGCTGCCATTTATTGCTGTGCCTGGAGTGCTCCAGCGGGAACTGGCATGGAGTCCTTATCCTCCTCCATCCCCTGTGTCTGTCAGTCATCAGATCCAGTCATGCACCTGCTGAATAGCTCACTTCTCCCATCCGCCACACCACCTCCAGGGCCCCCTGGCTCATAACCACGGCCTCCCGCCTATCTTGCTTCTGCCTCCTCTATGCTATCTCCCTCTATGCCATCACCAGCCTGTGACTGGTCTCATAAATAATGCCTTGCATTAACCTCTTTGTTACCCTCAGCATCAAGGTCAGCCCCTGACATTCCTCACAGGACTGTCCTGGTCTGACCCCTGCCCACCATCCATCTCACCTCCAGCCATTCTGGCCTCCACTCCTCACCTGCCTGTGTCTTCACTGCAAGTCTGGCCTAGATGCCAGTCTCTCCAGGGAACCTTCCTTGAACCTTCCTTGAGATTGGGTAAGGAGCTTCCCTTTTAGGATCTAAGCAATTCCCATTGGCATGCCATCCTATCTTTTAACCACCTAGAATCATCTTGCCTGCTGGCTGGTCTGCATCCCACTTGGCCTGCCCTGCCACTAAGCTCCATGAGGGTAGGAATCATAGTTGTCTTTCTTATTTGATGTTGTCTCCTAGGGCCTAGAATGGAATGTTATCTGGCACCTTGTAGGTTTTCAGTTAATATTTCAGTTAAGTATGTTCAGGAAGAGCTCTCTCGTGGCACTTTGTGTACATTAGCTTATTTAAGCCTCCAGGAGTCCTACAAGAGATCTCATTCATTCTCTCAGTCCTACAGATGACCACACTGAGACAGTTGAGTGTCTGTAGGCCTCACCTCTGAGAAGGGGCAGTCCTGAGACTGGAGCCCACATCTGACTCCTCAGCCCCCACCCCTAACCTCTGTGCTCTGCTGCAGGCCTGGGATCTCACTGAGAGCCCTCGTATGCTTAGAGGCTGGGAGCTGCCTCAGCTCCAGTAACCCAGCCCTGGAGAGCAGCTCACATTCCAAGCCACCTTTGAGGAGTTGCTGATTTTCTGAACCAGATGGTTCCAATGAACGCCTGGCAATGTTGTTCCTCACTGCAGCTTATCACAATTGTGATCTGAGCTGGTCAATCAGAAGGACAGATTGCTCCATGTATTTTCTGTTTCTTTTTTCCTTCTTTGAAGAAAAGAAAAAGTGAAGATAACAGAGTGGGGTGCCAAGCTGCGAGGCTTCAGGACACGTAGTGTAGCCAGCTCTGGGGGGATGCTGGGCACAAGCTGGATGTTGGTAGGCTGGAGGCCAGGCATGTTTTGCTCAGGTGTGCTCTATTTATACAAATAACCTCCAACACAGCTGCCCCTTTGCACAGGCCCTGGGCTGTCCTTGGTTGAGGAGAGGCTTGAAAAGTCAAGAAGGGTCTTTCTACTTGGGGCAGCACAGCGTTGTAGGAGGCCTGCCCCTACCCAGAGTGCAAAGGGGAATGGGGCAGCTGCCCCAGGGCTGGCCCTGGGGTGGAGGAGGCGGCTAGCCCAGCCAGCTCTCCAGCTGCATCTTTGCTGAGCTGAGCAGGACCTCCATGCTCATAGCAGCCATGTCATCACCACAGCCCAAGGGTGGGGCTCTGCGGGCCCGAGAGCATGACTAAACCCTGAGCCAGCCCCTAGGGAATGGTCAGAATGGGCCTGAGGATCTGCGTGCTTTCACTGCATCCCTCCTGGACTCTGCCAGGTTTGTCACCACACATTTTATGGCTCATAAATGCCCACCACATTTGTGCTTTGGTGTGCTTTGGTGTGCTTTGGTGATATATGAAAATGGGTTTTTGAAATAAAAGCAAGTAACTTAAAAAAAAACCAATACACTGGTGCTGCACTGAAAGATTAATTCTTGGAGTTTGGTGATCATTCTGGGCATAGAACCACAGACTTTAAGAACAGAGAAGAATCCTAGGGCTGATTAATCCATTTAACAGATGCAGGAACTGAAGGAAGTGCCCAAGGTCACCCTGCTGGTGGGTACAGAGCCAGGTGAGCTGGGTTCGGGGCCCCCTGCTTGCCACAGTGAGGTAGGGAGCATGCATGTTTGCTACAGAGAATCCACACTGCTTCTCACTGAATGTGACTTTTCCCACGGCTTCCCTCATCTCTGATGATGGTGTTGAGCATCCTACCTGCATTATCTCATAAGATCATTTCAGTGACCCAGTCTCCCTATAGGAAACATGAACACAGAAAGCTTTAGGACCTTTGCCAGGGTAATAAGCAGAGGACCAAGATTTGAGATCAGCCTGGCTGCCCCCAGGACTTGCATCCTTAACCCCATGATGCTCCTGGAAAACTCATACATACCTGATTGTCAATCCCTGGGGATGGAGGGTGGCAGAGCTGGGCCCTCCTTCGTGGCACCATAAGCATGCCTCTTCCAAGAAGCATCTCCGCCTCCCCTCCCTGCCATACACACCGCAGGGCTCAGAAAATGAGAAGGTGCAGCAAGTATTGGCACAAAATTCATATAAAATTTGCACGTGGCTCTGCACCTATCTTATGACCATTTCAGGATAAAATATCATGGCTGCACTTGCAGTTTTTGTCTCTTTTTTTTTTAAGAATAATGGAAATACCATTTTTTTTCTTCCGAGTGTGATTCCTAGGCCAGGAGCATTACCTGAGAGCTTGTCAGAAATGCGGCATCTGAGTGGGAATCTGCATTTGAACAAGATCCCAGGGGACTCCTTTGCTCAGTGAAGTCTGAGAAGCACTGCTGCCCATGACAGGCTCCCTGGGGCAGGGTCTGTGTCTGGCCCATCGCTGTGCCCCCACAGTGCCTTGCTCTGTGCTTGATGAGTGGGAGGTCCTCAGTGTTTGTGTCAATTTGCAAACCACTGTTTTTATCCTTGACCCAGACCCATACCACAAATGTGTAGGACAGCAAACAGGGGCAGATGAGGACAGAGGTCAGCTTAGGTGAACTGGGAGGTGCTCACAGATTGTTTCTGGGCTTTTGCTGTGGCTCTGTTGGGTTTCTGCCTGGGCCAGCCACACCCAGTTAAGTCTCCTCAGTATCCAGAGCTCCTGGGTTGGAGTACCCACTTCTGTGAGGGTAAAGAATGCTGGACTGGATTGATTGAGCTTCATTCTGGACACGAGGTTAAATTCCATGCATACCCCTCCCCATCACCCTACCACACAGGCCTGCATTCTGCTAACTGTCCCGGAAAGACCCAGCCTATCCTGGACACTTCTCTCCTGTGTCCCCTAGTGCTATGGGACTAGTGTTGGGGGCAGTGAGCCAATTCTGAAGGTGACTGTCTCTGCACTTGGATGAGAGTCCCTCCCTCAGCCTCAATTCAAGGAGAGCACAGGTTGTGGAGCTGAGTTGGGGCCTGTCCTCCAGGCCAGCTGCATGGGGGTCCTCACCAGCCCAGTCTGCTGGCTGCCGGCCCCTGCCATCTCTTGGTTGGGTCCTGGCCCTCCCCCCAGATTTGAGCTGCTCCCTAGCAGTGATGTGCAAGCCCTAATTCTTGGAGGCCAGGGGATCTTCCAAGGCCCATGCTAGAAAGGACATTGTCCGGAGGGCTGTGGCACCCATGGCTCAAATTACCATTGTTAACCTTTGTCACACTGACATCTCATCACAAATGTGCCTTCCTGGGCTCGGGCCAGTTTCTCTGCCTCGCCTTCTCTGTCCTCACCTTGAAGTAGACCTGGCTCTCCAGTGAAGACTCCGGGGTCCAGCTCACAGGCCCAGGGCACATTCTCCCCAGCTGCCTTTCTGAACTATCGTTTCACCCTCATTCAACATTCTGTTTTAAATTTCTTTCATCTGATTTTACAGTCTCTTAATCTTTTGTTCTTTCATTTCTTTATCCATCCACCCATTCATCCATTTGAAACACAGTTCTCAAAGGCCTTCTGTGAATCAAATGCCCTTGCTGGGCCCTCAATAAATAAAGTTGAATAACACATGCCAGTTACCAGTCCCCCAGTTTCCTGACTCCACTCACCCTTTGCTCTCAGGCAAATCTGTTCATCCATCTTTTATTGATTCCTTATTGCATTTCCAGAGGCACTTGTAAACCATTTCTCTTTTTCAAACCCTTATTTGTACCCTAGCCCCACTATCTGCACAAATGACATCACCTTTTACTCCCTAAGATGAGAGTTCACCAAAAATGAGCTTTTCCAGTGTCCCTAGTTCCCACTGCCGCTGTGCCTTCTCCCTGCTGTCCCCCCTCTAGAGTCAGAGGCATCCCAGGATTTCCCTCTTCCTGGCGCACTCCTCTGCCTGGTTTCTGTGTCCGTGGGCAGATGATTTCTATGTCCCTACCATACACTGCCCATTTATAGAGTGGAGATACAGTATTTACTTTATTTGTTTGTTATAAACATTAAGTGGGTTAATACATTTCAGGACTTGAAACAGGGCCTGACACATAGTAAATACTAAATATTAGCCTCTATCATGACTATCATTCCTCAAGTACCCACGCTGCCATTCACCCTGTGTTTCTTTTCCCTCTAGTCTGGCATCCACATTCCTTTCCCTCGATATATAGATGTACTCAGTTCTCCCTCTTTGTGACATTCTTTCCTCCACCCTGTCTTGGCTGGGAGGTGCCTCTGCCTTCCCTGCATCTGTCCCCTCCTGTTCACGTGCTCCCCAGTGCCAGCCACCCCGCCTCCACCTCAACCACTGCCCTGTCTCAGAGGGCAGTCACCTGCTGCAGCATTTCCAAGTTCCCACCCTCTGCCGCTTTCAGCCTGGTCATATTCTCACATGCAGTGAGCTGCTGGTGGGGGTAGGGGAGCAGTTCAGAGTGCCTGGGGAACCGGGAGTTCCAGGAGAGGCTGGATCTAGCGAATAGGGAGAGGTGGGCCCCCAGAGACTCCCGAGGGGCCAATGAGCAGGTTTCCTGGGGGAGAGGCAGGATGTTGAGGTCAGAGGGGTCTCAGTTCCCATTGCTGGAGCAGAGTGTTGTCTAGTTCTGGCCTGGTTCACAGTGGGAGAACCAAGTGGATGACTCAGGTGGGGTGTGAAGAACCTTGAGGCCAATGTGAGGCCACCATGGCCACTGAATGTGCTGAGGATGCTCCTAGGTTAGAGCAGATGGGAAAAGGGTATGGATGGTGGGCAGAGGTGATGAACAAGAGGGCAAGGAGGCACCTGGACTGAGGATGCAGGCTGCAGGAATGTGGGAAGACAGCTCCAGAAAGTGTGGGTGGGTGGCGGGGAGCCAGGATGCATCCCCCGGGTCCGAGGGGAGTGGCGGCAGGGTTGGTCTCTTCTTGGGGACAGGAGGGTTAAAGTATTTAGCACTGTTTGCGGTATCATTCTGTCCAGATCAGTATTTGAGAGGCAGGGAATGGGCACTGGTGTCAGTAAGAGGGTCTGGAGGAGGCCCACAGGTTGGATGGGGATGAGGAGGTGGGAGAAGAAGGCTGGGGGCACGTTGGTCACAGGACTTGGGGACAAGAGGGCAGAGCAGACTCAGTGGGTCTGTAGGTCCAGCTGGAGGTCTGTGAGGCTCCTCGGGGGTTCCCACAGCAGTAGGGGTCCACGGCCTACGTCAGATCGGGCACTGAGGCCCATCAGGTGCGGACAGGGGCTGGGCTGCTCCAAGGCCTGCACCTTTCCTGGCCCCTCCTCTTTGTCCCCTAAATGTCGGAGCACTCCAGAATTCTGTCATTCCCACTTCCCACTCAGCTTGTGGTCTGTATCCAGCCACCTGCTGGGCTTTTCCGCATCCCTGGACTTTCCCACGCATCGTTCTCACTGGCTCTGTTCGTCATGCCCCTTTTCCTCCTCCCAGCCTTGCCGTGGCTGTTAGGGCCACCCCCCCTATGGTAACCCAGGCTTGAAGCTCCTCAGATCCCCACACCTGGTTGAGCCGCACCCCCCCGTGCTGCCTCCTTCTCCATCATCTCTGCCCCATCTTCCTCTCCCAGTCCTACCCCTCGGTGGCCTCACCAGGTCCAGGCATGCACATGCTCTAGAGCTGCTTATCAGACTGAGTGACAGCGTATTCCCCAGCCCCTGCTGCCTGTATCCACAGCTCCAGGGCAGCAGATGTGGGAAGAGGCCCCAGGAGATGTCTGGGCAGGATGGATATGGGGAATGGTGGGGCAGGCCAGGAGGGCTGACATTTACGGAAGGCATCCCACCCCTCAGGGGCTGGACTGAGCTTCATGGAGGCCTCAGGCTGACCCGGCTGCTCTTCCAGAGCACTCTGGGGAAAGGACTGTGGGACTTTTGAAGGACTGCCAGGGTGTTCACCCTCCATGATGCCAACGCTCTGCAGGCAGGCTTTACAGAGTTCCACAGAGATGGGTTGGTCATAGCTGGTGCAGCTTGCGGAACAAGACAGAAAATGTGGGTCACCTTTATCATTCCAGACTCCCTGAAGCAAGAAGCCATGTCAAAACAGAAACCTCCAGATGGTTTCTGTCTGGCTGGATGGACGTGGGCTGGTCTCTGAGGTGCCACCACACCCTGAGAGGACCTGAGCAGGGAGAGCTGTCTGCACCTCTATGGCTGGGCGCCCATGGCGACAGGGCCACTCCTTGTGGGCATGGTGCTGGGCAGGGTCTGTGCATGCATTTGGGGTGGCAGGAGGAGGAGGAAGATTATTCATGGCAATACGTGCTCTTTTCTGGTGAACATGAGCTTTAGATCCTCTGACCAACATCTAGTTGAGAGTCTTGGAGTGACCTTGGCAGTGATCATCAAAGGAAGGCCTGAAGGGAAGAAATTACTTTGCTTTTCAAAATTATTTCAGATACCTTTTTCCATAAACGTGGATTTTCTTCATGAAAACTAGTTCACTATTTTTCAATAGTCTTTTTTGTGATGATTAATTAGCACATACTCAATACAAGACATTTAGAAAATCTATCACCCATTACTGAAAGAATGTGCTTGAAGTTTTTTAATTTGCACTTTCCTGACAAACCTCACTGACTTCTAGAAGGACTCAATGTTTAGAATGGACCATCTGCACGGGGGCTTGTTTTGCAGTGGTAGTTATTCCTAAAGGGGAAGAAACCTACCTAGTGTGGGTCTAGTCCTGTCACCTCAGATCACAGACCCTTTTGCCTCCATGTCTCTTCATGAGTTTTTTCTCATGGGTTGGTCTTTCTCACCTACTAAGGCTTAGAGTTTTCCACTATCACTTCCAAGAGGGGAGAAGCAAGGACGGGAACACACACTGAGCCTGGTCAGGCTGCCCAAGACTTGCCAGGAAGGTTCTAGAAGCCTTTTCTGACTCAGGCTGAGTTCAAGCTGTGGGCTGTCGGGCCAAGAAGGCTCTGTTTCATGTCTGAGATTTGTAAGGACAACATCATATGCAACACCAGAAACCTCTAGTGCGGGTCTGCAGGTGGCCATGGAGGATGCAACCAGCCTCTGCACAGGCCCAAATCCAGACTGTTCAGTAGGGCAACATGGCTCGGTTGTGCGCATGGAGGTTGATCTGAGAAACTTCTGGGAGCTCCAGGACTCAGAACCAGGTACCTGCATTCAAACAGAGGTTTCCTCCAGCCTCAGCACGTGCCATTGGCAGTCCCTGTGAATATATGTGGTCAGCCCCAGGCACTGTGAGGGGGCAAGGGTCTGGGGCACTTTCTGACCCACCTCAGAGCAGCCCTTGGGTCTGACCCCCCCAATCAGTGAAGCGGTCGCACCAGCTGATCACCAAAGGCCTGGTCCCTGGTGCCCATGCCTAGGGGTGTGCCAGCCAAACTCAGAAATAAGATTGAAATCTAAATGCTGCTCCTTGGACATTAGCCTGGGAATCTGAGGCAGTCGGAGATGAAAGGAACCGTAGAGATCAGCAGCCCTGGACTCCAGTCAGGGCCCTGGCCCAGACAAATTCAAGCCCTCTGTCCCCCTAGTAAAATTTGGGCATAGTGTCCCTGTGCTGCCCAGCCAAAGGAGCTGAGGCAGAGGATGAAGAGGCCTCCACCCCTCGCTACCCTCTGTGGGTGAGGATTGCTGATACTGCCTCGTTAGGCTGGCTCACATGGGGCAGAGCCCCTTACATGAGCTCTGCTCCCCTCCATGGCCTGTGTCATTCTCTCTACCATACGGCTGGCTCAATTCCTCCACAAAAAACAGCTGACATGGGCCAGAGAAACCCACCTTTCTCCTAAGGGGCTGCTGTTTTTCTGGGTTCATTTTGGGATGGTAGGAATGTTTGAAACAAGGGAATCCTGGAAGCAGTTTTGTACTTAGAGAATCATTGGTTCATTTCCAGTTTGTGTTTCTCCTTCAGCTGATAATCAGGCAGCTCGCATTTCCAATTTCCTGTCCCTCCTTTGCTTCTCCTTACAGATCATAACATGGTGATGTCCCAGACTGGGTTCTTTCTGGCTCTTTGTTATAAAGTCTCTCTTTGCTCTGACCGAACAGCCATGCTAGGCATTGTGATCCCAATAACCCTCCTAGGTCATGGTCTCTGCCTGGAAGAATGTTCTGTCCTTCTCCATCTGCTTTTGGCCCCTCTCTTCTGCACCCAGCAAATTTGGTGCCAGGTCACTCTGGTGGAGAGAGGGAAGACTGGGGGAGCTTCCCTGCTGAGGTTTATAAGGGTGACAATGGCCTCTTCTGCTCTCAGCTTGCTCAGAAGTAGAAACAGAAACCCTTTGGACCCCTGTAAAGCACCCGAGCACACTGTCACGGTGCCCTGCTCCTCGCCATGCAGACGGGAGGGCTGGGCTGAGTGCCTGGTGAAGCAGCACGGTTTCTCTCAGCAGCTGCCACTGTGTCTTGACATTTTCCTGCCCCTGGTTCCTGACACTGAAGCCTACACAGCCTGAACTGCACCAGCCTTTCCATTATTCTTTGTAGACTATTTCAATGTTCCCAGGGGCCTGCTGCGTGGGAACCAGGAGAAGGGCTGAGGAAGCAGAAGTGATGGTAGCTGAGGAGACCTCACAGCTGGGATGGAGGCGGGGGACACGGCCACGCATCCCACACCACCAGCCGTGCCATGTTCTCCTTCTCCTGGTCCTCTGGGAAGGGAAGAGATGAAACAGGTTGAAGGGGGAGTACAGAGGACCAGTGGGCATGGTGGCCTCTGAGGTGTCCCTGACGCCCCCAGACTCCAGCTCTGCCTCTGTTGCTGCCCTCTTCTTTCCCCTGACCTCGCTCCTGGTGAGAGGCTCTGTTCTCACTCCTCGGGGAGAACTGAGTGCCTGGGGAGCAGAGCACCTCTGTCCCTCATTGGAGGAGTTCTCTACCATGCTGTGGTGGCCGAGATCTGTTTGGTAGAATTTTAACTGGTTTGCAACCTCGTCCTGAAATTAACCATTTGGAAGAAATATGGTAAAATGAAAAAACAGTTGCCACACTGCATTCCAGCCCCGCTGTGATCCCATTGCTGCAGGCTCATGTGGCTAGAAGGACTCTAGCATCTCCTTTTGCTTTGGAAGCTTATTTTTGCCAAGGTTGTTATCATCAAACAGGCACCAGAGCTCCGTTCCACTCACAGTCCAATTATGGCAAAACTCAAACAATGAACCTGTGTGTTTCACTGGTAAGAATGTCCGAAGGAAGTGCTGTTCCCTTTGCCAGGATCAAACTCTCAGGGCCCTTTGTGATATGTGAGACCTCAAGGCAGGTCTGTCCGTTCCCAGGCACAGAGCAATGGGAGCTGGAAGGTGGCTCGCTTAGCCCACCCTGGGCCGGGTCGGTGGATTTCTTTCCACTGCGCCACACGCATCACCCACAGATCTACCCTGTGGCTGGTCGGGGAAGCTGTCTCCCTTGGAGGCCAGAGGAACGGCATTTCCCGGCTAGGGGTGGGATTGGTGAGACTGTGATGCATTCCCAACCCTAAGGACTCACTAGAAAGGGGTGGAGCTGATAGAAAGAGGAGAGATGTGGTCTGATGTGGAATACTCCCCTTGCCCATGACGGAGGTCCTCCATCTTCCTTCCTTCCTCCAAGTGGCCGTCCTCTCTGCTGTGACCACATCTCGGGGTTTGTGGGGCCTGGGCTGCTGTGTCCCTCTCTCCCCTGCTGGCCGCCCCTCACAGCACACAGGACAGCTCCTGGGAGGTGGCTGGAGGACAGTGGCCAGCGCTGTGATCATGGCACCCACAGAGAGGTGTCTGGATCTCCTTCCTTTTTCCAAGTGAAAGCATCTGGATAGCGGGTCTGAGAGGGCTCCTTAGGCACTGACATCCGTGAACTATGGGCCTAGATCAGATTTCTCAATCTGCCTTGACAGAAGCTGAGGTCACGGTCCCTCTAAAACAACCATAATGCCGCCTGACTGTTCCACAGCTGCTTCTCTCCCTAACCCACAGGCCAGCGCCCCGGGCCAGGTCACGCCCCCAGCCTCTGTCAGCCTTTCAGAAATGCTAGGCATGGGGTCTTAATGAATGAAGCTTGTTCTAAAGCAGAAAATGATTTTATTTCAGCCTGCATTTAGCTTCCTATGTCTTTACCAGATCACCACTCAGAGTTGCTTCCCCTTCTTTCTTGCATCTCTTTTCAAGATCACAAAGGCAAGGAGTTAGAAAGTTCCTATCTTACAGAGTGGGCACTGGCGCCCGATGCCTGGGTTTAGTCCCTGCTTCTGTTGCTTACGAGCTTTGTGACTTTGGACAAGTTACTGAGCCTCTCTCTGTGTCAGTTTCCCTAGCTGGGCAGTGACATACCATCTCATAGAGCACCCATCTCATGTGGGGAGGAGTACATACGCCTTTCCTGTGCTTGCTACATCCATACAGATGTTATCAGTGGTGATGATGGTGTCATCCTGAAGAAGCAGAGAATGGTGGGAAGAACATGAGGCTTAGAGTCAGCTGGCTGACTCTAAGTCCCAGCTCTGCTACTTGCTCAGGGGGTTGATGATGCAAATTCTGAACCTCAGAATGTCTTAATTTTCATAGCTGTAAAACTGGGGTAAAAATTGTATCTCTCTCCAGCGAAATAGGTCTGGCAAAGTACTTCACCTGCAGCAACGGGGTTAACCTGTTCTCTTTCCTCTTCCCAGGCACACATTCTGGCAGTTTCGCCATGAGAACCCCAAGACCCGGGTTGGGGGCCCTCCCCCTGAAGGGCTCCCTGGCTTCAACAGTGGAGTGATGCTTCTGAACCTGGAGGCCATGCGCCAGTCCCCGCTTTACAGCCGCCTGCTGGAGCCGGCGCAGGTGGAGCGGCTGGCTGACAAGTACCACTTCCGCGGCCACCTAGGGGACCAGGACTTCTTCACCATGATCGGCATGGAGCATCCCGAGCTCTTCCATGTGCTGGACTGCACCTGGAACCGGCAGCTTTGCACCTGGTGGAGGGACCATGGCTATAGTGATGTCTTTGAGGCCTACTTCCAGTGTGAGGGTCACGTCAGGATCTACCATGGGAACTGCAACACCCCTATCCCGGAGGTCTAGGCACATCCTCACCTGCCAGGCCTAGGGTCTCCGGATCTGAGAAAAGGAAAGTGGCACCTCTGGGACAGGCCCAGGTGGTGTCTGGGCCCCTAGAGAGACACTGTGGGGATGTCCTTTGTAATCAGCTCTCCCACCCTGTGGGTCACCTCCTGAGGCGCCTAGTGAGGATTGGCCTGCACACTGCTGGTGCTCGGGGCCTCTTCCCTCCAGGAAACCAGGCCTCGTGAGGGGCAGGCATCTTCCCATGGGCTAGGAAGCAAGTTTGAAGAGAAGGAAGGGAAGAAAACTCTGCCCCTTGCCTTCAGACCCCAGAGAATGGAAATCATCTTATGAGCCAGCCTTTCTTGGACCAAATATAAATTTATTTTAAATTCACAGGCTTCAATTTTGCAAGAAAACAAGAAGTCCTTCTATAGCTCTGTGTGAGCCAGGGTTTTAACAGCTAGCCCAGAGCTTAAACACCCAAACGAATGTGAGCCTTCCACCTGCACACCCCACAAGGCTCTGCGCTCATTCCTACGGTGCCTACATTGTGTGGATATAAAGGCCACCACTTCTCTGGAGAAGGTCTTTAGGGCCAGCAGTGGCCCACATGACACATTATTTTAGCCTTTATAGTTTTTATCTCCCAACAGCATCACAGAACCTCATCCAAGCCAGCTTCAGGTGACTAGACTGTGCTCAGAAATCTAATCTGCCATGAAAGAACAGAGATTGGCTGCCTCCAAGACAGGCAGTAGAGTTGTCTGGACTAGGAAGACTCATTGCAAAGAGGAACCCAACAGTTCACGAGTGTCACCATGTGGCTTAGAATGGGTGTTGCCCTTTGACTTATAAACAGTCCAGTCTCTTTGTTTAAAAAAATCTTCCTGTGAGTTTCTTACTGCATCATGTCAGAGTCTATAGCTCAGAAGAAATTAGGGTATCATTTCTTTATTTCTTCTTTTAATGAGTTCTCCTGTGAGTAAGCTGCAAACATGAAGTGGTCATTTTGCATAGTCCAGATGAAATCCCTGAGGAACAATTGGATTTTTGTCTTATTTTATTTCAATTTCATTTGCTGTTTTATTTCTTTTTAGCAGGAGTGAGAATAGCTACTAAATACTCTTTGAGAACACAATGATTTACGTTGTTTGTTCTCTGATCAGTTTTCCTTCACTATGAAAATTCTGAATCAAGAATGTAATCGATGTTGTTCAGAGTCCCCCCTCCACATGATTAGGCTAAGGCATGGGCACAGTGGGTCTCTGAGAACTAAGGGGGAACATGCCTGAAGGGGCAGTGCGGAGGGTAGTAGTGTTATATTCAAGTCAAATAGAGAATTATTTCTTTCTAGGTATTGGCAGGCCCCTCTTCTCCCAGGAGCTAAACCTACCCCGTCACTTCCGGTCCTCCTTACGCCAAACTGTCTGCGCCTGTCATCCCCTGACGAAATGGAGCACATTTGTCTCTTCTGAGCTCTAACAGAATGGGCCTGTTCTCTTAGGTACTTGATTTCCTATTTATAGTTACCAATTATTGGATGCCTGCTGTGTGCCAAGCATTGTATTAGGGGATTTATATACACTATTGATAATGCTCATGTAAACTTCATGAAGATAATTCAAATCCTAAAATTTATTATAATAATGAGAGATGTGAACAGAGAGTCATTATTTATCATAGCATTTTTTATAATAGAAAAAAATTAGGAGTGACTTAAAATGTTGAGGGGAGTGGAAAAATGTTACATCCATTTAGAATAATGGAATAATTTAGGCATTAAAATAATAGTTTTAAAGAATATTTAATGCCTTGGGAAATGCTTACAATGTGCTATTAAATAAAGATTGCAAAATATAAGATTGTATGTACAGTACGATCCTAATTTCACTTTTTAAATTACATATATATGTGTATATGCACATCAGTAAAAAGAGAGCCTGTTCTGCTACATTTCATTACTTCAGCTCCTAAAAAACCATGTGTTTCAAACACTTCATTAAAAAAAAAAACACACACAATCATTTCGATGGAGAAGAGTAGATAAAATGCTGGAGAATTTTAGACTCACAATAACAAAGGTATTTTTTCCTGCATTAATTTCAATAATTAAAGTAGTTCTATAGCTATGAGCATCTCTTTATTGCAAGGAAAAAACATAAACTGGTTGATCAAAATGGGCAAAAGCCAAACCTTGCTCACTTTTGAAATCCCCACTCAGGAGCACCCCCCCCCGCACCCCCCCCTCGTTCTGTCATCAGTATCCTTGGCCTTACAGCTCCCTGGTGAACATCAACATGATACAAAACAGGAAATCCAGCCAGACCCGCATGGCACCGTGTGCTCCTGCGCTTCACCACAAGCGGCTGTCTGACAAATTTTGGAGGCTGATTCTTGATGGGAATCCTGCTTTCACCAAAGCAATACATACATAATTGTGTTGTGTTTAACTTTCCTTTTGAAGACTTTCCTAAAGCACATGCCTGTAGGAATGAATAGAGCAGAAGTCTAAAAAGAGAACATTTCTGGGTACTAAGATTAAGGTGCTTTTTATCTTCATCTACATTAATTTTATATTTTCCATTGTAAATACAAATGAGTTTTGTAGTAAAGATAATAAATGCCATGAAATGTAGCCACCAGCCTTCCCTCCTGTTGTAAGCAAGCATCAGCGTGGCCACTTTACAGCTCACTGTCGGTTATATTTACTGTCTGTCTCCCATAGGAAAACATACTCTTGGCCAAGTAGGCTCTGGATTTTCAGCTTTCCCTGTGGATGCCCTAGTTCTCTAATTAAAAGTGACCTAATAATAGCCTCTCCAGACTGCATTCATTTCTGATTCCATTATCTTTTTGAGTACACAAATGGTAATGGCCTTTGGAAGGCTCGCAGGCTTGTTGAAGAGATTTATTCTTGCAAGTGTGTCAGAACCACACTACAGCACCCCTGTGAGTAGCATCTCTTCAAGCCAAAGAGGCGTGCTGGCTCAGTGGGCCCCCTTCCCAGAGCACACCCTGAGTTTGTGGGGTAAGGCAGCAAGTGCATCTGTGACTTGGCACCTGCTTGGGGTAAAGGCTGACCCCTGCTCCTTCTAAAACTTCCTGGGTGATGTCAACATGGAAGGCCAGGAGTAGCGCTGATTGTGAAATTTGGCAGGGTGAGCAAAAATTTCTGAGCAAGCAGGGTGGTCTATATAGAGCAGCCCGCAAGTAAGTCAGAGGCCAGGCTTTGAATCCACCTTCTGCCCTCACATGCACAGCCTTGGGCAAGCAAGATCACCTCTTTCCCTCTTTGTAGGCACAGGTATTGAGATCTCCCTCAAGGAGTGCTGTAGGAAGAAAAGGAAGGCTTAAGGGCTTGGTAAGCTGAGAATACACAGCAAAGAAATCCTACAGTTAGTACTTACATTATTCTTTTTAAATCATAAATGGCAGCCATTTGGGGCACATTAAATGTGTTGGTGGCATCTGCCTAAGCCCAGTGGAGGACCAGATGCTTGCTGTAGTCTGTCCAATTTTTTGTTAGCCCCACCACTCTGCAGAGGCCTGGGTATGGCCAGGGGTCTGGGGATCCTTGGATAACCCCTTCCCTCTCTGGGTTCAGTTTCTTCTTTTTTAAAAAACAAGGGGGTAAGAGGTTTGGACTAGATCTCCAATCACTTCCCTGGCTCCTGACCATGTTTGGAATAACAGCCTGCTGCAGCCCTGATCCTCTGGCCCCACACCCAAGCTGTCCTAGGGGAGAGGCTTGCGTTCCTCCATGGGTGTCCTGCCCACTCTCAGGAAGTACCCTCAGCCAAACCTCAAGCTACCCTCGACCGCTGCCCTCATCCAGCCTGGGCCTGACCCTTCCCAGAGCACAGGACACCTTTACACCCAGCGTGAAGCTGGGAGCTGAGTTCGTGCCAGGTGTGCGCAGAGTGTCGGCATTGTAGGGCATGCTGTCAGGGACGTAGGTAATCCGCTTCTGTTTAAGCACCGGTTGGAGTCATAAGGTGGCAGGAATGTCGATATTCTTAAAAGGCAAAGTGACACCTGCTTTGGAAAATGTAAGCCCTTGTTGACAGTCATGGGCAGGCCACTTCGTGGTCAACTTGAATCCATCTCAGCTTGTCCTACGTTTCAGGAAAACTAACCTTATCTCTAATCCAGGAAGCCATAGCAACCATCCCCTCTTGTCATCCCTCTGGTGCTTCTGTGGCCTCTCCCCTCCTGCTTGCCTTCTGTGGCCCAGCCTTCTTCCCCAGGGGCCCCCAGGAACCCCCTGCCACCCTACATACTTTGAATTCCCTGCTGGGGGCTCCTACCATCTCAGCCCACATCCAAACCACTGTGTGCTCTGATCCCACACCACTCCCCACCTTTCCCCACTGGGCCTCTGCTGCCCCAGGGGAAGCAGACCCTGAGATGGAGGTTTATGTGCACAAAGCTTCCTAGAAAGCATTCGGGGGCGGTTGGGGGCCGCTAGGGGACAGTGACAGGAGGGGGCAGGGAGAAGGCAAGCTGTCAAGCAGTCATGACAAAAACCTCAGCCAGTCCCATATGGAGCTCCCGAGCTGTGGCAGCCTTGCAGTAAAGCCCTGGTTGGAGCCTGGAGGGAGGCCTTCAACCCTCTCCTGTCTAGTCACAGCACACACTGCCCCTGGGGAAGAGCCCCCTTGGGCAAGGGGGCTCCCTTCAGTCAGGTAGAGCCTGGGTAGGGCCCTTTACTCTGAGCCATCAGCAGCCCACACTCCCCAGGGCATGAGGCCCCATTTTGGAGGGGGATCTGAGCAGCACACCAGGGTGTGTGCAGCTGCCCACAGCCCTCCTCTGGCATCTTCCTCCTCAGCTTTCTTCTGAACTACTCTTTGCTCTTTTTCTATAAGTTCTTCAACTCAGGGCATTACCTGCTTCAGCTCTGCATGCGTTCAGGTTTCCTGGTACTCTCCCTGAGCCCAGGCCAGGCTCCCTGTGCTAGCTGCTACCTCTCTGGGGTGGCGCTGCCTCGCTGCTGCAGTCCAGCTTGCACCATGGTGCCAGGTCAGTTGCAGCAGCAACACCAAGGAAGGTCACCTGCCCTCTGTAGGAGCAAAGTCCTGTCTTCTGTCCTTCTCCCTCTGTCATGGATCCCTGCAGGAGCCCAGTGGCCCACTTGCCTCTGTGCTTTCCAAGAGCTGCTCATGGCTCAGGACACTGACAGGCTATGGGCCTGCCATTCGGCAGCAAGGAGCAGGACCTCAGCTACCTTGGCAGACAGGGGAGGTACCTTCCAAAGGCCTAGAGCCCCACCAAACACAGGAGGGCAGCTGCCCGTGCCAGGGATGATGTCAACATTGTGAGCCTTTGCTAGGATTGCCCACGGCTTAGGGTGGGGGAAGAGACAGCGGAATTCTGTGAAACCACGTGGGCTTTGGAGGGTGGGGACCCAAGCTGACACCCCAGCTGTGACACTGTTGATTTGCATGTTTTATTTACCAAGCTCCTGTTCTGTGCTGGATTCTGGGGTCACAGAGATGAAGAGTGTGGGTCTGTCCCCACTCTGACATAACTTCTCACGCAGTGAGGTGGTTTGAGATGGGGCCCCACATGCACCTAGAGGGGTACCCTGGAATCCTCCTCTAGGTGCACCTGACCCTGGGGGTGAGGGCTGCCTCCTGGAGGATGAGACAAGAATCCCAAGATATGTGCTCCTGGTGAGAGAGAGCATGACTGTGTGGCTTCAAGGAATGTACTTGACCTCTCTGTGCCTCCCAATCACCTATCTGCTGACCATTGTGGGGACTAACTGAGATAACATAGGTAACATACTCTCTGGTCCCAACTCTGGAGCTAGAGTCCCTAGTCGTGGTGGCTATTACTATGATAAATACAGTGAATTACCATTTTCTGGGAATGAGGAAATACCCTGAGCTCTGTGGATAAGTATAAGCTAAGGACTCTGTTCCATCCTGGTTCCCGGGTCACTGGGATTCTCATCCTTGCCCTGCCATTGCTACCGACTTGCTGTGTGATCCAGAGCAAGTTACTTGTCGTCTCTAGTCTGTACCCACCTCCTTCATAATGGAAAGGAGCCTATCATTCAAGGCCTACGTGGGAATCACCACTGAAGAATCAAGTCAGTGTCCTTGTGTTCTAGGGAGTGAGGGGTGCGAGGTAGCCTTCCGGCATGCTCAGGGCAAGGCAAGGAGCGCCCTGGGTCACTGCTTGGAATCTTTTCAGGCAGGTTGCAGTCACTTGGTCCCAGAAGACAAGGGAATGGAAACTGTATGAAATGCAGAGAGTGTTTGCCTGGTCTCAAGTCCATGTGACATACCCATGTCCACCCAGATCCAGTCTGTCCATACAATGGCCTGTGAGGCTGAGGGGCATGGGCCTTGAGCTTCCTCACGCCGCTCTGCCCCGAGCGCCTTGCCTGCTGCTCACCCCCTTTCTTCTTTCCCTCCTCCTGCTCCTCTGGGATGACTCAGCTCAGGGCTGGCAGATGCCTTCTCTGAACCCCCAGCAGGGTTAGACCCCCTCCTGTGGCCCAGGACCCCGGGCTTCCCTCTGCAGCCTGGTGGAGAATTCTGTGTGTCAGGGGCTTCTTGGAGAGAGAGCAGTGCCCTGAGGAATGAGCTCCCTCTCCTGAGAGGCTGAAGGAGGTCCTGGCGAGCAGAGCTTTGGAGCGTCTGACCATCACATCCTACAGTCTCCCGCCTGGCCTGCAGGGGGAAACAGAAGTCCTGGGCCCCTTAACAGGTGGCTGTGAGGCCTGGACCAAGGGGACACGAAAGACAAAATTCTAGGGCCTGTTTTAAGGAGAGTCATGAGGGAGGGTTCCAGAGCACAAGGAGCCTTAGAGCACATGTAGAGGCGTGAGAGGAGTTTTGCAGAAAGTGTAAGAGATGGGTACACTTGTGGCAGGGGGCTTGAATGGGATCACCTTTACTCTTTTTCAAGAAATGCAAATGCTGATGGGCCTTGCTCTTCCATTTAATTTTGACTGTTGGATTGCAAGTGGTTGGATGCCACAAAGACTGAGACTGGGTGACACGGGGCCAGGGTTTTGGTGCAGACAGCCCCGTGATCTCACTGCCTCTTCCATCATCCGGCTGCCTGTGCGGTGAGCTCCTTGGTGGCAGGAACACTGGCATCCTTGTGCTCCAGTACCTGACAGCGCCTGGCATGCTGTGCATGCTCATTGAATCTCTGTTGTTGGACTGTGTGAATACGGGAAAACCATCCCCCACCTTCAGCAGAGAAGGCAAATGGTAGCAGTGGATTTGGGAGCAGGAGGAAGGAGTGGAGACAGGCCTGGAGTTACCCACCTCACAGAATCCCAGTAAGGGCCAAAGGAGGGATGGGTGGGGAGCTCTGGGTGTTAGGGCAGATTTGGGGACAAGGGTGTAGGCCCAGAAGCAAACACTCATTTCAGGGAAGCTCTCTCTGGGTCCCCATTTAATGAATGCCCTGTGTTCACATTCATCCTCTGATCAGGTGCAATCTGTTCCTGGGACTTGACAGTCCCTGTGGCAATTGTGTTGCCCACAGAATTGCTAGTATCTGATTGGAGGATGCCCTCAAATGTCCTCACAGCCTGGCTCAGGGAGCCTAGGTAGCTGGATGATGCTAAAGTGCAGGTGTGGGAAAGAGCTGCTTAGAGAGGTAGGGAGCTCTGTGTCATTGAAGGCATGCCAGCAGAGGACACGCTCTGGTGAGGGGACATGAGATGCAAGTGGAGCATAAGATGGGGGCCCGGATGGCCTGACCTACATGTCTCTGATAACTCTGAAATTTCCAAGCCCCTTTCCTGCCCTTTTATCTCTAGCTGATCCCATTGGGAAGCATTTACTTTCTACACCTGAGCATTTTCAGGTCCCAGTTCTAGAGGCTCTGCCTCTTCTTAGGAAGAGTGTAAATATGGAGGAGAAGAGGGCCCAGGATCAAGCAGGGACACTCTTACATTTAGATGCTGATCTGAGGAGGAGAAAAAGTTAACACCAGAGACTGGGGGGAAACCAGAAGAGGAAGGGATTAGAGAGCCTTGGGAAGACAAGTTTCAAGGAGGGAGTGGTAACTGCATGCTGTTGGCCCTGGAAATAAAATCAGGCTGAAGTTATTTTAGTACATGAATGCAATAGAATTAAAGATGGCGTTTTAAACTATACCTCAGACTTAGCTAAATCAAACTGGTCTTCTCCCTCAGGGATTTAAAAGATTTTTGATCACTTGTGATCACCTTTCAACATCTGCCCCTAGTAGAGAACACCTTTCTCCCCTGACCCCCAAGTCTCCTTCATGCTGGAGCCGGCTCATACCGGCTTGCAAGAGATGATCGTTAATTTGTCAGGAATTTTGTAAACTGGTTGTGTGATACGGTGATTTATAATAAGAGATATATATCTGGTCTTTGTCCTGTTTCTAGCACCAAACTTGTAAACTGCTTGGAATTTCCTAAGTAGAAATAAGAGATCAAGGTGTCTTTTGCTGTTAATGACTTTTGAAAGGCCCCTAGGTCACCTAGGGACTGGGGCTGCTTGCCAGAGGAGCACCTTTTCCTCTTGGAGGGGAGAGAGGGTGGAGACTGAATCCTAGGTCAATGGCCAATGATTAATCAGTCATGCTGTGTGATGAAGTCCCCTCAAAACCCCCAAAGGGTGGGGTTCAGAGAGCTTCCAGGTTGGTGAATATGAGGACGTGCTGGGAGAGGGCCTGGAAGCTCTGTGCCCCTTCCCCATACTGTGCCCTAAGCAGCATTTCTGTCTGATTGATATATTGAGCTACATCCTTTTATAATAAATCTGTGATCTAGGAGATAAAATATTTCTCTGAATTCTGAGAATCACTCTAGCAAACTAATCAAATCCAAGGAGGGGGTGTCTAGCCAGTGGGTCAGAAGAGCAGATAAAAACCTGGACTTACCACTGGCGTCTGAAGTAGTGCGTCGGGAACACTTTGTGGGACTGAGCCCCCAGCCTGGGGATCTGCGGCCAACCGTGGGAAGGTAGAGGCAGAACTGAACTCAACGATAGGACACCCAGGCAGTGTTCAGAGATTTGCTGTTGATGTGGGGAACCCTCCACCCCAAGACACGCATTGGAATTGGTGCTCAGAACCACCTTTAAGGTTGTTAAATACAATGATCATTAAAGATTAAATTATATAAGCTTTCAATTGAATAAATTACCTTAAAGGAAAAATGCTCAATAGTCAACACTTATTACTTCCTAATTATTCTACTACCTTTTTACAACTATCTATGCTCCTAAGGTCATCTGCATCTGTGTGGTGGAAATACTATAGAAGTATGCCGCTGTGTATATTTTCCCAGCTCTGCATCAGTGACACCATGTGGGGAGCTTGAATTCAGTCACAGTGGGAATATGTACACCACCGAAATCCACAGACACCTCAAACAAGGGCTTTTCCCTGCAGATTGCCAGTGTTTATCTGTGCTAGCACATCACTGCTTAGTTGCATTTCTCTTGAATGTATAGATGGATGGATGGATAGATGGCTGGTTGGTTGGCTGGTTACGTGACTGATGGGCTGTATAATTCATGTCTGATTAAAAGCCCCCTTTCTGACAGTCCCCGGAGCCTAAAGACCATGTTCCTGGTGCGGGAGTGGCAGAGCAGCCTGTCACACGTCTGTGTTTAGCTGAAAAGTGTATCAATCTTCTCGGTCCTGCCTAAGCATGGAAAATGAATGACTTGTATTGAAAAGTGGGACATCTCCACTTAAATATTGCTAGGAGAGGTAAAGCATTCCATGCAGAGGGGAGAGGACTCCTGTTTTTCTCCTCTTTGAGCCTGTAAGCTGCCTTGGTGTCAAGCTGTCCCCTGCCATTTCTTTGCCCACCCCAGCAGCCAGCACTGCAGGCTGACAGTCCTCCACTGATACAATTCCCATTATTTTCTTGGTGCCTTTGTGGACAGCTAGGCTGAGGGAGGAGCTAGGTACACAGCTCAGGTCACACAGAAGTTGCTGTAAGCAGCTCAGGCCGACACTGCCGCAACAGGGTGTGAAGCTACAGCATTGTCAGGACCTCTCTAATAATGGCAGAGGCCAGAGTGGTGGTGAGCTGTCGGGTGGCCCGGTGCCAGTGGAGAAGCAAAGCAGGGCGCCATTTCCTCACAAGGATGTGCTGCCATGTGCGCAGCAGGCCGCGTACCCCATGGTAGTGGTGGCAGCGAAGATAATGCACTGAAGATGACTGATGCGAGGGCCTTGGGGGCTGCTGCTGGCTGGATTCTCTGAGATGTAGGTCAGCATTCACTGGGGGATGTACTGGGGGAGCTCCTGGGATTGGTGCCTGTGGGACAGGAGGGAAGGAAGCAGGACTGTACAGAGGAGGAAGTGGAGGCCTCAGCTGGCTGGGTGGGGGGCAGGAAGATGGGTTCCTCTAGCATTGCCATGCGCTGGCGTGAGGGGCCAGACATTGATGCCCCGAGGTCACTCACTCGCATGCTGAGGGTGGCCCCGGAGGACATGAGACCCTACTCCAGGCAGTTTTCTTGGGCCCGGGCCAGCTCCGTGAGAGCTGGGCATGGAGGGCTGCCTTCCCACAGGGCTCCCGCCCCAGGGATGCTGAGTCTCTCTTTCTGAAGGGGGTCCGAGCAGCTCATCGTGGTGCCACCACAGACGTCCTCTAGTGGAGGGGTTCTCAGACTCAGGTCAGTTGGAGGGTGTGCTGAGATGGAGGGTCTGATTCCATGGGCCCAAGGTGGCCTAAGAATTTGCATTTCTGGTCCCAGGTACTACGACTGCTGCCCTGGGATACATTCTGAGAAAGACCATTCTAGTCTAATCCCCTCATATTCCGAAGATGAAAGAAATGAGGCCCTCTGGGGAAGGACCTGTCCAGGTCATACAGCAAATTGGAAGCCAGGACAGATCTGAACCTGGGCCTGCTGACTCCTATCCAGCTGTCAGGGCTGAAATGACAAAGATGAGACAGGCTGAAGCTCTTCCCTTTTAAAGGGGCAGCATGGGTGGGGGAGTAGGCTGGGCTGAGCAGGTGTAGGGCTGTCTCTGAGATTGCACCTCTTGGTTTGAGCACATTTGAGGGGATGTGTGAGGGGAGCACATGTGAATAGTCTGAGCACACGTGAGTACTAAAGAATGAGTGTCCCTGGCCTCCCTCCGGGCCCTGCTTCTCAGGAGCAGCTGAGCTTGTCCAGCTCACAGTGGCACTGCTCAGTTTCCCCAACCAGGTGAAACCGAGGGAGATGCCTTACATAGGGAAGGCAGGCAGCCACCTGGATAAAGACACGGTCTGGCAGCAAGGGCAGGGGAGAGAGGGCTAGGAGGCCAGGACGGGCCTGGCCAGCTAAGCTGTCTGTGTGAGGGAGGAGAGATGGGGAGGTGCTGCCCCTGCCCCTGGGGAGGCTTGGGGATGTAGGGGTGAGAGGGGCCTTCAGGCTTTTCTGGGTCATGTGTCATCCCTCTCCTGACCACTCCTTCCTGGTGGTCCCTGGATACCCTTGTTGCGGGAGCTGAGGCATCCTGGGAATAGTAATAATGATGACAATAATAACCCTGTGGTCAGCTGAGAGTCATCTTCTTGGGTTAAAATTAAGCTGTCCTACATCTCCCGCCCGCCATCCAGGGAGGTCCTCTATCTTCCCCAGGACTTCTGCAAATTCCCAGGGAGCCCGCGTGAGGCCCTTCTCCATGAACTCGCCACCTCCCTTCACATCATTGCCACCTCCCGGGCCTGCTGCTCAGTAGAGGCATTCTTCAGCTTCACGATAAACACAGCTGCTGACGTGTCCTCACATTGGGTGGCAGGTGACAGGAGCTGGTCCCCCTGTTGGTGATGCTGGGTTTAATAACTTGGTTAAGGTCAGTCAGCCAAATCTCATAATCCTTTCTCTGTAAACAGTCGTTAATCTTTGGGGTGATCCTTGGGGACTGTGTGAATGTCTTGTTCCCTAACAACTTCTTATCCAAGGGTTTATTGAAAAATTCAGGGAATCACCTTGGAAATAAAGACAGTTTTACTTGAGCTAAAACTTGAATCTAGGCCCAGGAAGGTAAAACTCCTGTGGGTGGGGCGGGAGATATGTTCCAAAGAGCCCAAGTCATACAAAGGTTTTGTATCTGTGAGATGACAGGCAGGAGAGACAGAACTTCAAAGGGGTACATTCATTTACATAAGATGTGTTATGCAAAGCAGGGTTGGGGACAATACACATCCTAGCAGGCATCTGGTTCATAAGCAAATTAAGAGGAAAGGTAAATATTTTGCTTACTCTGTAACAGGAATGTGGATGCAAATTGTTTAGCCTTTAACTTAATTAGCAGGGTTTTTTTTTTTTTAGTTTTTCTTGGGTGGCCATTTTAAAACTCACAGAGTTAACGGAACCTTCAGTACTTAGGCCTTAGAAATCTTGGCAGCTGTCCCTAGTATAGTGGTCAGCTCTTCTTTATTTCACAGGTCTTGGCATTCTTTGACTTGCCAGTGTCAATTATTATATCAGTGGTTGCAAATGGTGATTTGCTAAATCTCTAATTCCTTCTGGATGTGTTAGCTGGCATTCTACTGTAAAGAGGAACTTCCCTCTCCTTACTTTACCTTTCAGACCAGTGGCTCTAAACCAGTTGAGTCACCTAAGGAGCTTTTAAAAACAATCAGTGCCTGTCCCCCAAATTCTGATTTGTTTGCTCTGGTGGGACTTCATACTTAAAGCCCCCAAGTGATTCTCTTGCTCAGGGCTGAGATTCTCTTGTTCTGGGTACTGGAGAGCCACGGGGAAGTCTGATGCAGACGTGTGAAGACCCCACTGGAGCCTCAGAAAGGGCCCTGTGACTGCTGTGGGAGGCACTTCCAAGGGGCCTGGGCAGGGAGCAGGGGGTAGTGAGGATGCCGTGACAGTAATCCTGCTGAAACGCCGTGAAAGGGAATCTAAGGAATGAAGTACATATTCAGAAGCATGTGGTTGCTGTCATTATGCTTTTTATTTAAATTACATGCATATGTTTATCAAGAATGCAGGGGCAGGTGGGAGCCCAGAGGCACCACGGATTTTGGGGAGGGCATTACACTGTTCAGTGCCCTGCCAGAGTGTGACCAGACAGGGTGGTGGCCACTGGGGCTGAAGCCAACACTCCCAGGGGAAGATTCCAGGGCAGCTAAGGTGGCCCATTGGCAGGTGACAAGGCCTGGCTTGCCACACTCCTTGGCAGAACAGGCATGGAAGGGCCTTTCTTGGGGCATCTGAAGCATTCCATACTAGCAGGTTGCTTAAAGGGCTGCAATTCCATCACTAGAATGCTGACCCTGGGGTGGCTGTTTCATGGACCCTTCTCCAGCCCGGCAAGCCCTTGAGGGAAAGGCGTGGCTTAGGGCCCTGTTCAGAGGCTGCCCAGTGCTGTCCACCCCTCCCGCCGTCAGGACTGCCCTCTCAGGGACTGCCACCCAGTGCCCAGAGCATGTGAACACAGGCACTTAGCCAGCATCCCACAGCTGTAGCTAACCTCATTCCATCCCGAAGCCACTCTGACTTCTCCCTCTCACACCCAAGGAACCTGGGGGGACCCAGGCACGGGGGGTCATGTCCTTGGGAACACCCAGTAGCTGAGAGCCAATGATTATATGTGACACAAGGGAGAGCATTTGTGGGGCCATGTGGAGCACAGACAGGGTGTCATGGGTGTTGGGGGAGCAGGGCAGAAGAAGCTTCGGAGTAGGGTCTTGAGGAGATAGGACTTTCTGGGGTGGGTGAGGGGACTCGGGTGACAGAGGACAGTGCTGCCTATCCAGAGAAGCCAATCTCCCAGTGTGACTCTATTAACAGGAGAACCCCAGGAGAGGGGCTCCAGATGCCCACATTTTATCTGTGCCTGCAAATGCAGCTGGTGCAGACAATGTCCCTTCTCCACTGCTAAGATGAGGAAGCTACTCAGGACTGGTTTTGCCACTGCCTTTGCTGGGTGACCTTGGGCAAGTCTCCTCCCCTTCGTGGGCCGGTGTCCTCACTTTCTCCTAGTCCCGGCAGGCTGTCGCACTTCACGACCCTGGAGTTTTTCGTGGGCCCAGGTTCCCATTCAGAGAGGCAAAGCTGGCTTCGGGTCAGTCCATCGCCACCCTCTCCTGGTCCTACGGTCTTGTTTGGGCACAGCGGGCGGGAGCACCAAGGGTTCGCAGGCTGGCGAGCAGATAAGGCCAACTGTTCTCTCCAGGTTCATCTACCGGAAGGCCCCCTGAATGAGCTGCAGCAGGGGTGGGGTGGGGACAGGTGGGCTCCACGTCGGTGCAAGTCACTTCCCCTCTTCCTGGTTTCGGGTCCCTCATCTGTTGAAAGGACCAGTGCCTGTCTGGGTCCTCAAGGAACTGCAGGGCCAAGCGAACTTGACAGCCTGTGAGCACAGAGAAGAGCGGTCTGTTGAATGTGGGGGATGAGGACAGTTATTTCCACAATGAGGTAGAATCCCTGGCTCCCTCCTGCTCTGCAGGGTCATTGCGAGTCTGGGCAGTGGTTTGGCCTCATAGCTGGAGAGCAAGATTTCCTTTTATTTCTCCTTCCTCAGCTCTTCATTCACATCAAAAGATGAAATTGCCTGCTGCCCCATCTGGAGTGAATATTGTGAGGTTTAATGAAGTAATACTTGTAAATAGAGTCTGGCTGTGAAGCCAGCCCCTTTATTTGCCTTCCTGGGGCTCCTCATGACCCCTCCCCTCAGAGGTGGGAATCCTCTCTGAGTCCCCAGCCGCAGAGGTCCCTCCTCTGCGGGGTGCCCTTCCACACTTTTCTCCTTCAGCGGCAGCTCTGGGTCCCCACAGGTTCGTCATCATCTGTGAGGCTTCCAGAGTAGACCGCTTCACACACTGCTGAACCCTGGCCTTCAGGCCCTCTGCCGGCCAACGAGTCACCTGAAAAGAGGGCCAAGCTCTTTTCTTTCATTGTGGTTTTTCTTTCTTTCTTGGAGAATGTCAGAGAAATGCAGTTTGGAAGAAATCAATATCCTTGGACAGAGAACTTGCTGCATTTAGAGAAAATTAATTCTGCACAAATTTACGGAGCACCTGCTGTGGGTGGGGCCCTCAGCCCGAGAGGGAATCAGAGTTTAATCAGCCCCTGCTGGGCCACAGAGAAGCTCAAGGGCAGGAGGCAGAATGGGATTCAGGCATTAAAAATTCATATTTAAGCTGAAGAGTGCTGCAAACCAGAAAACCATTTATCTCTCTGAGCTGCCACTTCTTCACCAGTGGTAAGCTGGCACTAATATCTACCTAGAGTTGTTGTGCAGATGATATGTAATGAATAAAATAATGCATGTGAAAAGACTTTGCAAGCTGCAACACACTATGCTTAATGACCAGTGTTGTAATGGCATAGGAGGAGAGGCTGGTTCTGAGTGGGGAGCTCTGGGCATGTTTCTTGAAGGAAGTTGGATGTACACCTTGAAAAATGGTGTAATATTTAGTATTAAGTTTGTTTGACTGTTAGTACCAGAGAAATTCAAAATAGCAAATGGCTTAAACAAAATACACGGCTATTTCTTTTCATAGAAATACCCAGAAGCAGGTGGCCCAGGGTTAGTGTAGCAACTTCATGGGGTCAAGATATTGGGATCATAGTATTCTTCTGTCTTACTGCTTTTCTATATATATATTTAGTCCCCTGATTACCTCATGGTCCAAAACAGCTGCTTCAGTTCCAGCCATTATATTCACATTCCAGCCACTGGGCAAAAGGTCAAGAGAAGGAGAAAGGGACATCCCTTCCCTTTAAGAATATGTCCCTGTGACACTTACCTATTGACTAGATCTTAGTCACATAATCATAACTACTGCAACAAATGCTGGGAAATGTAGTCTTTATTCTGAGTGGCCATGCTCTCAGCTCAGTATCCCATGGAAGAGCAGGGAGCAGGTATTGGGACCAACAAGCTGGGGCTGTCATAGTTGGTGGGCCTCTGGCTTCTTACAGACTTCACTCCAGCTCTCATTCCTTTTTGCTTTAAGAAGATTGCTTTCTGCTCTTTCCATCGGGTATCCAGGAGAATGAAGCCACAGGGGATTGGCTGGCTGGCTCTGAATTCTGGCTGCCCTAAGAAGCACATAAACATTGAGCACAGACCATTTCAGCAGCTCCAGGGAGAGCTCTGTTAGGAGCAGAGGGTTGTGGGTTGTGTGCTAGTGTCTCTCCAACCTTGGCGGCATGAAGCCATTGATCTCAAGATTTCCTCCAGGACAGGAGGGGTCCTCCTGTCTCTCTCAGGCTTCTCTGAGGCCCTGGTAGGAAGGCTATCTGAATGGCTGATGGAGACTTCTCTTTCCTTTCCCCAGTGGTGGGCAAGGAGACTCTCACCTGCCCTTTTCCCATGTGGACAGGTGTGGCCTGGCTAGGCCCTGGGGCCCTCCACCTGGAAGGCAGGAAACCTGGGAGGGAGCTCAGGGCCTTGCTCAGGCTCTGTGCCTGCCTTGCCCCCCGTTCCATCTGGTGAAAAAGCCTGTCATGCCTTCCCTTACACTAATCCTTGGACTAGAATGCCCTCTCAACCCCTGCTTTCAAAGTCCAGCCCACCGCCCCCAGACTCTGTACCCCCTTTTTTCAGTTCCCTGCTTTTACCCTACCTGTCTGTGATGCCCCACCCCACCTTGGAATCTGCTTTGCACTCAAAATACACCTCTCCTAGTGGGACCACTTTTGGTCTTGGGTGTAGGTATTTGGCACCTGTCCTGATGTGGGGAAAATGGAAGTTCCTATGGCCAGGATCCTCACCTGACCCTAAACTACTTGATGATGTAGTTGGCCTACTGCTAGGCTACTGCTTTCACACCTGTTAGCAATGAGCTAGTATTGACTGAGTCACTATATAAAGCTCTCCGCCCAGTGCTCTGGGTGGAGGCAGAGATGAAGGTGGGCTGTAGATCCACAGACTGCTGGATGCAGATGTGATTCTAGTGCTTGAGCTACCTCTGTGAAAACAAAGCCAGGTATAAACCCTTTTATGCCAAGAACATTCCATTGTCATTTCTTATTTTCCCTGAATCCATAGTGAACTTGCCCAGGAATGAAAACCTCAGAAAAGATATCTCAGTTCTGCCCTAGATTGAGACCTTTGAGGTATAACAGTCTTCCAGTGTTTTTCCCCAAATAAGGGCCTGGCCCAGAGCAGGTGCTCAGCAGATATATGCTGAAGGAACACCAGTGATATAGGCTAGCCCACCTCCCCACTGCCCACTGGGTGATAAATAAAGGCCCAAAGTGTTGGTAAGATGGTGGTAGGTCCCTGGAACTATTAGGACTTAGGACATGGATGAATTTAACAGACTTGGTGGGCCAGTTGGGTACTCTCAGCACTGTTTCAGGCATTGTTTGCATGGGAGACACACTCTGAGTTTACAAACAGCCTGGTTTCAAATTAACTCATGGGAATAAGTTGCCTTTGATGAACGTGGGGACTCACTCAATTTCTATGTGCCAGGCCTGGATCCCCGTCTGAAGACCAGCCAAGATGGGAAGAACATGAACACTTTTGAAGTGGGAAGAAGCAGATGTGAAATGGAAAGTCATCCAGCTGCTTGTCCTTGCCCTTTTAATTATAAAGGCCTGAAAAACATCTTCCCAACTCCACCCTTGTGGCATGAGTGAAACAATAGAAATTCCACTGTGGCTGGGATTGCAGCTGTCTATGTCACTGTGTCCTTAACCTAACTTCTCTGAAGCTTGAAGGTCAATATCATGGCATTCCTGGGTCAATGGTTAGATCCAAGTACCCAAGGCCTGTCTCTGAGTTTGTGGGGAGGACCGCGTCACTCTCCCCTCCCCTTCAGGCCTGCATCAATCTCAGTGCGCTCATCCCCATCGGACTCGGTGTTCAGTCTAACCACGGCCTCCTGAACACCCCCAGGCTTGCCTGACCACTGTCCTTTGCTGAGCCTCACTCACTGTTTTTTTCAGCTTTGCTGTTGCTGAAATGCACCAATTGAATACTTACTCCAGAGAGAAAGGTGTGTGAAGGGCTATTTTTAATACCCTCCTACCACCATGCTCAAGGATGAAGCTCAGGATTGGAGGTGACCTCTTTGAGAAACTTTCTCTAGGACTCAAATCCTAGATTTTGCTCAGCCATTTTTTTTTTCGCATCTCAACTTTTTTACTGAGAATATTTTTGACACCTGAGAACATATTTGATGTTTCAGCCTTTTAGACACATACTTCACATACAGAATAGCATACTTAAGTGTATAGCTTGATGTATCTTCACAAGCCAAATATATACATGTAACCACTCCAACATTTTTGAAGTCCTGATTTATCAAAATAACATTCCTTCAGGAGGGGAAGCCCCAGTGTGGGTACCGGATAAGAGCCTGTGTTACACCCACCAGTCCTCACAAGCTGGCAGGCAGGCTTAACCCTCTCGCTTGTATGGAAGAGGAAATACAGGCTCTGAGAGGGATGGGCACCTGACTAGGCAGTCAGAGGGACGGGGCGCAGACCAGTCCCCTGCACCAACTCTGCCTTCTTCCTACTCTTCACCAGTCGCCTCCATGCCCAGTGCGTTGTACTGCAGGACCTCCCTGGCTTTCCTAGAGCTGAGATGCCCCAGGTGTGGCACCCAAACAGTGAGCTGATGACCAGAAGGATGGATGGACAGAGATGGGGGCATCCAGGCAGCAAGTCTGCACTCTCCTGCACCTGCCAGCGTCCTTGGAGGACCTTATGCTGTTCAGCAGGGGACCATGGACACATGTTCTCTCAGGGTCAGGCAGCAGGCGCTGCTCACTTTCTTGCTGAGAACTCCCTCAGGTACGTACCTTGGAGACCAGGGTCCATGTATATCAATTCTCAGGTAATAGCACTTACCAGCCCTCTGCTTCATCCCCATCATCTGCTTTGGGCTGGTCCATCACAGGGACATTTAACAATGGCATGGCAATACACTGACCAGTCGGAAGGACACCAGCTATAGACCTGGCGCCGGGTTCTGGAGGTCCTGCCAGGCTAAGTGTCACCCTTTAGGAGCCAGATGGAGGAAGGGGCCCTGGGGGAGATGCACGCATGTGGCAGGGATCCTGGGCTCAGGCAGCAGCTGCACAGAAGTGTTTCAGTACTTCAACACTGACCATCAGCCCTGCTTTGAAATCACATGGAGAAAAGCTCTATTCCTCACTGTGAGGAGCTTGCAAGCCAGTTGAGGAGTAGGGGAGAGAGAGAAGTTCACACCTGGAGGGAGTCAGCATTTTGCTCTCACCTGGTCAGTCCGTTTGTACTCATGTGCTACAGGCCTGCTCCCTGCCAGGCACTAGAGGACAACTGGAGGGTGGCCTCTGCCCCTCAGGGTGACTGCTCATGAGGAAATGAGGCAGCCAAACAGATAATCACAGTGTGATCTTTTGATTGGGTTGATAGGCCGGGTTTGAGATCCCTTTAGAGCATTTTTGTGGCATTTACAGAGCCTTAGAGCCTTTCACAATCATGTTTTCTTATTCCCTGTGTTTCAGATGAGGAGCCCAGGGTCTGTGGAGAGAAGTCATTTCAGGGCAGAGTATGAGGGGCAGAGCAAACTCCGGGCCCCGCCTCGGCCCCCTGCCACTCACCCTCGTACCACATTCCTGCTCCTCTCTTGGAAGCAGTGACGTCAAGGAGGTGGAGAAACTGCTGGGGGATGGCGTGTTGGCAGCATGACAGAGGGACAGGTCACAAAGCTATAAAAAGCTAACGGCTTGCAGGCGCTTAGAAACATGACCTTTGGGGACCATCAGTGTAGGGGCACCTGCCCCACCCTCCCCACTGGGTCTTACAGTGACTCTCACAGCCTGGATCCGATGGTTCCCTCATCAGATGCTGTTCAAGTCCTTTGCTTAAAACAGTAAGCTGAGTGCCGTGTGTTTAGGAAGTTTTGCAACTAAGTAGGTAAACAAATTCCTCAAAGTTTGAGTTTCGGCAGGGTCTTCACTTGCTCATCACGCTCATCTCTGTGGAAGCCCTGTTTCCTGGCGTGTCTATGAGGGGTTCCCAGGAACATTGGAGAACTTCTGTGAAAAGTCACCCAAGGAAGCTCATTTCATTGTCAGTTCTAGAGGCCCAGTCACCATGCAGCTAAATCACTGACCTCCCAAGTGTAGGACTGCCTTTCCTCATGCCGACGGGGGCACAGTTTTCAAGGAAAATGCGTTCTGGATAAAAGTGTCTCCATCATTGTTTCACGTTCCTGGGACATAAGAGCTCGGGCTCCTTGAAAGCAGAGATTCAGGGACTGAGGGCCAGGTTCCCCAAACAGCAGGAGCCCCCTCCCACCTTGAGAGGTACCCCATTTGCCAAGGGATCCCGGGGTGCTGGCAACCTCCTGCCCTGGCTTCCAGGGGACCCTGACTTTTTCTGTGACACTGTGTCCACAGGGAAATTCCAGGCTTCTCTGGAGACCATCTCACCTGCTTGGAATCCTGCTATTTGACCTATTTGGGCTGGCTCAGGCCTGGGAGAACAGGAAAGTAAACATTATAAATCCTTTTGATCATGGCAGAACATTTATCTTTCAACAGGAAACTTCCTGAGGAAAAGCAGCATCAGGGTCTGCAGTGAGAGTGTATGTGTGTTGGCCTGTCCACGCCTTTGCTCATCATGGCTGGTGCCTGGTGAGCCTCAGGTGGCACCTTGCTGGGAGTGGCATCTTGGCCATGCTTACCCAGCACTGCATGGGCACCCAGGAGCCTTGCCCTTCTCCCCAGGCCACTCCGGGGGTGCACTTTCCTCTGGAGCAGCAAGGGTAGCTGATGGGCCTGGCCTGGCTCCCTGTGGCTTCCCACGTGGAGGAGGAAATGGGCCAGTGAGCCAGCCTCCCTCCAGGGGTCAGGCCTTCCTTAGGGCTGTGGAGGCAGCTCTAGGGGTGGGCTGGAGGTGGGAGAATAGAGAAGGTGGTGGGCTGGGGGAGTGGGAGGGTTGGAAGCCAAACTCAGGTGTTTCCTGTGGGGCTGTCCTTTGATCTTTCAGGATCCTGAAAGAGAGAGGGTGTTTGTCCCCTTCTGTTAGTTGCCCTGGGAATCACTTGCTTGGGATACTTGTCACTTTCCCTTTGTATCTCTGTCCTGGCTCTGGCCAGAAACCTTGTGTAAGCTTTAGTTTCTAGGGGTCCCAGAAAATCTTTCCTGAAGCTCCTGGAAATCCAGTGGCCTGTGGTCAAAAGCCCATTTGCTGATGAGCTGGTGACAAATCATGAGTCTGTCTCTCAAACTTCCCCCACTCCAGGTGACATCTACCTTGCATGTCTCAAGGGCTCCTTAAACTTGATACATAGAAAACTACTGCATACTTACCCTTTTTCCCTCTTGCTGTCCCGTTATGCTCCATCCTTCTTTGTGCTGAGCAGCAATCAAAATTATTCCACATCTCCAAGTCCTCTTAACATTTTAAATCAGAATCTGGACAATTATCTGATGCCCCAAAGATGTCTTTGTGATGAACCCCATTCACCTGATTTGGTTGAATTGATCTCTCTTCATTTATTGATTCATTCAGTCATTCATATATTCTTTCATTCCTTCCAGATACTTCTGAACTGCTGGGCACTGTGCTGGTGCTGGAGTCCCAGTGGTAAGGAAGCTCAGGCTGTGCCTGCCAGATAGTGGCAAGTGCAACTAATACCCACACAAGAGGCAGGAAGAGTGCCTTAGCCTGGGCAAGAGGGGGAGCCCTCAGCAGGCACCACACTTCACACACGCACCTTGCCCCATTTTTAAAAAATATGGACAGTTTGCAATAGAAAACAGAATTATGGTCAGTGTGAACAGAGAATCAAGATACAGAAATGGAATAAAAGGGGCTCTGCAGGCACCATGTAGTTTTAGAAAATGGAGCTCATTCATTTAGGAAGTTTGAGTCAGAGAGTTAGGCCTTCCTCAGGGCTGTGGAGGCAGTTTTAGGGATGGGCTGGAGGTGGGGGGATTTGGGGGGCAGGGGGTTGGGGTGTGGGAAGCCCCCTAAAGTGGGTCAACCAGGAAGAGTTTAGCCCCATTTATGGAGTAGGCCAGACCTTGTTCTAGGTGCGTCACATTCACTGTCACATGCAATCCTCAGACAAGCTTGTCCAGTAGGTAGTCTGTGCATCCCCATTTTACAGATGAAGAGACAGGGTAGGAGGAATTATGTGGTTCACCCACAGTCACAGATCTAGAGCAAGAATTCAACATAAGACTCCAGCATTTCTCCTAATTATTGCATGGAAATGATCCCTTGTTTCCACCAGCTTCTTTTTAATCAAGGCAGATTAGGCATTCACACATGGGCTAATCTAGTCTTTGAACACAGTGATATATATTTAGCACAAAGCAAGGTTAGCTGTTACACATTCTTTTGTTATTCTGGGAACTGACTGCTGGTAATTACCAGCCAGGTTTTATCTTAGGTTATTTGTTGAAATCTCAGCCCATATTTACCTTACCCACAGAATGGTTCTGAAAATGGAAGGGAATGGAAGTCAAGTGACTAAGGCTGTAATCCATGGCTTGCAGGTAATTAGTGGTATGACCTTGGAGAAGTCACTTCTCTCCAGTTTCAATTTCCCCATTTGAAAATGAAGGGATTGCAGCAATTCTACTTGTAGGACCAGGAGAGAAGCACACATGCCTCAAGCAGTGTGTCCAAGGGTGCTCGTGACAGCACTGCATGTGATCTTGAAAGCCTGAAGACCACCCGTGCTAAGCCCATGTGACAGACAGCCTCCAAGCTGGCCCTCAGTGCTCCCTGTCTGCTGGTGTAGTTCTTTCCCGCACTGCCCCAGCTTGGTCTGCATGACCAACAGCCAGGAGCACATGGTAGGAGTAACGGCACACCACTCTTGAGCTCCGGTTATAAACAGATAGCAGCTTCCATCTTGGCTTCTCTCTCTCATCACTGGGGAAGCTGCCTTGTTGTGAGCAGCCTTGTAGCAAGCCCCACGTGGAGAAGAACTGAGGCCTCTTGCCACCAGCCACATCAGTGAGCTGTGTTATATGCCAGTCTCACCACCCCTTCTGAGTCTTCAGTCGCCTCGCCCACAGCTCAACTGCAACTTCAAGAAAGACCCTGATCCAGAACCAGAGGCTGTTCTCAGATTCTTGATCTTGGAAACTGTGACATGATAAGTGTTTATTGTTTGAAGCTGCTAAATATGAAGGGGTAATTTGTTACCCAGCAATAAATAACAAATATATCCCATTCTATAGAATATTATATGCAGCAGCTAAAAAATGGAGTAGATCTGTATACAATATGGACAGATTTCTAAGATATTTTAACAGAAAATAATAATTATGGAAAAACACGTAGAGCTATATCCCTTTTGTGTAAAGCACCATCACCACCCACATACATGCAGATATGTAGTAAATGAGGCATCATGAAATAGCAACTATTGACATTACCTCTCAATAAGGGAGTCAGAGAGGACACAGAAAGGAAACTTTCATTTTTTATTCAAAATATTACAATTTATTTTCAATTTTTACCATGATAATGTGCCCATGTATTATTTATATACAATAAAAATATTCTTTAAACAAAGGGATTGGACTTTATTATCACAGAGGTCTCCTCGCACTCTGGTGTTTTATAGTTCTATTAAAATAGTTACTTGAATGCAAATTAAAAGAATGATATAATATTTATCACCTCTTTATTGACAAACATTAAGAAGCTTGATAAATCAAGTGCTGGCAAGGATGTCAGGGAAATTGGTTCTCTTATGCACTGCTTCTGAGAGAATACTGAATTGAGAATTAATAGGGAAAGCTGATTAAAATGAGAATGCGAAAATACTAGCCTCCACACCCTTTGAGGTCTAGCACTTCCACTTTTAGATATTCATTGTTTTACACAGAAACATGCTGGAAACAAGAAGGTATTGTGTTTATTGACATAAATGCTATACTGGAAGGGCCATTCTGTGATACACCTAAGGATGCACATGGCAGCAGAGCTTGAAAGAGCAGAAACTTAGAGATAATCCTAAATAAATGTCCATAAATAAATAAGTTGGCATATTTCCCTACCATGAAATACTATGAAACTCATTAAAATGAATGAGCTAGACCTCTATGTCACAATGTGGATAAATCTTTAAGAGATATCATGTGGAAAAATACATTACTGAATGTTATATATGATATGATATCATTTAGAAACAAACACACAATACCATCTGGTCTCCTAAAGTTTTGATGTAAAAGCATAGAAAAAAGTCTGCAATGGTTTAAACCAAATGGTATAATGGTATAAACCAAAATCATAAGGGTAAGTGTGTCTCTGGACAAGGGGAAGAGAATATAACTGAGGGATAATTAAAAGGGACTTAACCTTTATCCCTAATGTTCTGACTTGATTAAATAGTATTAAAGCACTAGTAAGCACTATATAAGAAACATTTAAATATTTATGTATCATTAAAAATTAATTTGGAAAAAGTCATTCACCCAAACCAAGAACGCTGGCTGGATGAATAGGAGTTCTGATATTTTAAGAGCTGATCTCTGCTCTGTCTGGCTGCACATCAGAATCACCTGGAACTTTAGGAAAAATGATGTTAGTCCTGTTCAAACCCTGCAACTCTGATGTAACTGGTACGTGCTTCTCAAAGGCTTCTTCGCAGGTGATTCTAGGGGACAGTCGGGACTGAGAACCCCTGGATTAGAGTAGCAGGTGCTGAAAGACTGTCACAGCGGGTGGGACCTGGAGGTGACATGATGTGGGCTCCTGGGTTGGATGCTAGAACAAAGGTATGTTAGTGAAATGCAAATAGAGTTGATAATTTAGTTAATACCATGTCCCAACATTAACCTCTTAGTTTTGATGAAGGGACCCTAGTTATATAAGATGCTACCAGGAGGGAAGCTGGGTGGGGGGTATAGGGATCCTGTGTACTGTCTCTACAACTCTTTTGTAAATCTAAAATGTTTGCAATGTAGAACAACACTATATAACTTGGATAGTTGTTCTGGTTATATTTTAATTCTTGCTCAATTTTAAAAAACCTTTCAAGTCTTTTGAGTGTTGTACTTTAAAATGAGGGCAAATAGGTTTCTGGGTAATAGAGTTCTAGTTAGATCCTTGGGCCTTCCCTCCAGCTGGAGCCCAGAACTCATCTCATTGGGAGGGGCCTTGGGGCGGCCACACCCTTTCCCTTCAGGGTTGCAGGCTTCCAGTAATGAAAAGATGCTAAGCAAAGCTCATATTCTCCAGAGAACACTTTCCTCAAAGTTCATGGGGTAAGTTTCTCAGGAGTAAGAAGTGTCTGTAAAGCTCACTGGTTGCTCCAGAATGGGTGGGGAGAAGAGAAAAGGCCTTCCCCTGGAAAGGGAGGAATCCCAGAGCCTTTGAGGTAGGGAATCTCAATGCTCACCTTCTGTGCTCTCATAGCAAAGAATTCTCATTTGCGAGGAGAACAGAGACCAGAGATATGGGGAGCCCTGGCCATGCCTGCAGGGGGTGAGGATAGGGTGGCGCTGGCCTTCAAATCCACTTCCCCTAATCTGCAAATCCAGGGTTCTTCCTGTTACTTCACCTTTGTCCCTGTACTTGACGAGCAGGTGTTTGTGTATGGGGAACTTGTCTCTTGGGGAGCCCAGAACTTAAATTGTAACTCCCTCTGTTTTTGCTGAGAAAATGTCGCCCTTTTCCATTACTTATAAAAGATGGGCTCTATGAGACGGCTCCAATCTGCCAACTGCTAACACTTCACATATGATGAAATCATTCATTTATAAACTTGTTTTGTCAATGGGTTTCAGCCCCAGACAAGTTCTCTGAGGATTCAATGTGACCAAAGAAACTGACAGCAAAACGTTCTTGTGCTGAAAGGGTTTTACCCAACTTTATTTCCAGGTGGCAGGTCAGTCACTAAAATCCCGTTCACTCAGAGCAAGTCTGCATGCAGCAAGCCGGTCTCTGCCTCTGGGCCTCTCTACCTGCACAGTCATCCCACACAGCTGTCCTGTGGGCCTCTGTCCTCTGCTCTGCTCTCCTGCAGCCTTGCAGCTGTACCACTGTGTTATGCCCAGAGCACTGAGCAGAGCTCTTTATATAGAGTCAACAGCCATGTATTGCCCGCAGGTGTGCAGTGAGCTAGTCCACCAGGGCCAGGTGAGAATCCTGGCTACAGGAACTCTCATTTTATCCACAAATTGCATTTATAAATTCTGGAACCACTTTCACCCCAGGGCTAGGCCTTGTCCCTGCTAGCACAGTTGACTGATGAGGGGTTTGCTCTAGTTCCTCCAGAGCCTGGGTGTTCAGCTGAGATGAACAGGCCATATGGTCTTGAAATTTCCCCAGAGTTTGTGCCCCCGAGCCTGTCCAACCATGCAGGGGTCTGAGGATATGCCTACCCAAACCTGAACATCTCGTCAGGGTCTGGGCAAAAATGGCCTTGGGAAATAGTGATTGCTTCTAAGATCTTTCTCAGTTAAGTTCCTCTGATTTATCTGGCTAGAGAAGAAAAATAAATGATACTAGACTACGACTTTGAGCGGGAATGTAATGGGGTAGATTGGAGCAGTGGGTCTCAGTCTGGATATGCAGTGGAATCACCTGTCTCTCCCTCTGACTCCATTTGGATTTAATTTGAAAGCCCAGGCATGAGTATTTTTTAGAGTGCCTCAAATGGCTTTAATAATCAGCTAGGGGTGGGAGCTCCTGGATAGTAGGGAAAGTGGGAAAGAACATTGGGTCAGTGGTAATATTCATTACATTTGCATAGTCAAGAAACTTTCCGGAGAGGGGAGTGACTTGCCCCAGGTTTTGCATATATATTGTTGGCAAATTAAAGCCAAGTTTCTGTTGAGCAGAGGTCTGTGGGCCATCTAGTCTGTGCTGGGTGTGGAAGGAAACCAGGATGTAAGGGATAGTCTCTCCCAGCCACTCACCCGCTTGTCATAGGAAGCAGAAGGCAAGGACCAAATCCCAATCCACAGCTCCTGGGAGAGAAGTTGGGGGAGGCGTCACCAAGCTCCCACCATGGTCTCCTCCCCCAGTTTCCCCTGCATATGGCTGCATACTTGAAGTGTTAAGTGACTGTCTACCTGTAAGAGCCTCTCCTTTGAGAGGTAGTTGATGCCATGGGATCTGAAAACAAACTGCCCAGTTTAACTCCAGCTCCAGTGCTTTCTAGCTGAGTGCGCCGGGCACATTACCTAACCTCTCTGTGTTCAGTTTCCTCATCTGTAAGGTGGCAATGTTGAGAGAATATACTCCACAAGGTTGAAAGGTTTAAATGAGTTAGTGTGTGCATATGAAGTGCTTAACACCCTGCCGAATTCTATTAGGCACCTGTTAAATGTTAACTGTTGTTAATAGGATTGCAGGCTCAGCACTCATGCCTTCTGGTTGGAAGAGAGTGAGGTCTCTGCGAAACAACTCTTACTGATGCCTAAGCAGTCTTTAACTGTACCTTTTGCTGCCTATCTCTTACACCCTTAATAGCCTGCTCTCTGATGCACCTGGGCCCAGCTCTGTCTACACCTTGCACCCACTACCATCTGTGTTCAGATCTCACCTGCACGTGGATTCCGTATGTGCCTGGTTCCTGTCTGATCTCAGGTCCTGTTGTGCACACAGAACTCACTCCTTGTGTTTGTATTCTGGAAACATGCTCTTTTTAATAATCATGGCAGGTGTGTGTGGGGTGAACTGCCATCAGCGGGAAGGAGCTGGAGGCCTCCCAAGTTCCTGTGTCAGAAAGGGGAGAGCATCAGTCAGCTGGTTTGGCGAGGTATTGACCCAGTCAAGGGAACTGCAGTGACTGATTGGCAGGGATGGGTGGGGGTGTCCTCTGAAAAGCAGCAAAGAAAAGCACCACAGACACAGGTGACTGAGAACTTTCCTACTATCCTCAATGCTTCTCTTTCTATCTAGAATGGCTACCCTGGAAAAGTCAGAAACCATAGTTAGCAAGGTGGGAAGGAAGAGTAGAAGCAGTGAAGAGGAGAAGAGGAGAGCTCACCCTTCCTGTTACGGGCTGAGTTGTGTTCCTCCAAATTCATATGTTGAAGTCCCAACTCCAGTAACTGAGAATGTGCTTGTTCTTTTGATATCGTATCCAAAAAATAGTTGCCAAGACCAATATTAAAGACTTTTTCCCCTATGTTTTCTGCTAGGAATTTTATGGTTTCATTTCTTATGCTTAAGTCTTTAATCCATTTTGAGTTAATTTTCATAAGTGGTGTAAGATAGGGAAACCATTCTACATGTGGTCATCCAGTATCCCAGCACCATTTATTGGCAAGGTGTTCTTTCCCCATGGAGTAGCCTTGCTCCTTGCTCGAATATTTACTGACTGTATATTCTAGCATTTATTTCTGGACTCTCTTTTTTTTTCTATTAGTCTATGGGTCTATTTTTATGCCAGGGTCATACTGTTTTGATTACTGTAGATTTATAGTATAGTTGGAAATTGGGACATCTGATGCCTTCAGCTTTGTTCTCCTTTTTTCAGTATTGCTTTGGCTATTTGGGGTCTCTTGTAATTCCATACAAATTTTAGGATTGTTTTTTTCTCTTTCTGTGTAAAGTGGCACTAGAATTTTGATAGGTATTGAATTAAATCTTTTATGAATTGATGGCTTTGAGTAATATGGATATTTTAGCAATATTTATTCTTCCAGTCCATGAACACAGGATAGCAAATCGAAATATTTGTATCATCAATTTCTTTCTTCAAAGTCTTACATTTTTCAGTATATAGATCTTTTACCTCCTTGGTTAAATTTATTCCTAGACATTTAATTTCTTTTATGGTATTATGAATGGGACAATTTTCTTCATTTCTTTTTCTGATGTTTAATTCTTTTTATAGAAATGCAACTGATTTCTACATGTTGTATCCTGTATTTTTTATTCTGAAACGACTGAATTCATTGGTTAGTTATAGCAGTTTTTTGGTGGTGTGTCTAGGAATTTCTGCATTAAAGATCATATCATCTGTGAACAAAGACAGTTTTACTTCTTTCTTTCTGATTTGAATGCCTTTAAAAGTATTAGTATTAAAATGGATCATCTGGTTTGGTTCTAAGCTTTTTGGCAGCCAGGATAAAAAGCAAAACAGAACATTATGAAAAAGATACGAACATATTTTCCTCCTAGAGTTGGTACTTTCATTGGCACTAAATCCTAAAATTATTTTTCACCTAGAGTTTACATAAGGAAAATAGGAGCATATGATAAACTAGTTCTTCAATAAAAATTTCACAGGACATGTAGAAAATTAGTTCTGGCTGTTAAAGTAACTATCAAGAAAACCTCAGAGCAAAATGTTAAAGCACAGCCCAATAAAGGGGATTCTGCAGGAGGCTGAGGTGCTATGACCCAAGCGGGAAAAGCAAGGACTGAAGGTTTCACCATGGTCACTGGGAGAACGGGCATTTTCTGTGGAGGTTATGGCAGAGGCTATTTTCAGGGGTTAAGGTAGATCTAGGAAGCAAGGAAGTGGAGACAGCAGACATTGAATCTGTAATCAAGGAAGGTGGTGAGGGTGTGGTTAAAAACCTTCTAGTGAATATCTATTTCCAGTGATTTTTCGCCCTCTGGCACATAGGGAGAGCATTTTTGTCTCTCCTTGGAGATAGGAGGGGGTTATCACTTCTACTGCAACAAGTGGAGAAGGTCTGGTGTTGAGAAGGAGGGAGACACAAGATTAAAGCTATCTGCTCTACTGGGTCCCTGCATGGAAGGCAGTTGGTCAGCAAAGTCACTTCAACCTATAGTGAGGAAAAATAAACAGAGTCCCTGTTGTGTTAGATTTGGACTGTTTGTTAGAGCAGCATAACCCAGCCTAACCTAACTTATACAAGAAGGATGAGGCAAGATGGACAAGAGGGGAAACAGGGTGAAGAGAGGCTATTTTTAAGTTAGGAAGGACCTGAATGTATTTAAAGGCTGAGGAGAATGATCCAGAAGAGGTAGACAGGTTAAAACTATAGAAAAGGGAGGACCTGCCTGGTCATTCAGATTTAACACAAAACAACAGGTAGTGATTTCCAGCTGTAGAGGAAGGTTTACAGGTTCCAGTCCAAGATGACAACGTAGGAGGTTCCTGGATACACCTCCCCCTGTGGGCATACGAAACCTGCAGCTACACCCAAAAGTTCCTTCTTAAAAAAAAAAGAAATCCTAAACTAGCTGAGCAGCTCTTACACATTGGATAAATGAGAAAATACCCACATCAAAATGGGTAGGAAAGGCCGAGACACTCTTGCTCTACACCCACACCCGGCACAGTGGAAGAAAGGCTTATTTTGGGAAAGAAGAGAGATACTTCTTCCCTGAGTACAAGGGGAGGGAAAAGATGAGCAATGACAGAGAGTTGGAAGGGAGACCGGCAGATAGCTCTTGTCTGGTGGTTTTCATTTCCTCAGTAAATGTAGAAATGAGGATGCCTGTCAAAGAGTGGGAAGTAGTGGGGCAGGATGTGAGACTAAGGGACAGGTTTGGGAGACTCCCAAGAGGTGACCCATAGGGTGGTAAGGGAATGTAACAGCTTGCTTCAATGGCTCAGCATGAATTTGGAGAAAACCTGGTTTTTGAAAAGCTGTGACCTTCTCTGGGGAATATTCACCTCCTCAGATAATGCCATGAGCCCTCCTTGAGGAAAGGCAAGTTCCCCATGACTGAGCCCATTGAAGCAGAGCTTGTATAACTAATTGGTGGGGATATTGTAAAAGAGATACTTGAATTGGATGGACTAAATAACATTTCAGTTCTCTTCCAACCTTGAGATTTTATGATTCTATAATTCTATGTATTATAAGAAACTTCATAATATCAAATTATTTCCACCCTATGCAAATTATAGTGACCTGCCTTTCAGCTTCCCCAAGGGAAAGGAATTAAAAAATGCTGTGAGCTCAGAATAGATTATGCCATTCTTATACTCTTATTCCAGGTTAGTTCTCTTAAGTATTGAATAATTATAATGGAGCACTTGTACCATTGTACTGACTGATAAGTTAGCATACTAGTCATCTCTCTTGAGCAGGCGTGATGGAATGGCTGGGAATGGAGTGTCATTTTGATATATAGTATTTTTGTTTGCTCGTGACATTTTGAATTTTCTGTTCCTAAACTTAGCATTTCCCCTGTTGACTCTGGGTGATCAAAGTTTTTTCTCTTTAGAGAATTTTATTTAGTTCTTACACCTTGGAAGCAGTTTTACAAAGGAGGCAGCAGGTGAAGGAGAGGTCCTGAATCGTTCTAGCAAAAGATACGGTTCTCTGAAGACATGACAGATCTTGAACTGATGGCAGGCCCTCCATGTGAGCACTGGTTACTTCAGGTGTCCTGGAATAATGAAGAAAAAACAAAGATTGTTCCAATGTCATGACACTTGCTTTGTATTGGGATAGAGCTATATATTCCCAGCCTAGATCAAAGGATAACTTTTTGAACAAGGCTCATTATGTAAGTCAGGAAACCATAGGACAAAATGCAATTCTGTTCTAGTTTCATTGACAACTGCCACCCCCGCCCCCCACCATTTCTATCACCAAAACAGTCTGTTTAATGACTAGCAGCAGATGTATTTTCAGGAGAAATGGGAGGCATCAGCCTGTCAACATTACCTCCAGCCCTAATCTGGTAATGTTTGTCCTAGGAGGCCTCCTTCTATCTTCTAGCCAGCTTGTAGCATCTTGTGGCATAAATCATCGGCTCAAAGCTTTGAACTATTTACATATGGAGCAGGACTTTATGCCACTCTTTGGCATAAGAAATATTGCTTCAGTTCCCCTCAAGTCCAGCATCAGTAGATCAGGGGGGTATCAACATTACATATGTCAGGGGAGAGGTACGGAGAATATGTTCCAAAATCAAAGGGAGTGCAGTTAATTACACTGTTTACAGATAATAAGTGACATTGATAAATAGCTTCAGAGTGCCTGATGATAAAGAACAAAAAGGCAGAAATATTAATAAAAAATTCCAATCGCTCACTGTGTGGGGAGTCAGAAGGAGCTCGTCACTTCTGGTTAAAATTACCCCACCAACACAAGTTAAAGTATGTTAGTTAAACTCTCTTGACCTCATGTTTTATCTGAATATAGTGGGATTAAATGGAGAATCTATTTATACCATCCTTGGCAATTTTCAAAATGGATATTAATGGTTTTGATTTTAAAAATCCACAATCTAAATGGTTCTTTAAGCAGAATAGAAGGAGAACAATATAGCATAATGGAAAAAGCATTGTACCAGAATCCTAGACCGAGCAGAGGTACTGCAACAGCAACCGATATTGAGTCCTTGATGCCTTAAGGCTATCTGTAAGATTCCCCATCAGCCCAAAATACCACCATGATTCTTATAAGGTATAGTTACTTGTGTTTACCAAACAGCTACTGTGGTAGGGAGATGGGAAATTATGTTGATGTGCACCACTGTAAAGCCCAGGGAAAAAATGGACTGTAAGAGAATGTTGAATAAACATAGCTTCTTCTACCACAAGCACCTGGGTAAAATATAACAAAAATTATTGTCGATGAATAGCCAGGTGTAAAGCAAGAAAGGAAAATCACCAGGCACCAGAAATGAAGAGTGAACTAAAACTCCAGCGGGAAGAGTGTGAGCTGCAGCAGTGACTCCTGTAGCAGAGCTTGGGGTAGCTGTCGGCAGTGCCCAAGGACTGAGAGTAGGGGTTGTGGGCGTGATGTTAGTCTCAGCAACCTAGCAGCTTGGGTTTGCATACCCACATGGGGCAGGAAAGGAAACCTGTGGCCACATAAAGCAGGGAGTTAGAATGAGACCCCTGCTTAAAGCTGACATTCTCAGAGGGCCATGCCCTCAGGGCAAGTATAGATTAGGAAAAATCCTATTCACTAGTTCAGCAAGATATTAAGAAAGCATGTCTGTCTCTGCTTGGCCTCAGAGTGAAAAAACTCTCCCCCGAGAAATCAAAACTCAGGGCCTGTGTGTCTCACATAGATTTAAGTTTGAATTCGCAGAAGTCTAGGGAACTCTCAAGCCAAAACCTTTAAATAAAGATGGGTCCCAGGCTGCTCTTCTTCAGCTCTGCCCAGAGAAGTAAAGATGAGGGAAGCATCTACCATGCACAAGAGTCTGAAGACATAATGAACAGAAATGATTAGAATTGCAGGAAACTGGGATAATAGATAGTCAGATAAAGAATTCAAGTGGGTTTAAAATTAAAAAAGAACTTACACACATTATTAAGACCCAATAATAATTTACACAAGTAATATGTGAACAAGGCTATTTGTGGCAGTATTATTTGTAATACCAAATACTGGAAACAACTTGTGTTCTTCCGTAGAGGATTGATTAAATAAGCTGTGGTGCCAAAGGACTCTATGCAGATGGAAAAGAATATGAAGAAGCTCTCTCTGTATTGATGTGAAAAGATATCCAGGGTATATTGTTAACTGAATGTAGCCTGGGAAAGTATATATAATTAACTACCTTTTATCTAAGAAAGGCAGTGATAAGAAGAATATATAACCTTATCTTTTTGTATTTGTGTTGACATGGAAAAATACGCAAAAAATTAATAACTCTTGAACTCTTGTTCAAGTATTGAAATGATGCTGTAAGCTTGAAATGATATGAAACTATCTAATACAACTTTTTTGTCAAAATCATATTATGTTGAAAATAATTCTGTTTGAGCCAGCTTTCTACTTTGGTTATATGCTTTCAAATGGGAACAATGAAAATAATAATTTACAATAGTAAATTGAATAGTATCTCTCCAACTGGTCTGGGGATAAACTCTTGAGACTACAACACATATTCTGTGAGAATCCTTAAAATTAGGGCTTTTGTTTTGATGATAGTCTGAAAATTAAGCACCTTCTGAACCATACTATATCTAAACATTGGGCTTGCATTTCTGCCTGCATTGGTGTCAAATAATCCCAACTTCCAAGTCTGGACTAGAGAGGAAGACCAGAAGCTGGCCAAAAGATATCCCCAGAACATGGCAGAAAGGGCCTGCTCAGCCTGGAGAAGCCGTGCCTTAGCAGTCAGCAACCCATGCACGTTCCCGAAGGTGGTTCGGTTTTGGCAAAAGCACATGAATTTGTCACATTAGAGTAATGCTATTAATTGGGTTTTATTTGTTTTGTAGTTTCATTTGCATTTGAAAATTTGTTCTGATAGTTGCTTAAAAGAATTATAAGCATTAGGCATTTAGGGATTGAACGATGCGTGTGTAGAAGGGACATGGATGGGAGTAAGCTTTTCAGTGCATTTTTTTGATATTTTGATCTTTAAATCATGAGAGTGTATTAATTATTAAAATTACTAGGAATAGAGAAGATTTGGATAATGTAGCTAATAAGCTGGATCAAATGGGATATATGTGAACAATGCATATAACATTTAGAAATCACATTTAAAATAGATCTCTTAAAATATATATGAAACATTTGCAAAAATTGAACTCTCTTTAGGTCATAAATAAATCTTCAAAAAATTCTCTAAGATTTGATATCAATAATTCTTAGTCTCTGACCATACTATATTAAAACTAAAAATATATAATTGATATACTAATTTTATTTGGTTATTTAAGAACTAATTGTAAATGATCTATGGATCAAGGAAGAAATAACATTTAAATTATGAAAACATTTTAAATTGAGTAATAATTACTTTTTTACATATTAAGTATGTGGGTCATACTTAAAGTAGTCCTTAGAGGTAAACAGATAAACATATGTACATATATTTAAAAAGTCACTTGTATAGATCAATGAAATAAAATCAAGAGTTCAGAAATAGACCCTTACATGTAATTTCAATTGATTTTCAACAAGGATGAGTAGACATTCAATAGACAAAAAAAGTCTTTAATGAATGGTGCTTGGATAACTAGATATCCACATGCAAAAGAACAAATATGTACTCTACTTCACATCATACAAAATATTAACTCAAAATGGATCAAAGACCTAAATATGAAAGCTAAAACTATTAATCTCTTAGAAGAAAACATAGGTGTAATATTCATGATGTTGGATTAAGGAATGTTTTCTTAGATTTAACACCAAAAGCAGAAGCAACAGAAGAAAAATATTAGACATCAACATAATTCAGTTGTGCTTCAAAGGATACTACTGTTAAGAAAGTGAAAAGACAATGCACAGAATTGGAGAAAATTTTTGCAAATCATATATCTGATAAGGGACTTATATCCAGAATACATGAAGAACTCTTACAACTCAATAACAAAGAGATAACTCAACTTTTTCAATGGACAAGGGACTTGAGTAGACATTTCTTCAAAAAAGATATCCAAATGGCCTACAAGCACATGAAATGCTGCATGATGATGGCTCAGCATCACTGATCATCAGGGAAATACAAATCAAAATCACAAAGAGATACCACTTTAATTTACTAGGATGACTATAATCAAATGATAATAGCAATATTGGAGACAATGTGGAGAAATTGGAGGCCTTATACACTGATGATGGCAATACACAATTGTGCATCTACTTTGGAAAACAGTGTGGCAGTTCCTCAAAACATTCCCCGTAGAGTTACCATGTACAACCCGACAATACCATTCTTAAGTGTACACTGAGAGCAATGAAAACATATGTCCACAGAGAAACTTGTACATGAATATTCACAGCAATGTTATTTATAGATCAAAATGTAGAAACTATCTAAATGTCCATCAACTGATGAATGGATAAACAAAATGTGATAGGTCCATATAAAATGGAATATTATTTGGCAGTGAAAAGAAATGAAGTACTGGCATATGCTACAACATGGATAAACCTCAAAATCATTATGTTAAGTGAAAGAAGCCAGTCATAAAAGATCATGTATTGTATGATTCCATTTACATAAGGTATACAGACTAGGTAAATTCATAGAGACAGAAAGTAGATTGTGGTTGCCTAAGGCTAAGGGTAGGGAAGAGGAAGAATGTTGGGAGAACAGGTATAGGATTTCTTTTTGGGGTGATAAAATGTTCCAAAATTGAGTATGGTAATAGTTGCACAACTTTAAGAATATGCTAAAAAGCATTAAATTATACACTTTAAATGGGTGATTAATATGGTATGTGAATTACCTCTCAATAGAGCTGTTATTTTTTTTAAAAGGTAGGCTGAAAATGAATGAGCTAAGCTCACAGCTCAAGAAATCGGCAAGAGTATAACAAAGTAAACTTCAGAAGGAAGAGAATGAGAAGAGCATAAATTAATGAAATATAATGACCTTTGCAAAAGTTAATCAAACAGACAAACCTATGGCAAGGCTGCTCAAGGAATCATGAAAGAATAGGCTCCCTCAGGAATGAAAAGGGGCCGTCACTGCATGCTGCAGATATTGCAAAGATAATAGAGGGTTTTATGGACAAATTTATGCCAATACATTAGACAATTTAAAAGAAATAGATGAATTCACCCCCAAATTATATCTGTTATCTGAGAACTGATAGGTCTCTCAGGCTTTTTAGCATGGATCAGTTTAAATTACAGAGAGGAGGATGCCGAGGAGATGATGACAAATAAGCTTGAGCGAGGGGAAAGGCAGGGAAGAGCAGTGGCCCTCCAGGCAGACCTGGGCATAGCCCTGTGGAGGGAGGGAACTGGCATTGAAGGGGCACAGTAGGGCATGGGGACATGGGAAAGACCTCCAAGAGGGCCATTGTGGGCCTCAGCGGTTCCTCTCCCAGGGCTTCAGTGTGGCTTCAGCAGGGCCTTGCTGTCTCTCATTCAGTGAGGGCTCCTCCTCCTCCTCCACCCTGGGCTGTCACCCTGCCATGCTCGCACCCGCTCTGCATCTTACACGGGTTGTTTCTCCTGCCTGGGTTTTTATTCCCTTCCCTGTCAAGTGAGAAAGTTTGTCCAAATGATGTCTATGGTTCTTTCCAACCTCAGAGTTCTCTGAGTCTGAGTTGTCCTATCTTCCAGTAGCTGGAAGAGTTGTGAGACATGAATTGTCTGGTGAGTTTGCAGGTTCCACAAATCCAAGTCACAGAGGAACAGCTGGAGTGGTGGTTCTCACACAGTGTTCCCTACCAAGAAAGATTCTTTGCGGTCTCCGAGCGGTGAAGGGAAGCTCAGCTGTGGGGCTTCAGTCTCTTGTTAGAATGTTATTCTATGAAGCTTTGCTGGAGTTGCTTTATATTCTTATGAATGTTCATTTGCAAAAAATGACTCAACTCTGAGCAATTTTGAAATCTCTCACCTCTAAGCTTCAGTCAGAAAACAGGTCTCATGCTATTGATTATCAACGTTTCAGGTACCCTGATGAGGCTTGGGACCATGGGGACATCTGCTATGGGCTAAAATGAGGGTGTTGTCCACTGTGAACTGCAGAGCTCAGGGCTGGTCTGTGTTTCTTTGCATTTGTTGTGAGCCTTCACAGTACTTGATATATTCTCAGGATACTCACTGATTGCCTCAACATCATTCGAAGACCCTCAGAAGAATGTGGGCAAATGTTTAAAGTGGCTCTCAGCAGAGGTTCCTGCGTTTGCTGGGCATCTGCTTTGTAGGTGTCTACTACATGCTTGATCCTGTACAAGATTTATTGCAAGAAAGATGTGGGAGCTGGAGGTGTGGGCAGGAGAGGCACTGGAGAAGAACACAGGAGAAGAAAAAGCCACCTCCTGAGGTCCACTTGATGGGAAAAGAGAGCTGCATAAATAGGAAAGAACCAATGGCCTTTTGGAGTGAGGATGATAGGAAGAAAAGGAGCTATTTAGCCAGGGCCCTGGCAGAGTTGTCACACAGAAGAGGGTTAGTTGTGTGGCTGCCAGAGGTAGAACTATGAGCCGTGAGTGGAAATGAACAGGGGACTCATCTTGGCCTAAGGTGAAGTCACTTCTAACTGTAAGATGTACCTGAGGACTGACCAGCCTCCCTCATGAGGCCGTGAGTGCCCACCTCTGCAGGTGCTCAGTCTGGACATTTCTTCCTAGGAATAGGGAAGAAAGAACAGGCAGTGGGGGTAGGGTGGGCAGGGGAGTTGGGTGATCCTGTGGCCCCTTCTGGCCCTTTTAGCTTCTGGTTAGAGCTGGTTAGACTCAGGCTCAGTAAAGGTTCAGAGAATGAAGCCAGCTCAGCCTGGCCTGGCCAGAGGGAGCTCTCTTAGGCCCTTGTAGTCAACCTTGAAAATGCCAAGCACAGCAGCTATGTGGGGCAGCCTCTCCTGGAGCACTGGGTGGTATGTGGAGGGAAGTACAGCACGTACACTGTGCTATGATGCCGGTGACTTGGTCTGAGATACCATCAGGAGACGAGGCTGGGCACTGAGGCCTGCTGCAGCCAATACCTGGGGCCAGCATGCAGGCCTGGTTAGCTTGGCTCTGGAGCTTCTCAGTGGCACTCTGAGTGAAAAACACATTTATGAAACACACCATTCATTTCCTGCCAGAGATCCTATCTTAGTCCAAAGTTCACACCTCTTGGAGAGTTAGGGTTTCTCATGAAGTCTTCTCCCCACCAAGATGCTGAGGGACTTTTGTGGGAGGAACAATTTCCATTTGGCAAAGCAAACTGTGTGCTTTCTGTACATTTTCTTAAATATGCTTCTTTACCTGTTTAAACATCTGGTATACAATATTAGGCCAGTCTGACATGGCATCATTTCCTATCATGTGATTTTGTTGATCTGAGAGAATATACCTCAAAGCTGTGAAAATGGCCTGAGTCACTGTAAATGCTGCAGCCACCAGTCACAGAGAGCAGCTGATTCCCAGATTACACATGTAAAACTGAGATGCTTAATCTGCTCTAGCTAGGTGCTCCAGCTGAGAGAGACTAAAATGTCCAGGGGAGACAGAAACAGGGTATCAAGGAGTGTCTTGGCTTCTGTAAGGCAGCCTTACAGGTAACCACTCATGCCTACCCGCCCACAAACATGGTTAATGGTATTCAGCATTGCTTCCACCTATCTATCCTATAATGATAGCAAGTTCAATAAAATACAGTCATTGCAGTGGGATCATCTGTATTGTCCCCGGCCTGGGTCTGTGGTGATTCTTCACTGGGTAAATCTGGCTGAGATTCTGGGTGTTCTGAGATGAGAACCAAGGTTTAAAAGTGGGAGCTGTGATCCGTGATCCTGCCTGACCGCTGAGTTTGGTGAGAAGAGCTTGCTGCTACGACCATGTGCCTAGCAGCCTGGGACTGGGTTGAGCCCCACTCGCTCAGGGTGGGTGGGCAGACAGGGCTCCAACGCCTACTGCTTCCCTGAGACTGTGCAAGGCATGGCGCCTGGATTGCACAGCCTGTGCAGCTGCCCCTGGACAGCCTGGGTCACTGGATGTGGGAGTGGCCTGGGATGGTGAAGAAGATGACATCTCTGAAATGACACCACAATGGGGCAATAGCAGCCTCTCCCCAAAGGTCAGCTTTGCTTCTCCAGCTGCACACTCAGCCTGCTTGCTGAGGGGCCTGAGCTCTTCCTCTGCCCCCACCTCTCCTCCCCTCACCCCACTGGGCTTCCTCTGCCCCTCACCTGCCCTCTCTCCCTCTATTATATTTCTTACTCACTGAATTAAAGGCAGGTGTCTGGATCCGGCAGGCTGCAGGCTGCTTGTGGGCTGAGATGATGTGTCTTACTCATCTCCCCATAAACACGGGCCTTGGGGGGAGCACTGAGGGCCTGAGATGGGGCCCGTGTTGCCCCCACCCTTGGCACATGGCACAGCCTCCATAAATGTTTGATAACTAAAGGCCTGAGGTTTCAGGGGGTGAGAACTACCTCATTATTCCCCGCCTCTTATGCCATCATATGGGTGCTCAGTGTGGCTGATGCTGCTGCCTTGATTTTCCCTAGTCCCTCCTACCAGGGGGCGGGCAGGCCCCCAGACCCCTCCGACATGGCTGAGGTCGCCTGTGTGTAGAGGGGAGGTTGTCTGATTCTGCCTGCGCAGTTGTGAGTCACCTTTCTGAAACCATTCTTGGCGCTGTGGGGAGCCGGCTCTGCAGCTGCCGGGGTTGCTCTTGTCTCTCTCCTAGGTTGACAGAGGCGAGGCTCATGGCCCAGGACCTGGTCCCCAGTGCCCAGGTAGCTGAACCTCAGGTCCCTGATGTTTCCCTCTCTCTGCACCTAACTGGAGATCTAGAACAGCCAGCCAGTGCCAGAGGGAGGAGGGCTGGGGCTGTGCTGTCGAGAGTGAGTTCCAGCGAGCCAGGCCTGAGAAGCCAGCCAGCTGTGCCCTATGGTGAAGAGAGGAGGCCTGCCTCCACAGTGGCTGGGATGGGGACTGGGCACTTGGCAAAGACAGCCCGGCCCTGACTTGGGGTGCACGAGTCTCAGAACCCCAGTGGGGAGTCCTTGAGCCTCAGGCACCTATTGGAGGAGTCCCTGTCCCAGGCCTGTGTTCGTTCTCCCACTGCACCTGGACATAGGCTGGAGCAGCCCATGGGAAGAGAGGCCTCCACTTCTGTAGCTCTGCTGCATGTCTCCTGAAGGCTGGGCCTTCTCCTTTCAGGTCAGGCCTGCATTGTGGTCTAAAGGGTCTGCTCCCACCCCTGGCTTTCTCCTCTTTATTCTTCACAGCCACTTCCCCAGTAAGTCTCCTGTATGTCCAAACTCATCTTGGTGTCTGCTTTGGAAGGGACCTGAACTGTCACATGTACAGTGTATATATATGTTCCTTCATGTCTGGTTCCTTTCTGCATCATCAGTCAGCAGGAGCCATCCATGCCCCATGCCACACAGTAGGAAGGCACTGCTTTGGACACAGTTGGTGTCCTCTTGCATATGGTAAGAGACCTTACACCTGCCAGAGCTTTCAGGTGTCCTCTAGCACCCCACCTCATCCAGGGCAGAGGCCCCTAACAGCATCCCTGCCAGTGGTCAACTAGACTGATCAAAAATCTCCAGGGAGAGGTCACTGCTTCCTCTGTGAGTCCAGTGGAACACAATGCAAATTGCTAGGAAATTCTTCCTTAATTGGTCAGTCCACAAGATGCCTGACTCCCTCCTCCAGGAGTGTGACTAACAGACCATTCTTTCATTCCTTTTTTCTTTGAAGGAAACTTACCCGTGACCGGTCATGAGACCTCATTTCAGACAGGGTCGGGGAGGAGCAGACAGGTATGACAGTGGTGGAGCCCAGGACCTTTCCTCTGTGCAGGTGTGGCTTGGCAGATGTGAGCCTAGATCTGGGGGTGGCAGGAGGTGATTAGAGAGAAAGAGGAGTACCCCCCATCAAGGTTTCTGCAGCAGCAGACTGAGTGCCTCAACTTTCTCCTTGGAAACCAAATATCTCCCTTTCACTACAGGGAGAAAAATTCTGTTGGTTTTCTATCACATGGGCTGGGTTTAAGTCCTAGCTCTAATTTCCTGGAAGTTGTATGATCTTGAGACATCATTCAAACTCTGGGTCAGTCTCCTCTTGTCTAAAACAGGATAGTAATACCGACCTCTCAGATCTCTTTGAAGATTAAATAATTTGATGTTTGAGAAATGTGCTTTGTGGAAGACAACTGCTGATTAGATGACGCCTGTGCAGCAGACCAGCTCACAGTTCTGAACAGTTGGTCTTGGATGTGAGTTTGGGAGTGTAGTGTGTGGTGAGTTGAATGATGACCCCTAAAGAGATAGGTCTGTGTCCTAGTCCCTAGAGTCTGTGAACGTGATCTTATTTGGAGAAAGTGTCTTTACAGATGTAATTAATTTAAGGATCTTGAAATGAGATCATCCTGGATTATGTGAGTAGGCTGTACATCAGTAAGTGTCCTTATAAAAGACAGAAGACATCCCCACACCAGACCACAGCCAGGGGACAGAAGGAGCTGAAAATGTTTTTGGGTGGTCAAGCCACGCAGCTGAAGGGAAGATGAGCAATCTTCACAAAGCAGTCCTTGCCGTCAGAGCAGATGGCACAAAAGACCTGCTTGCTTCTGACAGTCATGTCTTTGTAACTGGAAAAACCACATGTTGGCATTAAAGAGAGTTGTTAAATGAATGAAACATTATGTAGCATCTTATATGTGAAGAAAAGAAGAGTCACTACGTGGATGTTCACAAAAGTCTGAGTTTGGAGAAAGATCCCATTTATGCCCAGAGCATCAAGAAAGCCTGCCTGCCAGCCTTCTACCTACCTTCCTTCAAAACGTGTTTGTTCAGCATCAAGTTTGTACCAGGCATTGTGTTAAGTGTCGGGGACATAACTGTGAACAAGAAAGGTGGTCTTTCTCCTCCCTGGGCTTGCAGCCTAGGAGGGGAGACAAGCATGTAAGAGAATGTAGACATATCAGTTTAAATGATGATAGTGTTATGAGTTGTCTTGGTGTCCTCATGAAAATTCTGTGACCATTTGTGTGGGACTACTTCTGGGTTCTCTGTTCTGCCCCACTGATCTGGGTCTCTTTTTCCCAAGTCTGCAGTGTCCATCCAGCACAGGATGTCTTGAAGGCAGGGGGTGTGCATCCTCTAACTTTGTTCTTTTCCAAAATTGCTTTAGCTCTTCTGGTTCCTTTGTTTTCTACCTAAAATTTTAGAATCTGATTTTTTTGATTCAATTAGTCATGTATGTCAAGTGTTATGAAAGGAAAGTCCACAGAGCTAAAGATTTTTCATAAATGAAGTTTTAACAACGTGACCTAAATGCTAGGACATTGACAAATGGTGGATGAGGGGAAAGTTAGCTTCTTTTTTTCTTTTCCTATTTTAAGGGACTCTGAGATTCAGTGGTCTTTTCACAAGTGGTTTGAGGTGGCTGATAGCTGAATGTGGGTCTGAACTGTTTAGAGCTGCCCAAACCATCTTTTGTGTATTTTTGCTTATTTTTTACTTTTCCTTAATAACCAAGGTGTAAGTAAAACCCAAGACATGATAGGACATGTCTTCTAGAACAAAATGTTGGGAAGAGTGAGGGAGGAAGAGGCCATTTGGGTGGCCATGGCCATAGCCTGGACCACAGGATGGGAACCTGCAAGCTGATGGGTTCACAGTCTCCTGTGTGAGCCGATAGCCTGAGTCCAGGACTGTAATGCTCCATGCAGGATTTCGGGGACAGCAGGACAGTCATATCTGGCAGATTCAAAGATGAGAGAAGGGAAAGTGGCCCGAAATCTGGCCAGGCAGGAGGGCTGCCTCTGCCTCTTTCCCTGGCAGCCCTAATGGTCCTTGCTGTGTAGGAGCAGAAACCCCCTCGCTCTGTGGTATCATCACAGCACTGCTTCTCCAGGCAGCTCAGCTTCACTCAGACTGTGCACTGCTGCCCCTGGGAGCAGGTGGGGGGCAGCCAGAGCCCGCAGGCTGCAAACCACTCTCCCCAGCTCTCAGTGCTCAGAGAAGTGCAGCAAGAAGCAGGGAAGTAGAAGCCCAGGATGTCTGGGGCCTCCCAGGGAGAGACAGGTGAGGAAGCCAGGGCTCGAGTGAGGCTACCAAGCTGGCAGCAGGCTGAACTGAGCACCCCAGCCCTCCACCCCTGAGAGGAGCAGGGATGATGCCCTTCAGAGTCTCATGACTTGCTAAAGGAAGGAGCGCGGGCCTTTCCAGTGAGGGGATCTAAGAGTGCCCCCAACACACACAAGGCAGCAGCGAGGGACAAGGGCAAAGGCCCTGGACCAGGGGTCAAGACCAGCTTTTAGCCTGCCTCGGCTGCTGCCTGGCTTTATGACCTTGGACAGTCCCAGAGTTTCTCTAAGCCTGTTTTCCTTCCCTGCAAGATGGGACAAGCATTCTGCCAGTCTTTCAGGCCAGCTGAAAATTAAATAAGGAGTAGGCAGAGGAATGGGAAAATAGATGTTCCCAATAGCAGACACTGCTGTGGGCCAGGCATTGGCCAAGGCCCCTGCTATGCAACAGATCACTAACCCCCAACCCCCCCACATTGGAGGTGCTGTTCTGAGTCATGCAACCATGCACAGCCGAGGGGAGTGAGGTGCAGAAAGGTAATGGAATTTGCTGAAGGTCAAGCAGGGGGCTGGGATTTAACCCAGGTCTGTCTGAATCCAGAGGCCTCGCTCTGAACCATGATGTTCTTGTGCTGCTGATGAAAATACTCTGGGAAGTAGAAAGTGGTATGCAAATAATAAAGTTAAGGTATTCAGTTAGGTCTTCTCCCACAGGGCTCATCTGGAAACTGAAGCTGTGTGGGCGAGGGTTGGGAGGGACCTGGTGTTGTGCCCCTCAGAGGACCAGTAGCAGGGAGCTGCAGCAGCGGGCATCCCCCCAGCCTCCTGGCCCCTCAGCACACTCACAGTGCCCCCAGGAGCCCAGGCAAAGCCTCCTCGAGGGCAGGGGCAAGCTGAGAAGCGCTTGCTGGGCCAGATGTGGCTCTGCTGGAGTCTTGGGCAATGCTGTGGCCTTCCACAGCGTGCTTGGGCTTCACTCCACATAAGACCATGGCCAGGAGAGGACAGAGGCTCGGGGGAGCCCTGATCTGGGAATGCCTGGGCCGGGGGCTGAGGCAGCAGGAAGAGGGGCTGCCTCAGAGTGACTGGTGACAAGATGTAGAGAGGCTTAGGGCCAGAAGGGACTCTCGAGGTCTTTCAGCCTGACCCTCTTCCCGCTCCACACACACACACACCACTGACCCTGAGGCTGGGTGATTTCAGAGGCCCAGAAAGGACCCATTTCTCTGCTTAGCTCCTTCAGTGACCTGTCTCAGACCCTAAAGAGTCCACCCTCAGGACTTTCTGCCTTTGAGTTAAACATTGCCCTGCCGAGCAATGTCCTTGAAAATGCAAGCTTACCTTGGGCCATGGAGTCATGAAGACCTTAATGTGAAGGAGTTTGGACCAAACACAAGCAGGTAGGGGCCCCAGTATAGGAGAAACTGGTAGAGAGACATTAAAAGTGGGAAATTTGGAAGAGGGAATTTTGGCAACTTGCCAGTGTCACCTGCAGTTGTACCTCAGAGAGCCAGCCTTCCTGGAGACCTGGGCTTGCCAGGGGCTTCAGAGCTCTGGATTTATTAGTCAGGAGAGCCTTGCTGCTATAATGAATGATACTAAAATTTCAGTGGCTTTAACACAATGCAGATGTATTTCTTATTCATGGTTTAGTCCAATGTAAGGTGGGCCCTTGGCTCCACACAATCACTCAGGGGCCCTGTTCCTCTCTGCAAGCTGCCCAGAGCCTCCCTGTCAGCCAGTGGCTGGGGACGGAGAGCGCATATGCACATGGGACATTAGTGTGTGTCAGTTTAGGAAGCGGTGCTTAGCACTTTCACCCACATTCCAGCTGCCAAACTCAGTCAGCGGGCTAGGCCTTATAACAAGAGATACTGCCACTGTGTGCCCAGGAAGAAGCAGCAGTTTCTGCCAGACTGGGCTTCTTCTCCTTCCTTGTAAAAATGGACCAGAGCACAGTTTGGGCCACCAGGAAAGCTCCATGGAGGAGGCAGCACTGGGTTTGGGCCTGGAAGGATGGTAGGCTTCTCCCAGAGTTGGGGTGGGTGTTGTGTGCAATTACAGAGTTGTTCCCTGCACACAGATTCTTCCCTGCCCCACTTCTCCTCCCTACGGCACAGCCCCAGGGCATCTGGGGACAGAGCTGGTACTACCAGCTGTCTCAGGATGGGGCAGTATAGCCTGGGAGGACCAAGACAGGCAGCTTTATCTCAAATACCTCAGGTTACCTGACATGCACAACTGAGCACGATCTCACCTCTTCTCACAAGGACAAACGGTGGTCATTCATTCTGTGAGTCAGGAAGGTGCTTTTATAGCTGGTCATTACATATGCATTATGGAAATGTAATAAAAATCATTCCTCTCTTCATTTACTTAAATGTGATTTTTCTGTAGTCATTATGTAATTACTGGTATTTTTCAGTAACATTATGAAGAATAAATGGGCCACCATTTATTTCTATACAAATTCAAGTGTGAGAAGTGCTTCATCAGGGAGAGGGGAGTGTGGAGAGGAGAGAGGACTGCCAACACTCAGGTGTGCTGGTCAGGTTACAGGAGACAAATGGTCCCTAGCTACCCGCAGTGTCGGGCTCACTCCTAGCACACGCCTTCACAGCCCTGGGCAGGAAGTGCCTGAGAAGGTATCCCCTGTGTTTAGCTGATGGCAGACCTGCCTGAAGCCCAGGGGGCAGGGCCCCCAGAAAGGGACAAGCTGAGTGCATATTTTAGAACTCCTCCTGCTGTGTCCTTGCCCCGCTCTTACCTCCTGGGATGGAGATCGATGTTCCTTTCCCCAGAATACCATTTAAGATGGCAAGGACTGTTTCAAAAGAGTAGACCATTTTGAACTGCTTGTGCCCAAAGCCTGTGCAGCTGTTCCTAAGGCCCTTAAATTATTCACAAGGAACATGACATGAATTGCTGTGGGGCTTGGGGACAGGAACACTGTGTACATCTGCTCAGGTTGTCCTGAGCACAATTCCAGGGGACTGCCACTCACACTGTGCACAAGTTGCACTCCTGTATGTAGGCAGCCCTGCTACAGAATCTTGAACACAACTAAGGGTACAAGGAAACAGCCAGGAACCCCCTGGCTGGTGCTAGCAGGCTTCCTCTAACCCAGTGATGCAAACATATGCCATGCTTCTTGTCAGTTGCCAATAGGAAGGCAATGGCATTTCAGTGGCAGGACTGGGAGCCATCAGCTGTGCTTTGTAACCTGGGCAGAGCCATGTCACATGCTGATCCTCAGGTAAGCTGCCCTGCAATCAAAAGGGGTGAATAGATGGGATAGTCTTCTCCTCTGGGAAGTGCAGTTTCATGGAAACAAGAGGGAAAATATTCCTGAAAAATACAAATCTGAGTCTTAGGGAGAGGAGCTTTGGAGCGGGCCCTCAGGGCTGATGGAAAGGAGGATGGCCGCCGATGCCAGAGCCCAGGTTTAGAGCCTGCAGACTGAGCGTGGCACTGGCTCTCAGGCCGGCAGGCTCCAGCTAGCTGCTGATGTTTCTTCTTTCATTTACATTCTTTCCACATCCAATGAGCCCTGTGAAAGCGCTGTGTCAATGCACTATATAATCTCATTAAATCCTCACAGGACCCTTTGAGGAAGGTACGTCTATGATCTTCATTTTGGAGATGATGAAACTGACACACGGAGAAGTTCCATGTCTTCCCCAAAGCACACAGCATGTGTGTGGTGGAACCGGAATTTGAACCCAGTCTCTCTGGTCCCAGAGCCTCATTTCCAACCATAATGCTTTTCCATGTTCAAGGTTAACTGAACAAGGGCAGAGCAAGATTAGGGGAGGTGGTTGTGAGACAGATAGATGGATCTGACCCAAACCATGGGATCTACTTTCTTTCAGCTCCTCAGCACCCTTTCCTCCCTCCCTTCCTCTTTCCTTTTCCCTCCTCCTCTTGTGCCTTTTCATGCTACCCCTCCCTTCCAACCGGGCTGGTCCTTAACCCCTTGCTTCTGGGTAGGGGGTGGCTAGTCCCCAGTCCCCACTCTTTTCTGTCCATCAACACCACAGTTTACCTTTCAGATCTGGTGCCAAGTTCACTGTCTTCAAGAAGCTGGTACAGGCTCACTTCACTCCTTTGTTCGTTCAATACCCATTGAGAACCTGTTTTGCATCAGGGACCATGCCACGCTCTGGGATTCAAAAATGAATGAACCATGGACACTGCCCTGAAAAAGCTCACTGTCTAGTTGGGGATAGAGACCAATGAATAGAATCGATGTAGAATAGACCAGGTGTCCCTAGTTCAGGGCTCTCTAGCTTAGTGTGCCCATGAATCACCTGGGGGTCTGGTCAGGAGGTCCAGGGTGGGAACTGACATTCTGTCTTCTTAACAAGGCCCCAAGCGCTGCTGCTGAGGACTGTCCTTTGTGCAGAAAGACCCCAGGGATTCAGACACTGTGACAGGGACATAAGCCTGGTGTTGGGGGAGGGACTCAAAGAAAGATGGGAGACTGAGGAGGAACTGAAGGCCGAGCCAAGCCCTGAGCAAGGCTGAGGAATGAGCACTGTCACCTCTTGAAAATGAAATGCACTCAAGACAACACCAAGAGGCTGGGATGATTTTAATCTATCCCAGAATGTATATTCTGTCTATTTTGCCTTTGCTTGCTCTGAACAAGTCACCGGTTTCTGGCAAGTGTGGAGTTGGGCTGGGAGGGGGATAAGGCCCTTCTAGCTCTGACATTTTAGAAGTCTATGATTCCTAAACAGCAGAAAAGTTCCATTTTGTGGAATAGTCCCAGAGCTTGGTAGACAGACAGACATGAAAAATGACACATTCAACCCCTTCATTTTGTAAATGAGAAAACTGGCCCCAAAACAGGGAGTAATTTTCTAAGATTACATGGTAGGTGAGGACCAGACCCCAGACCCCAGAGGTCACATCACCAGGTCTGGGCTCCTTCTTGCAGGGCTCCTGCATCCTCCCACTGTGCCGGGGGCCTCTATTCCCTCATATTTTATGTAAAAGCCTCCCCCTTGGAGCTGTGCACAGGGGTCCTGCCTTCCTGGGTCCAGAGCCACCATTCAGAATGAGACCAATAACTAAATAACTCATCTGGGAGGAGTTAACTGGGCCGTTCCAGGAGGAGCTGGTGACAATCAAAGTAAAGCCTTCCCAGGCTGATGGGCTGGTTCTCTTGAGGGAAATTACAGAGTCCTAGTAATGATCATCAGGAGGACTTCGGCATAAACACAAAGCCCCCCCCCCTTTTTTTTTGAGAGGGCATCTCTCATATTTATTGATCAAATGGTTGTTAAAAACAATAAAATTCAGTATAGGGGGGTCAATGCTCAATGTACAATCATTAATCCATCTCAAGCCTAATTCTCGTCAGTCTCCAATCTTCTGAAGCATAACGAACAAGTTCTTACATGGTGAACGAATTCTTACATAGTGAATAAATTCTTACATGGTGAAGAGTACAAGGGCAGTCATCACAGAAACTTTTGGTTTTGATCACGCATTATGAACTATAAACAATAAGGTCAAATATGAATATTCGTTTGATTTTTATACTTGATTTATATGTTGATCCCACATTTCTCCCTTTATTATTATTATTATTTTTATTTTTAATAAAATGCTGAAGTGGTAGGTAGATGCAAGATAAAGGTAGAAAACATAGTTTAGTGCTGTAAGAAGGCAAATGTAGATGATCAGGTGTGTGCCTATGGACTAAGTATTAATCCAAGCTAGACAAGGGCAGCAAAACATCCACGGATGCAGATTTCTCTCAAAGCAGGGGGGATGAGGTTCTGAGCCTCACCTCTGTTGATCCCCAATTTCTCACCTGATGGCCCCCCTGCGACTGTGCCTGTCTTAGGTTGTTCCTCCCTTGAGGAATCTTACCCGTCTCTGGCTAACCAGTCATCTTCCGGGGCCATACAGGGAAATGTAAAGTTGGTAAGTGAGAGAGAAGCCATATTGTTTGAAAAGGTTAGCTTTTTACTTCTTTGCAGATTTATGCCCTGTGGCTTCTATGCCCAGCACTTGTCTCGAGGTATCTTTACCACCTGGAGGAATTATGATACTAGGTAAATTCGATATGAGGCACGAATTCTATTTAACGGTTGTAATTAGGAAGGAAGAAGAAAAGCTATAGAGGTAGCATATGGAAGAAAACATGGGAGGATTGATTATTTCTTTGACATATCTTCTTGTAGAGTACCTTAAGTATGTATAGGTTTTAAACTACTAACTAACTTGCACACACATATTAACATAATAGGAATACGGTGACATAAACAAAGCAAATCTATAATTACCATCCATCTCCAGTGAAGCCAAGAAAACCATTTAGGCACCCTAGGCATTTGTGAAAATTTGTCTATGATATGATGGATATTGTCCTACTGTACTTGAACAGTCAGAAAAATCAGACAAATTAAAGCAGCCCATTTCTGGGATCTGTTCACATCCCATATGTTCTTTTAACCATAGATAGTCTATAGTCATAAGATTTGAAGTGCTACAACTTGCACCCCTCCCAACTCCTGGTTGAGTTCCAACAGTACAGATCCTGTCAAATTCGTTGTCTCACTGTATGCACATGCCAGCCTAGACATCTCCCTCCTCATTCCAATGGCAAGTCCAGGAAACGGTGGGGTGGACGCAGCCACAACCGCAGCATCGCCCGGATCCCTGTGGAGGCTTTTTGATGATCATCCCCCGGCACGAGTCCTCCAGAGAGTGTTGATACCAGAAGCTCCTCCTCATATCGTATCTTAGTTCATTTTCTGGGTATCCAAGCTAGGCCTTGATCTTCTGCATAGAAACAAACAGACCCTTTGCCCACACTTTGACATGCCCTCTCTACCACTGTGCAGAACTCATTGGAGGTCAGCACACACAGACTGCCTTTTTTTTTTTTTATTAAGAGAAAGGAATATTATCAGAAAAGAGTACCTCCATAGCCGATCATCTGACACCCTTTAAGTGATCAAGATTAAGGATATTTAAAGCATACGTTGATCTTTGATTTACCAATAGTTTTATCCTATCAAGGAGTAATCCCCCTTTTCTTTCTTTCTTTCTTTCTTTTCTTTTTTTTTTTTAAATCTTTAATCTACACTTACATGAAGAGTACTATGTTTACTATGCTCTCCCCTATATCAGGTCCCCCCTAACAACCACATTACGGTTACTGTCCATCAGCTTAGCAAAATGTTGTAGAATCCCTACTTGTCCTCTCTGTGTTGTGCAGCCCACCCTCCCCTTTCTCCTTCCCCCCCATGCATGCTAATCTTAATACCCCCCTTCTTCTTCCCCTCCCTTATCCCTCCCTGCCCACCCATCCTTCCCAGTTCCTTTCCCTTTGGTACCTGTTAGTCCATTTTTGGGTTCTGTAATTCCGCTGCTGTTTTGTTCCTTCAGTTTTTCCTTTGTTCTTATACTCCTCAGATGAGTGAAATCATTTGGTATTTCCCTTTCTCCGCTTGGCTTATTTCACTGAGCATAATACTCTCCAGCTCCATCCATGTTTCTGCAAATGGTTGGATTTTTCCACTTCTTATGGCTGAGTAGTATTCCATTGTGTATATGTACCACATCTTCTTTATCCATTCATCCACCGATGGACATTTAGGTTGCTTCCAATTCTTGGCTGTTGTAAATAGTGCTGCGATGAACATAGGGGTGCATCTGTCTTTCTCAAACTTGATTGCTGCATTCTTAGGGTAAATTCCTAGGAGTGGAATTTCTGGGTCAAATGGTAGGTCTGTTTTGAGCATTTTGATGAACCTCCAAACTGCTTTCCACAATGGTTGAACTAATTTACATTCCCACCAACAGTGTAGGAGGGTTCCCCTTTCTCCACAGCCTTGCCAACATTTGTTGTTGTTTGTCTTACTGGTGTGAGGTGATACCTCATTGTAGTTTTAATTTGCATTTCTCTGATAATTAGCGATGTGGAGCATCTTTTCATGTGTCTGTTGGCCATCTGTATTTCTTTTTTAGAGAACTGTCTGTTCAGTTCCTCTGCCCATTTTTTAATTGGGTTATTTGTTTTTTGTTTGTTGAGGCGTGTGAGCTCTTTATATATTCTGGATGTCAAGCCTTTATCGGATCTGTCATTTTCAAATATATTCTCCCATACTGTAGGGTTCCTTTTTGTTCTATTGATGGTGTCTTTCGCTGTACAGAAGCTTTTCAGCTTAATGTAGTCCCACTTGCTCATTTTTGCTGTTGTTTTCCTTGCCCGGGGAGGATATGTTCAAGAAGAGGTCACTCATGTTTATGTCTAAGAGGTTTTTGCCTATGTTTTTTTCCAAGAGTTTAATGGTTTCATGACTTACATTCAGGTCTTTGATCCATTTTGAGTTTACCTTTGTATATGGGGTTAGACAATGGTCCAGTTTCATTCTCCTACACGTAGCTGTCCAGTTTTGCCAACACCATCTGTTGAAGAGACTGTCATTTCCCCATTGTATGTCCATGGCTCCTTTATCAAATATTAATTGACCATATTTGTTTGGGTTAATTTCTGGAGTCTCTAATCTGTTCCACTGGTCTGTGGCTCTGTTCTTGTGCCAGTACCAAATTGTCTTGATTACTATGGCTTTGTAGTAGAGCTTAAAGTTGGGGAGTGAGATCCCCCCTACTTTATTCTTCTTTTTCAGGATTGCTTTGGCTATTCGGGGTCTTTGGTGTTTCCATATGAATTTTTGAATTATTTGTTCCAATTCATTGAAGAATGTTGCTGGTAATTTGATAGGGATTGCATCAAATCTGTATATTGCTTTGGGCAGGATGGCCATTTTGACGATATTAATTCTTCCTAGCCATGAGCATGGGATGAGTTTCCATTTATTAGAGTCCCCTTTAATTTCTCTTAAGAGTGACTTGTAGTTTTCAGAGTATAAGTCTTTCACTTCTTTGGTTAGGTTTATTCCTAGGTATTTTATTCTTTTTGATGCAATGGTGAATGGAATTGTTTTCCTGATTTCTCTTTCTATTGATTCATTGTTAGTGTATAGGAAAGCTACAGATTTCTGTGTGTTAATTTTGTATCCTGCAACTTTGCTGTATTCTGATATCAGTTCTAGTAGTTTTGGAGTGGAGTCTTTAGGGTTTTTTATGTACAGTATCATATCATCTGCAAATAGTGACAGTTTAATTTCTTCTTTACCAATCTGGATTCCTTGTATTTCTTTGTTTTTTCTGATTGCCGTGGGTAGGACCTCCAGTACTATGTTAAATAACAGTGGGGAGAGTGGGCATCCCTGTCTTGTTCCCAATCTCAGAGGAAATGCTTTCAGCTTCTCGCTGTTCAGTATAATGCTGGCTGTGGGTTTATCATATATGGCCTTTATTATGTTGAGGTACTTGCCCTCTATTCCCATTTTGCTGAGAGTTTTTATCAGGAATGGATGTTGAATTTTGTCAAATGCTTTTTCAGCATCTATGGAGATGATCATGTGGTTTTTATCTTTCTTTTTGTTGATGTGGTGGATGATGTTGATGGATTTTCGAATGTTGTACCATCCTTGCATCCCTGGGATGAACCCCACTTGGTCATGGTGTATGATCCTTTTGATATACTGTTGAATTCTGTTTGCTAATATTTTATTGAGTATTTTTGCATCTACATTCATCAGGGATATTGGTCTGTAATTTTCTTTTTTGGTGGGGTCTTTGCCTGGTTTTGGTATTAGGGTGATGTTGGCTTCATAGAATGAGTTTGGGAGTATTCCCTCTTCTTCTATTTTGTGGAACACTTTAAGGAGAATGGGTATTATGTCTTCTCTGTGTGTCTGATAAAATTCCGAGGTAAATCCATCCGGCCTTGGGGTTTTGTTCTTGGGTAGTTTTTTGATTACCGTTTCAATTTCTTTGCTCGTAATTGGTTTGTTTAACTTTTGTGTTTCTTCCTTGGTCAGTCTTGGGAGGTTGTATTTTTCTAGGAAGTTGTCCATTTCTTCTAGGTTTTCCAGCTTGTTGGCATATAGGTTTTCATAGTAGTCTTTAATAATTCTTTGTATTTCTGTGGAGTCTGTCGTGACTTTTCCATTCTCATTTCTGATTATGTTGATTTGTGTTGATTCTCTTTTTCTCTTAATAAGTTGGGCTAGAGGCTTATCTATTTTGTTTATTTTCTCAAAGAACCAGCTCTTGGTTTCGTTGATTTTTGCTATTGTTTTATTCTTCTCAATTTTGTTTTTTTCTTCTCTGATCTTTATTATGTCCCTCCTTCTGCTGACTTTAGGCCTCATTTGTTCTTCTTTTTCCAGTTTTGATCATTGTGATGTTAGACTATTCATTTGGGATTGTTCTTCCTTCTTCAAGTGTGCCTGGATTGCTATATACTTTCCTCTTAAGACTGCTTTCGCTGCATCCCACAAAAGTTGGGGCTTAGTGTTGTTGTTGTCATTTGTTTCTATATATTCCTTGATCTCTATTTTGATTTGTTCATTGATCCATTGATTATTTAGTAGCATGTTGTTAAGCCTCCATGTGTTTGTGAGCCTTTTTGTTTTCTTTGTAGAATTTATTTCTACTTTTATACCTTTGTGTTCTGAAAAATTGGTTGGTAGAATTTCAATATTTTGGAATTTACTGAGGCTCTTTTTGTGAGCTAGTATGTGGTCTATTCTGGAGAATGTTCCATGTGCACTTGAGAAGAATGTATATCCTGTTGCTTTTGGATGTAGAGTTCTATAGATGTCTATTAGGTCCATCTGTTCTAGTGTGTTGTTCAGTGCCTGTGTGTCCTTACTTATTTTCTGCCCGGTGGATGTATCCTTTGGGGTGAGTGGTGTGTTGAAGTCTCCGACAATGAATGCATTGCAGTCTATTTCCCTCTTTAGTTCTATTAGTATTTGCTTCACATATGCTGGTGCTCCTGTATTGGGTGCATATATATTTAGAATGGTTATATCCTCTTGTTGGACTGAGCCCTTTATCATTATGTAGTATCCTTCTTTATCTCTTGTTACTTTCTTTGTTTTGAAGTCTATTTTGTCTGATATTAGTACTGCAACCCCTGCTTTCTTCTCACTGTTGTTTGCGTGAAATATGTTTTTCCATCCCTTGACTTTTAGTCTATGTTTGTCTTTGGGTTTAAGGTGAGTCTCTTGTAAGCAGCATATAGATGGGTCTTGCTTTTTTATCCATTCTATTACTCTGTGTCTTTTGGTTGGTGCATTAAGTCCATTTACATTTAGGGTGACTATTGAGAGATATGTACTTATTGCCATTGCAGGCTTTAGATTCGTGGTTACCAAAGGTTCAAGGTTAGCTTCTTTACTATCTTACTCCCTAACTTAGCTCGCTTATTGAGCTGTTATATACACTGTCTAGAGATTCTTTTCTTCTCTCCCTTCTTATTCCTCCTCCTCCCTTCTTCATATGTTGTGTGTTTTGTTCTGTGCTCTTTTTAGGAGTGCTCCCATCTAGAGCAGTCCCTGTAGGATGCCCTGTAGAGGTGGTTTGTGGGAAGCAAAATCCCTCAGCTTTTGCTTGTCTGGGAATTGTTTAATCCCGCCATCATATTTAAATGATAGTCGTGCTGGATACAGTATCCTTGGTTCAAGGCCCTTCTGTTTCATTGCATTAAGTATATCATGCCGCCTCCCCCTTTTTTTAATCTCAAGTGATCCATGTGAACAGTACAGCTTCCCTGGTACTATAAGTACAACAAAGAGCAAAAGGACCTCAGTCCAGCCACCAAGCACATTTGCCAGGGGTGCCACGGGGTGTGGAGACCTTCCGGTGGACAGAGGCAGATGTGCAGGTGCTCCTGCACGAACAAACACAAGGACTCACACCAGTGCTCACACACATCCATCACTTGTACACAGTCTCACATACCTGCACACATAGCTCAGTACTTGGGAGTGCTCTGCGGCCCAGTGGAAGGCACCGGGCCCTGAGGGGGCACACCACATGCCTCTGGAACCAGGAAAAGCAAACCAGCCCACCTGGAGGCGGAGACTGTCTGCCTTTGAACAAGAAACCCCACCTCTCCCGCAGAGGATTAACTGGGCTCACCTCATCCACTGTTTTAATTAATATACCACACAGCTGGTGGACGGATGCCTGATGCTTGAGGTGCATGATTGCAGAATTTCAAATCCGTTAACAAGCTTTGGTGGCCATTGTGATCAGAGTGCTTTGTTAAGTAAACAGATGCAGCCAAAATGCCAGTAAGCGCAAAGCCGATATAGCAGGTGCTCATCTATGGGGAGGCAACCCCTGTGCGCTCCTGCCTTGGGCCACTGTCCCTGCTGTGACAGAGGGATTAGAAATTCCTGTCCCTTTCCAGCTCACCCAACTGGTGGGCCCACTGCCTGCTGGCTTCCTCCCTACCTATCAGAGCAAGACACCCTGACCTACCCTGTCCCCTGATGGAGCCCTATTATGCCCCTCTCTCCTGTAAGGGAATTCTGCAGACACTTGCTGACGGGTATAGTGGGAGGGCTGTGACCCCCAGTGGGCTGACACTTGTGAGCTGAGGCCTTTGACATCAAGAAGCCCCCAGTCAAGCTGGGACAGGGACTTAAAACCCAGAAACTCACATTCTTCTTGCGGGCTGAGGGCTGGCAGGATTCAGTAATAACAAGGACTGTGTGAATGAATGTTGTGTGTTGACTGAGCACTATGGGAGAGGTTATGTCTACTGGAAAAGTAGGGAAGACTCGGCACTGGTGGTCTTTGAGCAGAGTCTTGGAGGGTGGGAGAAATATCAAAAGGAAAACATACTTGGGAGGAGAGAGGCAAAGGGGAATACCCACAGGCATTGGAAAGTGTGGGCACAAAGGCAAATCAATGGGCTGAGTTGGAGTGTTGGGGGCTCAACTTGGGAATGGGGAGGGTGAATAGTTTCTTTGCTGAAGCCAGAGGAGAAGATGGGGCTGATCACATAGAGCCTTGAACAGCATGTTGGGGAGTTTGAGCTTTATTCTGTGGGGTGTTTGGGAGCCAAGAAAGTCTGTTTCATCCACATCAATGCCAGTTAGTCTTGGGCCTGCTGTGGTCCCCAAGTAGCAGAGTTAGCAGCAGCATGGAGGTAAAGAGGGCGGGGGCAGGTGGAGCAGCAGTGTACATCCCACTGTTTTACTATTAGATTGGCACCAGCACAGCTGACCTGTGTCCCAGGTGGCTCTCTCGGGTATATGCATTCCTTTTCCTCTGTCTCTCCTGGAATGTACATGAAAATGATTGAGAAGTACTACCCCAAACCAGTGTTGTTTGTCAAACTCAGGAAGGTCCTGCCTGAGGACTGTAGGAGTCAGTGGGTCCTCCAGTTAGGAAATACTGTTCCAGCTATTCTGCTATTGTCCTCATGCAAAGCAGGCTTACAAAGACCACCAGACACTCTCAGACTGCACTTTTTTGATCCAGGTCAAATTGTGCCATGCACAGTTCACGGGCCAAAATGGGGACCTTGTAAGAAAGTTAATATGTTTCCTGAAAAGATATTGAGGATTTACTCATAACATGACAGAGTAAAAGATCTCTTTTTGATGACCTAAATAAGAAATTTCTGTCAGACCTAAGAACCAAGGAGAGTTAACCTTCTGCAGAAAAATTGGTTTATCCTCACTCTATCTGTGTTGTTAGTCTTGTAATGGATTGTACTTCCCTCCTTGCATTGGCTGCTAGGAAGCTCAGAGGCAAGTTTTGGCCTAGCTCTAACAAAGTATATAGTGCTTAATTTTACTCCTCTTTCCTATCCAATTTCCTCACTTAAATTTTAAAAATCTTGTGCCAAATTTATCTTTGTAAGCCTCCAAGAATCAAATAAAACATGGGGCATAAAAAACATGAACATTGATTAATAGCGATGGACATTAAACTGGAAAACTTTCAGGGAATATCTGGTCCTGTCCCTAAATTATGGAGAATCCATTTAAGACTTTGAGAGGAGTGAAGTGTCAGAGTGCCTCAGTGAACAGTCGGGGCAGACCTTCACCCAGGGGTCCTGTCCCAACCACTCCTCTTTCTGCTGTGTCACTGAGCAACTGAAATCCAGAAGAGGACTTTTCCAACTCTTTCCATGCCATCTTATGAAACCATCTCTGAAATAATCAATCCATCCTGCTGCTCTGGCTTCCCCTATAGGAGTCTCTTGACGTTACCAGTCAGGTTAACATGCCCCAAACATCTTCTGTCCAAAGCCAAGGGAAGGTGTAATTTCCTGCATTACAGGAGGGCGGAATGTGGGCACTTGAAAGATAACTTGTTTTAAATAAGATCATTCTGATGTGAAATCTAGACCCTGAAGTAAGCTGGCTGGCTGTGCTGATTAGGAGTCAGAGCAGTAGATGCTCTATTTGACTACAGGAGAAGGGAGAGGGAAGGGTGTTTTATAACAACCCTTGAGAGAGACGGAGAGAGCGATAGGGATGACAGCTTTCCTCCCCTGCTAACCCCTAGGCAGCAGTGAATCAGCCCCTCTACCTCATTTGTAAACTCCAAACAGCACCATTATCATAAATTCAAGGGAAAGAGATTTCTAGCCTGAGAAGTGGGAAGGTCAGTGTTCATGGAAAGAAATAATTCCTCCTTCCTTTCTGCACTGCACTTTAAAAATAAATTAGACTGTATCTGCCCCGAAAGCAAGCTAACAGCTAGCCTTCTTTTGGCTTTCTCTGGGGCTCTCTGCCTCTGAGGTCTTCAGTCCCTGAGCAATATGGTCTTTCTGGACTTTACTGATTTTGATGGCAACTGGTGAAATGCAGTCTTTGTCCTGTTGCAGAGGCAGACATAAGACCCCTTTGGGCCTCCTGGGCTAGGCGGCTGGGGTGTGGGTATGCAGTCGTAAGACTTGAATGGGCCTGGGCTCATGTCTGGGGTTCCAGCCCCAGGCAGCCCTGATTTAAGGATTTGGGATGCTGGGTGGTCCTGGAAAGCATTGCTCTGCTGCCTCCGGCTCTTAGCTGGGTCATGATATCCTCGGCAAGCCTTCCCTGACCGGACCAGTTTTCATCATACTAACAACCTCTCTTTCTTGGCACTTTTTACAATTTTACATGAATTTGTGGAGTTGTTCATTTACTGTCTCTCTTCAAGAAGTTGTGTGCTCCATGAGGGCAGGTAAAGTGATGGTTCTCACTCACCGTTGTGTCAAGCCCAGTGCCTGGCACATTGCTGATGCATAAATATTTTTTGTTGAATGAATAAATGATTGAGCAAGTGACTCTCTGGACTTGTTAAGCATCTGTTGTTCTTGAGCACTTGAGTTAAGCTTTATGCCTCATGGGGCTGGGCTGGGCAGGGGAGAGGAACTTGCCCTGTTTTTAAGTCTTGGCAGAGATTGTTCCCAGGCAGATGGGCTCAGGGTGTGATGGCTGTGGTGTGATTGCAGGAGACGGCAAGCTTCAGCCCAGAAGGTGGTCCTGAGAGAGGCCTGGGGACTAAGATCAGAGCCCAGGGCCTAGGGTGCTAACTAGCAAGGTATCTGAGCAGTAGGACACACTAGAGGTCTGGTCCAGGGTTCCATTTCATAAGCAAGTGGGTACAGCTTGAGGCTTGTATGCATGTTTTTAAGTCTGTGGTTTCTATATTATAAAATTAAAGAAGAGAAAACTGAGTAACCAATAAGCATATGAAAACTTCTTTAATAATCATGCAAATGAAAATTTAAATAAAAATGAGATATCATTTCCACCCATCAGTTTGGCAAAAAGGAACTGGTCTGATAGTGCCAGTATTGGTAAAGAGGTGGGGAGGCCCTGATAGGCCACTGAGGGGAGGTAAGTTAGTGAAATGCTCGGAGAGCTCTTTGGGGGTGTATGATCCGCCATAAGATGAGCACACCCGAGGGCCCAGTGATCCATGTCTAGGTATATGTTCTAGTCTAGAGCAGTGGTTCACAAACTATATAGTTTGCATCCGAAACACATGCAAGGTTTGCTGAAACAGATTTTCCTACTCAGCGTCAGGGTTTTTATTCAGCCTGGGATGGGGCTGAAAATTTGCATTTCTACTGAGTTCTTAGGGAATGCTGATACTGCTGGTCCTGGGACCACACTTTGAGAACCACTGTTCTAGTTACTTTCTTGCTAATATTTACAGGAAAACATGCCCAGTGATGTTCATTGAATTACGTCCTATAGCAAAAACTAGAAACGAACCCAAATTCCATCAGCGGAGGAATAGAGCCATATATTGTGGCATATTACACAATGGATTGTCAGATAGCAGTTAGGTTAATGAAACAATATGTTTATTTCAACACTGATCACTAGAAAGGATATAAGTTCCAGGGTATTGTATATAGTATAACTCCATTTTTATTGATAAGTGTAAAAACTATGTAATTCTATGTCATTAATATAACTACTAAAATATGGACTGAACACACATATAAACCATAAAAGCTGTTGTCTGGAGAGGAGGGAGGAGACTAGGACTGGGGAAAGAGAATAAAGGGGCTTCTATCTAGTTTGTTGCTTTTTTGTTCTTGAAAAAAGATCTAGGTAAAATATGAACTTTCTTCATTTTATGGGGCAAGTGCATGGTTTTTTATTATGTTATTCATTGTGCTTTTCTATATTCTATAATGATTTTTAAAGCAGTAATACATGCTCATTGTAGAAACTCAGAAAATGCAGGGAAGTATAAAGACAAATTAAAAGCATTCACAAGCCACTGTAAATTTTTGATGATTTTTAGTTTAATGTACTTACAAAAAAAAGGAAATAGGAACCACACACACTATGTACATCCTGCTTTTGTGCCTTAATATGACATTATAAATAGCTTGCCATCCATTAAATTGTTTTGAGTAGTATCCTTTTAATCAGTTACACAATAATCCATCCTCTGGTGGTACTTTATATAAACAATCTCCTATTGGCCTTTCAGGTTTCTAGGTTTTCACTGCTACGAATAACAAAGTGATGGATATCTTAACACATCAGCTTTGCCCAGATGACTTCTTTCTTGGCCTAGGGGCAGCAGTGTCCCTGAGTTCTGGGTTACAAGGCTGGTGGTCCTGTCTATCTCATCGGGCCTGGCATGGGGCAGCTTGGGGTGTAAGTGGCACAGGTCTGTGTGGGAATGGGCCTTGGAGACCAGTAGGTTCCCGGAGCCCTGGAGGTCCTAAGCAACATGCATAGCTCACAGAGTGAGCCTGCATGGCCCCCACCCCCGCCTTCCATGCATTCACTCCAGACAGGCTTACCTTGTCCCTCCAACACGCAGCACCTGTGGAGACCTGAGAAGGGACATGAGGTAGTCAGAGATGCCAAGGCCTGGTTTAGATGGGAGATACAAATGTAGCCACAACATTGCAGTAGGGTATAAAGTGGGGGAAATGCAGGCAAGGGTTGCAGGACTTCTGAGGAAGGAGTCGTCAGCTCCATGCCCTGAAGGCGGCTGGGGAATTTTCAGGAAGGAGGTTACAGCAATAACTAGGGAGGGTTTTTTTTTTTTAATTTTTAGATCTTTTTACCAGCTTTATAGAGGTTTGTTTTACATCTCATAAAATTCAGCCATTACAAGGGTAATTCAGTGATTTCCAGTAACTACTGAGTGGCACCACCGCCGAACGAATCAGTTTTAGAACATTTTTTAGTATTCCCAAAGATCCCTTGAACCACTTACAGTGAATCTCCACTCCCACCCCCAGCCCTGGGGAACTGCTAATCTACTTTCTGACCCAAAATTTGTGGGATTATGTTTGAAGGATAGAAACTGGACCTTAAATTAAGGTAATCACAGGGAAAGTGCAAGACTTGGGAACACATGTGGGTGCCTTTTTATACAAGAAAAGCAGCTCTGTTGCCTCTAACTTTGCCTTTGGGGGTGAAATTCTGAACTTGGAAGCCTCAGAGAGTCAGGAGCTGTGCTCACCCTAGAAGCCCGGCTTTGGTCTCCTTTCCTGCCCAGGGGCTGCTCCCTGTTCTTGAGCCCACTCAAGCCCCTTAGCCTTGAAAACACATTCGGCTGTGGATTCTCTGGCCCGGCGGTCATGGGCTGGCTGGCTGGGAGGTCCCTGGAGTCCGTTGGAAGGTCCCTGGAATCCGCCAGGAGCTCCGGACCACGTGGCAGGGCCATCTGAACAGCACAACGAGCTGCTCTCTGCCACTTCACCCCATTTTTCGCTCTGTAGATGAGAGTGGTACAAGATCATCAGTGCTCAGTCTGTCTGCCTTTTTATAACCAGGTGTGCTTTGAGATGGCTCTGTATTTTCCTAATTTCAAAGTAATGCAAACTCAAAATAATGCAATAAAATAAAAATAAAGTCACCTCTGTTATCTCAGCTGAAGATAACTATTTGGGGAGTATGCACTACTATCTTTTTCCTCCACTTGCCTGGCATTTTATTTGGCTCCCATTAAATCCCCCTGGTGTGGGGAGTGTTGTGCACCGTGGGCACCAGTGTAGCTTTCATCAGCCAGGGAGGCCCCTGGCTTTCAGGCTGCCGCTCTGGTTTACACACAGGCTGCACCAGGCACTTCAAACTAGTTAACCTTGATCTGAGTTTTTCTCTCTGACAATGAGCTGGGCTCTGGGGAGCAACTCCCTCTGCCTGGGGCAGTATCTGCTGTGTAAAGGAAGACAGTCAGCCTGAAGCTATTAACAGCTCTGAACTCTAAAGAGTATCTGGGCAGCAAGGTTGCAACACACCTGAGATAATTGAATTTTTATGGAAGTTATTTCCATTAATCATTTATTAATGACTCTCCCAACTAAAACAATTAAGTAGACCTAGGATTAAAAAAGACCTAGAATTAAGAAATGAAATATTCATTTCACATCTGTCTAACTACCGTGAAGTTCATGGATCCTGGAAGAATGTGAAAAATGGACTCCATTCTTCTCCTTTGTCCTTTGCATTTCTGTCTGGGTTTGGCTTCAGCCCAAAAAGGAGGCAGCCTCTGGGGTGCGTGCACGTGTGTGGGTGTGTGTGAGACTCCCAGGGCTTGAGGCTGGGAAGGGAAGAGCACTGACGGGGAAGTCTGAGGAAGCTTTTGGGGCTGAGGCGGGTGCTGGGCCCAAGGCCTCCTGAGGAAGGCAAGCCTAGAGAGCTGGACGTGCCTGCTGGGATTTGAATGGGGAGGTAGGGAGGTAGGGAGATAGCGTAGCAACTCCCTGGCCTTGTTTCAGACGGGACAGCAGGGAGGCTGGAGGACCCGGAGCTGAAGGGCAGGATGAAACCGATGTCCTGGGGCCTGTCCTGTCTGCAGGCAGTATTAGGTACTCTGGGCGTGCACTCCCACATTGCCTTCCCCAAACTTTGTGAGTTAGATAGCAACATCACATTTGGCCCTGAGGAAATTAGGGCTCCAAGAGCCTCCCTGACTTGCTCAGTCACACATCTGATGAGCAGCAGGCCAAGGCTGGGATCCAGCTGTGCTGACCTCAGGGTCTGGGCACTTCCCCTAATCCACACTGCCAGCCGCTCAGGTAGCCCCGCCTGGCACACTCCAAGATTATGCCACAGAAGTAGAAGAGCCCAATAATGTGGACTTTCCGCTGCTGTGGGAGTAAAGCACTGCCTCTTCTTCAGGGAAGAGGGATGGTGATTAAAGAATTCCCAGAGAATCTAGTGCAGCTGGGAAAGGGGAATTCTTGCCCGGTGTCCTTCCCTCAGGCAGGCCCTGCAGGTGGGAACTGATTCCTGCCCTCCAGCAGTTCTTTCCGCCAGAACACCTGGGTCTGGGGAGGCTGTGTTCAGCCTGTGAGACCTTGGACACCTGCTGGTTTCCTCCACCAGAGGACTGAGAGGAAGCCCCAGCCTGGAGCAAAGGAGGGAGGCAGAAAGGTAGAAACTAAAGGTGTGAGTGAGTGTAGGGCCAGCCGGGACAGCTGGACTAGAAACATAGGTGCGGCTGTTCCCTGGGGACCAGACTGAAGTTTGATTCATACCTTGGCTGCCCATGTCCCAGGGCAATGGTGCTCACAGTGGGGGATGGGAACCCCTGCGGGTAGAAGACTCAGCCTCAAGGTCTGGAGCATTGCAGGTGTGCAAAGACTCCATGAGAAGATGCTCGGCTTTCCGTGTGGGTACTCCTCCTGAGAGCTGGCCCCCTGAGATGCACTGGCTTCGCTCTTACCCCTGCCCTCCCAGAGGAAAGCACCATATGCCCTCATCCTCTGAGGGATGTGAAACCATCCAGGCTATAAACAGAGGGGAGACCTCTTTCCAGGATTAACCAAGCCCCCCAGACCCTCAGAGCACAAAGCCTTTCCAGTTCTGACACACTTTTCTGTGACAGGGTGGAGGCTGACATTAGAAATGGGGAACATGGGCTCAGGCTGAGTACTCTCAATCCAGACATATAGAAAAGTATGATGATGGGAGGAATAATAATTTTTGTTTAAGAATTTGAACTCTTCTATCCCCCAAATATGACTCTGATGTTCCCAGGATTGCCAAGTTTTTCAAGAAACAGATAAAACTTTTAAATGATTTTTCATAATTGGGCATTATTCAAAGAGCAGTTAAAATTTATTTCTATCAAATCATATCATAGATTATTTATTCCAGGTTTGGAAAATCTTCATCTTATTTTATCTTGTAAAATGTTCATTTTTTTCCTACCTATCATTAAAATATGCTGACTGTGGACCAATTATTTTTAGTGGAATTTATCTTTTCCTTCTTATTAAATACATAGAAAAATTTGACCATCAATGGTCCCTGACTTGTCGCTAACTCACTGTGGAATTTCAGACAAGCCGTTCCTCCTCTGATTCCTCATTTTCTCATCTACAACATAGATGGGGAGCAAGGAGACGAAACTGTGAGCTTTCTTCCATGGCTCTGACATGTGGGTTTCCATGGTTCTCGGATCTGAAATTGAGACACAGGCCAAGGTGAGTCTAAAACATGAAGAGAATTCACAGCAGAGCAGGAACAGTCTTTGCTTCTCAAGCCCCTGGGGACCCACCCTGGTCTCCTGACTCTTAAGTGTAGTCAGCAGGATGAAAGCGGATGACAGGCTTACTTGGCAAACGAGAGTTGCAGTTTCTGTGAGTCAGAAGACAGGAGTGATGCCAGCACAAAATGGTCTTTGCAGGGACTCCAGGCCCAAAGGCTCCCCTCTCAGCTCTGCTGGAAACCTTTTAGCCAGTGGTGAGCACCGTTCCCCTGTCGCTGGGGAGGCCCTGACTGAGGGCTGGCAAGGTCAGCACAGCGTCTTTGGCTCTGGGGCTGGAGACAACGGTCCAGGGAGCAGGAAGGGCAGGAATTATGATGCCTTCCCCACGAAGTGTCAAATGGGGAGCAAAAGCCCAGAAAGGCTGAATGACTCACCCCAAATTGCCCAGCGAGTTGTGGGCTAGACATAGGGCCTGACTTCGGCTGCTGGTTCAGGGCTCTCCCCTGTCACCACACAGCTTGCTGGGTCTGAGCTGGGGCTGCGAACTGGTGCCATTTACTTGTGTTTTTTATCAAGTTTCCAGTGCAGAGAATTGTGTGAATATAGTTGGAGGGAGTGAGTGCTCTGAGGAAATCCCACCCAATGACCACAGCTGGAGAGGATGGCCCTGCAGGCCTGCTGACCCGGAGCCTTGTGGGAAACCCCTGTCAGACTGGTACTGAGGGGCAGTGGCTGCCAGGCCTTGGCCTCCTGTGGCTTCTGTTCAGTCACACTCCTGACATTCTGAGAGGAGACCTGGCCCTGCTTCTGACCTAGAGGGTCCCCAGCTATGTGACTCAGCAGGGAGCCTCCATTGCCTTCCCTGGGGAGTGGGGGTGGGGTAAGGTATCCAAGGTCCCTGAGGCACTCTTACTGCAGAAAGGGGAAAGGTATTCTGGATTAGAATTGTTTTTACCTCAGGAGGCTTTGAAGACTAACGTTTCCAAAAGGATCCTGCTAGGGAAAGAAAGGACACTAATAAGATCCTATAATTACATAACACATACTGTTTACATTCTCTCACACAAATGGGAGAAGAAAAACTACATAAGGCAGGGTTTTATGCTCAGGACTCTGGGATGAAAGTTGGGCTATATTCTTGACTCCTTTTTTTCTTGGTTTCCTCCTAGATTTTGCTTGAACTTACACTGGGCTCAGCCATGGCTGACTGAGCACCGAGGCCCTTTGCCAGACACCTTCATAAACAGGATCCCCATTGGCTCCTTTTGTGCTCTGCTTCACTTTGGTCTCCAGAGCTTCTCTGCTTCTCTCAGAGGAACATGCGGGCTCTCTTCCGGTGTCCATGGGCTGTCAGGTGGTGGAGATATTGCAGAGAGGTTTCTGTACCTGGTGAGGAATTTGACTAGACAAGGTCCTGACTCACTTTGATTCTAGATGATGCAGAGCTGAGGAGCTCTGCCTCAGCCATATTAGTCAGGACTCCTCCAGCTGAACGTGACAGAAACCCAACTCACACTTGTTTAAAAACAAAGGGGAATTTTTGGCTCAGGAAATTGGGAAAGACAAGGGTGGAGTAGACGTCAGGCTTGACTGGGTTGAGGGCTCAGTGATGCTGTCAGCTCCCTTTGCCGATGCTCAACCTTTTTCCTCTCTTTGTGAGCCATCTTCATTCTTTTCTGTGACAGCCTGGATTTCAGGCATGGAGTGGGGAGAAGGGGAGAGACATGGCTGCAGACGCCCCTGGGATCACCCCATATCCCAGGCAGTTTAGGGCAGCAGGGTGCTGCCTCAGAAGTCAAACAGAATCCTATGGAATGGGTCGTGTGTGAAAAGTAGCTTTGAAAATGAGGGAGATGTTGTTCTCAGAGAACTGGTCTGAGGGATTCTCTGGGACAGATCAGAACAGTAGGTGTGCACTGAAGTTACGTATCAGTCAGGGTCCAGCACTGAGAACAGCGCTAATTTAGCAGAAAGAACTCTTAGGTATGAAGTTGTTGACTAGGTAAAAGGAGACCTCTGTGGTGGAACAGAGGTAGCAGCTGCTGGAAGGGGCCACCACTCCTGTGGCTGAGGGAGCCAAGGAGGGATTTAGGAACAGAGAAGGATCCCTGAAGAGCTGAGGAGTGAAGGCCCACTTCTGGGACCCAGACCTTTGAGCAGAAGAGTCAGTGGCTGTTAAGAGCAGTTTGGGGGGCTGGGTGGGGGTAGAATTGGTTCTGTGAGAGCTGGAAAAGCTGCAAACTGGATTCAGCTCTGCTCCAGTTTGGAACTGCCTGCCCTGGTGAAGAATAGTTGCTGGGTTGGTGCTCACAGAAACAGGAAGCCCACAGGAAGCAGAGGGGGACAGGCAGGAAAGAGTGAGCCAGCTCCCCCCTCCAGCCTGTGGTCTCCCTCTAGCCCCCTGATCCCAGAACTTAACTCAGAGCCAGCTGGCAAAGCAGAGGTGTGCAGGCAGACTCCTTGTTACAGCAAAGGGGAGAGCAGAGGAAGGACTTGACAGCTGACCCGGATGTCGCTGTAGGCGCTCTGGAGGCTGTGAACTCCTGGAGACTGGGGATATGCCTCATCTCTCTGTGTGTCCTTCTGGGCAGAGCAGCCCTAATAGGTGTGTGTGAGGCTGAAATGAGCTGTTGGGCAGAAGCCCGCCTAGGGCAAGTGTGTCCTGGGGCAACTCCAGAGGCCTCCCTGCCTAGCCTTCAGATTTGGGCCGTCTTTCCTTGGGGGTGTGATTCTAGGCTCTCCCTGGAGCCCTGCATATTGGGGCAGTGGGGTGTTGGCGACTGGACTGTGAACAGCCTGGAGCAGGCTCTGCCCAGACCAGGTTGAGGTGCCCACAACCCCCTTCTCATCCTTACCTACTCTGATAAAGTCAACAGTGGGCTCCCAGCTCCATCACGTATAAGTTGTGTGGCTTCGGGCAGCTAATTGGGCCATTCTCGGCATCGGAATGCCCACTTCAGTCCCTTAATGCCTGTGCCAGGAGACAGGAAGAGACTCTCAGTCCTTTCCAGCCCACGTCCATTCCTCTCCCCCTGTCTCCTTCTTACAGAACCAATAGTTTAGCATAATAAGTCATCATAATTATGCTTTGAAAGGTGGTCAATATTCAAGATACAGATCTGTTGAGCTCAGAAAAAAAGTAAAGACCCAGGACAACTGGGACTTGCTGGGTGAAGCTGGTGGGAAAGATGCAGCGTGATGCAGGGCCTCATGGTATGGAGATGGGGAGGAAGGCCAAGGCTCTGCTCCAGACTGAAGATGAGGAGAGATGGGCGCAGCTCTCCGGCTCCCGCAGGACTCCTGACTAGATGGGTGTTTGCGCAGCCTTCTCAGGTGGGGTCTGAGCCTTCCAGCCTCCAGCTGCCTCAGAGCAAGAACAGCAGAGGGACGGGTCCCGTGGGGGTAAAGCCCTGCCGAGATTTAATGCAGCCCTGTGGGAAACGGGAGGGGCCGGTCTCAAAGCAGAGAATATGATCCAATAATCCACTGCAGCTTTTAGCTCCATTGTGGCCCTTATCACATTCTGGCCTGTACCAAAGGTTTTTGTGTACAAGTTTATCTCCCTTCTTAACCTCCAATTCTTTCAAGGTAGGGCTGTGTCTGATTTCTCCCTGGTGGTTCTGTGCCGAGAATATGTGGGGTGGGTCTGGAGACCACGTTCAGGACAGGCTGAGAGTTAGGAGGGCCCGCAGTGGCAGCAGGGCCCAGGCCTGGTGGAGCAGCTGATCTGTGAGCTGAGGCAGCAGACTGAGTAGCAGCAGATGTGACATTTCCCAGCAAGGGGCCCTGGCAGGCAGGTGGAGGGGAGCAAAGCAAAGGGCCCTCTTTCCCAGCCAGAGAGGAGAACAACAAAGAGCCCAGTGTCCCCAAAGGGGGGCTGACTGAGTCCTGCAGACTGACGGGGATTCCTGGACCCACTTGGCCTCCTCCCAGCCAGGAGCACCTGCTGCCTCAAGCATCTGGTTTTGCTTTATTGAGTGCACCTTCAGATGAAGAGTGGTTTGCGTGGTTTCTTTATCTTTTCTTCTCTTTTTTTGTAATAAGCCATTCTTGCAGGAAGATTCCAGTGCCTGGTGACTTTTAGAAACTAGGGCCGAGATAGAGAGTGGCATTCAGCACAGTCAGCACCTGTCCCCCTGTCTGCTCTGCTGCCCAACCAGCCGCCCTGCTTGGCAGAGAGGTTTGCCTACCAGCCGGCCCCTGACTGGCTTTTCTGTGGAATCAGTGGGTACGGGGTCGTGGTGGAAAAGGTGTCTGAATCCAGGCCTCTAACACCTTTCCCTGGGGCCCGGACACACAGCAGAGGGTGGACATACCTCCTCTTCCTTTCCTGCTTAATCATGGTCCCCATGGGGCCACCTGAACTTGAAAGATGGACATAATACCTGTAGAGAAGGATGACTCAGGAGTAAGCCCATCTGTGTCTGAATCCTGACTGTGTCACCCTGGGCAAGTCATTTAACCTCTTCATGTCTCATTTTCTCATCTGTACATTAATTACCCTGGTGGGTTATTGTGAGGCTTCAATTTGATAATCAGGATAAAAAGTTCAGCCCAGGGTCTGGCACATGGTAAGCAGGATGGTTTTTATTAGTAGGAGGGTATATTAATTTCCTGTGGCTGCTTTAACAAAAGTTACCATAAACTGAGTGGCTCGAAACAATGGAAACACTCTCTTATAGTTATGAGAGAAAAGTCCAAAACCCCAGTGTCAGCAGGGCCTCATTCCCCGGGAGACTGTAGGGGGTATCCGTTCCTGGCCTTTTCCAGCTTCTGGTGGCTGCCAGCATACTTGGCTCTATGGCTCCATCACTCCAGTCTTCAAAGATGGCTTCTTCAAATCTCTTTCCTTGATCTGTCTTCACCTGACCCTCTCCTTTGCATGTGTGCACATGTGTGTGTGTGTATGTGCTTGTGTGTGTGTGTGTGTGTGGTCAAATCTCCCTCTGCCTCCCTCTTATAAGGATAGATATGATGGATTTAGGGCCTTCCAGATAACCCAGAATAGTTTTCCTATCTCAAGATCCTTAATCACATCTGCAAAGTCCCTTTTGTACCTCATGCAGTAACATTCACAGACTCCCGGGATGAGGCCGTTGCTACCTGGAGGGCGGCGTTTTCAGCTACTAAAGAGAGGCAGAGTGGGAAGCCAGGGCTTTGGACTTCCTTGCATGCTTTGTGTTTAGTGGGTGAGGAAGTGTCCTCTGTGGGAGTCCTGAGCATGCTATCGCTGTGCAGCTAGCACTGTGGTGTGATAATGTGATTACCTCTACTGCCTCTGAAGGAGGAACAGTTTCTGAACCAGTTTTTGTGTGAGTTTCCAGGCTCCAGACATCCACACCATGCTGGTATGGGAATATATGTCCAAATCTTCATTCCATACAGACTAGAGGTTCAGGGGCCAAGTTTAAGGGACCCACTTTTGTGCCTAGCATTTAGGTCAGCAAGCAGTTTGTCTAATCCTAGTTCCTCACTAGGAAGCTCCTCTGCTGATGCCTGACTTCATTCAAGGAGCTCCGTTTCAGTATCTCTGCTGTTTGTATGACTGCAGACTTGATATCCCTCCATAGGTGAGAATTAAAACTGCAGCATCTCCATACACTGTATGATTCCATTTATATGAAATTCTAGAAAAGGCAAAACCATCAGGAAGCAAATGGATCAGTGGTTTCCAGGAATAGGTAGTGAGGGAAGAGGCTGGCTACAAAGGGCAGAGGGGAATTTAGGGGTTGATGGAGCTGTTCTATGCCTTGACTGGCATAATGGTTACATAACTGTATGCATTTGTCAAAATGCATAGTTCTCTACACTAAAAAGGATGAACTTTACTATATGTAAATGCCTTAATTTAATTTTTAAAAGACACAAAATAATAACTACATTTGCAATTCAATATAATTTTTGTTAAGTAAAAAAATAAGCCCCACAAAACAACCCAGGCTGTAAGGCAATGGTAGGGTGGGGTTCAATTCCTCATCACCACTGAGAGTCTCCTCTTCACTCACACACCCACAGATTTCTTTAGCTTCTGATCTTGGCTATATGTTCAGAAATTCAATCCTCTGTATTTTAGCTAGCATTTCTCTATGTTCTAAGTGGGAAGAGGACTTGCCACATCAGCTCAGATCACCATATTAACTGGAGGTTGAATGCCCCATCATGGCCCCTTCCAGCCATTGCGTGGCTGAACGTGAAGTCCCTGATGGGCCACAGCACCTAGGAGTGATAATGCATTTGACAAGTAAGCAGCACGTGCCATTCTAGGTGGCCTGGATCACCCTGCTCTCCCAGTCTGTGTGCAGGGTCTTTATCTTTTCTCCCTATTCCAGATGTTTCCTTCAGCACGCCCCAGAGATCCTGCTTCTGATGTCCTTGGAAGGCACTGTGCCCCAGGGGGCTGGATCCTTTCTGCAGCTAGTGAGGACCGGCTCATCCTGGAGCACTGTGTTGCCATAGCTGGCACTGCATCCATCCTGTGACAAGTGCTTAAATGAACCCCTAGGGCGTGACGCAGCCTCCACGAAGGCCTCAGCACTGGCATCCACTTCAAGGGCATGCCAGTTGCCTAATAATTTGGTAAATAATGACATTGCATTTGGCAAAATTAGAAACTGTGTCACTGAAATAACTCAGCTCCAGGAGGTAGCACTGCTTCTGCCTTAAGTATCCACATTGGCTTACATTTTTAGTAGCTAAAGCTACAAAAATCCAAAATGGATTAAATCAACAGTGAAGTGGTTAAGAAGTTACAGTCCTTCTTTATTTCACTGAAGATAAGTTTCCAAACCTTGTGCAAAGAGAAATGGAATCATTCAAAAAAATCATTAAAAGGCATATAATTAATGTATCATTTTCTCAAAAATTTTAAAGCATGCATACAAATTTAGAGTAATACAGTGGTATGGTAAGGTTTTGTAAAATATACACAGGCAGATATACTAGAGAGAGGGAAAGAGGGAGAGCGGAGGGGAGGAGAATGTCAGAGCAAGAAAAAATACTTATCTAATAGAGTCCTCTGGTTTACTTCTGAGGAAACTGAGGCTCAGAAAGGGACAGTGACTTACCCAAGGTCACACAGCTGACCAGTAGAGGAGTATAGCAGTCAGTAGCCCCCTGGTCTCCTGAATCCTCGCTGAGGACTTGTCCTACTCGGCCTCCCTGCCTGGAGGGGTCAGATGAGCTGTGCAGATGGAGATTGCTGAGGGGGCCCAGGGGCCCGTGGTCCTGGGAACTTTCCTGGGCCCACACCTGAAGGAAGGCGAAGGTGAGGATGTGTGCAGGCACAGCAAGGGGCATGGAGCCACTGCCTGGAGGACACCCAGGCTCCTTCTCTCCACTGCTCTTTTAGCAAAGCCAGGAAGGGGGGACATGAGTTTCCCCAGGCCCTCGTGACAGGAAATGATGGGGGTCCCAGGTTACTCCCTTCACTAATGAGGCTGTTTTAATAAAGAATGTGGGGCTAACTGACGGGAAGGTGCAGCCTAACATGTACTTCCATCTCAGCACCTAGAACAGGCTCTGGCCCTTCACATGTATGGATTCATCTCCTCCACTAGTTCAGGAGCTCTTTCAAGTTGGAGTGGGTACAGGTGTAGAAAGGGAAGAGATCTGCCCCACTGGGAGAGTATCATACCACTGACATTATTCTGAATTGCCAGTGCATGGTGAGAGGAAAAAGCAGGCTGACTTTTAGTCAGTTCTATCACTGTCTTAAAATCTATATAGACAGCACAACACCTTCTGTTTGCACCCCCGTGGAACTGCTTTCATGGCTGCTGTCCCCCTACATACAGAATCCCTCCAACAGGTCTCCATGTGCTTCACTCATGCCTGCAGGGCTGGGTGTCATGGCCGCCCCTGGAAGAAAGTGTAGCTGGCAAAGCACATATGTATGATTTCCAGTCTTTTCAGTGGGAGGCAGCAAGGGAGGGGACTGACAGGCTACTGTGCCTTCCCACCCTGTCCCACCAGTGGGGTTCGTGGGGGAATTAGCCTGAGCAGCTGGTAGGCAGGGCCCAGCTGTGGCCCAGCATCTGGGAGTTTTCTCACAATCAGTGGAGACCACTGGGCCCTATAGAGACAGCTATATGGGACAGCTGTGCCATGACCCCCCTTGACAGAGCCATGGGGTGCAGGCACTGAGGAGGCACATCCCATAGAGATGAGGCGGGAGGGCCTGTCATTTGGATGGGCTTTGGAGGCTCTGAATGGATCTGGAGATAGATCCATCCAGTAGATGGTGATCCAAATTTAAATTCAAAAGTGTTTGAGGGAAGTCAACATTAGCCTGAACAATCTCATCCAAAATATCAACAACTAAAACATTCCAACAGAAAAGTTGCTGTTTGGCTGCTGCTATTGAAACGTACTTTTCTATGTATTTCATCATCTGTTACCAAAATCCAACATTCCCGCTAGTGGTGCTTAATATTCCCATTGAACATTCCAATAAGTAAACTAGATAAACCTGGTGAAGGGCTTGCTTGGAGCTGACTTCTGCAAACTGGCTCTCAGTGAACTGGTCTCTTGGCTTTCTGTGAACTGGCATCTGCTGGGCTGATCTACTCTCTCCTTGTGGATGGAGACAGGGAGGACTGGAGTTCCTGAGTCAGAGGGCCTGGGGATGAAAGCAGACACTGTGTTGGGAGAGTGGAGCTGACGTTGTGACCGAGGCCTGAGTTGTGACCTTGGGCCTTGTGCTTCTGGAGCTGCCAGGGTGAGGGTGCCCGGTGTCAGCTTGGCTGAAGTGACCTTGTGGTTTAGCTTCCAAAGGATCTCACTGGAGGAAAACACAACAGGAGACACTTTGGTGATACTCGTCCTTGAAGCATTAGCAGCTTTGGAGGGTTCAGAAGCCTGAGGTTCTTCTTCTCAAGGGGCAAAGTAGCCCAGTGAAGACTATCTGTGAAGGTGTTGAGGACCTGAGTCTGGGCAAGCCAACCAGGTACCAGAACAGGCCAGCTGCACCCATTCACTGCCGCTGGTCTTAGGGTGGGGTGAGGTGCAAAGCTGTGTTACCTGCTAAGTGGGAACCTAGGAGCACCTGTGGGTGGGTGGGGTGGGAGCAGAGTGGGTCCTGGAGCAGGCAAAATCTGACTTTATGGGTCATATCCAAAAGACACGGTGACATCTAGTTCTTGTTAGAATCTCAATACTGTATCTAAAAAATTTGTCATGCTGGTTTATTTTGAAAAGATTATAAAGTATTAGGTATGTATATGGGAGGGGATAGCTGGCATGCATTTATTAGGTAAAAAATGCTTTTCAGTTTAGAGCACTGATAAACTGGTCTTTTTTGTTTCTAAAGTTTGTTTCTAAAAACAAAATACATATTTGTTGATGACTTGTTGACTGCAGTTTTGCCTGCCAGTTGGCACTACTTGAGTACAGTGTAAGACATGCTTAATCACTGTCGACATTTCTCTAAGTGTGGTGTTGGCAGAGTTTAAAAGTTTTATAAATATTTTTTTCTTGGTAAAGAGGCCTCTTCAGGAAGGGGGTGGAGAGTGGTTTACAGTTTAAAGAATCTAAGAGCTTTGGACAACACAGGCTTAAAGTGTGCTGTAATGGGATATAAAGGCAATTATTAAGTTGCTGTGTCTTAGGAAGTGGGGTCTGGATGTGTCCTGGCCAGGCCTGCGATCTTGCCCCATTCAGCTGTGGCTCTCACACTTGGCACCAACCTGAGCTCCACAGAGCCATCTCTTTTTATAGCATCCTTCTGCTCAGCACCAACCAGGAAGCACTCTACATCCCCAGCCCCTCCAGAAAGAGAGAAAACCCTCCAGAATATCTCCAGCAACACACATGTGGGAAATTGGTCAGATTTTATTTTTAAAAATTCCACTGGGCAGGAAAATGCCAGTTCTGTGGAGGAGTACACTGCCCACCCCGGAAAAACACTGTTCTTAAATACATAAATTATGTAAAGGGTGGTTATTAGAGTGAGCCAGGGTTGCAGCCATCTTAAAGCTTGTCTGATGCTGGAGGAACTGTTTCAAAGGCTGCTCATTCTCACGACTGGAAAGTGGGTGCTGGTCATTGGCGGAGCCTCGGTCCCTCTCCATGTGGGTGTCTCCACAGGGCGGCTTGATTGTCTCCTTGATACGGTGGCTGACTTCCTCAGAGTGGCCCAAAGGCTAAGAAGGAAGCTGCCCTGTCTCTTATGTCCCAGCCTTGGGTGCCACACATTATCACTTCTGCCATGTTCGATTTATCATATAGGCCACCTGATTCAATTGACAGAGTCTCCACAGGGGCTTGACTACCAGGGGGCTGGGATCGTTGGCGCTGTCTAGGAGGCTGGTATCCAAGTCAGTATGGAAAGCACACTCCCACTGAGAACATGGAAATGAGTTCTACTCAAATGCACGCTGTTATTACCAACATTTGTTTAACTAGACTATGGACATGGTTATTTCCAGGTACTATAAGGTTCATGTTTTAAATTCATCAATCAGGAATTTGTTCCAATTTAGACTTTCTTTTGATTCTCTGTGTTCACTCTATGAAACAGCTGATCTCTGCTGCCCAGGGTGTCTGCGCTGAGGGCTTTCCTGCTTACAGGGGTCACTCTGACAATGAGAGTACTTTCCTGGGGGGTCCATCAAGGCACAGCACCTGCTTAAGCTTCTTATCCTTCACCCCAGCCCAGGGCTGTTTCTGTTTCATACTCTAAATGTTGGATTGCACGTGAGTCAGTTATAAAGGAGACATGTCTCAGGCAAAGAAACATCATCGTTTGCTATTCATGCTACTTAATTGCAACAGTGGAAAGCAATTCTGCTAATTTAAAACAAAAAGAAATTTACGAGCTTGTAAATCGTCTGTGACAGTGAAGGCTAGGGGAGCTGTTTCACAGCTAAACCACAGCCTAGGCCTGGCTGGGGAAGGCCGCTGTCACATCCGCTGGGAAGCACAAAGCCTCAGCTGGCGTCCCTGCCTTCTCTCTGCCATCACATCCTGATGTCTGCCACCATGCCGGGAAGACAACATCCTGGGTGCCAGGCGCTTGCTGCTGCTGGCTCCATGGCTCCTTCTGGCCCCTTGACACCTGATGTCATGGCCGCAGATTTTGCCATTGCTGGAATGCTTTTTCTGTTGACCCTCTTGTTTTTCATCTTCAGATCCTGGGCAGGTGAATCTGACTGGCAGAATCCAAACCATGCGCTCCTGTCCTGGCTGCAAGGGAGCTAGAAAACCAGCAATCTGGCCGCCATGTGTCCCCAGTGGGTATGGCTGTGCTTCCTAACAAGATTCACAAGGCGAAGGCTACCAGGTGCTGGGCCTCAGGACAGTACCACCACCACCAAAGAGAAAAATGTCCTCTACAATTAGTTCCTGCCTGGGGAATGGCTTTTTTAAACAATACCTGGGAGCATGGAAAAGTTGACGTCAGGAGACAGATTTGTTAAAAGATCAAAGTAATGGCTATAAAAAGATATTTTTTGTGTCTATATTTCATGTCTAATGAAATATAACATCAGAGCAAGAAGAAATACTTACAACTCAATAATAAGACAAAAAATCCAATTCAAAAGTGGGAAAAGGACTTGAACAGACATTTCTCCATAGAAGATACACAAACGACCGATAAGCCAATGAGAAGATGGTCCATGTCATTAGCCATCAGAAAAATGAATATCGACACTACAGTGGGATACCAGTCTTTACCTACTAGGATTACTATAATCAAAGAAACAGCTAATGATGTGCTGGTGAGGATATGGAGAAACTGGAACCCTTATACACTGCTGGTGAGAAGGTAAAGTTGTGCAACCATTTTGGAAAACAGTTGGCCTGCTCCTCAAATAGTTAAATACAGAGTTATGACCCAGCAATTCCATTCCTACATAATACCCAAGAGAAATAAAAACATGTGTCCACATGGAAGCTTGTATGACTGCTTATAGCATCATTATTCATTAACAGCCAAAAGGTAGAGATAACTCAGAAGCCCATCAACTGGTGAATGAATAAACAAAATATGATATATCCATACAATGGAACAGAATTCGGCCATAGAAAGAAATGTACTCATATAAGCTATAACATGATGTACCTTAACAACATTATGCTAAGTGAAAGAAGCCAGGCACAAAAGACCACACATTCTTTAATTCCTGTCCAGAATAGGTAAATCTACAGAGAAATAGTAGACTTGGGGATACTTAGGGCTGGAAAGGGAGTTAGGAGGTTGGGGAGTGATAGCTTAAGTGTACAAGGTTTCTTTTTAATATGATGAAAATGTTCTAAGATTCACTGTGGCAATGGTCTCACATATCTTTGAATATACTAAAGAACATTGAGTTGCACACTTTCAATGAGTGAATTGTAGGTATGTGAATTATATCTCGATAAAGCTGTTATTAGAGAGAAACACTTGCTCATTATAGAAAAGGAGAAAGGAAGATGAAACTTTCCTCAGTATTCATATTAGCATTAACAGTATTTCTTTTCATCCCTTTTCTAGTAAAGTTAAAATTATTTTACATACTTCTGAGGATAGTACATATTTAATTTTATCCTGACTTTTTAATGTAAATATTTTCCATGTTTTTATTACTCCTAATAAGCACCATTTATAGTCATGTACCATATATTTCACCAAGTGATGATCTGTAAGCTTGTTAAATACTCCCCTACTGTTGGATATTTAAATTATTTCCAGTTTTTCATGATCGTAAAAATGCTTTGATGAACATCTTTGTTCATAATGTTTATTTTAGATTTTTAAATTGTTTCTTAGGATAGATTCAAATGGTGGAATACTTGGGTTAAAGAGTTTGAACACTTTAAAGACTTTTGATACTCAGCAGCAACTTGCTATATGAAAGAGGTATACCAATTTGCCTTTCAAAAGATGTTGTTTTAAGATTTAAAAAATCCCTTGTCCAGCTTCCCTATGCCCTAAATTAGGTGCTCTTTTCCTCTGATCTCCTACTTTTCTCTTGGAAATGGGTTTGCCCTATAGTATATGCAGTTAATAGCAGCAGTTTTTTCCACTGGGGTCAACTGCTGCTTGGTAACATTCAAGACAACATATCAGAATTTTTTTAAAGACAAATGCATAAACAGCACAGGAGAGGAAGCAAGAGCAACACAGTCGGAAGCTTAGAAGCAGTAGGTTCAATGGTGACTGATTCAGCAGCTGTGCTGAAGCTGACTGTTAAGTCAGTAGTGGGGAAAGGTGAGCAACAGCCCAGTTTGGGGATTCTGTGTGGTAATCAGAAACAGGGGCACCGAATTCTTCTGAAAGGGAGAGCAAAGTCTGCAAAGCGGCATATGAAAGAGGAAGAGTGATTGCAAGTCGATTTAAAAAGCAGATAGATCCTCAAACCACCCCCACTACTCCATGCAGCCAGGTGCATGTCTGTTTTGCACCCCTGGTGAAGACTGTGGCTTTACCTCTGGGAAGGAAAGGTAGCAGATGGTGCTGGGCTGGGGAATCCCAGGCCCAGCAGGCAGTAGGGGTGCCATACTGAAAACAGCAGGAGTCTGTGGAAGTTTAGATGGTGAATATTGAGATACTCCAGCCTTCTGCCCCTACTTAGTTTCCAGACATGGGCAGCCAGGTGTACACTCTAAGCAGGAGGCTAATGAGTCTTCGCCAGGCCTGGCCAAGAGAAAATCCCTAATGATAATGATATCAGGAATTTTCCTTGAAATGGCCTCACCCGATCACCTTGCAGCGAAGCCCACAGCGAAAAAGCCATATATTTGTCACTTTCAGTCAGCGTTTTCCTGCTTCACCCTTAAATATGATTGACAGCCAGGGACTCTTTAAACTTCCATTAAGAAGCATGGTAGCAGAGAAGACTCTACAGCATCTTACTACACTGATGGACAGTGACTGTAATGGGATATGTGGTGGGGACTTGATAATGGGAATCTAGTGACCACAATGTTGCTCATGTAATTATATATTAATGATACCAAAATTTTAAAAAATTTAAAAAAAAAAGTGTGGTAGGACTCACCATGTATTCAAGCCACTGGGGCTCTCTGTAAGGTTTTATATTTTATTGATGCCTTGCACATTCATTATTATGTGGATTTCTAATTTTGTCTTATTTTTGTTGTCATAAATGAAAGTTTCCCAGCATGTTTCCTAACTGATTATTGGATACATATGTATGAAAGTTTCTGCTTTTTGTGTTTCTTTTATATTCCACTACTTTATTGAGCTTTCTTTTCATGCTAAAAATTTTCAGATGAATCTTGAATTTGAATGAATGAATCTTGTGGGTTGACAATCACATCATTTGCAGATTAGGATAACTGTATCTCCTCTTCCTTTTCCATAGCTGCACTTCTTATTTCTGACTAATATGTTTTGTCCCCAATTTTAGAGTGTTAACTAATAGCAGTGATAGCAGACATTCTTGTCTGTCCTTGACTTGAAAAAGATTGCTTCTAAGCATCTTGCCATTAAGCATTAAGCTTGAAGTTGGTTCAAGAAAGATATTCTTCATCCTCTTTTTTTCTTTCTCAGTATTTGATGTGAGTTTTATCAGATGTTTTACCAGTACTTATTGACCTGTGCATAGTTTTTCCTTCGAGTTACTGATATGCTCTGCTGAATACATTAATAACATTTCTTGAGTGACCATTTTATGAACAGATGAGTTAGACATAGTGGCAGAATCACGGGAGGACACAGGCCTTCTGGGAGTCCATCCTCAGCAGGTAGCCCTTCTGCAGGCCCTCCCTCCCTGGCTATGTCTACCTCTTCCAGTGGTCCCCAAAGATTCCCACAGGATGGGAGGGTGCATTCTGTCTCTTGCCACTCAAAGTGTGACCCATGGACCAGCAGCTTCAGCATCACCAGGAAGCTTATTTGAAATACAAAATCTCAGACCCCACACCAGGCCTATTGAGTCCGAATCTGACATTTAACCAGACCCCTGGAGATTCATGTGACCATGGAAGTGTTAGAAACACAGCTCCAACACAGTGGTGCAATGGTTTTTCCTAGTTTTCTTTTCTGCCAACAGGGTAACCTAGTTGCACCAAAAAGCTATTGAGGGAAGTTATAGGGTGTTCATCTGTGTCTGTATAAGAGAGAGAAACAGAGACAGAGGTAGACAGAGCAGAGAGCAGGCCTGGAATGAGCACAGATGTGCACAAGCCTTTTTGGAATTTGGGCAATTATCACAAGCGATCCAACATCCATGTGTGAGCCAAGCTCTCAGGGTCCATGGGATGGGAAGGGAGTGCCCAGGAGGGAGTGCAGGCTGGAGAGCACAGGAGGAGAAGAGAGGACAGTAGTTTTTCATAGGAAGGGCCACCTGGTGGTTTACTTTAACCAATTGTAGATGAAGACTCCTCAAGTACCTGAACTAGCAGGGAGGGGATGCTGGCTGGTTAATTACCTACAGACTTGATTGTTAGCAGCTGCTGGGGGCACGTTCTCCTGGTTAAGAAGATTAGGCATTAAGATACCGTGTGTGTGTGTGTGTGTGTGTGTGTGTGTGTGTGTGTGTGTGTGTGTGTGTGTGTGTGTGTGTGTGTGTGTGTGTGTGTGTGTGTGTGTGTGTGTGTGTGTGTGTGTGTGTGTGTGTGTGTGTGTGTCTTCTTTGGAAAGTATTCCAGGTGTGTGTGTGTGTCTATCTTCTTTGGAAAGTATTCCAGGGTTTGTGTGTGTGTGTGTGTGTGTGTGTGTGTGTGTGTGTGTGTGTGTGTGTGTGTGTGTGTGTGTGTGTGTGTGTGTGTGTGTGTGTGTGTGTGTGTCTTCTTTGGAAAGTATTCCAGGTGTGTGTGTGTGTCTATCTTCTTTGGAAAGTATTCCAGGGTTTCCTCATTTGTAAAGCAGAGACAGACATCCCTACGGTGGGTATTCAGTACAAATTAGAAAGTTCTGGAGGAAGTTCACTGCAAGCTCCATAAGAGGGAATTGGTGATGAATCAATGGTGTCCTCAACATGAATTGCAGCTGCAGGATGGTGGTATCATTATCCTGACAGAATTGATTTCCCACGCCTCTCCAGGGAACTCCAAATGGAACCAGGGAAAATGGAACCAGCAGAGCAGAGAACACAGCTGTCTTTTCAAATGAGACTCCAGGTTTGTATGAGAAAGAGTCATGATGCAGAACATCTTTTTATATCTGGAATATAGATTGGGTTGACTTCAAAGATGCTTGCCTACCAAAAGCATTTTGCTATTAAGATTTACAAGTGAGAACAGAAGCCATCATTTAAGACAGTGCTAGACAGAGTGACTTGATGGTGCAGCTCTTATAGTACCAGAGAGGGAAGAGATCAGGGAATATGATTAATCAGCTGCTTTACAGACAGGAAAGGAAAGGAGACAAAGGAGAAGCATTCCTGCCTAAGAATCTCAGACCTGGGAAAGAATCTTTGAAGAAATAGAGAAGGAAGAGTCGCATTTATTGAGCCTCTGTCACTGGCCAGGCACTGTGCTAAGTGCCCTCTGGCTCTATTTCTTCAACTTTAATGTGCTTCCGAATTAGTGACATATTTGGGCTTCAGATTTGGATCTTTTAGACTCCAGAGGTCTCAGCCAAATATACCACACTGCCTTATGATCTATTAAGTAGTGCTTCTCAATTTTTAATGTGCTAATTAGTCACTGAGGATCTTATTTAAGTGATTCGGAATACCTGGGGTGAGTCCTGAGACTCTGCATTTCTAACAAGTTCCCAGGTGATTGATACTGCTGGTTCATGAACCACCATTATAAAAACAAGACGTTGGAGATAGTCTATTCTTCTTCACAATCTTGAATGCACACCAGCTTCCTCTGGGAGTTCCCAGGTAAAGTAATTTTTAGAAATTCTCTAGTTCATTCTAACATTTCACTAGAATTGAGACTTGCTGATCTGGTCCAATGGTTCTCAAAGTGTGGGGAGAGAGACGGTGTGTAGGTGCAGGGGTAGGATACTTGTAACAGGAACATCTTTGGAATTTTTCAAACAGTGTGGTGAATTTATCTCTTGGATATGTACAGTTTCCAAACTGAAAACGACCTTCCCCTCTGTTCCGAGATTCAAATGTGTTTCCTGAACACACAATCCTTTGCCTGCTTTCTCTTGTCATTTGAGTGATGCTATGGTCATAAAAAAGGGCCTACCTTGCCCTGGAATAATCAGACATGATTCAAAAAACAAGTGAGAATATTTTCTAAAATTGTAATTAGTGCCCTCAGAGAGATCAAGAGGATCCATAAAGCAAGAGGATACTTGTTTCTCATATGTGAAAAGTAATCTAAGAACTAATATCTTCTAGAAACTCAAAGCATGATCCATGAAATTAAAAATGTAATGGGTAAGTTGAATAATGTAATGGACAAGACTGAGAACCAAGTTGGTAGTTTAGAAAGGAAATCTCCAGGACATAAAGCAAAAGTACAAATTAATAAAATATCAGAGAAAAGTCAAGCAACATGGAAAATAGAACAGAAATTTCAAAATCTGTTTAATAGGAATTTTAATAGAAAAAAAAACTAAAGAAAATAGGAGTCTTCAGATTGAAAAGTCCACAGAGTGTCAAGAAAGATTTGACACTCTGTAACAAGATTCATACTGGCATGAGATTTCTTTTCATCAGCTGTACTGGTTACTAGAAGCCCATGGTGTAATGTTCTCAAAGTTCTGAGGAAAAAAAGTTTGTAGTATAGAACATAGAATTTTATACCTAGGCAAACTGTCAACAAGAAGGTGGCCCCCACAGTAATTATTTTCAGGTATGGAAGAAATTACACTCTGAGATATAATGATTTTAAGAAATATGTATTTGGTCATTTAGGTGACCATAATATATTTTTCAGATAAACTTGATTTTCTTCCATAGTTCCTGAAAACACATGAGAGCTATGGAGATTAAATGAATGTCTTGTTAATAAATAAATGACTTTTGGGCCCCATCCAAGGGTAGGGGCTCATTGTCAGGAGGACCAATCATGTGATGTGATTAGAGGATTGGAACTCCAAGTTCCACCCCCTGAGCTTTGGGGAGAAGAGTGGGGAGGGGTGCTAGAGATAGAATCAGCCAATGGCCAATGACTTAGTCAATCATGACTATAATGAAGCATGTACAAAAACCCAACAGCTTTTTGGCCCTTTTTTTAGACCTTTGGGGAACAAGAATGCTTCCATGTGTCACTGAGCCCCAAGCTCCACAAGGACAGAAACTCCTTTGGAACTTCGCCCTATGTATCTCCTCATTTGGCTATTGATTGGTAGCTTTTATCATATCCTCTAATAAACTGGTAAACATAAGTAAGTGTTTCCCTGAGTTCTGTGAGTAGCTCTAGCAAATTAAATCTCTAAGGAAGAGGTCATTGAAACCTCCACTCTGTAGCTGGTTGGTCAGAAGCACAGGTTAACAGCCTGGGGCTTGTGATTGACATCTGAAGTGGGGGCTGGGAGGCTACCTTATAGTTCTGAGCCCTCAACCTGTGAAATTTGATGTTATCTCTGGGTAAACAGTGTCAGAATTAAGTTGAATTCTTAGACACCCTGCTGGTTGGAATTGGGTCCAGGGAACCTTTTTACAATGTTGCTGTATTAGTTTCTTAGGGCTGCTGTAACAAATTACCACAAACTTGGTGGCTTCAAACAACAGAAATTTATTTTCTCACCATTCTGGAGGACAGAATTCTGAAATAAGTATCATTGGGCTGAAATCAAGATGTTGGCAGGGCTGCATGCCCTCGGGAGGATCTAGCAGAAAACCCTTCCTTGACTCTTTCAGCTTCTGATAGCAAATGGCATGCCGGGGCTGCTGGCTGAGTCACTCCAGGCTTTAGTTTAAGGCTAGCATCTTCAACTCTCTCTTGGTTCCCTCTTTACAACTCCTTTTGTTCTATGTCTTGTGAAACTTTCCATCTCTCTCCTATAAGGACACCAATGATTGTATTTAGGGCACATTTTTATAATCCAGGATCACCTCCCCATCTCAAAATTCTCAACTGAACATTTGCAAGACCTCTATTTGCTATATTAAGGGAGCTGTCACAGGTTCAGGGATTGGGTATGGATTTCTTCTGGGAGGTCATTTTGCAGCCTGCTACCCACTTATCAATCATACATCCTAAATGAAAACAGATTTTGAGGAAGTACTCTAGCAAAACTAAAAAAGAATGTAGAAACAGAATGATGTAAGAGACAAGAAAAGGCACATCTGGAATTGACCCAGAAGCAGTGAAGAAAGCTGGAAGGATATTATGAATCTCCACTAGATGCTGTGCTCCATGGAAAAGCCTCTTAGAATGTCATGACAGTGACTTACACTTTCTTCTCCATCAATCCAGTCAGATTATTCGTATATTCAGTGAATAGTGTTCATATAGTCACAGTGCTGTTGGTTGGTTTTCAAGGTTTAGAAATACCTTATGGGTAAAATCTGGAACACTTACAGCTACAAAACATAGCAAGTGTTATAAATCTTGAAATTAAAATAAATGAATAAAATTGAGGGAGGTAGAAAAAAGAGATTCATGTTTCTCAAATTTCAGAGTGGGTAGTTGATGAATGAATGCTTCACGAAGTGGATAAATTGAGACAGATTTGTAGGTAGACTGTTGAGAGCAGTAAGAGTAACCACTGGAAGAACCACAAAGAACTAAGCAAGCAAGGAGGTGAAAGTGTGCAGATAGGTGAGAGAGGGTGCAGGTGTGCTGAGTCCCTCATCTGCCCTAAGTGGGAGTGAGCACAAAGATAAGTCCAAAAATCAAAGAACAGTTGCATTTTTAAACATTATAACAATCATAAGAAATAAAACACAAACTTTCAACAGAGGCTTCCTTTGGGAAGAGGATGGGGGAAACTTTGACTTTTTGCTTTAGATTCTCTTTTGCTATTTTAAATATTTTAAAGTAGGTCCATGGATTACACTTACTGTTGTTTTTCTTTAAAGTTTAATAATACAAATAAGTATAATACTTCAAAACAGGAAGCAAGTTGCCTGAGAGGTCCCCAGCTCTCCTGCCCTTACAGGACTCTTTCTGAAAGGCACAGGACGGTGATGTCCAGAGGAAGGAGATGAGAGTCATGGCAGGTGAGGATTTATATCCTCCGGGGAGTGGGCGAAGCGTGGGAGATAGGTCAGCCTAGAGAAGAGGAGCCCTGTGGGGAATGAGAGTCTGCATCAAACTTCTGTAGGCTGTTATGAGGCCAGAGGGCACAGATCCATTTTTTAAGGCCTCAAAGGTTAGATTTAGGTCCAGGTGGTAAGACTTAGAGAAAGACTTCAGAGACAGATTAGGTGTCCTCAGGCTGCAGTGAGTTCTTCATCCCTGGAGGTGTTCAGACCATTACTTGAAGGGAGTGTATAGAGAGGCAGTACAAAAAGACAAAAGGAACATGAAATTTGGAATCAGATGCCATGGAGTCCAGTCCTTCTCATGCTTTTCAGTGACAGTGTGACACTGAGTGAGGCAAATGCTGTGACTTCTCTGAATCCCATTTTCTCCCATCTGAAAATAGGTTAATAACCTCTAGCTTATCAGGTTACTACTAAGGCCTAAGTGAAATACTGCATGGAAAAATCAGCCAGTAAAGTGTCTGGTATTTAGCAAGTGTTGAATAGATGGCAGATGTCATCACAGAGGGCATCTGATGGCTGTAAGACAAAACCAGGCAGGTCACCATGACATCCCTCTATCCTGAGATTCCTGGGCCTTTGGTAGCAGAGACTGGGCCTGGGCACCAAACTCAGAGGCCCTGCCTGAGAGACAGAGGACTCTGAGTCCGGATCCCTACCTTCCAGTTCTACTGTGGGGACCAAAGGGCCAGGGCAAGGATGGCCTCCTCCCCACCTTGCCAACTGGAGCTTGACAGAGTTCCAGATCATCCTGTGAATCAGGAGTCAAATAGGAGAAGGGGCCCACCTGCCAGGAGGGTGACCTCAGCTGCGGTACCCTTTCAAAGGTGTGTTAGGAGTCTTGGAGAGTTACTATGACATAAGATGTTTGAAATTCTTGGGCAATAACAGCCTCCCAAGAGGCAAGCCAGAATACAGCAGCTTTCCCATGTCTGCACCCCTGGGATATGCAGATTTCCACCTCAGCCTGTGCCCTTCCAGCCATCGCCCCCGTGGGCAGTGTGAAGGGCATCCAGGGACTGTGACAGCACATTCTCAGCCCCAGGCATCATGGTGCAGCCCTGATGGGGTCTCCAGCCCAGACACTCAGGCAGACACTGCCCTCTCCGGTGCCATGACCATGAACCATGTATAAAGGCACCTTCTACATGTTCGTGCCACCGCCCCTGCAAGGACACAACCTGCCACAGGGCCAGAGGCCCCCACCCTCGGCCCCGCAGCAAACCTCCTATCAGGCACAGGAGACATGTGGTGTTTTCCTTCTAGAGCATTCAAGTATGAGTAAAGCATACAGTCTCATCCCAACAGTGTCCTTTTCACACAGGAAAGCGATGGCATCCTCCTCAAAGCAAGGTCCTTGGGGCTGAGACCTAAGGTGCTCAGCCAAAGCCCAGCCCATTCTCTGGACGCACCACCACAGGAGGTTTCAGGGGACCCAGGAGCAGAACTGCTGTCCTCTAACCCAATCAAACAGAAGAGCCCATCAGGACTGTGCCAGGACGCCTGTAGCTGAGAATGCTCGTCACGACCCCTTTTTATAAAACATCCACAGAACCCTGGTAACAGAGCATATCTCCTCACTTGCTGCTGCTCACGGGAGCCGGAGGTGGGTCCGCAGGCATTGGGTGACCCCGACTGCCTTGAGGAAGGGAGGAGGTGGAAGTCAAGACTGAAAGAAGCTAGGAGGCTTTCTGTTTGCTCTTTTTCATTATTTCTCTTGAAATGCTGTAAACTTACTGAAGGTCAGACACACCTACATTCACATATTCACCATCGTGACTGAGCTTCGTGAACTTTGGGGAACGAGAGCGGATGACTCCTCATTGAGAGTGTGTGGCCAGGGTGTTGGCTTTCCACATCCCGTTCTCGCCCCGCCCTGAGGTCTCAGCCGGCTCTAAGTGGAGGTGTTATGTGTGCACATTGTTGGGGCGGGGAGTGTGGGGGGCGGTCCTGGAGGGCAGAGAGTTGATCTCTCCACTGGGTACCTCCCTCCACCCCCACCAGTAACTAACCCAGCAGTTGACATGCAGTTGATTGAATGAGGATTAAGGGGAGTAAATGCATGAATGTCCCCTTTCCATTGCCTTACAGAGTACAGGGGTAAGGAATCCCAGAGGCTACTGTGACCAGGCAAGTGTCTGGGGCTCTGAGTCCAAGAACAGGGTACGAACAGCAAATGCTCCAAAGTCAGACAGACCTGGGTGTAAATCCTGGCTCTACACTCAGTGACAGCATGACTTTGGCCATCACAGTGAACAGCCCTGAGCCTTGGTTTACTCATCTGTAGGGTGGGTCTAGCAACAGCTGAGAGGTGAAACAGAAAGTGCAGATAAAGCCTTGAGCCTGGTGCCTGGCACTGAGTGAATGGCAACCAGTGCCACTGGGCTGTGGGGTGGAATTTGGACACACACACACACACGGTTTTCAAAATGTTAGGGACAATAATTATAATTAAAGGACATATTTAATTAATTAACTTTTCTAGTGTCACTCAGGCCCCTGGCCCCTCACAAGTTGGGGTGAGGTGCTGAGGGGTGAGCAGCAGGCACCATGAAGCTTCAAATGCCGAAAGCTGGGTAGTCCTCACCTGCCCCACCCCTACACACGGTGTATCTGCCTGCATAGAGCTGACAGGAAAGAGAAGTGAGGGGCGATTCCAAGGAGCTGCTGCTTCTGTGAGCTCAGCGGGGCAGGAAGGAACACGCCCCCGGGCACCTCTGGACTTCAGACGAAGAGGCAGTGTGATGAGGGAGACCGCTCTGCTCTCTGCTGGCTGAGGGAGCCTGCATGAGCCACAGCACTGCCTCCACTCACCCTTTTAACAACGATAGATCCAGAGCACCGCTAAGGCCCAGCATGGGCATAGGCCCAGCGGGCAGAGGAATGAAAAAGCCCCACACTCTCTGCAAACAGCTGCGGGGTTCCTGGGACGGGGCGTGGGGATGGCTTCAAGGAGGAGGTGATGGACGCTTGCCAAGACTGGCCCCTGGTGTCCTGACTCCCAATTGAGCCACACTTCAGGGCACCTCCATGAAGCTCTTCCTCTCTCTGGCTCCCCAGCTTGGTGCTGGTGACCTTCCACCACTTCTTCATTCGCCATTGAATCTTGCTATATATATATATATATATATATAAAATGGAATATCACTGAGCAATTCTTTGAATGTAATTTTGTCATTTATGACAACATAATGGGCCTTGAGGGCATTATGCTAAATGAAATAAGTCAGAGAAGGACAAATAGCCTATGATCTCACTTATGTGGAATCTAAAAAAAATACCCACCAAGTTTATAGATACAGAGAACAAACTGATTGCTAGAGGCATAGGCCAGGGCAGTGGTGTTGAGCAATACCGTTGACAGGGGTCAAAGATACAAATTTCCACTTATAAAATAAACAAATCATGGGGATGTAACGTACAGCATGGTGACTATAGTTAATAACACTGCATACTTGAAAGTTGTTAAGAGAGTAAATCCTAAAAGTTCCCATCACAAGAAAAAAATTTGTTACTATGTATGATGACGGATGTTAACTAGAATTATTGTGGTGATCATTTCACAATATATACAAACATCAAATCAGATGTTGTATATCTGAAATTAATATAACACTGTATGTCAGTTGTATCTCAATTTAAAAAAGTTAAAGTGAGGCCATTAGGTTGGACCCTAATCCAATCTGACTGGAGTCTTTATAAAAAAAGGAAATATGGACACACACAGAAACGTCAGAGGTACATATGCACAAAGGAAAGGCCACGTGAGCACACAGTGAGAAGCTGGCCGCCATCTGTAAGCCAAGGAGAGGGGTCTCAGGAGAAATCAGTAACCCTGCTGACACGTTGAGCTTGGACTTCTAGCTTCCAGAACAGTGAGAAAATAAATGTCTGTTGCTGAGCCACCAGTCTGCAGTGTTTTAGTGTGGTAACCTAAGCAAACACATTTTCCAGCAGTGGGGACCAGCAGAGGAGAGCATTAGCATTTGCTGCTGCAGGTCATCCATTTACCCCTGCCCCCACCAATCCCTTCACCCAGAAAGGATAAACAAAGTCCCACCCAGGCCCTGCACCCAGCTCAAAATTTAGGATCTTCAGGTGCACTATAGCAGCACTTTTAAACCCAGGCTCCTGGCTTCTTTGGTGATACAAGTGTTTCAAAAGCGTAGGAAGCTTCTACTCTATTTGCCTCTAGTCAACTCTGTGTGTCAGTAACTGCACCCAAAGCTCTTTTTTCAGTTATAATTCTCAAGCCTGCCTTACTTTTATTTGTTTCCTCATGCCATTCTCTCTACTTAATGGTGGCTACCTTAAAGCTGTCAGGCCTGAGTGGGAAGGTATGGTTTGTGAAGTGGTTTCTATTAATTCACTGTGTTAAGCTGAGATGTTTCATTGTATCTTCATGTTGGAAGTTTTAAAAAATTCAGACATTAGACAGTGTCTGAGATGAAAACTTTCATTGTATTAAATCCCTGAGATTTGGAGAGTGTTTGTAATAGCAGTTATCAGATGCCCACTAAACACAGTGATTAATTTTATCTGGGCATGTAGAAGGACAGAGCCCAAAGGAAAGACAGTTTCCCTGGAGAGGTTATTTTTTTATTGAGATATAATTGGCAAATGAAACTGGAATGTATTTAAGTGTACAGTCTGATGGGCTGATATACATGCATGTTGTGAAAGAATTCCCTCTATTGAGTTAATGAACACATCCATTATGAAGAGGTAGTTTTTCCCCATTGCTGCAAGGCCCTGAATTTCTAACTCTCTATTTCACTTCATTTCATCTTGCAAATTGGTCAGGTCTTTCCTGAGCTCATCTTTTTCTTATAATATCTTGCTGAATGCAATCAATAGCAACCAAAACACAGCATTAATATTCTCATTTTGATCCTCTTCCCCTAAAGCATGTGCTTTAGACTTCCAAATTATCAACAACTGTTTTTACTAAATGTTTTGTCTGAGCATATCACAGATTCCCAGTTAGCTAATCTGCTACATTGCTTTCCTCCTTCCTTAGCTAAGGCCTCATGTTTTAGTTTTTGTTATGGGAGTACCCCACTTCGAGAAAATTGTATTAGCCAAGGAATGCAAACTGCTAAGACAAACAGCAGCCAAATCTCAGTGAACACAGCAATTGATACAAAATTTGTGCAATTGATACAAAAGTTTGTTCTTTCTCATGTGCTGGTACAATGTTGACTGGCTGAGGGCTGAGGTGGAAGAAGGGAGAGGGAGGGGCCCAGGCTCCTTCTGTTGTACTGCTCTGGTGTGTGTTTGGGCACAGGATGCTGTCACTGGATTCTGGTGTCCAGCTGGCAGGTGAGGTCATGAAGAAGCCTGAGGGGAAGTTTTTAAGCCAAGCCTGCAAGTGTTTGTCCACTGATGAGAGCTAGTTATACCGTGCCCTTAGATGCAAGAACTCCTGGAAATCCAGTCTACTGGTGGCCCAGGAAGAAAGGAGACACACATATTGGGGTATACAGGAGCGGTCTCTGCACATTCCCTCCTTGCTCCATGCTATGGATGTGATGGACACACAGGTACACACCCAGTTCTCCCTTTAATGAAGCACTTGCTGCCCCAGCTGCAGGGAGAGCTATCTGCTGACAGCCTTCAACTGTCAGCTCCTTCCGGCATTGCCTTAGCTGCAAAGAGCCACCTTGCCCAAAGTAATGGCCTTCCCGGAGTGGCCCATATCCAGTGACTGAGCAAGGTGGGGGCTTTATGGCTCCCTCATTGTGACGGAGAACAGCACAGCTCTGACATGGGGTACTTTAGTTCCAGATCGCTTGGGGCTGGCTAGTGCTGGTGGTGGGTCTGCCTTGTAGCTGGACTTCTCTCTGTCCAATCAGGATTTCCCCTCCTTTTTGCAGGTATTAATCCCATCCTGTAACAACATCCTTAACAAACATCCTGTACACTGATCTCCACCTCAGAGTCAGCTTCCTTATGGAGGCTAACCTGAAACAGTGGGTTTAAACTGCATAAGTACTTCTACCAGGGGTCTTTTCTATTATTGCACTATTTTGTTGTTTTGCCCTAGCCCTTGCCCTGTAACAGTCCTGGCACACAGTTTGTGCGTACTACAATACTTTTAAACTGTCTATTTATATGTATTTGTATACTTGGCATTCTTCTTTGCCAGGTCATCGCCTCCTCAAGGACAAGGCCTAAGTGATCACCTTCGTGTCACTAGTTCCTAGCTGAGTGTCTGACACTTATTTCTCCAAAGAATTTTTTGGTGGACCCATAAATATGAATAGTTGGAGAATGGAAAGAAAGCCCCTTCCTAGCCCAGGGGCAGTCCAGAATTTCTATGTTGGAAAGACTTGGGTAGAAATCTGGTGGTGAGGCATGTGAATGTCTAGTGATTTATGTGGAGCTGATATTTGTTAAGTTGGCATTCTTTTTATTTAGTGTATTTTTATTTGGGGTGAATAATGAAGCTTTTTAGGGGATAAAGCCTGCTACAGCCACCTTTGGCTGTGCCATCCCCCAAGCTGAAGGAACTCCCTGGTGGTGAAGGCTGGAAAGCTGTGTGGGATGACTGGAGACCCTGGTATCTCTACACCCATTAACTGAGCACCTGGACATAGGAGGCCAGCAAGAGGGTCTGTGAGAAGACTGCTCCAGAGGCTGGGGGCCCTTTCCTTAGGATACTTAGATGTAAACTGAGGAAACAGGACAAATCCATCATGAAAAATTAAACACCACTGTGATGGTGAAACAAGACAGTGCAAATAGATAGGATACAGGCCTGTTATGGATCTTCTCGGAGGCCAAGAAACTTGGTGGAAGGCCTCTGCTCTGAATTTAAGCAATTTGTTATCTGTTCAGTTTTCAGCATCATAGACACACAAAGAGAGATGAATGTCAAGAGAGAAAAGGGGATAAATAAAGGTTTTAGATGAAGATGAAATAAATAGAATAGGTGATTGATGACAGAAAGACTAGAAAACTAAAAACAGATGCATGGGGAATTACAGAGAGTGAGGGACAGAGAGAGGAGGCAGGGAGAGACATTTCGGCGGGACTTCCGGTTGGGTGCCCTTTCTCAGCCTGGTAGGGGGTTCTAGAATGTGAGAGCACGGGCCCTGTGCCATCCTCTGGCCTCAACAGCTCCCGGCCTCCCCATAGCCCCAGGCCTCCCCACAGAGCTCAGGCCTCCTGAGAGCCAGCGGAGTCCTGCTTGTTGGTCCAAGAGGCTGGAGTTGTGGAGCCGCGCAGAGACGCTGCTCTTCTCTGTTCTGGTCGATTCTTCACTTCAGCTTTCCCTCCTCTGCTCTCCTATCCTATTCCACCCACCCTGCCATCCTGAAATGTTCACGGGGGAGTCAGATTTTCTCTGTCTCTTCTGCAAATGGTGAACAATGTCATGTTCAAGACTGAAAACAGGATCTAACAACCCAAGTCCTCTTCCAGAGGTACAAAGTAAGCAGTGGGATGATAGGGAAAAGTATATAAAGTAGAGAAAAAAGCTCTGTAAATATAAAATAAGACTTATGAATGGGGTTTGAATTTTGTTCCCCAACTGCTCTCAAAAAAGTAACATACTCAAATGAGAAGAATGACATGAAATAGGTAAGTATTTGTTTTTTCAGGTAGAAACTAGCACAAAGGCCTAAAATAAGTTGAGCAGAGACCTTGAGTAATGTGAAAACTTAATGAGGGCTTGATAAGTACCTTCTCTGGTAGAATGGGAAGAGGACTGGGGTGGAGTCAGGAGACCCCATTCCACCGGCTTAGAGTAACCTGAACATCCTACCCCGCCAAATACTCTCCAGAGTCCTCTCTGCTTTCCTCTTCCAGCCCAGATCAAAGAAAGGGCTGGGGAATGGTTCCCTCAAGTGGGAATCAGCACGGCCAAGTTTGCCAGTGCTGCCAGTTCCTTAGCACAATACTGCTGATTCACTGGGCGCAGCACAGGCTGTCCTCTAGCTGGAACTGGGGGTCGTGTAGGACTGGGCAAGCAGAAACGAGACGGACAGATGGAAATACAGACAGACTGGATAGACTGGAGGAAAAATCCAGTCAGGCAGAGAACATGGTTTTTCACCAAATTCTTTCCACTGGGCAGGAGCGCAGGATCTAGGCATGTGGGGCAGTATGTCCCAGTATAGGGTTCGCCGCACTCCCCAGTTTGAGGATCTCACCCGTGTGATTCTAGTTCTATTTTTAGTATCAACTTATTAAGACTATATGTATTTACAAAAAGCTACCTGGATTTCTAACACTTTCAAATAAGCTTGCATTACAACAGCATTTACATTAATTTGAAGAAGTAGTGCATTTATACTTGAGAAATATTTATTCAGACTTCAAATGATACACATAGATGCAAGAATTCTGAGTTCCTGTAATTTTCCCCAACTCCTCCAGAGTTCTTGGCTGTGGGCTGGGAACCAAAAGTCTAAGACAGTGTTTCTCGAAGTGTGCAGCCTGGACCAGCAGCTTGTTAAAAATGCTCATTCTTGGACCTAATCCCAGACCTACTGGACTAGAAACTCTGGGGAGGGGCCAATAATCTGTGTTATTCTGGACAGGATTAAAGGAAACCCAAATGGGAAGGTGAAACACTCAGGGCTGGTAGGGGCCAAGAATGGAAGGGGCCACAGGAACCCAGAGAGGGCGACAGCCACAGGAGAGCGCCAGTGGGCAGGCCTGGGCCTCAGATGTGGATGCGACCAGCCTTTACAGACCCATACATTCCCTAAGCCCCTTTCCTCCTGCCACCACTTTCCTGCTGGTTCCTTATAGTAGTTTGTGTGTTTTTTTCCACACCAATTCCTGCACTTCTCCAATTTCCGATACCAACGGGGTATTCACCAACTCAATTCCACTCAGTTCTAACACTAACTCCTAGAGGTTAGCACAGACCCCAAAGGTTAAGGGCTCAGTCCTACAAGATGCCCTCATTCCAGATTCCAGCTGCAAATTCTGAGTCCCTGGGCCACCCACACTTCCCTGGAATGTGGTTACAAATGTGAGAGCTCTCACGACCCCTGCTTAGATTCAATAATTCACTAGAGCAACTTAGGAAAACACTTTACCTATGTTTCCTAGTTTACTGCTATAAAAGACACAATACAGGAACCGCCAAATGGAAGAGATGCCCACGGCAAAGTAGGGGTGGGTGAGCACTGGGGCTCAGCATTGGGGCTCAGCCCTGTGGCCTACCTGGCCCAGGGTCAGGAAGGCTGATAGGACTGTTATAGAAGTGGTGTCCCTGCAGTCTTGAAGTTCTCCTTATTTCCCAGAGAAGGCAGAGGTCTTCTCGCCTGTAGGAAAGCAGAGCCTGGGATGACACACAAGGCTTTTGGGGTTGTAGGCCATCCCCAGAAGTCATTATTAATCTGTGGAGAGGTTCTGCAAAAAATGCATAACCCAGACCAAGGCTGCTCTTGGCAGGAGCAGCAGCTGGAGAAGCCAAGGGCATTTGTTGGGAGTGGAAGCCTCATAGGAAGTCTTTTCAGTGCCTCTTCCCCCAGGGCACTAGCAGCCCTAAGCTGCTACCTTTAGCTTCTCTTGCTTCCCTGTTTGTCTTGAAAAATCGCCATTCTGGGCAGCCGCTGGACCTCCAACAGCTTTACTGAAGATGAATGGGAGGGCAGAGGGCAGCTCTGGGATTAGGGACCAGCAGCCTGGGTGATGGGCAGCCCACAAGAGGGGGAGGCAGAAAGCTGGTCTTTGAGCCACACCTCTGTGGAGGCTGAGCTCTTCACCTTTCCACTTACAAAGCCACTCTGGCCTGCCAGTACCCAGGGCTTCAGAGTGATGTGGATCCTTGTGATAGTAACAGCCATCACTCCCCAATGCCTACCACGCCCAGGCACTGTGCTAAGCTCTGCACATGAGTAACTCATTTTCATTCTCCCAACAATACTGTGAAATGGTTTCTATTTTCATCCCCACTTACTAATTAGGGAATCAGGCACAGAGAGGTTAAGTAATTTTCCTGAGATCACATAGTTAATACGTAGGATTTAAACCCATGACTGTTAATTCCAAAGGCAATATTTATCTGCTGTTTCTGTCCAGTACTCAGAACTCTACTGACAGCACTGGGAACATGCGTGTGTAACCCTGAATTAGTCACCTCACCCTCCCAGACCTGTTTCTTCATCAGCAGAAAGGAGGTGATATTGGTAAGCAATCCCAGTGAGTTGTCATTAGAGCATTTTGCAAAGTGCTTGGAGGAGGAGTGAGAGCCAGAAAACACCTGCATAGAAGCAGCCTGGAGAGAAACAGATACCAAACCCTGTAGATGCTGAGGTTTCCCCAAGGGCCATGTAGATAAAGTAAGACTTGAGGCTGAGGCTGTGAGAGCTGGGGCCTTGGGGCTAGCACACTGCTGAAAGAGGCCTTGGCTTGTTCTGCCTGATGATGTCAGTGGATCTTCCTCCTTGTGTCCCAGGACTCAGTCCCCAATTCCTTATGAGAAACCAAATTAGGCAATCAAATAAGGAAGTGCAAATTTCATTAGCATTTCCAAGGAGAGGGCATCCCTCTTGTGGATGAAATTCGCAGCCCCCTGTAGCTTTTATCCAGCATCTCACTGCTGTATTAGGCTTCTCAGTTCCAAACTTGGCTGCTGGCTCTTCTCCAGTGTCCTGGGCCAATGCCTGGAATTCCATCTGAATTCCTGAGTGAGGCACCTGGGTGGGTGTACCAGCGACAGGCAGTTGTTCATTGGAAAAGCACCTGACCTGGTCACCATCCCCCACCCATGAGACTCAGATTTGGTTTTGGTTGGTAGAAATGTTTCCTTAGTCTGGATGGACAAATAGACACATGCTGATTGACTCACGGCTTTTTCTGGTGATCACTTGTTTCTGACTGATCCCTAGGGAGTTTAGAGCATGTGACCTCCTATTCTTTTGGAATTATGGGAACTTTGATTTGGAAGGGACTCCAAACTTCATGTATTTTGACCCCTGTTGACACTGGAATCTTCTCTATCCTATTCCCAGCAAGTGGTTGTCAAGCTGCTCCTTGTATGCCAGCACTGGTGGAGAACTCACTGTATTTCCAGGTCAGCTCAGATGGACAGGGTATGTCTTCAGTGTTTGCACAGCTAGACCCTTATTGCTCCAGCAGAAACTCCCTCCTGTGGAAATCCGAACTGGGGAACTAGAACTGCCCGCTTGGCTAATCCTGCCAGGATAACCCCTTGGCCGTCAGGTCTGAGGGGCCTTTTGATGACCTGGTCCAGATTTATTTTATTTTAGAGATGGAAGTAACTGTCGTAGGAGTGAATTGTCAGTGGCAGGGTCTCCCTCAGATTACAGTGACAGCTAACACTGGTTGAGCCCTTACTACATTCCAGGAAGAATTCTTGAAGCTGCATGATCTCATTTAATTCAAGCTGTTATATAAGACACTTATAAGACAGATATTATTCATTTAATGGATGAAGGACCAAGATGCAAAGAGGTGAAATAATTTGTCCAAAGCCAGAGCAGCTAATACATGGCAGAGTTGAGACTTGAATCCAGGACTATATGAATTCAAAACCCATGTTCTCAGCTACTCTGCTAGTCTTTAAGTGCTACATCCCCCTTCATGGAAGTTAAAAGAGTGTTAGGCTTTCTTCCCTGGAAGAGATCCTTTGAGACTTATTATTAGGGATTTAAAGATTCACAGTAGGCTTTGTGCCCATGTAAAAGGCTGAGCTTAGGTCTATGCAAGTAAGAAAATTATGGGAAAATACATTATCAGGTGATAGAAATCTGGTTCAATTGATAATTTACTGCTTGTCTACACATCAAACCAGTTCCTCCCTAGCTGATTTGTATGTGTAGTTATAGTGAAAAGGCCCAAAGGGTACCTGTTGTCTCATCAGGTGAGTGATTTGTTTCATTTCCTGACTCATAAGATCTCCAGGTGAGAGCATGAGAAGTTGGAGATGCCTAATATTTAGTTCACAAGCACAGAGCTCCCAAAAGTTTTTTTTTTAATTTGGAGCAAGATACTAGTTTTTAGCTGGAAAAGGAGTTACCAGAATCTTATTCAAAACAATGGAAAGAATTTTTAACAATTATTTAAAATTTCCCTAAGGTTAAAATTTCTGTTAAGGTTTGATTCAGCTTGAGATTTAGCTGTGAGAATTGCTCTTTTATGGAGAGACAGCCTTTGGGTACTTGAGTTTTTCAGTGCTGACTTAATTAAGTTTTAGAATACCCCCAGGCACTTGTCAAAGCTCTCGTGTCCATTCCTATCCCCTTCCAGAAAAGGCGAGGGGAAGCTGACAAAGCTTCTGCATTTTGATTTGGTTTCTCAGACAAAATCTGCTATGTTGGCAGGTGGGGTTTCTTATTAGCCCAGAGATCATTTGGCTAAATAATTCTTCACCTTGCCCTGGAATCAGAGCCCTTTTTTGTCAACCTGCCTGTTGCCCTCCACCACCACCCTCCCCCATGGGGCTGCCTTTCAGAAGAGGATCTCCAGAATGCAGAAAGCAGAATCTCCCTTTTGCCTGCCCCAGCCATCTTGAAGAGAGCCTCTCCTCAGTGCTCCATGTCACTTTGCACAAAGGCTGGTGCAGCTAGGCTGGGGCCAGAGTGGCTCCGACCCAGTTCTGGAGCCCCTTTTAATGCCACTCTGGCAATCTGGAAGCAGAGGTCCCACAGGTTATTGCATGCAATCAAAAATAATATGTTGTCATGGATATTTATAACTATTTCCATGAGTCTTTGGACTCCACAGACATGTTTATTGGGTAACTATGTAAGAGCAAAATTGGTAAGTCGAATGGCAATTTGTTCTAGTAATTGTGAATGATGTCAAATTGCTGTCTCAAAAAAGCGTAATTGTTCAAACTCCCACTAAGTCTGACTCTAGGGCCTATTTCCTCCCTACCTTTGTCAACACTGGGTATAATCAGATGTTTCCATCTTTGCTGATCAGAAAGGTGAAAAATGATGTTGGGTTGTTTAAACTTGTATTTATTTATTTAGGAGTGAGATTGAAATTCTTTTCATGTACTTACTGGTCATTTCTTTTTCTTTCCCTGTGGACTTTTATTCATGTCCTTTGCCCATTTTTTTTGTCTGTTTTAAGAACCAGTGACCTATGGAGCTGATATGTTAAAATTTAATGAGTTAATATCAGTGTCCTCTTCCTGGTTCCTTGCTCCATGACCCATATGATGTCTATTGGTCTGAAATTAAAAATAGGCAGAGAGGAGCTCTTTGGTGTCCCTTACCCTTACACACCTTTGAGGCTTCAATTTCTACAACCAGGAGAATTCTGTGTTCCTGATAACCTCAGGTTCTAAAGGAAAGAGGCCATTAAAAGAATGTGAGATGCTCTGAAACTAAGTCATCCTGCATGCAATTAGTTATGACAAGAATGTGACCCACACTGAAAACCCCTCACTGTCATTATCCTAATCCAGCTTGGAGAAATCATTTCTGTTCTTCAGCTGCCTGGGTTGGCTAAAAAGTATACACTTAGAAGGAACCTTGCTTTGTATCACTTTAGCTGTTTCTTAGGTTTAATATTCATTATCACATGCTCTCATATATTCTGAGCAAAACAGGCTGTAAATAAGATGGGTGACCTGTGACTAGCTGAAGATCTTCATATTGTTTATTTGCAGGTGTTCAAAAATACCAGCAGGAAGACCCTTTTTTGATTTCTCAACTGAGTAAGTATTTTAGTACATTGTGATTATCTTATCACCTTTCTAACCACATTTGCCTGATGATGACAAATATATCCTTTGATATGATCATCTATATTTTCAGAGTAGGAGGTTTGAGTACCTGACTGAGAATTGAGATATCTAGCTTTTCTATACACACACCTGATTCTGTTTATTGAGTGCCTGTGAATGCATTATTAACTATTCCCATCTCATCTGTCAATTTCTCTGTTGTTTGGGAGATAATATTCAGTGAATTTATAGCATCTGTAATGTAAGACACTGATTGGAAAAAACTCACTGTGTTCTTCATCCCTACTCCCTGCTACTGAAAGCCAAAGATAAAGAGCAAATACTGAAGGAAGCAAGAAAAAAGATACATTAAATACAGAAGAACAAGGATTGAAATTACAGAACGTCATAAATACATAAAGGACAGAAGGTAATGGATGGGGCATCTTTGAAGTGCTGAAAACAAAACTGTCTATTCAGAAATCTATATCTAGTGGGAAAAAATCTTTCAAAAATGAAGAAGAAACAAAGACTTTTTTGGACAAGCAAAAGCTGAGAGAATTCATTATGAGCAGACCTGCCATTATGAGACAAGATAAAGTTAGGTGTTTGGGGGTCTGATATTTAAGGTTCTCTAAGACTCTTGGATCTATGGTTTGATGTATTTCATTAATTTTGGACATTTTTTGGCTTCTCCTCAAATATTTCCTCTGCCCTGCTATCTTTCCCTCTTCTTCTAAGGTTCCAGTTACACATGTAATAGGTCATTTGGATATTGTCCAATAGGTCGTAGATACTGTCTTCTAATTATTTCCTTCTTTTTTTCCATTTCTGTTCAATCTGGGTAATTTCTATTGACCTATATTCAGGTTCACTCGTCTTTTCCTAGGCTGTGTCCAGTCTCTTGATGAGCTGTCAAAGGCACCCCCTCATCTCTGTCACAGTGTTGCTTATTTATGGCATTTCCAGCTGGTTCTTTCTCAGATTTCCATTTCTCTGCTGGAATTCCTCATTTGTCTGTGCATATTGCTAACTTTTTTCTTTAGAGTCTCTAGTTTATTAATCATAACTCATTCAAATTCCTTGTCTGTTAGATCCAACACCTGAGTAATCTCTGAGTCTGGTTCTGTTGATTGCTATATTTCTTGACAGTTTTTTCTTGTTTTTTTTTTCATGGTTTCATAACCTTTGACTAAATGTTGGGTATCTTGTGCAGGACAGTAAAGGTGAAGGTAAATAAAATTTAATTGTGGAAGTGGACACACTTCTTTTCTTCCAGGCTTTATGTGTAGAGGTGGTTGTTAATCAAGTCAGCAGCTGAACTGGTTTTGGTCTGGTGGTTGCTGTGGTTATCTTTCATGCACCACCAGCTTCAAATTTCCTAACTTCATTTTGTGCTGACCGTGGGTTTTTTTCTCAATGTTTCAGCTCCTTCTCCAGCTTTCAGCCTTCCCCACGCACCGCAGTGAGTGTCTGTCTCCAAGCTCTTACTCCTTCCTCAGCAGCAGACTGCTGTTCCCGCTTATTCAATGCCTCTTAGCCTGGGTAACAGGCCGGTGGCAGGGACAACGGTACTTGCTGTTGTCCTGATCCAGCCTCAGTACCAGGCAGGTCTTGTGCATCCCTCGATTTGAGGATTAGAGCTTTCTCAGGAATCCAGTCCTTCCTCCCTGTGGTAGCCATGCGTTTTAGGTTGTTCTTGGGCTCACGAGTTTTCTGCCCCCATCCCCTGGGGCAGACCTCTAATCTCGGAACCCTAGGTGGACTCCTGTCCCTCTTCAGGGGTGGAGGTCTTCATCTTGTACCCTTCCCCCACTTACACTGGGTCCCTGGGGGGCAGGACTTGCCTTGCCCCTAGTGGCTTAAGGCCAGAGGCAAGAAGGTTCTGGACAGGGATTTTTATGTTTTCCTGTAGCATCAGCAGCTCCTACCTCCGTGACTACACCACTGAGGGAGCTTCCTGTTGTCCCACCTGCCCCCATCTCTCCTGAGAGCACCTGGTGGAGGTCCTTGGAGAAGAGTCTGAGTATATGTCGGCTCTTCCTGTGTCTGCAGTTTCTCTGATACCTGCAACTCCCATGCTAGGCCACATTCAATCTCTAGTGATTTACTTAAAATTTTAGCTGAATTATTCTTACACCTGATATGTCTTCCTCCCATGTTCTGCCACAGGTAAACCAGTGTTCATATACATTGTCTCTTTTCTGATGGCCCTGTCCTTTTTTAGATTTCAGGCTACTTGGTTGCCTTGAAACCTCAGCTCTTTGATGAACTGAAGAAAACTTGTAATTTTGGCATTTAGTTGGCTTTGTGCTGTTCTCAGGGTAGGAGTGATACTCTTTCCAGCTTCTCAGCACAAATCAGCAACACTTGGCCCCTCTTGAGCTTTATGTGCATGCACCCCTCTCATCTGGATGTTCCCTGGCACGGGGACCATGTCTTAACTACTGACGTACCCTCAGTATTGGGGATGAAGTGTGTATCCCTAAATGTCTGTGGAACAAACTGGGCTCTGCAGCTGGCAGTCATGTGGGCAGGGAGGCAGTAGAGTTGTTGGTGAAGAGAGGGTATTCCAGCAGGACCAAAATTATTACAAAATTGCAGCTGGAAATTTTTGTGCCTCAGATTCCTGTATTTGTGCCCATTTGCATTCACCCTCCCTTGTCATGCCCTTCTCTAAAGTTAGGATCTAATTTGAGGCCTTGTCCCTCTGAGGTGAATGGGTGACTCTTACTCAGAGCCTCTTCCAGAGAGTTGGCGACACAGAGAATTTTGATTTTTTTATCCACCAAGTATTTATTAAACGTCTTTGTGTCAGGTACTTTTTGATACTCCTTGATCCTGAGTCCATTCTTGGGGCTCTAAAAGGTTCCAGCTGGGTCTCTACGTAACTTGTGGTCATCTAACTGTCATGATAAACAACCTCAAAATTTCAGTGGCTTGACCCAAAAGACATTTATTTCCCATTCACGGCATAGTCCATGGCTGAGATTTGTGGGCAACCTTCTATGATCAAGGCTCTTTCTAACTTGAACTCTTCCTTCTGCCAGGGCATCTTCACTCAGCTGCAGATGATTAGAGAGACCATGGAGGAGACACACCAACTTCTTAACCATAATAACACCGAGGTGAAATATACTGCTTTTATTATCTTATTGGTGAAAATTAGTCACATAGTTCCCTCCTAGATAAGCCAGAGACTGGGGAATATAGTCCCTAACAGAAAAATCACTTTGTAGCAACAACTCTACAGTTTGGAAGGGGAATGTTGATCTTTGGCAAAGTTGCCTGTCTCTGCCACAGCCTTGGAGAGTGAGAGACTGGGGGGACAGACCGATGATGTTCATCAGTGGGTTCTATTAAGTCTCGAAATGACTGCACAGAAATATTGCACAACCACCCTGAGTTACAGGATGTTTGGAGTGACCTTGGAGATTTAGAGCATGAGATGGGGGAGACTTGGGGTGTGAGCAGGAAGGTGTGTGAGGTGAGAGCTAGGGAGACTTGGGGTGTGAGCAGGAAGGTTGTGAGGTGAGAGCTAGGGAGACTTGGGAGTGTGAGCTAACCTTTTCCTGTGCTTTAGCTAGGGCATGTGCTAGTTTGCCATACCAAGTGCAAATTCTTCTACCTGGCACTTAAGATCCTTCATCATCTTGCCCCACCATACTTACCTGGCCTTTTCCCATAACTCCTCTGCTTGTCGTATATGTCTGTGTCACACAGAACCCCACTATCTTCCTTACAGAGAAAATCAACATTCAGTCATTTGTACATTCCATTCATTCATTTATGAAATATTGTGCTTTTCTGTAGAGGAGCTCAAGAATGAATATGTCAAGTCCTTACCCTCAGGAAGTTGTAGTGCTCATGTGCTCTGACCTTTCCAGAATGGGCCTTTGCTGGGAACTCAAAATGCCGACACCAGAAAACCTCCTTCCTTGGGGAAATATCCTTTATTGTCCTGCCCTTCTCTGAGTCAATACTTACTGTAGATTCTCTGATCTGGTTCTGGCAGCCACACAACACGCGAGCCCCTTCCATAGCTTTCCAGCAACAGCCATCTAGTGTTTGCTAGAGATAGGCCAAGGTCAGGGGTTTCACCACCTACTAGTGCACCTGCTAGAAACAACTAAGCCCTGTTCTCCTTTAAGTCTTACCTTGGTCCTTACAATCTTACAAATCTTACAATTGTCTCCTTTGTTGGTAGAAGAGAGCTTCACAGGTTGAGTCTTCTCTTCAGAAAGGCCCCTCACCAGATGCTATCTTCTTGCTCTGAGGCCCCTTCCATCTCCAGCTTTATCAAGTACACCGTGGATGTTCTTCAGCTCCTCCACCCCAAAGCTGCTAGCCTCAGATATGTCTATTCACAAATCCCTGACCGCGTGGTGAGTGATAACACAGCACTGCATTAAAAATGGCCTGACTAGCTCAGGGAGGCAGGGGAGTAAAGGACTGTGAAAGAGCCCTTGTGGAGATTTTGCTTTCTCTCGATAACTTTAAGAAGATTTTGCATATATCTGGGCATGTTAGGAAATGGGCCTGCAAAACGTTAAATTAAATTTTCCAGAAGTTTTAGATTTGTGAGTATCTCCCTCCACATTATCATTTTGAGCATTCTTCAAATGAGATTCTTTTTTGAGGAAAAGCTTGAAACTTCATGAAATACATTCTTTAGTTGCAGTGGACAATAAAAACATGGCATCTGTTTAATTGGTGATAACTTCCACGGGAAGACATGTGAGCGGCATTTTAAAAGTGCTTGTTTTGCCGTTGGTTTCTCTTTGTGTCCTACTTGAGTAATTTCCTCTCAAATTCTTCTGTCCCTAGGTCTAGAAGCCTGGTAAATAAGCAAGCCCCAGAGATATCCAGAGAGCCAGTGACATCCTGGAAATCTGAGGCCATGAGGTTAAACACAAAAAATGCTCTCTTTCCAGGAAGGAATGACTGAATCAGAGTGATGACCTTGGCTTTCGATCAGTCTTTGTACAGCCTTTCCCATTCTTTTCCTCTGCTCCCCCAGGCCCCCACGTGCCCCAAGCTGTGGAGGGGCTAGGCCTGCTCCCCACCCCACCCCTTGTCTCTTGCACAAGTCCATCCTGCCTTTGGCATGTGCCCGAGGACTTCATGTGTCCACACAGCCCAGCTGAGCCAAGCTTCCTCTCCAGATCCGAGGAGAATGCCTGTCAGAAAGCTGAATTATTTGGAGAATGTGAAATACAGTATTTTAATGGAGCCATTTTTCACATCCCTCTAGAAAAAGGATGTAGAGTTTGTTGTTTGTCTATCTGCAAATGAGTCTTGTTCACACTAGAGCACCTTCCTGATTTCGACACAACAAGCTCTTGGTGTTTTTCTCTGCCACAAAGAGATTTTTGGCTCTGGCACTCATCTCCACAGGTGCAGGCCAGTGAGACAAGCTGTTGAAATGCAGAAAGTGTTGTTAGGAAAGGGGCCCTCCTTTGGATTTAATCCTGAAATTACGGTGCCAAGCCATGCTACAGCAAAACATCAAGCAGGGTGTTGAAATTCATTTCTAGAAACCATGCCTGGTCTTAAAACGAAACCAGGAGGGTAGCAGCAGGGTGGGTGAAATGAGTGCCACTACTGACATTTGGCTCCAACACAAGTGGATAAAGTTTCCGATAACAATTTGCTTTTGACTGGTTTTCTTCCCTGACAAACCCCAAACCCTCTCTAGTCACTGGCAACAGGGACTGTGAACAGGAGTCAAATTTGGTAATTTTCTTTGTCTGGGATGAACTGTTAGATCCTCTCCTTTGTTAGAGTGAGTTTATATTTATCACAATAAAGATAAACAGTTAAAACAACAAAGTTGAGAACATAATTCATATCCCTGGGCTACTGAGCTCCAAACACTTCACTACTTTGGAATTTAAAAAAAATTCCCGTCTAGCAGTGACTGGCTTTTCCAGATGAAACTGTGCTACACAAACATACTTTGAGTATGTGTGATTTCACTTAAAATATGTGTCCTGGCTCAGAGACCTAGGGCAAAACCAAACCAATTCAGTGACATGAATAATCCTTACTCCTAGATCACTTTATGGAAGAGAGTTCTGCCTCACTTGACACTAGAAAATAAATGATTTTTAGAACCAAAGGTTCCTGTGTAGTGTTGGCAGTGAAACTTCACTCAGGGAAAGTGAAGGCAGGAGAAGGGAATGTGGTGGTGAGAAGCCAAGGAATTGGACCAAGGCCCCAGGTTCCCTGAGCCTCAGAGTCCTGGCTCTGGCACGGCTGCCCCAGCTCCCCATCAGCATGGCCACCGCCTCTCCCACCTGAAGGAGACGGGGTAAGGGGAAATGAGAATGTGAGTCGGTGTGTTTTGGTGTTATGTTTTGCAGATGAGGAATAGGTTGATAATATGTCTTTGCCTTTGAAAATATGTCTTGCCAATGGGTTTCAGCCCTGGACAAGTTCGCTATGAATTCAATGTGACCAAAGAAATTGACAGCAAAACATTCTTTGGAGTGAAAGGGTTTATTACCCGACTTGTTCTCCCAGCAGTAGGTCGAGCACTAACGTCTCTGCCTCCGCCCAGAGCACTGGGCCAGCTCGCTATATAATGCAATAATAGCTTATTGCCTAAAGGTGTGGAAGTGGTGGTCTAGCAACAGGACAGTTACATCATCAGGTGGTTTAAGTTCAGTGAGGATCCCAGCCATAGGAACCCCAACTTCCCCACAAAGTGCCTTTGACCCCCGTTGCACAAAAACTTGCTTTGCCCTCCTGGAAGACAAACATGACCACATCTGTTTGTGATGCTCAAGCTGAAGCACTTTAGCCCCCCACACAGGCAAATTCACAGTAAGTCCTATCTCTCGAGGACTTCCCACCTTGTCTGGCATAATAATTCTCAGCACTCCTAATCCTCTCCCTGGATGCACTGAAGAGGGGAAGGAAGAACAAGCCAGTGGGGTTCTGTCTGCAGAGACCCTGCTGCTCCTCTTCAGTCTTAGACCAACCACCAACTGAGGAGAGCAGGTGGCGGCGGTGAGGGGACTGGGATGGGTGGGGGAAGGTGTGGGATAGGGGTGGAAGGCGAGGGGCCCTCCACACTTGGGGGAAGGCTAAGGTTCTTTCATTTTCCCAAGTCCACACCCAAGCTTAGCCAGCCCATGGGGAGCTTCGGGGGAGGGGATTGGGTCTACTTGGAGTCCTTCCCTGCCAGCCGGCGCCAGACTCAGTCTTCTCAGGCTAAGCTTCTGATAATGTGGTTCTTCAAAAGGAAGGAGTCAAGGGTTAGTTTTGGGCTCCTTCTCTCAGGAGGCTCCTTGACCTCTGCAGGTGTACCAGCCCCTTCCCAGAGTTAGTGGGGTGGAAGAGGCACATGCTTACAGTTGGTTTGAAAATCTCCAAGTCTGTTAATAATTCTACATTTAGCCCTCCTCACCGCTAAGTAGGATTCTAGCCCACGGTAGAAACGTCTCCCAAGACGCAGAGACAGCTGTGATGTTTCACTGTGTAATTCTGGAGTTCTGGAGGCTGTGGCAAGTGTTAGTAAGGCTCAGAATTTATTCCTAAGAAATTTACCTCCACTTTGGATATCTGCTCCAAGGAGAGGAGACAACTAGGGGAAGTAACATTAGGATTTTTCCACTCAGGCATGTACAAATAACTCAGAGTGTATATAATCTACTTTTAAAAAATAGTGTTTGTAACTACTTTTTTTTAGTGTGTATTACCTACTCTGATTGCTACTTTTTTTCCCAAAAAAATTTATTTAAAAAAATTTAATCCTACAGAAAAATTTCAAGAACAATACAATGCTGTATACTTATTATATGCATACTTTTCTGTAATGCTTCAATTAAAAAAATTAAAACTAGTATAATGCACACTCATATATCCTTTAGCCAGATTCACCAATTCTAAACAGATAAACAATCAAATACAAGCTCTAACCGTTAATCTGTAGTTCAGCAGCTTCTCACATGGCCAGATCTATGCAGTGCACTCAGGGTGAGCAGCGGCAGTAAAGCACTGATTTAATAACAATTAAGTGTCCTTCAGTAACGCTGGGAGATCAACAGGTCTGTTATGCCGGGATTGTGATTCCTGGTTCATGAATTTCACAGGCTTCTTGTGGGGACTGAGCATTATGCCACGTGTGGCAAGAATCTGGGTTATGTACGTGGGAGATATGACGATTTGACTGCCACTAGACTTGGACCTTGGATTGACTTTGAGAAGAAAGGGATGCACAGGTGAGCCTCCTTTGTTAAAATGGTTTTTCACCACATAAAGACAGGAAGAGTGTTGGAGAAGAAATAAATGAAGGTAAAATGAAATCCTTAATTTTCTTATTCTTCATTGATATAAAAGATAACTTTGTTAACATAGAAATAGTAACAATGTTTTGGGTGAATATCATTTATGGATGAGTGAAATGAATGACAGCAGTGTCGTAAGGGATGGGAGAGAAGAACTGGGAATATTCTGTTATATAAGGTACCTATGCTACATGTAAAGTGGTATTGTATTATTTAAAGATACACTTAGTTTTAAAATGTATATTGCAAACTCTAGGCAACCACTAAAAAATTTAATAAAGAATGATATTTAATAGGCTAAGAGAGGAAATAAAATGAAATCATATAGAATGTTTATTTGCAATCAGAAAAGGCAGAACAGGGGAGGGGAAAAATGAAACAACAAATAAAGTGAACAGAAAAGAGATACAAATATGGTAGGTATAATTAACCCAATTATATCAATAATCATTTTAAATGCGAATGGTCTAAATATACCAATTAAAGACAGATTGTCAGGCTAAACTAAAAAAGAAGACTCAACTATATGTTACCGGCAAGAAACCCACTTTAAATATAAAAACTCAAATATGTTAAGCACTAAGGGATGGAGAAAGATATGCACACTAATACTGACCAAGGAAAGCTGGAATGACTGTGGTAATTTTAGACAGATCACACTTCAGAATACAGAAAATTATCAGGGATAAAGAGGGGCATTTCATCATGGTAAGGTGATTGATTCTGCAAGAAATAATAATCCTAAATGCATCTAACAGCAGATCAAAACATGTGAGTAGAGACTAATATAATTCAAGATGAAATTGATAAATCCACTGTTACAGATGAAGCCTTCAACACACCGCTGTCAGGAACTGATAAGTCAAGCAAACAGAAAACCAGAAGGATGTAGTTGACTTGAATGGTTTATCAATCAACTTGATCTTATTGACATTTCTAAAATATTCCAACCAGAAACAGCAGAAAATATAGTCTTCTCAGGCTTACATGGAACATTCGTGAAGATAAAGCACATCCTGGGCTATAAAACACCCCCTAACAAATTTTAGGGACTAGAAATAATATAAAGTGTATTATTAGACCACAGTGTACATGTGGGACAAAGAAGTTTCAAGAAAAACAATAAAACTGTTTTCCTTTTATATTTCTTTTAAGAAATATATTTAAAGTGAAAATAAGAATACAACTTACCAAAATTTGTGGGATGTAGTGAAAACAGTCCTTACAGAGGAATTTACAGCATTCAATGCATATATAAGAAAAGAAGAAAGATTTAAAATAATCTAAGCTTCTACTTTGGGAAACTGGAGAAAGAAGAGCAATGTAAGCCTGAAACAAGTGGAAGAAAATAAATAATAAAATCAGAGCAGAAATCAATGAAATTAAACACAGAAAATCAATATAGAATGTCAACAAAATCAAAAATTGGCTTTTTAAAAATCAATAAAACTGACAAATTTCTAGGCAGACTAACCAGGAAAAAAAGAGAAAAGGCAAAAATTACCAAAATCATATATAAAAGAGGGCTCATCTATTGATTCCAGGGACATTAAAGGTTAATAAAGGAATACTATGAAACAGCTCTATACTCACAAATTTAATAACTAAGATGAAATGGACCAATTTCTTAAATGACACAAACTACCAAAACTCACACAAGGAGAAATAAATCATCTGAATAGGCCTATATCTATTAAGAAAATTGAGTCAACTTCCAAAAAATAAAGCACTAGGACCATATGATTTTACTGGCAAATTCTATCAAACATTTAAGGAAGAAATCATCATACCAATTCTCCACCATCTTTTTCAGAAACTACTAACTCATTAACTGTAACAAGCACGCAATGCTAATGAAAGGTGTTAACAACAGGGGAAGCTGGGTGTAGGATATATGGGGACCTTCTGTACTATCTTTGCAATTTTTCTGTAAATAAAAAACTACTGAAATTTAAAAAAATAATAAAATGAAAGGAAAAATTGGCAAACTGGAATTCTATATTCAGTAAAAAATTTTCTTCAGGAATAAAGAAATGATGAAGTCATTTTCAGATAAAGGAAAGCTAGGATAATTCATCACCAGACCTGTGCTCCAAGCAGGACTAAAGAAAGTTCTCAGGACTAGAGGAAAATAGTACCAGATGGAAGCTCAGCTCTTCAAGAGGACATAAAGGGTACCAGAAATGGCAACTACAGGGGTATATGTTTTTTAAACTATCTTTTTTCTCTTAATTTCTTTAAAATACATCCTAAACTTTAAAGTGAAAGTTATAGCATTGCATGATGGAGTTTAGGGAATATGTACATGGAATACTTGTCAGAACATAGCATAAAAGATGTGGGTTAAAATGAGTATGAATTACAAGTCTCTTACATTTTGAGTGAAATGGCATTATATTAACTCTAAGTAGGCTGTGAAAAGCTAAGGTTATATATTGAAATATCTGGAGCAACTACTTAAATACAATGCAAAGAGTATATAACTAAAAAGCCAATAGAAAAATCAAAATGGAATTCTGAAGAATATTCAATTACCCCAAAAGAAGTCAGAAAAGGAAGAAGAACAAAGACCAGGTACACAAACAGGAAACAAACAGCAAAATGCTAGACCTAAATCCAAACATATCAATAATAACATTGAGCAGAAATGAATTAACTACCCTGATTAAGAGGCAGAGGTTATCAGAATGAATTTTTAAAAAAATAGGAGGACCTAATTATATGATGTCTAGAAGAGATGTGCTTTAAATTATAAACACAGACAGATTGAACATAAAAGAAAAAGAGCACATATAGAAAGCCTGAAGTCTGCAGTGGCTATATTAATATCAGATAAGAAAAACTTTAAGAGAAAGAGTATTACCATAGATAAAAATTTCATAATGATAAAAGGAACAATCCACAGGAAGATTTAGCAATCATAAGTGCTTATGCATAAGAGATCCTCAAAATATTTGAAGCACAAATTGACAGAATTAAGAGAGAAATAGACAATGTAATGAGAGATGTTAATAATAGGGTAAATGGGTATGGGAGATTTTCATAGTGACCCCCACAACATAAATCACTTAGGTATTTATCTAACAAAATATGTCCAAGACCTATACACCAATAATTGATGAGAGAAATTAAAATCCTAAATAAATGGAGAACTATAGGATGTTCAAGAATCTAGAAGACTCAGTATTATGAAGATGGCAATTCTCCCCAAAATGACCTTGAGATTTCTTACAATCTCAATCAAAATTCAAATGGATTCTTAAAAAACACAGGTTGGACAGCTGATTCTACAATTTATTTGGAAATGCAAAGACCCTAGGAAAACCAAAGCAATTTTTTTCAAAGAACAAAATTGGATGGATTTTTGCACTATCCAATTTTAAAACTAACTATAAAACTATAGTAATGAAGACAATGTCACACTGGTGAAAAGATAGACATAGAAATCAATGGAAAAAATAGAGAATTCAGAAACTGAACCACACATATTTGGTCACTTGATATCCTATAAAAGAGCCAAGGCAGTTGACTCGGGGAAAGAAATGTCTTTTCAAAAACAGCATTCAATCAAATGGATATCTCTATGGAAAAAAACCAACATTAGCCCTTACATCATACCATATGGATAGTTAATAAGACATGGAACATAGATAGATCTAAAAATAAACCTTAACAATGCAAGATTTCTAGAAGAAAATATTTGCAACTTTGGGAATAGACAAAGATTTCTTGGAATTAAGAAATCACATTTCATAAGAGAAAAAATGAATTTGAAGAATTGCACTTCTTCAAAATTATAAACTTTTGCACTCTAAAGTACATAGAGACAAAAAGGGTGTGAAAGACACAAACACAAATGTGTTGACCAAATGCCGCAATAGTTGAATGAGGAAAGTCTGGTAAAGGAAACATCTTAGGATTCATGAAATGACCTGTTACTTTGCCTAGGGAGGAGGAATCTTTTTAGTTTGTTACTCAGAGAGGTGTTACTTAGGTCAAGGAGCTGTGTCTACAACATGTTAAGGAATCTGCATGCCTGGAGTGCGCCCCTCACACGCTAAGGCTGAGCCATCCTACGTGTGGGCTGGCTCCTTCCCCCTCTCCCAGCCTTTCACCTACCCCTCCCCTTCCCTTCCCAGAGGTCTGAGCAGATACAGCAGAGATGTTGGAGGTGGAGTGTTGCTGGCAGAGTCCCAGTTTGACTTATATGTCCATCCTTCTTCTATGTGACTAGCTCCAGATTACATTCTCTTTGCCAACTGGCCAATGGGTGGGCACAGGACCTTGTCCTGACCATTGAGTCCTAAGGGAAGGTTCCTGGATATAATCTCACATCTCTTCCTGTGTATAATAGTTTTGCTATTACTTCATTAAAGTTAAGATTTCAGACTAAGTCTAATTATTATGTTGGCTTAAAAAGTTCAGCTAAGAGCCACGGTCCATCCTCAAGTTGCTGCTACTAGGTAAGAGAAGCAGCAAGGTATTTTCCATAGTTTTGACAGGACAGCACAGCAATCTATGAGCTCTATCTTCTGAACACATGGAAAAATAGGTCAAACTGTGAACACTTCAGTGACTCCCATCTCAGGTGTCACTGATCTCCCTTGACCATCTTGTATGCCTTTTATTAACTCTATTACTGTCTTGTTTCACAAACAATTGCACTAGGTCCTACTAACCCAGGTTTTCAATCATATCTAATCCCCTCTGCTCCCACCTTTAATTATTCTGCCCTTGTTTTAATACTTTTTCTTTTATCATCATATATGAGCCTGTAACATTCCCATAATTGAGGAAATTAAGTGGGGAGCAGCAGAAAAAGCTGTTCAGAGATACAGCTATGTGAATTTTCTTGACTAAGTGGAGGTCACTGGAACTCACCACATGGTGTAGAGAAAGGGAAATGGTACTGCATGAGGGTGACCACAGCCGCAGTCTGTCTAGAATCTGTGTGTCCTGTGGGAAAAAATACCCACTGAATCCTCCCTCAAATAATGAGAGCCCTGTTCACCTGACCCAGGGGACAGGGACAGGCCGCAGTGAGGGTGTTTAAGGATGAAGGATTGATTCAGAATAATACCAAAAGCGCAGGGGCACGTCCTCTAAAATAACAAGCTCTCAAGTCCAGGTAGAAGTGGCCTCAGGACCCTGGCATAGCCCAAAGCCTGGAGTCAGGCTTGAGCAGGGATAGCAGTTTCCTTTCATTGAGGGACTTAATAGAATGTGTCCATGTTTGGGACTCAGCAACCTTTTTAACTGCTGCTAAATAATCAGTAAACATGGAAATGTATGCCTCTGCCCTCCCCAGCATGTGCCTGTGTGATTTTCTGGCAGCTCTGGGAAGGTCTGAGGAGAGCCAGAGCCCTCCACTCCCCTCAGGGCAGCATCTGGACTTCTCAGGGCCTAGGGAGGAGGCAACTTTCTGGCTTCCAGGTAGAAAGGAGGACTGCTCCTTCAAATTGCCAGTTAAGGCACAGATGGAGAAGGAAAGCACAGGAGTATAAAGTCCATACTCTGAAATTTCATCCAAGCAAAAGATGCAGCTGGTCAGCTGTTCTAAAACCAAAGGACCCAGTAGTTGCTATTTGGACAGAGAGAAAAAGAGGAAAGCTATAGGAATCACCACCCTTTCTCACGTGGCCAGCAGCAGGTCTCACAGTCCTATTGCCTCTGGGAGCTTGCCTGACTCTCACATATGGACAGAGCACTGATTTGAAGGTTAGCAGATGTTGCTTCACCATGAGCAGGGTGTGGGGCCTGGGCTGGGTTCCTAGCTGTAGAGTCTGGGTTGTGAGGACTGCTTTACAAGGGTTAGGAAATAACGGATGGCCAGCAGCCAACAAACATTTATCCAGGGTCCACCAGCTTCCACCCAGGGCATAATAGGGAGAAAACCAAGATAGGATTTCTGCCCTCAGGAAATGCCAGGCTCTGGGTGAGGCCACCTCCCTATTCTCAGCCCATCAGCACCTTTTCTCTCTGCACCTTCTACTTTCAGAATCTCCTTTAGCATAAGTGTCACCACCTCCAGGAAGCCTTCCCTAACCCATCCTCCTCCTATGAGCTGAATTAGATCCCTAGTTAAATACTCCTGTTGCACCCTCTATTTCTCCATCATAATAATTAGCATGGCAGTTATTCCCTGTTCAGTGTGCTCCCCTCTAGAGCATAAGTGTCAAGAACACTCAAGCACTACTGCATCCTTTTCACTAAACCCAGTGCCTGGCACAGAGGAGGCACTTGAGGAAGATTTGTTAAACTGTGTGAATAATGCAAAAGTGAAATGGTGTAGTCCTTATCTTACAGAGCAGGGCCAGATGCCCAAAGAAGAGGTGAGGCTGTCTGGCAAGGCTGGGACTAGGATGCAGCACCCTGCTGCCCACACTTGCTGCTCTCCGGGGAGGGACAACTACTGCTGTGTGTCTTCTGCAGTCCCTGAGCAGGGAAACCTTGCTTGGAGCACCAGAGAGGTTGAGAGGAGGGTGCTGGATTTGTTCAGCACCCCAAATGGTATCTGTTGTCCCCTCTGCCACCACGTGATTAGGATGTCCTCCCCTGACACTACCAGTATCATAGCCAAAACCAGAAGTGTTGAAAGGTTGACACTACCCCATGCCACCCCCCCAGGCCCCAGCCAAAGAGCGATCCTAGTGTCTGTGGGGCCTGGGGTTTGCCAGTGGGCTGCATGAACCATAGATAGTTCAAGGTCTTTGGAGAAGGCATGACGCTCAGTGTGTATTCATAGCACACTTGGTAATGACCCCTGGTTTTATGTACAATGAATACATGTCACAGAATTATTGTGATGTAGATTTATTGGAGGTGGGAAGTAACTGAAATTTTATGAAAAATAATTACTGCCATCAAGTTGATATAATTACTTGCACTTGTTTGCTGGGGCTGCCATCCAATTTTATTTATAGGCAACTTTTCTGATATAGTTTAAACTATACCCAGAGAATAATTGGTCTTTGTCAATTTATTTCCAGACTACTCCTCTGCCACCTCGGCTGGCCTGGGGTGGGGGGGCTGAGTGCGTGCTGTGTGGTAGCTCTGGAAGGTGGGGCAGGCCTGAGAGCCCCTTGCACTTGGGGGAAGGGCTAGACATGACTCATTACCTTCAGAATCCTGCCCTGGTTGCCCTTCTCTTCAATAAGTGACTATATTCTTTGGGATGCAGAGGCTGAGGGAGAAACTGATTATAAAGATTGCAAGGGCAAGTAAGGATCACAGAATAGAAAAAATAGGTCCTAGAGTTATGTAGACCTGGGTTCCAGTCCTGGTTCTGTTGCTCATTATCCAAGTGGCTCTTCCTTACTGGATCTCACTTTCTGTTTCTGTAGAGGGGGTCTCTAACTTGGAGAACTGTAGTGAGAATTCGGCAGGGTAGTGTAACCAGCCCACTCTGAGCCTGCCACCAGCAGGAACAGTGAGATGTTACTGGGAGGTGGAGGATGGACTTGGGGGAGGTTAACCTCTTTAAGTGGCAGAGCCAGAGGGAGCCCTGGGGACCAGGGTGCTGTCATGTCACAGACCTGGTGAGGGAGCCGCCTTAGCTCGGGGTGGCCACTTTCTGTCCCTGACCATCCCTTCCTGAATGCAGCCCCCAGGGTTGGGATGGGCAAACAACCTGAAGGCAGTGGATCTGTAGGCTGAGCAGCTGCTCTGTGAGGGGGTTTGGCCCAAAAGGTTAGTCCACACAAGATGGATGGGTGATTAGCTGAGCCAAATGGTTTTTTCTCCTAATGGTCCATGTGGGGCAGAAGCAAGCAGACAACCCAGGAGAGGCAGAGAGAGCAAGTAGAGCCCCAGTTAAGGTCAGAGAGGAGCTCCAGAGCTGCTGCAGGTGGACAGTTAACCCACAAAGTGCATCTGGGACTCTGAATGTGTCTCCTGGTCAGAACTAGGTCCCAGTCTCATGGCTATGCCTGGGTCAGCTGTGATTCCTGGCTCCCTCATTGCGTTGGTGTTCCTACAAAGGCCCTTACTGCTTGACGGAAGGTGCTGTCTCTGTTCCTGCAGCAGAAACCCAACACAGCACCAAAGACAGTTACAGTATTAACACCCTGACTCCCTGCCAAGCCCCCCACCCAAGCACATCATGCACACGGCAAACTGGACCCCAGAGAAGCCCAGTCACTCACTGCACTAGTAGCACAGTTGAGGCTGAAAACCAGGTGACCTGACTCTTGGTTCATTGAGAAGAAGGGTCCAAATTTGGGTTCCTCCAAAGCATATAGTCATGGTTTTGTAGGGAAGTGGTTAAACAGGCTGAATGGAGGAGCAACAAAAGCAGTCATTTCTGGCACGGGATCTAGTCATTCCCAAATGCCATATGTGTAGAGTACGTTGTCCTCTCTCCACCCCAACTGGCATACTGTTTGCAATGACTCATTCCTGGTGTTCAGGGTAACACTGAGCCCCCTTTGTAACAGCTCACACCATGGGCAGTGGGGACACTGCAGAGCAGTCATTGAGATCACATGTTGGTCACATATTGCTCTGGGTGTGTGTGAGACAGTGTGTGCTTGGGTGTACTTGTGTGCATGCACGTGGACACTCTGTGTCTACAGAGGAAATTGGTAGGCTCGTGGGGCACTGGGTGCCTGTCGTGTGCTTCCTTCGTTTACTGCAGTGAGTGCTCAGGACTTCACTGGAGAGCTCAGGCTTCTGCTGGGTATCACCAAAGTCACTCTCTCCCATTACCTTCAAGGGCAGTTGCAAACCTTTACAAGTCTCTTAAGGACACTCCAATGGACATTCCTGCCTCCCTTTCAACAAATGATGCCTACCTTTACTTCATTAGAGAACAGAGGCCATTCTAGGACATTCTAGAAGCCCTCGAAACTTCCTACCCACAACTATACAATCTTTTTTTAGAAGAGAAAGGACACAATTTTATTATCAAATAAACATTTTTCAGCTTTACTGAGGTATAACTGACAAACACAATTATAAGATTTTTACAGTGTAAAATTGTGGTGATTTGATATACACATACATTGCAAAAGGATTCTGCCCATCTAGGTAATTAGCACTTCATCACCACACATGTTTACCTTTTCTTGTGTGTGTGTGTGAGAACATTTAAGTTCCTCTCTCTTAGCAAATTTCAATTATACGAAGTTATCAAGTAGAGCCACCATGTTTTACATCCGATACTTAGACCTTATTCATCACATAGCTGAAAGTTTGTGCCCTTTTACCAATGTCTCCTTATTTGCCCCCACCCCCCTGAGCTCCTGGCACTTTTCTAATGCCTGTTTCTATGCATTTGATTTTGCTTTAGATCCCACGTGTAGGAGATACCATGCAGTATTTGTCTTTCTCTGGCTTATTTCTAATTCTTCTCTTCCCTCCTGCTTCCATGGAAGATCCCAGTGTTCTGGCTCCTGCCATTGCTTCTTCCTTTCTTCTTTCTATCAACAAACATTCTTAAAGATCTAAAATGCTGAGTACTCTCCCTAACTCCGGAGAAACATTAATCTTTGGGAATTAGGAATGAAAAATCAAAATAGCTGGGAATTCTCTGGAATTATCAAAAGTTGTAAGTTATTTTAAAAATACTTCCTATCAGTCTTCATGCTCTACTCATTATTATGGGTATCTAAAAATTTTTACTGAATAAAAAAGAGATACTAAGTTGGGTAGCCTTGTAAAATATTTGTATTTGACAATATTTCTAAAGCATTTATACTTTGGTAGTATTTATAAGAACTGTAGCTTATAAGAAATATTCAAACATTGAAAACACAAGTGAAGTGAACATCAGGGGGTAGTAGTTGAAAAGTAACATCTGGATCTCCTGGCAAGGATAATAGCACCTCACGGAATCATGAGTGCAAGTTGCCAATGTAAAGACTTTCTTTGCTTTCAGAACTTGTTCTTCCTTGGAACAACATTCACAGCATTTTTATTAATGCTTATTATACATGTAAACATAAATATTTATTGTATTTGGAACAGTGACTCTCCAGTAACAGCAGAAAGGTCCAGGAGCACAGAGTTATAACAAGGCAATAACCACAAGCAAGACTAGCCAGTGACATTGCTCCCTTCTACCCCCCAGGAATGCCAGCCTCAGCCTGTAACCCCATGTGTCCAGGTGTCCTGCTCATGCTTCTGACTTGACATCAGTGGATACCTTTTACTAGTAATGTCGCTATGTTAATTGTTCATCTTTAATTCTCATAGAAGAATTCTAATGCTTTTTCCCCTTTTCCCAATTTCTTGACCGATTTTTCTAGGTGTACAGGATTTGGAAAACATTAACTTCCAGAGAAATGAAAGGAAGAGATTTCTGCATCAAAACACTAATATTGAGCATGTGGGAGGTGCCACAGTTGTGATTAAGGGCTTAGGTCTGGGATGTGGCAGACCCTGAGTTTGAGGTCTGGTTATACTATTGACTAGCTGTGTGTCCTTGTGCAAGTTACTTAACATCTCTGACCCTCAGTTTTCTGATCAGTAAATTTACCTCATAGAGTTGTTTGGAGATTAAATGTGTTTGTACAACCTTTAGCACAATTTCGGGCACACAACATGTAGTAATACATATCAAGACACACATCCTGATGGAGGAAACCATGAGCTAGCCCAGTGCTGTCCAAGAGAAATAGAACACGAAACACAGACATATGTTTAAATTTTCTGGTAACTACATTAAGGAAAGTAAAAAGAAAGAGATGATATTAATTTTAATAATATGTTTAACCCTATGTATCCAAAATACTATCATTTCAGCATGTATTCAATATAAAAAGTTCTTCACGAGATAGTTTACTTTTTTTTTTAAACCAAGTCATTAAAATCCAGTGTGTAGTTTACACTTACAGTACCTCTGAAACTGGGCACTAGGTTTTCACTGGAAACATTTCATCTGTATTTAGATTTCACAAAATTCATAGTTGAAAAATAATGTGCTCAAGTTTTTCAACATACTTTGCAGTTTTCCAGTGATTGAGTATTGAAAAGTAATTTAAAAAAATATTCATATCCACCTCAACAGAACTGGTTCATCTTTTTCATAAGAATCAATTTAACTTTGAAGCAAAAGGCATATTTATTTCAAAACTACTTCTGTTCAAATTCAGTAAATTGACTTACTCTTGAGTCAACTATTATTAAGATAGAACTCAAAGGCATATTACATACACTGAAAAGCAATTCTAAAACCTACTAACTAAGCAGCCTTCAAATTTTCTTCTATTTTCTGCAGCAAATTTAAATGATGCTATTATTTATAATTAAAGTCTTCTGCATATTGATTCATGTTAGAAAATGTAGAAAATCATTATATTGATTTTATTATAGTTTTAATTTCAGCATAAATTCTAACACCTGTCTAGCTGGGTCTCAAAAAAGCTTTTTCTTTCTTGGGAATTTCAAATTTACCTCATTCATATGCAGTGTGATTGTGCTATATTTTGTCTATGACTATTTAATATTTGGCAAACATTCCTTTTGTTTCAAGAAAATCTTGAATTGGAGCTAGCACAGCAAATCTTTGTTTAAAAATAATCTTCTACCAACAAGCATTGGCAGAGAACCCAAGATCATTAAATTTATTCTTTTTTTCCCAATGTTTCCATAAACTGGCAATGACTTATACATATGCATGTGCATAATGAACAATTAAAACAACTATATCTATGATACTTTACATAACTCTTCAAAAGTTGAGAAAAAATACCTTCATAGAGGAACATATCAGTGTCTTGTTTTAGAATTCCAATTTTTATGGATTTTTCAATCTAATATAGCCAGAGCCCCATCCATAATGATAGAAACTATTTTTTTTATATCTAGCTGAAATTCTTATTTGACAGGTATAAAAGATTCAAAAATATCTGTGCCATGAGTTTGGTTTCATTGGTAATGAGTTGACAACATTTATTTGTAAACCTGGAAGTCTTTTGAGACAAAATATACACAAAATATTAATCAGGCAGACTCTTTTATATTGCATGACTCATCTAAAGCCAAGGAAAAGTACTTGCAATTTTTTAAATGGTAAATCAATTGATTTTTGATGTTATTCAAGCTCTTCCATTCTATGAGCAATTGGTGGCTTGATTGAAGATCTTTCACAATTAATAAAATACCATTTTTTTCATAATTTTCTAAGAAAATTTCCATAACTTATATAGTAATTTTTTTTACCATCATTCATATAAATATTTTTGTGTGTGTTCCTGAAAAATCCCCAATCTAATTATAGCTAGTCAAAGTTACTAGCTCAGACACTGTTAAAAGTCATTTACTTTTTTGTTGAACATTTAATTCTGATTTCAGGTGACTAATTTCCTTTATTCTTTTTTGATTGAGGACAGGACATTTCTTACCAAATTCAGTATGCATTTGCTGAAAATTCCTCTTAGTTATATCTACTTTATTAACTGTAAAAATGTTTTACACAACAGCTTTTTTGTTTTGCCCTGCCACAGCAAACTGCAGATGCTATTCTCTGTCTCTATCTCCATCTTTTATTTCTCCTTCTCTATTGATGTTAATTTCCTTCTTTGAAATAAAATTACTTCACTTATGCGGCAACCCAGCCACTGGAAACTCATGTTGAGGGAAAGAAAGGACTCTTCTCTACCAGTTCCAGATAGAAAGATTCTAGGGAAGGGCTCTGATTGACTTGCTTGGACCATACCCAAGTCACAAGGAGAGGGAGATGGAATGCTTTGATTGGTCCAGTATGTATCATGTGTCTATTCTTGAGGTCAGGCAGGTAGGATGTGTTACCAGAAGGGATGGAAGTCAAGAGGAGTGGCCCCTAGTCCACCCAGGGTGGAAGGAGAGTTAGGAAAAGATTCCTGGAGTAGATGATTCTTTAGGTGATTCTTAAATAATGATGTAATCAGTCCAAGTGGAGAAAAGAAGAGAGGTTTTGGAGAAAGGTATTCCAGGGAGTGGGGAAATATGAGGAAAAGCCCAGGGCAAGAGAGAGTGCAATGTGTAAGCTCCTGTCCTAGATTTCAAGGTGCCACACTGTAAGCATTTTGAGGACAGGGACTGTCTCATCCATCGTTGCCTCCAGTCATCTGCTTGACCTATGCAAGGTGCTCTCTACATGTCTATTGGCTAAATGAGTGGATGATAAATATACAGTCATCAACATTTAATTATTTGACCAGCACCAGACAGGGATGGGAGTGACTCATCTGTGACCAGGGCTTTATATGAGTTCAATTGAGTATCAGAAAATAGCTGGAGGCGTGGCTGCAGAGGCTTTTCTTTTCCATCCTTTGCTTTTTTGCTGTGTTTTCTGAGATAGTCCCTCACCGTTTTCTAACCCTTCAACCGAACTTTTCATTTCTGCTTTCATATTTTTAATTTGCAATGGCTTTTATCCTGTTCTTGTAATATCCTGTTTCTGTTTCACAGAATGCAGTGTCTCTGCAAGGCTATGAATAATTTTTTTAAAAATCTCTTTGCATGGTTTCTTCCATCCAGTTTACTTTTTTCTTTCTTTTTGTTTATTATGGGCTCTTTTATATTAGAGACTTTTCACCAGTGTCTGGTGATCCTTTGCTGTTTATGTATATATGAAAGTGGGGCCTTAACAACAGACTGGAAGCACTGAGTAGGGGGCCTTCTCCACTGTGGTTTTCGTGGCAGAGTGATCTGGCCAGGGATCCCTAATATCATTATCTTCTTATATTTTCTCTTGGGCTATTCAGCTGCCCCAGAGAATAATACTCTTCTGTCTCCTGTCTGAACAGTATTACCTGTTTTCCTGTATTCAGGGGGTTGGATGAGAGAAAAAAGTTGGTGATCTGAACAGATAATACATAAGCTTTTTATTTGATTGCTCTATGTAACACGTGATACCGCTGCCCTCAATTTCACCTATGTTCCTTGAATGCAGACCCTCTTTTCTATCGTTGATCGAGAATTGCCTCCAACTTTCACTAGAAGAAATTCCCTACTGTGTGGACTAGAGGAAGGGGACCAGAAGGCCAACCATTTTTACATAGACTTTTAACCAATCCTCACATTTGAGCCCCCCATTACCCTCACTTCCACAGGTACTGTGTGCCTTGTTTCATTTGTTATTATTTTTTAAGTGATGTTTAGAGGTGGAAAGGAGATTGATGTGTACATCCAACCCGTCATTTAACCTGAAGTTCTGGTCATTTTTCATTTAAAAAATTTCACCAAGTAGTTCTTCTAAATAGGCTGTTGTGTTGCACTTAAGATAATATTGGGTTAGCAAATCCTTATTTCACAATCTTCAGAAACTATTTTATTTATGGAGAGCAGGGGGACCCCTTGGGGTAATAGAGAAATTCATCATCAGTCAGGAGAAAATGCAGGCCCCCTTTTATGAAATTTCAGGTTTTATTCTTTTTAAGGTTTTGATTTCCATTGGCTAGTAAAAGTTTGGTATCTAGATGAAGAAATAGCATTTAGAGGGCAATGCATCTTGGAAAATGAGTGGTATTTCTCTGTGGTGATCATTGTGGTTGATCCCCAGCAGGACCGGACTAAGCCAGCAATAATAGCTTTAAGAAGAGGCAGGTGACCCAAGTTCAACAAAGGGACTGACTGGAAGTGTGCGAGGGGTCTTTGGAGAGAGGTTTTCTTACTTCTAAAAAAAAAGAGCCACAAGAAAGAGATAGCTTCTGTCATTTCCTAGATTTTGTCACCTCTGGGTGGTACACCTGGGACTGTGCAGCATGTCGCAGGCAGTTTTGGATCCCACCCAAGTGGAGGACAGCAGAGTGGAAGAAAGGAAAAAACTGAATCCTCAGTGACTGTATTGACCCAAGCTTGGGCTTTCCTTTCCTCTGGACTTCCAGTTATTGGCGTCTTCTGTTATTTGCAGCTGAAGACATCCTCATTCCATACATAACGAATCCATAAGCCTCTTTCTTGGCAGGAAAGCATTTATTTTTCAAGAATTACATAGAAATGTTGGTTTACAATCTCTGTTTAGATCTTGAAAATAGATTCAGGAAGAATGAGTTTAGTATCTGCATAGATATGAATAAACATGTTACTAAGCATTCACAGGGCTGAAGGTAACTTTTTAAACAGTGTTTATTTCATTGTTCTGAGTTTCCCTTACATCAAACAATAATCTGGATTCTTTCCCCATCTGCTTTGATCTTAGTCTGAACATAAATATAAAATAAAGTAGTAAATGAATTGCAGTGAAATAAACCTTCAGAAGTAAGAGGAATTGATGATTCTTTTATTTTTAATTGCTTTTATCAGTCCTTTAGAGCTCCTCCTCTGAGGAGGATTTTTCTCTGCACTTACTGCAAAAGTTGTTATTTTTGCTTCAGTGCTATGGATTATTCCTTAAGAGAGAAATTTTTATCATTTCTTATAACAAGCAGCTTTAGTAGAAATTTGAGAGAAGGTGGTACAGGTTGGGACAAAAATTCGGTGAGCTAATGGCTTACTGTAAGTACCGTGCCCTATCTCATAATGGCCAAGAGCATGGGTTTTGAGAGTTAAGGGAGTGGGTTCAAACCCTGACTTAAACATTCACTAGCTGTGTGGCTGTGGATAAGCTACTTACCCTCTCTGTGCCTCCAACTGACATCTGTAAAATGAGGGTAATAATGATAACTACATCACAGTGTTGATGAGAAGATTAAATGAAATGCATGTTTAGAAAAGGCCCAACCACAGTGCCTGACTCATAGCAAGGACTCAAAAAATGTGGCTGTGGTACTGCTATTATCATCATTACCATCAGGACTGGTCCATTCACCATTTATGGAGCACCCATGTGAATGGAGCGCCTGCATGACCATCTGGAAGCGCTGTCCCCTCGGGGTTGGAGTCCTGGGCACCCAGCTGGCTAGGTCAAGGACAGAGATACAGAGAGCTGGCTGTAAAGACCTGCCTTCTGCTGACCTCTGCACCCTACCTTATACCTCAGGGCTCCCCCATCCCTACCTTTTCATCCTCCCCTGCATAAAGCCACTCTCACCTCCTCTGTCCTGTCAGCCTCACCTTGGGCCCTGAGATGGGCTTCTCATGCACTTCAGTTTGGATATGTTTTGTCCTTCCTCTGCCAGAGGACACAGCTCCCATCCCAGGACTCCTTCTCTCTCTGAAACCACTCCCTGCTCATTCCAAGAAACGCATCCATGTCTCTTCAAAACTCTTTTGTTACCAAAGTCACTCAAAAGTCCTGGACAAAGTGCAGGGGGGTTAGGAGTCTTTGGAGGGCCAAGAAACCCTTAACATTCTGTGCAAAGGGCTGCTCTAGGCCCAGGGAGCACAGAGAGGCAAGCCACACATGCCGGTAGCCATCACTTGGCCTAGAAATACGGCCTCCAGAGTGGAGCTGAGGCCTCGGAGCAGGCTTCCTACTACAGAGCATGACATTTGAGTCCCATCAAAGGTTGGGGGGCTGAACACGTAACAGCAGAGAGGAGCAGGAGGTGAGGGAGAGCATGAGCAAAGCCACATTGTTTCCTTCCTGGAAGACGGCCCAGCCAGTGAGGGTGTAGCCACACGAGGTTGGAGTCATTCACTCATTCCTTCATTTATTCACTTCCAGACTCTCTTTCCGTGGCACAGTGCCAGGGGCTTCTCATGTAACCTGGGATTGCTGTACTGCATGTCTCCTCCCTCCACTTGGGATCCATATCTCTCTTACACAGCTACCCACAGTCTGTAGGTTAATCATCAAAAATGAAGGATTTGACTCTGAAATTCTGGACTTGTGGGCATACCCTCCCCCAGGGCAGTTCTTCCTTCTCCTTACTGCCTATTTGGAGTAAGGGTGGGACGTCTTTAAGCTTCAGCTCAAGGAGCTAATCCTTTAGGAAAAAAAAGGAAGTGGGCTTTTACAGAGTAGCTGGTCTGGGCAGGCACCTGCTGAGCCTCTGCCCCACATGCCCTTATTCAATCTTCCAGAGTCATAGTGAGGACGTCACTCAGCCTATTCTATTGCATTCTGTTAACTCAGCACTTTGTGATGCCAACACTAGAAGCAGGTTTCTGGCCTCTCACCGACGTCAATCTCCCTACTTGGGAAGGGAGCAGCTGCAGGAGCCTCCGGTTCAGAGCCCAGGCTCACTGGGTCCCAAGTTCACTGCAGGATCTGGCCGTCTTGGGAGTCCAGCCAGCCTCTTCCTGAGGATGTGCCACAGTGACTCATGACCAGCCCCCATGGGAGCATCATCCAGAATCCACTGGCCAGAATTTAACAATAGCAGCATTTTAATCATCTCCTAGGAGTGATGGACGTCACTACCTCCAGGGGGAAGAGGAGGTTCCACCCAGCTGCATCCTACACAAGGCCTCCCTTCCTCTCAGGTGGGCGGCAGGGCAGGCAGGATGGGGTGGAGGTGTGGGTGAAAGGTTGTGTCAGTTTTTCACAATCAAAGAACTTGAAAGGATGCTGCAGTTTAAGGGATCCTCTGAGCCCAGCTCTTGTGTATAAAATAAGGGATTGGACTACACAAGCCATGTCCTTGTGGCATTTGCCTCTTCCTGCTATCCCCATTTGATGGCTGCTCTGGCCCTGGGCTCTCCTTACAGGCTCCAGGGCTCTGATTATTCCAGACCTTGAGGTTTTTCTGCTCTTGAAACATGATTTGAGCCTAGAAATTAAGGCTATGGAGCCCTAAAAGGAAGAGTACAGCTTATTTCCCATCCGTTGCAGTCAAAGCTGCCATTATGCCCTGGCCCCAGCCAGCTCAAATTCTTTTATTTGCTAGTCATTTTTTTGTGATTAGAAACTCATGCCAAGAATTAGGACTTCTGGGAAAAGAGGACCCAGGCAAACCTTCACTGCAGGACCCCTGCCTTCAGGCCTGGGCTTCACAGAAGATGGCAGTTAGTGAAGGTGTGGGGTACAAGGATGGCTGTGGAAGCAACAGTGACCCAGGGCAGGATGCCATGCCAAGCCTGACCCCCTTTGAAGACAGCTCCCACATCTGCATCTCCAATGTCAACCACTCTCCAAGCCTCCCCCTGGATACTTGTGGAGTCTCACACCCAGTGTGCTTGGAGCTGAGCTCAGGGTCCTACAACTCTGCTCTTCCTTCTGCACTCCACACTTTAATATTGCCATGGGGATCACTGCAGGCTCCTTTCTTTCTCTCTCTCTTTTTTGTGTGTGGGGGAGATTCCTATCATCTGATTCCTGTCCTGTGTGGAGGGAATTTCAAGGAGTGTGGCTCCTAAAGGGAGACTGACAATCCCATACTTGCCCCCTAGTGACTGGGGCATGCACACACGACTTGGGCATGGCCATAAAGACCGTGCAAAGGGATTTTGGTTCTTGAGAGTGGCACCGGGCTAGAGATTATTCACAGTGCAGGGGACAACAGCAGGTACAGCCGCTGTCCAACGGTAGGAATGCTTTGGCCATGACCTGACTGCTTGTGCAATGTACCCCAGGTCCCAGCCTCTCCGGGTGTCTGCCTATTTTCTGGGTTCTGTTCTCCAGTCTTCACACTGATTCAGAGCTCTAATACAGTCAATAAATCTCATTGCTTCTTAGAGATCCAGAACCAGTATCTGTTGTTTGCACCCTCACCATTCCCTAGTCATCAAGTTAGGAAGCTGTCCAATCCTTTCTGACAGTCCTGATATAACGCCACGATATCACATCCATGGCTCCTCTGCCCTTCCCAAGCCAGGTCCTCACGGCACTTGCCTATTCCTGCTGTCCCCATTTGATGGCTTCTCTGGCCCCTGGGCTCTCCTTAACCTACAAGCATCTACTTTGGACCAAATCTCAGAATCTAGGATCACCCTGCATCTTCCCTCAAGGTTTTGGTAGAGGAAGAAAAGGAGAAAACTGGAGGAAAGAAAGGTGTTAGCAGCTCTGAGTAGAGAGGGAAGTGAGAAGGCAGGCACCACAAAACCCAAGGTGACTCAGTGTCACTGTAATAACTCTGTTCCTGCAACTGCACAAGCTTCTCCCCTTCTTTGGTACTTCTCCTTGTTTTGTAAATTCACATCAATGAGAAGTATTAATTACCCTTTAAATGGGAATAAATTAACTTTAGAAGATGCAGTTTTATCTTGTTTTTATAGTAGCCAAGTTCCCTGAGGATGCATTAATTGATTTTAAATCCAAATCAGCCTAATGCACTTAGACACTTTGCTGGATAATGGAAATTACTGATGACTCCTATAAAGGAAAGGCTTAATGCCAACTCCTGTTTTTGCACATTTTTATTCTGTGGATGAGGTAAGCCCAATCATGGGTGGAGAGGCTCAATAGCACCACACTCTTTATTTATTTAGTAAATATTTATTGAGTACCTACATTATGCCAGGAACTGTGAAAAGCACTGGGGATCTAGTGATGAATGAGGTAGACTTGACCCTTACCTAATGAAGCTCATAGCCGAACCACATTAAAATGCCTCCTGAGAGCTTCTTAAGGTCTCTATGCACAGCTTCCCTGACCTAGGTCTCACTGAAGCTGGCCTTCACAGAAGCCAGGTTCATGAGAGACCTGGTGGTGGAACCCCAGAGGCCTCATCTGGAAAGGCCAGGAGACTTGGGAGTGTTGACAGCCATGAAAGGGAGTCAGTGTGGCTGGGCTTGTTCCCTGTGTCTCCCCGGGCTGTACCTCCACAAAGACACAGGGGAGTGAACAGAACTGGTCCTAGAAAGTCTGTGGAGACTGTCTCCGGTACTTTCTCCCTGACACCTCCATCTAAGATTGCAAATAAAAATACAGGACACCCAGTTAAATTTGAATTTCAGATAAACAATGGTAATTTTTTTTAGCATAAGTATGTCCCATGCAATATTTAGGATATACTTTTTCTTATATTCAACTCAATAGGGTGCTGTATTTTATCTGGCAATCTTACCACCCCACAAGCTGCCTTGTGCCCCCAGTAGTCCTGATACCTGCTCTGAAGGAGTGTCCCCCAGTGCAGGAGGGCAGGATCAATCAGCCCCTTTCCAAATATGCACATCATTAGGAGTATGCAAGATGAGTCTGCTCCCAGCAAGGTGTCCCCAGGAAAGAACTTCAGTTCAGCCCCTTGACATCACTGACTCCAAGCAAGGAGGACAGAGAGATGAGTAAGACATAGTCACTACCCAAAGGAAAGCAGAGGCTAGCAGGGAAGGGAAATAAGCTACTCAAATAATTGTAACACAAGGTGGAAAATAAAAATGACTTGGGTGCCAAGGGAACGCAGAGAAGAGATGACATGTAATTTGGAGCGTGGGTGGGAGTCTGGAGGGTGTCATGGAGGAGGTAACATTTACTACTGACTAGACCAATGACAAATCCATGAGATCACTTCAGAGTTTGGATGTGGCCATTACAAAACTTCAGCAGTTCCTACAAGTCAATCACAATCGGTACCCCACATAAGGTCTTTTCACCTTCCTTGACCTAGAAGTGTGCCTAATTCTGGAAAGGTCATGCTAGGTGGAGCAAGAAATACAGACCCAAATCAGGAGAAGAGCCTGTGTATCTGGAGAATTCCACGTAGGGTATGTAGCTGGAGAGGCCATCCCGAAGGTACACAGAGGACAGGTGATGGAAGGCCTAGGATTGCAGGGATCTGGTACTCTTTTAGGAAGGTAGGAGTGGGCGAGGGGCACCTGATCTCCCAGGAGGTGGGCCCACATTGGCATCATGCCCATTCTCAGCACTTGGTGGACACTGGCTGTGCCAAAGGAGGGACTGTCAATCACACTCTTGGTAAAGATTTCGACATCTGAGGTTTTGTAACATAACATTTTTTAAGCCTGCTTGTACAGCACCTAATAAGGGAGCAGAAAGCTTTCTCATTCATTGCTTCCTGTTAATACGAACCAGCATTCTCCAGGTGAGCCACCATTTACAGCAGCACTGTCTGAGCCCAGCCCTGACAGTGCCCTGAAGGTGGCCAAAGAAGAAAGCCAAATGCTCTAACTGCCTGTTCACAGAGGAAATAACAAACCAAACATACCACGGGGACTCTGTCTCTCAGTATGGGGGATTCTTTGACCTGTGATAGTACCACAGGGATTATGCTGCACGCTCCACACACTGTATGCAGACCGTCCCAGCCTTGAGGTCTCTGGAGACAGGAGCTGATGGCTTATTAATGAATTCTCTCCTGGCAAGTTGGAGACAGGCTCCAGCCGCCCTGCAGCTGGCCTATTTGCAGGGCTAGGCCCCCTGAGCAGGGCGGGGTGGGACTGTCAGGGAGTGTTGTTGAGAAATGGAAGTAACATTGCTAAGTGAGTACACATAACAAGAAGAAGCCAGCCTCTCTCTCTCTCCTCCTTCTGCTTGACAGTCCCACTCTAAAGGAATAATGCATGAGAGTGTTTGTATTTTTCCAGAAACTTAATTGAGTGCCCAGATCCAGGCCTGGTGGGGGCGGGCTCCTGGGCCCCTCCTAGGTCTGCTGCCCTGGTGGACTCCTGAACCCCAGGCTCCTCTAGACCCTGAAGGAGAGTTCAGGAAACACCACTGGACATTGGGGTGGGGGTGGGGGTGGTCAAGCAGAGGCCAACTCCGTAGAGCTCCATCCCTGCCCCTTTTGTCTTCTCCTCTTCTAACAGGTGATCCAGACCTCACTTCCCATTTTCTGAACCTGCTTCCCCTCAGATCCTCATTCCGGTGTGCGTTTTCATCTTCCCTGGGCATCCATCACTAGGTTTTAGAGGCCTGCACTGTGACCTGACCTTGTTCCCACCAAGCATGGAATTCCTGCTAGAATGGCCCATGTCTGGCTTCCCCTGGATGGGGCCCAGGCCCAGCACCCTCCCTCTCCTTCCTCCCTCCCAGTGGGCAGGCTGGGCTGGAAACCACAGGAAGGGCTTGGGTTGGCCTGGCTGCTGAGGCTGAGAGTGGGAGGCAGGGAACCAGGAAACCCAGGCTTGAGTCCAACATGAATTGGAAAGATCCCCAAAGCAAGGGCATTACATAAAAAAGGCACCAAAACCCGTGAATAGCAAGGATTTAAAAATTTCCATTAAACTTTAAAACTTTGGTTTTGAAGCACAGTTCTTTCAATGAGGAGCAATATGTCTTCTTACTAATTCTTAATATAATACATGCTCATGGGGAAGAATCAAATAACAGAAAACAGTGTAAAATGAAAAGTAAAGGTGCTTTCACCTACCCTGGTCCCACATTCCCACTCCCAGAGGTAAACTGTTAGCAGTTTCTTGGGGCAATTAGGTTTTAAAGAAACAAAATTCAGGATGAAACTATAGAATGCAGCTAGACTCTGGAGTACAATGGGTGAGTATGCATGTGTGTGTACGTGTGTGGGACATGAAGGGGGAATGTGTGCGTGTGCATGTGTGTGTGTGCATGTGCATAAGCATGAGCCATGGCTCTGCTATTGACTAGTTGGGTTCAGATTTTAGTTCCTCTGCTCCTAACTGTGTGGCAAGTTGGGCAGTTTGCTTAATTCTTTGGTGCCTCAGTTTTATAATTTGTAAATAGTGAATAATCATAGTACCTCCCTATACACTTGTGGAGAATTGAGTATTTTTCAGCTCATGAAATGTCCATGAACTTGTAAAGGTGGTATGAATTCTACTCATGCTAGGAGTCCCACCTTCTCCATGAAGTAGCAGTAATCACAGTAGCCTCTTCTGTGTATGTACTACTATATAGTTTATAATCCACGTCTCAGACTTCCCTGGGAGGCAGACATGTGACCCCCTTCAGAGATGGAGAAACTGAGGAGCAGCCCCCTTGTCTAAGGTCCTACAGCTGCAAGTGCCAAAGTTGAACCTAAAACCCAAATGGTGTGATTTCCCAGTGCTCCCATGGGGATGTATGAGCAGTGAACACAGGTCCACGTGACAGCTGGGCAGTGGAAGGGCTCCCGCAGTTCCCAGCGAGGCGGTATTGTCCTGCCTCCCCGTCCAGAGTTCGGAGTTCTGGCCTGATGATTTTGGTGTGGCCACTAGGAGAGCAATCAAGCCTCTTGCCTAGAGCTCAGGCTACAGGTCTCAGAGGGCAGAAATGTGTTCACTAAAGAGCCTCTCGTCTCCCCTCTCCTCTTCCTAATTGGGCTTATTTATAGTTTAGTCAATTTAATTACTTGTCATTATGCTTCAAAAAAATATTGCTTTTTTCTTATTACAAAAGTGGTATCTATATAGGATAGAAAATATGAACAAGCAAACAGAAAGTAAAAATAAATATCACTGTAGACATGTTTTCTGCCCTCTTGGAGTTCCCCTCTGGCCCCCAACTTGACCAGTGGCAGTCCCCAGTGGCACACATCTTTAGCTGGGGATCCCCATCACCCCCTCCCAGCTTCCCCCAACAAGCTGAGAGCCTATGAAGCTTTCCAAGAGTCACAGGATTATTGATTACAATGACTCTGAGCTATAAATTCTCATGAAACTGGATAACAGCATGACTTAATAGTTTTTAAGGCTGATTCTTAATTTAAAAATTAAGAAGTCTGCCCTTCACATGATATTTGATGAAGTTCTTAGGAAAATTAATTTGGTATGTGGATAGAACTGCATCCTTTCTAACTCTCTTTGCTATCCTGTCGGTGGGTTGTTTGACTAAGAAAATAAGCTTGTAGAGTTTCAGTAAATTGTAACCAGGCATCACAGAACTAAAGGAGCAGCAGAGAGAGAATATATTACATGCAGTTACAAAGCTGGGCATTGAGTGTCAGACAAAGCTGTGTACCAAGGGCTGTTGAAGCACCCAGAACAGAGGCACTGACTCTGCCCACAGAGGAAAGGGGCTCTGGGAAAGCTTTCCTGAGAAACCAGACATTGAGCTGGACCTTGCATGAACATTAGGAATTGGTTAGGCAGAGAAAGGAGGGTGGGGAAAGGTTTGGCAGGTAGATGGACATAGCCAGGGTATAGGGGGATGGCAAAGGAGGGCGGCAGGGTCTGCAGAAGCAAGAGAATCACTGAAGGAGTGGGCCGGAATCTGATCACGGAGGGTGTTTCATGCCCTACTGGCACAGTCTGTCTGCCTGGTCTCTTGCTGCCCTAGTTCTGTTTGCAAATTCCTGGGCCTCTTGCAGGCAGGATGGAGGTAGGAGGGCTCATCCTCACAAACCCCCAGCGGAAATGAGCTGGGCCTGTAGAGGAGAAAATGGAACAGGGTTGGCTTTGGGAGATGAGGGAGGCGGGGGCGGCCCCTCTTGCTTGCACCTTGCACGTCAGCCAAGTCACTTACGAATATTAAAACATACATACACAGGCACCAAGCAAAGAGGAGCAATTAGTTTACTGTTTTTTCCAAGAGTTTTAACATGGGACTTTAGGACTGTAGGAAAACACTACTTAGGAAATAGGAAAAATAGAAGGGGAGCTGGGAGTAAGTAAATGGGCAAAAGCAAGGAAGTACAGTCGCATGTCCTCAAAGGCAGGTTAGCGATAGCTTGCCAGAGAGCTCCTCTCTGACTCGCAGACCACGCAGACAGGCAAGTGCTGGCTCTGCCACTGGAGACCTGGTTTTCTTGGATGGATTTTGGCCTTGTGGGTTTTGTCAAGGTGAGAAATGTTTCAGCAGCTCCCAAGCCCTTGCACTCCCTGGGCTGGTGAGTGAGCTGGAGGGAGCAAGCAGAACTAGGCCTCCTCCCACTCAGCCCGGTTCCCTGCTTGCTGCCCTCCCCCTCCGGCTGCTCACAACCCAGCCAGTCAGGAAGGAGCCAGGAAGTCATGGAAACAGCTGGTCCTGCGAGGCTGTGGTAGCCCCAGACCAGCTGATCCTTGCTCTCTGAGCTGCTGAACCTGTCTGGGCGGCAGTGGGGGTGGAGAGGTGGAGAAGGATTTACACTGGGGTGGGCTTGCAGGGTGCAGGTGAGCCAGAGTCCTGGCAATGCTAGCTGCCTGTCCCAGCCTCTAGCATCAGTGGCTGGAAACAGACCCCCTGGGGCTGACTCACTCTATCCTGGCTGCCAGGGGATGTGGCCTGGTGATAAACTGAAGGAGGGGCAGTGGAAGGGCATCGGGAAGCCACCTCTCATGGGGGCTGGCCAGTGGGGTAAGAAGCCATGGACCAGCACAGGCCCACTTGCCTCTGGTTACTGCCGAGTATTCCCCTAAAATCAACTTTATTCCTAGAATGTTTAAAAAAAGATACAGATAGGAAGAAGAAAACAGGCTTTGACCAGATGGCCAGATCCTCTCCGTCCCAGGGCCTAGGGATTCAAAGGCAGTAGGATCCATCTCTCTAGGAGCCCTGCGCACTCTACCAGCACCTGTGTAGCCCCCTCCCCATGGCCCTGGATGCAACCGGGAGGCTGTTCTCTCAGCAGTGACAGCGGAGGCTGCTCAAATCCCAGCATCAGAACATTCCAGCATCTCATCTGGGGTCCCCCTGGACAACCAAAACGTGAGGATTTCCCCTTTCACTAGAGCCCAGGAATGGATGAATTCATGCCTTCCAGGGGCCCTCGTGGGGACTGCCTGGATGGTGAGTAGATTGTCATGTCTGAGCTAGGGAGCTTTCCATTTTCTCTGAACAAGAATTGGATTGAGTTCAGCTCTGGGTCATGGTGCCTGTGCACACTGTGGATACTCAGTCAATAAGGGAGAAAATCCTGAGCTTAAGATTGTTGGGCCCAACCTGTTTGTTGACCCACTTCTGAGGGCTTACCCTTGGCAGACCAGTTAGATAAGTTCTGTGTGGTCTCAGAGACCAAAACTCAGATCTGGGAGGAAGGGACCCGAAAGTGGATTTCAGCCTCTTGGGTTTACATTAGATCACTGCTGGGTTCTCTCTGCCCTCGTTGCGATTCTCAGGATTCAGGTCACTGTGTTGAGTGTCCTCTGACATTTTCCTGCCCAGTGGGGGCTGTCACGCAGTCCTGCCCAAAGGCTCTGTTACCCTGGGGGCTGCCATCTCTACCACCTTCTCATGCAGCCCCCACAGCTCTGTGCCCACAGGTGGCATCAGTGCCCAGGGCCCTGAGTTCAGCTGGAAGAGCTTCAGGATGTCTGAAAGTGTGTTTTGCCCCTGGATCCTGGAGTCCCTTGCCGCAGCCTGTGTGTGAGGGCTGAGTCATAAGGGCGAGGGTGCCGGAGGAGAAACAGGAGGAGAAACAGGAAGAGGCTTCTGAGCCAGGGGCCTGCGCAGCTCACCATGGGCCCTCCCACGGGGGCTCTAGCCGCTCCCGCTCTGCCTCTCAGAGCGACCCGTGAGGATGGAGCTGGACCTGGAGGTGGAATGCCTTCCAAATCACACGATGACCTGTTTAGGGGTCGCCTCTTGGCTCCTGGTTTTCACCTCTCCCCATCCCCATGCTGATTGGTCTGAATCAATCTAGAAATACCAGATTCTAGGGTTGGTGCCACCATGGATACTAGACCAGAGCTTCACAATCATGTTGATTTCTCATCTCAAGCTGCTGGGTTAGCCTCAGGGGATTCACAGCAGTGATGGTGTGTCCAGCACCTGAGAGCTCCCTGTCAGAGGGGCACTCTGGGGCCTGCTGCTGAAAAGGACAGTGTGACCCTCGGGGCCAGAGGAGTCTGTGTTTAGGACTTTCTCATAGCCATCATTTACACCTGCAGCTCTCAAGCAACCATCACCCTGAGGGTCTCTCGAGACTCAATTGCAAAACAGGGTCCAGTCCTTTCCAGTTCTTTGGAACCAAATGGTCTTTCCAAGTCAAGGAAAAATGAAGCAGAGCCCAGCCTGGCTCAGCCCAGGTGTTCTTCGCCAAGAGGGGAGTTGCTCTTCCCCAGAGAAGGGCCCCCAGAGAAAGCCTGAGAACATTTTTCCACTGAACACTGTAGGACCAAAGAACACACCTTAAATTAAAGCTCTACATATGTACATATTTTACAGTATAGGATATGGCTCTCTTTTAGGGTTCCCTGACCCAATTTCAATGTGTGTGTCTGGGCGACAGTGTCTTCCCCACGTGTGACACTAAGCAATTCTCAGACACCAGCAGGGTGTTGAGAATTCAACTCAATTTGGCCACAATCTGCCTGGAGATAACATCCGATTTCACAGCTTGAGGACTCAATCCTAGAAGACTGCCCTCCATCCCCCTCCCAACATGCCAGTCCCAAGCCCCAGGCCGTTACCTGTGCTTCTGACCTGCCAGCTACAGATTAGAGGTTCCTGTGACCTCCTCCTAAGGTTGGATTAATTTGCTAGAGTGACTCACAGAACTCAGGAAAACACCTTTACCAGTTTAATATAGAGTACTATAAAGGATACAAGTCAGCAACCAGAGGAAGAGAGACACAGGGCAAGGTCCCACATAAAGGAGCTTCTGTCCTCATGGAGCTTGGGGCCTGCTCTCCAAACAGGGAAACAGGATAAAAAGGGCCAAAACACTGTTCTCATGGGTTTTTAGGAAGGCTTCATTGCACAGTTGTGATTGACTAAGTCATTGCCCACCGGCTGATTCAGCCTCCAGTCCCTCTGCCCTCTGCCCTGCCTGCAGGTTGAGGGCCAGGGGCTGAAAGTTCCAACCCTCTACTCACATGGCTGGTCTCCCTGGCATCCAGCCTCATCATGGGCGGGCTCCAAGAGTCACTTTCATCAATAATATGACACCCATTTCACCCTTTATGCTCTGAAGTGTTTTCAGGAACTGTGGATAAAGACCAAGAATATGTGAGAAATATGTATTTGGTCATCTGAATGATAAATCATTATCATGATTTAAATATGATATAAATCCTTATATCACTGTTTAGGAAATAGTAAAATAGATGCAGAGTTTTTAAAGTCTGAATTTGCTTTTTAAAATCCATGATTTTCATTTACCTGCCCAATGTCCAAAAAATAACCTTCATGACTCCCCTCTACTCTTCCTGTTCCTACTTCCCTTCCCACCAGCATTTCACACCACCTCAAGGTCCCCTCCTTTTGCTCCCCAAAGATCCAATATTTGGCATAGGCAAGTCTCATGCATAGGTGAATAAATACAACTTAAAGTATCCTGAGGCCACCACTTACTATCAGCTGACCTTGGACAAGGTAATCGATGCCTCAGTTTAATCATCGGTAAACTAGAGTTAATAGTTACACTTGCCTTTTAGGGGAGTAAGAAGTGAACACAACAATATGAGTGAAACAGTGGCCTGCACATAGTATATGCTCAGTAAAATGGTGACCGAGGTGCTTCAGCAACTGTTTCTTTGACCTGTGATATTTCCCCACCAGTTCATCAGCAAAGCCCCTTACAGGTTCCATCATGCAGTTACTAAGGAATTGCTTCTAATTAGAAGATACTAACAGGGCTGCCACAGGTATCAAATGAGACAGTGTTGTGCACGTGAGTGAATCAATGTACATGTGGCTGAGCAGATTTGCAGCTCCCTCCTTCTGAGACTGTGAGTGCCCATCCTCTCTTCCCTCCCAGCTTCCCCTTCCCTCTGCCCAAAGGGCTCCCACAGAAGAGGCAGGGAGGCCTGACACTCAGAGTCCATGTGAAGGATTACTGAGAAAAACATTCCCAGTTATCTTTTCTACTACTGCCAAGTCACCACCACCTAGAGCCAGGCTCAGGCCTGGAAAAGTACACCCTGCTTCTGAAGTCTTGGGGCTCTCAGGCTGCCTCTGTCCTTTCCCTCTCTTCCTAAAACTTCTTGCTGCCTTGCTCTGGGTCTCCTGGTTCCTCATGTAGCTCTCTATTCCCTCTCTTATTGCTTCTCTTTGCTTGTCAGGCTCAGCATGGTGCTGCAGATCACAGAGCACTGCCTAGACAACCAGAGGCCTGTGTTCTCACCTTCACATGCACCCCCCCTTCCCTGCTGCCTGCCTGCCTTCACTCAGTGAGCTTGTGTCACGCACCACGGGTGCTTTCTGCCAGGCACCTTGGTGGGCGCTGAGGACAGGTGTGTCGTGGACAGAGGTGGTTCCCACTCTCTCACAGTTCATTAACCCATACGAGCTGTGTAACCCAGGGTGAGTTCATGTTTCCTTCCTTACATGCCTTTCTCTGACACCCAGGCATTCTCCATCCTGTGGTTTCTTGTGGTTGAGCTGCTGGTCAAGGTCTAAGGCCATGGAGGTGAGACAGTGTGATTTTACTTGCAGCTCAAGGGTGTTCAGACTCAATGCCCATTCCTCCTGTAACTATAAAATACCATTTCCCCAAGACTACCTCATTCATTTTCTCTGCCTGAAGGCATAACTGAAAGTAAGCCCCACACATTTGCCTAATGGCCATGCAGTTAGTTCATTGGCTAAGTCCCCACACCACCTGCAGACAAGGTACAGCTGCTCCCACGTGGAAACCAGCCCTGCAGTGGAGTCTAACCCTCTCCCTCCCCACCCAGGGCAGCGGGGACAGCAGGATGGGGTGCCCCAGGGTTTCTCCCAGGGCAGTGTCCTCAGCAGACCCCTGCATTTAAGCTCATTTTGGCAGAGTGAGGCTGTTTTTCCAAGACCACGCTCTCCAGCAGAATCAGGGCTTACCTCCCCCTGTAGGCTTCTTGCTGGAAAGATGGCCCTGTGGTCACTCCAGGGGGTCTGTCTGGAGTAGCTGAGATGCTGGAAGGGGGCCTTCCTGGCTTGTCTAGCACTCTGCTTTTACTTATAGTTTATGTAGTAAGTCAATAAAAACAGTGACATCCTATAAAGATGGATGTATTAGCACTTCATACAAGAATGAGGAAACAAATTGTCCACATGAAGGATGATTACAGTTTGTGGGGTGACTTGGGGCTGGAGAGTTGGGTGGTGATTCTGAAGCCCATTGTGCTGCATGAGCCCGGTAGAGCAGCTCTGGGGGAAACCCTGTGTGCCGAGAGGCCTTTCGGGGGCTCCAATTTCCTCAGGCGGAAAGCTGAGATCACAGTTCCCACCCACTCACGACTCCTGAGAATCAAATCAATAGGACAACAGGTGTAAAAGCCTTTGTGTGGAGTGAAGTTATGGGTAAATGTGGTTGGCGTCATTGCTTTTACTGCAGCGCCGTCACCCAAAAGGAACTTGTTTCAACCCCTGGAAACACTGGGCAGGAGGCTTCCCAGGAATTTCCAAGGCAGCATCTTCCCCTGCTCTCCGCCCACCCTGCAAGCCTGCAGGAGCACCTGCACTCCTCACCAGGGCGTGGGTGGGGGTGACAGGGAAGCAGGGCTGAGCAGCGTCCACGCATCGTCCCATTTAATCGTCATTTCAGGCACCTCAAGAATGTACTGTTATTCTCACAGAAACTCTAGAAAGGAGGGTATTTTCTTTCTTTTCAGTTGTAATTTTGAATAGTAATATCGTCATGTGACAGAAAAATGGAAAGCCCCCTTGCATACCCCATCTCCCACCACCGGGTCCTGGGGGTAGCCATTGTTACCAGTCCTTAGAGAGCTGTCCAGAGCTACTGTTTAGGTAAACCTGCAAGTCAGCTAAAATGTTCCCCCCCTCCCACAACACACACCCCTTTCCAAAACACAAATTACAATATACTATACCTGTGGTTCCACATCTTGCTTTTCACTTATCAATATTTCATGGCACTTCCATTCTCCTCTCAGCAACACTGGGCCCAGATAGCACCCCAGCTTCTTGAAACAACTCTCTGTGGCCCCTCCCTTTCCTGGCCTTCTTTCACCTTATTGGCCATTCCTGGTAGGGTCCTTCGCTGGCCCGTGTTTGCCTCCCCCTTATCAGTAAGTGACACCTGCTTTCACTCACTGGCTCAGGCAGACCCCTCCACCAGCACACACACACATGCCCACCCCACCCCCAGTCCATCAACAAGTCCTGGGGATTCTTGTACCACAAAAATGCTTAACTGCCATCACCACGTCCCCCCGGGCCTTTTGTAGAAGCCTCTTGACTGGTCTCCTCACTTCCATTCCTAAGCAGCACACTACCCCACCTGCTGTCCACACAGCAGCCAGGGCAATCATCCTTACACTTCAGTGGCTTCCCACTGTCTTAGAATACAACCCAAATCCTTCCCCGACTTCGCAGCCCTGCAGGATAGGACTCCTGCCTGTCTCTGCAGTCTCACCAGATGCCATCCTCCCCTTGCCCAGCATCACCAGTCTTCCTTCAGTTCCTTGAAAGCACCAAGCTCTTTCTGGCCCCAGTGCCTTTGAATATATGCTCTTTACCTGGCACACCATTGCTCTGGTTAGCCCCTCTTCCTTTGAGGTTCAGCTTAAGGGTCTCCTCTTGGGGAGGCCCTCATCAACTCCCTTGTTATTCTCTACCTCATCTCATGGTTTGTTTCCTTCGTAACACTCATGACTCTGGTGGTGACCATGCTGACATAAATTTGGTGTTTTACCCTACGCCCACATGTAAACTCCATGATGGCAGGAACCATGTCTGTCTCATCTGCCACCTAGGGCCAAGCATCCTGCTTGACACATACAGGGCATTCAATAGAGGTCTGTTGAATGAATGAACAAATCCCACTTCCTTTTTAACAGATGGAGAAACTGAGGGTTAGAATAATTGAAGAAGTTGCCCAAGGCCACACAGCAAAACATAATAGAACCAAGATTTGACACCAGGCCGTTTGAGTCTAGAGATAGAATTTATGTGCAAAAAGTTGAGATGGGAGTGAATTGTTATTATGTATATTCAGATATTACCTACCTACAGAGAAAGGATAGAATCCTATGCCCTTTTTCTTCTCTTGGGGGCAACATGAAGAACTCTGGTTTACGGGGTGAGGGTTAGGAGATGGGACAGGTTGACAATGAGACTGGATGTGTCATCAGGCCCACACACCAGGCAGGGGAAACACCTGTCCTCAAACTTCCCACTCTCCTTGTGGGAACCAGACCCTCCAACATCACAGGCCTCCTCTCCTTGTATCTGTTATGGAAGATCAGGGAACTGGGGATGTTCCCCAGTAATTTACTGTCACTTACTGCCAGTTTTTAGAACCTGCTGCCTCTGTTCTGAGTAAGAGATTCTTTCAGAATTGTTAGTTAATAGGTGAAAAGGTTTAATTGGTCTTCAGTATTTCTAGCCTTTTAAATACTCAGCTCCTTCCTTCTTGAAACAAACCTTTGTTTAGCAACTTGACTACAATAGCGAGCCACTGAAGGTAAGGAACAGGGGCTGGGAACACCGAGGAGATACTTGGTAACAATCCCTTCAGCTGCATCTACGGAAAGGGTGGAATTGTCACTGCCATTTCTGTGGCAGGGGTGGCAGACCAGGGAGACTCCTTCCTTGGCCCAGCAGACAGGAAATGCACTGTGTGCTAGGAAGTGCATGCTTCCCTGTGCTTGTGTAGAAAATCTGCACAAGCACTTCCTTTCTCCATTAAGGGCCTGGGGGAGTAAGGGGTGAAGACAGGGGAATAGAGCTATTCCTATACCTTTTTCTTTGGTTTCTTTCCTTTCAAAATTATTTTGAAATATGGAATACACACAGACAACTGCACCCATCATAAATATGCTGGATTAGATTATTGTTCACCAAATAGTCACTCCTCACCCTGGCTTCCATAAGTGGAGCCCATTTCCCCACCCCACTGATGTTGGGCTTGGCTGTGTGACTTGCTTTGGTGACAGAATGTGGGCAACAGTCAAAGGACATTAGCTCCTAGCCTAGACCTTAGAGACCTGTATGTTTTCTTTCACCCCTCTTGGGTTCCTGCCTTTCACTGTAAGAGAACAGGCCTTGGACAGCTACCAGATAAGGGAGGATGAGAGACACATAGAGCAGCCCTGCACTTACCCTGCAGCCTTGAGCCAAGGCCAGTGGAGCCCAACCTAGACCTCTAACTACCCACAAACCAGTCCGCAGGAAGCACTTGCTTGTGGTCTGCCACACCTTTGGGGTGTGTTTGTCATGGCAAAAACGAACTGAAGCAATAAGTACACAGTTTGATAAATTTTGACAGACTAAATATCCTTGGCCACCTGCACACAGACCAATAAGCAGAACATCACCACACCTGAGAAGTCCAACCCTCCTAGTACCCCATTCCAGTACCTACACCCTTCTCTAGGTAACCACTAACCTCACTTCTAAAACACAGAAGAATTTTATCTGTTTTCTTACTTTAAATAAAGGAAACATGCAGAGTACACTCACTGTATCTGGTTTCTTTCACTCAACGTCACCTCTGAAGGGTTGATCCATGTATTGTTGCATGTGGTTTTAGTTCATACATTTCCATTGTTATTTTGCAAATATACTCATTTATTTTCCCATTCTATTGTTATGGGCATTTGGGTTGTTTTTTGGTTTCAACTGTTGTGAATAGCATTGCTATGAAAATTCTTGTACATGTCTTTTGGTGAACATATATGTATGTAGATATACATATTTGTGTTGGGTCTATACTAAGAGTGAAATTATACATAAAGTATGTTTATATGCAGCTTTAGTAGATACTGCCAAGCAGTTTTCCAATGTAACTATACTGACAGTTTATCAGCATTCTGGTTGCTACACATCCTTGCCAATACTTGGTATTTCCCAACTTTCAAAATTTGGTCATTTTAGTAGATGTGTAGTCAGATTGCTTTTAATTTGCACTTGACTGATGACTAATAACTTAAGTCATTTTACGTATGATTACTGACCATTTGGAAACTTGCTTTGGAGAAGTGTCTGTTCAAGTCTGTTGCCCATTTTTCTGCTGGACTTTTTTGTCTTTTTCCTATTGGTTTGCAGAAGTTCTTTATGTGTTCTGGATATCAGTCCTATATGTATTCCAAATATCTTCTTCCACGCTGAGAGTTGTGTTTTTACTTTCCCAATAGTATCTTTTGATGTGCAGAAGTTCTCAATTTTATTATAATCCAATTGATTAATTTTATAATTTTTGGTTTGTGAGTTTTTTGCCCTGTGGAAGGCATCATTACCTGCTTCAAAATCATGAAGATGTTCTCCTATGCTTTGTCCTAAAAGCTTTATTGATCTGTAACTCAACTAGGATTGATTTCTGTGTGTGATGAGAGGTAGGGTAAAATGCTTTTCCCCATATGAGTATGCAGTTGATCCAGAGTCATTCAAATGAAAAGGCCGTCCTTCCCCCTACACTGCTGTGTCACTATTTGTTTTTTGTTTGGGAATTGAAAAAAGGCATGGTTTACAGAACATGCTGTCAGCCTAAACAAACTAAATCACATCCCAGCTTTCCTATCCTAGATGTGGAGTTGAGGTAAGTTACTTCCTGTCTCTGAGTCTGTTTCCTCACCAGTGTTTGAAAATAATGAAACTTTATCTCTCAAAATCATAAAGACAATGAAAAAATTCAGGAAAAGCACTTAGTACAGTGCCTGGGAGTGAGTGCGCAATAAATATCTGCCATTATTATTACCATGACTGCTACCGTACGCCTCATGTTAGGGGAACTCAGTCAAATGAGATTTTCCTGATCTGGAAAGCAATGTGTTGTCTGTGCTCAGTTCTGTTTCCAAGTCTCTGAGACCTGTTACACACCAGCTGAGCACCCCACGTTGGTTATATACTCTTCTCTGTGTTTGCTCAGTCACTCTCTACTCTAGGACCCTTACTATTTCTAGCCTTGGCTTTCCTGGGCTCTCTGAATTTAACAACCTCCCCCCATTGTTTACTACCTTCTTCCCACTTCCTGCTGCTCTGCCTTTGAAGCCTTAGGACCCAGCTCCCTAGTGAGCTGGCACCACTCAACATACTTTTCTGATTTGTTTGTGACACTCAGCCAGCTGTTGGCCTGTCCAGTGGAGAACCAAAAAATGCTTTTTTAGGACAACATCCTGTCTTTGTGAAATTGCTTTGTAGAAAAACAGCTGAGAAAGAAGCTCACTTGGCTCATGTCTTTGGCAATGAAGTTTTTACCTCAATGCAAAGAGTAGATAAAATAAACATCAGACATTTCACACACCCACCTGGTTGAAGTTATGTGATCTTGCTTATTAAAAATGTATTTTTGGCACTTCCCATCAGCCAGTGGAGTTAATGCTCCTGCTGAAGCTAGAGTGATTAGGTTGGAAATAAGTTCCCTGGGGTTTGGCTTCTGTCTGTGGAAACGTCAGTAGTTTATTCACATTTTTAGAAGGTTGCAAATATTACCATTTCTGATTCTCAAGTTCAGGCTAAGTGCTTTTCAGTGGCTATGTAACTAAAATGGTCTGATCTTCTGCATATCTGCACGGAAGACATTGTTCAAGCCAGCCAAGTGCTTCCTGCTGTTCATGTGTTTGGTCCACCCATATATATGAAGTACCACATTGTGCCCAGTCCTCTGCTAGGGGCAGAGGGTTAAAAAACAAATGTTTGGCCCTTCTAAATCCTTTTACTTAGATGGTAACACCTAATTCATAATATTTTATAAGGTGAGCAGATATTTCCTGAACAATAGTTGGTGTTTTCGAACATTTTTATGCCATGCTGGCTCTTGTACTCTGACTTATCAAGTCCTTTGTGTCGGCCTGTGGCCTTTGGGCCCACTTTCCCTGGGTGGTGATGGTGTTGCAGGTGCCTGCTGAGTGAAGATTCTCATTTTGGCTCCACAGATGATGTTTTCTATTCGATTTCTACCAGAGAGCATCTCTTTAGTCCTTACATTTATTTTAAGCTAAATCAAGTATACATAAGTTGGTGCCCAAAATTTGGTCTAGCACCTTAAATTTGTGGGAAGATGTCAGCACTTTTCAGAGTGACCTTGGAGATATTTAGACGTCATATCTCTTTCAATGGGGTGAGCCTTTAGGGGAACTTTTAACCAGAGCTCTAAACCAGTCTGCTGTACTCTCTTCATTTCAAAAAAATTATGTGTATGTTTCAAATTGTGAAGATCATGCCACCATGTATTGATGATATGTCTGTGGCACTGAGTTATCCATTAATTCATGAAATAAAAGTTTGTGTTTTAAAATATATTTTTTGCCAAATCTGGTTCTTCCTATCACGGAATGCTGGGATGTGAATCTAGTTTGCTTAGCCTAAATGCATGTTCTCTAAAACCATGCCTTTTTTCAATTTCCAAATGAAAAACAAAGTGACAGCATGTAGGGGGAAAGGACAGCCTTTTCATTTGAATGACTCTGGATCAACTGGATACTCATATGGGGAAAAGCATTTTACCCTACCTCTCATCACATACTGAAATCAATCCCAGTCGAGTTACAGATCAATAAAGCTTTTAGGACAAAGCATTGGAGAACATCTTCATGACCCTGAGGTAGGCGCCCATCCCATCCATAGGGCAAAAAAGTCACAAACCAAAAATAATAAAATTAATTAGTTGGGTTATATTAAAATTAAGAACTTCTGCACACCAAAAGACACTATTGGGAATGTAAAAAGGCAGCCCTCAGGGTGAAAGAAGAAAGCAACTGCTCTCGAAACTAAGCTTTTTCGAGTTCCAAGCTATTTTGAATGAGCACCCACCAGTGAAAATAAATTGAGAATCCCTTCCCAACACATTTTACTTAGTTGTTTGGTTACCAGTTACATACACAAAGACAATGTGGAATAAGGAGCCTGAAATTCTAAAATACACGGCTGCTCGTGTTCAGGTGGCACTCAGGACAGCAAGGCTCGCCCAGAGTTCATCAGCCGTCTGGCCTAGATTAGTCAGGCCTGGATGTTTCAAAGAAGTTATTGAGGTCAAGGAATTCCTTAAAGCAGAGAGGTCCTTTGCTTTCTCCTCTGCTCCCTGTAGAGAAGGGAACAGGTGGCACTTACCTTATTCTAAGCCAAGTGGGGGGAACATCAGGAGAACCACTCAAAAAGATGGAATGTCTGCCAGAAAGGGACTTGGGGAACCCATTCTCTGGTCTTGCTGAGGCTTGCTGAGCTCGTGAGGGTGGCCTTCTCACAGAGGGCATTGTGAGAGAAGTTTCCTGAGAGAAACTAAAGAGCACCCCAACGTGTCCATAATGGCTGGAGTCTACCACACACCCCAAGACATATGAAGTGGGGAGGCTGGCTGGGCTACCTGCATTGCAGGATGGGGAAAGGAGCAGGGTGGGTGCGGCCTGCAGGGACACAGACTGCCTGGGCAAGGACCCAGGAGTGCCAAAGGGATGGCCCAAAGGACTCCCAAGTAAGAGACATTTGGAGGGACATCTCCCAAGGGTGGCCTATGGAGCTGATGAGATTCCAGTGATGAAAATCTGGACATGAGCAGGAGCTAACAAGGCGGGGTTGTGAGAGGTCATTCAGAGAGAGCTTTGCTAATGAAAGGGACTATGAATGCAGTATGTGGATCTCCATGGGGGGTTTGACATGAAAGGGAGAGTCCTCTATAATTAGTGCACAAACATGTCCCATGAAACAGGATTTGGTTGATGGCTACCTCAACAGAAGGCACCAATAGCCAAATTAAAATCACATAAGCAAGCTCACCAAAACTTGCCCCTTTTCCTCTGACACCCTCTCCCCCAGCCCCCAGCCTGGAGGAGCTCACAGGCAGAGGGAACAGATGGATGCAGATTGGAAGAACAGTCCTCTCCCCCATTTCCCACTGCAGGTCTTCAGTCTGTGAGTTAGGCCTGAGACAAGAGAGAGATGCAGCTTAAACTGCATGCAAGTTTGAAGTTTTGATTTAGACTGGCCTGAACTTCAAACAGTTCAGTTAGGTAAAAGTGACCAAAAAGCTAAGGTATCTCATCAAGGAGATGTCATCAAGGATGGGAAAGGGGATCCAGGAAGGTACATGTGAAGACACCAAAGGGAGAAAAATGAGGCTGTTTCCTGACCATATTAGACTATTGAGATTAGCCCACTCCACAAGGTGGCTACATTAGAAAACCAGGAATTTCTTTCTCCTTTCTATGCAGGTTAAAATAAATGCAAAAAGAAGTCCTAATATTTTCCTCTTGGGCCCTAGTAGATCATCTCATGCAGCCCCAGGGCGAGCAGTGCTTTAGAAGCCAGTGCCCCATACCAGGTATGTTTAGCTGGAACCCAACATGGCCCTCCTGTGCAGGTCAGAGCCTCTGGAAACCAGGTGGTCTCCTCAGCTCAGAGCAAACACTCAGGAACCTCACCATCACCTGCTTCTAGTCTGCCTAGCTGATCCCCCACTCACCCATCCAATATGCCCTTCTAGCTTGCTCCCTAGCTTCAGGTTCTATCCTCAGCTCTGAAGATTCAGTGGTGAATAAAGCAGGTAAGACCACTGTCCTTGAGAGGCTTACAATCTAAACACACTGTAAACACATAAATATGTATTTACAAATTGTGGTTAGTGTTATAGTAGTAGCAGTAAAAACACGAAGAAAACCCCAAATCCCCAGAGGATGGCAGTAAAGAATTATGTGCGTGTGTTTGCGTGTGTGCGTGCGTGCGTGTGTGTGTACGTGTGTGTGTGTGTGTGTGTGTGTGTGTGTGTGTGTTGGGGGGAAATCCCTACTTAACTGCTCCTGCATCTGAAAATTAACAAAGAAAACCCGGCAATTACTATGCATTAAATGGGGTTTTTTTTTATCTTAGCGGAGTGTATTCCTGGAAGGGAAGTGAGGGTGAAGAGTGTGTGTGTTTCTGTGTGTATTTAGTTAAAATATAATTTCATCTAACAAATATTTACTGAGAGTCTCCTTTGAGTAAGAAAACAAACATGCTAGGTAGTGCTGTGGAGAGAGATTTACTGTGTAGGACTGGGCCAGGAATCTCTGGGTGTCCAGGACTATCTGAGCATCTCTGAGCCATTCCTGACAGCAGAGCAGTGACTGTGCCTCTGGTTGCCCGGCCCTGATGTGTCTGGGCTGGGAGCAGACTTGGTGAAGCAGGAAGAAAGTGCCTCAAAAGATGTTACAAGAAGTGCTACAGTTTCCTCCTGAGACAAGCAGCCACTTGACACAATGCTTCAGCTTTGGGCCCCTATCTTCTTGCCTCCTTTACTTTCCCTTTGTCTCACATAATAATTTCACAACTTTACTATGTGCTGGGAGACTTCCTAGATGACTCTATGCACTAGGTGGATCTCACCACAACTGCATGTTGTATTGACATCTTCATCTTACAGGCGAGGAAGCCAGGGCTCAGGCTAGCCAAGCCCTGTGCCTGCAACCCAGGTTCCGGATGTGTGCTGTCTCCAAGCAGTCCCATGGTTTTTCCTCCACCCCACAATGCTGCCAGTTAGACCCTAGACTCTGAGCATCTTGTGCATGTCTCATTCATTCCTGTTACCTTCAGAGCCCAGAATTGGTAGGGTTGCAGTCATTTGTTCATTTATCCATCCGAAAGAATTTTTACTGAGCACAAATTAAGTGTCAGGACCTGCGCCCTGTGGTCATCAAATGTTTGAGAAATGAAAGAGGGGAGAGAGAGAAAAGGGGAAAGATATCCAAGGGAGGAAGCTAGATGTGCAGAGGGCTCAGGAGGGAGAGTCCCAGGACCACGGGCTGGGTGGAAGGAGCGGCAGGCGGGCTGGGAGAGCCCTCCGCCAGAAATCAGTCCTTGCATTGGCACTAACTGACTCTCTGGGCTTCAGTTTCTATAGAAATTTCCAGTGCTCCTCAGGTAATTTTTTGACAGGTAATTTTGATAGATTTGTAAACTGAGCAAGAGCAAGCCATGTGGCTTGACCACTCTGTTCACATACATGATTTGAGTGAGTTAGTCAAAGGACTTTTTTCCTAGGAAGTAAATAATTTGGAAGATTAATGCATGAAGTTTGCCTTTTATATGTTTGGATTTGAGCACTTACTGTGTCTAAGGCACTAACACATCAAATGTTGATTAATTGATTGGTGCAAGATGTAGAAAAAAACCTGAAGTCAAGTTGTAAAACCCTGGGTTCTATACCTCACTCAGCAATAATTTGCTGTGTGACTCTGAGCAAATCACTGCCTTCTCTGGGCCTTAGAGGTGCTGACGATTAAATTAGACCGATCAAAGGTTGGAAGAGTACAATGGCTGTTAGTGCCTTCAAAGGATCCCCTAGGCAATTCTGACAAGCATCAGAACTGAGAGCCAGTTGCTTACATGTCTTTCTTCTTACTTAACTTTTGAAACCACACATCCAAAGCTCTGAGGCTCCGTGTACAAATGTCTGATGCATGGTAAATATGAGAAGTGGATATTTGTTGTTGCTATTTTTAATGAAATAATTATGAAAGAAAATAGAAAGTAAATGGTAGATTTAGAATAAGGAGGAGAAGCTGCAGCAACTCACATCAAATGTTTCAGCATCAAAGGATTATTACTGTCTTTAAGCTCTTTGGACCTCAGTTTCCCAGTGGTAAAAATGTGAAGAATATATAGTTCCTGGTAAACTGGCTCAATAAACAAATAAATGAATAAGTAACTCCCCAATTTGTAGCATTTGCCAGTTTCTCTGGTGGAAATTTTCCCACCATACTAGATTTTCACCTATGAATGGTTTAACAATGGCTCAGAAAACTGGGTATTTACCACTCACTCTCCCAGGCCTGCCTGAGCCGGCCCCCAAGAGCATGGGAGGAGAATACGAGAGTTCAGCATATATGCTGTGCTTGTAAGAAGCACTCAATAAGTATCACCTATCACATTATCATTATGGTTATTAATATTGTTATTATTTTTCTTAACTTTGATTTTGCTAATAGAATTTTTTTGCCCTGCCGGGCCTCAGAGTTGCTGAAGGACAGGATTTTTTTTCAGGGACAGGATTTTCTTTTTTTTCCCTCTGAAAACAGTGTTTCAGGAATAGGACCGATTCCTTCCATGCACCAGGCAGAACACTTCTGTTAATGTAGTGCATGTGCAAATTAATTTTGGCATATCACATATGGGCCTGGTAGTTCCTGACACCTACCTAATACACAATCTACTTTACAATTTAACATAAATAAGCAGCATTTTATGAGCGCTGCAGCTTTTGAAGCACTTTCATGTCTATTTCTCCTCTTTTGATACCTTTTGATACCTACTGAGGTAGGTAGGACTCCCTATTTTGCAGATGAAAAATTGAGGCTCATAGAGATTGTGACTTACCGGGGTCAAACAGCTGTCAGTGGTGGAGTTAGCACTCCCAAAAACCCAGTGCTCTTGCCCCACCACAGCTGCCTCCTAATTTCCAGGAGGCACGACTCTAAGATGCACAGTTTCCCTGACTTGACCTGGGAGGGATGAGAGAAGGAAGGAGGAAGAGGACAATGTCACCTATGCTAAACAGAAGCTCAGAACACTCACAGGACCCGGGAGCCTAATACAGATGTAATTAATACAGCGTAGATACCCTCAGTGGGGATTTTGGGGGAAGCCGTCTGCGGAGAGAAAGATTACTAATTCATGATAAGGATAAAGTGGACCCATCTCTTGCTTTTAATGTGAGCTTGAGTTACTGTGATAATTAAATTTAGCAGTAAGAACATTACACCATGTAGTATGAGAAGCCCTGTTATCTGTAAAACAGAGTTTAATGGGGTGAGTATGCATGAGTGCATATTAAGGACAGGCTGGGGACAATTCCTGTGACATTATGGAGATTGGTGTCTGCTAAGTTGGACAGCTACTGGGGCTCCCCAAATATAGTTCTTGGCGTGCAAGCCTCAGCTTACAGAATAGGCAATGGCTGTGTCTCGAGGGAATGGAATGTATCCCACTCTGCATTCTAGGAATTAGTAAGAAGTGGTAGTGTCAGGAGGATACACATGTTTTACAAATGCCACTTGTCCTACAATGTGTTGCATGCCTTGGTAATACTCACCAAGAAGGAGGGTAGGTTGGGGAGTGATGATTTACCTACATTTCCCTCCACCCAAGTCCTCTGTTGACTTAGAGGGGAAGTGGACTCTCTGTGTCCATGAATAGAGCAAAGGGTCAGCATGGAGAACAGTGCAGGGCCTCGCAGTCCTGCAGGCTAACCACTGAGAGCTGGTCCCAGATTTTTACGTTTCAAGAAAAAACCTCAAAACACACCAACATACATGTTTGTTAAACAACATTAGAAGAGAGTCTTCTAGGTTGGATATCAATTTTTTTATATTAACAAAGGTTTATTAATATTATTAAATCAGTCATCACAAATGTCTTGCTTCTGGGACTTTGTTATTTTGTCTAGCATTGTCCAGAAAAAGCCATGCCAGTGTCCAGGAGAAAAGTAGGTTCTAGGGAACCTTTGGGTCCCAGGCAGCTTTGGAAGGCACTGTGGATTCTGGGGCCATGGAAGCCCTAGTCTCACAGCTCCAAAAGCTGTCCAGGCTAAGCATCTTCAGGTAATTCTCCTAAGGCAATGTGTTTTGAGATGCTCCCTCTCTCAGCCTGATACCCTCGCTTAAACATGTTCCACTTGGGCAAGTCCCTCTTCGGTTTAGAGCCCAGAGGCAAGGAGACCAGCACTTGCTGAGCAGTTCCTAAGGGCCAGATTCTGTGCCAACAGCTTCTCTATCTCCCCTCATTTAATCACTATAACCACCAACATGAGGACCAAGCATTATCTGTGTTTTGCAGGAGAAGCAAGATGCCCAGGATGGTCAACCTAGGAGCAGCAGAAGACAGTGGATTGGAACGTAACTTGGCCTGCCTGGCTCCTCTGAGCCCACTGTTCTAGGATTAGGACTGGTTCCTTCCTTGCTCCAGGCAGAACACTTCTGCTAATACAGTGCATGGGCAAATTAACTTTGGCATTATCACATATTGACCCAGAATGAGGACTAAAATTAAATCCTTACATGTGCCAAGCCCTCCGTTAGGCCGATGTGAAAGGCAACGGGATGCAATGGAAGGCTCTCCAGGTTTCTGGATTCTAATCCTAGTTGCTATTTGCGCAATTTTGGGCAACTTACTTAACCTTTCTGAATCTCTGTTATTCACCTATAAAATGGGTATAATAGTAGTTCAAACTCTTGATACAGCTGTTGTGAAATGAGATGAGATGATTATTAATGTGAAAGCTCAGCAAGTGTTCAGTAGATGTTATCATCATCATGTATTCTTCACAAACCTGTGCTAAATGTACATACCCATCCCTTTAACAAAGTCTTCAACTTCATCCAAAGTAGATGTCAGCCTTTTATATCAATAGATTTCAGAATACATCTTCATCCTCTTTTTGCAAATAGGATGGCATTTGCCATTTCTGTATGTCAGCTCCTCCTCATAATTCTTCCAAAAGTCATCTTCAATGCTTTAGTGAGCTTAAATTATTAAGTAATCTAAGAATACATTCCATCCTCACTTGTGGGAAGAAATACAAGCCTCTGGGAATGGCAGGGAGGGAAAATCTTTCATTTACCCCCTCGCCTTATACTATTTAGTTCCTGCTGTGCATCATTTAGCATGTACTATGTGAGGCACCTAGGAAGATGCAGATGTGAAAGGCAGACACCATCTATGTCCCCATGGAATGCACATTTTAAGACATTACTAAACAATGAGGCAGAGAGCCTTTTACACCTGAGAAGAGGTGCCTCCACGGAAACATGGCACCCAGAGAAAGGAGAGACATCTTTGAGTGTGGGTAGCACAGAGGAAGATGAATTTGGGCACCTTAGCTTTTCTGGAATGTGGACAACTTTATGAACCTCTGAACCAGGCTTTAAAGAATAAATATGGTTGAGGAGGAACTCTGAGAAGAGCAAGGGCGATTAGGGGCTTATGGGAAAATATACAGGATGTAACAAATAGTCCTGTCTGGTTGGAACTTGCAAAATATGTGACAGAAAAACAAGACACAATTTAGATGGGTGTCAGAGTGCAGAAATCTTAAACCTCAGGCTATGTTTAACTTCAGTGAGGAGCCACCAACCCAGGGTTTTCAACAGGGGAGTGACACAATCCCAATCTAGAGGTGTTGTGTCAATCAGACAGGAAATGGAGACTGTAGGGAGCAGTGCTGACACCCAAGTCATTGGCCAGGTGAGAGATAAGAAGGTGAGAATCAGAGTGGTGGGGGTAGACAAGGCCTGCCAAGTAAAAGCTACAGAAGAGATGTCTGCAGAAGCAGCTTATGGACAGAGCCCTCTGAGTGCCCGTCCAAGACCTACCAGCCTTACATGTGGGACTTTGCTCAGCTTCTCTGGGCCTCCATTGCCATGGCTGGAAAGTAAAGACCTTGGGCCAGAAGATGTCCTTCCAGCCCTGGCCTCCTCTGACTCTCTGCCTAACATTTTTGTTATTGTTCTTCGAGGTTACTGGCCAGCTGTCATGGGATGGGGGGCCTCCCATGCAGTGCCCCAGTGAGGTTGCCAGAAGTTGGTGATCTTTTCTTTGTAAAGCCTTGTACAGACTCCCAACTAATTAAGTCAGTTCTGTTTGCTTTGAATTCTCAAATCTTCCCAAACCAAATAATGCCAAAGCACAAAACAGTTTAATGGAGCAAAATAACAAAGTTAAGAATACATAAAAATGTTCTTTTATTACAAAGGGAAAGTTTCAAATCAATGGAGAAAGGATAAATTTACCCAGCAGGTCTGGAGCAAATGACTGCTTCGGAAAAAAATAACATTCCGTCCCTGTCTCACTTGTTGGACTAATATTAACTCCAAATGGTTTTGAGAAATAAAAAATCACTTAAGAAAAGAACTGAGGCTGTTAATGTAATCTCAAGGCAGGAAAAGCTTCTCTTAGCATGACACAAGGCAGTTACAATAAAAGAAGAAATTGATAGATTTGACCATATAAAAATTTTAAAATTCTATATCCTAAAGACACACAGCCACTCTGCTGTGTTGTGTCAGCTCTTCTGGGAAGGGTAGGAAAGACATTTCTACTGATTTCAATGTGCCCTGGTGGAACTCAGCTGAGGGCAGTGTAGAGAGCCAGCTTCAGGGGAGACTCTGGCTGGGAAGGGGGCCTGCCCCACAAGCTGGGATGGGGCTCTGAGGGGGGCCACGAGGACCATGGGTTCCTACCCTGAGCCAGGCTCCCCCTTCCGCCTTCCCTCTTAGGAGTTTGAGGGGTTTAAAGGCCCCAGTAGTTTCCTCTGCACACCCCCAAACTGCCCACTGAAGTGACCAGGTAGGACATAAACAAAGGCCCTGCCGAGTTTGCTTTGCCTTTTCTGAGCCTTAGAGCTCATCATGGCTGTTGGTCTGGTAGGAGTTAGGACACCCACCTCCTTCCTGCCGTCATCCTTGGGCCCCTCCATCAGGCCTCCCGGTCTTGTCTTTCCGGTTCTGTCTTCACCTGGGTATCACCAGGGAGGGATTGGTGTCATGCTGCTCAGTGATGCCAAGGCTCAGCGCCCACAGGAAACATGATTCTGCCCCCACTCAAGGGAACAGCTGGGCCACGTGCCTCACAACTCACTGGTAAGTGTCTGTAAGCCTCTGGGGATGGAGCACAGGTGCCTTTCTGTCTCTGTCTCTCTCTAGGAGGCTGAGAGGAGCCCCAGAAGTCCCTGTAGAGAGCAGAAAGCAAGCTCCCTTTCTGGTCTCCTCTCTACCCACAGGCTGCTGGCCTCTCTGAGCAGGGGCCTCTGATTGGCTGCCTGGACACTGTCCTCAGCAGAAAGTCATATGTGTCAATAGGTCCCAGCCCAAGAGGGAGAATTTTAGAAATGACAGGTGATGTGGAGGCTAACATAACTTCCAGGAAAAGAATTTGAGCTGCATCCACAGGTGGAATTTACACACACGTTCTTCCAGCAAATCAGGGAGTAGTGACCCAAGAAGAGGCTAAGGGCAGACGGAGCTGACTGGGAGAGCACCCAGTCTGAGGGAAGGAGCCAGCCAGGTGGGTGCTGAATGCGTGTTGGAGCAGTACTGAGATTCTGACTTAGCCCCTGCCCAGGTGCTGTTAGATGCACACTTGAGCTCTATGCAGAGCTCCACCCTAAGTAAAACCAGCTCTGAACCGGCTCAGGACGATACACAGAGTGTATCAGTCAGAATTTTTCCTTGCAGGCAACAAAAACTGATTCTGGCTTACTGAAGTGAGAAGGAAGGCAGTGAAAGGATATCAGGTGGCTCCCAGAACGGACAGCCAGAGAGCCCAGAACACCAGCAGAAACAAAGGTTTCTGTGCAGCCAGAACCCTGCGTGAACCGCAAGCACAAAACCGGCCTGGAGAAAAGGCTTCTGCCTGCTCCACAGCCAAACCCAGACAGCTCAATGGACACCCGGAGTTTCACCAGACTGAACACTGTCACCACTGCCACACAACCACCACCACCACCGCATAACCACTACCACCACTGCAAGAGAGAATTTGCCCCGACCTGCTTCACTGTAGTCAGTTACCCCTGATTCAACGTTCGAGATGGGTGAGGCTCACTGGCGTCTGGGAAAGTATCTGTCCTCTTCAGCTTCTAGATTTGTGTGCTAGGGAATTACCCCAATATAGGTGGTTAGGGGAGGAGGCAGTCAGACACTGGCATCCCAGAAGAAAGAGGAGGAGGAGATGAAGAAACAGGAAATGAACACTACAGCTTGGAACAGGCGCTGAGGCAGTCTCTTATGTTCTCTGGGTTGCCGTCTCCTGTTCCAGGATGAGGGTCCAAACTGCCTGAAGGTCACGGAGGAGAGGAGGGTGAGACTCCATCATTAACCACAGTGTGGACAAATGGAATCACTGCCACCATCGTCATCATCATCCCCTTCAACATTATTCTCTGGGTGGAACCTGGATCTTCTACTCCCAGCACAGAACAGACTGAAGGCACTGGCAGAGATCCCAGTCTCCACCACGGAGTCTCTGGTCCCCACAAACCCAGCATTCCTTAACCCCAGTCCTGCTAACACCTGAGACCAGCTAACACTTTGTTGTCTAGACTGGCCTGTGTACTGCAGGATGTTTACCAGCATCCTTGGCCTCCACCCACTAGATGCTAGTAGCACCTCCTCCCCAGTTGCAACAAACAAAAATGTCTCTAGACATTGCTAAACATCCCCTGGGAGTCAGAATTGCCCCTACCTGAGACCTATGGCTCTAATCTCATCCCCAACTTTTCCCTATTCCCCCACTGCCATATTATTCTAGAGATGAGGTGCTCACAGGCTCAGGTCTACAGGTGCCCCAGCCACCCTGATGGCCACACTGAGAAAAGACCTAGACTTTCCTTCTGGGTTTCTGCCAGGAGCATACAGAGCACCAGGACCCCACTCTTTACTCCTGATGGTGGAGGCCAGGAGCAGGCAAGGGACAATCCTATGTAGCCTAATATTTATTCTTTGCCCTGCATGGTCTCACCACTCAGCCTGTGTTCACTTAGTATGCTCTTCCTCACCCCAACCCCTCTCCACTTGCTCCAACCCCAAGGCCCCATTGGTAACACTGGTCTTGTTTTGGATGGTCATACTCTAGCCTTGTCAGCTCCCTGTCTTCCTCTGAAATCATCATCTTTTTATCTGGATCCATCATTCCTCATACTTTGCCTTCTCCCACTGGGCCTTGTTATATGGAGAAAGAAAATGCTGTGTTCAATGAATATTTGTTGAATGAGTGAATACCTTTTGAACCTCCCAACCCTGCTGTGAGTTATAATTATCATTACTGCCCTTATAGATGGGTAAGTTGAGGCTTAGACAGAAGATCATAGGGAAAGTCAGGGCCAGAAGTGTTGTATGGCCTGGTAACCAGCTGGAGGTGCAGAGAAGGTCTCCGTTAAGCATGCATCATTTTGAAACAAAGCCTGGGCCTTAGGTCCTGCAGATATACCAAAGACACCCTCACACACACACCACTGTAGTAGTCTTTAAGTGTGCATTTATTTGTTCATCCTGTCATGCATTCATGGGCAACACCCACTTAATGAACATAGCTCTGTGCTCAGCACAGTGAGGGATACAAAGATGAATGCTTCCACTCTTGAACAGCTCAAAGTCTACCTAAGAACACAGACTGATAGACAAAGTCATGATGCAGACGATCAGCATTCATGGTGACTCTCCTTCTCCTATGCTCTCTAAATCATGCGTGCAACATCATTGCAGCGATTTTCGTATTGGGTTGTTATTCTCTCATCAGTTTTGCCACCAGATTATGATCTTCTCAAGGGAAAGGATGACTTTTATTTTAACCTTTGCCCTGTCCCTTTACCCAGTCTCCACTCAGTCAATGGTTTTTGAAGAAACATCTGCAGAGGGTTCTGGGGGCTCAGAAAATGGGGGACAGTTCTTCAGGAGTCATAGAAGGCATCAGCGAGGAGGGGATATTTTCATAGGGTCTGAAAACTAAGAGCTTGCTGAAAACTAAGAGATGGGATAGGGAGCAGCATTTGAGGCCAAGGGATCCCTGTAAACATAACAAACCTTAGGTAAGCACTTCCCGCAGGCTCCCTGTGGTGTGGTGTGTAAGGCTTTAGGTGGACTATTATTGCATATTGGTTTGTTATGATCTCAGATCCATTTGTTTATGACTTAAGTGAAGTTGTTTTGATCTAAGGGTGAATTTGTTTACATTGAGGAAGCTGTGTCAGGATGTTGTCATAACGTCTGAGGATGCCGATAAGCACTCAATAGCTCAACCCATTGACGGGCCCCACTGGGGACTTACCAATAAGAACATATGGAAGAGTGGCTGTGATGTAATGACATTTAAACTTTAAATACCAAGAATTCGAGGCTTTACCAAGAGTGTTCAGTCCAGACAAGGCTAATCTTTATTGATCTAAATAGCTCTCCAACATGCAGAGATTAAAGATGACAGCGTGAGAGGAGAGAGAGAGGCTTCCTCCTAAAACTGGATACAATTAGAAAATTTAATTGGCTCAACTAATTCTGAGAGAGCAACAGGAAAGAGGACACGTCAGACTGCACACACCTGGAGAAAAGAGCAGACCTCAGCGAACAGGGTAAAGTACGGGAGCTGTGGCTCCGCGGGACCTGAGCCCCTTCCCCACCCCAGCTCACCTGTGGGAGGAAGAGAAACAGAGCAGGGAGGGAGTGGAGGCCTGGGACTGCTGAATACCTAGCTCTGGAGATCTGCTCTGGGAGCACAGACCTACATTTCATGGTGCTTTCATGAGACTCACATGACTACCGGGTTGGAAAGTTAATACAGGCAGAGGTTCTGGGGAGACAGGGATTCCGGCTGCTTGTGGAAAGCAGGGATCCATATCCGGCTGCTCTGGGAGAAAAACTTATACCTGCATGCCCTGCCCACTGGCTCAGGCAGTGGAGACAGGCACAGCAGCCGGGAGGCGGGGAACAGCTCTTTCCTACCCCCAGGAACCAGTACCGCTCCCCTGTGACCCCTGACATTGCTTCAGGGGCTCAGCAGCTCCAGAATAGAGCTTCTGGACACTAGAGGGCGCCATATACAAACATGAAACGCCAAAGGAACCTTGTCCAGAGTAAAATTGTTAATACAACTCCCGAGAAAGATTTAAATGATATGGACCTTGTGTCTCTTCCTGAAAGGGAGTTCAAAATAAAAATAATCAACATCCTAATGGAGGTATGGAAAGACATCCAAGAACTCAGGAATGAATTCAGGTCAGAGATCCAATCGTTAAAGAACACGATGGAGGGTATTAAAAGCAGGTTGGATAAGGTGGAGACAATAAATGAAATAGAAACTAGAGAAGAGGAATACAAAGAAACTGAGGCACAGAGAGAAAAAAGGATCTCTAAAAATGAAAGAATATTGAGAGAACTGTGTGACCAATCCAAGCGGAATAATATTCGCATTATAGAGATACCAGAAGAAGAAGCGAGAGAAAAAGGGATAGAAAGTGTCTTTGAGGAGGTAGTTGCTGAAAACTTCCCCAATCTGGGGAAGGATGTCAGGCCATAGAGATCCACAGATACCCCAACACAAGGGACCCAAGGAAGACAACAGCAAGACACATAGTAATTAAAATGGGAAAGATCAAGGATAAGGACAGACTGTTAAAAGCAGCCAGAGGCAGAAATAAGATCACATACAAAGGAAAGCCCATCAGACTAACAACAGACTTCTCAGCAGAAACCTTACAGGCCAGAAGGGAGTGGCATGATGTATTAAATGCCATGAAGCAGAAGGGCCTGGAACCAAGATTACTTTATCCAGCAAGATTATCATTTAAATTTGAAGGAGGGATTAAACAATTTCCAGATAAGCAAAAGCTGAGAGAGTTTACCTCCCACAAACCATCTCTGCAGTACATTTTGGAGGCACTGCTATAGATGGAAGTGTTCCTAGGGTTGGATAGCTGTCACCAGAGGGAGTAAAATCACGGTAGGGAGGGTGGAGCAGCTGATTGTGAGGCAAATGCAAAATTAAATTGACTATCCCCAAAGCCAATCAAGGGATAGAGAAAAAGTATAGAATCTGATACCCAATATATAAAGAATGAAGGAGGAAGAAAAAGGAGGAGAAATAGAAAAGAACCTTTAGATTGTGTTTGTAACAGCATACTAAGTGAGTTAAGCTAGATTCTTAGATAGTAAGGAAAGTAACCTGGAATCTTTGGTAACCATGAATCTAAAGCCTGAAATGGCAATAAGTATATACCTATCGATAATCACCCTAAATGTAAATGGACTGAATGCACCAATCAAAAGACATAGAGTCACTGAATGGGTAAAAAACAAGACCCACTGTTTGTTTCTATGCAGAAGATCAAGGCCTAGCTTGGCTACCCAGAAAATGAACTAAGATACAATATGAGGAGGAGCTTCTGGCATCAGCACTCTCTGGAGGACTCGTGCCGGGGGATGATCATCAAAAAGCCTCCACAGGGATCCAGACGATGCTGCAGTTGTGGCTGCATCCACCCCACCATTTCCTGGACTTGCCATTGGAATGAGGAGGGAGATGTCTAGGCTGGCATGTGCATACAGTGAGACAACGAATTTGACCGGATCTGTACTGTTGGAACTCAACCAGGAGTTGGGAGGGGTGCAAGTTGTAGCACTCCAAAATCTTATGACTATAGACTATCTACGGTTAAAATAAATATGGGATGTGAACAGATCCCAGAAATGGGTTGCTTTAATTTGTCTGATTTCTCTCAGACTGTTCAAGTACAGATGGACAATATCCATCATATCATAGACAAATTTTCACAAATGCCTATGGTGCCTAAATGGTTTTCTTGGCTTCACTGGAGATGGATGGTAATTATAGATTTGCTTTGTTTATGTCACCGTATTCCTATTATGTTAATATGTGAGCGCAAGTTAGTTAGTAGTTCAAAACCTATACATGCTTAAGGTACTCTACAAGAAGATATGTCAAAGAAATAATCAATTCTCCCATGTTTTCTTCCATATGCTACCTCTATAGCTTTTCTTCTTCCTTCCTAATTACAACCCTTAAATAGAATTCGTGCCTCATATCGAATTTACCGAGCATCATAATTCCTCCAGGTGGTAAAGATACCTCGAGACAAGTGCTGGGCATAGAAGCCACAGGGCATAAATCTGCAAAGAAGTAAAAAGCTAACCTTTGCAAACAATATGGCTTCTCTCTCACTTACCAACTTTACATTTCCCTGTATGGCCCCGGAAGATGACTGGTTAGCCAGAGATGGGTAAGATTCCTCAAGGGAGGAACAACCTAAGACAGGCACAGTCGCAGGGGGGCCATCAGGTGAGAAATTGGGGATCAACAGAGGTGAGGCTCAGAACCTCACCCCCCCTGTTTTGAGAGAAATCTTCTGCATCCATGGATGTTTTGCTGCCCTTGTCTAGCTTGGATTAATACTTAGTCCATAAGCACACACCTGATCATCTACATTTGCCCTCTTACATTTACCTTTATCTTGCATCTACCTACCACTTCAGCATTTTATTAAAAATAAAAATAATAATAATAATAAAGGGAGAAATGTGGGATCCACATATAAATCAAGTATAAAAATCAAATGAATTTGACCTTATTGTTTATAGTTCATAATGCGTGATCAAAACCGAAAGTTTCTGTGATGAATGCCCTTGTACTGTTCACCATGTAAGAATTTATTCACTATGTAAGAATTCGTTCACCATGTAAGAACTTGTTCGTTATGCTTCAGAAGATTGGAGACTGATGAGAATTAGGCTTGAGATGGATTAATGATTGTGCATTGAGCATTGACCCCCCTATACAGAATTTTATTTTTTTTAACAACCATTTGATCAATAAATATGAGAGATGCCCTCTCAAAAAAAAAATAAATAAATTGAGAATATAATATTTAAAAAAACAAGACCCATCTATATGCTGCTTACAAGAGACTCACCTCAAACCCAAAGACATGCACAGACTAAAAGTCAAGGGATGGAAAAAGATATTTCATGCAAACAATAGGGAGAAAAAAGCAAGTGTTGCAGTACTAGTATTAGACAAAATAGACTTCAAAACAAAGAAAGTAACAAGGGATAAAGAAGGACATTACATAATGATAAAGGGCTCAGTCCAACAAGAGGATATAACCATGATAAATATATATGCATCCAACACAGGAGCACCAGCATATGTGAAACAAATACTAACAGAACTAAAGGAGGAAATAGACTGCAATGCATTCATTTTAGGAGACTTCAACACACCATTTACTGCAAAGGACAGATCCAGCAGACAGAAAATAAGGACACAGAGGCACTGAACAACACACTAGAACAGATGGACCTAATAGACATCTACAGAACTCTACACCCAAAAGCAACAGGATACACATTCTTCTCAAGTGCACATGGAACATTCTCCAGAATAGACCACATATTAGGCCACAAAAAGAGCCTCAGTAAATTCAAAAAGATTGAAATTCTACCAATCAACTTTTCAGACCACAAAGGTATAAAACTAGAAATAAATTGTACCAAGAAAGCAAAAAGGCTCACAAACACATGGAGGCTTAACAACACACTTCTAAATAGTCAGTGGATCAATAACCAAATTAAAATAGAGATCCAGCAATATATGGAAATAAATGACAACAACAACACAAAGCCCCAACTTCTGTGGAACGCAGCGAAAGCAGTCTTAAGAGGAAAGTATATAGCAATCCAGGCATATTTAAAGAAGGAAGAAGAAACCCAAATGAATAGTCTAATGTCACAATTATCAAAATTGGAAAAAGAACAAATGAGGCCTAAAGTCAGCAGAAGGAGGGACATAATAAAGATCAGAGAAGAAATAAACAAAATTGAGAAGAATAAAACAATAGAAAAAATCAATGAAACCAAGAGCTGGTTCTTTGAGAAAATAAATAAAATAAATAAGCCTCTAGCCAGACTTATTAAGAGAAAAAGAGAATCAACACACATCAACAGAATCAGAAATGAGAAAGGAAACATCACGATGGACCCAACAGAAATACAAAGAATTATTAGAGACTACTATGAAAACCTATATGCTAAGAAGCTGGAAAACCTAGAAGAAATGGACAACTTCCTAGAAAAATACAACCAAGGAAGAAACACAAAATCTAAACAAACCAATTACCAGCAAAGAAATTGAAGCAGTAATCAAAAAACTACCAAAGAAGAAAACCCCTGGGCCAGATGGATTTACCTTGGAATTTTATCAGACATACAGAGAAGATATAATACCCATTCAACTTAAAGTTTTCCAAAAAATAGAAGAGGAGGGAATACTCCCAAACTCATTCTATGAAGCCAACATCACCCTAATAACAAAACCAGGCAAAGACCCCACCAAAAAAGAAAATTACAGACCAATATCCCTGATGAATGTAGATGCAAAAATACTCAATAAAATATTAGCAAACCAAATTAAAAAATATATCAAAAGGATCATACACCACGACCAAGTGGGATTCATCCCAAGGATGCAAGGATGGTACAACATTCGAAAATCCATCAACATCATCCACCACATCAACAAAAAGAAAGACAAAAACCACATGATCATGTCCATAGATGCTGAAAAAGTATTCAACAAAATTTAATATCCATTCATGATAAAAACTCTCAGCAAAATGGGAATAGAGGGCAAGTACCTCAACATAATAAAGGCAAGGCCATACACGATAAACCCACAGCCAACATCATACTTAACAGCGAGAAGCTGAAAGCTTTTCCTCTGAGATCGGGAACAAGACAGGGATGCCCGCTCTCCCCACTGTTATTTAACATAGTACTTGAGATCCTAGCCACAGCAATTAGACAAAACAAAGAAATACAAGGAATCCAGATTGGTAAAGAAGAAGTTAAACTATCACTATTTTCAGATGACATGATATTGTACATAAAAAACCCTATAGACTCCACTCCAAAACTACTAGAACTGATATCAGAATACAGCAAAGTTGCAGGATACAAAATTAACACACAGAAATATGTGGCTTTCCTATACACTAACAATAAGCCAATAGAAAGAGAAATTAGGAAAACAACTCCATTCACAATTGCATCAAAAAGAATAAAATACCTAGGAATAAACCTAACCAAAGAAGTGAAAGACCTATACCCTGAAAACTACAAGACATTCTTAAGAGAAATTAAAGGGGACAGTAACAAATGGAAACTCATCCCATGCTCCTGGCTAGAAAGAATTAATATTGTCAAAATGGCCATCCTGCCCAAAGCAATATACAGATTCGATGCAATCCCTATCAAATTACCAGCAACATTCTTCAACAAACTGGAACAAATAGTTCAAAAATTCATATGGAAACACCAAAGACCCCGAATAGCCAAAGCAATCCTGAGAAAGAACAATAAAGTGGGGGGGGGGGGGGGAATCTCACTCCCCAACTTCAAGCTCTACTACAAAGCCATAGTAATCAAGACAATTTGGTACTGGCACAAGAACAGAGCCACAGACCAGTGGAACAGATTAGAGACTCCAGACATTAACCCAAACATATATGGTCAATTAATATTTGATAAAGGAGCCATGGACATACAATGCAGAAATGACAGTCTCTTCAACAGATGGTGCTGGCAGAACTGGACAGCTACATGTAAGAGAATGAAACTGGATCACTGTCTAACCCCATACACAAAAGTAAATTCAAAATGAATCAAAGACCTGAATGTAAGTCATGAAACCATAAAACTCTTAGAAAAAAACATAGGCAAAAATCTCTTGGATGTGAACATTAGCGACGTCTTCATGAATATATCTCCCCAGGCAAGGAAAACAAAAGCAAAAATGAACAAGTGGGACTATATCAAGCTGAAAAGCTTCTGTACAGCAAAGGACACCATCAATAGAACAAAAAGGTACCCTACAGTATGGGAGAATATTTTCATAAATGACAGATCCGATAAAGGCTTGACATCCAAAATATATAAAGAGCTCATGTTCCTCAACAAACAAAAAGCAAATAATCCAATTAAAAAATGGGCAGAGGAGCTGAACAGACACTTCTCCAAAGAAGAAATTCAGGTGGCCAACAGACACATGAAAAGATGCTCCACATCTCTAGTTATCAGAGAAATGCAAATTAAAACCACAAAGAGATATCACCTCACACCAGTAAGGATGGCCACCATCCAAAAGACAAACAACAACAAATGTTGGTGAGGTTGAGGAGAAAGGGGAACCCTCCTACACTGCTGGTGGGAATGTAAATTAGTTCAACCATTGTGGAAAGCAATATGGAGGTTCCTGAAAATGCTCAAAATAGACTTACCATTTGACCCAGGAATTCCACTTCTAGGAATTTACCCTAAGGATGCAGCACTCCAGTTTGAAAAAGACAGATGCACCCCTATGTTTATCGCAGCACTATTTACAATAGCCAAGAAATGGAAGCAACCTAAGTGTCCATCAGTAGATGAATGGATAAAGAAGATGTGGTACATATACACAATGGAATATTATTCAGCCATAAGAAGAAAACAGATCCTACCATTTGCAACAACGTGGATGGAGCTAGAGGGTATTATGCTCAGTGAAATAAGCCAAGCAGAGAAAGACAAATACTAAATGATTTCACTCATCTGTGGAGTATAAGAACAAAAGAAAAACTGAAGGAACAAAACAGCAGCAGAATCACAGAACTCAAGAATGGACTAACAGTTACCAAAGGGAAAGGGACTGGGGAGAATAAGAGGGTAGGGAGGGATAAGGGCCGGGAAGAAGAAAGGGGGTATTATGATTAGCATGTATAATGTGGGGGGTGGGGGAAAGGGGAGGGCTTTGCAACAGAGAGAAGACATGTAGTGATTCTACAACATCTTACCATGCTGATGGACAGTGCCTGTAATGGGGTTTGTGGGGGGGACTTGGGGTAGGGGAGAGCCTAGTAAACATAATGTTCTTCAAAAAAATATAAATAAATAAATAAATAAATAAATAAATAAATAGCTCTCCAAAGATCTTGAGACATTTGTTCTTGCCATGGCAAGGCCACTTTTAGTTGGCAGTAATGTTTTAAACTGTGCAGGAGTGTCAGGAAGAGAAGGGACATTTGTTTCTGCCTTGGTGCAGCTACTCCTTGTAGGCAGTGGTACAAGCCCTGTAATCGTCCCCAGGGTCATAACCTTCAGAGCAGCCTACCTTGCCTGCTAACACCCTGCCATCACACACTAGCTACACGCCCCAGCAGGGAGGGACTTAGGTCGGCAGCTGATAACCCAAACTTTAGTTGGAAGGGCTGAGTCTGCCAAATCATAGAAGGGTACACTCAACTTAATCTGGCCTTTCTTTCATCTCCCCTTTGCCTGGAACAAAGGTGTGGTTAATCTATTATTGGTTTGGAGTATGTTACTTTACTGGCTTATTAAAAGAAATTATCCTGTATGTTATTGGTTGTGAAATATTATTAAAAAACCATAATTCCTGCAGTGAACCTATGAAGTGTTGAAATACATCATTAGCAAAGACAATCTCAGTCTCTGAGCACAATCTGCCTCAAATAAAACAACTATCTCTCATCCTCACCACACTCCCAGAAGGCTGTTGTTATTATTATTAATGCAGTCTTATAGTTGAAGGCATGAAGGCACAAAGAGATTAAATTCCTTGTCCAAGGCCACATAGTTTACATTGGCAGCATGGGGTCTGAAATCCAGGACTGCTGCCTCCAAACTGTGTGTTGTTAATCAGTCCGCCTTATAACCGTGGCCCACGCAGGAGGGGAGAGGTCATAACCTCCTTCATTTACCTCTTCCTCAGAGCTCTTGAAAGGTTGTAGCTCCCTCAGTCACTGAGACCCCTGGGGGTCTGTGATCACCAGGACCTCAGCCATTGGCAAGGCCGCTGACGACATGCAGCAAAGTGGGGTCCAAGTGATGTGACCATCCTCCTTTCTACACATTGAACAGACACCACTGCAGCTGGTCCAGGTTCTCCTAGGCTCTGGCTGGGCAGCCCAGCTGGACGTGGGCTGTTTAGGTACATGTTCCTCTCCTTCTTCATCCAGAGGGGCCCCAACTTTGTTCTCCAGGTATCTACACTCTAAGGGAAGATGACTTGGGACAGGAGAAGCCCAGTTGGCCTGAGTGCAGCGGAAAGTGCCAGCCACTCTGTCCTGGAGGAAGATGCTGTTTTTCAGAGCATTCCTGGGGCTTGGCAGGGCAAGGCGAGCAAGCCTTATGGCTGTTGGGGAGACCGCCGGACTCCCAGAGCTCGGACTCAGGCGCTCACATGTCTCTACTGGGGTCAGTGCGCTTTGTTACCCAGCTGTCCTCAGGTTAGGCCTCACTCTCGTGAAAATTGATAATGGGAAACGTCACTGACATGGCATCAGGGGGCCTGCAGGGGATGCTTTCATGCCCACCACTCCTCCTATCTCAAGCTCCATGTTAAGGCAGATGCCATACTGTTTTAGCTGCTTTACCACCCAGCAGGAAGGTTTCTGCTTCCCGCCCCCGCCTCCCTCCGCAATGGCTCAGCCAACGAGAGACTGTTACAACTCAGCCAATGAGACGCCTCGGCCATGGGCCTCCAAGTTTACTTCAGTGGACTTTTTGCTTAAACAGCCTTCCTAACTCTGATTTCCTCTGTAAAAGAGGGTCCTGTCCTTTGTCCTGTGGACATGCCAATGGTTTTGATGTGGCTTGCACGTCCAGATTGCAATTCATTGCTATTCCCAAATAAACTTGCTTTTGCTGGTAAAATAACTGACGTTTGTATTTTTAAGGTTAACAGCCTTAACTAGCCCTCTCACAGTGCCAGAAGAAATTGGGACATTGTGCATGACCCCATCAGTGAGCATTAATCAGTGTTTGACTGCTGGGTCTCCCCATGCACCAGCCAAGCTGGAGGTGATTTTACAGTATGTTCATCTAAGAGACTTGGTCTGGATAAAGCCCTAAACTGGACTGTGCTCTGGGGGGCTCAGAGATGCCCAATGAAGGATCTCAGTTAAAAGAGTCAATGGATATGAAGCAGACAACACCATTCTCCACCTATGGCAACAGAAGTTTTAGAGGTTAGAGAGAAGCCTATAATAATAGTCAACAGCATGTATTAAGTGTCTGTCAGGTGCCAGATATGTAAAATATCTCTCATCCTACATAACAACCTTAAGTTGGATATCACTCTCCTATTTTACAAGTAAACAAACAGGGTCTCCAAGAAGTAAAGCATATTTCCCAAGGCCACACAATTTATAAATATCATAGCTAGTATTCAAACCCAGGACTTTCTGGCTCCAAATTCCATACACTTTCCACTGCATATGTGCATCTTGTGGGGAGGAAAAATAATTTTCCCTCTACCCTGGAAAGGTTCTTGGCTGAGATATCCTGTAATAAAAGAAGATTAAACAGGAGAAAAACAAACAGAAGTTTAATTACATGTGCACCTCTTGTATGTGTGGGAGAGACCCAGGAAATCTGAGTAACTCCCTGAAATGGCCCAAGCCACCACCTTAAATAACATCATCAGCTAAGGACAAAAGATGGTGGAGGTGAGTGGGAGGAGGCCAGATATGGGAGGTTACCAGGAAAAACACAGTAAACAAAGGTAAGGTTGTTAAACTGATGTAAATCCTTTTCTTCTCCACTGACAAGAGTGGCTAGAGATTTAGAGTCACCTTTCCTTCCTGGTCCAAAGGGAGACACACTTACAAATGGAGATTTCCCTTACAAATGTAAGTGCCTCTTAGAAGAGGGTAATTTCCCAGTTTTCAGTGTTTCCTCTATCTGCTGTTTCTTTAAAATAATCACTCTAAAAGAATCTGTTGGAGAGGAAAACTTTTCATCTACCTTCAAAGATTATCTGGCTGGTCTAAGATTTGAACTGACCTGAGGCAGAACAGCAGGAGAATATCAAATTAAATTTTGTATTTACAGGAACCCTACATGCATGAGAGGTTCAAAGACAGTGAAGTAAAATGAGGTATATGTGCCCTCCCAAGCCACAGAATGGGGCCTGGGGCTGCAGAGGAGAAGAGGACAAGTCACAGGCAGTAAGAAGAGCAGGTATTTGGTAATTAGATGTTTGCCCTGCCATACAGATGGGTCACTCAGATAAAATTTATCTCTGGTATAACTCATTCTTGGAAAGACCCCTCTCCCCACCCCCTAATTTAGATTCTTCTAGGTATTTAAGGGAGAGGGAAAAGTTTCTCTTGAGCCCACGGGGTCTTGATTGCCTTCAGCTCATAATAGCCCACATGTCAAAGTGGCACATTTCAGGAAACTTATTCTGAACCCCTTCCAATCTTTATGCCGAAGAAGTAAATTTGGGGGTGGCATATTCTGCCCCCCCCTTCGATTTCAACCTGGGCTGTTGTTGGGGAGGAAGACTTTTCCTTTACCCTTCAAGGTTCTTCTAGCTGGTCTAAGAATCAAGCTGACATGAGACAGATTAACAGGAGAAAAAACCCAAAGTTTAATTACGTAGGTAAGGGGAATCCATAGACATGAGATTCCAAAGGTGTCAGGGACAGTGTGGTGTGGAAGTCATCCTGAACTAAGGAGAGGGCGTAGGGAAGGAAACCAACTCATAGGAATAGGAAGCAAATGTTCGGTAAACAAACACTGTATGGACCATAGAGAAACACAGAACATAGGAATTTTAACAGACTTTTCCACATTTCTCCCTGTCTACCACACCTGGTGTTGTAAGGAAATCCAGTCCAGGGAGGTCTCCCTGCATGCTAGGTAAGATCTCAACTGGGGAAAGAGTTCTTGACTCTGATGGAGAAAGAATTCATGAGCAGGTCGAGCAGGCACGAGCAAAGAGTAGTTTAATAAAGTGAAAGTACACACTCAAGGAGGAAGGGTGGGTGGGCTCCAGAGGTGAGCAGCACGGTGAGGTTCAGGTTGAGTGGTTTTATAGCTGGAGTTTAAGCAGGAGTGGACTATTCATCAGGATGAAGTGGGATTTTCTGGGAATAGGGAGGAGATTTCCTGGAAATAGGGTGACACCCTCTTCTTTGTCCTGATATCCTCAGCCTCAAACTGTCATGATGCTAAGGAGTGTGATTTTTAATATACTAATGAGCTTATGATGAGCTTTGGGGTACTGTAGGTCATTTTTGTTCCCTATCCCAAATCTAGATGGCTTGAACTGGTTAGAAACGGCATTCTGTTTTGCCATCAGTTATTTTCCTAAAATCTGTCTGGTTTGTTTTCGCTTAAGCTGTTTTGCCAGCTGGCCGCATGAACTGGCCTCAAGCTTTTCTTGATTCGCCAGCAGCCTGGCTCTTTTCCTGAACGACCCGGCCTCTGGCACTGGTTCACATCACAGTAATCTATGATGAGAGCTCTCTTTCTGGAGCACTTCCTCCACCTACATTCTTTTCCTGCAGCTGAGGTTGAGGAAGATCAAAGTTTCTTTGAGTCTTGTGAGCCTTGATTGTTTTCAGCTCACATAATCTGCACGTCATAACGGCACATCTTGGGGTGGCTTGCCCTTGGCCCCTCTATGTACATAATATTCCCTGTCACCATCACTGTCAACATTAACCTCATCATCATCTCCAGTGTATGCACTAGGGTGTCAGTGGTGCAGGAAGCCACAGAAATAAATATGGACCATCTTCTTGGGGTGTAAGCGGTTTGGTGATTCATAAACAGGAGCTTAATATTGAAGTCAACATTGACCATTGACATATTAAAGAAGAGAGGACAAGATTAGCATAATTGTTTAAGGTGGAATTGGAACTCCCACAGGTCTGTTGGCTCTTTCAGGCTCTGCCCTGGGCTTATGGGATTGAGGGGTATCAGAATGTGCCACCCCAAAATATGCCCCTTTGGTATAAGGATTATTTTGAGCTGATTATTTTGAGAGACATCAGGTCCTGGGGAAGCTCTGAAAACATAAGTACAAGGGGTAGGAGTTACCTTTATATAAAAGACATTTACATTTATTGAGAAAATCCCCATTTGTATGAGCGTCTCCCTCTCTGTACCCAGAAGAGAAGGATGACTCCATACAAGACACTAATCAATGAAGAAGGCACGGACTTAAGTCTGCAAATTGTGCCTTCCCCTTGTTTATCCTGCTTTATACCCATCTTTCTTTTGTCTTTAGGTGAAGATGGTATTTAAACAGGTGGCTTAGGCCACCTCAGTAACTCTGTTTTCCTGGGCATCTTCCATGTATACCTGAGGCATACATGTTAATAAACTTCTGTTCATTTTTCTCGTGTTAGTCTGTCTCTTACCACAGGGAGTCTGAGCCAAGAACTCAGAAAGGTAGAGGGAAAATTATTTTTCCTTCCCTACAGGTAGAGGAAGAGACTTTTTACTCCCTTTCAGGATCTTTCTTTTTTTTGCCATCAGAGGCACTTGGTGAGAAACATTGAGAAGCCTCAGGCTCACATGAGGAGAAGGGGCGAGCACACAGTGGTGGAGAGGGCAGCAGGGCACCCTGGGGATTGCCTCCAGATTGGGATAGCTGGAGATCCATCTAAGATAGGCAAGCTGGGCGCAGAGGACAGAAGTGCAGGACCCTTTAATCTCTTCTAGCCCTGCCTCCAGGTAACTCTGCTAAAATTTCTGTCTTCTAGTCCCTTAGGAGATCTGTCACGACACTTTCATGTGGTCAGAGAACCAAGATGACCCTTTCCTGGCCTCAGGGCGCCTTTCCCAGGAAGTGTGGTAAGTTGATCTTGTGTGGTTACTGGGTCACTCAACATATTTCCTGTCCTCTGGTGGTTCACAAATTTGACTGCACCCTGGAATCACCTGGGGAGTTTGAACAAATGAGGAATGCCATTCCCAGAGGCCCCAACTTGCTTGGTTGGGGTATGACTTTTCCCAGAGGATGTTAAAAGTGCCCAAAGTAATCCAGTATGCAACAGGGCTGAAAACCACTGTGTCTAGTTTCAGGCCAAGGAACCAAGATCCCTGGCACTTTGAAGGAGCAGTCTTGAATAGACTTGAGCTGTGTAATTGCTGTCACTTTATCCCTGCTGATTAGGACCATTCTCCCTGCTGAAAGCTTCAGGTGAAAGGGTTTACTTTTGATGGATGAACTTAAAAAGAAAAGGGTTTAATTTGCTTTTAAAATCATACCTCAGGGTGAGGATCTTTCCCTGCCACTAGGAGAGAGTTCTAAAACCATCTGAAATGAATTGGATTCCAGCTGCCGAGGTTGATGAAACGCAGATATACCAGGGAAGAGCCATTTAAATTGAAAACCAAAAGTCCTGTTGCTGGCTTTTCTCTCAAGCAGTTTCTATTTTTCACAGGTATTTCTGCAATAGTCTCAAATCCATCTATCCTCCTTATTCTCACTATCACTGCCTTAATCCAGGCCTTGTATCTTCCCTCACTAATCTCCCTTCCCCCAGATGCCCCTTTCTCCAACCACTCCACATCATGCCCCACTGAACTTTCTAGAACATGTTTTTGGTTATATCACTCTCCTGCTTAAAAATACTGCAGTGTCATCTTCCCTACTGCTTTTGAAATAAAATCTAAGCTCCTTAGTTCAACTGGTGAAGTCATTTGTGCTCTAGCACATGCCGACTCCTTTGCCTTCACCTTTCAATTTCTCTGTAATTGCCCACTCTCCTTGCACTCTATGCCACAGAGAAACAGAGTCATAGTTTCCCAAACATGCTGTGACCTTTCATGTCTCTGGGTCTTCATTCAGAGGGGTCTGTCTTTCTGGAACATCCTCTTCATCCCCTTCATCTCTTGGATAAGTTGGCCTCGTTTTCCCAGAAGCTTCCTGGAAGCTCCTGGCCTGGATTAAGCATCCCTTCTCTTTGCTCCTGTAGATCCTCGCATAGACTGCAGTCACTACTCGTGTTATGCTGTTTTATGGTCTCCTATTTACCTGTCTACACTAGACCATGATCTTTTCAACATCAACCCAGCAGCCAGCCCACAGCCTGTCAGATTACTTGTGCTTATTGTGGTTTGCAACAAAAGGGGCCAAAAGAATTTCCCAAGTGTGTTCGTTTCTGCCCACTGCATTCTAGCAATATGGGCAACTGAAGTAGTTGGGTTGTATAGACACGTGGAAAGTAAATCTTTGTCCTAAGTGGCACCTAATTTCCCTACATGGTAATAAAATCTTTTTAAAAGTATCAAGAAAATTGCTGAATGATCTGTACTAGGGAGATGAACAAAAAATAAGACATGATTTACAGCATCTTACTACGCAGTGACTGTGAAGTGGTATGTGGGGGGGACTTGGTGAAGGGGGGAACCTAGTAAACATAATGTTCTTCTTTCTGTAATTGTAAATTAATGATACCAAAAAAAAAAATAAGACATGACTGGTTCTGTTCAGGCAAATGCTCTTCCCCTTTGCTTCCCCAACATTAGGTGTTCCTTGGAGGAATCGCTTCATTCTTCTCAGAGCTCTGGTTACCTGGGTGGGCATGTGTCTTTTACAGAACTACACTCAAAGCATCTGGAGGGTGAATCATGCTTCATGATCTCTCCATGACCCACCTTGCCTGGGGCAGGTGTGCAGGAAATGTCCAATTCTGAATTATGATGAACTAAAGACACAGGGATACAGTTTGAAATGTTTCTTTGGGGCCAAAAAATAACATTTTCACCTCTAATGAAGATGCTTTCTGGAATAAGGCAAACTGTAAATAAATGAATGAAGAAGAATGAAAATATACATAAAAATGAGTTAGTAAGGAAATGAAAAAATACTTGGTAAAACCCAATATCTCTCACCTGTTCATTCATGTATTCACCAACCCATCCTTCACCCACCCAACCATCCTCCATTTAACAAAAAATGGATGTGTCTGGGGCTGCACCAGGGGCTGGGCTCAGATAAATAAGACAGAAACATTCTTTGGGTCCTGTGCACAGGCTTGCATTCTAACAGGGAAACAGATGTTCAGTCATTTCAAGTGCCACCAGGAGAATGAAACTGGTGGCATAGAAGTGCATTCATTTGCTAGACATTCATCTGCTCACTCACCAGTTTATTCATCTGCAGTTCCTAGCCCGGAGACTGGACCTTTAAGAGCTGCACCAAATGTTTATTGAATAAATGAATGAGAGCCAGCATACTGTACAGTTAACAAAGGATTTATCTGAAAGTTTTACTGGTGAGTCCCAAATTTAAGTATGCATGTCTTTTGAAAGCTTCTGTTTTCCTCAGATCTCTGCAGTAAGAAGGAACATAGCATGTATAATATCAAAATAAGGACTTAATGGTTGGACAGTCATGTTACTGCTATAAAAGAGTGCTCTTGGCCAGAGAAACAGGTGTTCTATAACACAGTCCCCAGTGCTTTGCCAAAGGAAGTTTAACATTAATAAAGAGATCCCATTTCCATCATCTGACCCCCTGAGGGAGGGGGAAAAAAAGCAACAAATCATGGTGCCATAATTTTAACAGTAAGGAGGCTCCAGCTGGAACTGAAAATGCACCACCATTCACTCTTCACCTGCCTGTGTCTCTTCAGCTGGCAAGACTGGTGCAGTGAGGCCTCTCCTGACCCTAGGAGTTCCAGGGAGAACAGCAGAGCCAGGAGAACCCTAAGTGACTGCTTGATTTCACTAAGGGAGAGAGCTCTGCATTGTCTGGCTAAACATGAGATAGGGAAAACAGCATGGGCAGACTTCGGGATGTCACTATGACCTTGGCTGGGGTTCACTCCTTTGCCAAGGTAAGTCACCTTGAAGACAGGCTCAGCCAGTTGTGTACTAGGTTTCACAATACTTGACATGTGGAATTCTGTAGCAGGTGATGAGCTGTCACTCCCCATTCCTACTTGAGTCTGGATCTGTAAAGGCACCTTTATCATTGTTTCAGTTTCCTTTTCTACAAATAATGTCCATTCCTATCTACCCTGGAGAAAACATTTAACTATAGGATATAGTGTGGACAGAGGCAGGTGTTGGAACCAGAACTACAATTCATTGAAGTATATCTACCATGCGTGCACATGTTTGTGTCCACTCATCTGCACACTCTGTATTGTAATCGCCTACAAGGTATATCACTGACCCACCTTTTCATCCTTTCTTTCCAGTTTGAGTGAGAGTAGGCAGTTGGGGTATCAGGAAAGTAATCTGCGAAGTTTAGAGACTGAGAACTGGGAAAGGCTTGGGACATCATCAACCTTCCCTTCTTCCAGGTAACATCAGAGAGAACTTGGCCTCAGCATAGGCACTGATGCTCCAATTCCACGATGGTCAAGGAAAGGCATCTTGGAGGGGCCCTGGACTTGGCAGGAAGATATGGATGCTCTGAGATATTCCATCCAAACTCCCTCTCACAAAGCTAAAAATGATTCCTCAGAGCCAGAGTGAGAATCCAGGGATGAATGAGACTGATAAAGTTAAGCCATTAAAATCAGGAATTCATCTCTTGGTGTGCTGTTTACAGGAGATGTGCATAAAAAGTAGCTCAGCCGCATTACCATCATTGCCATCATCACCATTACACCGAGAGAGGAGCACCTGCTCCATGCCCTGTAATGTATAAAAACAGCTTTCACATCCATTATTTTAGTTAAGCTTCATAATCACCCTGAGAAGTGGGCACAGCAGGAACTATTTCCTGCTCCCATCCCTCTTAAGGATGAGAAAACTGTAACTCCAGGAGGAGAAGCGACTTGTCCTGGGCCACCCAGCAACTAGCAGCAGAGGCAAGACGAGGGTACAGGCCTCCCTACCCAAGTCCAGAGCTCCTTCTCTGACAAGCTGTTGCCTTCCCCAAAGCCCCTTGGGAAATGGTAGGAACTGAAGGAGCTCTCCTGGGTATTCTAGGCTTTAGTTCATGCTGAGAACAGAGGTGCAGAGCCCCTGTGCCCCAGTGGAGGCCTGCAAACTTTCTCACTCCATTGGGGTCACTGATGGCTCTCAGTGCTCCAAGGGAAGCAAGTGATTTTCTGGTTGGCTTACTCTGTTGATTGCAGTTGGGCTGAGTCTTCAAATTGAGTTTGTCATAAAAATTGGCACAAATTAAAAATGAGCTTTCTGCTCTCCATGGCTGGTTGGAGTTTAGCAGCCTCAGGGAGGCCAACAGGAAGGGGTCTCTCCTTGTGAGGTCCAGCCCTTCTCCGCCGGTTCCTGAGGTTCCTTCTCTAATCTGAGGAGCAGCCCCTCACCATTAGCATCCCTTGCTTTCCTCAGCAAAAACTCTCTGTCACAATTTTCCCCTTCTCTCTGGGTATTTGCTCCTTCCTGTCTTCTTTAAATCAGCCCAGTGTAGGCTCAGAAATGTGCTCAAAGCACCTGGAAATCAAAGGGCAAACCTGGAAGCTGCAGCTCCAGAGGAACCCAGGCCTTCAGCTGGCCTCTTGGACATGCCACTCCAGCTTCCCTCTCTCCACCTCTGGCCCTCCGCCTGCCCATGGAGAGGCGACCCTTCTGTAGATCCCAGGCCCCGCACCACTGGCAGGGCAGGCTCCCACCTCCCAGTTGCTAAAGAAGATTTTTCTCATTGTTTCAACTTCCACCCAAGGAAACCACTCAGTCCTCTTGGCTTTTAGCATTTTAGTACATACAGCATATATCGTTGACTGCAGTGATCTTTATTTGCTAATCAAAATTTTTAATAAGACTTCCTCATTTAACTCATGATAGTTTTTGAGCATAGATTATATTAGCTACTATATTAATATTGTAATTATTGATTTCTGAATTCCTCAGGGCCTAGAACAGGGACTGACCCAAGCATTCGCGTTGATTGTGCCAAGAGGAACCACTCAGTAAAGGGTGGGCAAGGCTTTCCAGGGGCTGCCTTCTGAGCAGGGCTCCCCTTAGAAGGGTGGGTCTGGGAGAAGCTCCACTGATCCAGGGCCACCCAGGATATTTGCACGTGCAAGGCAGCTACACCCTCAGCATCTTCACTGGCCCCCTGGGGTATCAGTCATGACAGATATTTCAAATTGAACTTCCTAAGATTCAGAAAAGAAGAGGAGGGTGGGATGTCTATTCCCAGCCAGTTCTCCAGGTATAGGGCCCAGAGCTGCTGCCCCACCTGAGGTACAGAGCTGTCTCAGCCCTACTTTAGGGAGGAAGGGAGGCCCTTCCAGGCTGGGTGGTCAGGTCAGAGCACCTTGGCTTCTCAGGAAAGAACTTGGGAGGGAGTGGACACGTTGCTCTGAGAAGTCTTGCTTGACTCCCCGCTCTGCCTTTTTCACAGACTCTCAGAGCCTGCTGTTTATACTTTGCCATGTTGTAAGTTGCTCAGATGAATCATCCTTATGCCAAGCCTTACACAGGTAGCAAAATGACATCCTCTTTTAAGTGACGTGAAAGAGTACAGGATGAGACTGGGGACGGTTCTGGTGCTGTGGAAGGGAAGAAAACATTCTCTTTCCAAAACCAGAAAGTTTTCTAGGTTGGCATGATAGAAACAATGTCCTCATGCCCTGCTTGGAGATGTTATCATCTGTTCATTATTGATCTTTCAAAAGTTATCACTGATTAGATTTAAGATGATGTAATGCAAACTCAGACCTTAACACTTTTGTTTGCTTAGTCTTCTCATTAAAAAGATGATTAAGAGTCATACCTACATGATAAGTCTACATAAAATTCATTTTTAGGATGGATTTTTTTTAACCAATTTAAAAAATGAATAGAATAAAATAACAGTGGATGTATGGGTAAAATTTATCTAATGCTGTGACACTTAATTTGATTACAGGTTAGACCTCATCCCTGCAGGTTCAGCTCTGGCCTTAACTCTTTATCATGAGATTTTGGACTCCAAACACTAGCCCATTAATGTGGCATGTGAGTGATTCAATACTATTAAAACACAGGACCACAAAAGCACTGAGGTATTTGCTACCTGAAATACATCTTGGAATTAGGTGAGGGAAAAAAGAAGGACGGAGGAAAGGAGAGATGGGAAGGGGGAAGGATTCAAGTGAAGGTTTTACAATTCCGTTTTAAGAGATCTGGCTTACTGAACACTTTCTAGTGTTCTCCGAAGGGGGGATACTAGAAAATAAGATTCAGAAGTGCTTCACTAAAAGAAAGCTTCTCCAAGAATCCTTCAGGAATTTTCCTCCCATCAGTTTTCGCTTTTTCCATTGAGATGGTCTATTACCTGGTTGGCCTATATTCTGGTCCTACAGGCCTTGCCCTAAAGTTCTCAAAGGAAAGTTCCAACTGAGTCATTGGCTCTCAGTCTCCTTGCTTTACACTCATCTGTATTTAAAGAAAAAAGAAAAAAAAAACTGGATTGGGGGCTGACCTTCTGTTTTTATACAAAACCAAAAACTACAAACTCTCTTCAAACTCTCACAATCTCCTTCTGTTGGCATGATTGAACAAGTGTGTATATGAATGTGACCCTTGCCAATTATTTCTGCACCACTGGAGAGACGTGAAAGTATTCATTCTTGCTGAGATGTAGCAAGAGGTCAGGTCAGCACCAACATGACTGCTCATTTCTATTTCACCTTGAGGAGAATGTTCTTTCAAGAGCACTTAAAAACAATACCCATGTTGAAGTGAATAAAAACAGTGTGAGAGCTGAGGATGTTTAGTCTGGAGAAAGAAGGTTCAAGAGGACAAGAGAGCTGTCCTTAGACACCTGAAGGGCTGCAGATGCTAGCTCCCCATCATGGGGATGTTCAAGCCACAGCTGGAAGTCCGCTTGGCCAGTGTGCTACAGAACAGACAGCAGCCTTGGATGAGAGGCCTCCGTCAGCTATGCTTCTGGGACATTACGACTGGCTTGCCCAACCCTCCCTTCAGAAGTGCAGGAAGAAGGCTTCTCAAGAACTTGTCTGCTGTGGTGGGGAATGCTGTGGAGGGGGAGCTGCAAGAGGACAGGAAGAGTCAGCCAAAAGCCAGGGAGGGAAGGTCCCAGGCTGGGTGGACACCAGCTTCCCAGACTCAAAGCTGAGAGAATGACTTCTTGGAAAGTTGAACTGAAATCCATTCAAGTCAAGTTTTGCTCTTGACTATACTTCTTTTTATCTTATGCAAGTCAATTGACCCAGCTTACCTCCTGCTTTGGCCAGGCCCTGAGGGTGGGAGTGGGGATTGGGTGAGGTGGGACAGAGATGAATCAAACCAACCCTACCCACCAGGACCTGTACTCTAGTCATGAGTAGCGTGGTAGAGGCAGGAAGTCCTGAGTGCCATAGCAAGGGTACAGTGAGCGTGGGTGTGCAAGACAGAGCATTATGACTGGCTGGGGAGCAGACATGCTTCATGGAGAGATGATGTTTGACATGTGTGTTGAGTGATGGGTTGAATTTTTGAGTGGAGGAAAGAGGGTAGATATGATTCTCTATTGTAGTTCTCTGTCTGGCAAAAATATTTTTTCGCCTGAGTAGGTAGTTAAGTAGGAACATAAGACTGGTTTTAGGTAGTTTGGTTTCTTTCAGGCATCCAGATACTACTCTTCATCTTAAAAGATCTATGAGTCTGTAACCATCCCCTTGAAGATGGGAACCAAACTCATCCATCAATGGGTCCTGTGGACAGGGAGAGGAGGTGAGGGTTTAGGGCTTCAGGAGGGGCTATGAGACAATAGGAGGAGGGAGACTGCAGAGGACCTAACTGTGATTCTGACCTGACAACTACTGATGTCACTGGTACAATATTACTTGCAATGGGCTCTGTGTTAGGAACTGAGTTTCCTAGAGTGGAGATGACATGGTGTCCACCTCAGGGAGCCTGCTTGCTGAGGGGGCTGTGTCGGCAGTAGTGGTGGTCCCAGTAGATAAATGCATCACATGGGAAAGGCCATGGAGGTCAGCAGGCCCACAGTGACTCCACTAAGGAAGTGATGCACTCTATTACTCCGGACACCTGGGAGGTAAGGACAGCAGGTCACCTGCTTGGAACTGGAAATGATAATGACTGTGAAGTTGCTGAGCTGGATTCTTGAACTTAGACTCTTAGAGGCAGATCCTTTTGGCCAATAGAAGTGTCCAGCTTCTTGCCTTAGACAAGAGTGCTCTCCATAATTTCCCATTATCATCCTCATCTCTGTTGCCACTTTTATTGTTAGATGGCTCTGTTGACAGAGCTGCTTCCATTTTAGAGGCTGAATCTGCTTTCTGGATTTCCCATCTGCCTGTACTTGACCTTCAGAAATAGTCAATTACCAAGTGAGAGCCAAACTTCTCAGGAAACACATCATGTGGACTTCTGATCTCCAAGCAGGCAAACATGACAGCTCATGGGTTAGGCTAGACAGAGAACTATTTGTAAGAAGACACCCCCCTGCCAATTTAATCACATGCCATCTCTGACTTCTTTTAGTAGAAGCTCTAGCTTCTTAATTTATTAACCACAGCTATTGGCTCCTGCTCTAGACTGAATATTTGTGTCCCCCAAAGAGTCAGATGTTGAAACTTAATCCCCAGTATGGTGGTACAAGGAGATAGGGCCTTAGGGAGGTGACTACATCATGAGGCTAGAGCCTTTATGAATGGGATTCATGTTTTATGAAAGAGGTCCAGAGCATGCCCTGGCCTCTTCTACCATGTAAGGGCACAGTGCGAAGGCAGCTAGCTGTTTGTGAGCCAGGTAGTGGCTTTCACCAGACACCAGATCTGTTGATGCCTTGATCCTGGACTTTCAGCCTCACAAAATATAAAAAAATCAGTCTGATGTTTATAAGCCACCCAGTCTGTGGTATTTGTTACAGCAGCCCAAGCTGACTAAGACAGCTCCTTGATCCTCTTTCTCTCTGTAGGACTGTAGGTGGGGCAGCTCTTTTCCAAAACTTACTGCAATGCTCAATAACATTGTTTTTAGGAAACAGAAAAAGATTGCCCTATATCAGTCTGTCCTATGCTTCATTTCTGTGGGTCACTTCAGGGTTCATAGAAGCCACTTTGCTATTCACATGCAGACATTTTTTAACCCTGTGTGGGTTGGGGGCTTCCCCTTTCCTTCCTTGTTTTAATTTACATTCTCTCCCCTTTCTTCAGAGTAAGAGTAGATGCTTTCAGTGTATGCACACATCATAGATCCAGGTAAGTTGGAGAGAGCAATTTGGATTTAGGTATTTATTTATGTTTAATATGACCATAGATAAAACTATTCATGCAAATAAAACTGTTAATATATAATAACACAGCAATTACCATTCACCACATCAAGTAATATCATTTAAATTTCACTTTTCCTGTAAGTACAGATTCAAGCAGTAGTATCAAATGGCACTTTAAAGAGGTGTTTCCTAACTTCAAATATTCAATGGATTAAAGAGCTGCTATGAGTATTCAAACGACAGACACCACTGCCTGTAAAGCAGAAAGGAAAGAAATCCAGGCAGGAGGGCCAGGTTCACCACCATCCTGCCCATTTGTCCTGCAGCCTTTAACTGTGAAGCTGAGTGAGGTGGGAACCTGAGGACTTCATAACAGCTGCATTATGATGGTCTGTGGGTACCAGGGGGAAGAGCCAGTGGTTCTGACTGAAGATCAGAAAAGCTTTTTGGAGATATCATTGTACTTTGGTAAGCAGGCCTTTTTGAGAAACTAAAAAATGGGGGTGGGAGAAGGGAGGGGAGGGAGGGCAATACCCCTGTGTGCTACCCACATCCCCATTCCTGTTCAAGCTGGACTTGCGCACTGCAGAGTCTATGCCTCCCCTCCCCAGCAGGACCACCAGCGGCCAGTGGGAGAAGCTGCATAAACATCCCAGTTCCCTGGATTCTCAGGTGGGCAAAACTCTGAAGTAGGTTGGACATGCTCTCCTGGAGTTCCCCGGTAGAAGTGAGCCTTAGTTGCACACTCAGGGAATCTGCTCAATAATGTCCCCCTTATTGCTTTCCTTCTCTCCTCACTGTCCCCCCAGGGTTTTCTTGGTCATCTCCTCCACTCCCCTCTCCAAAATACACACATTTGAATCCTGAGAGCCCATCCTAGGACAAACGATGTCTCCATAACTAAAATAAAGCCCTCTAGGTGGGGTGAGTTGGCATGTTTGGGGTCACAAATGTTCCAAGGTGGCTGGCGGTTTTGAGGTCTAGAAGATGAGACTACAGTCACTGGGGTCATGATGTGAGGTATGTGACTCCAGACGAAATAGCCTAACCTTTCTGTAGACAGTGGAAAGTAATGGGATGGTGGGGTGGTGAGAACTTTCTTCCTAGGTCTTTAAGCATCTGCTTCTCTAGTTGGAGTCTAGCAGCTATAGCTTTTCTTCCAGCTCATCCATTCTGACTCACTTGCTTGCTAGGAAGCCTGCAGGATGCACCTGAGGTCCTCTGAGCTGATGTCTGATGCTTTTGAGGAGAACGTTGACTTTCCTCTTGAGTTTCATACAGGTGGGAAGGATTGGAACTTGGGGGAAGGGCCAGGCTGTTGCAACAGTATGGGCTGTGGCATTAATTAGATTCTTCTTCATAGGAACAGCATGAGTGGTTTCAGGTAGTAATCCCAGTTCTTATAGCCTCACAGAGAATGTTCAATGTGAAAGAGCTCTTTCTAGCCTCAGATGCCCAAAGAAAAGCCCAGCTCACAGGGTTTGGCACAGCTGGTGGCAAATAGGAAGAAACTTCCAGCCAATACCAGGGAGTCAGATGGCAGTAACCAGGGACACTGGTGCTGTCAGAGCTAGTCACAGGCTCTGCAGGTGGGGGCATTGTCTGGCACGTGCGTCCCCATCGTCTGAGGGCCCCTGGGCTTTAAAGGATGCTCCCCAGCTCTGGACATGGTGAGTGGCCAGGAATTTCCTAACAAGGACTTGAGAGACTGTTCCTATTCATCAAAAAGGAGTGGAAAAGAGAGAGGGAGTTGTATGTCTGCGGTATTGGGAAGGCACTGGTACTGGCCAATAAGAAAGCCGGATGGGGGGAAGGCAAAGGAATAGTGTGAATCCAACTCGTGTCTGTAGAGTGTGGCATCGGAGCCAGGTCCTGTGCTGAGCGCGGGGGTGGGACTGGGGGGAAGGGACAAAGGAGCCCAAGGAGCTCAAGGTCAGAGGTCATCAAGAAGGTATGTACACATCTAACTAAAATTGTAGGAGCAGTCTGAACAGAGCCATAAAGTGCAGTTACTGAGAAGACCCAAACTCCCGTTTGGGTTAGAGTAGGGATGATGAGAGCGGGAGGTAGCACCTGAGGACCCTGTGGGATGTGAATGGTTTACACAGACTGATAAGGGGCTTGGTTGCTGGGGGAGTTTTATTGCCAGGGACATTACTAAGAGGGGCGAGAAGAGCCCCTCTAGGCCTGGCTCCTGGAGAGGTGTCCTCTGCATGAAGGTGGTGGTGCAGCCCGGAGCCACTTCCCAGCGGCATGAGCACCCCTCCCCTTCTGCCACTCTGGGCATTCGGGCCCAGAGGCATGAGACCTGGCTCTAGTCCTAGCACATTCTGGCATTTAGAGAGGCCATGTTCCCTCTCCGGATGCTATTCTGCCATTTAGAACCCAAAGGAGCTGGGCAGGTCAAGAGTGTCCAGGTTTGGGAAGGGTGGGCCCACAGGGGCTGTCTCAATTCACCCACCCACCCCAGGGGACAAGCCCTCCTGGGCTGAGATACTGGCTTCTGATGAGAGGGAGGAGGCCCAGCCCCTCAGGCATGTTCAGGCATGTGTGTGTCGGTGTGTGCACATGAGGTAGACGATTCACTGGAATGGCCCTTCCTACCATTTTAGAATTCCTTCAGACTGACACTGGCCCCAGTCATCTACCACCCCCTCCCACACCTTCCACCCCCAATCTAACCACACACAGTTTGCCCACAGTACACAATGTGCTGGTGCCCAGCTGACAATCAGGGAACTGGCCGGCTGCCCGGCTCAGCACAGGCTTGCTTCATGAGGAGAGCTGCCGACTCCAGAAAGCCTTTTTACATGTGAAACTGTGAATGCACACTCCCGCATGCCAAGGTGCAATGTGGGTCTAATGGAGAAATCACTAACATCCAAACCTTAAATGCAAATAGACTAAGGCCCCTGAAAAAACACTCTGTCAGAAACTAACCAGAAGACCAAGGCTCCGCCAGCTGGGCGCGGCTTACCCCTTTCCTTGCCAGTGTGTTCTAAAACTGGCTCTTCTCTTAGAGGAAGTTCTTGGATAGAATTGGGGACTGACTCTTCATGACTTTGACCTCTAGTCCCAGGTGTGTCTTCTGGCAAGACCAAAGCCCTGCCCCTCTTTCAGTGTCTCAACTCCTGCTCTTCTGGATTCTTCTCTGCCAGTTGTCATAAGCTGCTTCTTGGAGAAGGACTGGGCTTCCTGACCAGATCATCTCGAGGGGGAGTTTTGGCTCCATTGCACTGTCTGCTTCTGCAGTCTTTGAATGGTTCAGCACTGAGCTCCCCAGATCAGGAGGATATCTGGTCCATGCTGAACACTGGGGGGGAAACAAAGTCTGGGTTACACAAGGAGCCAGCCCTCTGGTGGCTCACAGTCCAAGAAAGGAGGTAATATTCCCCTGTAAAGAAGTTCCTGAAAGGAGGCACAGAGGGGGCTCTAGAAATTATAGGCAAGATTTCAGAATCATGTCCAGCTTGGTGATGGTGGTGGTGTGTGTGTGGTGGGGAAGTGGATGGAGATGAGAATCAGGAAATGTATCTGGGAGAAGGTGGTTTTGAATTGGTTAAGAAGGATGTAGAGGATTTGATCAGGTAAAGATGGAGGATAATCCAGGGAATAGGCAGAAGCAAAAGCCAGGGCGGGTACATGAACCTGTGAAGAACCCAGTTTGGCAGGTGTGTAGGGTGTGGCTGGGGATAGAGTTGATGTTGGGAAGACAGGTGGGACCCATTCTCAAGAGGCTTGGAGGCTGTGTTTCAAAACTTAGACCAATGAACTGTATATTCTCTATTTGTCTCTCCAAATCTAGTCTCCATTCCACTGTGATAATTAATTACAAAAACGATCGCCAATTATTCCTCTCACTGTATTCATGCCCCATGGCCATGTACCTTTCAGTATTCTCTCTTTCTGAGCTCAGCCATGTGACTTGCTTGGCCAATGGGATCTTAGCAGTTACGCACAAGCAGAGGCTTGAGAAGTGGTTGCACCTTGGGGTTTGTCCTCTCTTGCTGCTCTTGGAAGCCTGCCACCACGTGGATGAGCATGCCAAAGGACAGAAGTTCATGCAGAGGAGCACTGACCACAGATGCATGGGTGAGGCTCGGCAAAGATACACAGAATTTGCTGACTGAGCCCAGACCAAATTGCCAACCCATGGAATTGTAAGCTAAATAAATGGTCGTTGTTTCAAGCTTCTAAGTGTTGGGGTGGCTTGTTATTCAGCAAAAGCCAACTGCAACAGGAACAAGCCCAGATTCAAGAGATCCAGGTTTGGAAGTCCTGGGATGGAGGAGAGCATATCTTGCATGTGGGAAGAATGTGAATAATTGTGGCTGGAGCACAGACTAGGGCAGGTTGCAAAGTATAGACCTATCTTCTTCCTTTCCCCTCAAGAAGTGGAATCTATTTTTCTACCCCTTGAACCAGGATGGTCACATGACTTGTTTTGGTCAAAAGTACAGAAGCAAGTGCAATACAAGCAGAGAGCTGGAAAGAGCTTGCTCTTCTGGGTTTGTTGGCTGGCTGCTCTTGGATCTTCTTTCTGCTTTGTACGCAAGCCCAGGCTAGTGTGAGCATAGCTGAAATCAGGCAGGCTAGGCATAATTCGGACCAGAAGAACTACCCAACTGAGCCCAGGTTAGATTGTAAATTGCTCATCTACAAAATTAGGGCTAAGTTATTTGTTATTAGTCTTAAGGCACTAATTTTGGAGTTGTTGTAAAGTTCCCTGATCCATTCTTCCTGTTCTGGGCCAGGCAGCAGCTGTGTATGGGCTGCATCAGTGAGTTCCCAAGCTAGCTGCCTTCCCAGAGGAGGAGACTGGGCAGGAGGAGATGGAGATGGAGACACCTGTCCCATTGGGCCATAACCCTACTGAGCTGTCTGGTTTGGCCACAGCCTCTCTCCGTGACCCTGTGCTGCAGCCACGGCTCGCTTTCAGGGTCCCAGCAATCATAGCTTTCATGTCCCTTCAGGCTGGGGGTGCTAACTGCTCCCAGCTGCTGCCAGCTCTGGGGTTCTTCAACCTTTCTTAGCCCTGCCCACACCTTTGTCTCTGCCTAATTACCCCATTGAATGGCCAGCTGTTTCTTGAAAGGAGACTTACTGACCCGCATTGTTGCACGAACAGTAGGGTCCACTCATTGCCTGTTGTAGTAAACATGTATCCAGCTTGGGGCAGGGGGGACAGCTCTCCTGATGGAAGAGTCCCACTGTGGACCCCCCACAGATGCTGCCTTTGGTTTGGACGTTTGGAAAGTCATGCTGGTGAGCAAGACTGCCAAGGAGCAACTTTCCCCAGCTGGCTTTCAGGAGCCATCTGGAGCACTGCTTTCTGCAGGGAATAGCTGCTGCCCCTTCTCCAGCCAATTTCCCAAGTTAAAGAAAGAAAAATGAGCCCTTCCAGTGTCCCCGGGTCCCTTTCCTCCTCTCCAGAGAATTTCTCTGGGGCACTTTTAATCAAGCTTTTAGGATGCTCATTAAGCAAACCAGGAAGTCCATTTGCCTGTGGACTCTAGTTAGTGGGCCTGCAGCCTTGCCCCATGGTTCCCTAGCACTCACCCGTGCACTCAGGACCCTCCAGTGGCATTGTTCCCGCCATTCTGAGCCTCTGTTTAAGGCCTTGTTCTGGGCCAGGCAGCAGCTGTGTATGGGCTGCATCAGTGAGTTCCCAAGCTAGCTGCCTTCCCGGAGGAGGAGACTGGGGCTAAGAGTAATAATAACTCAGGATGATGCACATCATCATATCATAATCATTGATGAACACCAGCATGAGGGGGCTAGACTCTGTCTCAGGCAGTTGGAGGTCCTTGAGTGACAATGAAGATAGATAAGACCACAGGATCCACTTCCTCCTGAAGCCTACTAAGCTTCATTTTCAGCCTGAAATCTCCAATGTGAGGCCCAGTGAGAAAGCAGCACAGCTGGAACTTGCTGGAAGGAGTCTCCAAAAGGAGGTGTGCCTGGGAAATCAGGGGCTGTATCTCAGACGTCTGTGCTCCTATTCTGGACCACTTGCCTCAGAGTAGATGGCAGCTTCAGGCAGGAACTGAAGAGCTTCCTAGACTAATTTGTTAAAAAAAAAAAAAAAAGACCATTTGAATTCAGTATGGCCCCAACCATGCTTCCAGCCCTCACCTCCAAGGTGCATGTCCCACAGGGCACCACGGTGCACCCATCACAGCCTCTCGCCCTGTGCACCAGGCAATCACCTGCCCTGCGGTGCAGCTCCTCCTCAAGCAGCCTCCGTGAATGCCCTATGCTCTGAGCGGATTCCTACAGAGGGCCAGCACTGGTTTCCTGCAGGCTCTACATGGGCCTTGGAGCTGCTGGAGGGCAGGAGCCACCTCTTAGCCCCACAACATGGCCTGTGTCCCGCTCAGCGTCTGGTCTGATGCAAGTGGGTCCGGCAGTGTCAAACAAATGAATGAAATTCTTCTCTCTGCCCTTTAAAGTTGCTTTTCTTCCCATAACCAGGAGGAGTGACTGAAACAGCCGGAATGTGGCCTTGGCTTTTCCCTGGAGGTGTTTTATACCTCTGAGCATGGGCCAGACCTCCCTGCCATTTCTGGGGGACTTCACATTTTAAGTTCCCTCCAGGTTGGTGATACTTCTGGGGCTGCTCCACTGTCTCCCATATATTTTCTCTCCTCCTTGACCTCATCTCCCTTCTCTTCCTCACCAGAACATTCCAGGATCATCAGGCACCAGTGAGCCAAACTTCAGGCCACACTCCCAATGGCCATTTGGCCAAATATGAGACATGGCAGCTCTTTTTTCTCTGAACCCTGAATAAAGGAGAAAGATTTTCACCTCAGAGCAACTTTCTCTTCACGGGAGCTAAAGATCTCAGACAATGTCACAATGCCAGTCAGGCTCCTTTGACCTTCTGCCTCTCAGGCCTCTCGCTAAGACGAGGACTTTGAGTCATTCAACTAATTTATTACAAGGGGAGAGGGGAGTCAGCACTAAGGGGTCTTCATTGAATAGCCCTTTCAAATGATGAGACCAATTTTTTGTTTTAATCCATCCTCACGCTCCTGAGTTTAAAACCCTGGTAATTATTTACCATGTTTTGCACCCCCCAGTCATTTTCAAAATGCCATGGCAGTCTCCACACTGGCTGAGTGAGCTGCCGTCACTGCTGATGGAGGCTGGGCCCCTTTAGCTATGACCCTGATGGTCCCAGGAGTCCCCTTTGGGCCCTCAGTGGGGGTCTGATCCAGTGCCAAATGCCGCCAGGATAGGAGGGGCTGAGGGAGCCAGGATAACTCAGATGTGTCCTGTTCTCAGGGCCCCAGCTCTGACGTCCACTCTGTCACAAGCTGACTTGAGTCCCACAAAGAGTGAGACTTGGGGTCACCTACTTCAGGATCTCAGCCAGAGCTCCCATGTAGAAGCCCCAGATATATGGACAAAACTTACCTGAAGACCTTCAATAACATAGTATGATTTGAGGAACCTACTCACTCCAAATAGAAATCCTCCCAGGGTCTACCAGCACTGGAAACTACTACCCTATAACACAGAGCCCAGACCACTCATTCTGTCTCTGAAAGCCCCTGGGGTCTTACCCCAACCCACCTTCCAGCCTCCGCCTTCTGGCATTAGCCTCGTGATTTGCTCCAGCCACATGGAACAAGCAGAAATTCCCTAGGGCTCCCCATGCCTTTCCATCTTCAGGCTTTTGCCTCTGCTGTTTCCTCTGCCACTTATGCTCTGCTAGTTATCTAGTAACACAACAATATTACCAGACTCAGAGGCTTAAACCAACACAATTTATGATATCACAATTTCTGCAGTCTCATCTCAGGGTTGAACTGGAAAAGAATCTTCTTTGTCAGTTTACGTGGCTGTTGGTAGTACTGAGGCCTTTGCAGATGGTTGGCCCCAGGGCCTCAGTTTCCTTTAGGCCGCCAGCCACAGGCCGCCCTCCTTCCTCACTGGATGTTGGACAGAGCCAGCCCTTGGTTCCTTGCCACCTGGGCTTCTGCAACATGAGGGCTTGCTTCTCCAGCAAGGGAGAGCTTCTTCTAGTAAAATGGGCATTATAATCTTAGGTCTTATATTCATGGACATGGCATCACTATCTTTGTATATTCTGCTGGTGAGAAGCAAGTCACACACCCTGCCCACATTCCAGGGAGGGGAATACACAAGGGCAGGAACATGAGGAGAAGGGGATCATAGGACCAGTTTAGCATCTGTGCGCCATACATGCCCTTCTCCCCATCTCCCTCTCCACTCGAACCTGAACCAAAATAGGATTTCCCTATAACCATCCCAACCAGATTTCTTTATCTTTTCTGAGCTCCCACTAGGCTTTTCTTATATTGTTCTTTGGTATTTCATTCATTCGTTCAGGCATTTAGTAAATATATTTTGAGAATCCACTATATGCTTGATGCAGGAGGTAGTATACATAATGGTTAAGGCTGCAAGTTCTGGAACCAAAGGCTCTTGGTCCAAATCCTGTGTCTGCTACTTCATGTGAGGCCTCAGTTTACTCACCTGTAAATGATATTACCAGATGCAGAGTTAGGAGTAAGGTTTAAATGAAATCATACATGTAAGAAGCTTAACCTGGAGCTGGGCTCATGGTAAGGAATTAATAATGGTTAAATCTTATTTTAAATACTAGGGAACCATAGTGATTCAGTGGGATGTTGTCCTCTATAAACAGAGCCCATGCAGCCTGACTTGTTCATGAGTGTTTCTGTGAGTTCCTTACCCTCTGCAGGCCGGCTGACTTCTCTGAGCGCAGGTCCCAGTCTCAGGGCTCTGTCAGCTCCACTGACCGTACTGAGCGCAGGTCTGGAATACGCGAGGCTGCAGTGATTGGGTGTGGGACAGATGGTCTCCAGCCAAGGCTCGCAGGCAGCCTGTCACCATCAACCCAACCTGTCAGCCTGACGCCAGTCCTCATGTCCCCACGGTGCAGCCTGAAACTCTGGCCTCCTGACTTCCACATTTGTCACGTGCAGTGAGTTCACATGCAAAATAATGAAACTAATGAAGAATTCCAGCAGATGGAGTGGCAGGCAAATGAGGTTACTGGATGAATTTCTCAACATGAGCACCCAGGGGCTGGCTGGGAGTCGGGAGAAGAGCCAGAGCCTCTGGGACCACATGGTAGGCAACATCAGCCTTTTAGTTTTTGCTTGTCTGGAATCTGGAATCTAACCCCTCCATTCCCATTTTGCAGGAATCCTCACTATGTGGATCTTATCAGGAGCAGGGCTCTGTCTCACACATAGAAAAGTCAAAGGCCCAGCCATCCTCTTTCTACGCCCTGGCATTCAGGTCCTGGCCACTCAGGCGTAACTCCCTGTTTTGTTAGAAAGGCAGACACTGGTTTGGGTTAGTTCAGGATAACCCTGGTTACCTCAGTTTACCTCAGGAGTCTTAGGTAAGAGAGAACGACCCATCAAGCATATTTCCCCTCCATCTCAGCCTCTGAGCAGTCTGCCTGCCTTGGGGCCCTGAAGGGCGAAGCAGATCAAAGAGGGAGTGTCCTCTGCAGCCGGTGTTTCCTCAGCTCGGGCTCTGCTTCCCAAGCTCTGTTTCTTGCTTGCTTGCTTACTTGCAAGCTGAGCGAGAGAATAAACTGTAATGAGCTGCCTGCATTTACTGTTTGGGCCCCCACCCAGCTCATCAGGACTGTGTTCACAGCGTTCACATGCCAAATGTGTCACCAGGGACTAATTGCAGCCTCAAAGGCGGGAGTGGGAGAGGAAAATGGGACCATTAGAAAGTCAGAAAAGCAGTTTTTAAAAAAGAAGTGGCTTCTTATAAAAATTAGGATTCTCAAACTGGAAAGAAGCCTACAAATACAATCAAAGAGTTGGGATCAACCTCAGGAGTTGTCTAGTCAGAAATTCCTGCTGTGGCAGGCTGAGTACTTTGCCATCCAACAGCTCCCCATCTTCCTTGGGAACAGGCCCCCGATTTTGTTCAGGTCCTGGGTGCCATGGGTTCCAATGTAAGCTAAGTAGATGCCAGTGACTGGTTTCTGCCCACCTATGTGACTCCACTCTAGCCAGTGGATGTAAACAAAAGCCTGCAAGGGCTTCAGGGAATATTTTCCTTATTTGTAGAAGAGACTCAATACTTGCTCCCACCTGTATCTGCACATATTTGAATGAGGAGGTTACTTGTGACTGTGGCTGACACCTTGGACGATGAGGAGAAACCCAGGAGAATCCCAGAGCTGTCCCAGAGCCCCACAGACTGGATGTGCTACGTCACCTGACCATGGAATCACCCTGTGTGGGGACTCCCTGTTATGTTAGAAAACAGGACTTTCTGTTATGGTAAAAAACAAAATTTTTATTATTTAACCAGCTTTTAATTTGTGATTCTCTTAGTTGAAGCCTCGAGCCTCCTAACCAACATGCTTGCCCAACTCCCTTCACTGGCTTCTGCCAGAACCCTGTTCATGTTCTCTGAGAAGTTTCTCACTCAGTTCTGAGCTTTAACAAGCACACCTCCAGAATGGTTTCATCAGTGTTTTTAATACACTCCTAATTGACATTTCCTTCTTCTTGGGGAAATTTCAGGCCATATTTTCTGCAGTAGTCCATGTTCTATCGGATTAGCTCGGGAATGATTAATTTTACAAATGAGTGTGTCTGGGAAATTGTATTCTAAAGGCCTCTTGTCTGGTGTGTGACCTTGAGCTGGGTGACCTTGGGTAAGTCCCTCCCCTTGCCAGCCTAGCTTCCTCCTCTGTCAGGGTGGGAGCTCAGCTATATCTCCAAGGGACCTGTTACCCTGTAGCCCCTTGAGATCCTGTAGTTCTTTGATTCTATGCCTAAAGAAGAAGGCATTTGGAAGAAAGAAAAATTTTGTTTTTAATTATAATGACAAAAATGCTTGTAAAACAGAAGTATGTAAACCCTAAAATGTTGCTGTTCCATCCCTTTCCCATCAGTCCCCCTGGAGAGAGCATTTTGGGGGCAGTGTTTGTCAAGCACATTCAATGCATGCTTTTTGATGATACTGACCCCAATGACCCCCAATTCACTGGGATAACTAAAGGCTGTTCTGAGAAAGAACTGTGGGTATTCTTACTTTTCCCTGGAGGAAAACTGCAGAATTCTTTGTGCTTTTAAGAGTTACACAGCCCTGCTGGCTGTGACCTCACCTATGGCTTTGTCAGAAAATAGAATACAGGATTCTGGCTTTAACCCAAGACTTGGGTTTGCAAGGACCAAGACTCCAGGAAAGTCAGTGCCCAGGGTGCTGTCCCACAGCAGCCATGGCTGGATATTCAGGTCCAGAGACAATAAAATTGACCTCAGCACTTCAGTTTCCTTACGAACATGAACATTACCTTCAACTGGAGTTGTAATCTGTAACAGAGAACTGAGATCATACAAATTGTTGTGCAATACCATAAAGATGTGTTTTTATTGCCCCCCATTCTGGGAAGCTGCCATTTAGGGAGAGAGCATAGGGCCTGACTACTGAAACACGCAGGCTCACCACCTCAGCCCACACCCGCACCCACAGGAGCACTGGAGCCCAGTGAGGAGGAGGAGGAAACAGGACCCAGTGTGACCCCAGCAGGGAGAGCTGGACAGGGCCATGCACATGTGGGCATGAGGTGTGGCCCAGTGGTGAGGAAGGGGCAGGTGCTGGGGAGGCTTGCAAGGGAAGGGGACAAACTGGGCTATTCATAAGGTGTGGGGGAGGGGAAGAGGGATGGACCACAGGGTGCTCTGAGGGGTTAAATAGGGCAACTGATTGAGCGACACCTGGCTGAACATGGTGGAGAGCAAGCCATGCCACACCACAGTCCCTTTGGAGAAGCTTACTGGGGGCTATGGAAGCAGAAGGCAAAAAAGCACAAGACACAAAGACAATTGTGGTAACACTGTTAGCTCATTCATCGTTTCACCCAACCAATGTTTACCGAGCCTTTTCCATACACAGGCACTGTGCTAGGTCCTGGGGGTAGGGTGGTCCATAAGAGACACAGTTCCTGCTCTTATGAAGGCTTCAGTTTACTGAGGGAGGCAGCCATTGAATTAAATTCAAGGGGAATGGCCAGGTAGAGGGGTGGGAGTAGAGGGGATGGGGTCTAGATGTAGGTGTGGCAAGTCAGAGGGCAGCAGGAGCAGGTGCTTGCAAAGAGGTTAACCATGTGGGATGGGCTTGAGCAAGGCTGTTGGTATATAATCCTGGGGAGAGGTGATGGTCCTAGGGTAGAGGATGCAGCCTCCAGAAGAGTCTGGCAGGTACATGTAGCCAAGTCGGTGCTGGATTGGGCGTGTGGGGATGGGGATTGGATGGCCCCTGGGTTTATGGCTTGTGGTTGAGTGAGGTCGGGGTAGGAGCTGGGAGCAGTGGCAGGGGAGAGGACTCACACGGACACTTCAGCACCAGATCACTGTCATGTGGCCTCTGGTTCTGAGAAGGAAATCAGAGGCTCTTTGGGATTAAAGTGCTTCCTCTGTACAAAGCCTCTGGGAGGGGATTAGCAGGTTCTCTGCTCTCCTCACATTCTCAATGTTTTCTTCTCAACAATGAATTGAGACAACCAAAATTAAGAATTGGAATTTGCAAGGGGACATATAAGGGCACTTCCTTAAAAGGAAGGTGGGTGAGGTTGATGGGAGGCTGGGGTCCCAAGAGTGACAGGGAGAGGGACCATGCAAAGAATTCTCACGGCCCTGTGGGAAGGTCCATTCTTTGCATGATCTTACCTGGCAGTGGATATTCTGTGTGCTCACCTTCCTTTTCTGTCAAATGGAAGCAGTTATTTCATATGACTGTGGAGAGATAAATTAAAAGGGCACGCTAGAGCCCCAGGCACCACCCTGAAGTACGGCAGGTACTTGATAAATGTCATCTAAGCTTTATTCTCCACCCTTGTCCTCTGCCAGGCCCGGTGGAATGGAGGGTGTGATGGACTGCCCTGGGTGGCCATGAAGATCGAGGAGGCAAGTACACGGAAGCCCTTCAGTAAAACAGAGGTGTAATTACCATCAAGATGATAGTGATTCATGGTAATAATGATACTGAAATGTGACCTGGGAGGTCAGTACATGTAAACAGCAGGGACAGCTGCAAGTCCCTGTGGCAACTGTCTTCCCTATGCAACAAATACGGGTGGAAAAAGCATGACTGGCTAGGAAGAGCTTGGGGTGAGGTCAGAAGAACTTAGAATTGAATCCAGACATTGCCATTACAAGCTGTGTGACCCCATGAAACTACTTAACCTCTCTGGGTCTTCTCTCCTTATCTGAGCTCTATGGGTAATGCCATCTAGCTCACAGACTGTCACCAGAGAGCAAGCTAACATGTAGAACTCCTGGTACACAGCAGGCAGAACACAGTGTCAGCTCCAGGTAAGGGAGGCACATAACCAGAGGGGGCCTCAGGAGCCTAATCTGTGAGATGTGGATAGTAATAGTACCTGCTTCCTAGGTCTTGAATGATTAAATCACATAACATGAGGGAAGTACATAGAACAAAGCCTGGCCTAGTCACTGGCAGTGATTACCTAGTAGGTGTCTGGAGTGCTGAATCTCCCCCACACCAAGTCTCCCCTCCCTGTTATCTGTGGCACTTACCTGTGGGAAGGAGACTCCTTTAATACAGGAGGGTTCTGGATTCCAGAGAGAGTTGTGTGCCATGTCATGGTCCCTGTAGGGTGCAGCCTGGAAGCTGTTTGGGAGTATGGCTGGGCTCAGAACTCTTGGTAACCTTGGCAGAGTTTGCAATGCCTTTATAACTCCTCCAAAGGCCTATTCTCCTCCAAAAATGGTAGGGATAGCTCCTGTAGTAGTCAGGGTTCTTAGAAAAACAGAAACAATGGGGATATCTATAGCTCTATCTCTATCTCTGTATATCTCCATATCTATATCTACATCTGTATTTCTACCTCTATCTATTTACCCATCTATATATAGAGAGAAAGGAATTGGCATTGATTTGGGAGGCTTAGTAAATCAACTATCTACTTTTGTATCTATCTATGTATCTATGTATACCTACATATATCCAAGAGAGAGAAAGGAATTGGCTCATACAGTTTTGGAGGCTTGGTAAATCCAAAGTCTGGAAGGTAGGCCAGTAGGCTGGAGATCTAGGGAAGAGATGTAGTTTGTGTCTAAAGGCACTAGTTGAATTCGTTCTTGCTCTGGGGAGGCCAGTCTTTGCTCTAGTCAGGACTTCAACTGATTGGATGAAGCTCATCCATGGTATAAAGAGCGATTTGCTTTACTCAAAATCCATGGATTTAAATGTTAATCTCATCAAAAAAAACAACTTCACAGAAAACATCCAGAATAATGTTTGACCAAACATCTGTGCTCCATGGCCCAGCCAAGTCAACAGCACATAAAATTAGCCATCATAGCCCCTTTCATCCACTTTCCTTCTTTGTTAAATCTGGATTCAAACTAAGACTTTGGAAGACACAGGAGCATCCTTAACTTCTCATGGGCCTGGAACGGCCTCTAGGACCCCCAAAAGGCTCACCTTCCTCCCTTCAGATGACTTAGTATAAGCCTGGTGCTCAGTGACTCCAACTAGAGATGGAGAAGAAGACCCAGAGAGGGGGAGTAACTTATCCCCGGTCACACAGCAGAGCCAACCCTACTGCCTGGGGCTCCAGATTGGCTCCATATTCTCAGAGTGGGTGTTGACTCCATTCTTCCACCCCACAAATGCAAAGAGAGGAACCCTTTGATTATACAGAGGCCTCTGGCTGCTCTCTCTCTGAAAGATCAGCTCCTCCTAAAGGGAATCTATGGAGCCTTTTATTTCCAACACACTCTTTTCCCTCCAAATATATTGCCTTCTGCTGAGCTGGGCTGGATTGAGATCAATGACATTAATTTGCACTGAGAAGTTAGTGATTTTTTCCCCTTTCAGACATGACAAAGTTTCCTGTAGCTGTGGCCAGATAAGCTATTTTATCTCTGCTTCAGGAGATTTCTCAGAAGAATCACAGTCTTGGAGCAGAAAGGAGATTCTAGAAGAGTCTATTTTATTCAATTCCTTTATTTTGCAAATGAAGGAACAAAGGACTTAGAGTAGGGAAGTAATGAGTCCTACGCACCAGGAAACCCAGCTAATCAATTGCTCCCTTAGTGTTCTCCTCCATTATCTGGACCTTGGTCTCAGGAAGGAGGAGCCTGGGGCTGGCTAAGGCTGTGGAGAGGTGGACAGGAGGGTCCATTAGAAGCCACTCCCAGGAGACATGGGATGGGGCCCAGATCCAGAAGGTGCTGGGTACAGGGAGAGCATGAAGGCAAAACACTGTACCAAAAACATTTCTGAGAAAGAATTGATGGGGTACAGTGACTGGTAAGATGTGACCTCTGTAAGGAATGGAGTTTGGGGTTCTTGTGTTGGTTGCTAGGCGGACAGAGATTACTAAGCAGGACCAGGATGCGTAGGTGGTGGGAGTTTTAGAGGCATGGCCAATGAGCTTTGCACGCATCAGGGGAGGTATCTGTGGTATGTCCAGAGGAGACTATTCAATAGGCAGCAGGGTGTGTGATGCTGAAGCTCAGAGCCCACAACTGAGCAGGAGATGTGGCATTCCACCAGCATGTTCCAGAAGATGAAGCCACGGAGGGAGGGTCTATCTGGGAATGCTCAGGGCCAGGTAAAAGCAGAGCCAGCTGGACTCCCAGCTCGGTGCCTGTTCCACAAATCCATATTCCCCAGAGAGGGTGCAAAGGGATGACAGCCACCTCCCCAAAATGTTTCTGCCTCACGCTTTCACAGTCATATCTTCCTTTGGCCACCATTCCCTATGTCTGTAGATGGGACACTGCCCCTCCCTGCCCTAAGAAGCAAATACACTAGGTTCTCAGGAATGGCAAGTCTGTGTTGCTTCCATTTTGGTAGAGTTGCCTTGGAGCTGGGAGACCTTGAACAAGGGGAGTGCAGCTAAGACTGGCACCTCAGAACACCCACCATCCAGACCCTGAAGCTGAGTTCTCTGACCCCTCGCCACCCCGGGGCCAGAGCCATACAGAAGGGATAGAGTGAGCCTCTGAGAGGCTATGTGGCTTTGTCCGGTGCCCTGAGTGCAGCATTAAGGACAAGTGTCAGTAATTTGTCACCTTGAGTTCTCTGCAGCTGCTTGGTAATTCATGTTAAATCTCAAATGAGTATGTGTACTGCCTCCCAGCAGTTTCAAAAAATAGAGGTCAGTAGAGAAAAAGAAAGCATTTCTATGTTTTCTTAGATCTGAATTTTTAAATAACTCACTCTAAAGTTAGCAGAAATCCATTCAGAAGGACTCTGGCTCAGCACTGTGAATTGACAACTCTTCTTCTGAATTATACATTATTTATTCAGTGCCAACAATAAACCTGGCAGGTGACGAGCTGAACTAAACTTCCTGGCACATACTCAGAGCTCAGAAACAATGGGTGACAGCAACCCTGCCTTGGGGTGGCCCCCCAAGAAGGGAGACCGAGAGCATGAATGGTGAGGGTCTCTCCTGCTCTAAGTGGGTGCACCCTGGTGTGCCAGGTGCCATGATGAGAGCTATCCATATGTCATGGTATTTTCTCTCAGCCACAACCCAGGTTTATTATCTCCACTTTATAGGTAAACAAATGGGGACTTTGGGGATGGTAGTAACTCACATAAGACCTTGAACTCAAGTCCCCAATTCAAAATCCATAGCTCTTCTCAATACTGCATCAGACGAAGCTGACGGCTGTCGCAGTAACTAACCTCCAAGATGGTCCCAGTAAACTGCTCCTGCATTCACCCTTGTGTAGATGCTGCCCAGGTGGAATCAGGGCTGGTCCTGTGTAACCAGATGAATGTGGCAGAAGCGAAGCTGTGTAACTTGTGAAGCTAGGTCCTAAGAAGACTTTCCAGCTTCTGGAGCTTATAGAATGGGTGCTCTGAGAATAGCTAGCTGCCATGTAAGAAGTCTGACTTCTCTGAGGCCACATGAAGAGGCTAAGTGGAGAGAGAGAGAGAGATGTTCAGCCAGCCCCCAGCTGTTCAAGCCATCTCAGCGGAAGCCCAGAACATGTGAGGAAAGAAGCTGTTTTGAATATTCTCAGCCAGTCAGGTCTTGGCTGGGCCCAACCCCTGGGCTGCCACATGGCTGCAACCCCATGAGCAGGTAAGGACTGCCCAGCCTGGCCTAGTCAACCCTCAGAACCATGAGAGATAGTAACAAAGTTTTGTTTAAAATGACTGTTTTGAAGTAGTTTGTTGCACAGTGATAACTGAAACAATAAGGTTTTAGGACTATTTTATCTAAAATTGTCATTATGACCAACTTTCATTAACCACTTCTTAGCATTCTACATTTATTATTCCACTTAATTTTCAACAGAACCCTATGAGACAGTGCTTGTTATTATTCATCATATGTGTTTACAAATGAGAAAGGTTCAGAGATGTTAAGTAGTATGTCCAAGGTCATAGAGCTACTAAATGAAAAGACCAGGACTGAACACCAACAATCCAACTCTAGACCTCATGCCGTTATGCATGTCTCTGCTCTGTGACTGCATGCAGGAGACTCGGTGGACTTGCCCCTTGATGGGTGGGCTCAGATCTGGGACTTGCCTGGAAAAGTCTTACTCTATCTAAAGAACTTGTTCTGGAAGGTTTGGAACACCCAACTGGGCTCTTGCTGAGTCTACTGGGGACAAGCAACCAGGGTTTTGTGAATTCATTCATGTGGAGAAACAAATGGTTATGACCTTTTCTTTTTAATGTTTTTCAAGAGAAGTTAGTCCAGCCAGCAGGGTCTGTATTGATGGCATCAGATGCTGAGAAGAGCCTCCACCCTGTGCCACTTCATTGGCTCAGACCAGCCAGAGACACAGCGGGCTCGGAAATGTCATATCAGCTGCCTGTTCAGAACACAGTCTGAACACCACCTCTTTGCTTTTCCCATCTGTGGGATTATGGGGGCTGCTTTAAGTTTCCTGTCCTCAGAGCAAAAGAAGTGGGAAATGGGGGAATCCATTCACATGATACTAGAGGGCAGAGATGAGAACAGGAAATAAGAGTGGGTGGGGGACCACATCTCCGAGTAAAGACAAATGAACCAGCACTACTGAATTCCCCAGGTCAAAGTGACACGGCCGCGTGCTCCCTGTGACCTGTCCTTTCATGCACAGCTGGGAGACAGAGCGCAGGGCAACAGGGGCTGCGGTGGCCCTCGTACTGGGCCTGGGTACTGGAGAACACTGCCCTCCGGCGTGTGCTGCGTTCCTGCTCTCCCATCCGACCAGGCCTCTGTGCGATGCCTGTTTTCCACAGACACAACCCCTGTCCTCGGAGCACATTCTCCTGTAGGCAGAAGGGAGAGAGACATGGATCAGGAACGGCATTGAGACATGTTGAGAGGCACAAGGTCTCTGCTGGCAGGAAAGTCCCTCACACTGAGCCTCCTGGGAGCATCTCCCTTTCCACCAGGTTCTGCTCTGATCACAAAGACCCTTGCCACCACAGTTTTCCTCTTGGGTGAAAAGTCTCCCTTCTCCACTCCTGCTGTCATTGATGTTTCCTAACCAGCAATCCTTTAAGTAGGTACACTTTTACCATTACTTTAAGTACACTGTCTCCCAGCTACTCATGAAAGTCCATATCCACATACCATGTGGACTACTATTTACTTAGTAGTTCTCCTTAAACTGAATTCTCCTTTATACTTACTGATTTTGAAAGTACAAATATATAATGGACAACCAGTATTATTTGTCATAAATAGAAAACACCTGTACAAATGAAAACTAAAAAACAAAGGTGTCATTAAATTTTAGCTTCATAGTGTTGCCTGCCAAGATCTAGACTTGAGACTTCGCCTGTGTTAATTAAAAAGAATGCTAATATCTATTAAAAATGTGCCAATGGTCGAAACTCTCTCTTTAATGTAAAAAAGCCAGAGAGACTGAGAAAGGGAAAATTTTCCTTGCGTGCAATTTAACGTTATTCAGCATTGTGTCTGTATCTACCTAAGGTCATTTCCTCTCCCACCCATGGCCCATATTTCACTTTGGTTGTCACTATCCTGCCCAATCCTAATGCATCTTTAAAGACCAGCTCAAAGGCTTTGCTGCCTCCAAGTCTTTTCGTACCATCCCTCCCTGTATCTTTCCCTGCTTTCTCTAAGTATTTACAGTAACAGATACCATTTGCAGTGAACAGGTACCGTTTATTACAACACTCACTATGACCTAATTGTTCTGGGCTCCATGTTCCATTTTTCCAGGGTCTCACACTCCTAGAAGGCAAAGGTGTAAACTTTTTGGTGCATGTGTAAAGGGAGAGTGGTAGGGATTACACACCCTATCCTTCATGCTGCTGAGCACAAGGTGATGTTTGCTTTACTCTGCTGAATTAAACATGACTCCTTGTTACTGCTGATTGTAATTGTGTTGCTGCTCTTCAGTAGATTTTATACCATCGTATCAAATGATATGTATAAAAATAAAAAAACTTCCCAGCTCAGCATGTTTATTTCATACCATGTGTACTACAACACAATTCCAGCATAACTAAAAGTATTTGCAAAATCACCTTCATTTTGTCTAAGGGCTCTAGAGTTAGAGTTCTATACATTAGAGAGGGAAAACAATTGAAATGTATTAACCGACTAAGTTTATCCCTTACTCTCTTCTTATCCATTGAAAAAACTGGACAGACCACCTACCATATAACAAACACTAGTAAACTATAGGGGAATAAAGATAACAAGTTGCGTGTGATGTGGAGAAACTCATCACTTAGAAAGAGAGGTGACATGAAAACCAATCGTTGCCATTCAATGCAACTGCAGTAATACAGGCCTGAGCAACGTGCTGTGGAAACCAGGCATAAGACTTTAATTCTGAGTAGGAGAGCTGGGAAATAGAACACAAAAGAGATGACTGACCTCTGAATTAAGCTTTGAAAATGAGCCAGACATGTCAGAGAAAGGGCATGCCAGGCCAAACAGTGGGCAGGAGCCAAGGTGTGGTGGTGGCAGCCAGCCGGTTTAGAAGTGGTCAGTGACCAGAGTAGAGCATCTGAAGAAAGGGGCAGGAGATGGGGCTGAAATGAGAGGTAGGGGCCAAACTGTGAAGATCTTTATGTGCCTGTTGGTGGGGGAATTGTGGAAGGTCTCCAACTAGGAATGTATAACTGAGGTGGTTGGTCACCTGCTGAAGTATTCTCACCTTCCTTCTTTACATAACTCTGATGTTTAGCTGGACCTATTAATTTCCAAAAACAAGAGACTATATTCTTCAGCTTGCCATGCAGTTAGAGGCAGCTAAAGAATAAGTTTAGGCAAAGAGACATAAGCTGAGTGTTTTGTGGAACTTCTAAAAAGGCTGCTTAAAGGGACACAAGTTAGCTAGCTGAGACCCAAATTCCTTCTTCATTTCCTCTTCCTTTTGTTTGTGACTTGGACTTAAGTGTTGGAGTTCCAGCAACATGTTTGGACTAAAAAGTCACCCTGACAATGAAAGTCAGAACTGAAAATGACAGAGTGGAAAAAGGAGCCACCAACCCGGTGTGTCATCTTTTCTTTTATGGAAAAAAAGAACATCAGGGCAAGATGGTCCCTTCTGGGGAAGCTGAGCTAATTCCCGGGATTCATGAGGTATGATTTACTCTTAATATGCTGCTGTGCTGGTCAAGCAGAGGCCAGCCCAGCACTTACCCTTCAGCTGGGGAGCAGCAGGATATCTGCCTGGTCTGAGTAAATCCTGGGCATGCCTGCACTCTGCTCCTTGTAGGACCTACAGGCCTCCTGGAGAGCAGGTCATTCATTGTCCCTTAGCAGATAGCCTAAGCTGGAAGCCCAGGTGACAGGGACCAGACTTGGGGTGTTTTGTGCTAATCTCAGCCTATTGATAGAGATGATATGGGCTAGATATGCCTGGGGACATTCACCTGGGCCTGGGTTCCCCTTTTGGAACTGATGTTGTGGCTAGACTGGCCCCTGTGTTTCTTATTATGATTGCAAGACACCACTTAGAGCACAGACCTGTGGTTCTGCTTTTACAGGGGTTGAGGGTGGCACCTAAGGTTGTACAGGTTTACACTTTATTGGTGAATTTAAAACATAAGAGTGGGAATTAAAGCAGAAGAAGAAGAAAAGGGAGGGGGGAAACAAGTGGCCAAATGATCATTTGTTTAAATCAACCAAAGCTCTTTAAACAAAGGAACTATAAAGGGGGTGGCCTGGCCCTTTATCTAGTCATATGGCTGGTGATGCATTTATTGGCGAGAACTGCTCAGAAGTAGACAACTCGGCAATCAAAGCTCAAGTCAAGCACTTGCATTACACAAAAGAGAAGCCGCCTTCCAGGGCTTATACTCCACAGGCCATCACTGCCTCAGTGCGGCCCTTAAAGCCAGCAGAACACAGTGCAGACAGAGAGGATGCCTGACTTCTGGGCTTGAAACAATCAAAGTATCCATCAATAGATGAAGGATAAAGAAATTATGACACACACACACAATGGAGTATTACTCATCCATAAAAAAAAAGAATAAAACCTTGCCATTTATAACTAGATGAATGGACCTGGAGGACATTATGCTAAGTAAAATCAGTCAGACAGAGAAAGATAAATACCATATAGTCTCTCTTATACGTGGTATCTAAAAAAAAAAAAAACCAACCTCATAGATACAAATAACAGATTGGCCATTACAAGGGGTTGGCAGTAGGATTGGGAGAAATGGGTGAACTATGGTTTTGGGTGTTTTTACTTTTTAGTTTAAATAAATTGAATAAAAATTGTAGGAAACTATTCATTGCATGCACATATGAATAAAATAATCACACTATAGAACTAGAAAGCCTCAGCCTAGTTGTAGCCAACCTGAGTCCAGTCTTAGAGTCCCCCATCCCCTCGCTCCCTGGATCACCTTGGGTAGGTCACACTCCCCTCTTCAGCATTCTCATCAGTAAAATTAAGGAGGTGGAATCAGTTGTTAAGAGCTATCCTGCCCTGATGTTCTGGAACCTATGAACTGACCTCTTCCTACTGATTGCAGTCTGCAAATAAAGATCTCCCAAAGACATGAGGCTCTGACTAGTACTCATGGGCTTGAAGACCTTAAAATCTTGCCAAGCCAGCGGCCACAGAACTCAGGGGGAGCTTCAGGGAAGAGGGGCCAGGACCAGCTGAGAGTGGGGGAGGCATTGCAGATGCAGGCAGGAGGGAAGCATCGCGTGGATGGAGGTGCAGTGAGGAACTGGCTTTTGGGGAGACAGCCTTGCTGTTTACATACACCGGAATTTGCTGTGTTTTGTGGAGGCTTTCAAAAGGTAGAAGAGAAGTATCTTTAGAGATGAAGAACCAAGTCCCTTATCTCTCAGCTGGGGAAACGAGGATAATGCGGCTGGCCCAGCCTCCTGGAAGGTCTTCTGACTCAGAATCTGGGACTTGTTTTGTCTCCCAGGTTTATCTGTGAGTCTACTGAAGACTGGCACATATGTCTTCCATATCTCCTAGGTGCCTCATGCAGGGCTCTGTACACAGAAGGTGTTTCGTAAATGCTCAGTGGGGGACAAATAACAAGGCAAAGGACCTCGAAGAGTTCTTTTCCGCGTGCTGAGCAACTGCAGCACTTCGGGGGTGGGGGAGGCAGGGCAATTTTCCAAAGCTTTGGAGACCTGGCACAGTGCATAGTGAACCTATAGGAGTAAATTGCTTGCCTCTGGGAAAAGAATTAACTCTCCCAAGGCACCAAGTGGTTATAGAAAGAAGTAATTCACTAAATGGCCCTTTGTGCAGCAGAAGAACAAATGTGCCTCGCATGGGCATGGAAATTCCTTATCACAGGAACATTTCTGAAGAGAATCATCTCACCAGGGCTCTTGGAAACATGACAGAACCAGCGCCGTCACACGGCAGTCAGCCAGCCCTTGAGAGGCGGCAGCTCTTTATTGTTGTTAAAGGAACCGAAGACAGGCCAGGACAGAGAGACACAATGCTTGTGACAATTAAACATTGTCTTTTCCCACTCAGTTATTCTCAAGACTGGGAAACTGAGGCCCAGAGAAGAGGGGGATCTCCAAGAGTCTAGCTCATTTTAGATATTTATACCCATACAAAATACACATATAAAATGGTACAATATCCCTATTGAAATGGACATTGAAAATATTAATTACAGATGGGGAATCTGAGACTCCAAAACATTTTTAAAATTTCCTGTTTACCATATACCACATGAGGCCTCACATCAGGAAATCCTAGAACCTGGGGTTGAAATTCCCTTAAAGTTCATCTGGTCCAATTCCTCTCCATCCTCTCCGTATTTAATTTGCATTTCTGTCTCCCCTTTTCTTGATTTTCTCCTATCAGCAGTAAGTGTGCTTTGTTTAAACCTTTTGGGCTACAAAGTGCCCCCCAGGTAAGCTGGGTTCCGACTCTCAAGACTCCTGCTCGTCTCCCAGCAGAAGCCTCTTCACCTTCAGAGGCTCACAGGGGCATTTTCAGGGGCCCCTAAGGAAAGAGTCTCACCTTGAATGGGCTGAGGCGTGCCATGTCCTAGCTGAGGTGCCCACTGGGAGTGTCCCTGAGCTGTCACTGTGTGCTGGCTAAGGGTTCTGCAAAGCTGAGCGCCCAGCCTGGGGTCGCAGTGCTGGCCACCAGGATGATTCTGGGTCCAAGCACGCAGCACCTGGGTCCCTCCCAACTGCTCACCTCAAGAGCTAAGATGCTGAACTGGAGTCCGTCCCTCCCCGACCACCCCCGACAGGTATCAGGATCTTACTGTCATTCTGCCAGAGCATTGGTGGGTAAGAAGTTGCCGGGGAGGGCAGAACACAGAGGTGGGACCCTGAAGACTGTAGTTCTGGCGTCTTCATCAGTGTGGATTGTCTGTTTCAGATCTTCATCCTGGCCTTGTTTGCTCCACAGCACTGTGACGGCCACACTACAGAGTGGCCGTGGTCATGCCTTGCAGAGGCAAAGCCCCGCATGACAAACAAGGGCTGACAAGGGCAGGCCCTGCCAAGGGTCTCTGCACTTTCAGAGGGGATCTGGTGGGCTTGCTAATCCTTCCTGGCAGGGCATGCTGGAGATGCAGGCTGACCTAGTAGATCCTGGTGTTTTTTCTGCCCCGCTCCCATACCCTCTGGGAGCTTGGCCTGCCTGCCCTGTGTGGTCTGGTGAGGTTGCTGATGACAGGATCCTGACCTCTGACCAAGTCTTAAAGGGGAAGCATGATGTGTCCTTCCACATGCAGAAGGGTGACACTCCCACAGAAGGAAGAGGGACTTAATATGGCTATTGGAAACTAAACACGAGTCAGGCATTGCCCATTTCTTCTCATTTCCTCTTAGGCCGAGCTGTCTGCTAGAAGCCCAGATTCTGCTCTGCAGGAGCTAGGTCTATCCCTGGTCCAGCCCCGCTGAGTGTTTCTATTTCTGTGGTTCTGTATGCTACATCACATTTTCTAATAAAAGACTCATCCATAGTACAGAAGATATTTTGGTCTCCACTGGCCTCATTCCTTTGCCGTACTCTCTGTTGGTTCAGAACTCAGGCAGAGAAGATGAGTGGTACTTTAAAAATGGTGAGGATACTTGGCCTGTACTAGGTCAAGAGGATTCTCTCTCCTGGGATTTTGAGTCTGGAGACACACAGGGACCATATTTAATTAGAGCAGGGTTATCTATAGGCTGCACCTGGGGAGAAGAGAATGAACTTATGCACCAAGACACTTAGCCCCCCATGGCTCTGTCCTTCAGGGCCTGGGCACCCAGCTCCTTGCTTCTGAGGGGTACTACCATCACTACAGCCTTTTGTTGGATCCTGAAGAATAGACAAGATGTTTAGGCAGTGGTGGGGAAAAAGCAGGAGTGAGGTGGAAGTTCTTGGTAGAGAAGCTGAGCAAAGGCAAGCAGCAGAAAAGCTCAAAGAATGTTTAGAGGTGGGTCAAGTGTAATTTGGCTGGAACATTAGGTGAGTAATTAGGTAAATAGGAGACATGGTGGTTGGGGCCAGCTCTTGATGGACATTGAATGTGAATAAGGAGTTTTGGCTTTATAATGTGGGAATATGAAGACACTGGGCAATGTGACTCAGAGGGGTGACACTTGCAGGGGTGGACAAGGCCACATACGACATTACAGGAGGGACCTGAATTACAGTCCTGGCTCTGCCCTCGTCAGCATGTCTCTGCCCCCTCCTGTGCCACCTTGGGGGATAATCAATACAGACAGCCAGTGTGTACTTTTTCAACCTTCCCTTTTGCTCACACAGTCATAGCACCCACTGCCCCCTTTTTTAGAAGAGCTAACATGTTATCACACACATTACCCTGTAACTTACTTTTTTCACTTAATTCAGCAAACATTTCCCACATCACTGCATAATAACTAACTCAGTTTTGTTTTTAATGGTCGCATTTTAATCTATGCATATATTTTCCATAATGTATTCAACTAATTGCCTATTGTTGGACGTTTAGGTTGCTTCAGGCTTTTGCAATACAAAAGATAGTGTAATAAATAGCCTTAAAATTTACTCTTATACACTTACTTTAACAACTTTTTTTTCAGAATACATGTTCAAAAGTAGTACTCCCATGTTAAAGAGTAAGTCCATCTAAAAGTTTAATAAGTATTTCCAGGTTATTTTCCAAAAATGTCTTAGCAATTAATTCCCACTGTTACGTGCACTCATTTGACGAAAAAAGTTAAGAAGTCTGATGATACTGAGTGTGGGGGTCTATGCCCGTCAACTGGAAGCCACAGTTTCCTGGCAGAAGTACAAATTGGTACATTTTAGCAAGTAGTTTAGCACTATCTTATAAAGTTGCATTCTTGTTCCCTGTGATCCAATAATTTCACTACTAGGTGTACACATTAGAAAAATGCTTTACCATACACACCAAGAAACTCATGCAACAATGTTCCAGCAGCACCATTTGTATCAGCAAAGATGACTCATATCCAGAAATAACAAATGTTCATTGACAGGTTATTGAACATACAAATTGTGACATGGCCACACAATGGCAGTAAAAATGAGTGAACTATAACTACATGCTGTAATATAGTATATATGTATTGTGTACTATATATACATGAATAAAACGTGAAATTTAAAACCCGAAAGAATATTTACTACTGTTAGAAACAGCTGTACATATAATTTAAAAAATAGAACTGTACATATAAAAAGTTTTTTTTAAAAATCATGGTAATAATAGACAAGTGGTTGCTTTAAGTTAGGGGAAGAAGCAGGATCTCATGGAGAAGAAACCCACAGACAGATACACATTATCGTCCATGCTCTGGTTCTTTGAAGTGGTTCATCAGTGTTAATTTATCATAAATAGGTGATAATTTATTAAGTAACTAATTAAGAGATGGCCATTCGTGAGACTGTGTCAGGAGCCAAGGCTAATAACAAGAAAAAGAAGACAGAGAGAAATGAAACAAATGTCAAGGAATAAGAGAGGAGAGCCCAGACCTGGGGGCAGGGTGGGATTGCCATCTGACAAGTCAGTGTTCTCAGCCTCCTTGGTTTGGGTCAGGGAACTTGTGGGGGACACTGACACATTCAATACAGAGTCCCTGCAAAACGTATATGAGTTGCTTTGTAACAACAAATGCAGGGATTCCCAGGCACGACAGTTCTCTTCAAGTACTGATGTCATCAGGGTCTGTCGTCCTGAGGGCCTGGGAGGGCTTGGCTTCCTCCTCTCTCAAGTGATCCATGCTTTGGGAAGAAACATTGTCTAGAAATTCTACGTTGCCTTGGAGTGATGCACCTGCTGGATGAGGCGAATCAGCGTCAGGCAGCCACAAGCTTTTGTTTGGGATTCACCCTGGGACTGCTCAGAGCAGGGTCAATAGCCCCACAGGGAAGCCCTGTTTTCTAGCCATGCAAAACACTCTCTCACCTCTACATCACCTCTCTTCTGTCCCACCTAGCTGGCAACACCTCCAGGCCCAGGAAGAGAACGGATGAAAGGGCAGAGCAGATTGGAGTGGGGAAGACTGCTGTCAGGATGGACTATTGGAGATCTTGTCCAGCTGGGTCATCTTGGCTTCTCTACAGGGTCATCTGGTCCCTCCCTGAAAGGTTCCTGCACTACAACAATCACCTTCTCTCCTGAACTGGCTTGGTTGCCAGCCCTCTTTGATAAGGAAAGGACTAAATTTCTTCTGGTGTTCAGGTCCTGGCTAGGAGGGCCAGGATGGGAGCACAGAATTTCCACCCACTCCTGTTCCCTGGGGCTTGAGATGGAGCTGTCTGGGGGCAGCTGCCCTTGTATAATGACAGATAAACTAATGTTCTCCAGCAGGATGAGGAGATGGTGAGCTGTTACTGTTATTATTTTTGATTTACAAAAAGTGCAAGTCATAGAGCCCCAGGCCACTTAGCTAATGGACACATAATTCACCAGACGCTCTCTAAAGCATCATGTCATGGGCATTAGAGCCAGCTCTCCACTCCTGTTCTGGTCTTCGTCTGGCTGAACATTTGGGGCCCAAATCAGCACAGTCTGGACCAAACAGTCCCTGTGTTTGTATCAGGCATCAATGCACCTCCAGGTTTGTGTGGTGCCACCTGGCTGCTCAGAACTTCTTACACCAGGGAACCTAAATATGTCAACAATGGGAAGATTATTCACTCAGGAAGACAGAACTCTACTGCTTGTCATTTCCCTGGCTGGTGTTCATTACAGGGACTGCAAATGTAGGGACCTGCCTCCCCACCCTGACTCTTCTTTCTCTCAGTAAGTAAGACCCAGCTACGTGAGTTTACTTGGTCTCTAACGACTCTTTAGATGTCAGCTAAAGTATACTCTGTCCCCAATGGCCAGATGTTCCTTCCCCACTTCCTGTCTTGAAATTCTGCTCCTTCTTCAAGCCCCAAGTCAAATGCTACCTCCTCTTTGGAACCTGCCTTGTTTCTCCTAGTTGGAATTAAATTCTTCTCCTTTTGCACTGGCCTTTCTCGTGTCAGTTGAACTGTATACCATGTGGTGTAGTTGTATACAGTTCTGCCTTTCCTGTTTGCTTATAAGTCCCTCGAAGACAAGGAATGAGGTGATAAGAGAAAAGACCTGTGATGTGTTCAGCAGTCTTAGAACAGAGCAGGGGTAAAGGAGTGTTCATGCTCTCTCTCTGCGTGGTGCCTTGGGACAAAGGAGGCCTTCAGATCTTAGTTGAATGCGCATGAAACTGAGAGACAAACAGCCAAAGCAATAAGAAATAAATAAAAAAAGTTTTGTGGGACTTCTGATTTCTTTGTTTTGAGAGGAGAAAGAGAGGGAGTAAGTCCAGTTTTGATCCAATACAATTTGGAGGGGAGCTGCTCTGATTTAGTGGCACTGAGTAGAGGAAATGAATTAGATTGTGTGATTTGAGTTTATAGGTTTTGAGTATTTGAGATTGGTTCTACCTGTTGTCCTCATCCAGCCTCTTGGGTATCTGAATTGCAGGTGCTGTCATAGGAAGAGAAGGTGGCTGTGTCTCTATTCACAATGCACCTACATACTTGAGTTTCCTGTTTGGCTAGAAGTGAGTGAGGGAGTCCTTATTTAGACTTGAAATATTTTGTTATTCAGAATTTTAATCATCTTATTTGTAATAATGGGACTTGGCCTCCAAATCTAGCTGAGCAATTAGGATATTTTACTGCAAAGAACAATCAGTTGCAATAATTTTTTCGTTTAGTTCTTCAAATAGTCTCAATCTCATTGTTTATCTTTAGATACAACAATGTAAGGGGAAATGAGCTTGGACTCATAATAGTTGTAGCCACCCCTACACCATCAGCACCACATAATGACCACCCATTATTTGTCACTGTCACTAAACTGTGCAAGAACCCTGCAAAATTAGTTATAGTTCCTCCATTTTAGATAAGGAAACTGAGGTCCAAAAAGCATATGTGATTTCAGATCCAGGCTGAAGCTTAGAATCAGAATGAGGCCCATCAACCATGGGAGCTTGTCTCATCCTGGCCACTTCCCACCCAGACCTTCTTCCATGAAGCCAGGATGAGTTTTGTGTGCAAGCTTATGCAGTGGTGAGGGATATTAAGCCCAAGAGGGGTAACACTTCCAATAAGTGCATCCAGAGAGCTTGATGGAGGGTTCACGCAAGTCAGAGTCTTCTAAGTATCTGAAAGACCCTCCTGATCTTCTGATATCTTGAGATTTCCCTCTCCCCACCCTACCCACCCCAGAGTCATTGAACTTGGGTCAGTAAAAGACAAATGAGGATGATAGGATGGTGACCTCTATAGTTTGAGCCCTGCTTTCTTTCTGAGCTTATTCAATTGCTCTGAGATGTAGTGGATGTGGCTCACACTGTGACCTCAGTGCTGTTGACCTTTAGCAAGTTACCTAGTGTCTCTCAGCTTCAGTTTTCTTCAACTGAAATCCTCTTCTTGGAGGAGCATAATGATAAAATGGTAAAATGTTGAGTGGTAGTGCCTAGGACAGTACATGAAACACACTAACAACTCGATAAATGAGGATGTTAATTAATTGAATGAATGAACATAGTGATACCCCCTCAGGAGGCTGCTGCAAATATTGACATGATGACAGCCAAGGTCAGGTGGTGCACTGGATGTATGTATGGGATTTTCACAGGGGTTTTTAGATAGGGACACCAGGCCCCAGAGCAAGCAAGTGATTGGTCCAGGGTTGCTTAATGAGGGAGAGGCTGTGTCGTCCCTCACCCCTGCACCAGGCAGCTGGCTCCTCAGTGCTCTGCTCAGGGCAGGAAGTGCTGGACAGACAGGGCTCAGGGCAGAGCAAGTGGAAGGCTGGCCTGAGCTCAGTGCCTCCGGGACAGAGGAGGTCAGAAGAGGTATGCCCACCCTCAGGAGGTGAAAGTCTTGGACATTTAACTTATCCAGGAAGAAAGAGACTTCATGCAGTTTCCTTACTTTAAAAGACCAAAAAGGCAAGAGGCTCCAGCCTACTCAAAAAACCCAAATCTTGCAACAGGAGAGGCACTAACGTAGTTAAGGCTCAGCTAACATTTGTCAGTCCTAGAAGCACCTCTGGTGCTCACTCAGGCAATGTGTAAGGAGGCTGCTCAGTGGGAGCAGGTGACGGATGGCTGCAATCTGCCGTGGTGGCTCTAGGCTGGGCTTTATTGCATTAGCTCCCACGCCCTGAAGCATGATACATTGATTCAGTTCACTGCACTGAGTGGATGGGCCTGCTCTGACTGGTGGGTGCCTCTCCCCAGACATTTGAGGACCAGGAAGGGGATCATGAGGTGGGACGTAGGGTGGGGGTGTGGAGCAGGGGACATGAGCTGGATGGCTGCTACCCTTGCTTACAAGTTCACAAGGGACTGAGGAGCCACAGGGCAAATGGACTTTTCTATAAAAATAAGCCAGCCTTTCACCTGGTTGGACCTATCTGTTCCATATAACATGCAATGGATGAGGCAGTCAGGGGATAAATAAGTCACAGATTTTGGGAACCTGATCATTTTTGTTTAAAACTTGTCTTCTTTCATGCCTCTGGCTTGTGTTTCTTTGGAGTTTTGAAGTTATTAAAATATGTTTGTTTATTGTTTTCAATACCTTTGGCTCACTCAGACAAAGGGAGCTTGGATTAGCAGAGAGAACATTTGATTAGAAACTCAGAGACCAAAATAGCTGTGATCTCAGGCAATTCCACTCTTCAACAAACATTAGGGTCCTCATGACATGCAGGGGATTCTACCAGATGCCATGGAGATGCTGAGGTGTACAGAAGAGCCTCTGCCCCAAGGTGTCTATAAGCCCTCCCTGTATCCCACTTTCTTTATCTGGACATTGAGAATCACAAGATATGACGAACTTCCACCATCAGGTTGTAGTTGGGACCGAGCATGAAAGCATCAGGCATAGTGCCTGACACACAGAAGGTGCTCAGCACATTCGGCAATGACATTGAGAGTGACTTGGCTTTTCTTCTGCCCTATTGTATAGAGTGTCTCATTAACCAAAGTGCCATCAAGATGTGACTTTTAACTTTCCATTTTTATTTAAAAACAAGACATTAATTATAACTCTTTCTGCTTATCTAAGGATATCAAGTTTAAGAACCAAATAGATAAACTCCACATTTAAGTAAATGTGAGGAAGCTGGCAATGAGGGCAGAAAGGGGCTGGCTACTCCCTCTTTCTGCAGGTGCAGAGGCCTGCCTGCCTGTATTACTCTGCTTTCATGCCATTAAAATATATAGTATCTATAAAGCAAATAAATGTAGTATTAAATTATCCTAAGGAATAAAATGTATATCACAGAAAGACCCTTGAGAAAAATCACTATCACCTGCCGACCTCTTTCCATCATCTGGAAAGGAAGGAAGGGGTCTGCAGAGGCCACTCGGCGAGTGCAGGGGGTGCGCTGTGGTCCTCTGAGTCTCCACCATGGCTCATCAGTGTAGAAGAGCAGAAGCAGTCCTCAGAGCCCAGGATCAAGGCATTGAAGGGCTTCAAGGTACAGCCAGAAAGCTGGGCACATGCTTGGGGAGAGGGATACAAATGGCTTACAGAAATAGTTTCTCAGCCAGTATCAACTGCCTACTGGGCGTGAATGAGAATCTAAGCAGGATCCTCTGCTGAAGAAGCTGAACTCCCTGGATTCAGGGCCTCCAGCGTGGGTGGCATCAGATTAAAGGGCAAAGCCCAGGAAATGACTGCTTTGCATGTAAATCCCTGTTGACCCTGGTTGACCCCTCCTGCCTGAACACCACAGGTCAGTTCAAGAGGAGGCTGAGGGCCATCAAGGCACAGCCATCAAGGAGGGAAACATCAATCTGTCCTCAAAGGATAGACGTCCTGGGTGGGGGGGTAACCAGTGCTGCTAAAGCCAGGAAAAGGAAGCTGGGCTTGCTGATATCTGAATGCTGCTCTGTATCTTCAGCTTCACAGACAGTTCTGAAGGCCCCTGAATAGCAAGCAGAAGATGGAGATTGTGAGCAATGGGTTATTGGTAATTTAGGAGAGACCTGGGGGAAGCTGGGGCAGGGTCCCTATCAGACATGAACCATTGCTTGGCTTACAGTCAGGGCTGCAGGAGCAATGTCTCTAAAACTGTATGTCTCCTTTTCCAGCTTCTTCATGCACCAAGGTAAAGATGGATCCTGACAACATTTTGCTAAGCTGATGGACAGTAACCGTAATGTGGTTGTTAGGGGGGACCTGATATAGGGGAGGGCATAGTAAACATAGTATTCTTCATGTAAGTGTAGATTAAAAATTAAAAAAAAAAAAGAAAGAAAGAAAGAAAAGGGGGATTACTCCTTGATAGGATAAAACTATTGGTAAATCAAAGATCAACGCATGCTTTAAATATCCTTAATGTTGATCACTTAAAGGGTCTCAGATGATCAGCTATGGAGGTACTCTTTTCTGATAATATTCCTTTCTCTTAATAAAAAAAAAAAAAATCAGTTACTGTGTGCTGACCTCCAATGAGTTCTACACAGTGGTATAGAGGGCATGTCAAAGTGTGGGCAAAGGGTCTTTTTGTTTCTATGCAGAAGATCAAGGCCTACCTCGGATACCCAGAAAATGAACTAAGATACGATATGAGGAGGAGCTTCTGGCATCAGCACTCTCTGGAGGATTTGTGCCGGGGGATGATCATCAAAAAGCCTCCACAGGGATCCGGATGACGCTGCGGTTGTGGCTGCATCCAGCCCACCGTCTCCTGGACTTGCCGTAGGAATGAGGAGGGAGATGTCTAGGCTGGCATGTGCATACAGTGAGACAACGAATTTGACCGGATCTGTACTGTTGGAACTCAACCAGGAGTTGGGAGGGGTGCAAGTTGTAGCACTCCAAAATCTCATGACTATAGACTATCTACGGTTAAAAGAACATATGGGATGTGAACAGATCCCAGAAATGGGCTGCTTTAATTTGTCTGATTTCTCTCAGACTGTTCAAGCACAGCTGGACAATATCCATCATATCATATACAAATTTTCACAAATGCCTAGGGTGCCTAAATGGTTTTCTTGGCTTCACTGGAGATGGATGGTAATTATAGATTTGCTTTGTTTATGTCACCATATTCCTATTATGTTAATATGTGTGTGCAAATTAGTTAGTAGTTTAAAACCTATACATACTTAAGATACTCTACAAGAAGATATGTCAAAGAAATAATCAATTCTCCCATGTTTTCTTCCATATGCTACATCTATAGCTTTTCTTCTTCCTTCCTAATTACAACTCTTATATAGAATTCATGCCTCATATCGAATTTACCTAGCATCATAATTCCTCCAGGTGGTAAAGATACCTCGAGACAAGTGCTGGGCATAGAAGCCACAGGGCATAAATCTGCAAAGAAGTAAAAAGCTAACCTTTTCAAACAATATGGCTTCTCTCTCACTTACCAACTTTACATCTCCCTGTATGGCCCCGGAAGATGACTGGTTAGCCAGAGACGGGTAAGATTCCTCAAGGGAGGAACAACCTAAGACAGGCACAGTCGCAGGGGGGCCATCAGGTGAGAATTTGGGGATCAACAGAGGTGAGGCTCAGAACCTCATCCCCCCTGTTTTGAGAGAAATCTTCTGCATCCGTGGATGTTTTGCTGCCCTTGTCTAGCTTGGATTAATACTTAGTCAATAGGCACACACGTGATCATCTGATCATCTACATTTGCCCTCTTACAGCACTAAACTATTTTTCTACCTTTATCTTGCATCTACCTACCACTTCAGCATTTTATTAAAAATAAAAATAATAATAATAATAAAGGGAGAAATGTGGGATCAACATATAAATCAAGTACAAAAATCAAACAAATATTCATATTTGACCTGATTGTTTATAGGTCATAATGCATGATCAAAACCGAAAGTTTCTATGATGAATGCCTTTGTACTGTTCACCATGTAAGAATTTATTCACTATATAAGAATTCATTCACCATGTAAGAACTTGTTCGTTATGCTTCAGAAGATTGGAGACTGACGAGAATTAGGCTTGAGATGGATTAATGATTGTACATTGAGCATTGACCCCCCTATACTGAATTTTATTGTTGTTAACAACCATTTGATCAATAAATATGAGAGATGCCCTCTCAAAAAAAAAAAAGATTAATCAAGGAATGTTCACTGAAGCATTATTTATAATTGTGAAAAAACTGGAATCAATTTCAATGTGCCACAATAAAGGATAAGTTGAACTGTGAAAAAAAAAAAAAAGATGGATCCTGAGATGCAGCAGCACCTCTGACCATGGAGACCCTTTAAATATGGCTGTCATGGGAAAGTGGGGAGCTAATTGCACCACGAGGACAGTGTGGGAGGGAGGATCTGCTTGAGCAATGTCCTTCATGCCCAGAGCAGTGGAAGGCATGATGGTGGCATGAATAGAATGTCAGCAAAATTGATCATCGAAACTGGTGCACCATCAAAAGGGAAAGGCACGTTGATAATTATTCCAGGTCAAGAGGTGTAAGCGGAGGCTGTTTGGCAGCGTGGTGGAAGCTGTGGTATGCCACCCAGATTCCTCCCTGGAGGACTGAGACATGCGTCTCCCTTCTGCTGATGACTTCAGCATTGCCCACCGCTAAAAGCAGCTTGTGTCATCTCCCCAAGGATAACATCCCCTAAAGACTGGTTGATGCAGGGGCACAAAGGCCTGGCCCCTCTGTCTCAGTCTGGGACAAATCGGAAAGGCCACTCCAGCCCCAGAGCTCCCCACAGTCTTGGCCGAGGCCTTTGCCATGTTGCCCTTCCATTTCTTCATCACATTCATCACAGTGTTTTTGCTAAGAGAAAGTACTCCTCGGTAAACCTGCCCACAACTTCCATCTCAGAGTGTGTTTCCTGGGGAACCCAAGTTAAGACAGCTGGTCCCACAAGTTGTCTGAGGAAGTTGACTGTGACATGAGAATGTGGGGCCACACCACCTGCCCATTGGTGGGGTGCAGAGGTGGGTGGCCCAGGCCCACAGGGGCATGCACTTGCTAAGACTGGCTGGAGGTGAGCTGGAATTGAGGACAGTGGAAGGGATGTGCTGCAGTCCCAGTATCTCAGGTGTTTAAGGGGTTCAGGAAGTAATGACTACAGTGACAAGGGAAGCAGATGGCTGGACCAGGGGGCCACACAGCCATCGGAGAAAGACCAGGAAAGGCTGAGGATGACAAATCACCAATTTAAGGCAAAGTACGAGAGTTAGAGGACCTCCTTGGCAGCATGTAAAGATTTCTATCTCCTGCATCTGGAGAGCAGACAAAGCTCAGCATCCAGGCTTGGCTTCATCTTGAGGGGAGCTGACTCCAGAGAAGGTGGAATTCTTGACCTCAGCAAGTCTGCACTGCCACAGTTGTGGTTGGGAAGGAACAAGGATGCAGGACTTAACACCCTGGCAAGGGCTCCAGGAGATGGTTCTAATATGTTGTATGCCATTTCTTAGAGGCAGAGAAAAAAAGTGAAGTGGAGATTCTAAAATTGCATGGCCCACCATGGAGAAAGAGATCAAAGGGCTCAGGGCACGCAAGAGGAGACATTCTATGTAAGGCCAGAAAGCCCAGCAGTCACCGTGATGTTCTATGACAGGGGCTAGCAGACCCTCCACCTGCCAAAGCAGTGAGGATGGTGAGGGGTACCAGCATCACTGAGAAGCTCAGTGGTCCTTTGAGGCCAGGGCTGATGGGAGGAAATGCTGGCACAGAACTGATCTCTCTGGTAGCAATGGAAACAGTCCTGATGTAATAGATAGCAGCCCATGGCACTGAGGACCACAAACAGCAGGGTGAGTGCAATTATCGTAATGAGCAGCAAGGATGAAGTAGCAGCCAAGAGGCTTAACCTACAGAGCTATGGAGATCCAGTTAACAGAATAAGGCTGTTTTAGGGGTGGGATATGGGTGGCAACAAGAGTATTAGTCAATCTATATACAACAAAAAGAAATCAAAGATGGATGATCAGGGGGCTGAGGGAAGCTGCCCCAGTAAAAAAGCCATGATCCTAGTTTGGAACCACATTAGACAGAGTGTGGAAAAAGTATTGACAGCTACAGGCCAGAATGCTAATGGGATCAACCTTGAAAATACAAAAATAAAAGGGCAGCTGACATGGGATGACAGATGGAAGGGATGGAAAGAGGAGGGAAGTTCTAGTGTCCTTATCTGCCACAGTCAGAAGAAAGGAGATAGTCCCCATAGTGACAGAACAAAAAATAGACATTCACACATATTAATTAAATTTACCAGTAAATAGTAAATCTAGAGCTATAGATACATTGGGGGCGGGCAGTGGGGTGGTAGAGGAGTAAGTGAGCTAGATCTCCATCTGTCAAGGCAATAAACAATGTCTCAAGTTAATGATTGAAGAATTAATCATACAAGCTGTTTAGTCAGAGGCATGGAGGCAACTATAGGAAACCAGTGACAGGCAAATGGGTCTAATGGTTGTCTCTGGGTTGTGGCACTGGGGTCGAGAGATGGAACAGAGGCTTGGCCTATTGCTTTTGTTTCAAAAGCTCTTCTATACTCTTATTTTTAATCAAGAGCATGTAGCATTTTTGCACATCTTTAAATAATAGCAAAAAAGATAAAAAATGGAAACCCTCATATTATCAAGCCAAGAATGTTCAGTCCTCTGACAAAAAAAGAAAAGATTTTTGAATGGTCACGTGGAATTTGTTATTTGCCAAATTGTCTTCTATAATAGTGAATTAATTAAAAAGGGCCAGAGAGTGGAACTATGAGACACTTGGCTTGAAAGGCAAAAGGAAAGGGCAGTTGAGAACTGAGGTATCACTCCGCCAGAGCCACTGCATGTCAGGTAAGCTCTGCTGCAGGTCTGTTCCTGGGGCATAAAGACCAGGAGGCAGCTGGCCCTTGAGCGAACAGCCCAGCCCATGGTGGGTTCACAGCGGACACCTTGGCATCCAGAGAGGACACAGTTTATGTGAAAGGAGATGGAGAGCTCTTAACATTTTAGGATCTTCTTTCCACAGTCTGTAGGGGCCACTTCAGTGATGAAACAGGAAGCACACACTCAAGCCAGGCTGTCCTATCAGGGTGGGGATCCTTCTTTCTGCCCTTGCAGGTTGTGAGACCCCTAGCCAGTTACTTAGCTTCCGTGAGCCTCAGTTTCCCCAGAGCAGCCAAGAGGATAATTAAGAACACATGCATAACACATAGTTTCATGACTGCTACAGTGTGGGAGGTGGGGAGAGTGGGAGGGCAGGGTCCCCTGTCACCAGCTTCAGGAGGGCCAAGGGGCTGATTTCCAGGCCTCTGGGACCCAGAACACCACCAAGACTATGAGGGAGGCCTTGATGGGGTGGGAGAAGACAGAAGGACTGAATCTGGTTGGCCAAAGAGAGAAAGAGGCCATCTGAGGGTCACTGTGTCCAGGCTGTATTTTGTCAGTTACCTGGCTGGGATGCCTCACAATTTCATACATAATCAAAGGGCACTGAGCCATAGAGAATCACAGAGAATGGTTTCTTTGTGCTCATTTTATTTCCCAGGATAGCCCAGCTTGATTTGCCATCTGTTTCCAGTATGATCCTGATTTCTTCATAATTTCTCAGTTGGATGCTAGCAGCAGAGAGAGGTTAAGTGATTTGCCCATAAGCTCTTATAGAGGTGAGTCTCAGTGGCTGCATCAGGGCCCCCTCCATAGTGATCCTTTAGCCAGGTTCAGGGGAAACTGAGGTTTGGAAACAGGCAGACTTGGTATTGCATTCCCCATCTGAATAAAAAGCTCCGCTGCTTATGTTCTTTAAGTCTCAGTTTCCCTATCTGTCAGATGGGTTAAGTGACACCTAGCCTGCTTGACCATTGAGAGGCATATAGCAAATGTGTACCCATTCTCAGCAATGCCTCACATACCACAGGGACTCAATTCAGGGCTGTTATTTTCGTTTTCACCATACAGAAACTTACAATTGGCAAACTCTTTCAAATTCCTTATTTTGGTGATTTCTTTATAAACATGATATCACAGCCAGTAGGATATCAAAAAATAAGGGACCAATATAGGGTTGACAACTTTTATTTTGCTGAGTAAGGCCATTAAAGACAAACTGCCATCCATTAGCAACATACTTTCACAAAAGGAGGGATATTTCAACATGCACACATAACAGAAATGACATAGTATCAGAATAAAGGACAGTCTTTTGAAATTGGGGAGAAGTCAACCTATAAAGCATTCCCTGTGTTATTTTTCTCATTTCTCCACAGATTGGTGAACACTGTCATAAACTGACAGTTCTGCACAGAGCTGCGGTTGGGGACCACTGTCTCTGTTCCTTTGATCCTCAAGACAACAAATGAGGGAGATGAGGGCAGGACTGCAGTGTTAGTTCTGTTTCATAGATGAGCAGACTGAGTCAAGGAGAGGGTAACTAGCGTCTGACGTTCCTTAGGGCTCCAGGTGTCTGCTCTGTTGTTGCTGTCATTGTCATCACCAGCAGCCCCCATAGTGGACTATTTCCTAAGTGCCAGACACTGTGCTAAACACCTTCAAGTGCTACCTTGCAGCACCCCTGTGACTGAGGGTGCTATTACCCCCATTTTGATAACAAGTAAACCTTTCTAACAGGTTGAATAGCTTGTCCAAGGTCACACACCTAGAGAGTGGCAGAGCCAGGGTCCAAACCAAAGTTTAGATAACTCCAAAGTTGTCCCATTTTACAGATTCTGTCTTCCCAGTGTCACCAGCTGGGAAGAGAGAAAGTTGGCTCCCAATCCTAAACCTTCTGCCTCCTGGGCCTGCTCTTCCCCAACATAAATCTCCCTGCTGCTCACATCTGTCTGGACACACCATCCTTGGTTCCATTGCCTTTGATAACGGGAAAACCCATGGGAGTCAGAAGCCCAGTAAAGAATCCAGAGTAACCACCCCTGATAAGCCTGCCAGATTTTTATTATCAACAATGAACTAAGGGCTGATGAACTCTTCTGCCTATGAAACATCCAGCGAGGCAAGGCAGAGAGCTGTTATCCTTCTACTCTGAGCGGATTATGACTCAGGAAGTAGAGTTCTCCAGCGCCACTCAATGGAATTTATTTTATGGCCTGGATTAGGAGTAAAAGCTATCAGTGTTCTCTGTCTGGATGAGCACTTCTTATCTGATACATAAAGAGTGAATGAAATAGGGAGAGTGAGTTTGCTCGCAATCTTCCCTTTAACTGAATGTTAGTTAGATGTAGTCTCTCCCTCAGAGCCAGGCAGTGCAAGAATCTGCCTTCACCCTGCACGTTACAGGGCCCCAGAGAGCGTCTTCCTACAGCTGTCCCGTGAGGAGTCCATGGGCGAGCACAGTGCCTAGCAGGAGTGAACATGTACCCCTTCCAGACCAGGCTCCCAGTACACGGGACAGCCGACAGCCTGGAACCACCTTCAGGGTCTGAACTGCCCTCTTTCCTAACCTGCAGAGTTCAAGGAGCGGCTCAGATAAAAAAGGAGGAGCATTGTCTTCAAGTCTGTCTGCAGGTTGTTTTAAAGCCTCTGTGGTCCTTCCTGTCTCACACATTCACACAGCTGACCCCTGCACCTCACAGCCCTGCCCCACCAGTGCCAGCTGGACAATAGAGATTAATTTAACAAGACAGACGTTGACCTTAGGGTCACTAGGCTCACTGGAGGGTAGTGGAGGTGATACATGGTCTGAAAATGAGGATTCAGAGACATCTATACAATGACCAGTGAGATCCTATCTCTTTCCCCGCCCTGTGGCTATACACCCAAGACCAGGCATATGCCATCCAGAAAGCCTTTTCCTCTCTGAAGAACCTGAACAGATGCCAAGAACAGACCATGAAAGACTGTCACCTGGGGGTCCTGCAATGAAATGGCAGGCTTGTCCTCTGAACATCCATGCTACAGCAACATTCCCCAGGCAATAACCTAGCGTTACATTCAGACCTGAAATGCCCTCAACTCTTCGGCCCTTCTCTCCAGCTGCATTCACAATCACATACCTCTATGTTGTTTTGCAGTCCTCTGAAGTTCTGCTGGGAAGCTTGCCATCTTCTTCTGCAAGAGGACAAAGGCATGTTTTGTCCTTGACCCTTAAATTCCACCACTTTCACCCAGTGACCTCATCTCCTTTGTCTTTAATAGAAGCTACCAGACAGAAACACCCTCATCTCCCCCCACCCGCCAAAGTTGGAGCCGCACCTGGTTCTGTGCTTTCCCTCTGCTTTGATGGACAGGGGCCCTTCCTCCTGCCCAGCTCTCCTTTCCCACCCCCTCTCCCCTGCACCAGGACTTTGCTCCTATAATGATCTCCTCTCTCAGCACAAAGTCACCCTCTCCCCTGTCTGCTCGGTCATCAATGTCAACAAGCAGTCTTCCATCTTTTCATGCCATTTGTCTTCTCCCCCATCCCTGACCCACCACTGCTCTGTTTCAGTTCCTCCTCACAGCAAGACTTACGGAAGATGCTGGCCGCACTCACTAGCCCCTTTTCTCACCTCCATTCATCCTTTTAAATGTACTTATTTAAAGTGTCTCCTGGGCTATTCTCTTGTCTATTGTAGCTACTGATACGCTGAAATTGAAGTTCATTTTGCTGGGTAGTTGCTCTGTTTTGTTTAAACAGTAAGCCCACCTGCAGCAGGGCTGTGTCTGGGGCTGCAGTCTGCAAGCCTCGGGTTAAGATTAGGTCCCTGCCAGTTGCTTCTGTATTGGCCTTTGCTAGGGCCTTGCGTTTCCCTGGTTCTGAGCTGGTTCTGATATTAATTTCTTGGTTTTGGGTTTCTGCATGTCCCAGGCACAGGTGCGGTATGGCACGAGCATGGTTTTCCGACCTCCTTCACCTCCTTTCCCCACCCAGGCAGACGGTCAGCTTCCTCACTACGGACCAGGGCTGTGAATGCACTTCTGCTAGTTCATTTCAGGGACAGAGGGCTCTTCATTCGCATGCCAGTGAAGAGAGTCAGGGAGAGACTCTATGTTTTGGAGTTCCTGTAAGATTTAACCATATGAGGAGTAACACTCAGAGCAAAGATTACATGCTGAAACAGTCTAGGTCCTGCTGATTAACATTTCTTGGAAAACATCAGTGGAACAGTGGAAAAAATTATAAAATATAGCAGTTGTTACACTAAATATGTTTCTTAAATTAAACTATTTTTGTGATTAAAGAAAGAATTATTAATTTCTGATGACTGTTTTCCTTCCACCCTCCCTCCTTCCTTCTTTCCTTTCTTCCTGTCTTTCTTTTATTTTACCTTCTCTTCTTCCTGTTTTCTTTTAGCCTCTCTTCTCCCTGAGGCTTAGTAGTGTGCCAGTAAGCTCTACACTGATTGAGATAATTTGTCTCTGACAAGCCCTTTGCATTTCTAAAGGCTTGGGGCATATATTTGTAAGTAATGCAGATATGTTTCTTTAATCATTTACCTTTTTCTTATATTTCCTTCTTCCTTCATTCTACTTCTGAAACACAGAATAACCCAAACCAAATGAACAAGCCCAATAATCAGTTAATTTATTTATGTTGAGATGGACAAAAGCGCTGACTGGGGCAGGTGGCTCTCCCGCGTCCCTCCTCCCTCCCCTCTCCCACTCCCCACGGCAGGTGGGGGGCCTTGTCCTCCTTTGGTCTCTGTCACAGGGGATGTTGTGGCTGCATTTTAAGGGCCCCAGGAGATGGAAATGCCCTGAGCTTTCTTAAGGGTGAATTTTCCATAAATTCATCAATTTTTGAATGACACATTCATTCTCCCTCAGCTTCTGTGGGTAGACTGCCCTGAGCTGTACTCTTCCATCTGGGATGAAACACATTAAATTTCTGGGGGATCCAACTATGTACCCTCCTCCCCAGGGTGCTAGGAAAGAGCTCCATATCTGGCCCTCCCGCTCCTACTTTATTTCATTTACTTTCAGGAAATAATCCCCACCTCCCTCTTCATCAGTGTGTCATACATGGCTTTTGAAACCTTTCCTGAAAGGCTATGAGAAAGCAGGGCCTTCCTTGAAGAAGTGGGCTCTGTAAACTGGGGTGGGGATTTCCCTCCTGGGTGGGAAGTAGGTATTTCCACCTCTCAAGTCACTTGCAGAGCATTTTATAGCTATGACCTATTCACACAGCCATCCCACCTTCTGGCTGTATCCACAGGCACTGCCACCTCAGAGGTAGTACCACCGCCAGGTAGGCAGTGACTCAGAGGTACAGCACCTCCAACCTCTCTAATTTGCATTGTTTCTAGATCCTGACCCAAGACACAGGGTCTAAGACCACCCAAAACATTTTGTTGTCCCTCCAGGTCTCCTGGAAGATGTGAAAACAAAACGTGTTTTAATTTACCTGGTTTGCACATGCATCTGTGTGCCGCCATCTCCTCCAGAAAGTATTTTTTAGAAGGGGTGGAAGGACAGATTACAAAATCAGAGAAGCAATTATTGGATATTATAACTGCCCAAAGTTTGGTAATCTCCAATTTATATGTCCTGTGATGAAAGAGAAGAATGTAGGAAACCAGAAACTCTGTGGGTGGGAACTGAGATGAAATCTCATATCACTAAACATGATTTTAAGGAATTTATTAAAAGACTCAGTTCACAAACAGTTTAAATTAAGAGAAACAATTATTTATATTACCTTTCTTACCCAAAAATGTCTTTAAAAATCAGCATGGCCCAGTGGCTAGAGCCTGGGCCAGACTTTCACCTACCAGCTAGTTACATAATCTCTGTAAATCCTGTGTTCCTCATTAGTAAAATAAAGCTATTTATATCTTTCTCATATGGTCAAAGTCAGGACACTGGGTTGTAACCGGTGAGGGCCCTGGTCACTTTTAGTGAGTTTGTCATAGACCAGTCATGGACAGGCTATCCTCACCAGGGGAGAACAGCTCAGACTGTCCAGTTTTGAGAGTCTTGGGCAGTTTGGCTGAGCCATGCCCAGGCAAGGAGACCCATGGAGGAGATAAGAAGATGCACCAAGTTTCAACCTGTGTCCTGCAGGAATGATCACAAAGGCCTGCTTACCAGCGATCCCTGTGGGATATCCCCAACCATGGTCCCAGAGCCTCTGTTGGAATCTCTCCAGTGTGGGGAACTCACACTTCTCCTGGCAGCCAGTACATGATTCCTGCTTTTGATGTCTTGAAACCTGCTACCTTCTTTCCCTCTGGGCTCTCGGAGAGTAAGCCTGACCCTGTTCCACATGCTGGATGGCCTTTCAGATATTTGAAGACAGCTGCCATGTCTCCCTTTGGTCTTCTCTGTTCCAGGATCTTTCTTGAGCTGCTCCTCATGTAACCTCATTTCAAGCGTGAGTGAGATAGAAGCTGGGTGTTCCCCTATCTGGCATCTGCTATGAAACTGAAGAAACTGCCATATTAATAAGCACCCATCTTGAGTGAGTGATGATGATGCCATCTTCACTGAAGAATTGGCTCTGCTGGTGCTCCTGCCTGTAGGACCTACATCCCCCAATTAAGGACTGCAGCTGTAGGATTTAATGAGTGTCAGGAGGCCTGTCTTAGGACAGATTATCCCCAGCACATTCCAAATTAGAAGTGAAGTAGGAACCACAAAGATCTTGCATTTCTGCCCCTTCCTTCCCTCCTTCCTCCTCCTGACCTCCCTTCCACGCTCAGAACCACCCACCCCTCCCCACCTCCCTCCCAAATGCATCAGGCTCCTTGTTCTTACTTCCTCCCCGTAGAAGCCCTGGGGTTTCAACTTCCTTTCCCCTCCTCTTGATGGCTGCCACTGCCATTTTATCCCTGGGGTTCTGTCCCCACTCCAGCCCTGGCTCCGGCTCCTGCCACTTTTCATCCACCTGTCTCCAAGCAAACACATAAGCTCTGAGGCCTAAAGGACATAACTGCTCAGCACCTCGGGAAACCATCAGCATGGGAGAGTGACAGAGGGTTAGATGCCGGGAAGTTCTCACAGTTCTAGAAACATCTGTTTCCATATGTGCTTCTGAGACAGAAAATGGTAACTCTATTAGGCTTCCATCCTCTAATTCCAAGGGGAGAATTCTCCTCGATGACCCAAAAACCATAGAGGCAGGAAATGGCAACCTGGGGGCTTGGGAACACTCTGAGGGGGGCTAGCCAGTGTTCAGGTGTCCTATCTGTGGCCAAGCGAACCTTGGGGTGGAATGGAGTGGGGAACCCAAATACTCAGTAGGACTGATGCATCCTGAGCCAGTGGCCCTAACTCTAAGAAATTCAGCCTCATGCTGACCTGGCTCACGTTTACATGTTTTACATGCATGGGATATGGTGGTGGTCAGGGGGCTTGAGTATCAAAGGCATAGAGACCTGGCTCTTCTCACAGTCGCTCACAGACAGGAGGGACAGCGTCTCTTTTCTCAACCAAAGGTCTCACAGAAAGTTAAAAAAAATAACAAAAAAAAACATTATCCCACAACAGTGTATCATCCATATGCTTTTTATTTTTTAATCTGGAATGAAGAAGCTTTTTAGCTTCAAGAGAGTAATTGTGTATTAGAAAAGGCTTGATTATATTCAAATAAAATATACTGAATTTGGATTAGAAAAGAATCTTTTCTTCAAATATACCTAATATTTGTTAGTAGAAACATGAATTAGGGTTGGAAGATTGAAAATATTAGAGCACCTGGTTTGCTAGACACTCTTTATAGCTCTTATAACCTAGGAATAAAAGCTGCAAGTTGAAACTGAGGCACAGATTTTGCCATATGTTTCTGGAGCAAACAGGGAATGAGCAAACTGGAAAGACGCCTCTTCCTGTTATCTTTTTAGAGGCCATTTACTGTTAGAACAAAAAATGAGCTTCCTGAAACAAATTCCATAATGTGATGGCAAATTTCCTTCCCTTTAACCATATGTCAGAAGTGCTTGCATTCCAAAATTTAAAAGTAACCCATGATATTTCCTAAACTAGAGCTAAGGTGTTCGGGAAATGTGGATGGGCCATTCCTGTGTCCACAGAGGGCTTCTTTCCAGGATGTGGGAGCATGTCACAGAGAGCGGCAAACAAAGTCTATCTATATATATAGAAATGTGTTTATGTCAATGCCTTATGTTTATGCATGTGAGTATTCATGAATTTATGCAACAAATGTTTATTAAGGACCTACCATATGTTTGGAACAAAGTACTTCAGGCAAATGTTGAGTCTCTGATTTCAATGCATTCACAGTCTACTTAACAGTTGGTAAGAAAACATTCTGGAGGCAAGAAGTGAGCAGAAGAGGGAGGGAGTTGCATGCATCAAGGCCCTGCCTGGTACCACCAGCTACAGCAGTCGGGGGAGGACACGGATGGACAGATGGACGGAGCATAAGAAAGGAGAGCTAGTGGGGCACCCAAACGGGGAAGGAAGCAGCATGTCTGCCGCCGCCCATCAGTACACCTTTCTGGAGCAGGTACAGATGCTGGGCTCTATGGAGGTAGGTCCTGGCACCCCAGATGGGACGGCATCCCTCCTCCTAAGGCTCATGTCTCCACTGGGCTCAGAACTCCAGCCCCTTGGCTCCCTGGGACCGCCCTCTGTTAACTTCCCCTTCCTAGTCAAGGTAATGTAACTTGTCCTCCTGGCTTCCCTAGCACTGGGGCAGACTATCCCAAATCTGTCTGATCATGCCTCCACCCTCTGATGCGCTCTAGCTATTCCCTCTGCTTCCCTTCACAGCAGCACCTCACCTTCGGTAGTCTTCACTGCCCCCTTCCACTCTCCTGGCATCTGGCCTGGCTCTGCCAGCCCCTCCCCCAGGTCTGCTCTGGCCCTGGTCAGCCACTAGACACCCTTCAGCCCTCACGCTGCCTGGCCCCTCCTGAGCATCTGACGCTGCTCACAGGGCCAGCTTCTTAGTACCTCCTGAGGTAACACTCCCTCGTAGCAGCTTCCTCCCTGGAGGCCAGGCTGCTTTTGGACTCTCAGTTCTCCCTGGCCTTCTGTGGTGGCATGCTTCCTGGGCCTGTCCATCTGCCATCTGTCCAGGCCAACTTTAAGGCCATGTTCTCCAACCCTGGCTACTCGTCAGAAGGAACACCTGGGAACTTTTAAAATATACTAATGCCAGGGCCTTTAAAAATATACTGATGGAGTAATTGAATCAAAATTTATAGGGATGGGCCCCAGATACCAGTTTTTAAAGCTGCCCAGTTATATAACTGATTTCCTGCATATTATGGCTTCTCAGATTTCCTTCTTATTATGGCTTCTCATGTGAACAGAGTCAAAACAAGCCTGCCTTTTCCCTCCGCCTCCTCCTTCACCAGGTTTCCCCACTCACTGACTATACCAACCTGCTCCCAGTCATCAGGGCCGAACCACAGGCTTACCTGAGACTCTTCTTGTCTCCTGTCCCCACATACCCAGCTGGTCACTAAGCCCTGTGCCTAGTTTTTAGTCCACCTTGTAATTACTTTGAAGTATTTCTAGAACTGGATCCTCCTTTTTCACCTTCTCTCACTCTGTCTACTTCAGCCCAGGCCCTTATCCCATCTCACCTGAACTATTTTAACAACCTCCAATCTGGCCTCCTTCTGCTCAGAACTGCTCCCCTCCAGTCCTGCACGCAGCTAGCCCAGGATGCTTCTAAACACCACAGATGCTGCTGCTGAACCCTGCTGAGAACTCCAGCTACTCCCCATGCCCTTCAGGCAGCCCCCGCGCTTCCTGCTCACAGCCCCTGCCTCCTGCCCGCACCCATACTGACCTGCTTCCAGTCCTACCTGCTCCCTGCTGTCCTGCATCTCCTGCCTGGCTCAGACTGCTCCCTCTAACTGGACTCCTATTTCCATTCAGCCTGCAGATCCCCATAGGGACAATTCCCTTCCTGAAGCCTTTTATGACTTCCACTACCCTGTGCCCACCAAGCACTGTGGAGTTGTTACCTGTCAATGTCCAATCCCCAGGTCACTTAGTGACCTTAGTGATCATTTATCTCTGAGCTTAGCAGTGAGGGCATGACCCAGTGTGGGTGCTCAGGAAATGTTTGTTGAATGAATGAATGAATGGTGATCATTTATCTCTGAGCTTAGCAGTGAGGGCATGACCCAGTGTGGGTGCTCAGGAAATGTTTGTTGAATGAATGAATGAATGGTGAGAGGTCTGACTATGGTGGAGGATGGGTGTGGCCACTATGTAGGAGACTGATCAGGAAGACCCTGAGCCTATGTCAGTGTACTAGAGGCCGTCCCACCCCCAGACACACCAAAGGATTTGTTTTGTATTCTATTCCCTAACAGCAGTGCTGTAAGAGCACAAATATTTCTTTACTTTCCTAATCTATAAAATTAGGATAATAATACCCATTTAGCAAGAATGTCATGAGGATCAGAATGTAATGGGTGTGCATATGCCTTGAGATTATAAACACTGAAACATGAAAGGTGAATATCCAATATCCTCACTTGGCAGAAGCCTCTATGCCAGTACTTCAGAGAATACCCAGTATGGAAAGGTTGCACACAGCTGATGTAATGGTGGCCCTGTCTGCCTGGCAGAGTCCCCAGAGAGCATCAAGGCTACCCTGGCAGTGTGGGTCTTCGCACAGTAAGCAATCCCTGTGGTCAGAGAGGATTTAAGTCTAGCTCCTTAACTGATGCAAGGGCCCTCCTAGAAATAAACTTGGTGTCCTTTGTGTGCACGCAGTGAGGAGTTCTGCTCCCTTGGCCTGTAGGGCCTTAAAAATATCCCTAGGAAGATATTTTTAGTGCACCATCCTGAGGTGTGGCTGGAGCCCGGGGCCTCCTGTGACGCATGAAAATTGTTTTGGCTCTCTTTGCAAGTGATTCAGACAGCTGGTTTTGGACTACAGGGTGTAAAAATAAAAACAAGGTGGGGAAGCTGGGTTCCAGCCACAGGGCATCCCCAACCTCCACAACATCTGAATAATTGCTTGGGAGAATGTTTAATATGAACCTTAATATGGTTCTCTGGAAATAGTACAAATCACAGTCCCACCTGGTGGGTTACAGGCTGGTGGGCAGCACAAAGTGTAGAATAACCCATTACACAGTCAGAAACAGAGGCTGAGAGGTCACTCAGCTCACCCCTCACCCAAGGTCTCACAATCAATATGCAGCAGGGTGGCATTCAGATCCATGCCTAACTATGGTCTTGCCAGTGTCCCAACTTGAGGACTGTGTTAAAGTCTACAAAACACTATACAGTATATGCTATCCTTAGACTTGCTTTAAAAAGTCAATTATATATCAATAAATATCTATGTCACAAAAAAATCTATATCACTTTAACTGCTGCACCCAATTCCATTGTACAAATGTACCTTATTTTATTTAATCAATATTATTTTAATTGCAATTCACATTGTATCTCATATCTTGATCATCTTTCACCATCCTTAAACCTTGCACTTCAATCAAAATGCACAAAAACCCCTTCAATAACTTACCAGAAGTTAAGCTTCCTTTGTCTCTATCATTATATTTCTCTTTAATAGCAGAAAAAAGGGAAATAATGGAGTTACAATAGGAGAGCCTCCAGCCTGCAATTCCTCAGGCAATTTCCCCAGCTCCTTTATCTTTTTAAATGCAAGAAGCTCTGTAGTGTATTTGTAATTCTCTGTAAGTAAATACTGTAAGTATGTACAACTCTGTAAATACTGTAAGTAAACCGAGTTGTTGAAATGCCAGTCTTAACTTTAGGGCCTAACCTTCCTAGATGACAGACATCTGAGCCATTGCAGGTAGAGAGGAACACAGGAGGGACACAGTCTTCTGCAAATTGCTGTGACCCTTCAGAGTGTAGCTGAAGACCCTGTTCCACTATTTGTTGCTTGCCACCCACCACAAGCAGCCTCTTAATCTCTGAGTTCACTTCCAAATACATGAAAGTGAAATTCCATCATGAGCCAAATACAATGATGCATGTGAAGCATTCTTTAAGTTGCAAAAGGCTATATAAAACCCAAAAATATTACTTTATTAATTATTCTGATTAGCCAGTGACTTATAACCATTTCAAAAGTAAGTCTATCTTTTTAAAGGGAAAGAATTTCTTAAATCCTGACAAATATCTATTAAGCACCTAGAATACCTAGCACTTGAATGAGTTGTTAGGAGTACAGAGAGACGAATGTGGACTGGCCCTTGATGGAGCTGGTATTCCTGTGGCTGAGAGTCATGTGGTATCCCTGGCAGTAGCCACTGAGCAAGGAAAGTACATGATGCCTGGGATGACTTAGAGCTCCCTTTTAAATAAATGTTTATTTCCTTAGCCACAATGGCAGCTCTGTTGTGCATTTGAAAAACTATGCATATTTGCAAGATACAGTACTCATGTAGTAAGCGACCATGCTTGAACCATAAATGGATTTGTGGGCCCCTTCCAGTAATTTTGAGCCTTCTATCCACTGCCCTCCACTCTAGCCCAGGATTCTGTGGCCCTGGGCCTTGGGCTCAAGACAGATAATACTCAATTTGTAGACACTTTATGCTCATTCATGGAACCTGACACCTCTTCTAATTCTTCTCAGGCCCTGATTCTGAGCCATACTCTCACCCCCAGTCTTTGGAATTCAGCATATCTCTCAACTCTAGAGGGAAAAGACAGTGGAGTCTTCATAGAGAAGCCAGTTAGGAAGAAATAAAGGCAGGGGCTCCTCAATCCAGGGAGAAGGCAGAAAAAGACGTTGACAATCAAGCTTTGAAGGCTAATCACCATTGCCGTCAAAGCAGCCCTTGTTTTTAATCTTGTCTCCACTGCTATTTATGGATTCAGTGGTCTTCTGACATCCCTATGGGCAACGCAGAGGAAAAAGAGTAATTCTTAAAGAAAGCATATATGATTCAGCATCATCTACCACAACAGACTGAGAAGGACCTTTGAGATTTGGATTCTAGGATTTTATATGTAGGAAAACTCAAGTTCCATACAGAGAGAAGTGACTTGCACCAATTTATAAGGAACTCAGGACTCATGACTTCTTATTTAGGGTTTTTCATACTGTGTCATCCCTGACATCAAGGCCTAGGATTTATCTATCCCAGGAAATCTATTCATGAATTAATTCAACAAGCGCTTACTAGTACTTCCCTACTCGGTGCTGGGAACTGTGCTAGCTACTGGGGGTACAGTAATGAATAGGGAATAATCGGGTGTCAGAGTCCTACATTCAGTAAGGGGAACAGACAACTAAGTGGCAATTAATATACACTATGATGATGGCAATTAGCATATACACTAGTATACAGAGGGGTACCAGGAGGCCCAGGGAATAGCTGCAGGGTCTCTTAGACCACTGCTGCAGAAGGAGGTGGTGGTGGTGGAAGGTATGGGGTGTTCTGCCACGGTACCCTTAGGTGGTGTCTGAACAAGGTCTTCAAGACTGACTTAGGAATTAGTGAGAGGAAGGCAGGGAGCCCCAAGGAGAAGTGCAGCATGTTCAGAGACCTGAAGCAAGAGCAGCAGCGTGGGCTATGGGTAGTTGGAGCATAACTACAAGGAGCAAGTGCTAAGGAATAACAATGTAGCTCGAGGCCAACAGGGGTCAGGTTGGGAAGATTCTGCATACCAGGTTAAAGAGGCATGGATTTTATCCTGATGTCTGAGGAAGCCATGGAGGGGCAAAGGTGACTCGGTCAGATCCATGATTTAAAAGATGGCTCTGGATGCTGGGTAGAGAATGAGTTATACGGGACCCAGAGGGGAGTCAGGAAGACTGGTTGGGAAGCCATGCCATGTCTAGGCAGGGGGTGATAGTGGCAGAGAAAAGAGATACTTAGGAAGAAGAGTCAAAATGCCTTTGTGAGTTATTGGAAGTCCAAATTCATGAAAGAAGACACATAATTCCTTGCCCATGAATTTTAAAATCCTTTCATTACTAAGATAGATTTATTGGATCACTTAAAAACCTAACACAGAAAATGGGCAAGGCATCTCATGGCTGTGGGTCTGGCCACCCTGATGGCTTCGCCCCATTCCCTTCAGGCCTGGAGCCCTTGGGACGTTGCATGCCTGAACATCTAATAACCAATTCCGCTCCCAGAACACTCATCAGGAAGGTTTTTACGGAGATAGCTAGTAATGAGATTGCTTGGAAGAGCTGCCAGATATATACAGACAGAGAGTCATGTATGTGTGTGTGTGTGTATGTGTGTGTACACACAAATATTTAATGTATATTATATGTATATTATATACATATAATGTATATACATATATGTATATTATATACAAATATATTTTTATTTACTAAGAATATGTATTTTTATAAATAAAATATATATAAATATAAATACAAATAAATATTGTGTGTGTACACATAAATCTTCCCTTCAGGAATATATACATTGGACCCCCTTCACAGGACAAGGCCTAGAGAATGAGTTACTAATGGTGGTTTGCCTCCAACCTGAAAAACTCGTGTGCTGGCCTGTAGAAGGCACCTGGACAATTTCCTCACTTCAATCCTCCAAAAGATGGGGTCTGGCAGGCAGTTTCAGTTGAGCCAGAAAAAACAATAATGTAGCAACGTATCTGTAAACCAGGGCAGGGTGTTTTTGAGACAGGTGAACAAACTATAAACAAATGATAAGAACATGACAGAGCTGAGGTGAGGGATCCTTAAGGGCACCATCGAATAGGCTATTTAAGAAAGAAAAGTTGCTGTTAGAAACAAGACATTCCCAGGCAGCACAGCACATGGGCAGCTCAGGACCACAACGGTCCTGACATATGTGCCCCTGGCATGGTGCCTGCCTGGTGACACTAAATGTGAATGAATGAAAAATGAATAATTAATAGACTAAATACTCCATATTTAATAGTCTGATAAGGTCCAGTATTGTGTTTGACCTTATGAAACTTACAGAAAGGCCCTTGGAGGAGTGGGTACAGGTATGTGTTCTTCTGACAGCACCAGGTATGCTGGCCAGAGTCCCTGGGTGATGAAGGGATTCATCCATGAACTCTTGGGGTCTCTCCTTAGCCTCGGGAGGGTTGGGATTCTGGACAACCAATCCAAGAAGGACTAAAATAATCCTGGGCTTCCTGCATTCGTGTGTCCTAAGGAAGAGCTCCTGAAATGCACCCCTTTGGGCATTCATGAGGCTTCTAGCAGGACACTAAGGATCATGTACTGCATGCCCACCCTGGAAGAAGACACGTGTGTCTGATGGCAGCTGTGGGTGAGTGAGCTAGAGAAAGCCAGGGGTGTGTGTGTGTGTGTGTGTGTGTGTGCGCGCACGCATGCACGCACACGCGCATGCATGCACGCGTGCATGCAGGATTGAAACTCTGTGATTAATGAATGTATTAAAAGTAAGAATTCTATGTCTATTTGAGGTTTGATTTAAATTTACTTTCCTGAGATCTTTTGATGGAAAAGGTAGCCATCATTTAAAGGAGTTAGTTCAGCAGCACCCTTTCTCACCAACAGAAGAAATACATCTAATTAACTATAGGTTTGGAGAGCGGATTTTCCTCCCATTAGAAGTGTGGGAAAATATAAGAAGTTGATATGAATCGGGTTCTGAAGGGCTAGAATATCAGTTTAGGGTTTATCACAAAGCAGTTTTTGTTTCTTTCTGCCTTCTCAGTTGAGTTCTGGATAGAAGAAGATGTAAGACAATATCCTTCAGACAAGCAAGATGTTACTGTGGTGGTAAAATAATATAGATACATAAAAAATACTCAACAAGTAATGGAGTGAATGAGGTTAGGGAAGGAGGGAGGGAGTCCATATAACATTTAAAAGGCATATAATCTTGGTTGAGAGGGCACAGGTGGAAAGAATTCAAGGAAGCCTCATTCATTCTTGCATTTATTAATCCTTTTTTAAAACTTCTTTTAATGGACTTTAATTTGATGTCCATGTGTGAGGCACTAAGCTGAGAGCTGGCTGTACAGTAGTGGACAAAACATACATAGTCTTTGCTCTCATAGAACTTATAGTCTAGTGGACAGGAGAGACTTCAGGTGAGTAACACATCAGATGCTATGAAGAAAAAAGAACACCATAGGGGGAATCTAGTAACCACAGTGTTGATCATGTAGGTGTATATTAGTGATACCAAAATTAAAAAATTTAAAAAAAAGAACACCAGACATTAGGGAGAGAAACTGGAAAGGCCTACCTTAGGTGTCTTCCTGGGGAAGGTACTCCTAAGCAGATTCTAAGAAGATGAGAAGGATTCAGTCACATGAAGAGTGTGGGGAAGGGTGTGCTGGGCAGAGGGAATACATTCTTCAGTGACCCAAGGCAGAGAAGAACTTGGCATTGGCAGGAATTGAAAAGAGAGGACAGTGTACAAGGAGGATGGAGGGAAGAGAAACAGGAATGAAAGGGTTGAGAGAGGAGGGTCTTGTATACCAGAGAAAATGGCTTGGGCTACCTTCTCAGGGCAGTGGGAAGTCACTGATGGGTATTAATCAGGGGAGAGGCATCACAGGGTTTAGGTTTTTAGGCAATCTGGCTGTTCTGTGAGAAACAGGTTGGTAGAAGCAGGAGTAGAGAGAGCGAAACAGAGTGCCCACTGCAGGGTTCCGAGTGGAGAAGGTGCTGTGGGGGGCCGCATGCAAGCGGGCCACAGGTATTGGGGAGATGGAACAGGCATGAGTGGGGTTGGCTGCACGTGGGGCTTAGGGAGAAGGCAAGATCAAAAGTGATTCCTGCCCTCCAAGTCTGGGAAACTGTTTATCTGTTTGAATCAGGAAGAAAAGTGACATGACATAAAATTTGGAGACAAGGAGGAATAGGATCATCTCAACAATGATTAGCTAAGTACTGTTAACTCTGGCCCAAATACTGCTCCAGGTAAAATGTTTCACAGGGCCTGAGTTTTTCCCATCCATTCCAGGTAGCTGGGATTATTGCCCTGCTTTTCTAGTTACTGGACTGATAAAGGACATAAAATTGAGCAATTGTGCATACCTCAGGAAAATAAATCATTTGTTGAATGGGTAATTATTAGATTAAAATGAGATAAGTTGTTGCTATGTCAAAAGGCTTGCCAAAAATTAGTTGATATCAATTAATAAAGACAGGCTTGCTTCAGAGAATGAAAAACAGAGCTGACTCACATAAGTGTCTAACCATAAAAGGCAGCTTAAGCCAAGAACAGAAGCTGTGGGCAGCCTTGAGGACCTGAGGGAGGTTTCCAGCTGAACAGATTATAAGAAGTGAGGAACCTCAGTCCTATCAACCACAGGGAAATGAATTCTGCCACCAGAGTGAGCTTGGGAGTAGATTCTTCCCCAGTCAAGCCTCCAGACTAGCCTACAGCCAGCGGAAACCTTGAATACAGCCTTGTGAGACCTTGAGCAGAGGCTCCAGCTGAGCAGAGACCAGACTCCTGACCCACAGAAGTGTGAGATAATAAATGCGTACTCTTTAAGTTGCTAAGTGTGCAGTCATTTATCACACAGCAATAGATAACTAATGCAGCTTCATAGATGCTGGGAAAGTAAATGAAATCCTACTCTTAAAGCATGTAGCACAGGATCTGACATATATTAGGACCTCAGTAATGTTGGCTATTATGAGTAGAGCTATCATACCTTTATGGTACCGCAGACCAGGAGGGGAAATCAGTGGCCTTGGTCTTTTGGGGGAGGCCTCACAAGAAAGCAGGTGAGATGAGCTGTAAAGAAGAGTAGGACTTAGATCATCAGCAAGAGGATGGAGTGTTGGGTGAGAGAATGGCAGTGGTAATGAGAGATACTATTTATTGGGGAGACAGTACAGAACTGGAATGTATATGGTAGGGACTGAAAGATTGTTTCCTGCATTCATTCATACATTTAAGGCTGCTCCTGGGAGCTGTGGAAACAAAGGTCAATAGGCAGAATTTTGGGGTTGAGTGTGCTCAGCAGCTTACAGGTAAGTATACAAACTGTGTAATGCCATGTGCCACATACAGAAGAGAATGTACCGGGGCCTTCAGACGCAGGGAAGGGACTGGCAGATACATTTCTGTACACATTTGGGTCTAATGGTGGCTCTATACAAGGGAAAGGTGAGAGTTAATTGAAGAGTTAGGAAAAGGTCAAATAGGACCTCACAATACTAAAGCACACCTTTGCAGGAATTAGAAAACTGTGCCCCTCTGAAGGACCAATGGAAAAACACATGCCTTTGGACAGAGGCAGTCCTATTGGCTCTAGAGCTATCAAGCAGAAAGTGCTTTTGTGCAAAATAGAAAAAGATGGCCCTTCCTATGGAGGGGCATATGTACTTCCGTGCCATGAAACAGGGCTTGGTAAATGGAGTGTGGGCTGGATTTCAGCCCCAGCTTGCCCTATTTAGTCAGGTGTCCTGTGCAAGGCACGCATTGTGTAGGTGTGTGCTCGGCCTTTCACAGGCCAGAAGGGGAAAGACTCTGCATCCAGGATCCTGCCCCCTACAGTCCCACATACAAAGCTGACAGTGATGGTCATCCATCCCCTGCTCATGCACAGTTCTGCAGAGCTTTCTGAATGTTTCATGTCTTGTTCCAGCCAGATCCCAGACCTATGAGTGGAAGGGTCAGGCCAGGTGCCTCCTAGGCTGATTTCTTCCCTTCTGATACTCTGAGAGGATGAGAATCATATCTTGGCATCCCTCCCAGGGTCCAGCCCAGTGTAAGCTCAAAGAGCCTTTACTGGCTTTGGTGGAAAGATCCAGTCCATTCCAAGTGGTTCATGTACCACTTGTGGTGGTAAGGGCTAAAGTCTACCCAAGGTAGTAAAGGACTGAGAGATACTGTTTTTAAAGTCTAATACTGTGAGCATCAACAGTATTCATTCCCAGGCAGCATCACATGAAGCCACGGCCCACTGGTGGGTTACTCTAGACTTACAGAGCACAGGAGAACAGAAGGGCTGAATGGGAACAGACGCCATGCCTGCTTACAAAAACACTTGCTGTTCTTAAAGAATGGACCAGCTACTTTAGAATCTGCAACACCTTAGGCCAGTTTGGAGGGCTGCTGTCTGCTGGCCTCCACCTCCAACCCTTAACCCCAACGCCTCCATACAGGCCACTCTCAGAGGCTTCTTCAGGCCAACTACAAATGTGAAAGACAGATGGATATTCCTAGGTCTTGCTCCCCAGGATGACTTCTCTAACAATGGGCCAAATTCCCAAGTTCTCAGAAGGAAACTCTTCTGGAGGATAGGGAGCTTCTAGGGTTATGACACTGGTTTGTGGAGGGCAAGCAGTCAGAGAGTGGATGAGCCTTAATAATGCAGAGGTTAATAATGAGCACAAATTATTCACATCAACCTGGATAATTCAGAGAACTTCTGAATGACAGTCCCATGAAGAATTCCTCCATCTAACAAATACTTATTCTAGAGACTCCTATGCTGGGCAACAGCAATTACCAAGTTGGAAAAGAGCTACCCTCCAACTCAGAGCTCATTGGAGACATAGGACATGGCACTCAGTAGCTGTGAAACAAGGCGGAATAGGATGAACGAGACAAAGAGATGCCAAAGAACTTCAGGCATCACGTGGACTGACTAAGAAGGCTTCATGGAGAAGATGACATTTGTGACAGATCTTGAGAAATGGTAGCATTTCTCATTGCAGGTCTGGAAGAGAAATGAGGACATCCTAAGCCAAGGGAACAATCTAAGCAAACCCCGTGAATTAGGGAAGTCAAAATACGTACAGGGAACCATAGAAGGCTAGCTGGGAGGGGGGTGCAAGGTGCCTAAAGAATGGAGTCATGGAGTAACTCATAGCTGGGAAGAAGTATGTAGCCCATGCTGAAGATTTTAGAGGAGAAAGAGGACACGCTCAGCACTGAGTTTTTGGAATACTGGTCAGGCCTTTATATGGGTCTAGAGCAAGTAGCCAGGGGAGGGATACCGAGGACCTGAACTGATGGAAGAGCAGAGCAATTAGAGGTATAATAGAACAGAACTGAACTGAAATTTGCACAAGTTATCTTTATGAAATTGTGAATCCAGACCGGCAGAAAACAAAGCCATGATTCTAAAGCAAATAAGAAGTCCTCAATCTGCTTTATGGTAATACATCTGCTTTCATCTCCCTATGTCTTACTTATCAACCACATCAGCACCAGGTTATTGCCAAGGGATTGATTCAAATAGTGGAAGGACCAGGAAAAGGGAATCATGGAAAAGCATTTGGAGCTGAAATCAGAAGACTGAGGTTGTGGTCCAGGCTTGAAAGCTGTGTGCCTACAAATTACTTTTCTTCTCAGGACCTCAGTGTCCCTAGTTGTAAAATGGGATTATCAAAGTCCCCTTCTAACTCTTACACATGATGATTCTGTGAATGGGAAGAGTTATGCAGAGGCCATGCCTATATATGTGCCAAGCACTGCCCTGACAGCTTTTATACATATTTAGACTCATTGGGTTGAAGTAGATTTTTGGTATGGTCTGAATGTGTCCCCCACAAATTCATATGAAATCCTAATCCCCAAGTTAGGAGGTCAGGCCAGTGATTAGGTCATGAGGGTAGAGTCTTTATGATTGGGATTAATGCCTTATAAAATTGACCACAGAGAGCCCCCCTGCCCCTTCTGCCATGTAAGGATGCAGCAAGAAGGTGGATGTCTCTGAGCCAGGGCACAGGTCCTCAACAGTCTCTGAATCTGCAGGCACCATGATTTTAGACTTCCCAGTCTCTGAATTGTGAGAATCAGATTTCTGTTGCTTATGAGCCACCCAGTCTATGGTGTGTGTTGGAGCAGCCTGAGCAGATGAAGACAGTACTATAATCATCCCCATTTTGAGATTAAGAAAGTTAAGTTGAAGGGTGGGATTCCAACTTAAGCAATGTGGCTTCAGAGCCTGTGCTCCTAACCATGTATGCAGCCTCTCCATATGAAACAGTGACACCGTACTGCCCTGGGGAAGTCAGCGCCCAGCGGCTGCTAGAATGCCTCTTCACAAGTGTCACAGGACCATGTTCGAATGCCAGCACCTCAGTGTCCCTCCTCACAGGACCCAGGCCACTCCAGCCAGCAGCACAGAGCACACAGAGCTGCATGAGCAGTGCTGGGGTGGGGTGGGGTGGGCCTATAGACAAGGAACTGTGGGACCTCACATACCTGGACCCACACCCAGGAGCTGTCAGAAAGTGAGTTGATCCAATATGACTCAGTGCCCACCCCCATCCATTACCAGGACCTGCTTTCAGCCACTGGGGTCTCTTGGTTCACATTTTCCAAACATTGTGATTTCTAGGGCCTTAGTTAAAGAAGGGTCCATAGGGTCTGTACCAGCCTGATAGGTAAAAGAATGGTCCTGTGTGATATTGTGGGCATGTTTAATTATCTGGGAGTGTGATGTCCCCCAACCTTTTACAGAGATTTACAGAATACAAGGTATCGTAAAAGTCATGTCATTTGATGCTCAAAAGCAACTGTGTGAGCTAGCTTAAGACAGATGATATATGTTGTGCTCATTTTGTAGATGAGGAAACTGAGGCTGAGAGAGATCAAATGACTGGACTGAAAGTCAACCAGCTATCAAATATCAGGGAACTACAACCCTTCTCTTCTGTCTTCAAATCCAGTACTCTTCCCTTTATACCGCAGCATCCCAGTGGAAAATGAAAAGTCAATAATAGCATCTACGGTTTTTAACCACATGTGGTGGACAACCAGATGCGAAGTTTCTGTGGCTGCTGTTGGATTCCAATCCTGGAGCAACTCCCAGTGTGTCAGCGTGCTTTGTTGTGTTTATTAGGAAACTATGCCAGATTGGCCAAGGAGACCGAGAAAGACTGCTGCGTGTGTCGCCTAAGATATAACGCACACCCTTTGGGATTGCCAGGACTGCCTGCACTTCTGTGCGCACCGCAGTCCGACCAGCCGCGCTGAGGGGAAGAAGCACAGGCTCTTGGAGAGAGTCAGAGACTGTGAGCCTGGAAGCCTGAGGGAAGTGCGTGCTCTGCTCTGCCCCTTACTGATGTGATCTTGGCAAGGGCGCCCTCTCTGGGATTCATTTTCCTCACCTGTAAAATGGGAATAAAACCTGTCCTGCTTGTCCCACAGGATTGTTGTGGGGATCAGACGAGTTAATGGACACTAAAGAAGCATATTTGTTCCCTGAGAAAGGTGGATGTGTGTGAGGGGTCAAGGTCCCAGTCAGTTGGAATCTCCCAATCCAGGGCTATTTGCTGCCCCTGGGAAAGTACCTATAATTTCTGAGAACCTAACCTTGGACTCCTCCAGCTGCTCAGCCCACCCACCAGGTCACTTGACTAATAGCTGATGACTTGGAGTCTCACTGAAAACTGCCAATAAACAAAAGATACATTGGTAGCTGGTTTCCTTTTGGGGAGACTGTCCCCGAGGAGACATGAGAAAGGGGCATGATGTCATCTTTATGAAGTAGGACAGGGAAGAGCTTGGCCGCCTGGTGGACTCATGGGCCAAAACAGCTCTGCCAGAATCCTGAGCAAGCCTTGCACTCCTTCCAGCTCAACTAGACATCCACAGCTGGTTTATCTCCAGCTTCTCTTCTAGCCCTAAAAGTCTCTGAACCCATGAAGCTGGCTCACTCCACACTGTTACCAACTCACATCTCTAAATGCCATTTCCCCATCTGCAAAAACCAAATCACGCTAACTCCTCCTTGGCTGCAGGGTGCTGCTATGCAGTTTGAGTCAGTCATTCTAAACCCAGTGACCTACTTGAAGGACGTCTGCCTCTCTCAGTGGCTCAGTTGAAATGAGATCATTGCTGGAACTGACAGCTCAGAGCCTTGGGATTCAAGCAAAAAGCACACCAGACTTTCCACAAGAGCCGCTTCAGCCTCTGGTGCCATGAGGGTGGCTGCTGCCCAGGTAATGTCACCCTTCCCACCCACAGCATCCCCAAGATGCCTCAATCACAGCTAGGCTGCTGGCAACTCATAATGCTGTCCCCACAGACAGCGCTCAGGCTTGTGGGCTGCTCTTCCTCAGGAGTTAAATCTCTGTGGACAGAGCCCACAGAAGAACAGGAGGAGCACTGAAATTCATGAAATGTTACTGCTGGTCTAGCAGATCTTTAAACCTAGAGGAAGTGGGAACCGTTGAGGGTTTATGGGTTAGTACAGCAGTTCTCAAAGTGTGTACCATGGTCTTTTAGCACAAATCAAGATAGCAACACTGCACAGTACTGGTAATCATTGCATTCTTCACTATCATGTACTCACTTTCACTTCGGATGACTCTTGATGAAACAGTGAAGTTATTAACTTTATTAAATCTCAACCCCTGAGTTGCACTGTTCTAATAGTCTGTGATATAAGTACACATAAACACTTCTGCCACGTATGGAACTACTGTGGCTGTCTCAAGGAAAAATCAGTGTGACTGGCTAGTGAGATGTCCCAGTCACTTTTTAGGAAACATTTAGAAAGAAATAACTGATAAATAAACTATGGTTATTCAGACTTGAACTTGGCAGATATTTTCTCAAAAGTGAATCTTGTGAGGCTCTTCACTTCAAGGAAAACAACTGACTGTATTTGTTGCCAATGACAAAATCCAAGCTTTCAAGTCAGAATTGGAATTTGGGGAAAATTGTATCTGCCACTGTGAGCTTGACAGCTTCCCAATATTTAATGACTTTTCCAATGATATCCCAATGGTGATATTAATGAATGTGATTTTTAAATATTAGATAATGAAATGTGTCAACATCTTAAAAATGTTTGTAACTCAGTGAACTGACTTGTTTCAAATGACCATGCATGGTGTTAGGAAAAGGTATATTCAAAATGCAAGGTAAAGGAATGGATTTTAATGTAAGAGAGTACAAAAAGTTCATTGATATGGTTTCAGATTCCACATAGTAGCTAACCTCTAAGAAACTACTACTCCTTGAGTTGGGGTGTAGTATCAAAAAAGAACACACGTAATTCCTTAGGAAGACTCTCAAAATACTCCTCCCTTTTTCAACCATGTATATGTATAAGGCCAGATTTTTCCTCAGATACTTCAACCAGAACAACATATCACAACAGACTGCATGCAGGAGCAGTTATGAGACTCCAGATTAAATTTAAATTAAACATGAAAGCAACACATAAAATTATGAAACAATACGGCTCTTCTCAGTAAATTTTTTTGTTTTAGAAAATGCAATTAACTCTTTATGAAAATGTTCACTTATATTGACATGTTTATTACTGTTATTTTAGAGTGAATTAGTCAATAAGCATTTTTTAAGTCCCTGTTTTAATTTGTAACACAGTAAATGAAGGAAGAGGCATGTGTCCTGCAGGGAGAATAACAGGCTCTAACCAAGGCCACTGTGGGATGGTTAGAGAGAAATTATCAAGAAGAAAAAGAATCTTGTGAATCAGAGAAATGGTTTCTCTATCCAGTGACAACTAGATTTTGTTAACAAGTGGCAGCATTTTCCTCACAAGAGTTAACGGACCTGAGATATATTTTGGAAGAAAGAATGAATGGAGTGCGTTGGATGCAGCTGGTAAGATAACATCCCAACGGCTTCTACTAGGAGTTTGAGATTCCAGTTAGACATCCCAGGTGGAGATGGGTTGTGATTCCAGTTAGACATTCCAGGTTACCCAGAAGGCAAAAGGTTATAAAGGCTGAGGCTCAGCAGCTCAATTTGAGAATCATGGACCCACATAGGTCGGCAGTTCTCGGACTTCGGAGCCAGAGTCACCTATGGAGAATTACAAAAGGAAGATGCCTGACTCAGACCAGCTGGATGCACAGATGATCCTGACACACACACAGGGGGTTCATGAAGGCAGAGGAGACACTGAGATCTCCCAGGATAAGGAGAAAGAGTGAGTTCGAAATACAGCCCCAAATCCAAAAGCATCTTGCTACTGAGCAGCAGAAGTCTGCACTTCCTATCAATAAAGAATGTGCTTAACTAAATTCTAATGAGCTTGCAACTGCTGGCACACTCTAGCACATGGAATACATGAATCACTCGTCCTTAGGCAGTACAAGAGTCCTCTGCTAATGTTTGGACTCTTAAATGTAGCCACTTAAACTTCCCATAGATCAGGGTTCCCAGAAGCTTCACATGGGCCTGGCCATAAAACAGTTTGAGGAAGAGCCAAACGGCAGTAGTGCGGACCTTCAGTCCTCCCTAGATGCAGCTGTGGAAAGTGGGCACTTTCTCTGAGAAACAATCCCTTTTTCCTGCAACCCTGGACTAAATGAAATTAACATTTCTGAAACACATCCAGGGAACAGACTGTTTTTCGGGAGGCTACAAGCTGTCTCTTCCAGCAAAGAAGGAAGAAAGGTGAGTAGAAGGATTTTTCATTTTTAAACAAGCTTCTCTTGGTCACATATCCAGACCAGGGTTTCAAAACTCTTCTTTTGAATGTCATTATTTTGTTCCTCTTATGGAGTGTAGGTTTTGAACAACATTTCTTGATGGAGTGCATTAATTAAGTTGTTAAGTTGCATTAATTAACTTGTTTTCCCACGTACTAATGAATCAGTGACACTTAAACCTGTACGTTTCAGGTCAGCCTTGCCTAACACAATGGGTACTCAATAAATGTTTACTGCAGTGAATTCAGCCCAGTGTCACCATTACTACTAGGTAGACCTACCTTCCACCAAAGGCCAAGAAAATGGTTGTTTTGGTGAGTTAAACTCTTATTACAGTTAAGAGTTGTTGGAAATAGTTCAAGTGTTCATTTGTAGTACCATGGAGCTTTTGGTTTCCAGGGAATCCATGGTATGAAGCACTTACATATATTTTGGGACCAAAAAGCTGAGCATTAATCAGGTATAAATTCCCTCCCATGCAGACTTGCAGAAATGCTCAGTAAGACTTCTCAGTTGTACTTGCAGAGATGGGTGGATGTCTGCTTAGCATGGGTAACGGAGATGCCTCAGCTGGGCTTCTGGACCAGAGATAAGAAGGCATTGGTCCAAGGACATATCCTGGAGACCAGGAGAGACTAACCTGTTATCTGAGCTGGGGAGCAGAATCACCTGGGGAACTTGTTAAAGTGCTGATTCCTAGATCCCATGCCAGACTTGAAACAGAGGCTCAGAAAGGGCAATCTGCAATCTACATTTCAAACCAGTTCCTGGGTGACTCTGATGCACCTCCCTCTAGAGAGCCTCTGTCAGGTACTCTGTGCTCCCCGGCATCATGAGGAGGGCTGGTTTGTGAATGAGGACGGCTGGTCCTCAGCAAGCAGCTGAGTCACCACGCAGCCCCTCTCTTGGTTTATAACCTGCCTCAGTGTTTGCCACATGCCTCACAGCCAGAGTCTGAGGCAGAGAGGGGCAGAGCCAGAGAGGGCCCCAGACCTCCCACAGCTGACCATCCTCCATTCTAGGTCTTCATCCCACCATTTGCCCTCCTCATCCACACTCCAGCCAAATGGACTGTGTGCAAACATTTTGCCCTCTATCTTCCAGAGAACATACTGTCTGACCAGGGAACACCTTCTCACCCTCACCACTTGGTGCTGTCCCACCGTTTGTGGCACCGATGGCATAAACAGCCACTGCCCACATATTGGAGGGGTTCTCACAAGAGGTTCAGGAGAATGAAACCCTATCCACTAAGAGTAAGACAGGGGCGATTATTGCAAAACTGTGCCACCTGGACAGGGCGAGATCCTGAGGCACTGCCTAGGCATGTGCTCAAACCCCAAGCTCCCTCCCCTTTCCTGGTTCTAGAGGGAGAGGTAGACATGCCCCCAATACCTGGATCCTCTACTCTTGCTGCAGATGACTGTGTGAGCCCAGCTCACCTGCCCCCACCTCCTGCTGGCCTCCATGGGAGCCCCAGGGAGAGAGTCTGACCTTCTGGCTGAGCTCTCCTAACTCAGCCACCAGGCCCGCATTCTTCTCTTGGGGAGCTGCTATGATTATAAGAAAAGACAGAATGAGCATGAAGCAGGTGTCAGGGTACCTGGAAATGCCAGTGACTTTTTACAGACTTCCTGCCCCTTGTTGGCACCATAACCCCTGGCAAAAAAGCAGCCCCAACTAGAGCTGCTGCTGTCATCTTCCAGACCAGGCTTCCTTAGAGGTACCAGTTTGGTGTGTCAATTGTGCTGCCTGGCTCAGCACCCATGATCCTCCTCCCCACCCCATCCAGGACCCCAGTGGAAACACTCTGCTCCCACCAGTGAGCTCACCCAGCCCTGCTTTAAGAAGCCTCTCTGTGAGTGCCCCTGTCCACCCTTCCTCTGCCTTAGCCTGAGGAAAAGGGGGTCAAGAATTTCAGGCTGCCCCTCTGCCTCTGGCAGGAGCCAGCTGCCCCACTAAGATATATGTCAAGCCGTCATCTTGCCCCACTCTTGGTTAGTCTTGCCATTGTGGCTCTGAGGGGTAGGGATATTGATGGCAGGAGCTCTGTCACCGAAGCCAGGAGCTCAGTTCCTTGCTGGCCCCTCCACTCACAAGTAGGCTCAGTCCCTGAACCCCCACCTCCAACCCCTTGCCTGGGCATCCTCATCTGTAAGCAGAGTCCAAGCCCACACCGAATTCTTGGGGCTTTGGTGAGATCTGATAATAGATGCTGAAGAAAATGCTTAGAAGACTATCAAGCAGGCTATGTTTTAAAGTGTTTCTATTTTTTTAATGCTTTGAGATTTAAGGATTTCTTTTCCTGCCTATAAAAGTCATATGTATTCATTGCCAAAATTTTAGTAAGTACAGAAAAGAATAAAGAAAAAAATATCACTAAGCATACTGCCTGAGTGACCCTAATCAATTTTGGTGTTTCCTTCTTTTTGTTAACCAAATTTTTTTTTTTTCACATAGTTGAAATCTCACTCTGTGATTCTGACTGTTGTTTAGGGTCTTGCTTTTTTTTTTACTCAGTGTAGCATAACATTTTCCCATATCAAAAAGTCTTTGACATAATATGTAATAACTACATGATGTAGGTGATGAACATTTTTAAGCATTTAGGTTTTATGTATTTTGGATAACATTTACAGGATAACTTCCCAGAAATCAGCTCACCAGATTACAGGGTATGAATAGTTTAAGACTGTTGATGGCATATGTTGCAGCTATTAGTATCCCTCTTTCTGGAGGTGGAAACAGGCTCAAAAATTGAAATAAGTTATCCTAGCTCACAGCTAATTCTCAGCAAGCCCAGCACAAAGCATAGAGCCCAACACTGCATTCTGTGGTCTGTGTTCAGCGACACAGCATGGGAGAAAAGCTGCTACTGTCCTGAAAAGCACCTGAGAATTTGCACTGATGAGGACCGACAGCCCCATGTGTGATTAAGTATGGAACGAAGGCTGGTGCACTGGAAGATCAGCCTGGGGTTCAGGACTCTTGTGTCCCACTGGGGTTTTTTCTGCTAACTCTGTCACCCTGAGCAAGTCCCTTTGGCCTCAGCTTCAGCCCTGCAAGATGAGGGACATGAATTGGGTCTAACACACTGCCCAGATGCACAGATCCAACACTACCAAAACAAAAATAAAAGCGTTTTGGTTTTGGTTTTACATAAAAAGACCAAAGATTTGCTCCAGTTCAATGTAATGTTTGCTCTGCTGGCCATAAAACTGATCCATCTAGCTCCCAAAGCCAGCACGTTGGGGCTAATGAGACAGCCAGCTCCAGAAAGCATGCCACAAGCCGGACTCTGCCAGCAAGGGGCAGGAGAAGGCAAACCTTTCAAGATCAAGTCAGCTAGTCAGTCACACAGCTCAGTGCTGTCTCGGCACCAGGCTCCAGCATCGGCACTGTAAAGAGATCCCGTCAGCTCCGACGCTCGGGATGGAAGGAGTCAGCATCAGTGCCTGTCCCTGTGTGTGCACAAGTGTGCTGACAGGCAGCTGCCCAGGATCCTCAGGGCGCCTAGAGTGGTGCTCTGCATTGTTTATCTAAGTGACCGGGAACTTGGGACGCCACATCAGCAGTTGTGAAACCAGGGCCAAGAGGGCAAGGTGGGTGGGGCAGCCAGCTGTCAGATGCTGATGTACAGACAGCCACTGGCTGGGACTGAGACATGTGCCCCTGTCCTGGGTGCAGGGTCAGGTCCTGGAATCTGTGGGAAACGGGGCCCTCCCACAACTGCATCTCTGTCTGACTTCCTATACAGGGAGGTACATGAAATGTTCACTATTTAACCTCAGAATTCACATGGTGTCGCATCTGCTATACTCTAGTGGTTGAGGCAGTCACTAAGCTGTGTCCAGGTTCAAGGGGATGGGATACGGACCCACCACTCCATGGGAGGGGAGCCAAGGTCACATTTTAAGAGCATATGGGATGGACAAGTCGCTGCAGCAATCTTTGAAAAATACAACCCAAAGTTCCACCTCTTGCTCCCAACAGCATCTCCTGCTTCCTCTCAGCACAAACCCCCATTTCAGGCAAGCCAGCCTCCTTACCGCACCCAGAATATGCCACTCATTCCAGCCTGTGAAGATGGAGCCCCATTCCATTCATATCTCACTCTCCTCTTTATGATGGTTTAAGTCCTATCTCCCAAAGGATTCAGGTTCCTGGCATGTTTGAGTAACAGGGAGGATAAAAAGGAAGTCCCCTAGTGAACATAGCTCCTGAGGTCTTCTTTATTGCTCTAGATCAAGGTCTGCTTCTTTCTTAGAATTAATAAAAATTCTACCTCGCTGAGAATCACTAGCTCTAAAAAACATCTACCAGACATGGGCATGGGTCCCCTTCAGCTGTAATCATGGCATGCATACTTATGAAATGCTGGTTCTTTATCTCTCCCAGACAGAAATAATGACTGTAATAAATTAAAGTCAGCTTGTTTTAAACCAACAAATGGTGTGGCTGACAGTAGAACTGTAAATATGGTTATAATTAATGGATTTTTTTTCAGCCTTTATCCATCTCAGCTCAGTAGACCTGTGACTAATAAAGCACTGGCCAGCTTTGCACACCAATTGCTCTCCAATTAAATGAGGGGCCAGGCCTCTACCTCCTATGTAGACCCTAAACCCAAGGAGTACTGGGCATCAAAGAGTGCTCAGGAAACACTCAGTGGTTGCTTGATAGAAAAACAAAAGCACACAAGGCAGTCAAACTATACAGTTCCTCTACATTCCAGCAGGAGATGCAAGTCCCAGCTGAGCAAAGGAGAAGCAGCTAACAGTGGGCAGAGCTTAGTACTTTACGTGGAGCTTTGGCATCCATTCCTCACTCACAATTTGATGATGCACAGAGTGAAGGTCTTGTCCCCATTTTACTGGTAAGGAAACTGAAGCTCCAAGTGGTTCAGGGGCTTTGCAGAATCGATGGCTCCCATGTAGTGAGCAAGTACTTTATGCTAAGTGTTCTGTAGTCCAGATTCTTTTCTACTGCAGTGCCTCCAGTTCAGCTGGTTCAGTCACTCATTCAATTATTCATTCATTCACTAATTTGCCAAATGCCTATTAAGCACGTACTCTATGTGAAGATGGTATAGGCACTAGGGAAACAAAGGCAAACAAAGGGAGCAAGGCAAAGTCCCTGCTTACATCGAGTGTATGGCCCAAAGGGAGAGATGGCAACAACACCTAAACAATTACATAAATAAGAGAATTTGACATAATGGTAAGTGCTACAAAGGAAATAGAACAGGGTCATGGGATAGAGAATGGCCAGGATTTGGAGGCTTGAGAGAAAAGAGAGGGCCCTTTAGCCAGGATTGTCAAGGAAGGCTTCTCTGAGAAATTGATGCTAGAGCTGGGGCCTCAATAATGACAGGGAGCCAGCCACTTAAATTTTGGAGGAAAAAGAGTCCCAGAAAGAGGTTACAGCAGATGCAAAGGCCCTGAGGTAGGAATAGGAATAGGCTGGTCATGTGAGAGTGACAGAAAGGCTAATTAGGCTGGAGCATATTGAGCAATGGCAAGATTAAAAGGGACAAGAAGGTGTAGGACCTTCTAGACCATAATACAGTCTAGGCCAGACCCCGTACTAGATGCTGCCAAGCAGTGGTGAACAAAATGGACATGGCCCCACCCTTCCAGGAATGGCTCTAATGCTTGATATCAACATTGCCCTGCCTTCTGCATCAGGGCAATTTTGGAACCACTCTATTCCTTTTGCTGACAGGCTAGTCTGAGGGTTGTGGCATGTATGAAAAAACTTAAGCAAGGGAAATTCAGGATTCCTAGGACCTCTGTTGGATTCAGTCTGCAACCTGCCCTTTTCCTTCTTGCCTTCGCCTGTAGATCCTGGAATTGTAGAAGGAAATGCCTGGAATTCCATGACTGCTTCACATGGTGGCCCCACCCACTCTTACCACAGCCAAGGCAGAGCCAGCCTGAAGTCAAGGTCCGCTTGGCCAGCTGGAAAAGATGTGTGGAAGCAAAACAGCATCCCTGGCTGTCTCAGTTCCTTTGCAGCATCAGAGAAACAATCACAGAGCTGAGAAGTAGGCCTGCTGGACTCCAGGAAATGGATTGCCTCCCCAAATCAAGAACAAATTCTCCTGAAATACCGGAAGCACATACAGGAGCCAATTCCTATTAAATTAAGAATAACAGCTTACTCTGCATGCTTTTTAGTTAGAAGCTTTAACTGCGACCCATCTACAGGTAATCTCCAAGTTGTGGCAAGGACAGATAGGTGAGAGGAAAATCAGACCGTCTTTAATAACTATGTGCTTTCACACACACACACTTTTTCAGCTTCATTCCATTACCTCTCAGTTGCTGTGGGTATGCGCCGCCCCCTCCCCCACCCGTCTCTGCCTCAAACCAAAGACCATGTTTACTCACAGGCCGACCTTCGGGAAAACAGACATCCGGGACTTGCTTCCGAAATTTCCTATTATGTGTAAAGAACACATTGTCCTTTCAAAGCCAGCCCTGAGACCTAATATTTGTTCCATGCATCACCACATTACACATTCACCACAAGTGTGGACAGCCTATAAGCATCCTTCATGTCTCCCCAGGAGTTTAAGGTCCCCCCAATTCCCCAAAGGCCGGACACATCCAGGCCGAGCTCAGAAGTTTCCTGTTGAACATGTGTCAGCCCTGTGAGGCCACTTGCTACCCCTCAGCATGGGACTCTTGCTCAGGAGCCACTTTTGGGCAACATGGATGTCCAGCCTGGGGACGTATAGGTAAACACAGTGGTGTACTTCATAGCTGTGTGCAGCAGTTGGAAGTCACCGTGCAGATGAGCATGTGGTGGTATGGATGAATCTTACACCCAAAATGCCAAATAAAAAGTCAGCAACAGAATGAGGTAGAGAAAACCCACAGTCTTTTACACACATTAAAACAACATGCCTCCTAGGCAGCTAAACAATGCACCTTACACACGAATACATAGAAACAAAAAGATGCAGACATCAAGCATATTAGCATGTATTGTCTATAGATGCAGAAAGGGACTCGTTAAAAAGAACAGAGGGAATTTGTAGGGACCAGTGATAATGGTGTGTCAGTGTGATATAATAAGATACAAGAAACATGTATTTCCCAGACATATTTGGTCTTCATCCACAGCTCCTCAAAACACTTCAGAGCCTTCAAGGTGAAATGGGTGTCTGGTCATGTTAATGAGAGACTTTTGGACCCCACCCAAGGGCAGAGGCTAGAGGTGGAAACAGCCAATGGCCAATGATTTAGTCAATCATGATTATGCAATGAAGCCTTCACAAAAATCCCCTAAGACCTTATCACTCTCTTGCATCCTGCTTCTCTGTCGGAGAGAGACATACTCTGCTTGGGGAACCAGAACACATCTGTGTGCCACTGCGCCAGGCCTTACACTCCATGAGAATAGAAGCTCCTTTATTTGGGACCTTGCCCTGTGTATCTCTTCATCTGGCTGTTCACTTGCATCCTTTACAGTATCCTTTATTATATTAAACTGGTAAAGGTATTTTCCTGAGTTCTGTGAGCTGCTCTAGCAAATTAATGGAACCGAAGGGGGAGGTGGTGGGGACCTCCAGTCTGTAGCCAGTTGGTCAGAAGCACAGGGAACTTGTCAGAAGCCTGGGGCTTGTGACGGGTGGAGTCCTGAGTCAGGGGTAGAGGGCAGTCTTGTAGGACAGAGCCCTTAACCTGGGGAATCTGGTGCTGTTTCTGGGCAGATAGTGTCAGAATTGTGCCGAGTTCTTGGACATGCTGCTGTTGTTCAAGAATTGCCGGGTGTTGTGCCTAGGAAGCCACCCCTTCCCCGCCCTACATGCACTGGAATCAGGTCCAGGAACCTGTACTGCTGTGTGGAAAGCTGTCATGAACTGGAGCATGTGATTAACTCAGTCCTCTACACTGGGAAGTCGACAAAATGAAAAGGACAGACACAGAAATCTCTGAGCCAGCTGGGGACAAGATTCCCAAGCTTGGCTGCCATCTCCCAGGGGAGTCTCAATGGGGGCCTGCTCTCTCCAGGGGCGGTGTGGCAGCACACACTTGCCACAGATGTGCCTTTGGCTATCTGCGCTCCTGGAGTGGAAGGTGTGCCTTCTAAGGACTCCCGTGAAAGGACCTACCCAAGAGAGGCCCTTTCCTTCCACAGAGAGGTGATGCTTTTCCAGGAAACCCATCAAAAAGAAGAGGCACACAAATGTTTGATAAGTAACAAATTGACAAAAAGCCCTTCTAGAGTTAAGCCCTAAGCCCTCTTCCCAGGTCTCTGTCCTTCCCTCTTGTAAGCCCACAGCACAGCCTGCTTGCCCCTCCCATTTAAACTACCTCCATCCCTTTATCCTTTGGGCCTCCTCTAAAATCAAACCTCACTGGGGAAGCCATTACCCTGTTATTCCTGACATAACCCTCAACCCCAGACACGGCACCCTGAATCAGAACCCACCAAGACTGCTACAAACAAAGATGCAGGAGTTGGATATTATAGAAGTGGTGAAAACTCCCTTCCCTGGCTCCGGCACCTATGTAGTAGTAAACAAATATTTGTTAAGTACCTGTTATACGCTTGTTCCTGGGTTTAGCCCTGAAGATTGACAAACATTCTCTGCTGGACGTACTTTTTGTCTCTGCATTGTTCAATGTTAGCAAGAAACCTGCTAAGTCAGTTTAGCCAGAATCCGCCATCCTCCATATCTGATCACTCTCGATATCTCATCAGAGTTCTCATTGTGATATTGTGGTTGGTAATAAGAAATATACATTTGGTCTTCATCCCTGTTTCTGGCACAGAGCACCTAAAACCCTTGGAATATCCCAAATGATGAGAGCCGCAAAGGTGTCTTCATATTGGTAACCAACCCCTTTCAACCACAGCGGACTGTATGTCGCCGAGGTGACTTTCAGACAGCACCAAGATGGGGGCTGGTTGCCTGGAAGACTAACCATGTGACTGGAGGGTTGGAACTTGCAGTTCCATTCCTAAGGGGGAGGACTGGAAGTCAAATCAATCACTAGTGGTCAGTGATTTAATCAATTGTGACTACACAATGAATCCTCCATAAAAACCCAAAAGTACGGGATTCGGAGAGCTTTCTGGTTGGTGCACATGTGGAGGGGCTAGGGAAATGATGTACCTGGAGAGGGCATGGAAGCTCCACGCCCTGTCCCCATCCCTTGCCCTAAGCAGCTCTTCCCTCCGGCTGTTTGTTAGTTATATCCCTTTATAATCAACCACTAAAGCATTAAGGAAAATGTTTCTCTGAGTTCTGTGAGCCCCTGTAGCAAATTAATCAAACCTAGGGACAGGTTAATGGACAGATTTATAGCCCATCAGTCAGAAGCACAGGTGACACCCTGGACTTGCAATCGGCACCTGCAGCAGAGGGCAGTCCTGTGGGAAGGAGTCCTAACCTGTGGAATCTGATGCTGTCTCCTGGCAGATAGTGTCAGAGCTGAGTTGAACTGTAGGACACCCAGCTGGTGTTTGAGAATTGCTTGGTGGTGAGGAGAGAAACTCACACACTGAGATTGGTGATCAGGATTGTATGCATCCTGTAGCTGATCACTCTGGTCTGCCTTCAGCAAGAATCCTGTCAGGTCAGTTTAGCCAGAAGTCCTTCTTTATCCCTGATGTTTCCACTCACTGATTTTCCATCCATTGATCCCACCCTGCTTCTTGGCTATCAATTCCCACTTGCCCCTGCTGTATTCAAAGTTGAGTCCAGCCTCTCTACCTGACTGCAAAATCCCTACCCTATTACAATGGTCCCCCTGAATAAGGTCTCCTTTATCATTTTTAATAGGTGTCATTGGATAATTTTCCTTTAATAGGCTATCATGGTTAGTAAAAGAAGCCTAGGCCTGCCCTCCTGGGGCTGACTGATAATCTACTACTTCCCGCACAAGGGTGCCACTCCTACCCGCTCTCTAAAAATGAGACATGAACTTTGCCAAATACCATTTCTAGTCTCCTAAGGCCTGTGCAGTGTTGGCAGCAGAGGGGAACGAGTAGTTGGAGACCAGCTGCCAGGCCTGGTGCAGAAGGCCAGCATTTCTATTCCTAGGGCTTGGCTCCCAACCAGGATGGCATCTGCTCTGAGTTTGGAATCCAGCATATTCTGTTTGTCCTGTGGCCTTGTGGCATTTTCAGCCTATCAGTTGAGTCTTCCTTAAAAAGCTACTTCTATTTCATTGGTTTTCTGCCCTGGATTTGTGTCCCTAGAATTTTTCTTAAGGATGGAAGAGCTCAGATCTGGATGTCGCTCCCATCCCAGGACCTGAGTGGGAAGGGCTGGTGACATACTGGGGAAAAGTGGTCCAATGCCCACCCTACCACTCACTGTCCCATAGCTTTTCTAAATGGCACCAACCCTTTCTGAGCTGGGGGCCCTTACCCCAGGCAGATGTTACTACCTAGCTGTGTATCCACAGACAAATCCCTTTCCCTCTCTGGGCTGATATCCTTGCCAAGTGTTTCTTGAACAGGTGAAATCATAGATGCAAAGGGAGTTTTTAAGTTCTGTAAAAATATAAGACCCTATGGGAACTCCCCATGTTTCCTACTCAATTTTGCTGTGAACCTAAAACTTATCTTAAAAAAAAGTCTATTAAAAAACAAAGAATGGTAGACCCTATAGTGCACCCAGGGCGGAGAATAGAGCCCTAAGTTCTAATAAAAGCCCTGCTCTTTTCTATGTGGCTTTGGGAAGGAAGTATGGAAAGTTCTCGGAGCCTCAGTTTCCCTGTTGTAGCCACTGTGGCTACTATGAGAATCAAACTAGCAGGTTTAAAATAGAGAGTTAACTACAGAGCGCTGTCGCTCTGAAGACCGCTTGTTGATACGTATCACTTACTAAAGAGACTGTGCCAAGATGACAGAAGGCTGGGAAGCCCCAGAGAAAGTGAGCAGGTGTCTCAAAGGCACAGCAAGCTTGACGGTCAAAACTGAGCGGGAGGAAAAGAAGGAGGAGGAGCCGACGACGAGGGGAAACCAAAAGTAGGAGAAGCAGAGGCTGCGGAGGCAGGAGCAGAGGAAGAGGAGGCGGCGGCGGCGGGAGGAAGAGGAGGGAGAAGCGGAGGAGGAAGCGGCAGCGGGAGAAAAGCAGAAGCCGAGGCCGAGGCCGAGGTCAAGGCAGCGGAGGAGGACGGAGGACGGGGAAGGAGGAAGGCAGGGGACGCAGCGGCGGGAGGAGAGACGGCAGGAGGCGGCAGAAAGCAGAGGTCAGAGCCGGGGCGGCAGAAGCGGAAAAGCAGCAGCAAGAGCAGAAGGGGCCGCGGGGAAAGTGCAGGCAGGAGGCACGCAGAGGCGTGAGAGGGGCCGAGGGGAAGGAAGGGGGACCGGCGAGGGAGCAGCAGGAGCCGGGGAGCGGTGGGAGGAAGCGAAGGGACGCTGCAGCGCGAGCAGGAACAGAAAAGGCAGCAATCATTGCGCACAAGCTGAAGCCCAAGCAGGAGAGGCAGAAGCGGGCGCCCAGGCGGAAGCAGCCGAAGCAGCAGCTCAGGCGGCGCCAGGGCAGGGGCCCGGGCCGGAGGGCGGGAGGAGGCGCCGCGCGTGGGGCCCGCCAGCCGTTTCCTCCTGGAGAGAGAGGGGCCGGTGAACCAGTGCGAGGTTCTTGTAATTCTAACAGTTTGGGCCATAGAGACAGGCAGGGGACCAAGCAGGAAATGTTCCCCCGACGAAAATGAGAATGAAGGAGTGATCGTTCACCAAGCACCTCCTGTGGGCCAAGCAGAGACAAAGGAGACCGGGACCTGCTTTCCATGAGCTCTGGTATGAGGTAGGGCAGTGCTAATGGTCAGAAGAGGGGCAGAGATCAATAAGGCACAGAATTTGGAAAATGAGGAAACATCAGACAGGCTTTAGAAAGAGTTGAAAATTGAGTTCAGAGTCAATGGGTAGAGATGGAGTTTAATAGATGGAACTGGGGTGGGGAAGAAGGGTTCTCCTCCCCCCACCCCCCGGAAGGAGTGTGTTCAAGGCCCTCAGCTTCAGCCAGGCCGCTGGCCTGCATCAGACGCAGGCCTTTCACACCCAGGCCTGAGGACAGCAAGCATCAGGGTGGGGGATTCTGATGAGGCCTGGCCACACAGTCATTCCACTCCCGGTCAAGAGATCAATGATGTGTCGATCAGGCCTGTCACAGAACAACCTTTCTGCTGGGCGAGATGTGCCTGTGTCCCACGCCACTAACCAGAAGAGCCTCTAAAGTGATGAAAGGGTGAAGAGCAGTCACCTCCAGACCCTGAAGGCTGAGGCTGAGGGGAAGGGAGAGAGTAGACCTGGACAGCAAGCCTCCAGTGCCCCTGTCCTCTGAGGGGCTGCTTCTTCTGGGAAGCCAGCCAGGCTTCAGAGTGGCCTCCAAATCCAGTGAGGACCTCCAGCTTGTCCCCAGAGCAGACATGCCTTCAATTCCTCTCAAGCACCAGATTCCCCAGACCTGTCCCATCCTTTGAACAAGTTGTGGCCCAAAGTAAGCAAGAGCCAGGCCCTGACCAGAGAATTCAAGGCCTTGTAGAGACACAGGAGATTGTGTGGGTCCCCTCAGGCCTTCCTCATTCACCCCAGAGACCCCAGCACTCACTCCTGAGCCCCGCCTCTGCCAGAGCCTTAGAGATGCTCCCCATCCCCAAAAAGCCATAGCAATGTGACAATGAAGCCAACACGATGGTGCCATCATCCTGGGAGGGAGCATCTGTATGGGTTTAGGGTGTCCCCTCTTCCCCTTCCGCTCAGGCCACCACAAACCCTACTGCCAGGGTGGGATGACAGGAAAGCTCTGTCACCTGTGTGTGCAACTGTGAGAGACACAGACAGGCAGAGAGAAGGAGAGAGATGGGAGGGAGATGCTGGGGAGTTCCAGCAGTGATGGGGTCTGCCTCAAGGGGAAGTTTCAGGTGATGGCCACAGCTGGGGTGAAATGGGAAATCAGAGGTGATAAGGAAATCGCTCAGCCCTGCTAATGCAAGAAAGCTTCTTCAGTCCGGTGAGAACTAAGTGGAGAAATGCCGGTGATGCATTTTTCTCCACAGTGTCCGACAAAGGTCTGGGCATGGAGAGAAGGCAGCAGCAGGCAGCACCGCATGTTGGCTCGGAGGACTGGCTTGTCCACCGGCTCGGCTCTCTTGAGTGTCAGGGTTATCATCTGTAAAGTGGCATTATCTCCCTCCTTCCCCTCATATATGTAAGTGGCAGAGAGTAATGCTCCATGACTCCTAGTTATTAGATTATTATAGGAAGTATATGATAAGTACCTACTAACTGACTGATTAGAAAAATCATATTGAAACCTGAATGGCAGCAAACATATTCTGAGCAGGTCAAAGGTGAAGATATTTCAGGGATGAGGGGCTGTTCTCCTCCAACAAGCTGGCAGTAAGAACTGTGGCCATTTTCCCAAGCCAGTCTTGTCTTTGAGTCCTATTTACTTGAGTAGAACCACCACTACCAATTACCTGTACCCACCTGGGTTGTCTCCAAATTTGCAATTATAGCAAAATCAATGACTTTTAAGCCACTTAATGGCAGGCCAAGCTGTCTATCCCACTCTTTCCGTGCTAGAGCATCTTAGCCACAGGCTTTGAGAGCTACCAATGAAAGAAATTGTCATGGTGCAGGAGGACCAAGGTTCTGAGACTCATCTGAATGAGAGGAAGGAGGCTGACTTGGTGCATTAATGCAGTTAGGACTCATGAAATCCCTCGATTCACCTTTCCTGGCCAGGTATGCAATCCAACTTTTACTTTGTACGTTAAAATATCAGCCATAATGGTCAGAGAAGGGTTATCTTCTCTCAGATCTGTCCATTCCGACTCCTCTCCACCTCCATCACCCTGGCCCAAGCTACTACTATGGCTCTTCTAGAGCCCAATAGCTTTAAAAGTTTCATATCCACAGCAGCCAGAGAGGTCTATTTAAAATGCAGATCTGGTCGAGGCAGATGCCTGCTGGACCATTGCCCTTAAAATAAAAGGCAAATATCTCGTTCTCCCTGGCAGCTCCACGTGTCTGGCCACTGCTGCCCCCAGCCTCTCCTCTCACCCAGCCCCTGTGTTCCAGCCATTCCATGGCTCTCTTTCAAGTTCTTAAGACTGTCAAAGTCCTGACAGGCCCAGGGCCTTTGCACAATTATCCCCTCAATCTGGAACATTCCCCCTCCACCACTCCTCCAGTTCACCCCCACTCATCCCTGCTCTTCACTAAGCTCCCACAGTTCTTTTCTCCCAATCACAATTCCAATCACCTCTTTGGAGAAGTTTTCCCTGCCCCTAGACTACACTAGGTCTCCAGGCTCTAAGTGCTCAGAACATTCTGTTTCCCTTCGTATCTCTTCTTACAGCTTAAATTTATATATTTATTTGCATGATTCTTTAATGTCTGTCTCTCCGCTGGGTTGTAAACTGGATAAGGCAGGGACCACAACTCTTCTGTGCCCGGTTACACACCATCCCCCTCTCCGCCCACCACTCCCAGCTTATAGCAGGACACTAGCAACAAATATCTACTGAATAAGTGAAGGAATTTCATTTTCTAGGTACTAGAAGGTTAAAAAGCCATAGCATAATGGAAAGAGCAGAGAAGTGGGTGTCTGGAGATAGGCACATCAGCCCCACTCTCTCTAAGTGACGACTTGACCTGAGGCAAGTCCCTTTCCCCGCTGGGACTAGGAATCCTTAGACCAGTTCTGAGGAGTTGGGCCATTTGGTCTCTCAGGACCCTCCCAGCTGAGTCTATAGTTTTCTGTTGCTGAATGTACAAATTTGGGGTTCTTCCCCCAGATGTTGGAACTTGCAGTGACACTGTAGAAGCGGAGGTGAAAATAAATACCCCTAAAGAAACAGATTCTCCTGCTCCCTTTGTGGTCGAAACATTTGTTCTTGAAAGTGACTTTCACAACCAGATCCAAGACAATACTTTGTCAGCTGCAGTTTAATGCTTGGTTCCATTAGTTAAACCAGTGACTTAAATTTTCCATTTCCTCTTGAGGCAGCCAGAAAGTGGGCATAACCCAGCACAGCCTGTTCCAAAGGCATGATATATAGTCTACAGGTTAATAACTTAACCCGGGCAAGTCTTTAGAATAGACAGTTTACAATTATTGGTGTTATGTTAAAAAATAACAAGAACATCTTGAGCACATTAGTTTGGGGGATCTCCTTCCTGCCCCAGGATATATTTCTTCCCCATTTAACTTTCCTTCCTTCTAACTTCCATTCTTAGATCTCTGGAATTAGAATGTCTAGCCTTCTTTTGCTCAGAACACAAAGTAGTAATTATTCTCACTTTGTTTCCACAGTAACAGCCATGTCTCATATTTGCACACTCTATTTCCAAACATCATTTAAATGCAACAGAGAGAGTAATTCAAGAGGATCAGATAGGAACCTCATTCCAATCACTCCCTGAACAAGACATTTTCTCTCAACAATTGAGAGGCTCTTGAAATTGCACTTTCCCATACACCATGTTTTACGTGCCAGTGGAATGCTCTTTGTTGGGACTTAATTGTATGTGCATTTACTCTTGTTGGAACTACCCTCCAAGAAGCCTGGCAGACTGCCAGTGACTCCAGGCTTTGGGGCTGACACCCAGGGCTGGGGACTTCTTAGTGACTCAAAATCTGAGAACCTGCCATTTGCGGCAGTGTTCCTACTTAAAATTTCTCTTTGCTTTGAGCACTGCAGGAGAAGTCATTGCCGTGTAAAGCAATGTACATGTGGATGACAAGCTCTTCTAGTGAAGCCACCCCACTGTCCTTCAAGGGCACCTACTTTGCACTTCTGCATATCAAATAAACTGCAGAGTAAGATCATAGGCCCTCTGTCCCCACCCAGTCCTAGATTGTGAGCATGCTTGAGGGCAAGAATTGAGTACAGCACCTGCCCTGTAATAACCTGTACTTCGAAGGATCAGCTCCCATCTAGACGATCCTCAGGCATTTTAAGATGAATACCATCTAATGAGACTCTAAAAACTCTAGCAGCTAACTTATTTGCCCCAGGTAACTTGTGTAGAAATCTGAACACAAAAGAAAACTAAAATATGTCCCATACTGGTGTTGTTCTCCATCCCTTGTTGGACAGGTTGAAGGAATCTGGACATTATCATGAAAGTAATAGCCACTCAGATTTTAATCAGAGGAGTAACTGAAATTCTTAACATCTCCACTGTTCACTAGGGGGAACTCAGAATTGTTTCTCATCCAAACAGTCTGGGACTCTTCTGCTGCAAAATTTCTACAAGATCACTGTGGTGGTAACAGTCCTACACTACTGCAACACCCAGTCTCCTCCCAACACACACCAAACTCTGACAGTCCTCATCTCTCAAGTCTAAGTAGTTCCTGACAGTATAAAAATAGCCTTGACATGGGTGGACACTAAGTTACAGTTAAGTAACGTATTTGAAGTCAGGCAGTTAATTAGTGAGCTGGCTTTTAGTATCCTTCTGAGGTTTCTCCATTACCCAGTTGATTGATATTCATGTCCCTTGTGGTAAAGTGAGATATTTAGAAGGAAAAGAAGCACAAAACATTTTTTTTTTAAAGCTCCTGTTTGTTCCCAGGCTTACTTTCTTTGAAGGTGGCTTTGAAAAATGGCTTAGTCAGCATTTTTCCTCCAAGTGGATTTTTTTTTTTCCCCCTACCTCTACCATTTCAGGTACTGGCAAGAATCAGAGAGAGTTTAAAAGACTGGGAAGTTCTTGGCTGTATGTTTTCGCCCACCTAGACAGAAAGGTCTGGTAGAGTGTCAGTCTCCCTCTTCCCCCTAACCTCTCCTCTTCTTCTCCATCCTTCTCTTTCTCTCTGTTTCTTCACATATACACAAGATCATTGACCTGGAGGGAGTTTGGGAGAAGAGAGATAAGCCAGCAGACTTCTAGGTGCCTTTCCCATTTTCCTTTCAAAGTAAAGCAGCTGTCTGTTTCAGCATACTGCCCACAGCGTAGCCTGCTAATGCTGCGTTTCCAGCAGGAGCTCTTGAGTTAGTTCAAAGTGCAGAGAGGTTGGAATGAACAGGGAAGTTTTACTCCCAAAGAGATAGATCTCTTGGTGATACACTGAGTTTCCATCTGTAAAGTGGAGGAGATGAACACTTAACACCTTAAGGGTTCTTCTTATTACATTTATTCTTTTTGTAAAATAATAATAAAACAAAAATAAAAATCTGTGCCCTACAGCATGTTATTTCAAAATACTGTAACTCCTTCCAGTATTTTGCAAAACTCCTAAGAGTAATAATAATAATCCACAGATACACAGTCCTACCCACCTGCTTGCATGAAACCCTTTCTCTAGTGGAGAGAAGCCAAAGGAGGGTCCATCAGAGATGATGCGGGGAGGCCAGTTAGAAGCCAGCCCAGCTCTGCAGCTGTGTTTGCACTGGCCACTCTCCCATCGCCAATACCCCTCCAACACCCAGATTCTCCCTCAATTACTCTCTCTCCCCGACCCATCTCTTTTTGAAGTAGCTTATTCAAACTGATTTCAGTAAGAAAAAATCCTTCACTTTCCATGGTGGATGGTAGGTGAGAATTGTCCTCAAAAATACTGGTTTCATTTTGTTAGCTTGTGGTAATTGTGATAAAATTGTGACTATTTCCAGATGAATGATTTTTGTAAAAAACCTTAATCAAAGGGAGGTTTTTTTGTGCACCCATTCATCAAGACAGCCTACAAGAGTAAAGCGTAGCTGCTGTTCAGGCTCTCGCTGAAACCCCAGCTCGTTCGCTTACTGCTGTTGGTCATCTTTCCTCATCTCAAAATGTCGGGAGGACTAAATGAGATCACTCACATAAGAGCAATTAGCACACGTGCAGTATAAGTACTTAATACATGTTCACGATTATCATTTATCTGTTTATTATTTTTGAGATATCATGCAGGATATAGACAGGGGCAGGAGGTGGATATCTATAAAGATTCCTGGAATGATGAAGCCCACATCCTAGCTCCGCTGAAATGGGTTCAGTTAGCTTCTGAACATCAGGTGTCATTGTCCTAGAGGCTTCTGGAGAGAGCCTGAGGAGCAAGTGTTCACCACGTCTGAAGCTTTTGAATAGAGATTTTTATCATCACAATTGCTCTGAGTGGGCACTTTCTTTGTCAATCCTTATGGAAAGCTGCAGGTATATTGTGGCCGGGCTGGATTGCTTTCCTTGAGACACATGGTCTGTGATAGAAAACTGGATTCTCTATATTTGAAAGGAGCCCTAGGGCCTGCAGAAGAGAAAGTACTTACCTGTGCCAAAAGAGCAATAACTTCTTAAAAGGAGTTCACTCCTCTGTCTCTTAAGTAGTTACAGGCAGAGTTCAAATCCCAGCTCTGCCGCCTCTGTGGAAACCTGAGCAAGCTCCTCACCCTTTCTGAGCTCGTTTTCCCATCTGAAAATAAGAGTTGATATTACCTTTCTTGAAGAGTCATTGTAAGGATTAGAGATAATATGTAATGTAAACATAGGACACATGTAAACATGACACAACGTGCCCAGTACTTTGCAGATACTTAATAAACAATAGTGTTTGTTGTTAACATCGGAATGGTGTGTGCTTGTTCCTGGATCAGAGAGGAGAGTTTCCTCAGGTGACTACTAAGAGGTATTTGACCAGTGTTAGTCTTGATTCCTACTGGCCCCAGAAATGAGGAGACCTGGAGCAAGTCCCCACTTACTTGCTGTGTGACTTTGCACGGGTCGCTTTCCCAGTGTGAGTCTCAGGTTTTCCTGAGAAAATGAAGGGGCTGGATAAGTCACCTGAGAGGTCATAAAGACCTGGATTGTGTGGTTCTGTGTCTAGAATTATGGTCCTGGGCTTGCTGAATAACAAAAACATGCTTTAAAGTATAAATTGTGCTTGAGGCTATGATCCAGCACGCTCACTTTCAGGCATACATCCAGCAAAAAGGTGTACATGTGTTCAACCATGTGTGCAAGAACACTCAGTGCAGTGCTATTCAGAAAAGCCAGAAGCAACCCAGAAGTCCAACAACAGTAGAACATATCAGTTAACTGTGGTGTGTGTCACACAATGCAAATTGCACAGCCATATGAATGAACACACCGCTGACACACAACCATGTGGATGACTCACAGAAAGAAAATTTCAGTGAAATAAGTCAGACAGAAAAGAATATACCCTGTTTGATTCTATGTATGTGAAGTTCAAACACAGGCAAAACTGATCCGTGAAGTTTGAAGTCAAGAAAGTGGTTACCTTTAGGCAATGACTGACGTGGGTATAGGGGAGGGTCCTGGGAAGGCGTGCCCACTGATGCAGGCATGTTCACTGTGAAAACACTAGAGCCATACACTTACACTTTGTGTGCATACACATCAGATACATTTCAGGGTTCATAAAGAGTGCATGTAGAAAGTGCGCACAAGGCCATCTTTGGTCCCCAGTTTTTACTTCCTCTGTGCCAGACACTGTCCTGGCGGAGGCATGGGTAGAGGCATGGGTGCAGAGACAGATAATAAGACAAAGCATCTACCATCAAGGAGATCACAGCTCTGAGGGAGGACAGGTAAACAAAAAGTTACAATGTGGTAAAGGACTATGACATAGACATGAGCCATTGAATGTGGGAACCCAGAAGGACAAAGGAGGTGACATTTGAACTGGGTTGCGAGGAGCACCGCAGGCAGAGAGAACCAAGCGTGTAAATGCAGACTGCAGAACAGGGCCAAGTTAAGTCAAGAGTTGATGAGGAGGGAGATAGAACCTGGAGCCAGGGTGCTTGTTTTTAAGTCCTTGTGTTCCAGGGGAGGCTCAATGGGCTCTGTGGTGTAGGGCACAACAGGGAGCCACTGAAGGATCTTCAAGCAGGTGAGCCCTTCCAAAAGCCCCTCCGGTCTTATCAACCTACCTACCTTTATCTTTCAACCTTATGGATGAACTGTCCTCTGCTGACACCAAGCAGCTCCTCCACGCCTCTACCCAGCCCCATCCCCCATCACCTACTCAGGAGCATGGCTTCGGCACTGTTCCCCTCTCTCCTCATCATCAACTTTTTCTAACAGGCCTTTGACACTGGCACACAAATGTACAATTCTTTCTCCCAACCTAAAAAAAAAAAAAATGCTCTCAGCCTCATTTCTCTTGCCAGTTATCTCTTCACTCCTTTCTCTTTATGGCAAAACTCCTAAAAACATTGTTAACGCTTGCAGCTTTCACTTCCCATCCGCCCATTCTTTATTAAACACACTTCAACAGCCTTCACCCCCAGAACTCCATCAAAACAATGAGCACATTGCTGCACCCAGTGGTCACTTCTCCCGCTTTCGCCTTATCTGACCTCCTAGCAGCATTTGTTAGCATCAATGACTCTGCCTTCTCAGAGCACTTTCTCTACTCAGCTACCAGGGCACCTTATATCCTGTTCTTTCTCAATCCTTGCTTATACTTCCTCATGTCTGGGCTTGTTTTTTTTTTTTTTCTTCTTTATCTTGAAGTTACCCCAGAGCTCATTCTTTGGACCCCTTCTCTATCCACACTCATTACCCTGGTGCTTTCATTCAGTCCCCTGCTTTTAAACTCCACCTATGAGTTGGTGAGTCCCAGATTTACATCTGTGGCCCTTATTTCTCTCTGATTTCCAGCTGCATATATCCAACTGCCCATTTGACATCTCCACTTGGATACTTAACAGGTAGCCCAGACTTCATATATCCAAAACCAAACCCGAGATCTGCCCCCTAAAAACAGTCACCATCATCTCAGGAGTGGCAATTCCATCATTCCAGTTCCTCAGGTCAAAATTGTCATCCTGACTCTTCTCTCATACAATATATCCAATCTGTCAACAGCAAGCTACTGAGTGGTGGGGAATAAGAGGGGGCAGGACAGTAATGCCATGTGCACCCTGACTGCCGAGCATGAGCCTAAACATGAAGGTTAGACATGGACCATTGTTCTTGGTCAGAGTGTGGCGTCTTGTGTTATGTCCTTAAACACCTCATAAACAATGAAGCTCTTTATTATGAATGAATAAAAATAGAATAATTGGTACCAGAAAGTGTTTGTTCATTGTTCAGCCTTAGATGGACAGGATTGTGTAGACCTTAGTTGGTCTCTAACTAAATGCTTCATCCTACTGGGGATTCTCTCAATGGGGACTTTTAGTCAAAGGTCATCTGACTTTGCACCACACACTGAATTTCCAACACAGGCATATAGTTGCTCCGAAAATAAACACCACTTTTTGTGATTAGTATGAGGCCTACTGGCTAATCAAGGGCTCTTTTCTTTCAAAAAGGGTCTGAGAGATCATCTGTCATGATCAAGTAGGATTTATTCCAGGGATGCAGGGATGGTACAATATTCAAAAATCCATCAACATCATCCACCACATCAACAAAAAGAAGGACAAAAACCACATGATCATCTCCATAGATGCTGAAAAAGCATTTGACAAAATTCAACATCCATTCATGATAAAAATTCTCAACAAAATGGGCATAGAGGGCAAGTACCTCAACATAATAAAGGCAATATATGACAAACCCACAGCCAACATCTTATTTAACAGTGAGAAGCTGAAAGCTTTTCCTTTAAGACCAGGAATAAGACAAGGATGCCCACTCTCTCCACTTTTATTCCACATAGTTCTGGAGGTCCTAGCTAAGACAATCAAACAACACAAAGAAATAAAAGGCATCCAGATTGGTAAAGAAGAAAAACTATCACTGTTTGCAGATCACATGATATTGTACATAGAAAACCCTAAAGAATCCACCCCAAAACTACTAGAACTAATAACTGAATACAGCAAAGTTACAGGATACAAAATTAATACACAGAAATCTGTTGCATTCCTACATACTAATAATGAACTACCAGTAAGAGAAATCAAGAAAACAGTTTCATTCATAATTGCATCAAAAAGAATAAAATACCTAGGAATAAATCCAACCAAGGAAGTGAAAGACTTATACCCTGAAAACTGCAAGACACTCGAGAGAAATTAAAGAAGATACTAATAAATGGAAGTACATCCTGTGCTCATGGATAGGAAGAATTAACACTGTCAAAATGGCCATCCTGCCTAAAGCAATCTACAGATTCAATGCAATCCCTATCAAAATACCAACAGCATTCTTCAATGAACTAGAGAAAATAGTTCTAAAATTCATATGGAACCACAAAAGACCCTGAATAGTCAAAGCAATCCTGAGAAGGAAGAATAAAGCTGGGGGGATTACGCTCCCTGACTTCAAGTTCTACTACAAAGCCACAGTAATCAGGACAATTTGGTACTGGCACAAGAACAGACCCATAGATCAATGTAACAGACTAGAGATCCAGATGTAAACCCAAGCATATATGGTCAATTAATATATGATAAAGGAGCCATGGATATTCAATGGGGAAATGACAGCCTCTTCAACAACTGGTGTTGGCAAAACTGGACAGCTACATGCAAGAGAATGAAACTGGATTATTGTCTAACCCCATACACAAAAGTAAACTCAAAATGTATCAAAGACCTGAATGTAAGTAATGAAACCATAAAACTCTTAGAAGAAAACATAGGCAAAAATCTCTTGAATATAAACATGACCAGCTTTTTCCTGAATGCATCTCCTCGGGCAAGGGAAACAAAATAAAAAATGAACAAATGGGACTACATCATGCTAAAAAGTTTCTGTACAGCAAGGAAACCATCAGCAGAACAAAAAGGCATCCTACAGTATGGAAGAATATATTTGTAAATGACATATCTGACAAGGGGTTAGCATCCAAAACATATAAAGAAATCAATGCCTCAACACCCAAAAAGCAAATAACCCTATTAAAAAATGGGCAAAGGATATGAACAGACACTTCTCCAAGGAAGGAATTCAGATGACCAACAGGCACATTTGCTAATCATCAGGGAAATGCAAATTCAAACCACAATGAGATATCACCTCACACCAGTTAGGATGACCAAGATAGAAAAGACTAGGAACAACAAATGCTGGCGAGGATGCAGAGAAAGGGGAAGATTCCTACACTGCTGGTGGTAATGTAAACTAGTTCAACCATTGTGGAAAGTAGTACAGAGGTTCCTCAAAACTAAAAATAGAAATACCATTTGACCCGGGAATTCCACTCCTTAGAATTTACCCAAAGAATACAACTTCCACATTCAAAAAGACATATGTTTATCACAGTGCTATTTACAATAGCCAAGATATGGAAGCAACCTAAGTGTCCGTCAGTAGACAAATGGATAAAAAAGATGTGGTACATATACACAATGGAATAGTACTCAGCCATAAGAAGAAAACAAATCCTACCATTTGCAACAACATGGATGAAACTAGAGGGTATTATGCTCAGTGAAATAAGCCAGGTGGAGAAAGACAAGTACCAAATGATTTCCCTCATTAGTGGAGTGTAGCAATGAAGCAAAACTGAAGGAACAAAACAGCAGCAGACTCACAGAACCCAAAAAGGGACTAGTGGTTACCAAAGGGGAGGGGTGGGGGAGGGTGGGTAGGGAGGAAGGGAGAAAGGGATTGAGGGGTATTATGATTGGCACACATGGTGTAGGGGGGATCATGAGGAAGACAGTGTAGCACAACAAAGGCAAATAGTGACTCTGTGGCATCTTACTACACTGATGGACAGTGGCTGCAGTGGGGTATGGGGAAGACTTGATAATATGGGTGAGTGTAGTAACCACAATGTTTTTCATGTGAAATCTTCATAAAGTGTATATCAATGATACCTTAATAAAATAAATAAATTAAATAAAGGACATGCAAAAAAAAAAAGTTCAAAGGTTTCTCATAAACTGCTCTATTAGAACCAGACATGAAATACTCTGTAATATTAGATTATGCCACCTAACATTTATTTTATCTATTTCTTCAAAAATTAATAGATGTTCTAATTTTTAAAAAAGGATCTGAGATGATCATGATCATAGCAAATGCTATGATCATGCTTCCATTCCTTCCTTGCATACTCTAATAAGACATTGCTAATCAGTCTTGGTACTCTTTCCCTCTGAACACGGATTTGGCCTCAGAACCATTTCAACCCAGTAGCCTAAGGAGTCACGACCAATTAATCCATCAGCTTTGGCAAACAAGTTTAAACCTAACTGGCCTCCTTTGCCTGGCCTTTGTCAAGTATTTGAATAGATTCATAGAGATACCCTAAAACATATAAGGGATGATAGCTGAAATGCTATGCTGTGAAAGTTAGACTCAAAACCTATCTACCTCCAAGTGGTAGGTATTCCTACTCCACACTCATCCCTCCCCTAACTATCCACACGGCACCTAAGAGTTCATGTGAAGATAAGCAATTCCCAACTTTTACAAAGGTATAGCCCTGAAAATCATATTATAAGTGGTTATATTTCTTAAAATAGCAATTGAATAATTGGAAGTTGTATTTCTGATTAATAACTTGACATCAAATAAATCACAAAGATGAACAACCATGTCATGCAAACAAAGTTATCCAACAATAGCCTCTTAACGATTAAAGTATAAAACTTTAAAGTCCCTTATAATGGACTTAAGTATAATATATGTGGATTAGTCAGTGTTTCTGACGTACTCAGGTACCATGAAAGAGCACCCAAGTCTCCTGAGTCACCAGTTTAAACCATCTAAAATGAATACAGGAGCTTCATTAAATGGTAATTAACTTTATAATTAAAAGAACTGGGTTTGCCTTCTTAGGAATTAAGAAGGCTTTGGAGGATAATTTGGATGATCCAGTTTTCTTTGGAGAAGGAAAGAAGCTGCCAAGGGAAATCTGAACCATGATTTTCTCTTTTTTTCTTGAAGGAGTGACGTTGGCCAATGTTTCTGGAAGCCTGCTCTGTACCAGGCATTGTACTGAGGATGCTAACAAACAAAATGACTCAAACTCATTCCATTATCCTCAGAGCTATGCTTGTGGGATCATTCTTTACAAAATAGCTCTTGCTTTATTTAAATATTTGAAGACCTTACTATAGAGTTTGATTACAACCTAAATGTCACCTTTTTAAAATCGTTTTCTCTCTTTGATATATATTTTAATACTTTTGCTGCTTTTCCTTAATTTACTGTAATAAATTGAAAGTTTTACCCCAATGGCTTGCATCAACAAGCACTTCTACCAGTGCTTCTCAACTGTAACTGTGCATAAGAATCACCCAGGGCAGCTTTGAAAAATTCTGAGCCCAGAGCACCCCAACCAGTTAAATCAGAATCTCTGAGGTGGGACCCAGTCATCGGTAATTTTTAAAGCTCTCAGCTGCTTCTAGTGTGCCCAGGTCAAATATCACATCCAACTCTCTTCTCTAAATAGAAGCAAGCAGGTATCCCTCCTTGCCACACAACAAGTACTGTGCCTAAAGCCGATTTCCCGATGCTATTGGATTTAGTCAGCTGACGTCTAAGAAAAGTATTCATGTTTCCCAAATAAAAGTGGATTCTGGTCTCCAGTTATCAGTTAATATGTAATCAAGTAACAAGAGAAAAGTCTTCATGGATGTCGCCTATTCCTGACTCCCAGAACCTGCCATGCGCTGTTTGGATCCCTTTTTCTCGCTGGCTAATGAAATGGGAGACTGTCTGGAGAACACATCACCCACATCAAGGCTTCAATTTAACTAGCTCTGAGAAAGTGAGTTTGGAACGTGCCAGTCTGAATTCCATTCTGAATTCCCTTATTTATTATTTTCATGAGGCTCCCCTAACAAAGTACCACAAATTAGGTGGCCTAAACCAACAGAAATTTATTCTTTCACAGTGGAGGAGGCCAGAAGTCCAAAATAAAAGTGTCAGCAGGGATGTGCTCCCTCTGAAGGCTCTGGGCAAGAACCCTGCCTTCCTTGCCTCTGTAGTTCCTGGTGGTTGCTGGCACCCTTGGCTTGCAGCTGCACCCCCCACTCTGCCTCTGCCACCACATGGCCTGCTGCCCTGTGTCTCTGGGTCTCTGTCTCCTTGTAAGGGCAGTAGTCATGGGATTTATGAGCCACGTTCGTCTAGTGTGGCCTCATCTTAACTTGATTACACCGTCACCATCAAAGACCCTATTTCCAAAGAAGGTCACATTCACAAGTTCAAGGAGAGCACAAATTCCGGGGGGAACACTAAGGAACCCAGTATGCCTCATAAACTGCTTGTAGGTTCTTGTTTTTCATCACTCGAGTGCAGGCAGTAGAAACATTTATCCCAGTCTACCTGTAACTCTAGTTAGATACATAATTCTTCTCCAGAATATTAGAAGGAAAGCCAACTCCCCATAGTCAAAAGGAAACAATTCGGCTAATTAGGCTGGCCTTTTAGAGTTTGTAAGAGAGATGAAAAAGGCAGGTATTATGCTTGTGGGTTTTTTTTTTTCAAATTGTATTCCACATTTTTTGCTATTTTGCTGATTCCATGCCTGTTTAAAACCAGAAAACATAATACTAAAGATGTGATCAACTTGTTTTTCTTCTTTTAATGAAGCTTGAAGAGACTATATAACACACACATACACACACACACAATAAACTGCAAGCTCCTTTTATTGTTCAAATTTGTTATTGTAACTGATCTAAAGGCCATCTAGGTGGCCTCAGGAAGCTCAAAGGACAACCTAGGCTGATGGTCAGATTTTGTAGAAATTCCTATGAGATATAATCATATAACACCAGTTGCTTCTACTTCATCAGCAGCTTTCTTTTACAAAATCCAAGGCAGGTTTTAGCCAGATCTATTTTTTATATTGCTCCTCAGCCCCACATCCCAGGTGTACTTGCAAAATTAAACTGGGTTAGGCTTTGAGGAATGAGAAGAGGCATTTGTAAAGCCCCAAAAGTCCCCAAGGTTCCTGGGCTGGCCTAGAGGTCTGGGTTAGGGAATTCACTATTCCCACTCCCATTTCTTCCTGTCATTTGAACTGTCACCTTGGAGATGTCACAGCCCATATGTGCTTCCTTCTGTGAAATGAGGCCCATGATCATTGGCTATGGAACATCAGGGGAGCTGGAATAGCAGCCAGGAGATGTTAACTTATTCTCACCCACAAGTAACACTGCCTCTGTGCTCAGAGATGCAGCAGGGAGTAGCAGATCAGAGATAGCAGATCAGGAGATAAATAGCAGCAAAGAGCCAAAAGCAAGGATGCAGGCTCTGGAGTTGGACTACCTGGGTTCAAATCTTAGATGCGCGTTTTAGGGCACAAGATACTTAACTTCTCTAAGCCTGTTTGCTCATCTGTGAAAGGAGGATAATGATATCACCTGCTTTGCAGAGTCATACAGAATTTGTGTGACAGTGAATGCTGCATGGTACCCAACACATAGTAAGTGCTTAGTAGACACTCAGTCCTGTTAACTTGAGTACCAACTCTACCAAATGTTCATGGATGCCTGGATCAGTCTTCAGAGGTTATGTTCAGGCTTATGGGGAAGGAATGCCCCAACAGATTAGTGCTGTCTTCCCTGGGTATAGAAAAAGAGTGGGCCTACTGGAGCCACACATTTAGTCATTCCAACAGGAAACATTTTGGATTCATCTCTATCATCCTACAACCCATTCCAGAAACCCCCACATGGGAGGTACTCAGCTAATGTGTAAATAACTACTTGGTTAGTGTTTCTTGCTTGAACTGAGCAAGACAGGAGAAGAGGGAATGGTACCTAAATTGGGTTCAGAGCCTGAGCCTAAATCTCTCTCCCCAATGTGGTTTAGATATCTCTCTTTTGTGAGTCAAGCCATTGTGAGTCACCCAGACCACATAGTTGTATCAGTAGGTAAATCCTTGCTTTGAAACTGACTGGGCTGTTGTGCAACAGTGAAGTGAAAACCTAGAAAACTGATGGGCTAATGCTGAACAACTGGAGGCAAAATGCTGTAGGGGAAGGGGCCACTGCTGGTCCCAGCTGCTCCACCAACTCGGCCCACACCCAGGCCCTCTGGTCCTCAGCTCCCTCACCTAAAAGACAAGGATGATAATCCTAACCAGGGCTGTTGAGTGGCTCAAATGGCATGAGACACTACAAGATGCTCTACAAAAAATTGTTTTAATGAGTAAGGGAGTAAAGAATAAAATTCCACCCACTTATCTAGAGCCTAACCAAATACAAAAAAGTATATAGTCAGCTATATGCAACCAGTTTCATTTTCTCTAAATTACAGTCAACCATCTCTGGTCTTTCTCTGTCTCCCTCTCTATCTTCATCCTGGTATGAGCCTCCACCTTACCATTAACATCCTGTTCTTGGACAAAGCCTATGGAAACTTCTAGGGTGTCACCACTTCATCTAACTATAAGTTAGACTTTAGCTGTGTCGCTCACTCAAAGCTCAATGCTACTGACACAAGTATGTGGTTCCAGATACAGCATCCCAGCCCAAGTCCGTGGACAAGTAGGAAACAAAGCCAAGAATTCCAAGTTCTGTTCCCACCAACCACACCATTTTCTGTGGTCACAGCTGTGACCTTGAGTAAGTCACTTCCATTCTCTGGGCTTCAGACCCTCCATTACCCTCGAGTTCATGCCTGGAGTTGTCAGAACCAGCTTTAGAGAGAGCCAGAGCCCCACAGTCTTTCTGGGTCATACATATCTAGGAAGTCCACTGAGGGTGAGGAGCCACAGAGAGAAGAACTTGGGCTGAGGCAGAAACTTCTAGAAGGACCCTCAAGCCCACAAAACATCAGGGGCCACTCAAAGTCATCAGCCATACTTGGGCATCAGTGTCTTAGGAGTTGCCAAAAATAAGCAGGAAATATCCCTTAAATATAGATTCTTCACAGTCAGCTTTACTTAACTGAGTTTGTTATTAGCTGTTTATTTCACATCTGTGATAAAGCCAAAGTTGAACCCTTATAGGCAGAATGGCAGCTGGGTCCCAGGGCAAGCAGTTCAGAAGTATGTATCAGCTCTGGGAGGAAAACCCAATTTGCCCTTTGGGCAGCCTAGGGGTTTTTTTTCTTTTTCACCTACCATCCAAGTTGTCCAAGGTAAAAGTTAAAAAAAAAAACTCTGTGAAGAACCTACAAATTACTAAATATTGCCTGAGAAGCCATTTAAGAAATGGAAAAAATGAAGGTGCATTGGTTTCTTCCTTCCGTGCTGATGACAAGGGAGCATCCCAATGAAAGAAGCACCCAAAAGGAAGTTGGGGTGCCTGCAGGGATGAGGAGCTTAAAATGGATGTTCGGATCACCTGCTGGGATAGGGGCAGAGTGGTAGAGAAAAATACAATGCCTAGCCTGCCCCCACCCTTGAGGAAGTGGGTGGTTCTAAGGATCCACAAGATTGTGAACTATTGCAAAGTTTCATCCCAGGCTGGAGGCTGGGACTCAAGCTGTTCTGTAGGAACCTGGGCATCCAAGTAAACTGAGGAAAGGCGTCTGGAGAAGCGAGGAACAGAGGAAGGAAGAGGGGAAGCAGCTTGATGAGAAGAAAGAAACAATCAGAACCTGGAAGGCTTGCCAACATTAATTGCTAAATTTGACCCTAGGAAAAATTAAATTAATGTGTTGCGTCTTGTGCAGACACTGTGCTTGGACCCTTGACAAGTGAGACATTATGCAATCATAGCATCATGCCAACCGAGTGAGGCAGGCATCCATGCCCCATTTATCAGAGAAGGAAAAGGAGGCCCAGAGAGTGACATGGTTTGCCTACAGTCATCCAGCTGCATGCTGCCTGAGTGGAGATTCCAGAGCAGGTCTCCAGATTCCGAGACCAGACAGAAACACTGGTGAGGAGGCCCAGTTTGGGTATTCTTGGAATGTTGCCACTGACCTAGACTGGGCTCATTTCTATAAGAATAAAGAAGATGAGACACACTGATTGTAAGTGCATAAAACCAGGACAGAGGGACACGTGCACTATCTGAGCACCTGGGAAAGCTTGAGGGAGATAAAATAATCAGGATCTCCAGTCCTCCAAGATTCCCCTGCCCCTTGGCAGGAGGTGGGTGTGAACATGTGCTGCTCTAACACAAACCCCAGGAGTCCAGAGGCTACAGCTACCCAAGGAGGTGCAGGCGAGCAGGCAGCACACCTGTGTGAGGGTAGTCAGCCGACCCTCACTGCCGAGACCTGCAAGTCCAAGAGGAGCCAGCAAATCAGACGTGAAAACAGGAAGGGGAGAGAGGCACCGCATGTGTTGCTGGGCAGGGCTGGGAGTGTGTGCCACACAGGGCGGCGCCCAGGGCCCTCCCCGCCAAGTTAGCACATCCAGGCTTGCTTCCCAAGGGCTTGCCAGCCCATCTCTCCCGGGTGACCTCACCTCTCTCACGCTCAGAGGTCCTAGGCTGGTGCCCTACTTTCTATGTGTTACTTTATTTACTTCTTATTATGAAATATTCCCAAAAGGCAGAAGAGTAAAAAAAAATTATATAACTTGTGCCCACCACCAGCTCTGTCAAATCCTAACACTCTTTTCCATGTTTGCTTCAGATATTTTTTTACCTTTGAAACCTCCATGTACCACTCTTTGATTTCTTTGGCCTTCTGTTTCCAGGGGAAACTACTCCCCAGAATTTGATGTTTATTATTCCCATGCATGACTTTTTAGTTTTACAATGTGTGTACATTAAATAATAACCAAGAGTATTTTCACATATTTTGAACTTTTAATGGAATCATGCTGAAAATGTAATATAAACTAATATGATAGTAATAAACTATAATGTAAAAACTAAATAGATAATTAATATGTGAAATATGATAACAAATAAATATGATGCTAATATAGATGGAATCGAACTGCTACTGATTTTGTTTTTTGCTGACACCCTTCATTTGGGATTCATCTATGTTATTGCTAATTTATTTACTTTGATGCTGTATAGTATCTCATTGTCTGAACATATTATAATTTATGTATCCATTCTCCTTTTGATGGAGAAGCAGTTTACCCACTTTTTTCCAAATGTTCCAATTTTTTACTCTTGCAAACAATGGTATGATGAGTATTCATGCCTATGTGTGGGTGTCCGGGCTCTATACCCAGGAGTGGAAATGCTGGGTCAAGTGAATGGATGAATATTCTTCATCCAGTCCTCCATCTCTTTTCAGTCTCTTTGCCCATTCCTTGTTATCAAGGGTACTTCCCCAGACATGGGTACTCCTGGAACCGAGGATAAGATCAGGAAATGTTACCCACTGCCAGAGAAACTGCTAGACAAAACCATGTAGTACATATGTGTGTGCCCACTCTGAGCCCGGCTGTGTGCTCTTGTCAGTGTGAGTCAGGGCTTCTGGCTGGTCTCCAGGAGCTGAGGGAATCCACCTGCTGAACGGAGCCCTGAAGACTGGATTTAAGCCTGCAGGGACCCCACCAGCTATGTTTTGGGGCCCCACCTACAACAGACCGCTGTCCTAACGTTATTTTTTCTTTTAACTATTTAACTTCATTTCCCCCGACTACCAAAGTAACATGGTATTACTCTTGACATAACATTTTAGAAAGTTTAGAAAAATATTTTTTACATTAATCACCCAAAATGTCCCTCCTCAAAGACATTAGCTATTAATATTTTAGTCTATTTCTCTTCAGTCTTTTTCTTAGCATTTTTTACTCATGCATTTATTTTATTGTATTTTGATTTTTAACCTAATGGTGTATAATTTTCCATCTTGTTAAAAACACTATAAACATAATTCTAATGAATTCAGATTGTTCTTTTACTTAGTTTTCTATTATCTGGTTAATTATTCCTATATATTGGATATTCAGTTTCTTTCTAGTTTCTATTTTCACAATTAAAACACAACAGGCATCTTTGGGGACAAATCATTGATGGCTTTTCAGATCTTTAAGAGAGAATCTTAGAAGTATAATTCTCAGAAGGGCAAAGGACATTTTTAAAACTTTTGATAGATATTACTAACCTGTTCTAGAAAGATAACCATGTTATGGGCCTAATGACAAAGTGCTCAGAATGCCCAGGTGGCCTCCTTCACCCCGTCAGCTAGTGTGAGGTCTCCATATACTGAGGCTCAGATGTGGAAGGAAAGGGAACCTTTAACTGCCAGCATGCCCAGCCACAGACTGTCCGCTTTGGTGGAGAAGAATGTTTGGAGTCCTCCCAAGCAGTGTATATTAAGCTGCTTCCTTCCATGAGAACTAACAACACAGCAAAATGGATGAATCACACTGTGGGAAAGTCAGACCAGGAACCAGGTGTCTTACAGAGAAGACAGTTGAAATAGGCCACTGGGACAGTAAAAGGTGCATTATTTAAATTTCCTTAGGTTAAAAACAGCAACAACAAAAAGCCTCTGGCTAATTTAAGCACAACAAAAAAGAATCTGTTGGAGGGATACTGGCATCAAAGGGCTGTATCTACTGTTGGGCAGGCTGTGTACTGTGCAACACAGGTGATGGGGAATCATTCACATTGCCATCTATGTCGTGGCCCTTCCTAGAACTGTGTGGTACACTGCTGACGCAACCATGTGCAGCAGCCCTGCAGGCATATTTCATAGAACAGTGTTTCTCAAACTATTTGTTAGAGTTACAGTTATTAAAACCCATCATAGTCAATACTGTGGAAAAATAAATAAAAATGAATTTCTAGAAAAATGAAAGGCCACTGATATCTCAGCATTGTCAATTACTCTAAAAGTTAGTACACAATTTCCGAATTTACTTTCACTAGGGACTGGTAATACATATCTGGGAGAGAGCACTGGTCCACAACCCACACTTGAGTAGAACTGACACAGATTATCTGACCTGCATTAAAGTGGAATGGAATGAGAAGTCCTCAACACCTGGAACTAAGTAGCCAAATACATCCGGACTCTCCATCTCCCATATGTTTTTCCTATTTCTACTAGTAAACTCACTGCAGCAGGGCTTTCTCTGGGCAGTAGAAAACATAATAGCTAACAGCCCTTTACATTTTACACCTTACAGCCACAGCCACTGAAGAAAGAATTATTGGTCCCAAATCCAAAAATTCCAGAGAAGGTATTCAGTGGCTCAGCCTAGGTCTGGTGCTCACTCTCTGACCAAGAGGTGTGTCACTTGTGGCCAAGGGGTACGATGCATAGAAAACATCAGCTTCCTTGAGGATCGTGTGAATAGGGCTGGGAGCAGTTCTGTGAAGAGCAGTACAGTATTACCAGAAATAAGCAAATATGCCAGGCAGATAAAACAGTATGTTTCCAAAATACTAGATCTATCTTTTCCTATATTTCTATTCCACCAAAGACTTTTTCTGAAATATATTCCTCCCCAAAAAAGGGTTTATGATCAAATAAATGTGGGGAAAACTATAGATTTTATAACCCTCATAGAGATTCATAAGGCATATTAGCATATTGAAGTCTCTGAGAAGTCTTGTAAAAAGGAAACCTGTGTAACTATGTTTAATCCAGTGTTTCCTGAGCTCATTTGATCACTGAAAACTTTTTAAATCTAATATCCAAAAACACCCTTGGGATTAGTGTTCCAAGATCACGTTTTGAGAACGCCTTTCTAGGTGAGAGATGTCCTCCAGAAAGATGTGACTCAAATTCTTGAAAAAAGAAAGCAAAACAAAAATTTTTAAACAAACCAGAGAGCTGGTTATTTACAGAAACTGGTAAATTATTTGCAAAGAGTCATTTTATGATTTAAGTTAAACACCACCAAAGCTGCCAGTTTCTAGACTCAGAGTTTCATATGTCATTCGTATCAATGTGAGGTGCATCTCTGCAACTCCAGACCTTCCCTCTCTGGAACTTTCCTTTCCCAAGGCACTCTAACAGGTTGTTCAGAACATTTTTCATGTGATGTCTGATACCGGCCACCTTTGAGGCCAGGTATATCTTTATGCCATTATGTGGCTGGCCACTGTGGTTTGCAAAACTGACTTAAAAGCATGGAGCATCTGTTCTACCCTGTGTGTTTGTTTAATGAAAATTCCCATTAGGGTGAGCAACACACTTGAGACCAGTGTTAACAGCACCTCACATCTGGGGACGCTGACATTAATAAGTATAATGAAGGCCTCTCTAGTGAGAGATTAGAATCTTATACCCCATCAGCTGACTGGAGTATAGGCACAACTGAAAGACAGGTAACCTGCCTGGACAGACAATCAGAATCAGACAGCATAATATAGGCTGGCCACCAAGTCTGGAGACACAGGCAAATACATAATCCAGGGTTTATTGATATTACATTACAATGCATGATAAAGTAATATCTGTTTCCAGACTTTGTAGCTACTCTGTAGCCAAAGCTGGTATTTATATCAAGTAATCACTAAATGTCAGGAGGCACTGTTCTAAATGCTTCACCTGAATGAGCTAATTTAATTCTCACAACAGCCTTATTAGGTAGGTACTGTCATCATTTCCATGGGAATAGGTGAGGAAACTGAGGCACAAAGGGCCTCAGTGTCTGACCCAGGGTCACACTGGTGAGTGGTGGAGCTTAGCTTTGAGCCCAGGCAGCCTCACCCGAGGGCCCACACTGGTCCCCACCACCCAGCAGCTGCCTCCCCGGAAGGACTAAGTCCCCTCTGCTTTGCTGAAGAACCATCAGTAAGCAGGGGGTTAGTGTTCTCTGTCTTGCTTGTTTTCCTTAAACACAGGTGGCACAGCAGTGACATCTGTACTGCTCTTTACAGTTTGGTCCTCATTACAACACAGTACGACAAACCAAACAGTAACTGGAGTTCCACTTTATAGGGGAGCAAGTGGAGCCCTTCAGGGGAGCCATACCAACCAAATGGCAGAACCATGCCCCTGACTTGAAGAGTCGCATGGTGTTAACTCATTTCCTGTGTTAGGTGCTGTGGTAGCCAACATCCAAGATGATCCCCAGTCCTGGCTTTGTGTTATCCTCTCCCACACAGAGTAAGATGCACTTGTGTAATCACTAGGCTATTGTGGAACAATGGCTTCTGAAGCTGTCATATAAAAGACACTGGAGCTTCTGCCTTGATGGCTCTGGATCACTTGCTCAGGAGGAAGTCAGCTGCTGTGGTGTCAGGCTGCTCCTGCAGCCCCACAGTGGGGCCCCCGGTGAGGAACTAAAGCCTCCCCACACAGCGGTATGAACGTGCCAGCCATGAGCAAGCCCTCCTGCCCCGTCAGATGACTGCAGCCCCAGATGATATCCTGGCTGCAATTTCATGAGCCCCTCTGATGGTTAATTTTATGTGTCAGTTTGGCCGTGGGATGCCCAGATTAAACATTACTTTTGGGTGTCTGTGGAGACGCTCCTAGATGAGATTAGCATTTGGATTAGTGGATTCAGTAAAGTAGATTGCCCTTCCCGGTGTGGGCGAGCATCATCCAATCTTTTGAGGGCCTGAAGAAAACAAAAGTTATAGGAAGGAGGAGTTTTCCCTCTTATTCCTGTCTTCCTGCTGAGCTGGGACATCTCACCTCATATCCTCCTGCGGTCACTGAGATGCACACCACAGACTCCTCTGGCTCTCAGGTCTTTGGACTCAGACTAAACTGCACCACCCACTTTCCTGGGGCTCCAGCTTGCAGACAGCAGATCATGGGACCTCTACACTTCTATAGTCATGTGAGCCAATTCCTCATAAAAAATAATTCCTATAGTATATTCAATATATTTTATTGGTTCTCTGTCTCTGGAAAACCCTGACTAATGCAGACCCCAAGCCAGACCTACCCAACTAAGTCACTCCTGAATTCCTGACTCATAAAAACTGTGAGAAATAAGTGTTTATTGTAGTTTTAAGCCAATGTTTCAACTATTTAAAATAAGTTTGGGGGAAATTTGTTTTGCAGCTCTAGGAAACTAATACAAGTTCCAACCCCAGAGAAATTCCGATCCTGGTCACTAACCAGCTGTGATCTTGAGAAGGTCTTTGAAGTACTTGCTAGGACTCAGTTTCCACCCCTGCTAAATAGTAATCCAGAAAAATTTCTGAGTCCTCCTTAAAGTAACTAATAAACCATTACAACTGAATTCAGGAAGTGCTCTGTGTAGAAATGAACTCCTGGCATAAATAGGCCAGTTCATGGGAAACCTCCATGATGTACCTGTAAGTATTTAAGGGACATTTCATCTGTACATCTGATGTATTACCTCATAAAGATCTAATTTAGGATACTGCTAGAGATAATCGAGAAATGGTCACTGAGCTTCTCTCAAGTTCCCTGTGCTGTGCTAAGATACCACAGAAGAAGGTGAGCCTTTGAGTACACTATGAGGTTCACCAAAAATCCCTTCTCTTAACCCTTACCTTCCACAGACCTGCACCTTGCCCACGGCCCATCTCAAATGCCTTTGAAACCTCCAGAGGCTACTGCACCTGACAGTGCCCACTGGACCACCCAGGAGAAGCTGCAGGGATCTCAGCAGGGGTGTGTTGTTTAACAACTGGCTCTCTGGGGAGAAAAGGTCCTACTTTGTAGCCTTTCTGGATTTCTGTGGTGTCAATGCTTCTTCTGTAGCTGACTTAAGACTCATAGCTTGACGTCCCTGAGTCCAGAGCTGGGAAAAGATGTACACAGTCGTTTTCCTGAGCCGTTACTAGCTGGGTCCAGCACGTCCCTGCATTTTGCACAACTCACTCCCCCTGACGTCCTCTTGATTATTTTGAAATGTCACTAGGACCTGTCCCCCTGCCCCATCCCCAGCGTCTCTCCCTCAGCGCAGGCCTTCATTGCTGCCTGGAGCACTATGAGAGCCTCTTCCCTGTTCTCTCTGCCTCCAAGTCCCCTCTGCATTCCCAGCCCACCTTCCCTCCACACGGAGTGACCACTCCTACACCATCATCTCGTGGCACCATGTTGCCCATCCTTAAAATCCTTCAAACCCGTGGTATTCAATGGAAAAGTCAAATGTGTTGGATATACAAGCTCTTTGTGACCTGACTCCTGTCTTCACCCCCCAACACACACAGCTTAACACTGCTCTGATGAACCATGGTACTCTTCATGACCCTAGTCATGGTCATGTGCCTCCTCGATATTCCTACAACCTGAAACGCCTTCTCCTGGTCATGAATCACTCTTCTCCCTCTGAGCTCATGGACATTGTTCTCCTCCTCCAGCCCTTCGTCTCCACATTCCCATGGTGTTTTACAGAGAACTCAGTGAGGGAACTTACCATGGGAGACCATGACTAGTTCTGTGTACCTCTGCCTTCCTCTCCCCTCCCAAAGCCACAAGCTCTGAGAAGGCAGGACCCTAGAGTGAGACTCCTGTTCCTCAGGGCCTGGCACTGTCCTGGCCTGATGAGAAAGCCCATCTGTGTCTGGCAAGGGGAGGAGTGGGGCTGGCAGGCCAAGGGGTGAGGCAGGGGCATGGCAGAGTGCAGGAAGGCCCCTGGCACACAGGGATAGAGGTTGCTGAGATGGGGGGTGTAGAGGGGGAGGGGTGTGAGGAAAAGGAGCCCTTCCAGAACTCTCTATAGTGGCTGAAGCTCCCAGGACCCTACCCCCATCTGTTTTCTCTCTCTCTCCCTGGATTGAATGCCCCACTCTGCATAGTTAAAACCCCGTCTTTTAGGTTCTGTGACTTCTTATATCGTTTTAAATTGAGTACTTAGGGGCTTAAAACAACCATGTGACCACATGTTAAGGTCTCTGGTCTAGGCCCTGACCTCAGTGGTAGGAGGAAGCCACTCCCCTTTCCCGAAAATCATTCAGACTTAAGTCTCAGATCAAATGGACAAAGTCTTGTATTTCAGGTGGCTTTATTAAAATAATGCAAGAAAACACCCTTGGCCTGTTAGTGCTGCTCTAGTGACTAGAGAGCTGGGCAAGTCTCACTCCAGCTGGTCGGTCCATCTACAGAAGGAAGTTAGTAACCAGATGATCACTAATATCTCTGACACTGTGATTCTAAGCCAATTACCTCTCTGTGTGCCTTACTTTCTTCATCTATACAATGGGAATAATAATATCTACTCATCTCAGAGGGCTGGTGAAGGTCAAATGAGATAAGAGATATAAAAGTATCATTGTAAGCTATAACTGCAAACTATTTGTTACCATTACTTGTGAAATTTAATTTGTGTGCTAAGAGTCATTTATAAACATTCCTGGGTGATTTAAATAGATTTCAACATTGATTGTAGTCATCATGTTGAATGTTAATTTAGAAGAAAAGCAGTATTACATTAAAGGCAAATCCTCCTAAGTGGGGACTCTCCACATGGTTGGGCAAATTCAGAGATCAGACATCTACTAGGTGAGCTATGGACAGACACTGCAGGCCTGGCTTGTAGCAGTAGTTTTCATTATTGCTTTGTTAATCCCCAAGATCTAAATAAAGGATTGGCCATTAGAATCCAGGCATGCCTGTTTCATCTAAGGCTTGTCCTGAATATTCAGTCAGCTTTTAAACAAATCTGCTGAAGAGAAATAAAATAACTTATGCCTGTGGCCTTTCCCAGGTAGAGCATAACTAGGTCACTATAGTATTTCAAAATGTCTTTCCATCTTTTATTATTACTACAATTGTTGTTATTTTTTAGCCCTTCAAAAACAAGGGCAAGATTCTGAAGTAAGCCAGGTCTTGGATCTTTAAGATAATGCCATACTCCACCCAACAGCCTTCATCCCCATGTTTCCAAGCACAATAAAAGTCCAAATTAGGAAATCTTCACAGTGTGAAGAATTGGTACTCACAGAATGTTCGAAGCAAGGGCCAGCATGAGGACTCAATGTCAGTCCACAACTTTTGCCTGAAAATGATTGCTTTCCACTCACTATTCCAAGCTGTCAGCCAAAGAATGTCACTCCCTTTAACTTTGCTTTGTAGATTAGCAGAGAAGCTTTTGTTAGTAAATACCTGTTGCTAAATTGCCCCTGACAAGTCTCCCTGCGATACTCCTGTGTCACCCTGGCCACCTGGGCCCTTCCTCTGGACCTCCCATGACCACACACATGATATCGGGAATGCAGTTTCCACATCAGTCATTGCAACTGATATTTACAATACAAGGTTGAATCTTAAGCAAATCATTTTTTAATCAATATAGTTATTTGATCTGCAAAGTTTGGCAGACACAGATGGCCAGGTGGCCTATCCACAGGTGACCATCAGCAAGTGAAAACCCCTGTGGTAGAGAGGCATTGAGTAAGAAGGAAGGAGTTACGTCTCCCCACAGCCCCAAAAGCAAGACTTAGTCAAGGTCCCCAGTCCACTGTTTAGCAAATCAGAAACATTCTCCTAGCATCTGAAAAGCAGCCCATTAGAAAACAGGCATGAACATGAAGCCCAGTTGTACTTTTGTAAAGGGACAAAATATCATTATTAGTAATAATATTATATTGTTACTATTATGGTAAAATCTTTTACATGTGTAAATTTTCAAATAAAAAGTAATTTTTTTGTGAATGATATTCTGCTAGTTCAGCCTCACTGAATGGTAAAACACTGAATTATTTTCACATCTATTGATGAATAGCCACTGACCAAAGACTCCCTTCAGAGGCCCCTCTTGTGTCACCCTGACCACCCAGCCCTTCCACTGGACCTCTCCCCAACCACATGCATGTGGACATCTGCCCAAGGCCCAGCAATCAAAGAGCTGACTCCTCACCAAACAGGGGCCCCAGGACCTAAGCTAGGCCAGTACTATGCCAGTGTCCATTCAGATGGGCGGGTTGGCATGCCATGCTGGTCATTAAATACTTTAATACCTCCCTGTCTGCCTGCACTGAGGTGTCAGGATGAAACAGTGACAGGCTTCCTGCACTCAGCACCGCACGCTCTGCTCTTTGGACCTGTGGCAGCCCAGGGCGGGAGTGCAGGCCAGGTGGCTCCAGAAAGCCATGGGCAAATGCTGAGTGCATGGTCGGCCTGTCCGGCTTTAACTGCGAGGGAGGAATGGGAGATGTCCTCAGCAACTAGCACTTAAACGGGCTTCTTTCCCCTCGGCTGTGCCCCAAAGCCCCAGGTTGGGTGCCTCTTAAAAACCAGATATAATTACATATAATAGCCACATGGGCAAGTCCCCAACCTGCCATCTGCATCAATTTCCCTCTGTTCAATCCAACAGAGAGAGATAATAACCTATTTTAGGCTTAATTAACATCTGGGCCCTGCTTTTGGGAGATTCCCAAGCCCACGTCTCTCTATAATTGCAAACCTTCATTTATTTGGACACTTTGATGACAGGCACATAATGGGAACTGTGGCCCCAACTCCACCCACAGCCTCATACTTGCTGGCTGCCAGCCCCCCACCCCATCATCCCCCTGCTGCCTCTCTTCCTGCCCATCATCCCCCACCCTGTGCCATTCTGTGCTTGCAGAGCACTCAGAATCTGGAGGCCCGGGCCCCACCTGCCCACTGCTCACCCCACCACCATGAGATACCTGCACTTGGAGCACCCAGAATTTTGTCTTGCACACAGTAGGTACCAAACACTTGTTGGAGGCCTTTCTTTCCACTCCATTCCACTCTTTAACCCCCAGGTGTTTCATCTGAAAACTGAGTTATTGAAGCTGCCCTTCCCACCTCCCTGAGTGGTTATGAGCATCAGGGGAGGAAATGGCCGCGAGGACCCCTCTGTGAGTGATAAGGCAGCACCCACATGGCAGGCAGCCTCCTCAGCAGGAGAGGACTGGAGCACCAGAGGGGTCACTAGCCAGACACAGTCTCCCCAGGGAACAGGCCCTTACTGGGGCCACTCCAACTTTGGCCTTTAGTAATGACCTGAGGAAGTCCTGGCTCTCCATCCTCAAGAAGTCCTGGGGGAAGCAGGACTCCAGGAAGCGACCAGACAAGGATGGAGCAGGCCTGACCACCACATGGCCAGAACCTGTCTCAGGCACGCTCCCCAACAGGCCTGAGACCCAACCCAAACCTGCCCTCCAGGTTCCTCCAGGAAGAGAGCAGTGGCAATTTCGCCTATTTGTATCATACTTTTCCATAAAAAGTGGCTTATAGTCATGATTTCCTTTGAACTGCACAATGCCATAAGGGTGATATAATTATCCCTATTTACAAATGAGGGCACCAGACCTTGGAGAACTGCATCTCCTTGTCACACAGGGAGCCTTATAGAATAGGGTATAAACTCAAAAACAAGACACAAACCGGGAACCGGGTGCAAACCCAACCTTCTGAGTTGGAGAGAGAGGCAGCTTGTTGCCTTTGTTTTCCTTTTCTCTTCTCTCCCTGCCTTTCTTCTTTTTTTTTTCTTGATAATAATACATGTAATTTCACCTATTTGCAGGTTGAAGCCTAAACTTATCACAGAATAATAACTAATGAGGTAATGCCACATCCCCTTAACACCCATACCAGTAAATTTCCCAGAAAATCCTGGGAGGTACCATGCCTTTTTAAAAATACCATTTTGCATTAAAATGTTTCTAAAATGTGTTACAGTTTTGTATTTTTAAATTAGATTATATCATTATAAATGTTAACATGATGATAAAAAAAATAAAAAATCGAACCAGTACAGTATAAAGTCTAAGTCCCCTGTCATGCCCACCCTCTGGGCCACTCTGCAGATTTAGTTGTTTCAGCAGAGACATTTCAGACAGGGGACAGTGGAACCTCTCTCAGACCTCTGGGCAGAGGGTGGATTCACTCAGGGCCTTCTCAGAGTGCGCAGTAACCCCTTGCACATCTCTCCAGGTCTCCCTCTGGCTTGGAGGGCAGAGCAGTCCCTCTTCCAGCTCTCCAGGGCTGGGTTCCCTGGTGAGAGGAGCTGAGGCCTTCACGAGCTTGTCTTCTCCCCTCGGGTGCTTGGGGCTGGCAAAGAGGTGGAGGAGGACTCTCCTGGCAGGGCTTCTGGCCTGCCCCCCACATCGGGAAAGGATGCGCCAACCTGCCCCTGCAGCCTTACAGCACAATGTGACAGGTGGCAGGGAGACACACCTTGGAACTTTTCAACAATCAGGAATGTCCACCCAGGGGCTGGGCTGTCTCAGGAGAAAGAGAAATCTCCCAAAGGCTTCAGGAATTCGCAGACCGTTAGAGAGGAGACAGTCCACCTCAAACATTCCCTCTAGTCTTGAGCTAATAGTATTTGCAGCATCTGCTTTGAAAAGTTACCTGAGCTCTGGGTCCTGAGCAATTCGAAGCAGCCTTTGGACCATATATAAAACTGAATGATGAATGCCTTCACAAACCCTTCTAGATAATGATTTCTCCCTGATGCTCTTAAAGTCTTAGCTCATATAAACCTGGGGCTGTGGTCACAGGATGAAAAGTCACTGTCGTAGAGACTGTATACCTATTCCAAAGCCCATTTCCATCGCCTTCTGAGAAAACTGCTAGAGTACATTTCCCAGCTTCCCTTGCAGTAACATAGCCCTGAACTGAGTTCTGGCTATTGGAATGTGGTTAGAGTTGTATGTGTCACTTCTAAAACCTCCAGACAAGCACACATATTCTTTCTCTGTCCACTGGATAACATTCTCTGGCCAGAAGCAGATCACCTACAGAGAATTCTAAGGGGCTGGGGCTGGGGTCAGCAAGCACTTTCTATAATAGGCAGATAGTAAAAATTTTAAGCTTGTGGCTATATAGCCTTTGCTGCAACTCAAACTCTACTACTGTACAGCAGAGCAGCCTTAGTCAATATGAAAATGAATGAGCATGATTGTGTTACAATAAAACTTCATTTAAAAAATAGCCAGCAAACCCAGTTTGGCCCATAACTCCTGCTCTAGAAGATGCTGGAGCTAAAACACAGAAGGAACCTGGGTCCCTGAAAGACTGCTTAACATCCAAGAATATTCAGGCTGAATATTGCATAGATGAGAAATAAAGTCCTATTATATTAAGCCAGTAAGATTATGGGATTTGTTAGAACAGCTAGCATCCTTTATTCTATTTAATTCTACCCACCATATTCTGTTCCTTCTGGGTACCAAGTTGTGGATCAGGAAATGGACCGATGAGGAAACAAAACCCAAATATTCTTCTAAAACAACCTTCAGAAGTACAGGGCTGGAGAGAGGTTGCAAGCAGGAGATATTCAAACACATCCTTCAGGAAGATTTTAGGCTCAGTCTGAGCCTTAGAGAGAAGCACTTTGATGGTTGAAGATGATAATCATCTCTTTTGTGAAGCTCTCTGTGACCACCCCTCCCTCCCTTGGATGGTCTGGAGGTTAGCTGTCCCTCCTCTGTGTTCCCTCAATACTTTACACATAAATTGGCCACGCCTCTTCTTATGTTGGCATAAGCATTAAAAGTCTTGATCTTTTCCACTGGATTATGAGCTTGATGAGAGCAAGGACCGCTTCTTGTTTCCCTTCTGGTTGCCTTTTTATTTTCCACCCCCATTGCCCCACCTCACAGTCCCCCACCTCACCCCCACAATCAGCACAGAGTTTGGTACACAGAAGATACATTGTAATTGTCTCTTCAGCAAAGGAGAGGAGAACAGGACTGAATGAATAAAGACATGTACAAGTTAAGGTCAAAATTACCTAGATAATACGTTAGGAAACAATGTCATTTATCATCCAACTAGGCCACTTTTGAGAGTGAAATGTGGCCGTACTGTAATTATGTGATGGCATCAGTCATAAGCAGGGACTGCCCTGAGCAAATCAGAATCTATGGTCATCAGAGCAGTTCACCTCTTTGCATGATGGTCTCCAAAAATACAGAGCACACCTGAGGGAAACGGCAGTTTCTATTAGTGTGGTTCTTTTAAGATTAAAAATAAACAAAAAAGAAAACTCAGAGTATAATGGAAAGGAAAAGGTGATGTGGTTTGGCATTTTTTTGACAGAAATCTGGGAGGATCAGCTTAGCTCTCTCGTAGCACTATTAGTTTTCACTGGTCATGTCACACTAATGCCAACGACAGCAGCCTGAGTTTACAGGGCAGCTCTTATTCATCCTTGTGCACCTTCCCGGGCACATCCCCAAGGACACACACACATCACACATCACAGTTCCATCAGGACAACCAGGATCCTGTATTCCTATGTGTCCTTTATAGAGAATGTCTCAGAGGAAAAACTAAGAAGTTACACATTTCTAGAAAACAGCCTAAATAATTAAGAAGATTGTGGCCATTTCAGCATTTCAGGAATATCTATGTGAGAGGTAAATGAAATCATAATTGCAAATATTTGTGGAAAGCTTTGGCAAACTGTGTGTGTGTGTGTGTGTGTGTGTGTGTGTGTGTGTGTGTGTGTGTGTGTAGGCACTAATCACACTAGAAATACTGATCTGGGCTGATAAATCACATGCTGACAACATGAATCCCATTACAGGGAACAAATAATCCAGCCAGAGAGCACAGTTCTCCTGTCACAGCTGATAGAAGAAACTGGGCTGGAAATGGAGCCACATAGTGCATATGAATATCTAGAGCTTCAGATGGAGAATGAGCCCATAATCTTTCCACATAAAACATGCCATTTAAATACCCACCTACTCTTTCCTATTCTTAATAGATTACTTCCTCATTTTGCCTGTTTTCCCTCTGTGGCCCTGGAATATGTTTCATGGAAAATGTCCCTGCCCATGTACACATTCACTCCATAGGGGAGCCCCACTGAGGCCCCCTCCCCCCAACTGTGTTATTTCAATCGGAATAGTCCAGCAGAAACCACTCCTTTCCTGTCCTGCACTTTACAAAGCACTTACTCATCTAGTATTTAGATTTTGAGCCTCCAAACAACCTGAGAGATAGTTTGGTTAGATAATACTATCTCCATTTCACAGGCAGAACTCACCTCCAAAGGAAATTTGCCCAAGGACAAAGAACTAATGCCTGGGAAAACCAGGGCCAGAACCAGGTCTCAAGTCCCGTTCTCTTTTAGCTCTACCTTACACGCCCACCCACAGGAACACTGCTCCCCACCCCATCCTAGCCCCCAATCCCACATTTGTCAGTTCTTACTGGACATTTGCTAAGACTGGGGTCAAAGGAATAGAATGGCAGTGATATAGCATAAGACTAAAATCTCTTTTGACTTCATCAGTGTGAACACCTCAAAATGGGTCTAACCTGCCATGGACTCTGTGAGCTTCCTTCATTGGCAAAAACTGCTGCAGGTGCGAGAGGAAGGACCCCACGTACCTTGGCGTATCCACACATTTCACTTGGACAAGCAGCAAGGTTTGGTCCAGGCAAAACTGGAGCACCTAATCACATGGTGCTCTGTCAGATGAGCTCCTCTATTGGAAATAAGGTAGAGAGCTGCTCTCCCTGGGAATCAGGGACACAAGCTGGCATGCGAAGACTGAGATAGGTTTATCTGCCGAAGAAGCCTTGGGGGAGAACAGACAGCAGTTCTGCTGGTTTTGTAAGGCACTGCTGATGGTTTTGTAAATCTGTAGATGGTGCTGGGAATCATTTGCAAGCCGTGAACTGGAGTGCAGAACTGAGAGTGTGCTGGTGCACGACCCAGTGGCCTTGCCCACCCTGCCTCTTTGAACCCATGTGACCTTGGAAATACTACTTTCTCTTTCTCTGTGGGGGAGTTCAGTGCAATAGTGGAACCTGTAGGAATATGACCTATAGTACTAGTAGAACACCTGTAATGTTAGGAGCAGTACAGCCTGTGCCAAGATAATTCTTCCTGACTGCTCTAGCTTTCTCCCATCATGGGGCCTGAAATGCCCTTATTATTTGGCCTTTTATATCTCAAAGGCATTTAATATTCAAGAGTCCCCTGCAAAAATGTCAATTCCCTGAAAAGGCCATTTAGGTAAGAGTTTGGGGCATCCACTGCTGCCAGGTGCCCTCATGGCCTTTGATCAGATGCCTGGGTTTTGCCATATTTCCTTGGATAGGAGCTGGGTTGCTTCCGAACTAACCTACGCCAACTGAAAAGATACAGGGAAAAGAGTGTGGAACTTGGGGTCAGGAACCTGAATTCTGGCCCCAGTTTGCTGAATGATCTTAGGCAGGTCATTTATGGTCCCTCAGCTGATCCCAACTTGGCCCTTAGATTCACTGTCAGTCCCCATTTGAGGACCTACCATGGCCTCCAAGTTTTGCGATAGTGAAAGGAATGCCTAACAAGCAACTCCTGCTCTAGGTTGGCCAAAGGAACATCACCTCCATGTCAGACTCTGGTGAAGACCACAGTGGGTCCTAGAGATGAGCTATGTTCCTAGAGCTCCAGACAGTTTCTGGCGCACAGTCAGAGGTTTCTTCTAGCCTGTTCCACTAAGGGATCGGGGAGGGCAGAAATACACTTGACCTTAAGCTTTACTCCTTCAATTCACTAGTGCTGAAGTCTTGCTATTATCTAACCCAACCCATCCATTTTATCTATGAGGACCCTCAGGCTACAGAGGGGAAGTGACTTGGCTGCGTGGGTGCAGAGAGAGTTCAGGTCACTTCAAGGCCTGGATTCAAGGCTCTTCCTGCAGGTTTTCTGCCACACCACATTAATAGGCCTTCATTTGGCTCAAATTGGAGGGATTTGGGCAATAACTTTGAAGCTGAGATGAGCAGGATGGGACTCCAGTTCCATTCAAAGCCAATTCCTCATAAACTATCCTTCTCCAAACCAGAACCACCCCTCCCTAAGATGATTAGGAAAGTTCCAAGGGAAATCTTGGAAACTGAATCTTCCTCATGTAAAGTTGAGGAGTCAACTGAATCCCAATCTTTCCTCCTTTCCAAACATATATTCTTAAAATCTTGGCTCTTCCATCTGGGTGATGACCTTCAGCTTTATCAGACCTGTTCTCCTAACCTGAAGTGAAATCATCCTTTACACCTTCCTTAGCATTTTCTGAGCACCTACTAGGTGCTATGCACCATACTAACTTTGGAGAATCAGAGATGCTTGAAGACATGTGCCTCCTTAGAGAACTCAGCCGACCAGGAAGGATACAGATGATTAATAATCATGATGCAATGGGAAGAGATTCATGATCTTCTCAGGTGAGGTCTTGCCAGACCAGATCTCAGGGGTGAAAGCAAGAGGAGACCAAGTTCCTGTAGGGGCTGCCACCCCACCCACCAGGAGCATTCTTGCCAAGATGACAGACACCAGACCCCCAGTCCTCTAGCAGCATGGAGCTAGTAGATACTTATCCCACTTGGTGGTGGCATGTCGATGAATTGAATCATAAATATTTATCATCAAGTATGTACCATGTATGAAATGTTAGGGTACAAAAGATTGGGGAGATGAAAATTCAACTGCCAGTTTCTGCCATCCCAAAGCTAAAAATCTGGTTATAGTCACGAAAACTGGAGGACTGTGAAAAGAGCATGGGTTAGGGAGTTTGGTCCCCTGGATCTTAATCCCCCCTTGTGCAACTTTGGGCAGAACATCACTCCTCTGTGCCTCAGTTTGCTCATCTCTAAGTGGGGGTCAGGGCAAGAGCATGCATTGATGTTGACTGAAGACTGCAGTTGGTTGGTTTTTCCCTTAAAGTTTTGACTTTCTTTTCTTTCGGGTGATTTATGGTCTGAGCTAGGTTTATGGGAAGGAGGAAAAATGAAGCCAGGATCAGGTGGGAAGCTGGGTAACAGGAGCCACAGGGGAATGATGTTACAGGAGGAAGTCAGGTGGGGGAGAGAGATGACCAGGAGCTGCAGGAGAGAAGGCTGTCGGAAGGGCTGCTCTGCATGGGGGTTAGAAATGAGGACCTTCGCTGGTGCCACTGAACAGCCCTAGACAGGGGAAGGAATAAGTGCCAAGCTCCAGGGCCACTTGGCCACTCAAACCCCAAAATGGTAGTTAGTCAAATCGGGCCTCTTCAGAGCTGGCAGTGTTGGGGGTGGGGGTGGAGTGGGAGGTAGTTTGGTCCCAGGTCCACTGTGGCCCGTGAACATGGATGGGCCAGCAGGAGCAGGAAGGGCCCCAGTAACAATAAAGCCAGATCCAGATGTGGGATGTGGCCATACGCAGAAAAACCTGATCCCTAGAGTACAGAGCAGCCTGGTCCCAGCAGCTTCCTGCCCCACTGCCCCCACCCCCCAGATCCCTGAGTAGTTTCCTGCATCCATCAGACATGGCTGCCAGCCCTGGCATCTGAGCACGTTTCTAGCTCTGCCATGCATCACTTAACCAGCAGATCCGAGGGCTACTGACGCATACCACACAGAGCAAAGAGTCACGCATATTAAATTACTAAATCTTGTTAGAAACGAGGGCAACTTGCTCCTGATAGAATTGTTACATTGGTGGGGTGGGGGGCGATTCTTGGTGACTCCCATGAGATTTTTTTAATCACCAGTGTGGCGCCAGGGCTGTATTCTACCAGCCAGTTCTCTCTCCTTTCAAGAGCAGAACCTTAAAAGCAGTCCATCCCTGGGAGCTTTACTCCTTGAATTCCAAACTCCTTGGGATCTTTGGGTCAAAGCTACTCAGAACATTGTATATCATGAGAACAAAGCAAAGTGGCCTTAGGACACCAAGGCAGGCCAGAAGCACAGCCCATTTCTACAACCCAGGTAAAGGGGCCCAAAGGGACAAAGAGAAAACAAAATTGCAGAGAACAGAGCCCTTCTCACTTGTTTAACATCTACTGTTGTGGAGCAGTGGGAGGGAGGTTTTCTTTAGGGAGGAGCACGAGTGAGGGTGAGTGGAGTATCCTCTAAAACTGTAACAGTTCAGAGGGGATGCAATACTATTGTTTATTTCACACAGTCCTACTCATCCCTCCTTCCCCCTCAACAGACACAACAAATCCTACAAAGGAACGTAGGATGTTTGTGCCCAGAGAAGCTGATGTGTGCCTCTTCCATGGACTCACATTGCCACCCCCATAAGAATCTCTCCTGCTGCCAAAGTCACTCGGATTTTCATGCAGTTAAGGTGCATTGTGGACATGGAGGGTTTCTTAGGCGGGGGAAGAATGTGGACTATGTCTCACTGCATTTAAAGTTCCATCAGGTTACATAAAGGGGAAACATGAGCTTCACCTTGCAAAAAGGAAAAGCGAAATTTGATGAGTAAACCAGACCTTAGGTGCTTTCTGGAATGTGTATTTCATCTAACCATTTAGTTTAGCTTTTGTCACACCACGCTTTTCCCAGTCAGGAGCAAATTAGTCTTCAGTTTTTGCTTTTTTCATTCAAAACATCTCTTCTTACACTAGTGATATCATCCTTGGAAGAAGAATCATGTATCACCTTCACATCTCTTCTAGAATTACATCAGCCAGAGCCCTGGGGTGCAGTGGGGATAAAAAGCCAAAAAGTAGAGGGTAGGGAGGAAGGGGAGGACACAGGCGGGGAGAGAGGAGGGGAGCTGTTCTTCTACAGTCTGCTTATTTTCTTCTTCCTCCTTCCTCAATCCCTAAGCCCCCTTCCCTATTTACCAATCAGATAACAGGGAAAATCAGACTTTAAGGAGACAGTTGCCTTATATTTATTGATGGGGTTGGTTCAGATTTCATTTGTCTGAACTTTTTGAGTAATCACTGTACCTCCATCGATCACATGTGAAAGCCAACAGTGGCATTCTCACTAGACACAAACTGAATGAGAATGAAGACACACAGACCCTGCCCTGCCCCCAAGTATTAGCTATATGATCTTCACCCTGTTTAATGTTCTATCAGTTTCAAACAGCAGAGGAACTTGGTAATATGTGGAATTAATTTGAAATGTGAAATCTAGTCATGCAAGACTGTCTGCCAGTTGGGTGAAAACCATTTAGAAGGCACACTGATGTGGGTGTCTGGGTAGGGTGGGATTTGACTTTCCTAACCTCTCTCTACCTGGGAGTTTTAAAATGTCATTCAGTGATATGTATCTAAGGTATCTGGAGACAGGGATAGGGACTATCAACCAAACCAAAATATAATAGATTCAAAGGCCTGGACCTTGTCCTAATGCCCTGTGACTGAATATTTTTCAATTATTTCCCACCCATCCTTTGCTTTGCTTTTCTAAAGATGGTCTTATGCCTGAACCAATCCCATTAATTATGAAGAAAATCTTTTATCCTCCCATCCTCTGTAGTTCCAGTGAATTCCAAACTCCTTGGGATCTTTGGGTCAAAGCTACTCAGAACATTGTATATCATGAGAACAAAGCAAAGTGGCCTTAGGACACCAAGGAAGGCCAGGAGTACAGTCCATTTCTACAACCCAGGAAAAGTGGCCCAAAGGGGCAAAGAGAAAACAAAATTGCAGGAGGCATAGTTTTGGCAGCATCTTATTACAACTTCCAGCTGATTGACTGTAGCCAAACTAGAGACATCTGTTGGGAGTTTACAACAGAAACAAACACACAGAAAGCATGAAAACCCTGAGACACATGCACATACCCCAAGCTCTAAAAGCTCTTCTAAATGGCCTTGACCACCATACCATTCCTCCATTGGGTCATGTTGGGTTTGTAAAAGGAAGGAAAGAGCTTCTTTCACCTGCCTCCCTAACCACCCCACTTGCACCATGACTCATTCCTGCCATCATTGGAACTTACCAGCTTTCCTTGGTCTTTGACTTTTCTCACAGGAAAAACAAAGCTGGTCCCATTCCTCAGAGAGCCCCCATGGAGACTTTCTTTAGATTTCTACTTCATCATTAAAGCTCCTTAAGCTGTTTGTAAAGTAAAAGTTGAACCACAGAAGGTAGTAAAACCTGAGAAGACCTTGAAAGTCACTCCTCCCTAAATAACCTCACAGCTCTGTTAGTGAGGAACATCATGCATCTCTAAGAATTGAATCGAAGACCAGAAAAATTAATTAAGACCACAAATTAATGAGTGAAGAATATGGCATATACTCAAAGAGAAGGCTGGTCCCAGCTGCAGCACCCAGAGTTGTGGAGGGCCAGAAAGGCCCCAGACTACACAAAAAGCGGGTTCCCCTTTACCCAATCACCTCTAAGCCCTGAAAAGGCCAAACCCTGTCCTACCACAGCTTGCCAGCCATAGACACACCGCCTCCCATTTTCAGCAGCAGTTCCAGACGCTCACCTGTTCTGTTAAATGTTCCTCTTTATTCTCTCCCCACTGACGTGCAAACAGAACCAGGGCAATGCTCTTAAAAAATAACAAAATGCTTTATACACATTTCTGTATATACAATTGAACATTTTTACATGTCCCTTTTGCACAGCAAAAGATAGAAACATTCAACTCCGAGAACAGTTATGTACAAAAAAAATGTCAAAAATACTTCACAACAGTGCAAAAATATTTTACACAGTATCATGGAGTGAGATCTTTTGAGCAGGAGGAAGGTGTGTTTCTAAAGGAAAACTCCGTTTTCTTAGATATAGATGTCTTCAACTGTAAACAAAAAATGCAAGTTACTTTCATCCCCTCTACCTCCAACAGTTATTTGAGGAATTTGGCAGAATTTCAAGGGTCTGAATCTGAGGTAAACAACCCAAGCTCCTGCACCAAAAAGACCAAAAAGATGGGCAAGGAGGTGGCATGAAAGCCTCAAACGTTGTGAGAGTAAATTCTTTTTTTTTCAAATGACCTGTCAATGACAAGCACTAAGCCGCTCTCAATTAGGGGGTGGGAGGAGGAAGTTAACCCCTCCTTCTCGGGCCCCAGCTTCCCCACAAACAGGAAACTGGCCCGCAGACACCTCTTGCCGGCCTTGGCTAACATCGGCAGGCCCTTCTTTCACCCTGCACCCTAGAGGGCTGCCTCTCTCTCCTTGTAGGGTCTGCCCTCCCCATCGGCGCACACCTCCCCACATCTCCACGTGCAACCTGGGCCCCGCTTCAAACGGAGCCAAAGATGTTGAGGGAGAGGGCCAGGTAGAACTCTGAACCTCAAATGTCCTATATCCTCTTCCCAGGGGGCGGGCGAGGGTGGTGGGAGGTGAGGGACTCAGGAGGTTGTGGGGAGGCACGGTGGGTGGGGTGCCAGGGACGCGCGCAGGAGCTGGTGGGAGCTCAGCCCGAGAGGGTCTCGTCTGGGCTGGCGGTCTCAGCTGGGCCAGACCCATCCCCCGCGGTAGCAGAAGTGGCATCTGGGCCCCCGCCTTCGATGGAACTTTCGCTGCCGGTGCTTTCGCCGGACAGCAAGCGCGTTACCCGCAAGTCGTCCTGTAGGCTGCGCACGTCGTTGCCGAAGCTGAGCTCGCCCAGATCATTAATGAGCTGCGACAGCTCGGCCTTCATGTCGGAGGCGCTGCCCAGGAGCAGAGGCGGTGGCCCAGCCCCTGGGCCCAGCGAGACCCCGCCACCCCCCAGCGCCTCCTCGCGGCCACTCTCCAGTGTGTCCAGCAAGTCCCCACATTCAAAGTGCATGGCCACCACTAGTGCCCGCTTCGCCTCGCCTTCCTCTGCCGAATCACGCTCCCCGGCACGGTCCTCCTCCTCCTCCAGGAAGCCCTCGGTGTGTTCCTCTACCTCTTCCTCCTGCAGCTCCTGCTCCTGCTGTTCGCCCAGCAGGTCCTCAGTGATGGAGCCGAGCTTGGGTGCGCTGCGGCTGCGCTCCACTGGTGGTTTGTAGCAGCACGGTCCATGCAGAAGCAGCTTGCGCAGCGGAACGAGCGGGATGGTGTGCGCGCCCACTAGCTCCTGCTGCTGGTGGCGCGCGTCGTCCCGCCGTTTGAGCCGTTTAAATTCCGCTAGTGCGTTAGCAGACGTCTGGTAGAGCAGCAGGGCCATGGCCTGCGCCTTCTCGGGCTTGGACACCAACACCGCGTGGCAGCGCAGCATTACCGCCTTGTGCTTGAGCTCGTGCCGGTACACCCAGGCGAAGACCTTGGGCAACCGCGCATCCGCAACGCAGTAGGTAACGCGGTGCAGCAGGTATAGGTGGCCCGGGCGGCGCAGCGCGCGCTCCTCGGCATGCACCATGCGGATACCCTGAGCACTCACAGTCAGCTTCATCTTGGTGCCCTGACGGCCCGCCTCGCTCTTGCTCCAGATCTTTCCTACCGCTAGGTCCGTGCAGCCTTCGCCGCGCGCCTGGATGGTGGTAGCATTGCCAAGGTAGAGAACGGTGTAAGTGGGGTCCTCGCTGGTGATGTGCAGCTTCTTGCGCTTCGATCGGAACATGCTGCCCACCCGGCTGAGCGCGCCTTCGGGGCAAGCGCGAGCCAGTGAGCTGAGCGCCGAGTAGTGCAGGCTCACTGCGTAGCCCTTGGGCTTGGATGCCTGCCGTGGCGGCGCCTCGGCCAGCAGCTCGAACTTGTGCTTCTTCCACGGCAGCATCTCCGGAGGGCGCCCCCGCACAACTGGGAGGCGGCGGCGGGGCGCGGGGTGCGAGCCCGACTGAGCCACCCGCCCCGGCCGGGCTTGGCCCGGGCAAGACAGAAAAATACAACTCTCTTGGTAGGGAGTATGGGAGGCGGGGTTGCGGGGTAGTGTTAGGGAACCCCGCCGAAAGGTGAAGGGTAGAACCTTTTTTTAAAGACGAAAATATTCAGCTGAAGTTGGGTGAGGGGGCTAGGGACGTGGGGGGTGGGGGAGGACACACAGATTTAGCGCACACAGATTTCGTCCAGCCTGGGCAAGGACAAGGGCAGAGTCTTAAGAGAGCAAAATGAAAGACGGAACGAGAGTGGAGCGGAAAACGCCTTCAGAAAAAAAAAAAAAGATGCGCGCGTGCAAATAGAGGGAACCCAGTAAAAGCAGCCGGGATGGTGAGAGAATATGCAGGAACTCCTCGACGAGCGTGAAGAAGGTACACACACACACACACACACACACACACACACACACACACACACACACACACACACACCACACTCCTCGGGGCTGGGGCCAGAAACCGCGGAAACTCAATAGCGAGTGTGCCCAGCGGCCCGCGCTCCTCACCCTCACGGGGTGCCGGAGACAGAGAGCCCCTCGGCCGGGCTGGCCCCAGAATCAGCCCCTGACCTCAAGTGCAGTCCGGTGCTGGGTCGGGCTGCCAACCGCGGGCTCCGCGCAGCAGTCTGGCAGTGGCTCACCGCATCTTCCCTCCGGCCAAACGCCGGGGACTCGGGCTCAGCCGGCTCACTGTCCCGAAAGGCTCCGCCGAGGCAGCGCGGGCTTCCGAGGGCCTGGCGCGCGCATGGTCCGCTCCGGGAACGGTCGCTGCCTCATTTCTTCTCTCCGCTGGGTGTCCGCCTCCTCTCCCAGGATCCCCTCGGTCGGCTGCCCGCCTTTGCAGAGGCGCCCCTCCCGTGCTGCGAGGGCTGACCGGCTCTCCAGCTTCACATCCTTGCTGTCCCGAGGAAGATCTCGGGTAAATATAGGCCGGCGCGAACCATTCGCCGCGCGGCGGCAGGGGAGGAGCAGAAAGAGGATCGGTTTCAGACTTGGACGCCTGGCGGGTTCCTGATCTCTTAAAGGGACCTGGTTATAACCCGTGGTGGAGGGAAAGGAGAAACCGGTCCAGTCCGGCAATGATGTCCCAAATTTACCAGCATCTTTTATCTACAGATATCGCCAAGACCTGGGGTTACCCCTCAAGAAAAAAAACTTGAATTCTGACACTCCGCGCCTAGACTGAATGGCAACTCACTGAATAAATGTGTGTATCCATCGAAACTTCTGGGGGAGGTGGTGGAAGGTGGAATTTAGACTAATTTACTATGCAAAAAAGGTTAGGGAAACACTGGTTCTTTCCTTGTGCGACAGTTCTCTGAGAATAACTGGGTGAAAAAATGTTTTCAGAATTTTATTCTATAAAAGAAAATACAGAGGGACAAAGAAATCACCAAGCCATCTTTCATTCTTTTGGAGCCCTTTCTCCACACGTAAGCAGCAGATAGTGAAATGTGAGATGAATGGTCGTAAGAAGACTGGAGTGAACAATATAGTATATAATCCATAAATAAAGAGCTTCCTGCTCCTAATCCCCAGCAGTGTCCCCGCCTATATGCAGGCCTCGGAATAAAGCAGTTTTCTGAGATAGTTACAATTTCTAAGTAATGCTTGTGTGTGGTTAGAACTTAGCTTACTTTGGCAGGCCAGTTTGTCGTTCAGTTTTCTTATGTCATTGCTGAATTTGGGGTGAGAATTCCTAGCAATAATTCAAATAACTTTTTTATTTGAGTGTCAAATAATACCTGGCCACCTTCTCCTGTGAATGACTACCACATTAATCATGCTTTTCTCTTGTGGCAACTGGACAGTGTGGCTTTAATTATCTGACCATCTTGACCCTTGGCTGGTAACTCATTTCTGGGCCCTTGAAACAACCTGCTTGTCTCTATGGACTGCTCAGTCAAAGCAAAAGAACTTATAGCTGGAATGTGTGATAAATGTCCATTTGATACTGCATCAAGCCCCCGAGCTCATCCTGGAGGTGGCCAGTACATCATGCTACCCCACAGGCCTAGTTCATTGGGGATCTTGTATGTCACTGGCTTCCATGCCAGGTCCTAATTTCAGAACCACTGTAAATTTTCTGGTGATCTGCCCATGCTAACTTTTAACCTTTCTTTGAACTCTAACCCAATTTTCTCTGAGTCATTGGTTCCAAGTTTGAATTTAACTTTTCTGAGCACTTTTTGGTGCCAGGCCCTGAGCTAGAAACAGACCCAATTCCTCTTTGCAAGAAGTTCCCAGTTGAGTGAAGGATGTAAGCTCCATCCCAACTCTGAGTTTACATGGATGTGGGCTCTGTAACAGCACCCTGTCTCCTCCAGTACCTGGTACAAATAGGTACTACTTAATTGTTGAATTAATGAATGACACACACATGTGAAGAAGAAGACAAAGTGGGTTAAATGCCCTGAGAAAGACCCAGGGTACTATGAGAAGCTGGAAGAAGGAAAGGTTCATTATGACTAGAAAAATCAGAAGAGGCTCCACTGAGGAGGTGATGTTTTCCAAGTAGGGACGAATTAAAGGGCTTTCTGGGTATAGAGGATAGTAAAGTCCACATGAAAACACCTGTACTTGTGCAGATGTGGATGGAGTTTAATGATTGTAGCAATGAAAGAGGGGTATTTCCTGAGTCTCTAGGGAAGGACTGGCCTTTTCATGGCTGACTGGCAAGAGGGCATCTTTAGATCAGAGCTGTAATACCCTACTCCTCAGCTGCATTAATGAGTTAATGGAGGGATAGCAGACATGGTGTTGGAAGGAGCTAGTTAGTACATCAGTAAGCCACTTAAGCCAAGGTTAATACTCCTGCTCCAGTTTCTTAATGAACTAGATAGTATGTGCTCCAAACCAAAATCTGTAGTAACACTGGAAGTTAACCTGTGCTAAGTGACCACAGGTCCTTAGCTAGCTGGTCCACAGTCTCAAAGTCTACACTCCACAAAAGTAGACATCATGTCCAAGCAGTTAACATTTCCAAATTGCTCAGAGGTCCAAGGGTCAGAAGAGTTTGGGGAGGAGGAGGAGGGACCACTGGGGGAGGTAAGGCTGGTCTCAGCCTCCCACCTTGGGCTTCATGTGGTGGCAGAGAAACCAACGAAGCATGGGGGTGGGGGGACTCCACTGGCAGGCCAGGCTTTTCAGAGGCAACCATGGTATCAGTCCCATACACACAGGCCCAAAGAGCTGTTCCTGTGGACTGGTCTCTGCCATGCTTGGACTACCTTCTTAAGAAGCTGGTTTTCAACCTTGGGAGAACAGAAAGGTTCTAGGCAAATGCAAGCACTCCATTGTGTGAGTGATGCTCGGTGCCTGTGCTCGAAGACCCAGGAGGAAGAGCAGGCTGTCTCCTGGAGCTTTGGGCCTGGGCCCACCTCACTTCATGGAGAAGCTGACCACCGCTCTTGAAAGCACAAGTGGCAGCCGAGGCTGTGGATGTTCAGCCAGGACAGCTGGCAGCAGTGTTGATGAGCCCACACCACAGATCTGAGACAGCCCACACACATCTGCCAGAACACACCACCAGCAAAGTCAGCTGGGAAACGCGCTGGACTGCATCAGGGGCAGACGGCACTTTTTTTTTAGTGACACCGCCCCATCTACTGGTGCCAGGCAGAAGTGCCGCGTGGTGACATGGTTTCTCAGAGAACCTGAGGAGCCAGTGGTTTAGTCAACACACCCAAGTCACAGCTGGAAAGAAACCTGGGCTCTCACTTGACATCTGAGAGTCAGCCTTTTAGCTCACAGAAAACTTTCAGGCTGGCTTTCTCCCACCTTAATTCTTGCATAATGTTCCTCCCTCTTGGGCTCCCTCCCCCAACATCCCACTGAATGAACGTTGGCTTCAGAGATGACAAATGACAAATCTGAAATCTTCAAAGTCATTCAACAAATATTTGTTGAGAGTACTGAGGATGGGATGTGTGCTGGGGATATTGTACTAAAGAAGACAGACAGGCCTCATGGGATTTATATCCTATGGGAGGCAAGACAATAAACTAATAAAATTATCAGACAGTGATAAGTCTCTGAAGAAAACAGCTGTATCAGGAGTGGAAGGTGGCTGGTCTAGACAGTGTGGCCAGCGAAGGTGTTCTCTAGGCAGAGACCTGGGTGAGGTGGAGCCAGCCAGGCAAAGGTACGGGGGGGGAGAACATTCTGTCCTGTACTGACCACCATGGTAGTCACTAGCCACATGGGGCTATTGAGCACTTGAAATGTAGTTGGTCCTAATTGAAATGTGATACAAGTGTGAAATATATACAAGATCTCAAATACTTAATAAGACAAAAAGAATGTAAAATATCTCAGTAATTTTATAATAATTAGATATCAAGTGATAATATTTTGGCTATGTTGCATTAAATAGAATATGTTATTAAAATTAATTGTGCCTGTGTCCTTTCATTCTTTTAATGTGGGCACTAGAACATTTACAACTATATATATGAACAGAATTGTGCTGGGCAAAGGGTACGGCTAATGTGAAGGTGTTAAGGTGGGAATGAGCTCAGCACATTCAAGGGCTCTCTGCAGACTTGTACATTAGTGTTAATTTAATCCAAGTTTATGGTAATTTGTATAGCAGCAATACACCTTCCATCCAGCCATCTTCAAATGTCCCACTGTGTGATCATCACCTCTGATTCTTCCAGCCCTCTTCCTTCCTAACTCTTAGCATATCCATTCTTTAACCTCCTCAAGACCTCCAGGATCTACAGCAGGCTTCCTCACATTCCTGGATCACACCCCTAAATCAGAATCTCTGCTTAATCTCCTTCATGATTGAACACATATAAAAATTTAGGATGCCCTGCCCTAGCCCACTTCATTTATCTCACTATTAAGTACTTCTAGCCTTTTATCCTTCCCTTCCTCCCCATCCAAGTCATTCCAGATGAGCAATGAGTCCACGATTTCTGTACACCACATCCACCCAGCAGAGCCCCAACCCTGGACCACTACCACAGTCCATATGCTGTGCTCCTTAGAGCTGGACAGCTAGGGAGAATCCTGAGTGGAATCCTAAAAATGGCTGAGTAGGATTAGCTATTCAGGTGGTGCTTTGATACATTCTCACTCCTCCTGTGGTAGGCAGAATAATGCCCCCTCCCCCAAAGATGCCTATGTCCTAATCCCAGAAACCTGTGTATATGTTATATTACGTGGTAAAGGGGAAGGACAATCACAGATCGATGTAAGGTTACTAACCAGCTGACCTTAAAATAGGGAGAGTACCCTGAATTATCCAGATGGGCCTAATGTAATCACCTGGGTCCTTCAAAGTGGAAGTGGGTATCTCAAAAACATCATGCTAAGTGAAAGAAGCCAGACACAGAAGGAGTTCATTTATATGAACTATCCAGAATAGGTGAATCCAAAATGACAGAACACAGATTGATGGTTGCCAAGGGCTGGAGGGAGACAGAAATGGGGAGCAGCTGCTTAATGAATATGGGGTCTCCTTTTGGGGTGATGAAAATGTTTTGGAACTAGATACAGGGTGTGGTTGCATAACATTGTGAATGTACTAAGTACTACTTAATTTTTCACTTTAAAGTGATTAATTTTATGTTATATACATTTCATCTCAGTTTTTTTTTAAGTGGAAGATGGAAGAAGAGAGAGCAGAATGATGTGATATGAGACGGACTCAACCCTCCCTTGCTGGTTTTGAAACTAGAGGGAAAGGCCACAAGCCAAAGAATTCAAACAGCCTCTAGAAGCTGGAAAGGTAAGGACAAATTCTCTCCTAGAACTTCCAAAAACAGACCCTATGACACCATGATTCTGGCCTTGTGAGACATGTACTGAACTTGTACCCTGCAGAATTGTACATTAGTGTTAATTTAATCCAAGTTTATGGTAATTTGTATAGCAGCAATACACCTCCCATCCAGCCATCTTTTCTCTCATTCCAATTCCATTTCCTCTCCCACTCCCTCAAGGAGAACCCTGAATCCTCACCACTTTTCCAAAGCTGTCTGCTCCCATCACAGTCAAGCACAGGGAGGACCTGGTGCTTCTTCAAGAGACTGAGCAGTTAGAGCTGTATAAGCTGTGTGCCAACTCTAACTAACCTGCTCACTCAGCCACATCTACACCCATGCCCACCTCCTTGCTCAAGCACCAGAAGTATCTCTTCCTGAACCTGTCCCCTCAGATCCATCCTTCACACTGTTTCCAAACCACAAACCTGACCTTGTAACTCTTCCCATTATAACCATCCAGTGGCTTCGCAGGTTATAGTCTCACCTTCTCAGTATAACACATGAGAATGCTCAGGTCTAGCACCTGCTTGCCTCTCCAGCCTCATTAATTACACCTGGCCTTGTAATTTCACCCTCAACAATGGAGCCTGTGCTTCTCACCACACTCATGAGACTATTTCTTGTCTTCCTGCCATTGCACATGTGATTCTGTCTGAACTGACCTGGAATGACCTCTTCCTGCCACTTCCCCTGGCTGATCCCTGCTCATTTTTAAAGAGCCAGCTCAGATACCATATTCTCCAGAAAAATGTCCTGGGCCTCCCTAACTCCTCCACCCTCCCTTGTGTGGATCTCTACCTCTGTACTTGGCTTCTTGTAATATTATTGTCTTTAACTCTCTGCCTCTGTCTCTAGGCTGTGAGCTCCTTGAGGGCAATGACTATAGTTGATTTTTGAACAGCACAGGTTTAAAAATACATGGGTCCACTTATATGCAGATTTTTTTCAATAAATATATTAGAAAATTTGGGGATAATCTCAAATAGCAATTCGAAAATACTTGTAGATGAATCATGTAGCTTCACAATATCAAAATACTTAAGAAAAAGCTAGGTATGTCATGATGCATAAAATAAATGTAGACACTACTCTATTTAATCATTTACTACCATAAAATATATCAAATCTACTGTAAAAAATACAAATGTATCAAAACTTATGCACAAAGACTTACAGACCCTACACAACGCCATTTGTAGTTGAGAGAAATGTAAACAATACACACTACATACAAAATATGTGTTAATAGACTGTTTACATTATTGTTTAGGCTTGCGGTCAACAGTAGGCTATTGGTAGTTAAGTTTTGGGGGATCAAAAGTTACATGTAGAGCTTTGTGCAAGGAATTGGTGCTCCTAACCCCTGTGCTGTTCAACAGTCAACTACATATTTAATTAATCTTCTGTCTGCAGTTCCTAGCATAATGCTTGCCACCAAGTCAATATTCAATAAGTGTTTGGGGAATGAACATTAACCATGTGTTTATTTTCACAGCATCAGACTATCATAAGCACAGACTGCCAAACCGGAAGGGCCCTTTGGAACAATTTAGTCCATGCCCTCTGGTTTTACAGATAAGAAAATTGGGGCCCTGAGAGTGCAGTGACATGGCCCTACAGTTATTTAGAGGCCAAACCAAGATTAGGACCCATGTGGCCAGAATCTCAACTCAGAGCACTTTTCTGCAGGTAAACATAAAGCCAGGCACTTTTAAACACATAAATGTGTAGAACACATGTCCTGTTCTCTCTCCCTTTCTATGAAGGTCTATGTTTGGAGCTCATGGGCTTATTTGGTGGACTGGGCAGAAGCAGGCCTCATCAACCAAACACACCTCTACCTGTGACCAAACTGAGCTGCCACTCACTAGCCCCTTAATAAAAAGTCCCGTTATTGGCTCTTACTGCCACCAAGAGGTTAGAGTCAAACATGGCTGTCATGGGATCTACATCGTGAGACTTCCAATCTCCCTAGTGAGAGGTCCATGGGGGTCTGTAAGAGTCTGGTGGCCCGTTGACTTTGTCTGCTTTGCCCAGTGACCCTTGAACTCTCCCTAAACAATGAGAGTTATAGCAGTTCTTACTTCTCAGGAAATAGTATAAAGGAGTACCTGTGAAATTAAATGTATATGGTAAATACTGAAGATATTCATATTGAGAGCAGAGAGAATATTATGCAACCTGTGTTTTAGTTTGTTTCTTGCGTTTGAACTTCTCTCTGAGCATGTAGTCCAGCACACCTTTAGCAGGACTATGCAAATGAGATGGCTCCTCCGGTCACAAATATTAGTGGTACTGGCCCCGCCCAACTAGGTGCTGGGGAAACAGATGCATGTGGTCTCACATTTAAGGAGGTTGTAATCCAGTACTCACTGATTCAGAGAGGACTCAAGGTACTTTTGGTATGCTGCTGTAGAGGATGAAACATAGGTGCAAATAAGCTTGCTCTGAGGTAGTGAAGGCTGAGCTTAACACAAAGCACTTTGGGGGCTCAGAGGGAAAAACAACTCCTAGCCAAACAGTGGAGAGCAGGGATCTCATCGAGGAGGGAGGGGACTCCAGGTTTCACTGAAGGACAGGCAGGTTGCTGTGGACAGAGACAGGAGTAGGAAGTCCAGAAGGAGGAATGGTTTGTGCAGATGGTCATTAGTGTTGAGTGCTAAACAGCTGGTCCTGAGGCAGGACACTCAAGCATACTGAGCATCTGCCATGTGTCAGACACTGCTCTAAGTACTTCAGATCCATCCAGATATTTCATCCCCATAAGAATGTTGTGAGGTCCATGCTAGTCTCTTTTACAGAGGGAAAAGACTGAAGCTTGGAAGAGTTAAGAAACTTGCCCAAGCTCTCTAAAGCCTATGTCGTTTGTGTTTAAGTCAGGTCAGGGCCTGACTCCAGAGGGCCTTGAATGGCAGGTGGAGGTGTGTCCCAAGCTGTAGTGAGTCACTGGAGGCATTTGAGCAGGGATGTACTGTTATCAGAGTAAGAGCTCAGACACCCACGTCCTGCCTTGATGCACTGAGGGTCCCAGAGCAAGATGCTTCCCCTCTCTGGGCCCTCACTGCAGTTGTTAGTAGAAAATTTCCCTTCTGGTTCCAAGATCGTGGGAGGCTATATTTGTTTCCTAGGGTGGCCATAACAAATTGCTATAAACAGGGTGACTTAAAACAACAGGAATTTCTTCTCTCACAGTTCTGGAGGCCAGAAGAAAGAAGCATCCTTCCTTGCTTCTTCCTAGCTTTTGGCAGCTGGCAATCCTCAGCAGTCCTTATTTTATAGTTATATCACTCTAATCTCTGCCTCTGTCCTGACATGACGTTCTCCCCATGTCTTCTCTGTGTGTGTTTAAATGTGTATCTTCTCATAAGGACTCCTATCATTGCATTAGGGCGCACTCTATTCCAGTATGACCTCATCTTCACTTGATTACATCTGTAAAGACCCTACTTCCAAATAAGGTCACATCCACAGGTATAAGGGGTTAGGGCTGGAATTCATCCTTTTTTTGAGAGACACTATTTAACTCAAAGCAGAAGCCATGACAGTAAACTGCAGGACTGAGAGGGGAACAAAAGATAAGTCAGCTGTCTACAAATGCTGGAGATCACCCTGTGGCCCAAAGCCCCCAGAAATGTGCTCACCAAGCCCCACGCTTGCCATGAAGCCCCTCCTTTCATGGACTACTTGCTTGGAAGCTTTCCACCCAGACAGGACCCAGTGAGAAGTGCAAAGGCATGAGCAGCAAGTCAAGAGAAGTGACACCATGAGCTTGACAAGTGAGCTTTCTCAAAGGTGCTGCCAGAGTCCAGAGCCAGCCTGGTTTGTCTCCTCCAAAGGTGGAGGGGTAGAAATCACTACTCCTGCACAGTTAGCTTTAAAACAGAAACCTTGGGTCTTAATATTTCCATTTGCAATAATATTTGCAATTAATGATGACTGAATTTGTTGAATGGTGGTTCACAGTGATTTCAATCCTCACATGACAAAGAGGGTAGGAAGTAGTCTTCTCCCTGAGTTACATGGTGAAGGCATTGCCCTGCTATTGCCAGCCTAACCACCCTTTCTGATACCATCCTTGTTGCCCTGTCATTTCAGATACAGAAGTATAACAAAGGGTAGCATGAAGAGGAAGGGACCCTCACAGGGTAAGAAGTCTATTAAGCAACTTAGTAGTCATCCATTCCAACACCCACTTTGAAGCATAAACCTGCTTTAGAACATCCTGACATTTGGTTGTCTAGCCTTTGCTTGAACACTCCCAGCAGCAGGGAGCTCACTACCTTCCAAAGCTTCCGTGCCATTTTGAACTACTCTGATTGTAAGAAGGCTCCAAAAAAACTCAACCTAAAATTGGGACTCGGTAGTTTCTATCCATTTGTTCTAGTTCCACTTGCCTTGAGTCTACTCAGAGCAATCTTCTCTCCTTTCCCAGTAACAGTCCTTTGCATAAATAGAAATGGCCCCCATATGCCCGTGGAGTCACCTCTCCTGCGCCGCCTGGTCACACTCCCTTCATCTTTTCCACCTTCCCTTACCATTTAAATTGACATGTTAACTTATTAATGTATTTATTAGAGTGATTAAAGGGGAGGGATCATGTTTAGAGACAAAAAGTAAAATCCCCCTGATCAGAAGGCCCTCCTGGTGGAGTAAGATCTAACTGGTGGTATAGTTCATTACTCCACTGCTGACCTGAGCTATTTAACCTTGGATGAGACCCTCTGTCAGGCTGATCACCACAAAAAGTTAGCTAAGAGGGGGAGGAATTTTGTCCAGTACTGAATCCCCAGAGCCTATTCATGACTGACTGAATGAATAAATGAATGAATGAGAGAAACCTGGCACTTTCTAGCTGAAGATTTTCAAGTTGGTGATTAATTCTACTTCTAGCCTCCTTTATTTCACTTTGCTTAACTTTATGGGTCCTTTCTCACTTGACTTTTGTGGGAAAAAACAATTGCAAACTCATTTGTGAATAAAAGACCCTGATTATTCTACCTACACCTACAAGAGTTGGGAAACAAGTCACAGATTCAAATACAGTACACATAGGACCTTGTAGCTTGTATCACTAAAGTAAGAGGTCTTTTATGTTTTCCATTGCATACGCAATGACTTGCACAAGCAGGCAATCAGTGTGATTGAAGTGATTCAAATTAATCATTTATAATAAACACAAATAAAGGGCTGCTGAATTATTAAAACTCACTCACGTGAGAATCCATCTGTTTTCAATAGGGATAGATTGAGAATGGCAGATACTTGAAGGGAGTTTCCCCACTGATTCAGTGGGAAAACTCTACAGAGACTGTCAGACTTCTGTTTTCACAGCTCTCAGCCTTATGCAAACAATATTATCTTTGTGGAAGAAGATGGTACAGAGAATGGGAGAGAAGGAGGAGCAGGGTGTAAGCTTGCCTTGTAACAATTTTTCTGTTACTGGCACATTTTTGGCCAACTAGTAAAAAGACAAAAGAGAAACCCACCCACTCACCCCTTTTCCTCTCCAGACAGTTGTGGAGCCCAGAGGCACAGCAGTGTGTAGAGAGAGCAGAGAGGTAACTCTAAGTTTCGTTCCTGAGTGTGGGCTTCAGGGCTTGCAACTATATTTGTTTAGTCATAGTAAATCAAGTATTATGCAACATCACAAATGAGGAACAGTCTCTGTGCTGCTCTTTGAAAGCTGGATATGAATCAAAATCAACACACCCTCTGCCAGGGTTCAACTGTTCAGAGAATCCTGGCTTCAACAAAAGGGCTCAGCTGTGTGGGGAATTGGGAGGATCTGATCAGTCTTCCTGACATAAGCTGGTGAATGAGCACTTCCACTGTTGTGACAAAATGAGGAGAGGACTTTGGCTGGGTTGTGTTGTTCCAGGAAGTGTGTGGGTGCAATGGCTTCTACAGTTGGGGGGCAGAACCTGGGCTGATTGATCTGTGCAACCCCCTCACTTGGGAAGCAGCCAGTACCTTGCTGCAGTCTTCACTCCCCACCATTATCACTATCCCTCAATCTCACTTTTTCCTCCAAATCTGGATCCCATGCTTTGATCTCATCATCACCTCAATTCCCTTTTGTCTTGCCCATCTCAATGAACTAGCCTTATAATCCCTCAACATGGACCAATTATACGTGTGGATTCTCACCTGTATTTTTCAGCTGTGAAAACTGGTGTCCCACAAACTACTGGACAATGATCTTGCAGCACTATCAGATTTGCTATCTCTGCAGGACAGAGATTATTATTATCCCCATTAAGATGAGAAAACTTGAGGTTTAGTTCTTTTTTGATGGTAGATTTAAGGAATGCCTTAGGGGGAACATTAGAATCATTTATGCCCTATTTGTCAGCTAAGATAAGTTGCTATTTTAATCCTACAATGTTGGGGTCCTTTTTGACTCCTCACCAGTTTTGACTTAATTATCAAGGCTTGATTTGGTCAGGATATTTTGGAGTCCATGAGAAGAATGGCAGTAGAAACCCAAAGTGCTTGCTTTTTCTAAATCTCTAGAGGTGACACAATCTGGAACAGAAAACAAGGGTGAAGTTCCACGTTACTGCTTGAGCTCTAGGATAAGATGGCAGGTGTCTTTATATCATCTGTTGTTGCTGTCATGAGAATGTAAAATCCATTTAATCTAACTTTATGAGTGAGTTTTATCTTTAACCACTCAGCCAAGAGAATGCCAGGAACTGTCTGCTTATTCTCTTCCATAGGTCTTTTCCATATCTTACTTCTGGAGATTATGTTCAAGTTTTTAAGATATACTATTTCTAAGTTGGGAAATGGGAGAAACTGTGTTCTGATGCAATCCTTGGCAGGTCTATGAGCACTGCCCTCCCAAAGGTTCCCCAGCTACTACACTGCTTGTCAGCAATCCCTTGGGTATTTCCTAACGTTCACTCCAATTCAGTAAGAGTCAGCAGTGAGGTGTAGCACACAATAGGCTTGGCAGAGAATCCAGAGATGGGTGGTGTATGGTCTCAGCTCTGCATGCCCTAACTTTACTTTTAGCCAGTCCACTTGAGTGCCTTCATCTGCACCAGAGGGAGTGGACTTCTGGTACTCAAAGTGTGGCCTGTGGACCAGACCAGCAGCATGGGCATTACCTGCAAGCTTGTTAGAAGTAGTGTCCCTGGCCCCACTCCAGACCTTATTAGTCAGAATTCGCAAATGAGATTTCCAGGAGGATCCATATGCATATTAAAGTTTGAGAAGCACTGGGTTCTAAAATACGTACCAACAAACCTCATTCTCCCTGTTCTGCAGGAACTTGAGTTTGACTCCTGACATAACGCACATTCCATTCTATGACTTGGGCAAACTGATTTCTCTCTGAGAATAGTTAACACTGAGGTGGTTCTCCGCGTTACTGACATGTAGGTAAAACGCCCAGAACCCACATAACTCTAACCCAAATTTTTATATTCCCATTATAATTAGGCACAAAAGCCCAGCCGTAAGGGTGGAGCCAGATGTTAACACTTTAGTTGTAGGAAATTTTAAATAACAATTCTAAGTGCAACTTATAAACCTTTTTAAAAAAAATCTTTGGAATAAAGCATTTAAGTCAGATCTTGTTGGCTTTCCATGCAAACTTGTCAAGCTCTGCAAACATTATTCATCCTTCCATTCAGAAGCACCATCCAGACAGGGACTACTCTCACGGTTTCGCAAATCGAGAAAACTTAAGTACACAAAAAGCTATTTAATTGCTGGGCTTGACCGCGCCTTGGGACGCTGGCGGAGAACTAGCGCCACCTCGCGTGGCAGAAATATACTTTACCCGATTATACTTTTTCCTCGGGACGAAAACAGCCGAGAGGCGGGGGCTACTACAGAGAATACAATCAGTCTTTTCCATCGCTTTCAGTTCCTCGCCGGACGCTAAGGACAGATGCACAAATCTGGAAGCTACCATTCTTTTGATTATCAGTCTACCAAATATGAGAGAATCACAGAGATATCCATAGAAAACTAAGTTCTCAGGCCATTTTTACATTTATTTTCTATAATACTGGCAAATGCGAGATATATAAAGGCACTTTGGTTCAGGTTATTCCATTTATCTTTAACTCGTGTCTTCATTTCTTGGGCTCGCTCAAACGTCACTTCCGGGGATCCAGTCTTGAATACCGGAAAACGTGCGGTCTCAGTGTAGAACGTTCGTGCGATCGTGTGTGGCAATGGGCCGGAGGAAAGCTACAGGGAGTGGGTCCCTGGGTCGGGCCCTTATCCGCCATCAGACTCAGCGGAACCGTAGTCACGGGCACACCGACTCCTGGGTAAGACTGACATCGCCATCTTTCTCAGCTTTTCTGTGTAGTTATGCGAATCTGAATGCTTCGAAACCTGGGGTCAAAGCTCATGGAGAAATTTTCCGGAGAAATTGACGCCTAAATAGTGTTTGCAGGATGAGTAAGGCTAAGTTGCAGGATGAGTATGGCCACACAGATAGGTAGGTCCTCTTTTTAGCCAGGCATGGGCACAGAAGTGGAGGCTTGAGGGCATGTGATGATAAGGCTGAAGTGAGATCTTGAAGGGTCTTGAACGTCCAGGTAATAACTTGTAAGCCACGGGAGCGTTTGAGTAGGAAATTTGTTCGAAGAATTGACCCTTCAACAGCGGCTGGTTACTACTAGAAAAATAAAAATAAATCTCTGCTTCATCCTTATTCCCTAATGGTTTCGTTCCAAGATGAGCAATTCATCTGCAAAATGTGTCGGGTCCGCCTGATACATCCCTGGCCCTAGGGATGATCATAGTTTTACTTGTTTTTGCTATTTTGGCCACTCATAACCCTACGTGCTTGACTCACTAAGATCTCAGTATCAGTCTGTGTTAAAGTCAAAGATGTCCCTGGTGCTGTGAGCCAGTATCACACCACCTGATTTCCATCTATATAATAAGCAGAGCAGACAGTTGCATCTATATTCAAAAGAACACAGTTACTCTCTGGATATGAAGTTACTGATAACTTTATTTGATTTTTAAGCAACTTGCTATTAATGTAGCCTTTAGGAGGTGGTGGGAAGATTGCATACAAATTCTAAAGAACTGGATTCTAATCCTTACTCTGATTTTTCTGTTTCCCTGGCCTTGGGAAAACCACCTCATCTTTTAACCTTCAGTTTTCTTATTTATTTGTACCTGTATTGAGTATGTAGCTAGAATGGTGTTCATCAAACTCTGGTTTGTGTCTGGATATCAGTTAAGTAGGTGACATCATCTAGTTTCAATAGAATTCAAAATACCATAGAGTATATTACAAAGCAAGGTAAGGTAATTTTCAGGATTCTTTTGCTTCTATTTTATTGTACTGAATGGTACACATTCTTTTCACTATGTGTATCACAGCATTTGGGTCACTATGTAAAATGTATTTCTTATTCTGGATCTCCATCAAAAATTTTTGGCTATGGCTGAACCTGGGGAGTCTGGGTTCAAATTCTTACTCTACCAATTATTAGCTGCAACTGAGGAAAGTTATTTTATCTATTTAAGCTTGTTTCCTCATCAGTAAAATAGAAATATAATAAAATTTGCTTCAAAAAAGTTTCAAAAATTAAGTGAAATAATGAGTGGTATGTCACAAACTATTGTTAGTATGGACTCTAAAGGGACTGACACCACTCTCAAGGCCACAGAATAGTTCCTTGGGAGTGTAGAGTTTGAGTGTTCAACAGCAGCTGTATTATTACCCAGTGTTTTATTCATAGTTGCACACAAGTGAACTCAATGATGGCTATGACTGGGGTCGTCTTAATCTTCAGTCGGTGACTGAACAGAGCTCCCTTGATGACTTCCTGGCAACTGCAGAACTTGCAGGAACAGAGTTTATAGCTGGTAAGTCATCTGTCACTGTGTGTATATGATACCTGTAACATTTCTATCTTTGCTGATTAGATACAAAAACACTTGGAAGTGTTTTTCCGACCTGACTATACTCATAAACAAGCTGTCTTTAACCCAAAGGCAGATATCCCAGAAGCAGTGTGGGAAGATCCAGTTGAATTCAAGTTGTGAGGTACAAAATGTGCCAGTTCTAAATTCAACTCTAAAAAACATTTCAGGTTATATATCATCTTATCAAGCTCAAGAAACTCACTCAGAGGAAAAAGACCAGTTAACATTATGGTAGACCACACCAGAGTTTTCCAGAAAGTTTTCCAGTACCACTGTTAGAAACAAAATCCTGGGCATGCTGCTGTTACTTAGGCAGTTTGAATTGTATGTTAAAGCATTTGACAACACATTAGAATGAATTTTTCCATGCATGTAATTTGTTTTAGTCACTGCTCTCCTTCGTTGTTGTTGTTGTTTTAATGTGTCCTTCTAGGCCCTTAGAAAAGTACCGGCACAGAGGTAGCATTATGAACTATTATTTCTATTACACTTAGTATTATACTTAGTTTAGCAAATTCATTAAATTTTACTTAGTTTAGCAAATTCATTCATATGTTCAAAAAACTTTTATTGAGCCCCAGGCACTCTCAGGCATTTTATTACCTATAGAGAGAGTACAGTGTTGAGTAAGATAGATTTTGTTTCTGCAAAATGTTCTTTCAAGTGCTATGAGAGAAGTCTGTAGCAGACAGTGACATTGCAAAAGATGCAGTCAGTATTCATTTCCCTGTGAAGGAAGACTTAAGGGCCAGTCAGAGAAAGCTTCACCCTGGGGCTGAGTCTCAGAAGATGAGTAGATGTTAAGGACAGGTAAGATGACACAGGACATCATACATGGGCAAGCAGAGGACCGAAGCTAAGATGTGAGCAGTGGCTTACTTTGTTCAGAAAATGGTTAGAGGTTTGGCCTCACTGGTTTTTAAAGAATGCATGGACAGGATGTGATGAGCAAACACAGGGGAAATGGGCAAGGGCCAGATCCTGAAGAGAATAAGGGCTTTAGAGGACTCTTTAGAGCGGTTTAAGCAAGCATAAAACATTTCAGATTTCATTTTTTGAAAGATCGTTGATGGATTGTGAGGAAGAATGACCAGTTAGGAGACTTGCTTTAGTCCAGAAAGAGAAACAGGCCAAACTGAAATAGTAGCAAGAGTAGAGACAAGAACAGGAACAGGATTGTTAAGCAGGTAGAATAAACCAGACTTTGTAGATGGGGTGGAGTAACTGAAGAAGAGTGAGGAGTGTTAGAGCTGTGATTGGAGGCAAGAGAAAAGGGGAGTGGAACAAGTAAGTAGTAGGAGGTAAGAAAATAGAGTTAATGAGCATGTCATATTCCTTTGCAATATTTGGCTATAGCAGGGAAAGAGGGGTGTATGTGTAAGATCAGAGTTAATATTAGCATGTGCATAGGTTGTAGGGTGAGAGCCAGTAGAGAGGGAGAAGTTGAAAATACATGGTCAGTATCTGTTAAAAATTTAAAGCACATATCCCATGACCCAGCATTTCCACTTTTCAGTATGTGTGTTAAGGTGGTGATTCTCAAATTTTAGTGAGCGTCAGAATTACCTAGAAAACTGGTTACACAGATTCCTGGACCCCTCCTCTTAAGATTCAGTAGTATAGTTTGAGCCTGAGCATTTGCATTTCTAACAGGTCCTCAGATGCTGCTGTATTTTAACAGGGAACCCTTGGAAATAATCTGAATGTTCAGTAGGTGGGAAAATGGCTAAATTGTGGTATAGACATGCTATGGAATACTATGCAGCAGTTAAAAAAATGAGGTAAATTTCAGCATACTAATGTGAAGGATCTCCAAGACCTATTATCAAATAAAGAGACCAAGTTGCAGAATAATGCATATAATATAAACCATTTGCATTTTTAAAAAATCTAACCAATCCATATATGTGTGTGTATATTAGAAAAAAAACTTGGAAGGCTACATTTTTCATCTGTAACCTCAAGGATACGGAACTGAGATTGCAGTGGTGGGGGAAAAGGTTGGGGGTTGGTCAGAGAGAATGTTTGCTTTACTTACTGTGTTGCTAAAGTTTTTACAAGGAAAGTTTATTGTGTAAATAAAAGTTAATTTTCAAAAACATGAAAGAAAATAGAGATTAATGAGGAAATGGAATGACATTTGAATCTGGAAGGAGATGGGAATAGAATGGGATCAAAAATGGAATTGGAGAGATTAACTTTATATACAAGGAACACAGCTTTCTCTGAGGCTGAAAGGAAGCTGAAGGTGGATGCACACATTGACACTAGATGAAAGGTTGAGAGTGTGCATGTCTAATTTCAGTTTTTCTTTCACTAAGGTAAAAGGTCATCTTCTGAAAGGAAATGGTCAGAGAAGAACAGTAGGGGATTTAAGAAGGGTAGTTACAATTTAGAGAATGGGAGTAATAAATCCAGAGAGGATTTTCTTCCCTTTGTGAGAAATCCTAGGGTCTTAGCTGACATTGAGCCTATAAATTTATAATGGTAGCATGATACTGTGATACAATATGAAATACTTGTTCTTCTTCCTGAGTTCCTGACATAGAAATTTCTAAGACCTTTGGAATCTCTGGAGTGATAAGAGTGTCTTTTTAGATGCTAATGAGGTCATTGGTGGTTGGGGGTGTCCCACAGATAGTTTTAGAATGGGAATGTTCCCCAGACAGGCCTAGGCCGAGAAAGTTTCAACTTTTCAGCACTGTCTCTGGGGAGAGGAGAGGGATTAAGTTAATCACTAATGGCCAGTGACTTAATCAAGCATGCCTATATAATGAAATCTCCACAAACCTTTAAAAAATCCATTAAAATTCCTAATTAAAATCTCTTCTCTTCCTTTCTCTTAATAATGTAGAGGTGATAGAATTTTGTCTCAGTTCTCTGTGGTCTGCTAACATTTACAACAACATGGATGGATCTGTAGGGTATTATGCTCAGTGAAATAAGCCAGGTGGAGAAAGACAAGTATGAAATTTCTCTCATTGGTGGAGTATAACAACAAAGCAAAACTGAAGGAATGAAACAGCAACAGACTCACAGACTCCAAGAAGGGACTAGCAGTTACCAAAGGGGAGGGGTTGGAGAGGGTGGGTGGGGAGGGAGGGAGAAGGGGATTAAGGAGCATTATGATTATTAGTACACATAATGTATGGGGGAACACGGGGAAGGCAGTATAGCCTGGAGAAGACAAGTAGTGACTCTATACCATCTTACTATGTTGATGGATAGTGACTGCAATGGGGTGTGGGGGAGATCTGATAATATGGGTGAAAGTTGTAACCACAGTGTTGCCTATGTGAAACTTTCAAAAGATTGTATATCAATGATACCTTAATAAAAAAATATTGTGTATATGTACCACAGCTTCTTCATCTGTTCATCTATTGATGGACACTTAGGTTGCTTCCATATCTTGGCTATTGTAAATAGTGCTGTGATAAACATGGGACAGAGATTCTTAACCTGGACCTCAAGTTACAGCTATGTGTGAACCCTGGAATTGCATGCAAAATTGCACATGTATGTGTGCACATTTGTGCATTTTGGGGTGGGTTGATGGTCCATGTTTTTTAAGTAGAAATAATTTGTAGGACATCCAGTTGGTGTGTGGATAGTTAGAGAACTGTTTGTTGGTGTGGGAGGAGCCATACATTGTATTCAGAAGTGTTGGTAGTGAAAACAGTTCAGATAGGTGGCTGGCTTTTCAGATGCTTATCTCATATAGAAATTATAGCAGTGTAGTAAGTAGTTCATCAGTCCCAACTAGAGTGAATCTCTTTGCTGTATCTTTTCTTTCCCATGCACTCCCATTGGCTTACAGTTATTCTCCATATGAAGAATGAGGAGACTGATTGCATGGAATCTTTACAATTGTTTCCCACTTTGTTTCTATGAAATGCATTCAGCATACAGACTTATATAAAATGAGTACTTGAAAAAATGGTTGACTTTTGGAAAATTTTATAAAGATTTTTCTTTCTTTCATTTTTTTTTTTGGTAGAAAACTTAATTTGAAAATTATAATTTAGCCAAGGCTAGCAGCATCTAACTCAAGAAAAACTTAAATTCTGTTTTAGGTGTTCATATTTTAAGTTTTCCAAGTAATGACCAGTGTTCAATATCTGTAGTGCCACTTAAGTAACAGTACTTTTCTTTTCTATAAACAGAAAAACTTAATATCAGGTTTGTTCTTCCTGAGACTAGAACTGGCCTACTGTCTTTTGAGGAGAGCCAGAGAGTTAAGAAACTCCATGAAGAAAATAAACAGTTCTTGAGTATACCAAGGAGGTGAGTTGAAAAAGAATTTAGGACATTTCAAGGCCTAACAAAGCCACTGAGCATAAAAATTTTAATTTGGTGTTCCCTTTTATCATGCTTCTTTTTCTCAGCTGCCATTATTAAATCCAAATCTCCTATTTTATTTTTTTTTAATTCATGGAGCGTTTTTTTTCCTTCATGATTGTTTCAGACCAAAGTGGGACCAAAAAACTAGCCCAGAAGAACTCAAACAGTCAGAGAAAGATAACTTTCTAGAATGGAGACGACAGCTTGTCCGGTGAGTGTTTGAAGGTTTGCCTTGGAATTCTGAGTCATGCATTTTGGTGTACTTGTGTTGCTGTTTGCATTTGAAGACTTGACTCTTTTAAAAAGGAAATGGTAGATTTCCTATACGTGCATATTCTGTGCACAGACAGTGTTACTTGGTTCACATACATCTTTGCACAAAGAGGGTGGATTGGTTATTCTGCTCTTTTCCTGGCCTTCTTTCCTTTCCATACCTTCTCTAGCTGTTAGTCACCTTGGAGCTGATTACTGCTCTCTTGAACTTTATTCCAGAAAGAGATATGTGGGCAAAATGTTATTTTGTGTGGTAGATAAACTTCTGCAGCTTACATAGATAAGTATAAAATTTGAATTTGATTTTCATATTGACTGAGCAGAAAGTATAAACATAATTTGATGGTTAATATTTGTGTGCTTTTTTTTTTTTTTTGAGAGGGCATCTCTCATATTTATTGATCAAATGGTTGTTAACAACAATAAAATTCTGTATAGGGGAGTCAATGCTCAATGCACAATCATTAATCCATCTCAAGCCTAATTCTCATCAGTCTCCAATCTTCTGAAGCATAACGAACAAGTTCTTACATGGTGAACAAATTCTTACATAGTGAATAAGTTCTTACATGGTGAACAGTACAAGGGCAGTCATCACAGAAACATTCGGTTTTGATCACGCATTATGAACTATAAACAATCAGGTCAAATATGAATATTCGTTTGATTTTTATACTTGATTTATATGTGGATCCCACATTTCTCCCTTTATTATTATTATTATTTTTATTTTTAATAAAATGCTGAAGTGGTAGGTAGATGCAAGATAAAGGTAGAAAACATAGTTTAGTGTTGTAAGAGAGCAATTGTAGATGATCAGGTGTGTGCCTGTAGACTATGTGTTAATCCAAGCTAGACAAGGGCATTAAAACATCCACGGATGCAGAAGATTTCTCTCAAAACAGGGGGGGTGAGGTTCTAAGCTTCACCACTGTTGATCCCCAGTTTCTCACCTGATGGCCCCCCTGCGACTGTGCCTGTCTTACGTTGTTCCTCCCTTGAGGAATCTTACCCGTCTCTGGCTAACCAGTCATCTTCCGGGGCCTTACAGGGAGATGTAAAGTTGGTAAGTGAGAGAGAAGCCATATTGTTTGAAAAGGTTAGCTTTTTACTTCTTTGCAGATTTATGCCCTGTGGCTTCTATGCCCGGCATTTGTCTTGAGGTATCTTTGTGTGCTTATTTTTTAACAGAATGAATTTGAGTTTATGCCCCTTGAAACCTTATTATAATCTGGTAAAGGTATAACCTTTTCTTTCTAAAGCCAGACTAGAAGAGGAACAAAAATTGATATTGACTCCATTTGAAAGAAATTTGGACTTTTGGCGCCAGCTCTGGAGAGTGATTGAGAGAAGGTAATTACCATTCATTTTCTTTTTGTATAATGAAGACATTATAGTGGTGGTGTTAGATTTGAATATTAATATCTGCTGTAGGCCAAGGTATAGGGCAGGAGAGGGAGGTACTCGGTGATGAAGCTATGGAAAGGGCTATTGAGAATTATTATAAAAACTGAAAGTGTGATGTTATTATTTCCTTTTAAAATAAAGATTTTTTATTAAATGAACACATTGACAAGCATGTAAGAATGATGAACATTTTCTGTAACATAAGTCCTGAAGAACCTATAGTTATTTCAGCAAATGTATATTGAATTCCTAGTGGTAATGTGGAAAATACGGGTATGGAAAGGGGTGGGTGTCTGTCTGCAAAGAGCAAATATATTACAGGAGGAGGCCAAGCAAAGTGTCAGGCACCCTGGGCATGCAGACTAATGAAATGCAATCCTGGCACTCATGTCTCAATATCTAGTAAATATAAAGCAATATGGGTCCTACTGTGTTGCAGGTAGCAAGGCAGTGGGCCAGGTTATAGCAGAGCAAGGAGCAGTTGATAAGGATTGGGGGAAATCAAGAGGTATTGTTTTAATTGGGCTTTAATTCTCTAAGAAGAAAATCATTTTGATAAATTAAGAATGGGAGACTTCAGTCTTTTCCTTGTCCTGATTGTTAAAGGTTAATGAATCTACTATCTTCAGCCTCACCTCTTTGTTTTAGTTAAAAGGATTTTGTTTTCCTCAAAAAATTTCTGAATTACTTTCAAAGATTTCATAAATGAACCTTGTATTTGAAATGATGCTTTTTAACAAGGAACCTTCAGGTTGGTATTTCGTTTGGTTTTGAGTTTGAGTTTTTTTGGTTTTGTTTTGAAATCCATAAAATATAACCAATAAGAACATTAGGAAACAGGATGCTTCAACTGGGATTCTCAGAGAATATTAGCACAGTTAGCATTATGACTTTGGATTAAACTTGTAAAAGTCACTTACACTTCTTTTTTGGATGATAAAAGTTTTCTAGGATTAGATGATAATGGTTGTACACCTTTGTAAATATACTAAGAACTATTGATTGCATACTTTTAAAAGGTGAATTTATATGTTCCGTGAATTATATCTCAATTCTTTAAAAAGTTACACACACATGCGTCTCCCATCCTGCTCCCTCAGTGGCAGAGAGAGGCTATTGGGCTAGGATGTGAAAAGGTCAAAGTAGCAAGGTAAATCTCTCAGCCTGAAAAAAGTAGAAGTTTGCTGCTGATTCTCAGGCTCTGTGCAGGCCCCTTTGACTCAGTTAGGCTTGAATTGGGCTTGGGAAGATCTGGTATGATTCTCCTGAGCAGAGTTGATCTCTCCCTCAATGCCCCATTAGCAGTGGAGGGTGTTTTGCTGAAAATGCCTGTTTTCTTATTTCCGAAGAGAAGTGGTAACAAGCTCTAAAATATTGAAACCTCTGCCTTGGGGGACTGTTCCCATCTGTACACTTAACTGTAGTTTTGGGGGGGGTGTTTAATTTTAGATTATCTCCTACTTCCTATATTGTCTAACTTACCTGTCTGTTTCTTTTTTTCTATTTATTCTGGTTTCTGACTTTTAGAACCCTTGCTCAGATGTCAAGTGATGTTTATTTTGTTCTTATATAGAAACAAAGTTACAAAGCTGATTGACAGGACTCCTGGTTTGGGTGGAGTTTGCTGTCTGGGGAACTTTGCTTTATGGTAACTGAGCAGAGATCAACTTTATTTTGTTTAAATCCCCCCAGATGTTAGCATCCTTAGGTATTTTCCCTCAGACCTGTCAATTTCTTAAAGAAGAGTGATCTGCCAAGAGTGGGGCTGAAGGTAGTGGAGTGGGGCTGAAGGTAGTGGTGTGAGGCGGAATGGCTTGGCCTGTTCTCTGTTTGGTATGTAAACATGTGTTTAATCCCTTTTTTTAGTCCAGTACCTCTTTCCCACCTGTGCTTGAGGTTCCAGTGCTGGAACCTCTCGGGTTCAGCGTCTCTGTAATAAACCTGAGCCTTTAGCCATTGGTGTAGGGGATGGAGATGTAGTTGCCTGACAGAATGGAACGGGATCAGACCTAAGAGTAGGGACTAAGACTGGTGTCAGTCCCATACATCCCCCTTGTCCTGAGAGCTTAGAGCTCATCCTTCTAACTGAGCTTTCTGAGCTCTGGGACATAACAGGCTGGCTTCTTAATTGGTGTGACAGTTCTTAGTTGCTGCTTTTCTGTCTTTCTCTTTGTCCTAATGAGTCTCAGACTTTAGTTTCATTTTTGTAAGTTTTGAAAGGAAACAGAGGTAACCATGAGTGTTGACTCGTCATGTTTTAACATGAAGACCTTTTCCATGCTTTTTATAAAGTCCTAACTAAGCAACAATATATCTCCAAGATAACCTGTACTTGTTGAAACTTAGCTTCAGTTGGATTGTAGTATTACATGCTATGTTTTGTTTTATTATGTGACCTTTCTCTTTTTAAAAGAGAGAACATGTTTCTCACTCAAGGAATATAATTTCTGGCACATGGAAGTGGTTCTGATTTATATAGAAATATTATTAATGAAGTGACTGCTGCTACATCTTTTAACGGGAAATATTTATTGATGTGCTCTGTACAGCAGATGTCACCTGTTTGGTAACAGGCTAGCTAAGCCATCTGCCTCTTTGATTTCAAGAGTAGTTATCAGAAAAGATTTGATATGTAATATGTCATGTTGTTGAAATTCAGTAAACTGCTGAGACACTGAGGGCAGAGCCCTCATTCCAGTAAGATAAGGCACTTCCATTGCATTGCATAAACCCTCTTGTATGTAGTTGGCACTTTGCATTCTAATTCAGCACACAAAGCAAGCTGTCTTAAAATTTAAAAATCAGTCTTCTTTTTTTACCTATTACTAGTGTTTCTAAACTGATTATTCTTTCTACATGTTTGGTAGGTAGACATAATATTTGTGGACCTTATAATTTTAGTTTATTGGGTATGTTGTACATTTTTTGCCATCATTCTTGAATTTACTGTTAAATCCTCACAACTTGAAGGTGGTAGATACTACCTTAAAGAAGAAATACTAGGACCAACTTAGAGAACTTAAAAACAATCCATAAATTAGTCTGTAAGTTTCTTTCAATCACACAATTTTGCTGGAAATTTATTCTGAAAGAAAATGCACTTTGTCATTGGTAAGCTTGATTTAATATATCCTTGGTGTTCAGTTTAGTTGCCCAAGAGTCATCTCAGAAAACGCTAACCAGTCTGGATTGGGGGAGACTGCTGTAAGGTGGTAGCACATCTGCCACTCATTTCCTTGCAGTGGCGGTCACAGCTGGCCCGTAAAGCATCTTTCCTAATCATAGACACTGAAGGAGAGAGGACCCTCCCAAAGAAGTGAAATAGTTACACTCGCAATGCTAAGCTGCTGTAGGCCCTACTAAATTTGTGAGGGATTTGAGGGGCCGGCCCACTGTCAGCTGCAGAAAGTTTTCTTACTCTTAACCTCTTCTTATATGTGGAAGAAGGTGGTTTTACCATTCCTGCTCCAATATGGTAAATATGTTGGTATTTGGCTGGTTCGTATTTTTGCCATGTAAACACATTCTTAGAACTCGTGGGTAATTATTATTAAATGTTTGCTTTCTCTTGCCAGCTGGCAAGAGATACAGGCTTTGATAGTGGCAGCTGTCATCAAGTGATTTACTATTTTTTTTGAGGCCTTAACACAAGCATAGATTAGGTACAGAATACACAGTAGACCTCACCTTGGATCTATATGTTTGGAATACTCTTTTATGTCACCAGGAGAGTTTACTAGAAGATACAGTTGAAGTTTTAGCAATGAAACATCATCAGAGTTCTCTAGGCCATGTAGCAGCAGGAGAATGTTATAATTATAAGCATGGACTCCGGTCCAGACTGCCTGAGTTCCTGTTCTGGCTCTATCACTTAGTAGCTGGTGACCTTGGACAACTTACTTAACTGTTCTAAGCTTCAGTTCCCTCATTATAAACTGGGGATAATTGTACCTTAAAGTTAAATATGTCAAGTGCTTAATATATGGGAAGTGTCTTCTACTGTTACCATATGGTCAGTGGTTCCTCTCACTTTACACTGATCAGTGTACCTTACATTTGTGTTTCAGTGATATTGTGGTCCAGATAGTAGATGCTCGAAACCCACTTCTGTTTAGATGTGAGGATCTGGTAAGTAAAGTGTGACCAGATTGAAACCTCAAGTCCTTGGAGCAGCAGTGGGAGGATAGCAGCTATCATCTGCAGAGGCACAAACAGTTACATGAACTTTCTCACTTTTAGTTCAGAAGCCACCTTGCTAATAGACATTTGTCAGTTTTCTAATTTTTTAAGAAATGTCGAGCAAAATGGCATTTTACTTATTTTAGCATAGTCCTGGTCCCTTTACTTCTTATCCATGCCATTAAGTGCTCTCTTCTCATACCTTAGTTATTACCTCCTATGGTATGTTACAAGTGAACGAAGTTCATAAAACACCACAGGCAATAATAATTAAGGTGTGAGGGTTATATGAAATATGTAATAGAGGCTTTGAATTAATAACACACTGTACACAAATGAAGTATTCCTATTTCTGTTTGAGGACTATAGTAGTAACACTACAGATTATTTCTAAATCCACTGGGGAATAACAAAGACTTTAATGATGAACTTTTAGGAAGTCACCTTTATACCTCTGGTGTATGTTCTAAGAATAGCTCTGTTTGGGAATTAATTTCAGTTACTGAGTCTTGTTCTTTTAGACTTCAAAAATGTTTTTTACATTAAAAGATGAGATTGTTATCGGCTATCATTTGGCTGAAGTATAGTCCCTTGCTGGCTGACAAATCGACTAGTTATGCCGTTCTTTAACTTTCTTTAAAAGAAACAATTCAGCATTATTAAAGAGAGGAACATCATTATTTAAAGAAAAAGAATGTCTTACTTGAACAGGGCAGGAAAGCATTTCTTGTTACCCTTTCCAGTTTCTTCTGTTAAGAGTATTTCTAAGTATATGTGGCCTAGCTCTTCAAAGCTTGCTAAAAGTGTCAGTAGAATGTACCATGATTAAATATCTTTAAATTAGGAAATATTTAAAATGGGGGACAGTAAAAACTTTCAATCATAGCTGGGGGTCTTCAGTATAATTAGCTTAATTTTTGCTTGCTTGAAGAGGCCTTTCTAAATATCTCTGTCTTGCCTAGGAATGTTATGTGAAGGAAATAGATGACAATAAGGAGAACGTTATTCTGATAAATAAGGCAGACTTGTTGACTGCTGAGCAGCGGAGTGCCTGGGCCACATACTTCGACAAAGAAAATGTGAAGGTTATTTTCTGGTCAGCTTTGTCTGAAGCCATTCAGCTGATTGGAGGGTCTAAGGTAATCTGGGGGACTTTTTCAGATTGGGTTTCAGGGAGGCTTTCAGTTCCTGATTAGTGTGCTTTGTTTGTTTTTCTTATCGGAGATTTGTGGGAATTCAGGGTGTTTGTTTCCAAAGTACTGTGATAATAGGATAGTGTACAGACAGATGAATCATAAGGTTACTTTCTCTGGTTTAGTAGTTTCCCATCCCCAGACCTTTGTGTTGCACACTGATAATAACTAACTTTTAACTTAAATTTAGGCAGGAAGTTGTAGAGGAAGTTTCATAATAACCTTATAATTGCTTTTAAGAGAAACCTGGTACAACTGAAGGGATGTACACAGAAACTTCTCAGGACTTGATTAGACTCTGAGTAACTGACTATAAAAAGAAATTAGTAATAAATCTTTGAGCCAATTAGAGACTTAGTAATATCTTTTTCTGCCCTCCATTCCATTTGTAGCTCCGGAGGAAGGGGGTTGCTCACCTGGGGCAAGTTCTGGATAAATTCAGTGAGACCAAAAAAAGGCAAGGGCAAGAAGTTGGGGGTAAAGGAGTTACCACATTTATTCTCACAGCAGTCACAGGCAGCTTGGTACACATGGCTGGCTCAAATGCGTTCCCCAGGCCAGCTACAGGGTCTGCTCCCCAGCATGAGCTTAATCCTCCAGGCAGTAGGTCTCAGCTTCTCCTCACTCCCTGCTCTCCCCATGGTGTACCACGCTCCCCGGTCCCACACTTGGGCCTAATTCTCCAGGAGCACTGGGACTCCAGGGCTCTCTCACTGCTCTCCCTGCGGCCCAGCTCCTTAGTCCTACGCTCTGGGAGCCTTGCTCCTATGCTCTGGGAGCAGCTCTCTGGGCAGGTCCCTGGTGACTGGAGAATGCCTCACCAATTACATAGCAGGAACACAGGCAGAGGAGAGAATGCGTGTTTCCTCTCTACCTCTCCCCTGGGCAGGTACTCCCGTGACTGACTAGCAGCTCTCTTGGTGGTAAACATACCATGAATGTGCAAGCATGCTCTTGTTATATACACAGTGAGTGCTATTAAGTCCAGGCAGGAATCCTGGTCAGAAAGTTCCATTTTCCCCACACTTTGATCTCTATTTTTCAGTCATCTATTGACTATTTAGTGTGTTGAGCTAGGTGCTATGAATACAGTACCCTCCCCTTGAGCTCAAGAGTTAGTGAGCTCTGACTCTGTGAAGGAATTCCTGTACCTCTGTGGCAAACAGTCATGTAATCTCTCTGTGACTACTTTGACAGAGACCAGGTAGTGCATTCTTTTTATCTCTATATTTAGAAAGTTCTTCAGTTCAGTGAAGCTAAGTCAGCCTCCATAACCTTTGATCTAAGGACTCTTCCTTTGTCCCCTTAGTTCTCTTCTGCAGACCATACATTTTCTGCTCTCCTGTTCATCACAGATGCCATCTCTGAGCAAAATATTTTTTGCTCAAAATGTTTTTTGATCTCTGAGTAAGTTTTTTCCTATGTTTTTACCTCAACCTAGGATAGTGATTTTGGGCCAAGGTAGAGTTCATTGTGGATGTGCAATCTGCTTTTCTCTCCTAGCTTTGAATCTGCAAATTTTGTGTGTTTACTCTTCTATATGTTCTTTCCAGTCATTGATAACATTGTTGAACACCTTAGCACCAAGGATAGAGCTCCACAACCTTTTGCATACTTAACTAAGCATACCTTTACAAGCATTTTAATCTGATGAATACAGGTATATTTTCAAAGATATAGCAGTAATCATTATTCTGTTATTAATATTGTTAATAAAAACTAACACATAAGAAGCTTATTCTCTGCCAGGGACCACTCACTATTCTAAACCCTTTGTATTTTTCATTCATTTATTCTTCTCAACAATAAGTATGTTTATTATCCTTATGTAGCCTGGCATAATAGTTTGTTCTCTTAACCATTATTCCTGTTATTTCAGATCTTTCTTGGAAGCCTATGTCTAGCTGAAGTTTTTGAATAAATAATAACACTGTCACTCAATCTAATGCACCAACCCAGTAACCCTATCAAAAATGGAAAAAGGATTAGTTTCAATGTCTGTACTTTTCCCGAAACTGTTAACCAAGAAATACATTCCAAAGAGGAATAGAATTTGTTTGCATGATCTGTTCTCAGGCAAGCCTTGTTGTGCCTCTTGTGGATGACTGGCTTCCTTTTAGGAATCACCAGCTAACTTGTGGGATTGTTCCTATATCAGAGTGGGTTAACAGTGTGTGGTTTATGGAAGATAGACTTCCTTCCTTTTTAAAAGTTAGGCCCTGTTTATTCCTCCCAAGTCTTCTGAAGTCTCTACTGTTATAATTTCCCAAGACAAAATCCCAGCTACCTTAGTGAGTCATATCTGTAATCACATCTTTCACTTGAGTATCAAACACAAGCTTACAGATATATGATGAACACTGTTTTCTTGCCTATATAAAGTTGGCTTCATCCTCTGTAGTTACTTGACCCCTTATTTTTAAAAATATCACATTTTTCAAGTTAAGTACCTTAGTTTTCTCTTCATCATCTGTTAATTGCACTGTGTTCCCCAAGGGATTGCCTTTTCCCTTTGTTTTCTTTTATATAACTAATACAAAGTCCTTTTGTTTATCAATTTTTCTGAACCTAAACTGCTTCTAGCCTTCATTTTCCTAATACATACCATGTTCAGTTCACATTGTTTTCTGTATTCTTCATATTTTGAAATGATTCAGAAGAGTTCACAATGAAGACACACTGTCGTCTTTACATTCAGTGCTTATTTATCATTGAAATTGCTTCTTATTCTGTGGTTTTGTTGTAAGCCATTTCTTTTTGAGTTGTCAGACATGATCATGATTCATACCCATTTCCCCTGACATTGTTTATATCCCTACTTTCCTAAAGTATAGGGTACCTGTTTAACTGAATTCATTGTGTCCTGTTCTGTGACAGTTACTCATTCTAACACAAGATTGTTTGGAAATGATACAAGGTTTGCATCATTTCTAAATCCAGTTCATCCTTGTTGATAGGAATTAGTTATACTCTGAATTGCCTTATTTCTGCTTTGCTACCAGTAGGAATCCAAAAAAATTACCGTGCCCATGAACAGTAAATGATTTTTATCTTCCTCTTTCCTAAAGAAAATCTTTAATTGGTGAGTAATCTCCACATACCAGGTTACATTTTATTGCTCCTGCCTTTCATACACTGGGAGCCCAGCTCCCATGGTGTTTTGATTCATTAAAGGCAATTATAAAAGAAAAGCAGTTTCTTTAAACATGCTAACTACTGTCTTTAAAAATGAAATATAAGAGGAAACTCAAATTACAAATTATACTCTTCTTGGCAGTATAGCACAGAGAAGACAAGTATTAACTCTATAGCATCTTACTACACTGATGGACAGTGACTGCAATGGTGTTGGTGGGGAACTTGATAATGTGGGTGAATGTAGTAACCACAATGTTGCTCATGTGAAACCTTCATAAGATTGTATATCAGTGATTCTTTAAAAAAAATTATACCCTTCTCGTTTTGTACAGAGAAGAAAATGTTAAATGTTTTATTTTTAATGAGAAATACTTTGTTTTATTCTACAACCCATTGCAAAATAATGTTCTGCCAAAGAATTCAGCTTGACATGGGCTTTTCTAAGCTCTTGCTTTCTCTAAAGATACCTATTATAAAAGTGATACATGTTATTTGTACAAAGTTCAGATAATACGGCAATGTTTAAAGTGAAGGTCCACCACCCTCCCCTCCCAGGAGGGCACCATGTTGATGTTTTGGTTGGGTCCTTACACTGAAAAGCTTATCTTGTTTCCTCCCTGAGTTCACCTGTTCTGGTCTCCTTTATAACTTTTCTTGTCCTCTGTTCGTCTTAGATAACCAACTCTGAGTATTGTCGCTAGAGTGAAAAGCTCAGTTGTTACACACTTAGGAACTTTTGTGTTTTTTATTTCATCAGGAAAAAGTAAATGGAGATGCTGGAGAAGCCAACAAAACTGAGTTTGAAAACTCCAGTTGCACCAAGGCTGAAATCCCACACAATGAGACTGCACCTCTCCTAGGCAGGGATTCTCTCTTCCTTAGTGAAGTTGCTACTAGCGATGAGAACGACAGTGAGTATGAGGACTGTCAGGAGGAGGAGGAGGAAGATTGGCAGACATGTTCAGAAGAGGATAGCAACCCTGATGAAGGGGCCTGTGGCTGGGACCGGAAGGAAACCAGGACTGTGGGTTCTGAGACCCAGGGTAGGAACACCCTGCAGAAGAGGCAGACACACAATTTTAGCCACCTGGTGTCAAAGCAAGAATTATTGGAGATCTTTAAGCAGCTACACACTGGGAAGAAGGTGAAAGATGGGCAACTTACTGTTGGATTGGTAAGGTGAAATATGTCCAAAGATTATTAACATGAGTATCTTTATTTCCCATCCATTGGTAGCTACACTGGAACCCCAGGGACTAGTCAGGTGTCTGGCATCATAAAGAACATCATTGCCCTCTGTTTCCCACTGGCATAATGACAGTAGGCAGAGTGATGGGTAAACACCAGCTCAATAGAGTGAACTTCCTCAAGGCTTATATTGGGTACATCCCTGTTCATATTATCTTACCAGTTTCCTTCCAGTTCAGTCTATCTGTCATGTGGCTTACCAAGAGATACTAGAAGAAGAGAGCTTTAAAGGTTGTCTTCAGACTTCCAGGCCAATGTTTTTACCTTCTCCTCTAAGTGTTTGGCATCCTGTGATCTTGCCAGTTTATACTGCAAATGTTCCAGAAGTATACTAGGGAGAATCCCAACATCTTGGGGCCAGGCAAAATACAACACATACATAACCACTACAAAAGGGAAAGGAGATCACATCTTTAGCTACATATACCCTAATTCCAAAAGCAGCTATGACAAGTGGCCAGACCCTGGAGGAAGACAGCGTGACTCCATGTGCTCCATCTTACCTAAGGGATTATAAGATGTTAGGATATTTATTCTAAAGATCTGCATCCAGGACAATGAAACAGTGATGGAAAGTAGATCATGGCAGGTTTAAAGTCTTCAGGCTCTTAAGTTATATGCCAAGTATTGCTATTCCTATCATTTTGAGCCACCACCATCCTCCCCTCCCAACATCCAAAAAAAACAAACCTTAAAATGACTAGTAGATAGACATTTTATCTAGTCTGCTAGTTTAAAGAGTTGTCTCTGGAATCAGACCTAAGTGTAATCCCCAGTTCTACAGTGGAACTAACTTACTTTCTCTGAACCTCATGAAAGTTATTAATCTCTCTCAGCTTTAAGCCTTCATTTCTTTAAACTTTTGCCAAAAAAGTCATTTTCCAACAGAAAACCAAACTTGCCTACAAGTTTATTTCTCACATTTATGGGACTGCTAAGCAGCCTATTTCTGCATTTCGTACTGAAGAAATCCTGAGAATAGGTTAATTTACTCATTTTACATGTATTGATCACCTACCACATACCAGGCATCCTTCTGGGCCCTAGCAATGTATCAGTGGACAAACAGACATAATCCCTACCATTTAGAGCTTGTAATTCCAAGACTGATGAATGTTGAAGAGGAGAAAATTCAATACCCTATGGAAGTATGTAGTGAGGGAGTCTGATCTATGGGGAAGGAGATGACAGCAACAAAAGCCACACCCCAAACAAATAATATTTAAACAAACAATAATGCATCATGTAATCAGATACAAACACATTAGGAGAATATTGAAATTAATGAACAGTTATCTGAAATCTTAATGCAAGAAGTTGCACCTTACATTTATGTGAGGTATTGGCAAGGGAAAATGGAAGAACATTCCAAATAAACAAAAGGTAAATGTTAAAGCAAAGCTCCAGGAATGGAAAGTGTATTTGTGGAATGGCAAGTGACTGAGGGGCCCAAGTGTGAAGACTATAGAAATGGGAGGTTTGGGATTTTATATTCAAGGAGATAGGTATTTATAATCTTGCAGGCACATTGATGGAGGATTCTTGGAACAGTGTTAAGAGAGGGAATTGGATTTGGTGACGTGAAGGAAAGCCTAAGAAAAAGCTGGATCGAGTGTGGCATGATTTGAGTAAAAGTTTGCTTGTCATTTTATGTGAGACCCTCCTTGAATCCTGTATATAATCCTGTTTGATCTGACACAACATGAAATTTCAGATGTATTGATGGTGTTGGAGGAGAATCAGATGGGAAAGACTGGATGTTGTCTCACCCTGAATCCAAGAGTAATTTAAGAGTTTTAGTAGCTTGTTAACCCATTTACAGTTTTTAGCTAGCAAGATAGAAACTTGCTAATAAGTTACTATAATTTTAAAATACTTACATGTTGTGATGATTAAAGTATCTGTCTGATGTTCACCTTCATCCACAGTGTAGAAGATACAATGGAATCACTGAAACACCTGTAGATGGGGCAGTGTGGAGGGAACCGGAAACAGAGGGATAAGGTTTACTGTAACATCCACTGTTACTCCATTAAAAAGCTGTTCTTAGCTTGACTGTTTATCACTGGAGACATGTGAATAAATACACTCACACTATGGGGGGGAAAGGTCTGTCAGCAAACAGCATCTGTTTCTAAGCAAGCAGACACTTAGGCTAGTGGTGCCACTATTTATGCAGTATCTTTGGATCTTTGAAAGATGTACTGGTAACAGTAACTTCTGAGTCTCTTCTAGGTGGGCTACCCGAATGTTGGTAAGAGTTCAACAATCAACACCATCATGGGCAACAAGAAGGTATCTGTGTCTGCCACACCGGGTCACACCAAGCATTTTCAGGTATTTCTACAGCATCAGTCTCTTATTTCCTTCTCAACCAGTTCCCCCCTGTGGCTATTTTCCTAAATTCTTTGCCACTCATGTGCTGCTGTTTCCCCTCCTCTGCTCAGCACAGCCTCTTCCTTGTCTTTCAGACTCTCTATGTGGAACCTGGCCTCTGCTTATGTGACTGCCCAGGCCTGGTGATGCCGTCCTTTGTCTCTACTAAGGCAGAGATGACCTGCAATGGAATCCTCCCAATTGACCAGATGAGAGATCATGTCCCACCTGTGTCACTAATATCCTTTCTACTTTGCTGAGACTGGTTGTTATGTATATATTAAGGTTTCAGGTTTTGGATATTGCCTTGCATTTGATGAATTCATGTCTGATATCTTAAGAATGGAAAATCTAAAATGCTTATCAGTGATCTCCCTAAGTTTGTGCAGTGAGACAGCATCAGAACTTCAGCATTAGAGCCTTATATCCTGACAGCCGTGCATGTGGCCTGGTGACAGTGCAGGAGCCCAGGCTTTGGATCTCAGCTTGGAGTTGCCAACTGGTTTGAATCCTGATGCTGCCATTTGGGCGACCTTGCTAAGCTTGCCTAACCTTGCAGAAATTTTCCTTTTCTATAAAATGTGGGTAATAATAGCTACTTCACAGTTGATTGTGAGAATTCAATCATTACAGCTGCATGTGTACTATGTGCTTTACAAAGTATTTACCAAATAATATCTTGTTTAATTCTTAAAACAAGCACCTTACCCTTGAGATGTGTACTGCTGTTACTGTTGTCATTTCCTCAAACTTGAGGAAACTGAGGCACAGAGAAGTTAAATAATTTGCCTGAGATCTCAGTAGGAGCACATTAGGAGCTCTGTTGCCTCTGCAGCATAAGTTAACTTACATAAAACGTCTAACATAGTTTCTGGCATGATGAAGACAGATCTGTTAAGAACTGCATTGTCTAAGATTTTACCCTATTTGCAAGCTAACAAGCTGGTCTGTTACTGTTCCGTGGATGCTGGCAGAAAACAGGCAACTCCATGAAAGTGGTACACTGATATTTTTGTTTATAAGTGGACAAAATTTCGGTTCCAGTACAGTTCTTGACAGGATCCTTAATGACTATACTTAAGGCCACAGCTTTTTGTTTACCCCAACTTGTTTTCTCTCTAAATAGGAAATAATGAGTAAGAGTTCACCTACCAGGATAAATAGAACATAGTATGCTGTTAAAATAGAATACTGTATATATAGTTGTTTAAAAGAATGCACTGAATCTACCTATAGCACATGAATGTTCTGTGGTCTAAGACGGAATGTTGTAAATGACTTAAGAAAAATCTGAGTAATTAGACAAGGAAGGAAAAAAACAATCTCTCCTTGCATAGTTGTAAGGATTAGAAACAGACTCTTTGTCCCTTATCTCTGAATTAGGATCATCTCAAATTTTTAGTTTACTTTTTACCTAAGTAAGATCAAATTAAGATCTATTTCAGAGATAATTATTGTGAAAGGATCACTTGGAAGTGATCATGGGTGCATAGGCTTTGTTTAAAAGAAACAGTCCTTTAACAAATAACTATACTTCTCTTTTGGAGATGTGAGGTTTTGGTCATACAGCTACTGAAGAACTCTGTTCTTAAAAGCATGTGCCAGGTGCCATGGGAAGGAGGGGGTCAGTTCAAGAAATAGATTCCTTGACAAGCTTATGTTTGCCAGAATATTCCGAGACATGTTTTAGAAGCTACCTATGGCATTAGTATCATAAAGCCTAGAGAAGATGAAGATCCCCATCGACCTCCAACATCAGAAGAACTGTTGACAGCTTATGGATGTGAGTTGTGATTTATTTTAAAACATGAAAAAATAATATAGTTAATAAGATAAGTATTCCTCTGCAAAAATATAAATTCAGAATTTCTCCCTACCATTGGTCATACCATCTTTCAGGGTTGATGCTTCTGTTCTCTTTGTTGGCCTCACCTACAGACTGGCCTCCAGGTAGTTGATTTGGTGATATTTCAGGGTCTAGCAGTAAAGGAGGGAGAGCTGACTGCTACCTGAGTGGTATTTTTACTTCAATGCATTAAATTCTTTTTAAAGTTAGAGAGGGAGATGCTTTGTATCCCTTGCCTCTTCTCCAGGTCTGCCTTTTCATGTAGAACTCTATCTCTAGGGAGATACATGTCTTCCCATGCTCTCCTGGTCTCCTTTCTTTCATAGGGATTCCAGGGCCTGTCCACAGCTATCACAAGCTTCTAGAGAAAGAGCCCTTAGGACATTTACTGCTTTGATGGTACCCAGCTGCAGACACGGGTTCTGATTTAAGGCTCTGTTGGCTCTTTCTGGAGTTTCCTCCCAAATGGGAGAAAGGGGATGTTGGGAAAAGAAGCAAATACTTGGAGAATTTCTTGAGTATTTTGTTTCTAAACCCAGTTTGACTGCCTTGTGAAATGATTCTCTGCAGTAAATGGACTTTTCATTTAATCTTTCGAACTTCCTTTCATATCTTCATGATTACAGAAACCATGGGGTATTTAGGCTAGTAACACATAAGAAAATTGCAGTAAAATAAATGGTAATGAAACCCCATATGCATCTTAACTAGTTTCCAATGGAAAATACTTTTTTTGAGTGTTTATTGTTTATTTTAATACTCTTCACTTGATTATTTTTTGTATTTTTCCAAAAAGGCTTATCAGAATGGGGTAGGAGAGTTGTGAGAGGAGCATCAGAACACAGGGCCCTCAGAGATTGGGACAAAGAGGAGCTTGGTTAGGACAGACAAAAAACATCCTCCTTCCCCTCCGTCAGTCCCTTGTAAGCCTTATTTAAGCCCACAACTGTACCACCACCATGTTTTACCACCCCAGTTCCACATGGGAGTTACCTTTACCTACCATTTCTCCAATTGACTTTGATTTTTAGTCAGCTTAAATACAAACTTTTAGGTGGTCCAGGAGGAACCCATGTCTACCTAAAGAAATAGCAATGTTAGAAACATTTCCATGCATGTGTGGCTTGCCTTTACAGGAATTGCCACCAGGTGGGAAGGAGTTTGGGTTATTTGAGTATTTACTGGTAAGAAAGGATTTGATCTGAATAGTGCTTAAGTCAGGCCTTGAATATATCTCATTTGAGAGACACTACGGAGGATAAATACTCAACACTTAATGGTAAGACTGGTATAGGCACAAAAACCTAAAACTAGAAGAGATCCTAAAGATCACCCTAGCTTTCATCTCTCTTTTTTTAAGACATATATTCTGAAATCAGCATGAAATGACTTGCCCACCTGACCTTGGGTTAGTGGCATAGCAGCAGAGTGAGAACCCAGATTTCCTAATCCAGACCTCTCTCCAGTACAGTAGCCTGAAAGATGGGGAGAGGTAGAGCTCTACCAAACTTCCTATTTGATTTGACTTTCAGATAAAAATATTAAGAGTCTTAAGATTTTTCATCTAATTCTATCCGATAAAATCAGAGTAAGGGAAAAGCCAGTTTGTAAAAAATGGATGACTTACACATGTAAAGTATGTAAGATCACCATCTGCGGGTCTATACAGATTAGTCCCTGACAGTTCATTTTAAAAGACATGGTAAATACTACCATTTTAATTTGTGTTTCTTTGAATACTAGTGGAATTGAGCATCTTTCCACATTTGTTACCCATCTATATTTCCTTTTTTCCTTGCTTGGATTTGGTACTTGTGAAAGTATTTCCTATCCCAATAGGATAACATTTTTCCTGTAGTATCTTGTTTTTTAATACCTTTAGATTTTTAATCTACCTGAATGGATTTTTGTATATGGTGTGACCTAGGCTTCTATTTTCTTCTAGACTAAAAGAGCCAACACAAAAACTATTATGTGAGGAATCTGAGTTCTGAACCCAGCTAGTTTGTCAAAGCCCATGTTCTTAAGTACTGGGCCCCCTTTCTGCCTCTAATTGAGTAGTATTAGAGGGATCTTTGTTGCATATGTGGGAAACTGGAAAAAGTCTAGGTACATCATTACATAAGAAAACTTGCTCTGTTGCTTTTGGCTTTGCTAGTAATATTGACAACATAGCATTCTACAAGTTGATTCTATGAATATTTAAAATCAAGAGTGGAAGAAATCACTGGAGTAGAGAGAAATTGAACATGTCCGTCACCACTTGGTGCTAGGATATTAGATATAACAATATGGTCTAGTCTCCTGGATTATCAAGTATTTTTAATAATGCTAACCAAAATACCTTCCACAATGATAATTGAAAAACCAAGACTAAAGTTGAATAGTTAATGTGGTAGCAGTAAGGACTAAATTTCCATTACCTCATTTGACTTTGTTGTGATGTTTTGTCTTCTAGCTTAGGTTTTGCAAAATTCATTTCTCTTCACAGATATGCGAGGATTCATGACGGCACATGGTCAGCCAGACCAACCTCGGTCTGCACGCTATATCCTGAAAGATTATGTCAGTGTAAGTGCACCTTGCTTCTTCTTGCTCTTCAGTAAGCAGGCCTCTGTCTCCACAGTGTGTTCTTAGGTAATGGCAACCTGTTCAGTTGTAAAGGGGATATTTTCTGTTGAGATTGTCTTATAACTGGAGTTATATAGTCTTGGTCTAAGGAAGCTAGCATCATATAAATAAATCATTGAACTGACTGACAGCATAATATGAGAGAGAGATGAAGATCTCTGAATATCTCTTACCAGTAAAAATGGTAAATTTGTGCCTCTGGTATTTCTATCTCCTACAGCCTTTTGCTTGTTTCTATTGCAGCTGTATCACAGTCTTCCTTGTAGTATTGGTGTTTATATGCCTTTCTTTCTCCATATATTATCTAGCAACAATAATAATCATAGATAACATGTATTCAAAGCTTGACCTGCTAAGAATAGTTCTAAATGGCTTATATGTATTATCTCATTAAAATTGCATGCCTTAACTATTGTCATGTTGCAAATCAGGACATGCTAAGTGTGGGTTTTCCTCATCAGTAAAACCAGAATTAATAGTACCTGTTTTAGGATTATTAGGGAAAATAAATGAGAACAATGTGTTTGTGGAGACACACACACACACACACACACACACACAATAAATGAGAACAATGTGTTTGTGGAGACACACACACACACACACATACACACAATAAATGAGAACAATGTTTGTGGAGACACACACACACACACACAAAGCTCAGTTTCTGGTGTTTGTGGAGACACACACACACACACACACGCACGCACGCACGCACACACACACACACACACACACACACCCCTAAGCTCAGTTTCTGGTACATATTTAGCCCCAATAATTTATATGCATTAAGCTTAATTCTTTATACAGGTAAGCATTACAGGGCCCTAGTGATCACTGGTTGTGGGGATTTGGCTGCATTTCCTCCTCTTCATACCACATCAGTGGAGCTCTGAGAGTATAGAAATGAAAGTGGGCAGCCATATTCTCTTGCCTTCAATTCAGAAAGAAAGTAGTTAATAAAATATTTGTGTGGGTGGATAAGTTATTATTTATTCACTTACAAAACTGGACTATGGGAAGACACTTACAACCATCCAGTTTTAAATCCTACCATTTACAACATGGATGGAGCTAGAGGGTATTATGCTCTGAAATAAGCCAGGCAGAGAAAGACAAGTACCAAATGATTTCACTCATTTGTGGAGTATAACAACAAAGCAAAACTGAAGGAACAAAGCAGCAGCAGACTCACAGACTCCAAGAAGGAACTAGTGGTTACCAAAGGGGAGGGGTGGTAGAGGGTGGGTGGGGAGGGAGGGAGGGAGAAGGGGATTAAGGGGCATTATTATTAGCACACATAATATAGGTAGGTCACAGGGAAGATAGTACAGCACGGAGAAGACAAGTAGTGACTCTAGCATCTTACTACGCTAATGGGCAGTGATTGCAGCGGGGTGTGTTGGGAGGAATTGATAACATGGGTGAATGTTGAAACCACAGTGTTGCTCATGTGAAACCTTTGTAAGATTGTATATCAATGATATCTTTAAAAAAAACATTTTTTGGGTGTTTATGGTGGAAAGTAGAAAACTTGCACCCAGGAACAACTGCAACCAGCCATTTTACGGTCATACCATCGAATAGTGTCCTGGTTTTCATTTTGGAAAATATTCATAAGTATAATCGTATATAGGCATACTGAAGAATACTTTTGTAGAAATGTAAACAAGGTAAAAAGGAGCTCAGAGAAGAAAGATTTCATTCTCACCTGGGGGTTCTGGAAAGAGCTAGACTTCTAGAGCACTTTAAGGACCATCTTCACATCTTACCTAGAACTCTTCAGATGCAGTTGACCAAAACTCAGTGCAGCTGGCTTGATCCAGAAGGCAGCTCTGCCAGAGTGTGCCTGGTTGGAGATAACTTCTGTGAGAACTTTTTATTGGTCCTGGGCTAATACAGATGGCACTTGTGTGAACTGTTACTCATGTGGTCTTCGTAGGGCAGACTTCTGTTCTGTCATCCTCCTCCTGGAAGAGATCCTGTGACCTTTCAGCATCAGCACCATCTACTCCTAGAGAATAAAACGAATGGTGGTGAAATAAGAATACAACCAGGAAGAAATAAGAAAGCAAAACAGATTGAAAATGTAGTTGATAAAACATTTTTCCATCAAGTAAGTTTTAAAGTTTTTCCTTTAGCTTCTGATCCAACACATTTTTTATTGTATAATAGTTTCATTGCAATATGCATTCAAGTACCATGAAATTGACTCCTCTAAAATGTACAATAATTTATAGCATCTTCACAGAGTTGTATAACTGCCACCACTAATTTTAGAACATCTTTATCATGCCAAAAAGAAACCCTCTGCCCATTAACGTTCACTCCCCAATCCCTGCCAATTACTTATCTACTTTGTCTCCATATAAATTTACCTATTCTGGACATTGCATTATAAATGAATTCCTTCACTCTGAGGTCTTTATGACTTTTAACTTAGCATAAGGAATTCAGTGTTCATCCATGTATTGGTACTTCATTCCTTTTTATTGCTGAATAATATTCCATGGAGAGAGAGAGTATGTGTGTGTATACCACATTTTGTTTATCCATTTATCAGTTGATGTACATTTGGATTGTTTTTGTCTATTATGAATAATGCTTCCATGAACACTCATGTGCAAGTTTTTATGTGGACATTTATTACCTGTTCTCTTGGATAATTGTAGGAGTGGGGTTGTTGGGTCATATGCCAACTGTGTGTTTAGCATTTAAGTTACTGCCAAACTTTCCAAAGTGGCTGCACTATTTTATATTCCCACTAGCAATGTGTGAGGGTTCTGATTTATCCACATCCTTGTCAGTATTTATTTTCTGGGTTTTTTTGTTTTGATTTGGTTTGGTTTGTTTTTTTAGCCATCTTACTGTATGTGAATTGGTATTGCCTGATTTTGATTTGTTTTTCCCTAATGACTAATGTCAAGCATATTTTTACATGCTCATCGGCACATGTATGTCTTCTTTGGAAGAATGTTGTTGAGCTGTAAAAGTTCTTTATATCTTATGGATATAAGCCTGTATCATAGTAATGATTTGCAAATTTTTTCTCCCGTTTTAGAGGGTTGTCTTTTCTCTGAATCAACACGTTTTAATAACTTAGTTTTTTTATATCATACTTACAGTTTGTATACAGCATTTTAAATGAAAAATTTATGTGCAGAACAGTTAAATCCTATTGTATAATTACTATATTTTTAAACACTTTTGTGACTGCTAGAGCCCAAAAAAATGGGGAGTGGGGAAGCTATATCCAGAGAATGCTTCGCTCTGTATTTATATGGTGCCTTGTGTGCCTCACACATGGAGCCTGTGCTAAGGCAGGCCAAGCAGATACTACATTTGTTTTAAATGGCAAAGCTGGGATAGAACTTAGATTGTATTGGCTCCTAGGTTGAATTATTGCCAAGTCTGCCGATATTTATAAGAAAATATACCAGTATTAGAAAGATTACATTCTACTACTTGGACCTACATCATACAGGACATTTAAGTTGAAGTTTTTGAGTATTTTGTTTCTCAGTCATGTATAAGAAAGCTAAAAACCTACAGTTAATTATAATAACTAAGCTTTAACCTCTAGAGTAATATTTTATTATAAGATTATGAGATATTGCTTTACACTTATAAATCATATTAGATTTAAGGTTTTTTTTGGTAAGTGAACTTAAAATTTGTTTATTTCCTTTTTTGTTTTGTTTTCCTTTTCTGAAAATCACTAGTTTACAAAAACTTTTATGAACACTCACTATGTGCTAGCTATTCACATAGGACCTGGGATACCAAAATAAGACACAATTATTGCTTTCAGGGAAATCACATTCCAGCAAAGGGAAGATGGGCAATGACAAGTAATATGACCTGTTAGGTCTGGGACAGAAGTATAAGTCAAGTACTTTGTGGACCCAGATGGTGAGCAGTTTATCTTGAGACTGGGAGCAGTGTGACTGAGTGAAAGCTAGAGAGGAAGTGATATTTAAGGTGGACTTGGGACAAATAAAAATGTGCCTGTTGGAAGGAGTTGTAAGAGCCAGATTTTCAGGTAGGAGCAGTATGAACAAAGGCATAAGGATATGGGAGTGTGGGTTTTCTCAGTAGAGAGCCTGTGCTGTGGGTGGCCTTGGGTGCTGGTGATAAAGAATGCAGAGTCAGTTGTAACCAAATTTGAATTGAGGCAGGTTGAGTTTTGGTAGCAAGATAGAGATTTCCAGAAAATAGCATTTGGGGTCTAGCTATAGATGGTATTTGAAGCTATGGGACTAAGCAAAGTTGAAGAAAAAGAAGATGAACTGAAGACAGAATGCTAAGAGATTTATCACTTAAGGCATGGAAGAAAAAGACCAGTGAAGGAGATGGAAGTCCACTTTCTAAGAGTTCTCCAGAAGTAATACTGTGCTGGGATCTCACTATTTCTCTAAATTCCTAGGAAAATGTGAGAGCTTTGACCAAAGGAGTCCAGGCTGTTATGGGCTACAAGCCTGGGAGTGGCCTGGTGACCGCAGCTGCTGTGAGCTCTGAGGGCGGGGCTGGGAAGCCCTGGAAAAAACATGGTAACAGAAATAAAAAAGAGAAAAGTCGCAGACTCTATAAGCACCTGGATACGTGAACCGGGCCTCTGACAGAAATGGCGTCTGCCCTGTGCGCCTGGGAAGGACCAGAAGCTGCTCGATGCCCACGCTGCTGCAGAGGGGCCCCTGCTTGCACAGCTCACCCACACCCAGCAGTCAGCATCGAAACTGAGGGGCTCCTTGGGACAGCTACTCTAATGTAATCACCGTGGAGCCCCAGAAACTTACTCCTATAGAAGGCTCCGTTTAAGATGAGGGAATGAGTGATGTATATTTGTTAGTGTGAACAAATACACAAATGTATGCTGACTTATAAGTGGGGAGTTTTTTGAAAAGATATTAAAATTGTTGTCACTACCATATGTTTATTGGTTTACATAAATACCATTTGGACATTCTACATTCTTTAAACAGTTCTAATTTCCCAAAACATGATGGGTTTTAGGTGGTTTCTTTTTGAGTACATTATTTAGATTAGCCATTCTCAATCTCACATACCCAACACACTCCTGATGTGGCGGAAGACACATCAGATCTTGGAATGGTGGGCTGGCATGTGTAGTTTTTAAAAGGCCCCAGAGAGCATTACCATCTATACTGAAAATCACTATCAATGGAAGTCATTACAGAAGGAACCATGTGTTTTTCTGCAGCTAACCCACAGGGAGTTTAATCAGTTTTTTGTTAGGGCTTAGGGATCCCTGTTGTCCTTAGTACTTAAAAATCATTGAGTAATATGACGGCAGTTTACCTTTTATAGTCACCTTTAGAATAAAAACACTGTGGCTTGTGTCAGCCTTTGATTTCTTCTCTTCTGTCTCCCTTTTTCTCCTAGCCTCATTATTCTCTTAACTCAGATCCTTACCTTATTTTATGTCATAGATATTTTAAGAAATCTGATGGACGTTTGGATGCTTTCTCCAGAAAAATGCACATTCCCACATACACGGTTCTACAAAATGCACCAGAAGATCACAGACCCTCCAAGTTCATCCATGAATTCACAATTAAGCCTTGTCTTTAAATGACCATAATGTACTTGATATATTTTTGAATATGTTATATCTGAGGAACTAAAAAATTACATTTGTTCATTCACTGAATAAATATTTAATGACCACCTGCCATGTGGCAGGAAGGACAGTCTAGAGAATGACAACAGCAGTAGGGCCCTGAAGCAGGCGGGTGCACTGCAGGATGGATTAGAATAGCTAATCCAAATAATGTACTACATCCAGGACCTGAAAGCCTGTGAAGGGACTCTGGGTGTTTTCTGGAAAGCAGTGGGTAACCATGGAGGGTTTGTACAGGTGAAGAATGAAGTGTTCTGATTCTTCATTTAAATATCAGGTGAAAAGTTACTTCAGATCAGATCTGAGGTAGAGGAAGCAAAGCTGAAATGTTCTAAAATTGTGTTCCTCCAGGCTTCCAGTTTTTCCCTTTTATCTGAGTGACACAATTTAAGTAAAAGGCTCATGATAGAATAGGAATAAGCATTGCCATGTGAAAACATACTTTGTTCCATTTATTGAAGAACAGACACAGGCATATGGCAAACTTTATACTGAATGGACAAAGCATGTTTTCAATTTTGCTTTAGTGATTGTGTAATACCAAAACAGACTTAGAAAAATAGAAATCATGTGCTTCCATGCTGTTATTTTTTAACAGCTTTATTGAGATAATTCACATACCATACAAATTTACCAATTTAAAGTGTACAGTGCAATGGTTTTTAGTATATTCACAGACTTGTGCAACCAATTCATAATCAATTCTGCATAAAACCAAAAAAGAAGCCTAGTACCTTTTAGCCCTTGGCCCCCAATCCTGTCATCTGCCTAGGCCTAAGCCACCACTAATCTACTTCATACATAGAGTAGCCTCTTTATGTTTCATATAAATGGAATCATATACTATCTGAACTTCTGTGACTGGCTTTCACTTAACCTAATATCTTCAAGGTTCATGTTACAGCATCTCTCAGCAATTTATTGCTTTTTATTGCTAAATGAAATTCCATTGAGTGAGTTTCGTACATTTTGTTTATCCACTTAATAGACATTTGGGTTTCCACATTTGGCTATTACAAGTAATGCTATGAGCACTTGTGTTAAAACATGTTTGTGTGGACACAGGTTTTCAATTCTCTTGAATATATAGGAGTGGACTGCTATATATTTAAACTTCAAGCAGTTAGCAGACTATTTTTCAGAGTAGCTGCATCATTTTACATTTTCCCACCAACAGTTATAAACTGGGTTCTAATTCTACACATTCTTGTCAACACTCATTAACTTTTTTTGTTTTAGCTATCCTAAGGGGTTTTAAATGATATCATTATGGTTTAAGATTTGCATTCCCTTAATAACTAATGGAGTTGAGCATCTTTTCATGTGCTTGTTGGCCACTGGTATATCTTGTTTGAAGAATCGTATGCTCAGTCTTTACCATTTTTTAATTGGGTTGCTTTTTTTATTATTGAGTTACAAAAGTTATTTATACATTCTAGATACAAGTCCCTTATGAGATACATAATATGCTAATATTTTCTACCATTCATTCAGTGAATTGTCATTTTCTTGAAAGTGTCCTTTGAAGCACATTTTTAATTTTGATGAAGTCCAGGTTTATTTTTTTCTTTGGTTGGTTATGCTTTTGGTGGTGTATTTAAGAAACTATTGCCAAATCTAAGGTTACTAAGATTTATATTTACCCCTATGTTTTCTTCTAAGAACCTTATGGGTTTAGCTCTTATATTTAGCTCTCTGGTCCATTGTGGGTTAATTTTGTATATGGTGTGAGAGAGGGGACAAACCAACTTCATCCTTTTACACATGGATATATAGTAGTCCCAACACCGTTTGCTGATAAGACTAGCCTTTTCCAGTTGAACTGTTTTGGCACCCTTGTCAAAAATGAAACATAAATTTGAGGGTTTATTTCTGCAGTTATAGCCTTTAATATATTGCATTCATGAATGTGGTACACTTGTGAAGAGTACCTGACTCAGTTTTCTAATAAGTATTACTGCTAAGAGATGTACGTCTACGGGGATGCCTCATCCCACTCCATATCCTCTAGCAGCCTCAGTGGAGAGTTCTGTGCAAGCTGACAGCTTTCCACTGCAAGCCCTTGGTTTTCTGCTTTCCCACTTGAGGACTTTGTCCTGCACCACTGGAGCTTGCTAAGCCTGCACACACAGCACAGCAGTCCAGAGGGACAAGTGATTTAACACCCCCAACAGGTGAGGAATCGGGCTGGTTAGTACATACCCCAGCTTCCCTGTCACTCAGTGTACATTGTACATGGTCCTTACCAGATCCTCAGTGGAACTGAGCACCACTGCCCACAGCCAGAACCATCTTCCTAACGCATTGTTACTTTTCTCCCTTCCCTGTCTCATTTTCTCCACTTCCCTCACTTAGGCTTCATGGGATTGCCTCCCAAATAAAGGAAGGAACCCAAACTAGGAAACCCGAAAGGGGAGTTTGTATTTTCACCTTTGCTTCTGCCCAGAATGTGTCTTGTTAAGCATCCTTTGCAATTTTGTTTTTAAGTATTCCCAGCCTTGCTTAGAGGTACTTAATACTTTAGACTTGTGAACTGCAATCATTATCATTATCACTTCATTGTTTGGAACTTTTTCCAGCATTTTATTACAAGGAATAATATGCCACCCTTTTAAAATAGAACCTGCTGTACATCTGCTATCTGTTTACTTTTCAGGAAATTAGAAGGGAGTAGAGGTTTTTGTCAAGAAGCCAATATCAACATATGTTTCCTTAGTGGGTAAAATGCAAAATTTGGCTGCAAGCCTGAAATTTGCATGTCACCTTGTCTTACTGGCCCTTTCCCCTCTAGCCCTTGTGGAGAAGTGAGGAGAATCAGTCAAAATTTCCACCCTGTGTAACCATTTGTTGTCTGTGTTAAACATACTATAAGCCAGTTGAGGGTGGAGGCCATATGGAAAGGAAAGATCTTACTTTAAAAAGACTCCAGGATAAAGAGGAAACAACAATTCTCAGCAATCTAAAAGCAAAGAACATTCTGTAAGTGAAAAGTGCCTGGCACCTAGTAGATTGAATAAATTATTTTGAAGTGTAATATGTGTACAGCAAGTGCACAATCTTTTAAGTGTACACATGGCTGAGTTTTCACAACACATTAACACAACCAGCACCCTGATCGAGGCAGAGAACATGACCAACACCCAGAAGCCCCTTCGTGATTCCTCTCAGTCACCACTGACTTTTCCAAGGATAACCGCTATTCTGACCTTTCTCATCTGCTTTTATATTACATAGAAAGCATCAACAGTATGTACTCTTACGTATCTGGCTTCTTTATTCTAACATTGTGAGATTCATACATATTCTTATGTGTAATCCACAGAGTTGTTCGTTCTTATTGCTGTATACTATTCTATGCTGTGAATGTATCTGTTGTATTTATATGATGTAGTATTGGATGTTTTGCAGGTTTCGGGGTTCTAACTTTTTTTTTGACTGATAAACTTTTTTTACAACAGTTTTAGGTTCACAGAAAAATTAAGCAGATGCACAGAGTTCCCATATTCCTCCAGTCCCCCCTCCCCCCACACACACAACCTCTCCCACTGTCAACATCCTGCCCCACAGTGGGACATTGTGAAATCGATGAACCCACATTCACATATCGTTATCACTCAAAGGGGTTTAGCATTTAACAGCAGTGCTGCCCAGTAGAACTCTGCTATAGTGGAAGTGCCTCATAATCTGTGCTGTCGACATGAGTCGCTATAGCCATATGTGACTATTAAGCACTTAAACTGTGGCCAGTGACATCTCCAGAAGTTAAAGGTAATGACCGCTAACTCCTGCCTCACCCAGCAAAGGTAGGAATGGTGAGAATTTTCAGGAGGAAGGAGAAGAAAAGTAGGGGTGTATTTTCTATGTATAATATATACATTTCATCTACTTCTAAAGTAGACACAATGTTTTATATGACATAAAACACTGAGTTTTTTAAAAAAGGACTCCTGAGTCCATAATAATGTTCAAACTGGAAAGGAGGGAACCTTTTTTTTTTTAGAGCACCAGTGGGAAAAAATATAGAAGAAATGATAGAATCACCTTGTAACTACCAATGAAATAATGGATCAGACAGAGATCACCAATGGATGTGGAAGCCACTGGGTGAAAGGTCTTTGAGGAACTGGATAGTCAACACCGTTTTAAAGTATCACCGTCACTTACTTACGAAATACACAGGGAAAATGTTTTCTATAATGGAGAGATCTGGCAGACAGCACCCTCAACAAGTGATCAAACTCAGCATTACCTGTAGGGCGCCAGCCTACATCTCCTGACATGGTACAACAAGAGGTACACAACGTCCCCTTGTCCTGCTTTTACAAACACATTTAACCTCAATTTAACCTGAATCTAATTGTGAGGGAACAATTAGACAATGCCAGATTTGAGACATTCTATAAGACATGGGACCTGGGCTAAAGAGACATACAACTAAATGAATGCATTCTGAACTGAAATAATAGCAACACGATATTAGACTACGGGAACGGAGGAGTAAATTTTAATTTGGATTACATAACCTTACTGGGATCAGTATAATAGCAGTGTGGTTATGGGGGAGGATATTCTTGGAGATATGCTGAGGCATTTAGGGGTTAAGCATCATGGTTCTGCAATTTCAAATAGTTCTGAGTGGAGTGAGGAACAAAACATGAGCAAAGTGTTAACAGTTGGTGGATCTAGGTAGGTATTTGTTCACCTCCTCTGTAGTTTGGGAATGCGGGAGTGAGAGTCATAACAGTAGACAGTTAAATCCCATAAGGGCTCAAGAGCCATTCAGAATTATACGAGGCCAGAACAGACAGGACTGTACCGGGAGACTAGAATCAGAGTTACCACAAATTAACAGAGATGGAGCTCCTGTCTTTACTTTCTGCCTTTGCTAGCTTTTGGGGAGTGGGGTTATCCAGCTCCTGTATGGGCATGTGGGAACGTGGCAGGACCCAGGCTTTTTTCTGAATTGTAAACTACACTGAGCATTTACATTTCCTTTAAATAATTATTTCAATGCAAATATTCAAGTACTGAATTGCATTTAGTTGGCTTGGTAAACAGTGAGTTGCCTCACTATGAGAGAGCTTCACTGAGATTTGCCCTTTAAAAATGTAGGGCTTTCCTTGATACAATGTTCAGCATCTGTCAGTTCCATTAGCCCTTGCCTAGCTTCTGAGCATCGAGAAGTAGGTGACTTTCAGCAATCACATGTTATTAATGAGAAACTTGTGGGGGGAAAAAGTAGAGAATCTGTCACAAGATCAAACAGTGAGTTTATGAGAGTTTTAGATAGAACCCGTGATCCCAACAGTCTGACCGCCTGCTTCAATAGCAACACTCCAACATGTCCACAAAAGGACTGATTAAGATTTGGAAATGCCATTATTTCAAAATGCATCCTTTTAGAATTGTTCTTTCTATAGCAGGTAAATCGAAGTTACATAGGGCTTTTTTTTCCGTATTTTTTTGGGGGGGTATCATTAATCTACAATTACATGAAGAACATTATGTTTACTAGGCTCCCCCCTTCACCAAGTACCCCCCACAAACCCCATTACAGTCACTGTCCATCAGCATAGTAAGATGCTGCAGAATCCCTGTCTTCTCTGTGTTGTACAGATGTAGGGCTTTTTTTAAGTTACTGTTTGAGCAGTAGCCACAAGCCCTTTAAATAATTCACTTTACAAGAATGTTGACAGGAGGCATCGTGTCCTCTGAAGAGAAAGCTGTGGAGCTGCCGGCCTGCAGGGTGGGTGGCTGGGGTTTGTGGGCAGGACTGAAAGCCCGCCCAGGTTCCTGCGGCCTTCCCTTCATCAGGACAGTGCCCACAGCTGTGTGCCTCTGCCAACAGGATCTGCCTGAGAGCCATGGGGCAAGGACGTGTGTGTTATGGCCTTGTTAGCTTTTCTTTTTGACAAACTCTACCCCTTGGCCCAAACCATTAGCTTCTGGGCAGGGCAGCTGCGGGGCCTCAGAGGAGGCTGGTAAGGGAACTGATTCACTTCCTGGGGGTTGAACGTGTCAACAGCCCTATATAAGGTGCTGGGAAAATTTGGGAGGCACTCTAATGACAAGGAAGGAGTTAGAATATACAACCCTAAATGATCGCTGCAGGCTCAAGTCCTGATTCCTGCCTGACTGGCTATGTGCTGCCTCTCCAGCCTCATCTACCCTCGCGGCAGTACCTCCGCTTCCTTGCCTGTGTCCACAGGATCTGCTCTCCCCACTCCTGGAGGGCCTTCACAGGAGTGGTACCATGGCCTCATTGCCAAAAGCAAACGTATTCTCCAAAGCCCAGCTCATGCATTTCTGTGATGCATTTCCCCATCACACCCGCACACAATGTTAGTGTCAGCAAAGCACAATAAACAAGCTCTTACTATAGTGCGTATCACATTTCCATGGCTTGTTGAAGAATCAGTTCATTCTTCCTCTTCCTTATTATGTGCCTGGCATTCAGGTAGGAGCTGAGGATCCAGATCTGAACTAAACAACCCTGGTTGCCAGAGACTCACAGCCTGGTAGACAGACAACACTCATCTCACTTGGAGAGGCATCCTCCAAGAGCAGATAGGCCACAGGTTTATATGCCCCTACAGGACCAGAACCCAGAATTAGTCTGTGCAGGGAAGACCATTTGGGAGGGACAATCACGAATTAGGTGTTGACATGTTCAGTGAGATGTGCAAGTGAAGATGTCAAATGGGCAGTTGCATATGTGAGTCTAAAGTTTGGGAAAGTGATATGACCTGGAGACTCTCATTCAGGAGGCATAGGTACAGGGACAGTACTGAAAGCTAGAAGATCAGATGCTTCTGGCACCTGGTAGAGAACAGAAGAGAACCAAGAACTGAGCTCTGTGTCTCCCCACCATTGGTTGACCTTCCCCTTCACATTTTCTTTTTTAGTGGATCGGAGGTTCTTCGTAGGAAAGACAGTAACAACAATAATTTCCTCTGTTGAAATATGTGCAGGACACTTTATCTCAGGGTTTCTGATAATCACAGAATGACCTTTATTTGACAGGTAAGAATGCACAGTGCAGAGAGGGTCAGGGCTTGTCCCCAGCCACCGCTGCAAGGGGGCAGAGTGAGAGCTCCAGTCCCAGATTTGCAGGCTTCAAAGCCCACATTCTTCCCAGTGCATCTTTTTATGAGCCAAAATATCCAGCAACTGATGAGCTCCCCCAAAACTGTCCATCCTAAGAGGGCCATGTCCATAACCTAGTCTTACCTAAGAATCTCACAGGAAGCTATGAAAATACTGTGTAGTAGGTTGAATAATGACCCCCCAAACATATCAGGTCCTAACCCCAGGAACCTGTACACATTACCTTATGTGGAAAGAGTCTTGACAGATGGGATTAAATTAAGGATCCTGAGATGGGGAGATTAACAAGGATTATTTGAGTAGGTCACAAATGCATTCTATAGGAGGCAGAGGGAGATTTAACTCACACAGAACAAGGCAATGTGCCACGAGGCAGAGATTGATTCAAATTATGAGGCCACATGGCAAGAAACTCCAGCAGCCACAGAAGCTGAAGGAAGCCAGACAACAGATAGGAACCCCCTCCCCCATCCCCCAGAGGGAGGCAGCCCTGCTGACAAGATTTTGGTCCAGTGAAACTGATCTCAGGCTCCTGGCCTACAGAACTCTGGGAATAATTCCTACTTCTTTAAGTCACTAAATTTGTGGTAATTGTTACAGCAGCCACAGGAAATAAATCCAAGCAGGTTCCAAGGACACATGCCCAGAAAGCTGGATTCGGCAGGTCTGTTTTTTGACAGGCAGCCAGAGTGACTCTGCCATCTGTCTTCTAGGGAGCACATGGCCCCACCTGCTCAGGCAGGGACCCAAAGGACAAACTCTTAAACCAGGGATTTCTGTTCCAGTGTGAATTCCTCTGTGAAATCTCTAGTTGAATTTCAGGGAATCCATAAATTCCTTAAGATTATATTAAAAATTGTGTGGATGTGTGCACATACTAGTATTTTTCAGGGAGGTTTTCTTCAAATTCTCAAAAAGGCTGAGAACTAACCATTCTAAGAAAAAACTGTAGAGGTGTATAAACCTGGTCCAGGGTGGGTGGGGAGGAATAAAGCAATTTTTAAATTAGGGCCAACATCCGAGGGCTTATACTGAGCCTGAAAAGAAAGGGGAGGCTTAATAAAGAGTGAACCAAATTAAACAGTAGTGTCTGCAAGTCTCAGCAAAACAGGGGACAAGGTAGCCTGGCCTTGGGGTAGGTGAGAAGGTGATAAAAGACTGTGCAGGGTGTGTCTTTACTTTGGTGAGATAGTGTAATAGGTGATCTTTTGGAAAAGTTGGTAGGCAACGTCACCTGGGAAACTCCAGATGCAGGCGAACACAGGTCAGCATCCCTGGGAGGTCAAGGGAGAGAAGACCATTTATAAACACACAGAATACACACCAGAAGAGCCCTGAGAGAACCAGAAGTCAGGGATTTCAGACTGTGGGAATTGTTTATAGGCTATGAGAAACTGGAGTTAACTGCTTAATCTTGTCTTAGCTGGTATTCATTCTGTATCACTTCATCTTAATCCTTTTATTATTTTAATTTTGGCCACTTGTTTAATAACATGTTAATTTTGCCTTTATTTGTTCAACTGCTTGTTTAATGTCTCTCCTACTGTAGTGTAAGCTCCACAAAGGTGGGGACCTTGCCTGTTTTTCTCAAGCATGTGTCCCTGGCTCATTGCACAATGCCTGACATACAGTATTTCATTTGTCCTGTGAGTGGCCATAACTTTTAAAAAAGAGTGAACCAATAAAATAGTGTATCCACTTTGGAAAATAGTCTGACCCCCCAAACTTTAAACATAGAGTTACCATGGGGCCCAGCAATTCCACCTCTAGCTATATGCCCACAAGAACTGAAAACCTATGTCCACATCCACACAAAAAATTGTACATAAACGTTCATAGCAGCATTATTCATATTAGCCAAAATGTAAAAATAAACCAAATGTCCATCAACTGATGAATGGATAAGCAAAATGTGTTCTAGCCATACCGTGGAATATTATTCACCCATGAAAATGATGATATACTAACACATGCTACAAAATGGATGAACCTTAAAAACATGCTAAGTGAAAGAAGCCAGTCACAAAAAGGTCATCTATTGGATGAGGCAAGACCATAGAGGACAGAAGGTAGATTTGTGTTTGCCAGGGGCGAGGAATGTTGAGCGGGAATGGAGAGTGACTGCTAATGGGTGCTGGCTTTTTTTGGTGAATGATGAAAATGTTCTAAAGTTGGATAATGGTGGTGGTTGCACAACTCTGGATATACTAAAAACCACTGTACTGTACACTTTAGAAGGACAAATTTTATGGTATATGAATGAGATCTCAATAAAGCTGCTATGATTAAAAATGAAAAAAGTGATTGTCATGTCCTTCTTTAAGCAAACTTACTAAAATTAACAAGGATTTAAAAAATTATAATAGTAGTTTGTTTCCAAGGAAAACAGCTCTGCTTGCCAGAATCATGTGGCAGAGTGGCTGGATGGGAGGGGACAGATGCACAGATCACCGGCCTCCTTGGCTGCTGGGGTCACCTTCTAGTGTGACTTCCAGAAGTCTGGCTTGGGCGACTGAGTAGGGGTGGAGGGTGACGTCGACAGATGCAGAAAAGAAAATAAGAGGAGATGTAGGGGGATTTACTCACTAGCATGTCTGTCTCCTCCCCACTCCCTTTGTAGTCGGCTTCCAACAATGATCATCAGGACCAGGCTCCACTCGCCTCGGGTTGCCCACCGCCCCGGCGCTTCGCCATGCGCGAAGTATGTGTATTGTCTGGCTCATAAAATGTGGCGGATTTGGAACGCACAAAGGCTGCCTCACGCTGACCTGGCAGGCACCAGGTCTGTATTCCGCTCTGCCTCCGGGTTTGCGGGTGCTGGCGAAGGGGTCAGCGGAAACCGCGCCGCCTCTGTCTTTGGGGCCAGGGCGCAGCCTTTGTGCCGAGGCCGCTCCCGGCTCCCGCCGCTAGGGGGCGGCCTCCCGCCCGCCGACCCCCGACAATAGCACAAGGGGTGGGGAGCTGCGCGGTCCCGGAAACTTTCCCCGGTGCCTTCGCCGCCGCCGTCTGCGCCCGGGAGCGCAGAGCTGGGCGGCCGCGGTTGTGCGCGCGACCTGGGCCGAGCGGCGGAGCCGACCCCAGCGAAGGGGGCGCGAGCGGCAGCGCCCGGGGCTGCCCGCAGCAGGGGTTACTGCGCCCGACTCCCGGCCACGCGGAGGTTCGGGCACTGGGCGGGCGGAGCCGAGCCGTGCCATGGGGGAGGCGCCCAGCCCCGCGCCGGCGCCCGCGCTCTGGGACTGGGACTACCTGGACCGCTGCTTCGCCCGACACCGCGTCTGCATCTCCTTCGGCCTGTGGATCTGCGCCTCCTCCTGCTGGATCGCCGCCCACGCGCTGTAATGGGGACCGGGACCGGGCGGCGCCAGGGTGGGGGCCGGGTCTGCTGCGGAGGGAATGGGGCGCTACCCTGCCGCTAACTCAGTCACGGAAACCTAGAGGGAAGGGGGCAGAAAGGAACGAAGCAGGAGGCAACATAGTTCCAGGATCGAAACGAACATTTTGTGGCCGACTGAAGTCGGACACTTCTTTCTGGATTCCCTGCACAGGGAGGCTGGGCTGTGAGCCAGCAGGCGGAGGCCGGGCAGTGCAGTTTATGGGGCCCTGGACAGGAAGCTGGGAGTTCTGGATTCTATGTCAGCCTTTTCCCATTGAATTGCCTTGTGGGCTGGGCAACTATAAAACCTCTGAGCCTCATTTTCCTCACGTCAATGGGGATTATTGATAATTCAAAGAACGGATGGGAGGATTAAATAAGTTAGTAGGGTAAAGCTGTTAGTAAGTGCTCATTAAAAAAATCATTATTATTGCTCCAGCTCCCCCACCAACCTTTGGCAGAGGGCAAGGATCTTGGACAAGTGTCTCCATATTTCAACAATTTATCCTAGACCCTGTTAGCTGCGAGGGGGGACTGGCAATCCTCTGACTCTGGCCACAGCCTTTTCCCTGTTCTGACCCCCACCTGGAGTGGTTTAGACAGTTGGTCACTTACTGTGGGTTCTAAGTGAAGACTGGCTAAAGGTGGCCCCCGGGTCCTCAGCCACCTTGTCCCAAGCTCGGAAGGCTGGTGCAAGTCCCATGTTCCCTGGCAGAGGAGAAAGGCCCACACTGGGGTGGGAGAGATGGCACCAGCCCACCTCAGGCACTGGTAGGCAGTCCCCTCAGGCTTTGATATCATTACAGAAGCTCTGCAGCCACACTGCCCACCAGTGGAATATGAATAAAATATCCCACTGGAATATGAATAAAAAGACACTTAGAACGTTTGCTGTGGGCCTAGTGTTGAATTTATTAACTCATTTCATCTCCGCCACCTGCCCATTACATAGGGACTGTTACTCTCATTTACAGTTGAGGAAACCCTAGGTTCTGAGAGGTTAACTGACTTTCCTGAATTGATGGAAAGAACCAAAACCCCAAATCTTATCAGCAAGGTACAGGTTTGTGAGGATCAGACCACCCAGATCAGAGGGTGGGAACGGATGAGGCACTCTGTGGCAGCATCTTGTTTGCTCCTCACAACCACCCTCTGCGATCAGCATTATTACACATAATAATGTCTAAGGTCTGGGGAGGTTAGGAGAACTCCTAGCTGGCCGGGCTGAGAGCAGAGCCTCTACTCTTCACCCTGCCTTAGGTCTGCGGACACCATGTGTTCTCGGGGCTTCCTGATCTGCAGGTGACTTTGGAGAATGTATCTCCTCCAAGCTGAGTGTGGCCTGAGTTAGGGTCAGCCAGGAGTGCCTGACTCCTGAGAGCTGGGAAAGTGGCTGAAGAGCAACAGTGTATGGAGCAGGGCCTCTACCTGTGAAGCCAGGGGCCCACCATGAACTCACCATATCACCACAGGGCTTAATTTTCTCTGATCTCAATTGGGATTATTGAAATAAATTATTTCTAATCTAAGTCCAACTCAGAAAGTCTCTCTAATTCAGAGTCTTCACTCCTAGGCTTTGAATCAGTTTCAGGATCCCAGGGCCCAAATTAAAGGTTGATCTTCTCTGTGAGCTTTGGGCTTCTCCTGACAGGTCAGGAAGTATTGGGGAACCCAATAGCCTTCCATCCTCACGCACTATTTCCCAGGGCTGACGCTCCAAAGCAGCCAGACAGCCCTAAGCGTTGCGGAGTGAGGACCATCCTCTGAGTAAATGAAATGAAACCAGAGCTGCATTCGTGCCTCAGCTTCTCCATAGTAAGGTAGCAGGAAACCATCTGCTACCTCATCTGATCAATGATGCTGGTAGAGCACCTGTCCTGCCTTTCTGCATTTGTTCAGGAGTTGGAGGACAAGACGTGGGAAATAAAGGAGAGAAGCCAGCAGAGGTGGACATGCCATGGCATATTTGGAGAGTTTTGCTCTCCTTGTGTGTAAAGAACAGCTCAACTTAGATGCAGGCTGGCAGAAGCCAGGCCACCCCACTTCATGGATGGATGAGAAGGAGTCCACTTTAATTTCAAAGGAACAAGTTGCCTTTTTAATTTAGACAATCAACTCTGCTCTGCAGTTAACTGCAGTGATTGGGTTACTTTTATAAGCCTCCTGTTTCCTTTCAAAAAATAAAACCTGACAGCTAGTTTGTCAGCAGTAAGCCGTGGGTCATGAACTTGAGTCTGCCAGATTTGTCGGAGGAAAGAAACTGCTCTTCATTAGAGAAGCAGGTCTGGCTCTTGCCACAGGCTGGTTGACTTAAACCTTTTGCTCCCTTTCTTGTCCCATCTGTAAACTAAGCTCAGAAGTACCTGCTGAGTAACTGGGGGAGAAAGTGCTTCATAGAACACAGTCACAGTTGCCCTTTCCAGTCATCTGCTCTGGAAGTCCAAACTCAGGGCTCCCGTGCTTGGTCTGTCGCCGCAGGCTTCTCTACCTGAGATGTGCAAAGAGATCTGGACAGGACCCGTCAGTGCTGTGTGCTGCATGCGGTCTCCTGACCAGCCTGTGTGACACCATCGGGGCCATTCTGGCCAGACAGCTTACTATCCAGGTGCGTGGTTCCTGCAGATGCCAGTGGCTTCTGTCTTGTTCCTTCATCATGTGTGAGGAACAGTTTCACCTCCCAGCCTGTACCCTTGCTGGTCTCTCTGCCCTCACCCCTTGCCCACCAGTGCTCTTACTCTGATAGCCACATGGCCCATTGCTTCAAACCTTTGCTCAAAAGTCACCTTCTCAATAAGGCCAGCCCTGACCTCCTGTTTAAAGTCGTGCCCTACCTCTATTCCAGGTGCTCTGGACCCACTGATCCTGCTCTATCTTTCCCCATAGCTTACTCCCTAATACACCATCTACCTTAGTTACTTATTATGTTTATTGCTTAGCCCTACTAGCAGGTCAGCTCCACAGGGGCAAGATTTGTATTCACTACCATGTCCCCATCACATAAACAGCAGCTGGCACAGAGTAGGCGCTCAATAAATAGTGATTTCTCTGTTACTGTTTTTAGAGCCCATGGCTCAGCCCCAGCTCACGCATGGGTGACTGAATCCTTTCCCAAGTGGTGATGGGGGTTTTAGAGAGAGTGAAAAACAGTCTCACGTTTTCCTGAAGTCTAGGCCCTCCAACAAGCCTGTCAGACAAGACCTACCCCAGAACACATATCCTAAGGAAAGCCTCTGGGCACCGTTGCAGGGCCATCTCATGGGGTGGGTCCTGGCCTTGCGATGGGAAGAAGGACTGCCGAATGGTTAGCGCTCAGACTAGGAGAGTTCTTGACGCTGCTTTGAGCAGTGTTCTCTCAGAAACAATTTCTCTTTCATTTTGGGTGCCCATTCTCATTAGCTGATGGAATATGAGGCCCAGCTCAAGTCCAGTATAATAATAGCTGATATCTGTATATGCTTCCTGGCACTGGGGGACATGTATTATTTCACTTAGTCCTCAAATCATCCTTTGACATGCGTGCGCTCATTTTATCTATTTTACACATGTGAAAACTGAGGCTTAAAGACGTTAAACAACTCTCAGGTCACCCTCAAGTAAGGAGCAGTGCTGGGATTCAAACTGCGTGCTCTTAATGACTCAGTGTATCATCGCAGCGGCTGGTACATTTATAGGGACGCACGTTTTCCTTTCCTCTAGGCTCTGGTCTGAGCACTTAATGTGTATTGGCTCATGTAATCTGCTTAAGTGTTAATTATCCCTGTTTTACAGATGAGGAAACTGAGGCCCAGAGGTGTTCAGTGCCTGGGCTAAAGTTACACAGCAGAGACTAACTGCAGTGGAAAGAGTATGGAGTAGGAAGTGGAGGGCTGAGTTTTTGTCCCATCTCTGCTGAGGGTCCTCTGCATCCTGGGATGGGTCATTTAAGCACCTCACCTCCCCATCAGTCAAATGGGGTTGGTAGAAGGCTTCCCTGGAGTTACTACCTCAGTGGAATACATGTAGTAGAGGAAATCCAGGGTAAGAAGTTCTGTAGTTGCTGAGAAATGTCTGAATACCAAGATTCTATTTCTGTTTGCCCCCAGGTTTTCACTGGTGCCTACCTAGCAGCTGTTGACTTGGCGAACTTTGTGTTCATTCTCTTCCCACTCTGCGGCTCCAAATTCAAGTCTAATTCGTGTGAGTGTGTGGCCATATGTTCCTGTCTTCATGAATCAACTCATGCCTCAGCACCCTGCATACCTACACCATGGTCTAACTCCTGGCTGGGCCGCTGCCAGGCACAGATGAATGAACGAGCTCCCTGACCTCAGACAGAGACGAAAACAGGGCCCTATAAACACTCATTAGAGCTGCTAGTGAGGAGGTGCATGCCCACTGTGGGCAGCCAGAGGGAAGGAAGGGGCTGCAGGTGTCAGGGAAGGATGTGACGCTGGAACTGTGAGTACAGCAAGGGGTATTCCAGGTACAAAGAACAGCATGGCGAAGGCCAGAGGAGGGTGGTCATGGCTGTTAGGGGTGAACAGTGACATCAGTGTGCAAATCCACAGCAGCCAAAAAATACTCCCACAACTTCTGGAAATGGATGCCAGGACTGAGCATGGGAGACTGGGGTTGCCAGAAGGGGCAGCTGTGTGTTTGGACCCTTGTCCAAAAGGGAATGCTTACATCAGTGAGGTCACATAGATTCCCTCAGCTGCTTGATGCTGTACAGAGGAGAAATGTTTTTATTACAGTCATTCAGAGGATTATCTGTCATATTCAAGGAACCTTTCAAAGATAGTGCTCCTCATCCTGCACAGTTTCAGTGCCCCAGCACAAACATGTTCACCCAGCAAGGCATTCACCAAGTTTGTGCTGCTCTTCTCTGTGCAGGCTCTGTGAAGATTATAGAAACTGCCAGGGTACAGTGCCTGCTCTCAGGGGGTTCCAGTCTAGGAGAGGCGTGTGCATGCACAGATACATGCGATAAAGGATAACATCACCCCTGCCTTGAAACATAAAACGCTCTGAGAGTGCTGAGGAAGAAGAGCTCCAGCCATGGGTAGGACAGAGTGGTGGGGAGGAAAGACCCTCCACAGAGGTGGCACCAGAAGCCCTTCAAGGGTGGGGAGGATCTGGCCTGTAGAACAGTGTGGGAACCCATTCTGGCATCTGGCCGACACGGTTCTCCCCAGGCAGCTGTCTGTTGAGCTCTAGATTCCAGGAGCCCTGTAGGAGTCTGGTGTCTATTGCAGGTCGGAGGTCCCGGGAGAGGAAGAGGAGGCGGCAGCTGAGAGCCAGCGTATTTGCCCTGGCCCTGCCACTGAGCCTGGGCCCAGGCTGGGCCCTCTGGGCCGCTGTCCCAAAAGCTTCAGGCCCCATTCGAGGGCCACAACGAAGGTTGCTGGGAAGCCTGCTGCAGGTGAGGCTGAGCCTGCCCAGGAGGGGATTGAGGGTCCCTTCTCTCCTCAAAGTCCCCACAAATGCCCAAGGGCAGGGGGCAGGGTTAGTCCTTGCCATTGTTGGGAGGAAACTGCTAAAAGCAGAAAAAGGCAGGGCTGGGATGCAGGGTGGCCCCTCAGGGTCTTGAGTGTATCACTTGTTCCCACAGGACAACACTGAAATCCTCGGCTACCTGCTGGGTGGCATTGCCACCTTTGGATCCTGGACTTCCCGGATCCATCCACTCTCCAGAATTGTGAGGCTGGGGTTGGGGCTGGGACTGTGGACCACCATGGCAGGTTTTAGGGCATCTGGGAGCCGCCTCCAAGCTCCAGGGCACAGGTCAGAGGGCTGGTGTCACTGTGTGTGTGTGTGCACGATGCACGTGCACGCAGGGAGTGGGTGGCCGCCCAGGTAGGGGTTCTGAGGCCTGCCAGAGCCTCTCACATGAGAGCCCACCACATTCTCTCCATTTCTGGTAGTGAATGAAAAACCCATGGGTTGGATGAACAAATATTCCTGTAGGGAATGAGAAGGTTTTAGAGAGAGAATCATGCAGCTACCAGATTTCTGTGTATCTGAGACCATCTCATGGCAGGTATTTTTCAGGCATCAGCAAGGAGGGAAGCCCCGGCGGCCAGCTCCGTGAGGGCTGCACACGAGACTGGAGACATCAGGCTTGCCCTTGGCGGGCTCTCAGTCTCACAGAAGGACAACAGAACTGTAAAGCAGGATATTTTTAATACCCTAAGGAAGATAGAGTGCAATGTTTGGGATTTTGGAAGAGGGAGAGAGGCTCCTATGCTACTCAAACGAGCAAGGGTGGAAACCACTTATGCTTCCAGGCCAGCTGGTGCCAGGGAAGCCTTAGGGTGGCCCTGAAGGGAAGATGGGATTTGAGGAGAGTGCATGGGAAGAGTCCCCTGTCAGGAAAGTGCCTGCAGAAAAGCAAAATACTGTGGATGTGGAAAACGGCCCTTCCAGGAGGGCCCTGACAGGAACAATGGCCAGGCCTAACACCAGAAACATAAAAGGCCTGTCATCAGGTCTAAAAAGAAAAATCACTTGTCAAAGAGCATCGGTTAGTATTGCCTCCAGAAGAATAGGATTTGGGGATGACAGGTGCTTAGTTAATAATTTGTGGGAAACTGAAGCCTGAGCTGTCCTGGGACGTGGGGCCTCATCAGCAAAGGAGCTACCTGCAGCTAAAAGGGAGGGGAGAGTGGGGGGCAGTGTGCTCAGTTCAGTGACCCTGGGAGTGGCATCCAGGATGACCTGGGGGCTGGGAAGCTGCATCATGTGAAAACCTTTGAAGGAACTGGCACAGGGCCTTGACCACCTGTATTAGTGTCCTAGGGCCACTGTAACAAAGCATCTCAAGCTTTGAATATCAGAAATGCCTTGTCTCAAAGTTCTGGATGCCCGAAGTCCAATTTCAAGGTGTCAGCAGGGCCCTGCTCCCTCTGAAGACACTGGGAAGGACCTGTTCCAGGCGTCTTTCCAAGCTTCAGGTAGTTCCTTAGCTGGTGGCTGCATAGCTGTCGTGTTCACATGGCATTCTCCCTGTGTACGTGTTTCACATGGCCTTCCCTCTGTACAAATCTGTGTCCAACTTTCCCCGTTTAATTGGACACAGTCACATTGGATTAGTGCTCACCCTGATGACCTCATCTTAACTTGAACATCTGCAGAGACCCCATTTCTAAATAAGGGCACATTCACAGGTTCTGGAGGTTGGGACTTTGACATCTTTTAGAGGCTCACAATTCAACTTATAACACCACCCGACTTAGAACAGCCCATAGCCCCCCAACTGTGTCCTTCACTCTGCATCATTTTCTCCATAGCATTTGTCACAACCTAGAATTAGCTCCTTTGCCCATTTACCAAGTTGTTGGTCCCCAGCAGCATGTCTGCTGTGAGAGCTGTGACCTTGTCTGTTTTGTTCCCACTGCATTCCAGGGGCTTGGGGCCTGCCCGTGGTAGGTGTCAGCAAACTGATGAGTTACTGAATGAGTGACTTAATGAGGCCTAGAAAAAAGGAAGCCCGTGGATGTAGGAATCAGTAGGGCTGTCTTGGGGTAGATGGAGCATCCTTACTCTCAGTAGTCTCAGGGAACAGAATGAAAATCAAGACTGAGAAGAGGTTGTGGATGGGCCCCACTTCCCACTCATGGGCTAGACACTTTGCAAAGTGCCTGGCAAGCTGAGAGTGTTCAGCATTGCTACTCACGCCTTAGGAGGTGGTGGGTTGCCCATTAGGAAGGGCATTCAAGCCTGGTGGCCCGTTGCAGGAAGACAGAGTGAGACTGCCCTGGGGATAGGGCTGGGCAGCTCAGAGGGGCAGCCGGGCCTGTCTCTGGTCCCATGAAGAAGAGCCCAGAGCGAAGGCCTCCTTATTAGGGAGAAACCCAGCGGGGTTTGAGGTGTTCTGAGAAGCCTAGCCAGGATGGCCTCAGACCCTGGTTCCCCTGACGCTGCTTCTAATTTACCCCTGGTGAGGGTGCTAAGAAGCAGAATGGCTGGGTGGCTGTGGAGGGAGAAGTTCCTGTGGTTCCGGGAGTGAGTCCTCGAACAGGACCAGGGGTGGGAAACACCCCCTGATGGTGAGCACTGCTGCTGTGGGGGCTGCCCGGGGCTTGGCCTGCTTCTGGTCCCATGGGTATGCCCAGCAGCCGCCAGGCTGGACGTCCCTGCTCCGCCAAGCCCGCAGGGGTTGTGTGAGGTGGGAGGGGCCTTGGGGGCCAGCAGCTGCCCTCTGAGCCCTGTGCTGCCTCTGCCCAGCTTTAGGGCATGGCAGACCAGAAACAGGGAGGCCTGGAGCCAGACTTGCAGAAATGCAGGGAGGAACGGGACACTCCTGGGGAATCTTTTTGAGAATTAAAATAAAAATGGGCAAAATGAGACAAAGCCTGGTTTTCCCTCTGAATTTTTTCCATTCCCTGGCCAAGACCTGTATATCTCTAAAGATGGTCATCTAATCGGCAAACTAAATTTCATATAGTATAATTTATAAGTATATATGTTAATTAAGATATACCATGTGATTATATATAATTGAAAATATATAGTATTTGTGTATATACATATAAAGTGACTTAATACCTGTAGAGAGTACTTACATATTGAATCTCTTTCCTCATTTGAAACCAATTATTTCCATTACTCATTCTCCCAAAACAACACCCTTGGTTTCAAATTTTCCAGAATGTTCCATCTAAGTTCCCTGACCTTTCCTGTCTGAGCTGGTTCAGAATCGGAGGTCCCAGGCAGAGAAAAGTCAGGCGTTGGCCGTCATAATTCAGTCATAATTCTTCATAATTCCTTCATGTTCTTCCAGCTGACATTCATGAGCCCCTGCCCAGTGCCAAGTGCCAGGGGTATTGAGATGGTGAGGACCCCAGCCCACCCTCAGAAGCCCTGTCTGTGGGGCAGGTAGAAGTGCAAGGAGCTAAGTCAGGATCCGGGGAAAAGGCACTCAGCTACAGGGATATGCCATGTGTGATGGGGTCCAAAAAGGGGGGTACTCATTCCCCTTAAGGTGGAGGTGGTAAGGAGAGGTTTCCCAGAGTTGAGTTTAAACCAGGTTCTGGGGGATAAATAAGAGTTCAGGAGGCAAAGGAAGCGTGTGAGCAAGAGCTGGAAGCCTAACAAAAGCAGCCCCTTTGGGGACAGCCATGGGCACAGGGCTCGCCCTCCTCCCCCTGCTGTGCTGCCAGAGCCTGGGTCTTGGAATCCAGCCCTGAAGGGCTGGAGGGCTGGGTAGCAGTGTTGTCCCTGCCCAGCCCCTCCCATCTCTCTCCAGTGCCGGGGTAAGACTTTTCCCTCCATCCACCTGTGGACCCGCCTCCTGTCGGCCCTGGCTGGCTTCCTTTATGCCTCGGCCATTGTGGCCCATGACCAGCGGCCTGAGTACCTACTTCGGGCTACACCCTGGCTACTGACCTCCCTCGGCCGTGCCACTCTGGACCTCTCTGTATCCACTCCAGGCCCAGCAGTAGACTGCCTGTGTCTCATCTCCAGCCCCTGCCATGCGCTCCTTCCCCCTTAACTAAATGGAATTCTCTCCCAGCAGCCAGGGAAGTGGTTTGAAGCTTGGGGCAGGCAGACACAATTGCAACTATTTGCAATTTTGTGTTTTGTGTCTTTTTCTTTTCAAAATAAAAGTGATCTCTTGGCAGGAGCTCTGAAACAGCGGTGGGGGTTGTGAAGGCCCAGGCCCTGGGACGGGGAGGCCCAGGTTCCACTCTCGCTTTTGCCCCCACCTGGCCAGGTCTCCGCCGTCCTGGAACCTCTTTTCCTCACCTTCACCTTGTCTACTTGGGAGGCTGGGAGGGGCCTTTGCAAGCTGACCTGCCGCACAGGGGCAGTCATCTCCCTTCTGTTCTCCTCGGTACTGGGGCCTGGGTTGGGGAAGCAGAGATAAAGGCTGACAAGGGCTGCCCTCCTCGGTGACTGCCGGGCACCTTCCTCTTCCCCAGTGTTGTCTAATGAGCTGTCAGCCAGTGACCTGACATGAGAGCCTCAGGGTCAGCCTGAGCTCAGATGGCAGGAACGGCTGTGTGGTGGTGGTGGTCTGGTGGTGTGTGGGTATGAAAGACACATGGATTTAGCATAAATAGTTCAGAAACTGATATTCTCATGGACTGTATTGCTTTCCTAGGGCTGCCATAACAAATTACCACAATTTGTGGCAGCTTAAAACAACAGAAATGTATTCTCTCATGTTCTGGAGACCAGATGTCCAAAATCCTGGCAAGGCCTCACTACTTCCAGAGACTCCAAGGAGGTTCTTTCCTTGCCCTTGCCAGCTTCTGGTGGCTCCGGGATTCCTTGGCTTGTGGCCACATCCTTTTAATTTCCACCTCTGTCTTCACATGGCCTTCTTCCCTTTGTGCATCTCTGCATCCTCTCCTTTCCTTACAAGGGCTCCAGTCACCAGCTTAGGGTCTGCCTAATCTACTAAGACCCTATTTAATTATATCAGCAAAGACCCTATTTCCACATAAGGTCGGTCACATTCTGAAGTTACAGGTAAATACAAACTTTGGGGGGACACTGCTGAACCCACTACCTGTACTCTGTAAGCCAAGCCCTTTGAGGAAGATGTTTTTCAAAATGCTTTTGTTTAGCAAGTATTTACTAAGTGCTTCTTAGAGGTAGGGTCTTGCTGGGTGCTGGGCCCTCAGCGGGGGAATGTGGAGAGAGACCTGGCCCTGTCCTCAGACGACCTCATGTCTGTTCTGGGGCCGATCTGGGCAAAATATAATACCGGGGTGGAGAGAGCCCGGGGGCAGGGGTGTCAGGGTGCAGAGGTGAGCGCAGCGCCGGGCAGCTGAAGCTCTGTGCATCCTTGCACCTTAACTCCACTCTTCAGATCATTCTCCTTTCCTGGGCAATGAGAAGCAAGATGCGGCGGGCCTTGGGGTTTGCCTCCGAAGCCGGAGAGAGCCCCGACACCCAGGCCCTTTTGACCAGTGCAGAGGAAGAGGAAGAAAACCAGGAGGCAAGGAACGAGGCAAGGTCTTATGGCCGGAAAACTGTGGGTCGCGCCAGGATCTGTGCCCAGGGTGGGCAGAGGCCATGAGCCTCATAGGCTGGGGCCTGGGGGCCTTGGGCTTCTGCCAGTCACTGCAAGGCACTACTCATTATGCCCAATTTCTTATCCTAAATAGAGTCCTCTATTTTTCCAATTAAAACATATTTTTAAGTTTTTTTGATCACTTAATAAACTTTCATGTATTTTTAGCAATGTAAATGAAATTGTCAAATATCCACTTATGCCGTTTACTAATATAGTGACTCATATATATATTTAGGTTCACATACTAGATAAAGTAGTTTGTTAATTTAGAAATAGTGTGGTATTTGCCCTTATCTTTCATAACACCATGTATCCCCATTTTGGCATGCCTCTGACATCTGCGTCATCACTACCACCAACACAGCCTTATTATTTTAGCTGATATTGCTTATAAGCTGACCTTTAAAAGTGTTGTTTACAGTAATAGCCACCATTAACAGTCATGTCATACTAGTAAATGTGTTCACCTCCTTTTACTGATTCGATCAGGTGACCTCTAAAGGTAAGCAGAACTTATGCTGAGGAAATTTGTCTTTTTGTCAAAAGTCCTTGGTTCCACATGCTTGAGAAAGGATCTCATAATAGAAGAGACCTTGCAAGGACTTGAACATAAACCAGCCCTCTCTTTTCTAGGATAATTTTTTGAGAGAAAAAAAATCTCACCTGTTACCTGGACTCCTCACCATCTTCATTTCTTTCAGAAAGTGGAAATGAGACTCACTGTGTGTGAACCAGGTCCACTCCTCTGAGAGTTCTAGATTTAAGACTGTGAACTGAGTTAAAGACATAGAGGATAGTGGTGGGTGTGACCAAGGTAAAGGGGTTCATATAGGTGTTTAGACCAAAGAGTCAAGATCCCATGAAAGCTCTAATCTGAGATTATTTTCATTCCATTCTAGAAACTGTCATGAAATTTTTTCCCAAAAGGGAACTGAGTATTTACAGAGAGCCCAGTGTATCTTCGTATTCTGAAGGGAGGAAGCAGAGATTTTGTAATCTCTCTAGCACTCCCTTAAGTGTGGCCACTGGACCAGCATCATTTGGGAACTTGTTAGAAATACAAATTCTAGGGTGCCACCAGTTCTGCCACTTCCTAAACTGAAGGTGTTTTAATAAGTCCACTGAGGGCTTCTGACGCTCACTAGTGTTTGAGAACCACTGCTTTACCCAACAGCATTGACTTAGCATCTACTGTAGCAGGTCCTAAACTTTGCCATACTTCAGAATCATCTAGGCAGCTTTTAAACTCTCCAGGTCACATCCATACCAGTTTTTTTTTTTTGGTATCATTAATCTACAATTACATGAACAACATTATGGTTACTAGACTCCCCCCATCATCAAGTCCCCACCACATACCCCATCACAGTCACTGTCCATCAGTGTAGTAAGATGCTATAAAATCACTACTTGTCTTCTCTGTGTTGTACAGCCCTGTGCCCCCTACTGCATTATGTCTGCTCATCGTAATGCCCCTTTTCCCCCTTATCCCTCCCTTCCCACCCATCCTCCCCAGTCCCTTTCCCTTTGGTAACTGTTAGTCCATTCTTGGGTTCTGTGATTCTGCTGCTGTTTTGTTCCTTCAGTTTTTTCTTTGTTCTTATTCTCCACAGATGAGTGAAATCATTTGATACTTGTCTTTTTCCATCTGGCTTATATCACTGAGCATAATACCCTCTAGCTCCATCCATGTTGTTGCAAATGGTAGGATTTGTTTTCTTCTTATGGCTGAATAATATTCCATTATGTATATTTACCACATCTTCTTTATCCATTCATCTACTGATGGACACTTAGGTTGCTTCCATTTCTTGGCTATTGTAAATATCCATACCAGTTTAATCAGAATGTCTGGGGCAGTTGATGAGAAAAAAATATCAGTTGTTTTGTTTTTAAAGATTCCCAGGTGATTCCACTGAGCAGCAAAGTTTGGGAACCACCAACCTACTGTGACCTCAAAGAGAGAGATAAGATACATATAGGAAACAGAAAGTGAGGTGTGCCATAAAAGAACAGAATAAATACTTTAGGAACTCTTTTTTCTTTATTATTATTATTATTATTATTATTATTATTATTATTATTATTATTATTATTATTTGGTATCATTAACCTACAATTACATGAAGAACATTATGTTTACTAGGCTCCCCCCTTCACCAAGTCCCCCCCACAAACTGCCTTACAGTCACTGTCCATCAGCGTAGTAAGATGCTGTAGAATCACTACTTGTCTTCTCTTTAGGAGCTCTTTTAAAGAAAATGGGACCTTGTTTTTAGAAAATGTCTCCTGACCTTAAGAATTCCTGTTTCTGTCTCCTTGTCTCCACTTGAAAGAATTCAGACTGGGTGCCTCTCACCACACTCCCACACTGCGGCTCCCTCAGGACAATGGCAGCCATCAGTCACTACTTGGAGCTGACTGTCGAGCCAGTGCAGCAGGTGAGTGGCCATGGTGTGGTGTCCAGAAGGATGGGAAGTAGTCATGGAAGTCTTCCTGGAGGAGGAGACCTTAGCTAGAGGTTGAGCAGGATGAGACAGGGAAGCCTGTAGAAAGAGGAAGGAGCCCTCCAAGGCCTCATGGGGGGACAGATGGAGGGGAATTCAAGAGATGAAAGGATGGAGAAGAGGTAAGGGTGAGTGTGTGGAGCCCCCCAGGCTCCAGGACTGGACTCGGTCAGACGTGCATTTTAGAGCCATCGCTCAGACGGTGTTGAGGATTTTATTCTGTGTTTAGATTTTATTCTGGGTGAAATAGGAAGCCAGAGTGTTTTCAAGCAAGGAGGAGCAAGCTTTAATTTACATTTTTAAGAGATCTTCCTGCACTGGTTGCAGATGGAGGGGATAGGACAGGAATAGCAAGGGAGAGGAAAATCGGTTTTCAGATCCATTTTAAAGGAAGTATTTACAGGCCTCGCAAAGGGATTGGCATGTATGAAGAGAGGAATTTGGGGCTCAGACTGTTGCGACCCTTCAGGGACCGAAGCAACACGCCCAAGGTCTTGATTCTTCTCTAGGCTAATCTCTCGCGGCGGTTACAGCAGTTGTCGGGAAGCTCTTCTCCCTCCCGGCGGGCTCCCTTATATTCAGTCACCCAACCAATCCGGGACAGTATCATGCGTGACCTTTAAGAGGATAGGTGTCACGCGCCACTCTAAGCAGGCTGCTGGGCCAATCCCCAACAGGGAAGAGGGGAAAGGGTGGTAAGCAGGAAATGGGCGCCATCTTCTCCAGCTGGTGACGAGGAAAATGGCCGTTGATGATGTTCTGCATTGTCATTGCCGAGGCAGTGGCCTGGGACAGACCATTCAGCATCTCTGCCGTAGGAATGGTGATAGTCAGCGCGGCGGTGGCTGCAGCTGCAGCTCGGCTCCGCCGTCGCCTGCTGTAGGATCCACAGCAGGAGCAGAAGCAGTGCGATCATCTTGTACCTCCGCTCCGGGGTTTTCCACTCTGCGTATCAGACGTTCAGGCACCCAAACGGGGTTCTGCTGGTCCTGTGGAAAAACACAAACCGAGCCTCGGGTCCAGATTATCACTGGGTCCGGGCCTTTCCATGTTCCTTCCAACACATCCTTCCACAAAACTTTAGGCATGTGTTTTGGATTGGATTGTTGGCCGTGCCACTCTGCTGCACTGCGGCCATTTTTGTCCAGTGTTCTAAAATCTTCTCCTATTCCCCCTTTTTGTTTATATAAGGCATTCTTGAGGGTGAGGTGGGTGCGTTCCACCATACCCTGACCCTGAGGGTTGTCTCTAGCTCCCTGCTGCTCTCATGACACAAAAGGATGTCATCCATATAATGATAGATGATTATCAGGGGAAACTGTTTCCTGACAGTTTGTAAGGCCTTCTTTACATACACATGGTGGGGCTATTAGCCATGCCCTGTGGCAATAAACCTTTGACAGTCTCTGGGGTGAAGTGGGATGGAGAAGAAACAGTCTTTGATAATCTCCACTTGCCAGACTTTTTCCTAATTACAAAAATAGGTGTGTTCCATGGCGAGGTAGAGGGCTGGAGGTGACCAGCTTGTATCTGTTCTTGTACTAAAATGTGGGCTGCTTCCTTCTTTTCTTTGGTGAGGGGCCACTGAGGTACCCACACGGGCCTTTTTGACTGCCAATCCTGGTCCTCCGGGCCCTTTGGGCCGTCTCCCTGCTAAAAGGATTGGTTGTTCTTTCCCTTGGAGATCCTTCCCTAGTCCTCTAGTGCCCGCGTACCCCTGTTTTTTCATTATGGCATTAGACTGCTCACGGTAAAGAGTCTCTGTGGTTAGTTTAACTCTGCTATTAAACCTGTTCTCTAGCTCGTCCCCCGAAAGTTCCCCGTCTTCATCCTCATCAGATGGCAGTCCCTGTTCAGATCCCCCTTCCGATGCCTTTGCGGAGGCACGCTCTTCTCGTACTTCCTCTAATATTTCCTCCCCCTCTTGGATGGCCTCTCGGCAGCTTGGCTTCTGTCCTCAGCCCGAACCCTAGAGGCTTCCGTCCCCATCCTCTCTCTAAAAGGGCAAGTATCCTAGTTATGATTTAGATGGACTACGTCGCTAATTCCGCGAACCTTTTGATTTCGTTGCCACTCTGCGAAACTTTTGATTTCGTCGCCGCTCTGCGAACCTTCACTGGCGCCTCCTCATTCCATATATTATAATAAACAATGTCACAAACACTAACAGGACACACACACTACACATAAACACCCACCGCAACTTCCTGCCGTCTGCCCTGCCACGTATACTTTCAGTTTGCTCGCCGATCCACTCACCCTCCTCGGTTCCCTCTCCCGGTCTGGCCAGCCGACCAAACGGCGTCCAGCAACGTTCCTGAAGAGTTACAAGCTCTACTTCATCAGCAGGCACCGGGGTCAGCGGATCAGGTCGCGACGAGGTTTAGCGATTCCCGGGGTTCGGCACCACTTGTCGCGACCCTTCAGGGACCGAAGCAACACACCCAAGGTCTTGATTCTTCTCTAGGCTTTATTGTCTAATCTCTCGCGGCGGTTACAGCAGTTGTCGGGCAGCTCTTCTCCCTCCCAGCGGGCTCCCTTATATTCAGTCACCCAACCAATCCGGGACAGTATCATGCGTGACCTTTAAGCGGATAGGTGTCACGCGCCACTCTAAGCGGGCAGCATGAGCTGTGCACGGGTACGGAAGTCTGCTGGGCCAATCCCCAACAGGGAAGAGGGGAAAGGGTGGTGAGCAGGAAGCAGGCGCCATCTTTAGGGCATTGTCCAGCTAGAGTGGGGCTCAGCCTCGGCTGTAGGCCGGGCCCCCACACAGACAACTGGAGGGCCAGAGGTCATTTACTGAAATGAAGAAGATGGGAGAGGAGCTGTTCTGGGCACAGTAATCCAGGGTCCACTTGGGACATGGCCAGTGTAAGATGCCATGTGGTGACACTGGGAGGCAGCTGGGCAGCTGGAACTGGAGCTGAGGCAGGCACACACCAGCAAAATCAGCAAGGCTGGTGTCCAGTGCCGTGGAACAAGGGCCCTGAGAGGACACCCAGAGGAGGGAGCCACGCTGGGACAGAGCCGGGGGCACCACAACCTTAAAAGCAAGCTCAGCAGGAGAAACCAGCAGAGGAATAGGGAAAGAAGACTCCTGTGGGTGGTGGAGAAACCGGGAGAGCAAGAGTCCTAGAAATCAGGAGAAGCTAATGGCCAACTGAACTGAATATCAACTAGAACAAAAATGACTGGGATTTAACAATTTGCAGGTCACTGGTACCCTCGACAAGCACAGCCTTAGTTGGGGGTGGGCTTCTGGTACCTCCTTCCCTATGTTCTCCAACCCTCTTCCTCTTGAGGATCCCCGTGTGCAGGCCTGGGGGTCATCCAGGGCCCTTGGGCTCCTCACCCCACATCCCGTCCCGTGCTCTACCTGCCAGCTCTGTCCACTCCATCTCTGTGTCTCTGTCTGCTCCTGCTTGGTCCAGGCCACCCCCACTCTCCTGGACTCTCCCTCACTGACTGCCTTGTCATATTACTCTATTTTCCTTTCAAAAGTCTCTGCAAAGGACCTACCACTATCTCTTACTTTGCTTGTCTGTCTCCGGCTGGGACGTGAACTTCGCCTTCCCCTGTCTTGTTTGCCTTGACTCTGGTGTGTCAGTCACAGGTTCTTGGTAAAGGTGTTTGGGACATGGTGGTGCTAGAGAGGGTTTGCACCTGAAAGATAGGATTTACTCTTTGTTATTCCTTGGTAAGTGGGTGCAAATAACCTGTATTGATGTAAATGAAGTTCAGAGCAATTCAGAGCATACTTTCACAACTAAGAGCCGGGTTTGGCCACTAAACCCTTCTTCCAATGGGATGATGGGGAGTGGGGATGGATGGCCTTGAGGAAAACACAGGGTACCCTGGCAGTATTTGGCCAAAGTTTTGCACTAGAAAATTTTAAATCATGGGATTTCTGAACAGCAATAGTGCAAAAGTTGCATTCACTTTAACCCTCCTAGTACCTGAATCTAGAGTGGATTCCTGCTGCAAACAGATGTCATGAGAGAAGAGTGTGTCCTTTCTTCTTTTGAGCAAATACTCCTACTTGGCCCCTTCCTTCTGTGTCCACCAGAGGGCGAAAGGTGTCTCAGGGAACAGTTCCCAGCAGGGAGCCTGGAATCCCACCGTTCAGCCCCTGCAGGTAGCCACCCCCGAGGACTCTAGGGCTGCCATTCCCAGTGTAGTCTGTTTATTAAGGGCCAGCTGCTTGCCAGGTGCTAAGTAAGTAATAACAGCCAGCCTGTCCATGCTTCTTACCGTATTCATTGTGGTGTGGCACTTAGAGTACTGGTCTAGGTACTCTACAGAGATTAACTCATTTTAGCCTCACAGCCGGCCCCTGACCTATTATGCTCATTTTACAGATAAGGAAAACAGGCACAGAGAGGTTAAGTAACTTGCTCAAGGCCACACAGTTTGTCAGTGGTAGAACCAGGACTCAGACCTGTCCACCTCAGTGTGTGCCCTTGACTACTATGTGATATTGCTTCTCACTTGGCATACTTACTGCCTGACACCAAGCAGCACTTGATAAATGGCTGTTTTTTAAAATTATTATTAACACAAATTCTCCTAACAACCCTTTGAGGTAGATACTGTTATTATTTATTAATAATTTAAAATTGTATTATTTTTTACATTATGGCCCAGAGAGGGTTAAGTAACTTTTCCAAGATCCCATAGTTAGAAAATCACAGAAAGAGGTTTCAAACTAAGCCTGTCTGATTCTGGGACCTGAGCTTTTATGAAAAGAATATGTTCTCTGTGCCACGTTTCATGCCTGCTCTGTTCACAAATTTTTTCTTTTTTTCATGGGAATGTCTCAGTGGGCAAGGCTGTGGTGAAACAGGTACCCTGTTGCCATGTGCACTGAATACGTGTCCTGTTTGGACAGCTACTTGGAGGTGGGTGAGAAGAATCACAGGGCTGCTCACTTGTCTTCTCAGCCATCCCTCCTGAGCACTGGGCCTGAGGAGAGACCTTCCAAGCGATGCCGCCCAGTTCAGCCTGAGCTGAGGGGCTGAGGGGTCATGGGGATCCTTGGCTTGGAGCATTTGAGAGCTCCTTTTCTATGCTGACTCAGGTGTGGTCAAGCCTAGGGAATTTATAGAATCTATCTGGGAGGCCTCTGCTTCCCCCACATTCCCCACCCCTCCCAGGGGCCCCCCGACAAGCTGCCTTTGTCTCCTTTGTGGACTTTTCCAGCCTGTCCAGCCAACTCTCACATGAAACTATGCATTTAACCCATCCGGGGCTGGAGCCCCGATGATTTGGGGTGCTGTACCACAGTATGAATAGCCATTCTTTTCATGTGTCCAGAGCACTTAAATCTGAGCCCCATGACACCTCTTCAAAGTGAGCAAGCAGGGATTACATCCCTTTTTATAGATTAGGAAACTGAGGCATGGGGAAGATAAATTTCTTGCCTAGATCACATGGTTAATTGGTGAAAGATGCCAATCCAGAGGGCAGGCTATTCCCCTGTGGTGTGTCAGTGGAATGGCTGTAATCCTGCCTGGCTCTGAAACCCAGCTCTCACTTCTGAGAGGAGGAGAGGAAGGAAGCCTGCTTCTGAGATAGGAAGAGAGAGATGATTGGCAGGTAGGCAGGTAGACAGGCAGGTAGGTAGGTAGATGATAGATGATAGAAATCTTGTGTCTTGCTCCCTTTAACCTTCCAACTCACTTTCATCTGCTGCTTGGTGGCCATGAGCCACAAGAGCCTCTGTGGGTACATTTTTGGCAATAGCTACCTGAGTGACAAATGCACATACCACCTGATCCAGCAATCTCACTTCCAGGGATTTATTCATTAAATACCATGAAATCGTGGATGTACAATATAATTTACTGCAGTCAGTATCCACTGTAAAGCTAGAGATGGTAAATACCCTAAATGCCCATCAGTAGAGGACTGGTTAAGTAGATTGTGAGCACCTATACAATACTACAAAAGAAACAAAAGCAAAAAACTTTTGCTACAGACTATCTCTAAGTATATTGTTAAGTGGGGGAAAAGCAAGATGAATAGGAGTGTAGAGTGTGCTGTCATTTGCAGAAAGGGGGGAATATATACATGCGTTTGATTGTACGTGTATAGAATATCTGGCAGGATACACCAGACACAGCCCTGGCTGCGTCTGGGGAGAACTGAGGCACCCGGAGGATAAATTTCTTTTATTGTGGGGGACAAGGGTGGAGGTAGACATTGCCTCCTTTCGTACCTTTGGAAGACTGGGATATGTGAATGCTTTGACAGTTCAAAAATAAAGATGTGTATTGAATCTCCCTGCCTGTTGTTTCCCACACATCTTGCAGGCAGGCTGCAGTGCCACCAGGCTGCCTGGCGACGGACAGAGGAGTGCTGGAGATGCATGCCTGCAGGAGCCGCCCTCGTACCCTCCGGTTCAGGTCATCCGGGCCTGCGTGTCTTCCAGCAGCTCCTCTGAGGTCTCCTCCATCAACTCTGACCTTGAGGTACCCACTGTTTCTCCTGCTGGGTGCATGGGTGTCCTCCATCACCAGCACTTGCCGGGGCTGGGTCTTGCACTGCTGTTCTCTAATCTGCCCACACTAACCTCAGGCCTGCAAATGATGAATCAACCTCTGCAGGGCTCCTGCCCGAGGTGTTTCCCGCCCTGTATCAGTGACAGGAAGCGGCTTCCACTGTTAAGTTAGTCAGGGAAACACTGCAGATTGCTGGATGGTCTTGAAGAGTCACTTGCACATTCAAGTCTTACAGAAATAAATGCATGAATAATTAACTTTAAAATGTCTCAGTGTTTCCCAAACCCATTTGACCATGGAAGCGTTGCTTCCCCCACAGGAGCACCAGCTGTCCCCGACTGTGCTATCAGGGTCATTCTCACGGACCCCATGGTGGGCACCAGGCCTGGCGCTTTCATAAACTTTACCTCATTTAAAATTTTTGGATCTGAACAAAACACATGCCACATATCGGATACCACAATCAGGTCTAATTCTCAGATCTGAGCTGTCTTGTTACTGCCTGTCCCACAGCTGTGGTTCCCAGCCCTCTTCTCCAAGGAAGCTTCCCTTCATGGAAAATGAGAACAAAGACAGTGTAGTGGCTGTGTGGTGTCAGCAAGGAGGTGTCAGCTGTCTCTTGGAGATGGAAGGACTGCCCTTCATTCTGGGTTTGTGTGCTACTATTTCGGTGTTAAAACACCCTCTTATAAAATGACAAAAATAGTAAGTGACAGTTGGTGTTGAATTTTTTATTTTACTTTTACTGGCCTTATTTGGTAAAATAATCAACTAGCCACCCTAAATGCCCCAAATTTGTTGAACTCTTAGTGGACCCTGCAATCCAAAAGATTCAGAGCCATTGGTCTGTGGTATAAAATCCACATTCCTTAGTGGAGGTTCCAGACCTTTCAGAATCACCCCAGCCTTGTACCCCTCCCTTTCTCTCAACAAAGTGTCCTCCTGGGCCAAGGACTGTTCCTCTGTCCCATGGCTTTCTTCCTGGGGTTTCCTCTGGTCCAGTGTCCATGTGTCAGAATCCCACCCAGATGCCACCCACTATGGCCAAGGACTGTTCCTCTGTCCCATGGCTTTCTTCCTGGGGTTTCCTCTGGTCCAGTGTCCATGTGTCAGAATCCCACCCAGATGCCACCCACTATGTGAAATTACCTCCAACACACACACACACACACACACACACACACACACCGCACAGATTAATGGCTGCTTTCCTTGGGTGCCTGAGTGAGAATTCCATTGTTTGCCCTGTAGTCTGGTGACCTGTAGGAGCCTGTCTCCCCCACCGGGCTGTGCATGAGTTTTTAGGAGTAGGACCTGGGCCACGTTCATCTTTCTGTATCAGTCAATCCTGAAACAAGCTGGTCAGTGAGAGCTGGGTTTTGGGTGAGGAATTCTGCACCTGACCAAGGGCCATTTGGGGTTCATGCATTTTCCATGTCATTTAATGTTCTTTCGTGGGTCCAGCATCAGAATTTATAGGATACCCAAGGCACATAGCTGGACAGACTGGAGCCAGCAGTCCTGGCAGAAACCTAAGGCTAAGGGAGAGACTGAGCGTGATAGCAAAGTGTGTTTGGTGAGCAGAGGGAAGGTTAAGTCCGTGAGTCAGAGAGGGGCTGGCAAGATCGGAAAGCAACATTTGCTCTGAAAACCAGGGCAACACAGTTTGCCCTTGGATTGAATAGTGACCTTGAAAATCCAGAAATTTGTCTTTGAGGCTGGTGTGGGCCATTTCTGTGTCTTGTAGTTCTAGGACTCCGAGTTTAAGGAACTTGCCCAAGAAAACATTAATAATAATATAATAGAGGGCAGACCTGGAATTTGGATCCAGCTGCCTGGCTCTGAAACCCTGTTGTTAACTGCTCTACTCCACTGCCTTTGCAGGGACTCATACCCAGGGAGTATGTAGGACTGGGTTTATCATCTGTCATTCCCATTATACAGATGAGAAAACTGACTCTCCCCAGGACTCTTTCACTCTTGTGCTCTGAGTTCCCAGGGAAAGTCATGTCTAATAGAGTAAAATGTTGAGATTTGCAAATAAATCCAATGATGGCAGAACAGAAGGGGTGAGAAAGACACAGGAGGGAGCACTTGGAATATTTTCACCTTTCCTCAAGGATCTACTTGGTCAGGGCACCAGATTTATGACATTGGAGCCTCACTGTGACCCATGACCCGGGGGAGAGACCATTTGCTTGGGCTGTGTGGATTTCTGGACATTTCCACAAGTGAGTGGCACACTCCACTCACTTATCTGCCCATCACTCAACCGTTCAGCACAGGCAGCCTGACTCCCGGCCTGGCCATCCAAGGGCACACTGAACACAGGCTGCGGAAGGGACCGTGGTCCTCAGAGCCAGGCTTTCAGGGCAGCCGGCTCCTCTATTATGAGTGCAGGGTTGACAGTCCCCCAGTGTTGAAACTGTTCCTGTCCCTTTTACAGGCTTTTTTTACTTTTTCTTTTTTTAGCCTCAGGGATGCAAGAAAAGATTGAGACCAGCTTTGTGATAAAAGAGTGGTTAGTTATTTTTCCTTCTGTGCTTCCTGGCATTGCCATAGACCTGGAATAAGAAGCTTTGTAGGAATTCTACGAGGAGGCTGTTTCTGCATTGGAACAAAGTCTGTATGTTGGAGAATGACTGTGACTGGGGCTGGTGCATGTGCACACGTGTGCATGCATATGTGTGCGTGCATGTGTGTGTATGTGTGTGTGTATTGGGAATGGGAACAGAGCCAAATGCCAGATTGCTCTTTCTGAAGAGGATCCAGTCCCTGTGTGTCCCTGCTAATTCTGTGCCTAAGGCTCTTGACAACCAAGACTGCTTGTTCCTCTGCAAGCCCTGCCTCCAGCAGACCAGGATAGAGGCCCCTGGATGTTTGCCATTCTTAAAGCCAAGGCATTCTTATAAGAAAAAAATTTTTATAATGTATAGACTATATATAAAAGTGCTAATTTTAGAAGAAAGTTCATGTAAATATGAAAAAGAGGCCAGAACATTCCAATACCAAAAGGCTAGAAATCAAATGCAGGACGTGTTTTCTGCTCTCCACAGATGTCATCTCTGTGGAGAGGGACACTGCCTGCCATGAGAGTGAGAGACAGTGCCTCCCAAAATGTGTGGGGCAAGCAGCTGGTTCCCCTGGGGGTGAGGCAAGAGACTCCCCTGGCCCCCAAAGGGAAATGGGGCTGTGCCAGAGGAAGAGCAGTGGCCCAGGAGTCGGGGAAACTCAGGGGCTTGTCTGGGCTCTTGCTGGTCTGCAAGGTGGCCTTGGGCTCACACTGGGCTTGCTGAGTTTTAGTTTTTCCCTCTAAATGGGAATCTGAGACCTGCCCTACCTGTATCACAGTGACCGTGAGGATCAAATGGGGCTGCTTCTGGAGCTCTGCCAAACTACCAGAGTGCTATACATGGCATAGTAAAAAATGGGCTTGAAGTGGGCTCGGATACTCACTCTAGCTCTTACAGCCATGGAACTGGCAACAGCCATTCATTCCCAGGACCTGCCCTGAAAGTGGAGATAATGCCTCGGGGAGGGTGGTCAGCCGTCAGCAAGGAGAGAGTGTGAAAGAGCTCTGATACAGTAGAACACTGTCCCCATAAGTGCTCACTTAAAGCCCCCCTTTGGACTGGACGATCTCTAAGGTCACACTTAGCAATGTGACCCTAAGTGAAAGGTGGATTGTTGGAGGAGGTGGGTGGAGGTTAATTACACTGAGTCAGTTTCTATAAGCAGAAAGGCTTCCGTCAGAAAAACACAAGGGTCAACACCAGCAAAAGAGGTTAATGTTCCTTGATAGCACAGAGCGTCCACTCACACAAAACTCCCCCTGGCCCGCAAATCCAGGGAAGAGCCTTATTACTTCAGCCTGGACCAGGACAGGCACTCCTGCCTGGCTCCTGCTCCACCTCTCCTGCTGGCATTGCTGTCCTACTTGGGATCTTCCCAACACTGGGCCGCAGCCCCATGGCTTCCCAGCTCTAAGGCCTTCCCTGGCTCCTTACCGCTCACCGTTTAAGTCCAGACCCCATAGCCTGACCTCCAGCACACCTCACCATCTGGCCCTGGACCAGCCTTCCAGGTTCTTCTCTGCACAGCCAGCCAGCTTTCCCTTCTCTGGATTCCTGTGCTTATCTAGGCCTTCAAGGCCCCAGCTAAATCCTACTTCCTCCAGGAAGCCTTTCCTGTGGTCCTGAGTAGTGTTGTTAGATTTAGCAGGTAAAAAGTACAGGACATTCGGTGAAATTTGAATTTCAGATAAACTTTACCTATACTAAAACATAAACTATCTGAAATTCAGGTTTCACTGGGCATCCTGTTTTATTTGGGAACCCTGCTCCTGAATTAGGCTTGATTTTGCCCAGATCCAGCTCTTCACTAAACCTCTTCTTCAGTTCTTCAGAGCAATATTTGAACAGCAAAATTTATTCCAAAAAATCAGGATCTTGTAATATTGTATGTCAATTATATAGCAATAAAACTGGAAAAAATGATTAAAAATAATAATTATTCTTATTCTTAGGAACAGGAGCCAAAGTTGTCAAGGATTGTCCTACTGGGATTGGCCTAAATACTATATTTGATCTCCTTGTGACTGGAGTTCAGAGGTGCTTACTTCCAACCCCTGCTGCCCAGTGTTTGAATACACATGGCTTCTCTGCCTTGGCCCTTTAGTTCCAACCTTGGGATGTCTCTGACATGAAGCTAACAAAGGAAACCAACCCACTGTGGGTCAGAGCTCTTCTTTTGCTGATACAGTTCATGATGAGCCTGTTCAGACCTGAACGGAGAGAGGTTTCAGTAGTTAAACTACCCAGAGCCACAATAATAGGGGGAACATCTGCCGCAAAAGCCCTGCTCTGCATACAGCAGTTCATGGCCTGGGAAGTATTTTCCCATCTCACGTTCCATTTCCTCATAGCAGCTGAGGAAGGAAGAGCAGCTCTGGGAGTTCAGGCAGTTAGAGAGGAGGAAGGAAAGCATGCGGGGGTGAAACCGTGGTTGGTCTGCAGCAAATGGTATAGACCTGCCTAATTAACTAACTAAAAGAAAGAGAAAGAATGACATTTTGAATTATACAGTGTAATTTTTAGAAGTCTGTAGGTATCAGATCAAACGGAAATCTACTTAATGAGTCTAGGGGAGAACTGTAGCTGGTGTGTATTGGACCAGTCTTAAAGATTTGTAATCAGAACAAACAACTTTATAATTAGCCCTGAGTGCAACACCATCTCACCTTCTCAGCCCTGGGAGAAGTCATTTCTCCCTAATGTAAAATGAGGGAGTGGGATATATGGTCTCTGAGTGCCCATCCAGCTCCCATAATTAAAATATATTCCTGGAAAGTGACCCTTTTCCCTCAATGGCTAAGACACACATCAGCATCTTAAGGAACAAGGAAAAGTTGCCACATGCCCTGTAGATGGGTTATAGGATGCTTCTTAAGAACAATTTCAGAAACATGAAAAAGATGTGCTTTTAGAGATAAGCTGAATTGAAATACTACACGCTGTGTTTCACAGCAGTGATGGAATCATGATCCTAAAGACAATTGAAGGATTTGTGGAAATTCTCATATATGTTGAAGGAGAAACGCCATTTGCACAATTTGGTTTGTCTTTTTGTATATGTGTGTTTGTGTGTCAGAGGGCTTTTCAATAGCTGTTCATAGAGACCCTCTTGGGGATAGAATTATGGGTGATCTTTATTTTGTTTGAAACTTTTCTATATTAAAATGAAGACATGGAAAAATGGAAAAAAATACCATAACATTTATTTATTTTTACTTTGGGGGAGGTGGGAAGAGACTTCATTACAAAGATTTGGGTTAATTGTACTCCTTAAGCACATTACGATTGGTTTGAAACTAACTTAAAAAGAAATCCTGACTACTACCTCCACTAGAGGGCACTCTTCTTAAATTTTAGACTGGTACTGAAGATTTGGAAAGGAAGATTCAGGGTTTCATTTCAATCCAGTTGTGGGACTCTAAATCTGTTTATTTGGTTGGTTGCTTGGTGTTCAATAAACCTTATGATTTGGAGTAATTTCAGATTTACAGCCAGGTTGCAAAGGTAGTACAGAGAGTTCCTGTATGCCTTTACCCAATTTCCCCTAGTGCTAAGCACCTCACAACAATGCCACATGCCAACACTGAAAAACTAATGTTTGTACATTACTGTTAACTCAACCAGACCTTATTTGGATTTCATCAGTTTTTTCACCGATGTTCTCATGTTCCAGGATACAATACAGTGTATCAAGTTGCATTTAGTACTTTTAAAAACAAAACACTTCACTGTGGTAACAACAGATTACGGTTTCTGTTTTGCATGAATATCTATATTATCTAAAGAGAAGTTACAGTTAACATTTTTTTCTTGTATCTCACTTTATTTTCATTTGTAAAACCTATTTAACTTTATCAACACCTTTATTGTCATCAACATTTCTGTCCTTTGCAGTGAGTGTAGAACCATCATTTTTAGTAATTTTACATCTTCTTCAATTAACCTTTTTTGTTTATGTTCCCCCACCAGGATATCATTAAAAGATATGGAATTATGATTAATCTTGTTAGGTATAATAATGGCATTGTGCTTAGGACTTAAAAAACAAGTCTTCATCTATGAGATACATACTAAGGAATTTACAGATGATATTATTTACTTTAAAATAGAAGAATTGGGAAGCTAGAGCAAATAAAACAGGGTGTATCTATAGGTACTTATTAGAGTCTTCTTTTACTCTGTGTGTGATTGAAACTCTTAATTGAAAAGTTGCTTAAAATGGAAATTTAAAAGAATTGAACAATAGAAGCTTTATTTTAATGTGACAAAAACACCAAATCCTGTGGACTGTTCATATAGGCAGCTGTTCAGTTTAACAGACACACACAGATCAACGTAACAGATATCTGTAGATTCATAGCTCTGTGACAGAAACAAACATCTCCTACGCACTGCATGAGGTGCCAGAGGAATAAGCGTTGCCCTTCTGGAGGAACAAGGGTTGCCCTTCAAGATCCTGAGTCAGACATAGTTGAGTCTTGGGGTGGCACCAGCCGTGCAATACAGGCTGATTAAAAATTAATCTTGACTGGTAGCAAATAGCCCATATTTTCAACGTGGGGATTTTATTTGCATCTCTCTCTCTTAGTTATATGGGTTTGAGTTGACTCCTCTTAACCATGTGGTTAACAAATGGAAGATTTATTATTATTATTATGTCTAGTACTAATTTCTAATAATTTAAAAATCACCATAGATTATGTAAGTTTTCCAAGAACCTTCATAATTACCACAATTATCCTACTGATCATTTAACTAAGTAGCTGCTAGAAGCTGTTGCCTTTCTGCTTGCTGAAGTCTGCTGTTCATCTGCCCCCAGACTGTCAGGGAGGCCTGCCTCCTGGCGACTGAGCAAGTGGGCTGGCTCTGAGCTCTGCTCTGCTCCATAATAGTTCCAAATCTATCCAACGCTTTTTTCTATCTCTTTTTATTCTACAGCAGAAGTATTGGGAAGCCCTAAACTCGGAGCAGGTATGGACAATCATGCTCTCTACTCCAAAAGGGACTTCCCGTGCCTTGATTTCAGTTCCTGTTTCTCATAGCCCCCCATGGATGGCTGGGCCCATGCCAAATTCCTTTAGAATGTGAAAAAGAGAGGCAAGTCTATGGATCAGAAAATCTTTTGAACTCTCAGTTCACAGTTCTTTCTGCTTTGCCCAGAACATCTGGTAGGGACTCAGAGAATATATAACCCAAGGAAGAAACATGGTTTAGAACAATGGTCTATGAACAAGCAGAACACCTGCAGGTTACTAATGGTAGAGGCACTGGGAGCGGCTGCTGTAGCTGCGATAAACATTGCCCCACACTGTCATTCTGAGACCTTGGGCAGCTGCCTGCTGTCTCCATGCTACCCTTACCTCCAAGGGACAGATAAGCAGATGTTTTATGGCAACCACATGTGCCTGTTGCCTCCCAAGATTGTTTCTGATAAGAAAGTAGATCATCTTTTGCACAAACTCTCTTTATGTCTGGATTCCAGCAATGTTTTTATTACTTAAAATGAAGTTTTAAAACACATTATTCTGGGGATTCAGGGGAAAGAGATTTAAGATATTTTCAAAGGCTTAACCCACTTCAAAGAGTACACTTGATCAAAGGCTATTTCTTTTTGCCGGCAGCTGAATTGGCCAGTAGTAGCAAGAATAACTCTTAAGCCATTTCAGGAGTTGGAACAGTAGTTCTGAAACCTCAGAGCGAATAAGAATCACCCTAGGAACTTGTTAAAATGCCAAACCTTAGGACCCAGCTCACAGATAGGGCCTAGGGTGGAACCCTGGTGTCAGCCTTTTTAGTGAGCACCCTGGGCACTTCTGGGAGGCTGGTCCAGAGCACACCCTGCAAACAGTTATCTAGAACACAGACCTCAGCTTCAAAACAGCATTCTTCAAAACACATCTGTCCATCTTCAGAAAACAGGACAGGTGCCTATTGCCACTGCTAGGCAATTGGGCCTTAGAGGCTGAGGGGACAGGGAGCTCTTTTACTTGGGATCTTTGATAATGTCAGGAAGGAATTTGCTTAGAGGGTATCCCCCTCCCCTCCAAGTCTGCAACCACAAGTAAATGAGAAGTAACCACTGAAAGTGGCTGGCATAACCCCACAGGTACAGGGAGCTGAGTGATACCAACATCAGCTTAGTCTCTGGCCTGCAGGATTACCAGGGATGAGGTGGTCTTTCAAATGATGGTGTTTTTAAGCTCCAGATAGTAGAATTCAGTTTAGTTATCAGTAAACACCAGTGGAACTGGGCATCTTTCTTTCTGTTCAAAATGAAGCCACAATTTGTATTTTATAATTGGCACAGTGTGAGCATTTATCATTGGCAGTGGCTCAGGAAGCCTTGAAGACCTTATTCAGGATCTCTAAGGACTGGACTGTTTGATTCAGCTTAACTTTGAGCAGCTGGTAGAGCATTTTTCTTGGAGTGCATGTCCATGCCTGGTGCTGTTTTCTTGCCCAAATAGATTATCTTGCTTGGGCTGACACATTTTTTTGCTCTGTTGTTTCCTGGGTGTTCGTGACTCAGAATCATCGGTCATAGAAACTCAGAAATGAAAGAGATCATACTATCTAGTTGCTGATCCAACATCCCAACTTATCACAGGGAAAAATCGAGGCCCAAAGGAGGAGAACCAAGTTAGTGACTTGAGACCAAACCTTGCTTGCCAGTGTGGCTGGAATCAACTAAAGATTATCTTGCTCTTGGCCCATATGCAAAGCTTCCTTTTTCATCCATCATATTAGAATAGGAGGACTGTCAAACAGCTTCATCAGTACTTCGGTGACCAACTTCTTTTTAACCTTTTAGTTCTACCCTGGCAAATTTCAATATCCCGTACTTATGTGAATCAGAATGATGAAATATTTGCTGTCAGTGACCACCACTCTGAATTAAGTTTTGAGACAGTATTTGGTTTTTACAAATCTTCTGAGACTCAAGACTCAAGTTGAGAGGAAACACCATGGTGGGGTGGGGGCAAGCGCAGAGTAGTGTCCTGCTCTTAAGAAGCTTGCCGTCCACCTGAGAGGAAAAGGTGGTGCCCAGAGAAAGGACAGGTTTGTCACTCAGCTGCAAACAAGTGGTATGAGTGCTCAATGGGCAAAACAGTCATATAGACTTCCTGGAAGAGGTGGTATTTATTTGGGCCATAAAGAATGAGTTGAGTTTGTTCCATCATTTCCAGGAATGAGTTAGGCCTGGAGGTGGGAATTCTCAGGATAAAAGGAACCTGAATCAATTTCACTTGAGTGAAGACAGGGAAAAAGAGGGTGGGAAGGGAAGTGGGACCCGACTGTTCAGGGTGGTTGTCCATAAGTTCCTTGATTTAAAGTTATATTTGTCCTGTTAGGTCCCAGAAACACAAGCCTAGTTAACCTGTCTTTATCTGTTTCTCCTTGTCTGTCCCTGGATCAGAGAACCAGGACTGGAGCTGTCCCTTGGGTGGAGGATTATAAGAGATGGGAAGTGTCTGTTCCACCAAGATGCTGTCTGTTTTTTCTCCATAGTGGGACCCTGAAGATGTAAACCTTGAAGGGAACAAAGACAACGTGGAGTTGCTCAGATCCCAGGTGCACAGGTGCTCTATGAGGCCAATGGACTTGACCTCTGATGAGTAATACCTTCTGAAGCCAGCCTATCACAGTTCTGAGCCCAAGGTCAAGTACTTGTCAGGAACTGAACAGGGATCAACCTCCAATAACACCCGTGGCAGAAATCTAGGCATCTGCAGAGGCTGCCTGTGAAAGTGAAGAACCAGGAGCTGTTACTGCGCTTGGCTGGTCTGCATAATGGCTCAGAATGGAGTTAAAGCTTTGGGTCCTATGAACAGACCTGGACATGCCTAGAGGTTTTTCTGAAGATTATAAGTTTGACCACTCTTATTTTGAAACTTAAACCTTCATGTAATGGACATTGGACTCTCTTTTTCCTTTCCCTTTAGATCCAGCCGTACTCTGAATATCTGCAGAGTGCCACAAAAAAGTCCATCTAACAAATAGTTGTATGTTTGGATCTCAGAAGAGCCCCATTCTGCAAGACCTGGTTAAGTCCAGGAGATGAGAGGGGTGGGCCCATGTGCTTGGGGTCTGGGACACAATCACTGATGGGACCTGCCTCCTGCCCTCCAGTCACCCACTTGAGTTTCCTGCTGGAAGTTAGAAATAGGACTGCTGGATCAATCAAGTATTTGTGAGATCACTTGTACTGCAAAGGCAAGCCAAGCAAACTGCTCTAGGAACCAGGACATATGCCAACCTGGCAATGTTTGTACTCGGGCAGGGTTTGCAGGTGAATGGGACTGTCTGCTTCAGGAGGTAACTGAAAGCAAGAGACATGGCAGGAAGTGTTAAATTCAAAAATAGCAATCCCATTTTAGGATTATTTTGACACTATGATCATGGGAGAGGGGCAGGGTGGGAGAAACACTGGAGTAGATAAATCCTGATGGAGTGAACTATAACATCTCATTGTGAAGCAGAAATGTGTCTGAATCCCAAGACAGCCACAGAAGTTGGCCACAAAGGGAACTGAGACAAATGCTAAGAAATAGAGCTCTGTTCCTGGATGGACCCTGGCAGCCTGTGTGACTCAGCTGCAGCTGCCCAGTGTCTCCTAATGGATAGTGCAAGTCCCTGCAGCATGAAGCATGGGGTCGGTCCCTCAGGGAAACAGGTTAGTTTCACAGATCTCTGCAGAGATCTTAATCCCATGTGATCCCTGAGCCAGAAATGAACTAAAAGCCCCTATTTATCCAACTGCTTTGATCTCTGGGTGTCTTGCAATGGAGTTTGGTAAAGTCAGTTTTGCTTTATGATCTTGACCACTGAGGCTATACAGAAGATGAAGATTTGAACTGGGGTGGGGATGTGGGGGATGGGAGAGCATTCCAGCAGATTAAACCATCCAGAGGATTGGAAGCAGGGAAGGTTGGAATCTACTGAAGGAAGGAGGAATCTCATGTGGCCCAAATGGGTGGTGTGGTATAAGGTTGAAGAGGCTAGAAAGGAGCCAGACTGTGGAGGCCAGGGAGTTGGTACTTAATTTGGTGGCCATGGAAGATTCCAGAGTAGGAAGGTGACTGGCATGCCTCAAGCAGGCCACAGCTGATTGGTGAGTTCTTCATCCCTTTGGCCACAATTTTTCAGGTAGCAGAAATGTGCACATGGATACTATATGAACATGGGGAACATGTTTAATCTGGTTAACCTCAGGGCAAGAGGAGGGCTCATCTTTAGAAAGGCAGAAGGCATGGGGATAGGATAATCTCTCTGGAGTTTGCCTTAAGCACGTCTCCCCTCTCTCAAGGGGAGGCTGGCTCTTGCTCCCTGGCGCACCAGAAATTCTTTGGATTCTGATGGAAATGTCCATTCACCCAAGACTATCAAATGATCTTTGAATAACAGGAACTACTTGAGCTCCAGAGCCCATCATTCCAGCCTCTTCCTTCATAAACCAGTTCCTAACATTGTGGTGCAAGTTTGTCTTAATGCTGGCTCTCATGTCTCTTCATCCAGAGTGACTATTTAACTGAGAATTTTGGAAACAAAAGTTTGGCCTCATTGTTCAATGAACATCTGCCTCTTATGCAAAGCTCTGGGACTTGAGCCTTTGTGAAGAGGTGCCAACCAAACTGCCTTTCTCCTAGTAGGAGTGTCCCTGCCCCAGGCCTCCGTTACAGCTTCATCCCTAGCAGTTAGACCAGGAAGATAATGGGAATCACTTGCCCTGAAGACTCAGGGAGCAGTACAAGGAGTTACCTACAGGGTGGGGGAGGGCAGGGAGAAGCTGGGAAACAAACTGCAGTCATTCTGCCCACTCATCTGGAGATGAGAGATAACGTAAATACAGTCTCAGCTGGCTGCCTATTATCAGCAGGGCTCTGAGCATGTTATTTAACCTTTGGGAACTCCTGAGGTAAACTGAGAATACCTATCTAGAAAGCTTGTGAAGAATAACTGAATTAATATATATGAAATGCATAACACAATAACCTGACTCAAAGTACACACTGAAGAGGGATAAGTTTCCTTCTTCCCAATACTTCCTAGCCACATAAGCGCTGCAAAGCAGTTAGTGACCAAAGGACTTCAGAGGTCTGAATCCCCTTGACAACTCCAGTAAGTGATTATCTAGACGCTGCTTAAGTTCCTCTGAAAAAAAAAATCCACCTATGTTATCCCCCAAATAAGTCTATAGTATAGAGCTCTGATCACTTATCTTAAAACCCTAGCTAGATCCTGAAGAACCAATCCTGATCTCCCACCAGTACTTTAGTATGATTTTTGAACATCATCTCTCATCACTCACCTCATGTTTACTACAATAGGGTATGAGCTCCTACAGAGTAAGGAGAGGCACTGGACCCAGGAACATGGTGGGGCTCCAGCTCCCAGGTCTGATTCTGAGTGATATTTGTCATTTCCTTTTCTGGGTCACAGTTTATTCATTTGTAAAGTGAAAGGCCAAATTTTCTTTCCTTTTTTCCCATTTATGAATATGCCAGTGAATTTTTGTTTCCCACAGAAGACTGACATAAACTGCCAAGAGACATATTAGACAAATTTCACATATATTTAAAAAATAAGTTTCATTATATAATTAAATAGACCTCATGTTTGGATTTTACTATCCATTTAAAATAAAATTTGCCTTTTATGACAAACCCAGTCTTTACTGTTATGTAGATTCCTTCCAGTACTGAAAACCAAAATCTGTTAACAACTTTGTTTCCAACTTGGACATTCTGGTCATTTCATTCACTTTATTAATGCCGAGAGCCTCTCTTATTGACTGTTTATTTAAGCCTCATGCTTGCTAAACCTCTCATATTGAATAATATATAAAAGATATTTTCCCCAGTGCAGGAAAAACAATTTATCAATCATTAAGGAAAAGAAGGACAGAGATGTTTTAGGAGTGTCTCAAGACTAACTTTGAAACACTTCCTAGATCCTCTCCCCTTTTTCTGTGCCTTCTTGATCATCTGCCACATTTTATGGCTATGTGGACATTGCTCTATTCTTGTCGACTTGTTTTTTCCTCTTAAATTCAGGTCCATGCTTTGGCAGGGGAGAGACTACCTTAAGCCAACCCAAGATTTGATAGAAGCTGAAGATCTGAAGAAGTTTTAAGAACGTGAGTGTGTGGCACTATCCCAAAAGTCATCCCATCAGGTGAGAGGGACGGTTTTACGGAAGAGAGAGAAAAAAATGCTAAATCAAATGATTTAGGGAACAACTGATTTACTTTTTCTTTACCAAACTCTTACAGCCAAACAAGGCACCAGGCATCCAGGACTGTTTCTTGGAGGGGCCGATGCTTCATTCTACAGAACGTTTAATGCCTTCAGATTAACTTCAAGTTAACTTGGTCTGTCTCTTGGAGAACTCAGCGTACCTTCCCCATTCCGTTGGAAAATTTCCACAGCTGCCGGTATTGGCAGCAGAGGGCCGGATCTTGTCTTCCTGGTCCTCGTGGTCTGTAACGATGATTGCTGCGGGGCTTAATCCCTATCCGGGGTCGGAGGCAACTGCCCCCTCTTCAACATGCTTTGGGTTCACCTACGACCTCTTGATGGGGCAGTAAGTAGTCTCCTCGAATTGCGAAGGGGTTTGGAGGCACCGTCAGAATTGAGTCCTGGTTTGCGACGACCTGACCTCTTTCTCGGAAAAGCTGCCACACGCGCGAGCCCTAGCGGGGGTGGGGGAGGCATTTAACCACTGCCCGAGGACTTCCGGTAAGAGAGGAAACGTGAGATTGGCGCGTGCGCACTACGGAGCTGCCGCCTCGCGAATCTCACGAGTGCAGCGCCGCCGCGGCCGCGCGCGCTGCCCCTCGGGAGTTCCTGGCTTGGCGCAGGCGCCCCCGCGGCTGGAGGACTATCTGGAGCAGCTTCTCGTGTACGTTGCGCGGCGCTGATTTTTAAGGGGATAATTCCAATGTTATTTTACTGTTCTTAACGTATATTGAATCGGCTGAACATCCTTTATATGGTGTATTGCAAATCATTCTCTGTGTTTAAATACATTTTATGGTTTTTGAAGTAAAGATGGTACAGGAATATGATTTTTTTTTTTTTAAGAATCAGATTGTACCAAAAGAGCCCTGCTCTTCCTTGTGCCCCCAACAGCCCTGTTCTGAGGAAGTCAGGTTTGTTTTTTTGAGGCGACCAATTTTAACTGGCTTGTTCTAGTAGTCTTCTCCATTAGGTGTGATTTCAAACATACTACCTAACTATAAAGTTCTAAGATTATACCTTTTTTCTCAGAAATGGATTATCTGCAGTTCCAGTTAGAACAGGCTAACGAGGCACAGTAGCTAGGCCAGCGCCTGGTGTCCTGAGACCCGGGTAGGGGAACTGTGTTCAGACCTATCCGCATCCTGCAGGTTGTGGTGGAATCCTTCACGCCGGGCCCCTTTGGCCGCACCGTTACTCCTAAACTAGCTTCCAGCCTGTTAGTCCAGCCGGACCCAACTCACGTCTTTCCCCAGGGCAGCCTCGCAAGTTCTAACTCCTATGTTCTGGACTTGACCTTTCCCTTTATCCTTTTCCCTCTCTTCCTGCAGGTGTCTTAGTTTAGCACTTGGAGCATCTCCAGTGCAAGGCTGAGGGATTTTCTAAACCCACGGCCGGGCCTGGGAATCTTCAACACACTCATACGATTCTGTTACTAATGAAATGATCCAGGACCACTCTTTGAGAAATTACTTAAGGAAATTACTTTAAAAACTGGTTTACTTGTATGAGATGTTCTCCTAAAACTATTTAAGATGGCAAAAAAAGAAAGAGAGGGAGGGAGGGAAGGAAGGAAGGAAGGGAGGGAGGGAGGGGGAGGGGGAGAGAGAGAGAGAGAGAGAGAGAGGAGGGAGGGAGGGAGAGAGGGAGGGGGAGGGAAGGGAGAAAGGCAGGCAGGCAGGTAGGCCTGCCTTCCAAGACCAGAGCAAGGTAATGGGAGACAGATGGCAACTACTCCCAAACCAGGGAGGAAGGAAGAGAGGGAGGGAGGAAGGGAGGAAGGAAGCCCCAAAACTACTGTAAAGTAAAAGATCATCAAACCATAAACTGAAGAACAGACTTGAATTACCTTGAAATCATCTCGTTCAGTGCCTGAGTGGTTTGTTCATTCTCACAACATGAATTCCCAGTTCTAACATGGTAAAAAAAAATTTTTACAGAAGATAATACCAATTTAAAAAAGTAGAACACCCACTATTAGCAATTCTCTTTAAGACATTGTTTATAATAAGATCAGAAGAATCCTATAAGTCACTTTTAGACTTTCCCTTATGAAGTAATCATGTGGATTCCTGTGGTATGGGTTTCTTGATTGTGGAAGCAGTTCAATACATCCCCCAATTAAAAAACATGTCTCCCTAAGTTCCCTTCCCTTTAGAGTTTGTAGTATAAACACCTTTGTTTTAAGAGAAACTTCTTGGCTCAAGAAGCTGTTATAGTTCCAGCTCATTGCCAGTTATGCCTACCAAGACCAGAGCAAGGTAATGGGAGACAGATGGCAACTAGTCCCAAACCAGAGACAATTGGCAGGAGAGAGCCCCTGGGAAAATAAAACAGCCAAGTTGCTGTTTTAAAGCAGGGCAGGAATTAGAGGACAGTTTTTTTTCTAGGGTTCTTAGTATGAATAAGAAAAGAGGCATATGAAAAAGAAAACATATAATTAGCTTTGTCATGGATATGTTTTTAAATTTTATGTTTTTGGCGCTTTATATAAGCTTTTTAAAATAGCATGTATTTATTATATAATTAGACAAAGTAAACTAAAGGATGTTACAAAATGTCCAACTAAAGAGTGGACATATATGGTCCTGCGAACAAAATCCGCATATAAACATTAAGGGAAATTCATAAGTAACTATGATGTGCATTGTGCATATATTTTTATCTTGCTCTCTGTGTGTATGTAAAAATTATAGTTCCTTTATATTTTTCAGTATTTTATACCTTTACTATGAGTATGTATTTCTTTTTAAATTATATAAAGACAAAGTGATCCACCATAATAATTGACAAGCAAGGGCCGCAATAGTTGCTAAAAGCATTGGGTGGAAAGTTATTCATAGGAAATAGGACATTCATAAGGTCTCAAAGTATCACCCCACATATTACCTTATTAATTACAAATGGGTTTCTTTGCAATGGTGAAATCTGAAGGATATAACTTAAACCAGGTGATCAAATTCATATCACCAAAATGGGACAAATTGACATCATGTGCCTCTGTATTCTCAGCAAGATGCATCATCACTTAGGAAATATTCTTGCAGAATATTTGAACTGGAATCTATTTTTGAGGAACCAATCAGACAAATCCAAATTGTGGGGCATTCTACAAAACTACCTTGTGTTTTTTTTTAAATGCCAATGTTATGAAGGCCAAAAGAAAAACAAAAGACAAGAGAACTACTAATTTAAAGGGCTCTAAAAGGAGGGATGGAAAGCTATATAAAATTATTGGGACAGTTGAGGAAATTTGAATATGTACAATATATTAGCTAACACTTCTTTTTCATGAGAGTGATTATAGTATTATGGCTTTATAGGAGAGTGCCCTGTTCTTAGAATATACATACCAAACTGTTTAGGAGAGAAGGATCATGATTTGGCAACTTTTAAATGGTTTGACAGAAAAAAAAGTATATATTTTTCAGGTATATGGAGAGAAAGGATAAATCAAATGTGAGAAAATGAGAACAAATGGTGAATCTAGGTGAATAGTATGCATGTACATTGTATTAGTCTTTCAACTTTTCTGTAGGTTTGAAGTTTTTCAGAGTAAAAATTTGGGAAAGTACAGGTAAAGCCTTTCATAATCAGCTCCACCATGAGATGGCTCTCCATTACACTTGTCAGCAGAGGACTCTTACTGGACTACGACAGACTGCTTTTCAAGCAGCTTCCCAGTGTGGCTGTGTTCAGAGCCGCTGGCTAATTGTGGTATTCTATCAGGCCACAAGGGTGAACAGATTCCATTTTGTCTGGTACTAAGAAAAAAATAGCCCCTGATCTTAGACAGCTCTGATAAGGGGCCTCCATGGGTATGAGTAATGGTGAGACCCAGGGGATGAACCCGGACTGAGAAAGCTGGACAATGGGAGGCCTGGAGTACCGTGACAAGGAAATTCTTCCCTGAATTGCCTTTTCCTATTGAGATAAGATAGTACACAATAAAGCGCCAGGCTCAGAAGTGCCGCCACCATCCCCGGGGGAGCAGCTGGCCCTCAGGCCTGAGCTGAAGCGCCAGAATACCTTGCGCTCTCAGCACCAGGGGGCTCCAGAGGGCATGCTCTGGCCTCCATGCACTGCACAGTTACTGACCTGAGACCCAGAAGGCCTGGGGGCAAGTCCTGGTCCTGCCATTCACCAGCTGTGAGACCGATTCCAGTTATTCCTGGTCACACACAAAAAGTTTACTCCTCCCCAACCTGTCTTATTGGTGGTCTGCAAAAACTGAAAGCAAAGAAACATGAAAGGGCCTTTTCAGTCCCTAAAGGCCATTGAGAGATCAGTTGTTACCATTACTTCCCAGGCCTGATGCAATCACTTTCTCTCTTTTTTTAGGCCCAACTCACGTAGATATCTTTTATGCCCTGTAGTACATTTTAACTATGACGTTTTGTCAGTAGAGCCCTTTGAACTTCTGAGGAGGGCTGAGATTATTTTGAGATGCTCCACTTTCCCCTGAGCAAACAGAGTAACAGAGGATGTTACCCCTTTGATATGCTTTAACTGGGAAATAGATCATCATAGGCAGTTGGAAACTCAGCCACACTGTCCCGAGTGAGTCAGTGTCCTAGCTGAGCAGGCACCTGCAGTCTGCCGAGTGCTGCAAGGGAGGGGAAGCGAGGCCTTCATTCAGCCCAGGACGCCAGCCTTGTCTCAGGGGCAGCAGAGCAGAGTTGACAGTGGAAAAGGAGCAACACCTTTGGTGGGTGTTCAGAAGGAAAGGGCTGAGCTAGTGGATATGTGCCACAAAGAGTTTAACTCAGTGCCCAGAGAACTTCCATTTGGCCATGTCCAAGATGCTGGGGTTGCAGGGAACTCCTGGATTTATTCTAACACAGCTCCATCACCCCTTCTTTATGATGTTTTGGGGGTTAGATGACCAGGGAGTTGGATCAGATGATGTGCCAGGGCTCTTCCAACCTTAAGAATCTGAGCTATTTTTTGTCTGGTAATGAATTTGGATTAACCCATCCTCTATTTACCAGCCATGGATCTTAGACATGTTAATTAGCTTTCTGAGCCTTAGCTTTTTCAGCTGTAAAATGAGATTATTAACATCTACCCTCCTTATCTCATAAGGTATTATAAGCATCAGCAGAGATAAGGAATTGGTGAAACCATAGAGGTTCTCACCTCTCAGTACTCTGCCCAGAGTTCCAGGTGACCAGGTGGGTGCCTGGACTGGCTATCATATGTGCTAAAGGGGTCTGCACTAAATCAGATCTCGCTGGCCATCCTCCACCCATGGCTACACTTGCCTTTTTGTCTTCCCTATCCCTTTATCTTTCCTCATCCCTTCTTCCTTCCCTTGCATTCACTTAGCTAGCACTTTCTGGAGATTACTATGTCCCAGGCACCTTACTGAGCTGGAGGAGTGTGTAAATAACACCCAGTCCTGCAGGCGTGCCTTACCTGGTTGGCAGAGGACACAGAGAAGTGTGGTGAGCAATACTCTAAGGGAGATTTGTGCTGTGGGCTCCCAGGGTGGCAGTCCTGTGGTGGGTGGGGGGCAAGGCTGGAGGAGTGGAGGCTAGACAGGGGGAGTGTTCACCAAGAGTAAGATGCTTGAGCCTGTGTTTGAAGAACAGGTAATGATTTTCCGAATAGAGCAGGAAAGGCGAGATCATGAACAAAGAGCATGGATGTGAATCTTGAGCCCCTTGGGCTGTTCTTCTCTGCTCTAGTCCTTAACCAGCTCCTTCCCTCTGATCAGCTCCTACATGCAGCTCCTTTCAAAGCAAGAAGACTTGAAAACTAAAATCAGCTCCTAGAAACACTGCTGACTGTGAAATATTATTATGAAATAAAGGCAGTAACTCTCAACCCTGGCTATGTACCAGAATCACCCATGGTTTGTTTTTGGTTTAATTTAGATCTCCTGGCCCTATCCTTCACATATTGTGATTCAGTGAATCTGGGACAGGACCCCTAAATCTGTATGGTCTACTTTCATAAATTTGGAAGCAGAAATACTGTTACATGATCTTTGTTTTCCAGTTCCTCAATAAAGACTACACATGTTTTATTGTAGGAAGCTCAGTGTCCCTTAGTAAAGATTCCCACCAAGCTTCTATTTTCTGAGAACCCTACAGGCTTAGACTTTCCAGAAGGTGCTGTGGTGGGGTTAGGTGGGAGGAGTCTGGCCTCCATTCCCAGAGGGGAGAGAATGGACATGAGCAGTCCAGCACTTATCTTTTTGTGCCTCACTTTCCTTATCTGTGAAATGGGAATAAAAGCAATTCCTACCTTATAAGATAGTGGCCAAGACTAGAAGAGCACAGGGAACATAAAAACACACAGTAAGTGTTTAGTAAGTGATGGCTATTGTCATGGAGCAAGGCCTGAATAACTGTTAGAGACTTGAGCTCTGGGGCTAGACTACCTGGTTCACAGCCTGGCAACTACTCTCGTATACCCTTCTCTGTACCATAGGGGTGATAATGACTCCCTCACAGGACTGTTACCAAATGAACGAGTAAGTGCAAAGCACATGGCTCAGTGCTAGGCAAATATCCTCAGACATGTTAGCAATCACCATTACTTCTGCTGTGACCTCTCACTGCCTCTTGGTGTCATTGTTGGACCCTGGTACCCATCCTCATCTGCTATTGCCAGCTACTCCTAGCAGCTTTTCAGGCCCAGCTGTGACCCTTCGAGAAAAGACTACTGCCTCTTCCTTTGTTAACTGTGGTCAAGGATACCCTGTCTTGGTCTCCTAATATAGCAATTCACCTACATGGCCTCCTCCCAGGACACCAGCCGGCCTGCATGCTGAGTCAGAACAGTCCAGCCCTGCCAGTTGGTAGAGCCAGAATCTCTACTCTACCACCTTCTTCTCTGCAGAGACCCACTCAGAGGCTTTTCTTTGACTATCTTGGATCCTAAAGGGTCTGAGTGCATCCCTTTCCCCCACGAGGATTTAAAGGAAGTTACCAGGATAGGTCCTGGGATCCCCACACCGCACTTTTCAGAAAGTTGTCTGTCCTCTATAGTCCCAGGTGATTGACCCTCATCAGGAAGATTCCCCAAGACATGACCAGGTGCCAACACATACCTTTCTGATGGAACCACTGCTGAGGATTCTAGCTTTTTTGCTTCTTGGAGAAGATAAGAGGTAAAACCCACACATCTAATCTCTGCTTGGAAACCGTATTATGTGTAATTAAAAAAGAAAAACCCACACATGATTCTAATATGCAGCCAAGGAAGAGAATCACTGAGGAAGACTGAGACTTACTGGTTATTAAAACTCACCGGTACAAGTGGGAGGCTGTGTGCTTATTCCTTGGAGGCTGCCATCCCTCAGAACATTTTGATCCTAGAATATTGGAGCTAAATCTGTCCGTAGAGATCAGCTGACTCAGTGATTCCCAAACTCAGTGTGCGGCTTAGTCACCTGAGTGGTCTGCTTATCATGCAGATTCTTAGTCTTGCTAATTCAGTAGGTCTGGGGGTGGAGGAGTGAGGAGGAATCCCAGATCCTAACTAGATGCCGTAGTAAGGGACGTGCGGGCAGGGTGTGGGTAAAGTGGGAGGAGGACTGCCCACACAGCAGTGCCTAAGCAGAGAGTTTTGGGAGACCGGGTAGGATCAGATGTGAGGAGGTTGTCATCAGAAGCTGGAAACCATGCAGCTCTCAAAGTTAAATCTCCAATCTCTTGCCCAATAATATATCTCCTATTTGGTTCTCAGGGCATATTTTCAAATGTATGTCCAAAGCAGCAGTCCCGATACCAGAACCTTTTGTGGGAGCAGAGGAGAACCCCTGGGAATGCAAGCCAGGAGGACACTCGCTGCCAATGGCCAGTGAGGAGAGCCTTTGGCTCCGATGACCTCATGGCTCTCTGCTGTCGCCACTGACTGGACACTCCCTTCCCCTCTGCCCACCTCCACCCACAAGCATATCAGACAGACGACCACATGAGCACAGGGGAAAAGTGCTCCCCTTTGATAACAAACGTTCTCATGTCCTGCTGCCGTCACCGACCTCATCTCCCAAATGTCCTGGGACTTCAGGCCGAGCAAGCTCAAGTGAGAGCGGGAGCTCCCTTTGCCTGGACACACAGGGATTTCTCAGGGATTGTACAGGGGCAAATGCCTGGTTGTGCCATGAATTCTTTGTGGGAAACCTTTGGTTCTATCAGCTCACATTACATTTGTCCCCAGGCTAACTGCGCCTGTTTTTATTTCTCTGAGTATTTTATTTCTCTCATAGTGTGCCCTATGAGAGGTGGAAGAATGTTTCCATCTCTCCAGAAGCCAGGAAGGCAGCCTGTCCAGCTATGAAGTCGGTAACTGCTGAATCAGACTAGGCTCAAATGCTTCCGCCTCCAAACCCCAGAGCTCAGAGGGAGCCTCTTCCACCTCTCTGCATCGTACATTCACCCTAAGGTGTCTCCTTATGCCCAAAGAGCTCAGTGCGTAATCAAGAGCTCAGCTTGTGAGGCCAGAGCCCCATGGGTATCACCAGTCCCAGCGTAATGCCAGAGGGTCACTACAAAATTCCTTTCCCCACATTATCATGCTCTGAAACTTCTGACCGCTCCCCAGCCTTCCCTGACCTCCTACTTGGCTAAATATTTGGGCTGAAACAATAGCCTTACTGAAGCAGTGGTGGGCAATTTCTGGAAAGTCATGATTGTCCAAATTGAACCAATTTGTCAAAGACCATTTTCCTTTCACGCATCACCTCCCCCACACCCTAAGATAAGATAGGGTCCCCAGAGTACAATAATCCTTTCCTGAGATACAATGTAGAGTCTCCTGAGAAAAGAAACAAAAGGGAGGCTAATTTTGGCATTTCTGAGACTAAAGAAAATTAGGCAGGCAGGCTGGGTCCAGCTCAAGGAAGCCAGGGTGGGCCTTGTTTCATTGCTCCAGGGTATCTGCTTGGATCACCAGGGGATTTGCAGAACAATGCAGGGGGAGGGGGAGATGGGAACAAAGTCTTGGCCCTGGCTACAGTGTCGGAAGCCTAGCCCAGGCTCTGAAGAGGTCTCTAAAATTATAGCCCATGGCTTCAGACTTGATTTTTTTTTTAACTGTGAACTCCTCATCAGTCCTCCCCAACTAAATTATTAACGAATTAAGATTGAGGGATTTCCTACAACCCAGCAGTGGTCCTTAAGCTCTTCAGGGCTCTGTGAAGCCCCTAAGGCTATAGACTAATGCTGGTATGCATCGTTTCTTTTTCTTTTTCTGGAGCAAGCAACCCTGACTTGCCTCTGAATCTCAAAGGGACCTGCTGCCCAATAAAGATGCGCATCTCCAGGAGGAATGCGCCTTCTAGGCAGAGCACCTGTCCTTTGTGGCAATGCTGCTCAAATTCAAATGTATATTAGTATTAGCAGGTATCATGTTAAAATGTAGGTTCTGACTCAATAGGTCTGGGTGGGGCTCACGAGTCTGCATTTCTGACAAACTCAAGGCAATGCAGAGTCTGCTAGCCCCCAGACCACACTTTCAAGTAGCAAAGTTTGATGGTAGCAGTGGTTCTCCCACTCTTAGCCTGGGTCAGGGTCACAGCCTCCCATCTGATCTCTAGTCCACCCTCCCTGTGGCCACCGGAGTAGCACAGTTCTAGTCAAATTCTTCTCCCTCCCAAAAATCATGTTAGATGGTCACCTCAGAACATCTGTAAACAAGATGTTCCATGATTTGTCTTAATTCTTTCTTTTCTCCATCATACTGCTCCATGAGCAATTAATTCCATTCATGCTGGATACATAAGAGGAAGAACTGGGAGGAGGTCTGAATCCTTTTTCTGCCATTTATTAGTGTGAGCTGAACACCATACTAGCGACCACCAAAAGATTTCTAAGGCTAAACTAAGTATTGAAGGTTTTATTAGCTCTTGGAGTCTCAAATGGCCACCTGTAAATTTTTTTTAACTCTCTAATACCATCTGTTAAGTTAAAGGCTAAACAATTTGTATTGCATTCCTATTAAAGGATAAGCAAAACGCTTACCTTTTCTCTTAATTTGCTTCAAGCCAGGTGCCCACCAGGATGTGTATTGCCCCCAACTCTTTTCTTTGCATAACACATCTTACGTAAATGAAACAGGCTCCTTCGAAGTTCTGTTTCTCTTGCCGTCTCCTCAGAGACAGAAAACCTTTGTATGACGTAGGCTCTTTGTAACATATCTCCTATCCTACCTGGAGGAGTTTTTAATCTTCCTGGACCTAGGTCCAAAAATGTTGGCTCAAATAAAACTGGTTTTTATTTCAAGGTAACTTACTGAATTTTTTTGTCGACACTAGCTTTGTGACCTTCTGAACTACCATTTCTTCATATGTGGAATGGAAATAAAAAAAACCCTACTTCATGGAGTTTTCATGAGGGGCAAATGAGACCATGTACATAAAGTGTTTACCACAGTGCCTACACGTAGCAAATGCTCAATAAGCAGGAGCTGCGATTTAATCATAATCTGCTCCAGATTTCCATTTGTCACAAGAGTCCCTGCTTGCTTGGATCATTCTCCCAGCTCCCCTACTCTGCGTGCACCAAATGCCAGCTCTTCCTCACATTCTTCCAGATCCCCTGCAGTCACCGTCCAATCTTGCACCTTAGTTATAACGCTATGGGTGATCTCTTCCTATACCCTGCTTACAGCAATGCCCAGCATGGTTTGGGCACATAATAACAGTCACTAGTAAAGTTTTATGAAGCTGAATTATGTTATTTCTTTTTGTTGTTTATGTATTTTACATACCTGTAATACCTACTCCTTGGTTATATGTGTGTGTGTATATGTGTGTGTGTGTGTGTAGAGTGTGTGTATATATGTATATATAGAAAGAGATGTACATATATATGTATGTGTGTGTGTGTGTATATATATATATATAGTGTGTGTGTGTGTGTGTGTGTGTAAATCCTATAATTGGAGAGGTTTGTTCCATTATTTCCTTTTTTTCCTCCAATTAATTTAATCCTCAGAAATATGTATTATTTCTGCCCTGACAAGTTGCAGAGCTCAAGACAGTATGGGATTAGCATGAGCGTTATCTTGTACAATTCATTCAGCAAATATTTATGGGCATCTTCCATGTTCCAGGCAGAGTAAAGGATAGCAGTGAAGAGCATCACATTTTCTTGGCAACAACACAGGTGCTTGTAGCCTTTCTCATGGAGATGTCAGCTCTGGGAGAGCTTCTGACACCCACGAGAGGACAGCTTCTATGCTGAGGCCTCCCTGGATGCCCTCAGGGAGCCCGTAAATACCAGGGATGCTCCCGTGTAGCCCCAGACATTCCTTGAAGTTATTTCCCAACTGCAAAGTGATTTGGGCAGAGTGTCTCAGTTCTCCGAAAATCCTCTGGAGTATTTGTCTTCCCTTTCAGAGCCTCATTTCCCTAATCATAAAGACCCTTACTCAAGCAGTCTTTACAGTTGTCAAAGATCTTTCACATATATTAATGAGATTGACCTCGTCACCGCCCTGAGAGGGGGGCAGGGCAGGGTTCTAGATCCCCATTTTGAAGTTGAGGTGACAAAAGCTCAGAGGAATTAGGTCAGCCCAAGGACTGGTGAGGAGTAAATCAAACAATCAAAACCTGAGTCCACACCTGCTGAGCACAGGTGCAGCCATTCTTTCTAATGTAACAGGGTCTTGGGTCTCTTAGGAAAAGGTGAAGCAGGATATCAACTCTCCTGCCCCACCCCACCCTGCCTCTGCTAGTTACTCTCAGTGCATTTCCTGAAAGCCAGGAGGGGACCAAGAGAGTCCTTACAGCTGCAGGCAGCAGGGGCTGGAGGGAGGGTGGTTCTTCGTAGTGTCAGTGAGCAGGAGAGGAAGCTTGAACTTAGCTGGTGGACCTTAGACTGCCTCCTGGCCTTTCTCCCTTGCTCTGAACGTCACAGACTGCTGTCAGGTGTAGTGGAACTTCGTGGTTTGCTGGGAAAGAGAATGGTCTCAGCCACATGGGCCAAGGCAGGGAGGCAACTGACAGGCTTCCCTCTGAGAAGACAAGCGAGCTGAGGAGGGAGCAGATTTTCTTGATAGATATGACTTTCATGGCTATTTCTCATTAGTTATCCCTAAACTTTTGGCACAGCTGTATTTAGTTGGGACTTAGGGTTTCTCTGTCCAGCTTCAAAGTGGCACCTGTGATTAGTTAGATCACCAAGGGGAAGATGACTCTCAGAAAATAACTCAGTGTGTGGTCTAACCTACCTCCCCATGTGGAGATGTCCCTGCATTTCTACCATTAGGGGAGGGAGGGTTTTTATTGAGGAAACCCAAGAGTTTCCATAGATGGGGAAGGTAGAGATTTCCACAAAGCACTTCTAGGTACTCTTCAAGAATTGGGGTTCACTAGCTGCAAGGTCCAGTCCCAGCTGTGCTGCCAGCTAACAGGGTATTTGGGCAGGTGCCCAGACCTGAGGCTCTCTCTGCTGAGAGCTGTGAATCATGAAGTGTTAAGTCATTGCAGCCCTGAATACACATTTGAATCACCTGGAGAGCTTTTTGAAAAAGACCTGGTGCAAGGGCCTCACCCTCAAATTCTTATTCAATTGGCCTAGGTGAGGCAGCTAGTGGCATTTTTTTACACCTCCCAGATGATCTATTATATAGTTAAGGTAAAAAAAAACAAAAACAGATGGGTTAGTCTCTTAGCTCTCCCAAAGAGCTGGGTGAAAACTAAGGTGTCCACGTGGTCCACATTCCAAAATACACCATGTGACCACTCCAACACTTAGACTCAAGGCTGTGAAAGACCAGAGCACTAGACATAGGCCACTGGTCAAGTCCCTTATTTTAAAGTGACAGGCGCCCTGGAGAGTGATGTGTTCTAGGCACACAGCAAGGCAGAGAAAGAAGGTGTCCAGGCATCAACCCTCAAGCTAGTGGCCCTGTCTTAATGTCACATGGCACTGACTGAGGCCGGGGAATTAATAGAGAGCGAAAGAACAGCTCCGCCCAAAGTTCCCCCTGGAGGCTTTCACCTAGTGGTGTTTTGGAGTTGGGTGAATATTACTCATGCCTTCTGCACTTAATAACTATATGTCCAAGGCTCAGAGAAGCAAGTTATTATCCATAGATGAAGAAACTACAGGTGGAAAGTTTGAGGCTTGCCCTGGTCACACAGCACAATAATAGCAATGGCTGCGTAATGGAAACAGAAGCCCTTGTTTTTCTGCAGGAAAATTCCTTCTTTTCACCATGACTGAGCTGCTCAGAAGCAGCAGGTCTCAGCTGCAGTGAGGTCAGCTGGGGACAGGGGCGGGCCTGTCTGAGGGTCCCCTGCCCTCTGCGTGCCCCAGGAAGAGAGAGCACATTCTGGGCAACACTGCTTTCAGTGGGCATCTCAGCTTTGGGCACCTCCATTCCTCTCACATGTTTACCAAGCCTCTGACACCTCATCCACTGGTTTTCCCTGCCCTTGTGTCCAGGCACAAGCTATCTCAGCTGTACCCAGCTGCATCATTCCATCCGGAAAGGCAAAATGGCAGGAAAACTCCCACCAGGGGGTATAGGAGGTGACAGAGGCTTTCAGCTGTCCCGTGGGTCAGAAGAACAGCAGCTGCAGAGGTGCTCCAGCACTGACCCCTCATGTGCCAAAGTGGAAACTGCTACTGGCCCCTTCAGAGGGCTGCCTGTCCCCACACAAGTGTATTTATGCTTCCTGTTTACTAAGAGTGAGAAGACTATTTTCATCAAATCTGCTATGTTGTATAGATTTCTTTTTAGCTTTGCTCATGGGGAATCACGTTTGCAACCCTGCTGTTGTTTCACTACTCCTTCTCATGCAGCTCAAAAATTCAGGAACAGTCACAATGTGCAGCAGGAAACTGTGCATCCTACTGAGATGTAGCAAGCAAAGAGTTTGTCGGCTTAGCAAAGTGGCTTTGTGTAGTTTTGCTTTGAAGCTTCCCTTTTGAGAAACTCTAAACTCTCCACCTATCGAAGGTTATTTGGGCTGGTAAAATATCTGATGGGCCAAGAACACCATCTATAGACCCCTTGGCTGGGATAGCCAAGACAGTGAACCACTTCCATTAGGCCTGGGCCTCTGCCAGGTTGCCTGCCCTTTAGCCTTCTGTCAGTGCCCCTCTGATCTCTGTCACGTCAGGTGCTGCAGCCAGCCCCCAAGGGGGCCCCTAGTGATCATCCTCTCCTGGGATTCATACCTTGTGTATTCTGCTTATAGAATGCAGGGGGCTGATGCCTGTGAGCAATAGGGTGTTGCAGACCTAATGCTGTGTGGCTTCCCAGATGAGATCATTGGCAAAAATTGGAGCTCCCATCCTGGGGCCTTGAATTTCTCACTCAGCCTCCATGTGTTCCTCTTTGGTCCACCTACCACTTCTCTATTTTACTGGCAATATTCTCCCTCAACCCCCATTCATCCTGAACTTCTCTCAAGAATCAGCCTTTTTCTCTTTCTGATTAAAGACAAATTGACTGCCTTAGGAGGCAGTAAGTTTCCTGCCCCTGTAGGTGTTAGTAGACACAGGGTGACTATCTGGCAGAGATGGTGTGAGAGAGATTCCAGCGAGGCGCTACTCTATGGTTCTGAGGCACTGCTCAACAAGAGAAATCTGTAATTACTGAAAGACCCAGATACCAAGATAACCTTAAGAATACTTGGAACCAGGACAATTATGTCCTAGAATTCACACTCATGATAGAGAATCAGAGCTGGACAGGATCTTTGAAGTCATCTACATGGTCTTACCCACTCTAACATCTCAACTCCCTCTGCAGAGACGATTCCCATTCTTTTCTCATTATGACTAGACCTCATTTCCAAGATTTCCCAGGTTCCCACCAGGAATCTATACATCTGCCCGTGAATGTGTCCCATGCCTCTCAGACACAGGCTCGCTAAATCAGATGCACACCCTTCTCCAAACCTACTCATCCTCTTATCTTCCTTATCTCAATTAAGCCCTCTATCCTCTGATTCAGTCTCCAAGGTAAAACCTTGGAGTCATTCTTGTCTTTTTCCCTGTCCTCCAGATCCATTTTTTATCACTTACCAAACTTTGCCATTCCTTCTCCTTAATGTTCCTCTTATTCTTCCCCTTTGTGTTGTCAAGGCTATCCAGAAAGGCTGGCAAATCCCAAGATTTGCAAGCTGGAGACCCAGGAGATTCAACAGCTTAGTTCCAGTTAGAACCAGGAGAGCCAATGGTATATATATAGGTCCCATTCAAAGGCTGGCAGGCTAAACACCCAGGAAAAGCCAATGTTTCCATTTTAGTCCAAAGGCAGAAAAAGAAGCCAGCGTCCCAGTTTGAAGGCAGTCAAGCAGAAGAAGGGGTTATTTGGGGAAGGGTCAGCTTTTTTTTTCTATTCAGGCCTTCAACTGATTGGACAAGGCCCTCTCACATTAAAGAGAGCAATCTGCCTTACTTAGCCTATCAATTTAAATGTTAATCTCATCCAACAATATCCTTACAGAGACACCAGATTAATGTGCACCCCATAGCCCAGTCAAATACACCAGGAATCATTTTTTTTTTTAAGAAAAAAAATCTTTATTTTCACTAACCTCTTAATTAACTTTATTTCCTTCAGTTATGGATGTAGGCAACAACCACAGTAGTGTTAACAGTTACTGCTTGTTCCTTGAGTACCAATAAAAATCAGTTCTTATCATAGCACAGTTGTTACAGACATCTCAAAATATCATTTATGTTCTTCACTTATTTTGAAATTATGGGAACTTACTAGATTTGGCTCTAGTTCCTGTTATTTAATGCAAAGAAACACACATGTAACTATATATATATACATACCTAAAACTGTTTCTATGTACAAAGTTGATTTTAATATTTTTGATAACTGTATTTCAACATAATTTCCTTTGTAGCCTATACATTTCATTTTATTCATTTAAAAACCCTGCTCTGGGAAGGAGTCTGTAAGCCTCACAAGATTGCCTTTTTTTTTTTGTACAAAATAGGCTAAGATTACTCGGGCCCACATGCAAACATAAAGGTTATTAAAGGACCACTGGTGCAGCATGGAGCAATTGATAGCTGCCGTTGTGATTCTGAAAAACTACAAATTATGGCTCAAAAATTAAGTAAACCTTAAAGAGCAAGTAGGAACTTCAATTTAAAAGGGAAGGACATACTTAGAAATCATAGAAGCCAAGGTAAGAAATGCAGAGAGGAGGTGCCCACTTCAGTCTCCTGCTTCCTTACTGCTGCCAAGGCCCCACCGAAGGACCTCCCCACTTTGGGGTGACTGAAGCTATGGCCTCCTATGGGCCACCGCTCCCTCCCTGCCCTGTTTCCCTGCTTCCCACCCCCAACTCCACCACCTCTATCAAAGCACACATGCAACAGGCAGGGGAACACAAACCCTACACCACTAAATCAAAGAACTCTCTCTCAAGAATTTGTATCTGGGCATTTTCACAACATCCAAGGACTCCTGGGGGTTTAGCCTGTGTGAGCTGGCTCCTGTTCATCCAGTCAGCTGGGGCACCCACAGCCTCAAGTTCAGAAATGATCACTTTCCACTACTGCAGGCTTGTGAGCCATTTCCTTCCCCAGGTTGCAAAGACCCTTTGCTTTGAGGCCAGCCCCCTCCTAAAAACCCCAAGTGCCGTCTACTCTAGACTCCACTTTCCAGAACTGAAACCTCCAGCAATGTACTCAGACTCCACTTCCTTCTCTACCAAGTTGGCACATAAATTTAGCCATCCTCCCACCCATCTCCACAACTTCTGCCCTACTTTGGGCCTCTACTGATTCGTTACCCCTACCACCACTCTTAGCTTCTTGACCTATAACTAGACTCATGTCCCAGCAGAAGCCAAGTGAGGTACAAAGTGTGACCCCTGAGGTACATCACACTCCAAATAACCTATATGATTTTTCCAATTTGTACATGTGGAAATTTGGGGAATATGTGTAGAATAGATCGTAAAAGCGTAGGATAGATCATGGTGGAAGGAATGTAATGTTGGACCAGACAGAATTTACTGATACAGGCTGAGATTCTGAATTCAGTGTTTTAGATGAGAGATTAGAAAGGTCTCTGACAGTTTGGCTGTTGGGCTAAACCATGAGCCCAAAGGTGGCCTACACGAAATGAAGTTAGCTGCCCTGGCATGTTGCAGGGGAAGGTATGCAAAACTTTAGGGAGATTGGCATGTTAGAGCAGATGGGTCATGTAAGACCAGCTCACCAAATCTGGGAGAGTCAAGAGGACTCACCTTTCACCATGACTGTGTCAAGTAAATTCGTGAGGGGAGTCTCGGCATCCTTGGGGAGTTCTGTGATCACTCTGCTCTGTGGGTCAAACAGTACAGTAGGAAGTGTAACCTCCAAACTGGGTTCCCTAATGCAGTGGGGATAATGGGATCCCAGAGCGGCAGGTACCGAATGACAGCACTTAATCACCAAAGACAAGATGGGTGGGGCTACCATAATGGACAACTGAGCCAAAGCAATAATCACAATAGTCTGACTCAGAGAGACCTATGGCATTTGGCCGGTAGATCACGGTCCCTTTAGGAAAGAGTGACAGTAAGATTAACAGTATAAAATTTTGCCAGTGTAGCAGGGTCCTTCCTCAAGAGAACCCAGTTGCACTTACTCAAGAGGTTCTTGGTCTATAAACTGCCTCAAGTCTGGGAACTGATTGAAGGGCCTGTTTTGGTAATCCAAGATACACTACTTTCATTCATCCTAGAGCTCTTCTGCTAATATACAGGTGAAAGTCTGTGTCGCTTCATGGGCCATGGTCAGTGGTTTGGCTAGACAGTCAGGGACATTATTGGAAAGTTGGTAACAAGAAAAGAGGTAAGTACATAAATGTCTCTGAATGTTTGTGTTCTGTGTGCATGGTCAGCAAAGAGAACCTTAACAGAGGGGAAATTTTATAATCAAGTGAATAGGATGACCCATTCTGTGGATAATAGTGAACTTCTCTTCTCAGTCAGCCTGTCATTGCCCCCTGGGCTCACGAGCAAAGTGGGAGTGGAGGCAGGGCTGGAGCTTATGTATGGGCCAGCAACATGGGCTTCCACTCAGCAGTGCTGACCTGGCTATGGCCACTGCCGAGTGCCCATTCTGCCAGCAGCAGGAACCAACACTGAGATTCCTATATGACTCTGGAGTGGTCAGTTAGCTACCTGGTGGCAAATTGATTACACTGAACCGTTTCCATTGTGAAAGGGCCAGTACCTTGTTTAGAATAGCTGCTTAGTCTGGATATGGGGATATGGATTTGCCTTTCCTGCCCAATGCTAAAACTACCATATGTAGGCTTACAGAATATTTTAGCTACCATCTTTTAACCCATACAGCCCTGATTCTGATCAAGGAACCACTTTATAGCCAATGAAGTACAGCAATGGGTCTTTGCCCATGGAATTCACTCGTCTTGTTAGGTTCCCCATCACGCTGAATCAGTTGGATCGATAGAATGGTGGGATGGTCTTTTGAAGACTCAGTTATAGCACCAGCTAAGGGCCAGTGTCCTCTTAGATGATACATATTCTCTAAATCAGTATCCAATATATGGTGCTATTTCTCCCATAACCAGGATTCATGGGTTTAGAAATCAAATGTTGGAAGTAGTAGTGTGGCTCCACTCACTATTACTCCTAATGATCTGCTAGCAGTATTTCTGCTTTCTTACCTTGTGTCCTTAGATTCTGCTGGCCTAGATGTCTTAGTTCCAAAGGGAGGAATGCTCCACCAGTAAACACAATGATGCTGTTGAACTATAAATTGTGACTGTCACCCAAGCATGCTAGGCCTGTATACCTCTTTATTAATAGACAAAAAAAGGGGGTTACTGTTTTGGGCAAAGGAAGTGAACATTTGTAAAGAAACTTGATACATAAAGGCACATTTTCCATTAATTCTTCTTATAAGAAGTAGGAAAAGCATATATAAGGAATGAGTCACTTCCAAAGTTCTAAGATAGGTCTTTTTGAGGGATGTGATAGTCTTTTTTATGTGTCAACTTGACTAGACAGTCCCCAGTTGTTCAAATGTTAATCTAGATGCTGCTATGAAGGTATTTTGTAGATATCATTGACTTACCAGTTGACTTCAAGTAGGGAAGATTATCCTAGAAAATAAGTTGCTTCATTCGGTTGAAAGGTCTTAAGAGCAGAGCTGAGGCTTCCCTAAAGAAGAAATCTACCTGAGACTTCCAGCCTACCTGTCCTGATGGTCTGCCCTATAGATTTCACACTTACCTAACCAGCCTCCACAGCTGCACAAGCTAATTCCTTGCAATGACTTTCTTAATATATTAATATATATCTCCTACTTGTTCTCTAGTTGAATCCTGACTGATGGAGATGTTAGGAACCCCTCTCTCCAAAGCCCCTCCCATTTTCCACGTTTCTATCCAATGGAGAAACTAAAGAATTAGGCAGGAGCATGTGGGCATAATTTTCTCAAGTTAATGGAAGAACAGATGTAATGAATAACTAGTATTGGAAAGGCAGAGAGACCTTTGTTCTTCTACAAAATGAAATATTAAAATAATGTTGACTAAAGGAATGTGAAGTACTTAAATTGACCCATTGAAGGTTAATTAATCCATTCTTTTTCTGTTTTTTTCTAAGTTGAGAAATAATTGACGTATAACTTGTGTAAATCTAAGTGTACACGGTGTTGATTTGATACATTTATATATTGCAACATGATTACCACCATAGTGTTAGCTAACACCTCTACCACGTCACATAATCATTATTTCTGTTTTGTAGTGGGAATACTGAAGATCTAGTCTCTTAGCAACTTTGAAATTTATAATACAATATTATTGTCTATAATTAATATGCTGAGCACTAGATTGCCAGGACCTATTTATCTATTAGTAGCAAGTTTGAAATCCTTCAAGTGTACAATGTATTTGATTTTTTCCCCTAATATATTTGGGAGAAAGCAAACTCTGAAATAGGAGTCCCCTTTATCCTGAATGTCCTTTATTTCCATTGTCGGGTCTCAGAACTGTCTCTTCCTTGTACCCAGTAACAGAAAGTGGAGAGACGAGAGAGATGCTGGATGTTGTGCAATTTACAGACACAAGAGGGAACTTGGACCTGGAGATTTCTGACAAGAGTGTTGGTAACTCAGGAAAATGGGGTAGGGAGATGCAGGGACTCCAGGGGGCTTAAAAAGGAAAGATGGAATATGAGATGGGAGAGAAGAGGACAGGAAGGGATATGCACCTGGTTGTGGGTCAGGGTAGTGAGGGTCCAGACTTTTTTGCTCAGAGCAATAGCAGTCTGAGAAAAGGGATTCAATGCCTGCCTTTCCACACTCCCTGCTCTATATGGTTCATATTCACCACTGGAGCTTTGGTAAAAAAAAATTGCTTGCCTTTGTTCAGGTTCTGAGGTCTAAAATAGGAAGGGGAGACCCCTTCCTCCAAGGTGAGTGTCAATAATTGGAAACATATTCACTGAAGCTGCCAAAGAGACAGTGAAAGGGACAAAGAATAGTACCTTTTGCATGTCCTTTGCAAAGTGACCCAGACACGGAACACTGGGAAAATTACAGAGTAACATGTTTCAGGGCTACCAAGAAACAACTTTTAAACAGCTTTTCCCTCATGAAAGGGAAATGGCTGCCTTGGGAGGAAGTAAGCTTCTTGTCCCCGAAGGTGTTGGTAGATATGGAGTGACCACCTAGCAGGATTGGTGTTGGAGGTATTCAAGCAGTAGACTCGGAGGCAGTATTCAACAATATAACCCTATAGTTATTGAAAGACTTAGATACTATGATAACTTTGAGACTATTCCAACCAGGACTATGAGATACTTGGTTATAATCTCAGAGGTAAAACTCATCATGGAAGTCAGAGCTGGACAAGATTTTTAAAATCATCTTGTCTAACCTCCCACCTCTCTCTCTTTTATTTAAATGGAAAAAGTAAGGCCCAGAGAGAAGCAACTAATTTAAGGCCACATGGCTAAAAAGTGGAAGATTTGTTCTAGAACCTGGAACTTGCAGGCATGTTCCCTTTCTCAACATCTTTGTTGGTCCTATTATCAAATCTGCTCAGCAGAATCTGGAAACTTGCCAGGAAAAAAATAATGGAAACAATTAAACCTTGACAAATGACAGCTTCTTCAGATATCATTTAAACACAAAGAAATATAAGGAACTCAACTACTGAAACTCCTTGATAACATCAAGGAAAAGGAGTCATTTCACATAAATCTCAGAGATGATGTCATCTAAACATACAAGCAGTTAGTGGAAGTTCCAACTCATTATGAAGGAAATGATTCTTATAAATAGTTTTGATCTAGAGATACTGTTTGGCGTCTTCAAATCATAGATTCTTGAAATAGGAAGACCTACCATAGAGGTCATCTGATCCAGGGCCTGCTGGTGCTGCAAATACTGGGCAAGGTTCATAGTACTCTCAACTCTGTTTCCACAGTGCTTTGTTACCACCACTACCCCAGCATTTTCAACATTTAAGTATACCAAATTGAATGGAAGGTTATTTTTTTCCAAACTGAAAATTGTGTTTTTTTCCTAATTATAAAATAAATGTGCTTGGAAAATTTCAAATAATTCAGAGAAGTATAAAAAAACCTTACAGAAACCTTATCACACAAAGTCAACCACTGTTAGCATTTTGATGAATAGCATTCAATTATTTCTCCATACACATTTATGTATATCCATATTTTTTGCAAAATCAGGACCAGAGTATAAATGCAGTTTTGTCACATTCTTCTTTTCACTTCCCATTTTAATGGCTGCATGATAAGCCTTAATATGTTACATGGATAGACCTTAATATACAGAGCCAGACCCTGTTATTTTTACTAATTTGGGGGTTACTTCCCACTTCAGGGAGAGAGGTCATCTTGGTCACCCTTGGGAGGGTGAATCAGCTCTGGAAACTAAAAGTAGTTTAGCTTCCTGCCAAGTGACAACAGGGGTGGTTATAGGGCTAAGGCTCCTGGAAAGTGGGGGTAGGTGGATAATGGGCACAATTGTCTCTCCCGTGGAAGGGAGAACAAGGGGATTTTGGTTGCTGGAGAAGCCTCCAGGAGAGGTCAGAGATCGGAGCCCACCTAACCTCACCTGACTTCCAGGACACCATGCAAACTGCCCCTGCAGTACCCATAGCAATAACCAGAATTAGGGACCAGGCCAGCTGCTGCTCTGTGACCAGACTCATTGCTGACTCCAGCAAGAGATATGGCTGCCTGCTCCTTGGTTGCTAAATGATGCCTAAGTTTCATTCACTTCTGGGCTCTGGGTACAGATAACACAACCAAGTGCTACTCTGTCACCAGCCCTTCCTCTCACAATTCCAGTAAGAGATACCACCATCAATTAATTCCCATGCGTGCTCTGAGGTGGTGCCCAGGGGGCTGTAGCACCCTCCCACATTCTGGGGACAGCATGGGATTCAAAAGTACCATCACCATCACCATCACCATCTCCACCTGAGGAAGAGGGAAGAGGAGAGATGATAGTGCAATAATAAGCAGCTTTCTACATATGTCTTTATGTATTTATCCAATTATCTCCTTAATATAAACTCCTCTAAGTGGAATCACTGGGTCGGTGGGAAACTGCTAAACAAATATTGCAATAATGCTGGGTGGTGCCTGAGACGGACCAGCTGGCCAGCTGATGAGAACCTTCACAGGGTAGCAGTATATTATAGAAGTAGCCACTGTCTAGGGCTACTGACCTTGAAGGTTCAGAAACTTGATCCCATCAGGGCCCCAAAGTGAATGAGACTCAGAAAGCTGACTCACTCAGTGGAGACTGAAGGGAACAAAGCGGAGTGCCATATGATTAATTTATTACAAACTGTGAAAATGCCAAGTGAAGTGAAGTGGGCATTTGGGTTGGTGTGACCAGCCCATTCTTTCTTACTGTGGGAAGCAAAATCACTCATAAGGCTAATGGAAATCTTAGAATAGAGTAAGGGGAGTTAGTTTAGTGATCTGAATGGGGACCTGATGCATCCACTCCGCCACCAGGGTGATATACCCATCTCAGGCGACAGTGGCTGCAAAGGAAAGTCAGGTCAGTTTTAAGTACAGGAACTGCTCTTTGGCTAATGTGAACCCCAAGCTTTCTCCTTACAGATTTCCTTCTTCTATCTGGCAGTTTCTAGGGGCTTGGGGACTCACAGCTTTTCTTGAAGATATAAAAGGTGGAGATGGGTCAACTGACACCATATTTTTTTAAGTAACCTATCCGTATCTCACTTTTCTATTCACCTCTTCAGTTATTCACTTGATCATGGTTGGATATTGTTCAGGTCCTGAGGAGATAGCAGAGAATAAAATAGACAAAATGCCTGCTTTCATGAAAATCACATTCTAGTGGGGGAGAAAGACAACAGACACATAATCAAATAAATACATAATAATCAAAACAAATACACCACTATAAATAAGACAATTGCTAACTGCAAAAGCTAAATGTAAAATATTAGATGGCAACATTTGCTATGAACAAAAATCACGCAGGATAAGGAGTTATAGAGTGATAGAGTAGAAGAGGGGAGTAATTTTTATCGGGTGATCAGGAAAGGTTTTTCTGATGAGATGGCATTTGAACAAAGACCAAAGTACACAGCTGTCTGGGGGAAAGTATTCCAGGTGAAGGGAACAGCACATGCAAAGGCTCTGAGGCTAGAGCGTGCCTGGACAGCAGAGATTGGTGTGGCTGTAGTATATGGACAAGGGGGAACAAGTGGTAAGAAATGGAGTCAGAGAGGTCATGGTGTGGGACAATCAGATCATGTAGGACTTTTCAGGCCAACTGTGTAAGACTTGGGTTTATTCTGAGTGATGTGGGAAGCCACCAAAAGGTTAAACTACCTTTTATAAGGAGTCTGGCTGCTGAGTGATGAATAAAGTGATATTTCTGATGTGTCAGAAACAGAGCCATTTAACATTAGGAAAGGAACTTGGAAATCAAGATTCCTGCAACACGAAGTATGATGAAGTGAGAAGAAATGGCAATCACTTGGAGCTTGGCAGATAGGAAGATTCTTGGACCCCCCCCCAGACCTCCTAAATCAGAATCTGCATTTAATAAGATCCTCAGGTGATCTAGTCCCTGAGGAAGTCTAGTCCACTCTCCTCTTTTAACAAGCCATGAAACCAAGTGTCAGTCTGCTAAACTGACTTGCTTATGATCACATGGTTGAGTCCATTACAAGGCCACAGCTAGTGCCCAGGTCTCCTGACTCTGGTGATCCCACTTCGCATGGCCTCACATAGTCATGAGGCTCTTAGGTTATAATATCCATTCAGTCAGTCAGTCTGCCAATAATTTACTCACTCATCACCAAGTCATCACCCCATACTCATATACAATCATCTCTCTAAAGATTTTACCCTTTAAGAACTCAAAAGCAAATCAAGAGAAATTAATAAAAGACTAGGCTAATCTAACTTAGTTGACCACCTACAAGGATTAAAAAAAAAAAAAAAAAAACCCTACTGTGAGTATTAAGGCCTAAGCTACAGTATTTTTCCCAACTCATCTCATCATCTGCTGAGATTTGCTAGAAATGCCCAGGATGTTTAGGTGTGGTGCCCCTGAAATATTTCTTCCTCTAGGAGGGTGGGAAAAAGCACAAATTGTATTGTTTTCTCTGCAGAAAAATTCCCTATGGCCTGAAGCAATTAAGAAAAATCTCTATGTGGGTACCACCCCAGGATTTTGGAGATTAGACATAGAAGCCCAGGTCATGTCCCAAAAGGGAAGAGTCAAGATAGGAAAGACTCTATTTTGAGGGATTGATAGGCTGAATGGCTGGAAGTTTCTACAATGGAACAAAAAGGCAGGGTTATCATCTCTGTCATTGCTGTTATTGTTGTTGTTATCAAAAAACTTGTAAATAGTGATCCTAAATTATTGTCCCTTTGAAACAGTAAAGGAGATAACAGACTTCTGTGTGCATTTGCAAACCTAAAGAGAATATTGCTATTCACTGGCCGCTTGGCTTTAAGGAAAATGACCCAGCAATGACTGTTGGGGCCCAGGCCGGGAGACGTGTGGTTTGAGGAGCATCAGAGAGCCCTGTAAAGAAGAGGTTCTTGCAGATTGGGAAGGTCGCTTCCAAGGGCAGCAAAGCTGCCCTCCAGTAGGCTGGCTGAGTGGCTCAGGTGATAGATGGCAGGGGAGAGTGAGGGTAGACACTGCAGAAGCAGGCTTTCAGGACTGGGCAGAAAGGAGGGTTGGAAGATACCTGTGAAAGCTCAGGCCTGAGGGGTTGGAGGGATCTGGGTTAACCCGGAAGTTTCTCATTTCTACATTAACCAGGGTGTATGCACTAGCTGCCAGGGCCTTCCCCCTCCACCTCTCATCCCAGTGTCAAGCATGACAAAGGCTTGTGTATTTCTCACTCATTACAGTAAGATATGGGGGGCAGCACTCCCGCTCCCATACAGCTGTCTTCGAGAGACAAAGGCAGGTATCCTGGCTGGGCCCATCTGGTGACTTCACCATCTTGGAGTCCTCTGCTTCCAGCCAGATGGACAGAAGAGAAAGTATAGCTTCTTTTCCACCATCATGAACTGAAAGTGACCCATAACTTCAGCTTGCTTCCATTCATGAGGATAAGTCATGTGGCCCCAGCTGGCTCCAGGGTCTGGAAAACCTGGTGTAGGCCTGGACCCAGGAAGTGAGCCTGGCTAGGGAACACAGTCAATGCTCGGCCACAGGCTTCACTCACTTGAAGCAGGAAAGGCCATGCTGCTCACTACGCTGCCCACACCTTGTGTGGCTGCTCGGCAGGTGGGCAGGCTGGCGGGGAGCTTGCCCTGTGAAGAGTGGGGAGTTTGGGCAAGCCTGGGAAGAAGAGAGTTTCCTTTGGTGCCTCCTCACTTCAAATCACATCCTGCTGCACTGTCTGAACTGTCCCTGGCTAGCGTTAGGGTTAGGTTTGGAGGTCACCAGAGGCCACTGTGGCTTCAGCAACCCCCAACCTCTTGTAAATGTCAGAGCCCTGTACCTTGTCATTTATTGTATTCAGGCTCTACAAGCTTTAATGCTCCTTCCAACACTGAGATATGATAATGAATATTCAGGAACTTCAGAGTCCCACTCTATCTCTACAGTACCTTACTTCCTGATCTCAGGGGAGTCCATTCACTCTAGGCCTTGTTTCCTTAGAAAGGTAGTGGGTGGTCCCAGATGACCTTGAGTGTTCTTTCCAGGCCTAAGAGTCCATTTCCCTTTGAACCAGCACATTTCTGCCTCTCTTGAGCCCTTGAAAAGGAGTGAGGCCTGAAACACCTGGAGTTACTGCCATGAGCTTCGGCTCTACCTGAGCCTGGACAAAACTGTGTAACAAACTCAGAGACTCCTTCAGCTGGCCATCTGCTGGAATTCACTAGCTAGCAACTATCCAAAACAGGCAGGACCTGCGTGGGTAAATGGAGAAACCAAGGGCCGGTGCCAGGGCCAAAGATCAGATTTCAAGGCAGCAAAGTGTACTACCTGCGTGGACCTGTATGACATCCAGGTGAGCAAGCCCTAGCAAGAGCATCCACACAGGTGAGGCCAAGTTCATCAGTCAGGGTCTCAGCAGGCAACAGATGTACAGTCAGGAGTGTTTATCTGAGGGAGCAGGGAGAATAAGAGCTTAATGAAGAGATTGGTTAGAGAGGTGTGGCCAGAGTTAGGGAACTGACAGAGAATGGTGAGGCACCCAGGGCCAGGCTGGAAGGGCAAGGGGAAGAAATGGTGGCAGTAGGCTGTGAGAAGTAGTCACAGCAGGGCTCCCCCCAGGGCCAGAGCCGCTGAGGAACAGGACCACTGCCTGTGGTGCAGAAAAGCGGGAAGCAAGGCAGTGTAGCTGGAGGCGGGAGGGAGCAGGGCATAAATATGTCAACCTGGAGTGTCTTGCCAGTGCCTCCCATTGGCCAAACCCAACAGGAAACCTGGCGATGCAGTTATAGAAAACACAGATGGCACAGAGCATGTCGGGAATGAATGGCGTGGGAGAGGCGCACGTTGAGAATAACCAGGCATGAGTCTTGTTCCCCAACTCTGTGAGAAGATCTGAATGGCCTGGACCAGGTGGTACACTCTCAATGCAATTCCCAGCTGTGTGGGTGATGACAGCACTAAGAATGAAGAGGGTGACAGTATCTTAAGTTGATACAACTGTGTTCTCTTGACATAATATCTGGCTCCATGGAACATCCTTCACAGCATCTGAGGAGCCAGGTCAAATTCTTTGCATCTTTCACTTGAGATCTCTTTTAGGTGCAAACTTGAACCCTGTTGTGACTTTTTCCTGAGTGGTGACTCTAGCTGCTCTCAGTCTGTTGAGAGTTGGAAGAGGGGGGATAAATTTAGACCAGAGGGTTATTGTACTGGAGCCAATATTTTAAATACTTGATTTTTAACATGACCTTGATCTCTGTGCCTCGCAAGAGTGTTTATTCCTTGTCCTCAGCTTGACCAGCTTCTCAGTCTCTCACCCACATGCTCATATGTATCTCCCGCCCCAGCAGCTATGAATAGTTGGTGTGTACAATGAGAGTGGGTGTTGGGCTGTAATCTGTTCCCACTCCATCAGATACCATCACTGTCAAAACAAAGTCAGCTATGTGAAAACCCTCACCATTCCTTCTGCCTCCTTTTGGAATGCACTGTTCTCACTGCCAGTACAAAGCAGCAATTTATAAGCATGAGTTGGTACAGAAAGCAAGGCAAAACCAAAAAAATGAATATGACATGGCATAGCATGAAACTCAGAACTGTAAACAGGGAGACGGGGATACGACTGCCAAGAAACCAGACCTTGGGTATTTCTTTTATTTCTCTGCATAGACACATTCACTCTGAAATTGCTGTCAGTACATTATTTTCCGCTGGCACTTTTAAAAGTCTTGAAACAAATGTGTTGTGCATTGGCCATGCTTTTTAGTACTATAAAAAAGGAAAAATATATAGATTATTTTTTTAACTCTGTAGTGTTCTATTTTCAAACTGTGGGTCACAACCCATTAATAAGTCAGGAAGTTAAGGAGTATGGTCACCATTTTTCAAAAAATGATATAGAGTGAGAATAGAATATAAGTATCAGAGTATATTATATATAGTAGAGTTTAGTATTGGATAATACACGCAGACAAAACAGGATTCTGGATGTTAACACAGAATGCACCCTTGGCCATGGGTCTCAGTGTTAGGGTCAGCTGGATGTCAGGGTGAATGGGTCCTTGACGCCTCACAGTTATTATTAACCTTATAAGTGGCCTCCTCTATACACAGATCTTCTCTGGTCCTCTATGTGTAAATGGCACATTTGGACTGAAAGAGTCCTAAGAGCCGTTCAATTCTACCTTTACCATGTATTTATTGAGCAAGGTGCTTCCAAGGTCTAGGGATTTAGCAGCAAAGACCTTGTCCTTCCTGAGTTTATATTCTTGGAAGAATGAGGTAGGGTGACAGACAATAAACAAATGACTAGATGAAATGCTGAGTGGTGATCAGTGCAATGAAGAAAAACAAAGCAGGAGAAAGGGGCAGAAAACACTGAGGGGTGGGGAGACCACTTAGTATGGAGCGGCCAGGGCAGGTCTCTCTGATAAGGTGATAATTCCAGTGCAGACATTAAGAAAGTGATCAAGCCACACAGATACCTGGGGGAACTGAAGACTCTGCTGAGGCTGAAAAGTGCTTGTTTTGTTCAGGGAAGAGGACTGAGTGTCTGGAGCAGAGCACTGGCTCAGTAGGGAACTGGCTGAGGACGGGAGAGCAGGTCAGAGGGAGAGGGACAGAGCAGGTGGAAGGGAGGCTGGTGGAGTGTTTTGATCTGATCTGACTCATGTTGTCAAAGGATCCCTGTAGACTTTAGAAGGCTGGGTAGAAGGCTCCTTCAGAAGTCAGATGATGTCTTCCTCTAAGATGGTTGAGAGAGGAGGAGAAAGGATTCTGAATATATTTTGGTGATGGAACAAGTAAGATTTGCTGATGGTTCCTATATGCAGTGAGGAAGAAAGAGGACTATACGATGAATTCAAGGGTTGAGGCTTGAGCAGCTGAAAATACAGAGTTTTGATTTATGGAGACATGAAGAGGATGAGAGAAAAGACTTTGGGGAAGGAAGGGTGAGTGAAGTGTGAGCATAGAGATACTTACTGAGCACCTGTGTGGTGAGGGATGTCAGGGCACTTGGGGATGTGAAGCTGGAGAGAGACACTGGGGAGAAATCAACCTATGACGACACAGAACGCCATAGGGCTGGATCAAGTGACCTAGGGAGCAAGATGGAGGTTAGAAGAGGCCCAAGGTTGACCCCTGGGCATCACCAACATAGAGAGGCCAAGAAGATGAGAAAGAACCAACAAAAATTATTTGACTCTGTGACTCTTTTCAGAAGAGATTGCTGAATGAGAGAAAGAAAATCTGAAAAATGTGTGTTTTGTTCTGAAATAATTGGCATGGCGATCCTAGCAGTCATTGCTAAAATGCTCCTGATTAAACAATGATAGCATCTTCAGATGATTGCTGGAAAAAATGTATATTAAGTGGCAATGTATATTGATTGACTCAGGATTCTTCTAGTTTCTTGGTGTTGTGAAAAAACTGGGTAAATTACAGCTTATTTGCTTTCAGCAACTGACTCAGACTGGGAGAAATTGACCCAGGGGCTTGCCCAGCAGCCCCCATCTTCTGCAGGGAACCTGCAGCCTGGATTCCTCCAGCTCTGCCTCAGTCAATGTCATCTCCATTTCAAAGTATAATGGCAATGCCAAGTCCTGAGTTCCCTGGAGAATTTCTCTTTTCTTTCTGTGAAGGCAAGAGACCAGCCTTGTGATGAAGCCCTTAGCACATGCCTTCCCAGGCCTTTCTCCCAGTTCAGAACTAACACTACCACCAGGAAAAATGTTCAAGTAGAAGAAAATTGAATGCAAGCCTTGACTTATTAAGACTTGTCTTGAGAAACAATTCCAGAGTGCTACGTTCAGCAAAATGTGTGGTGTTGCAGGGTGTGTCTGTCTTTTAGTGCTGTATTTCAAATGCAATTTATATCAACCATTTGGATCCAGCAGCAGTTGGAAGGCTGTGGTGGCCACACTGAGATTAGAGGGGAGAACAGCAGCCTGCTATATTAGGAGTAGCCACAAAAGGAACTAGCAATTTTTGCACCCCAGGAAAACTTTCTAAACGGCCCCCACCACCATTGTCCCCTGCCCATTGGGCCTCCTTCCTTCCTATAATGATGAATTCTCTGGGTACCCAAGCAAGTGTGCACCCCATGCATTCCAAAATCTGCACCCTGAGGCTTCCCCCTCCCTCTCTTTGCCCTTCAAGCACTAAACTCCTGAAATAATCACCACTGGCCTACAGAGCAGGTTGACTGGATTTGGAGGACTCATAGCAGACTCAGAATGGTTAAATACCATCTGAATCAACAGTGAAGACCTGTTGGATGTTCTTCGGTCTTGTGAGAGTTTGCTTGTTGGGCTGAGGGAATGGGCAGGCAGCTCTGCTGTCCTAATCACCAGAGTGGAAAGAGAAGGGGGAGAGCACAACAGTGGGACCAGTGTGCAGCCTTGTAAAAGGTCTGCTGTTGTTTCTGTCTGTCCTATCCTAATCAGGCTATGAATTATTTTTAAAAGTGCTTCCCTAGTTTTCTGTGGCCTATAGTACAGGGACTAACCTTGGTGGCCTCTCATTCTAAGCCTCACACCATTTAGACTTTCCACAATTGTAAACCATATCCTCTTAAACATCCCCTGTGCACATGCGTATGTGCATACTCACGTGCATGTGTGCACGTGCGCGCATGCGCGCACACACACACACACACACACACACACACACACACACACACTCTAACATTTTATCCACTATGGTCACAAGGTCCTTACCCCATAGTCTTCCCACATTTTGGTCTTTGTCCAAGTCTTTCCCTTGTCCCCTGGCTCTCAAATCCATTCTCTTAAACCCCCAATTACCCTGTTCTCTGGGCTGTCAGAGCACTTTATAATTTGACTTGCTGCAGTTTGCACTGCACTTAGACTAGCTGTGTGGGCTCCTGTCCCCCCCACTCCCATCCTGATGCCCATGCATGCAGGAGGCTGAGCTTTCTGAGGGCAAATTATTACTGATGATGATGATGGTCACATGGCAGGGGCTCAGGCACTTCCAAAAAATCCAATTAAAGAAGACTTTGCTAATTCAAAATGGTACCAGACCAGCAGCTTCCATTGTAGTTTCTGCTATTTTCCTCTCTGAGGACTCCAAAAACAGATGAAACTTAACATATTCAAAAACAAAGAAAACCTGGCACATAGCCTGGGAATTGGGCACAGCAAATGTCCTCCAACTATGTTTCCAAGAAGGTTGTGACCAGACAGTTGGTCAAGTTGACTACCTCAGCACAGGCCTAACTGGGGTAAATCTTTGTGAGGCTGTACTGTACATCGAATAAAAATTATGTTTTCAATTTATGGAAAAAATGTCCATGATTTAATGTTGGTGAAAAAAATTCAGATTACAACAGAATACATTATCATCCAATTTTTATTACAAAAATCTACCATAAATATATGCAAAGACTAAAGGCTAGAAAGGTATATGTCAAAATATTCACAGTGGTTGTCTCTGGGCAATGGAATTACAGCTAATCTTTACTTGCTTCTTTTAGCCTATTTGTTTATTTCTAAAATGAACATGGGTTTTTCATTAATACCTAGACAGGCATGAAACAGAAGCAACAGAGAGCCATGGATAAGAGCATAAGCTCACTAGCAGACAACCTGAGTTGGATTTCATCTGCCAATTACTTGCTGTGTGATCTTGAAGAAAGTTCCTTAACTTTTCTTCTCCTGTAAAATGAGCAAAACAACAGTGTCCAAGGCAATTCTATGGTGAAAAAAATAGTCTTTTAAACACATGGTGCTGAAACCATTGGATGTTCATGTGAAAAAACATGTATCTAGACCCAGATCTTATACTCTTCATAAAATGTAACTCAAAATGGATCATAGACCTATGTGTAACACACAAAACTATAAAGCCCTTAGATGATAACACAGGAGAAAATCTAGATGCCTTAGGTATGCCATGACTTTCTAGATATAACACCAAAGTTATAATTAATGAAATAATCAATAAGCTGAATTTTGTTAAAATTATAAACTTCTGTTCTATGAAAGACACTGTCAGCAGAATGAGAAGACAGGCCCCAGAGTGGGGGAAAATAATGCACCATGTAACTGTATTTAGCTATTACAGATTCCACCAATTGATTCCTGGTATTCCTCAGGGGCTTGGGAACTCAGTTATATAAATGAATGCAAAAGAGATGGAAAATTAGAATTCTCACCCCCAAAACCTGTCACATTGTAAAAATAGAATCAGGAAGGAGTATTTACTATTTATCTACTCAACAGGCTAGCTGAGCTAGTACGTTTAGAAGTAACTTTTTACAATTTCCAATAGAAGACTTATAACCTTGCCATGATGGGTGGCAGGCCTCTGCCTATGGGAGACTTAGAGGATGGGATCAGAGATGCAGAGAGTGTAATGGAAAGAACAATAAACAATAAATGTTAGGCCTCTGTCGTAGGCTTGGTTCTATCACTGTCTTTCTAAACTGCATCTCTTCTGAGTCTTAGTTTCTTGATGGACTCGATAAATAAAGCATTCTTGCTGCTCTGATGCAACACAGCCTTTTACACAGCTTTGGTGTCCCTTCAGGCCCAACAAGCAGCTGCTCATCCCTAGGACAGTCAGCACATATTAGCGCTCATGGAGAGCATTGTCCTGCTGGTTTCATTACTCCCCTGTGATTGACCAGGGTCTGAGTCTGGTCCTCCCTGCATCTTCTGGTGTCTGAAACTCTGACTGGAGCACTCTGATGCACAGTAAAGTGGCATGTGTACTTCTCTTAGTGGCATTAAGTGTTCCCCATCACTTTTTTTTTTGGTATCATTAATCTACAATTACATGAGTAACATTATGTTTACTAGACTCCCCCCCTTCACCAAGTCTCCCCCATACCCCTCACTTTTTAACAGCTGAGCAGGACTGATTCTGAAAGCCATTTCAGAATATCTTGAAGACAGAGACTGTGTTCTTCAAAAACAGGGACTTCAAACACCTGTCTATAGACTTGACTAGGGGATTATATCTGCATGTAGCTAAGGCAAGCACTTTAAAGTAACCTGATAAGGAAAAAAGGCTGCCCATGGCCTGTGCTTCTCTGCTTTTGCTCTTACTTCCTGAGCTGCTGAGCCCTTTACTCTGAGTAAGGGACTGTCTCAGGGCTGCGTGTCCAGGCCCAGGCCAGGGTAAATGAGAGCATGAGGAGCTTGCAGTAAGGTGGGTGATTTCTATCTTCCACTGAGGGGCCTCCAGCCTCTGGGCTAAGTCGCAGGGTCAGATAGGAATTCCTCCAGTTCTGTATGGAACCCAAGTGCCCACAGTGCCAGAGAAATCTGTTAACTGTGTTGTTGTAGGTAGGACTTTGCTGGGCACTGGGAATTTAGAGATGGATAGAACACAGTCCCTGTCTTCAAGATGTTCACAAGTGGCTGACCATTAAACGGAACTCCCTCCAAGCCTGGCAAGAGCCCCAGGGAAGGATCCAAAATCATTATCATTTTTCTTGGCCATACAAAACTGAGACCCAGACCTTGAACATACCCTAGGCCCCAGCAAGATGCTGTTGTATCAGGAGGGCCTGAAAGCAGTCAGGGGACTTTATTGCAGTAATCATTTTCCTCTGCAACCAGGCACAGATTTATCAGAATGTTAGAAAATAACTGCTTCCTTTTGTGGTTAACTTGCTATTGATAATGACTGCACATATTCACTTGCTGTCTCCAGCTCCCAATGTTAAGGAAAGAAACAATGTCCTTTAGGCACCTCCCTTACTTTTTAAATTATGAAACATATCATAATTACAGAAGAGTATATGCACAGTTTAAAGAGAAATAATAACACAAACACCTGTTACCCACTAGTGTCTCCCAGCTGTGTGCCTCTCTTTATTCTCTGCCTCTGCTAACTACCCCCAGCCCCTGGGTAACCACTGTACTGACTTTTATGTTAACCATTCCAGTTTTCTTTATGGTTTACTCCCCTGTTACACATCCATAAGCAAGCAATGGCTTGGATTTGAATAATACAAACCTTGCTTTGTAAGGAAAGAGCACTGTTGCTTATATTAGATGAGATTTCCCAGGAAAAAGCAAGCTGAGTAGAGTGACTTGGGTTAAGCTCCAGCTTTCTTGAATTGTCAAAAGCCACTTTTGGGAAGTCAGAGGGCAAAGTCATAAGTAGAGGGAGACCCAGGATTTGTGGGTTCTGAACTTTATATGATTTGGGCGACTCCAGGAAGATCATGAATTTGAAATTACAAATACTGAGTTAGGTACAGGATTTTGGGAAGAGCACATATGAATGAGGGACTTAAGTTTCATTAGCTTCAGGTACCAAAATCTCTAACAATGTGGGGTCATCTGCATCTGCATACATGGCAGATCTGTAGTGTGAGCCAGGCAGTATTCACCCTGGGGAAGTTGGTTCAGAGGGACAGAACTGCTTTCCATTTTCTGCTTCTAAGCTTATCATAGCCTTTGTGAAGAGTAGGCCAAAGTAGAACACTTCAGAATGGGGATGTTTTGGGGAAATTAGTATTCTCAGTTGATTCTAACAGTAGGGCATAGAGGGATAAGCAGAAATTTCCTTAATATATGGTGAAGTCATGACAAATACAGATAAACCTGGCCTCAAGTTTAAGTGAGGATATAATGTTAGTGGGAATTTTGGTGGTGATAGTTCTCATCCTATCTATTTCTTGAGTCACACTTGTCCAAATGGAGCTGGTTACTCTCTATATCTGGCACACAACTACAATGGCATTTTCCTTTACCATCCTCCTGGGGAATCTCTTTGTCTCTCTCCTGTTTGAGATCCTCCCTTAATTTACTCTTTCAGTGGAGTACATTCTGCAGTAGCTTTTTGAGAAAGGATGCACAATAGGCAAAATTTTGACCTTACATACTTGAAAATAATTTCCCCATGATCATACTTGATTGATAGTATGGCTGGCTATAGAATTATAGATTGGATTGATGTCCTTCAAAATTGTCAAGGCTTCATTATATTTCAGCTTCTAGTGTTGTTGATGAGAAGCTAGAAATCATTCTGATTCCCATTTCTTTCCCTCTCTGGAAGCAGTAATATCTTCTGGTTCTAAAATGGTACTGGCCTCTCATAGGTGCTTCCATCTGGCAGTTCATTCTGCTCTTGAATTATATCATTGATCATTTCCTCTTTCCTCACACCCACCCCTTTTTTTTTCTTTCTCTCTCTCTCTGGGAACACTGCTATTCAGATATAAGACCTCCTTAACTAGTATTCTAATTTATTACCGTTTTTCTCCTATTTTCTATCTTTTTTTTTTCTCTGTTTGCTGGAAGATTACCCCCAGTGTTATATTCCAACCATTGTGTTGAACTTTTTATTTTGACTTGAGCTGATAATTTTCCTTTCATTATCCTTATCATTTTTTCTTGACTATAGAAGTTTTATATACACATTATTTTAAAATCAAATATCATGAAAATACTTCCCATAGAAATTAAAAGGTTTGTATAGTTCCATCTAGTAGATCCTGGAACAAAATAGGGTCCAGAAATAGACCCATGCATATATGGCCTAAACCTTTGTATATAAACCACATTGAATATTTATTTTTGACAGAAATGCTGTGTACTAAGAAATGTGACCTCTAAGAGGGTCTGGCTTTTGTCCCAGTTTCTGGGAAGCAAACTCCAAACCCTTGGGATTTCCTGAGCAATAGGGTTATCTTCGTTATTCATGGTGGGCCCCTAGAATGATATATGATATTTTATGCTAATGAGATGACTCAAGGTGAGGACTGGCCATGTGAGAAAGACCAGCCATGTGATTAGAGGTTTGAGGCTTTGGGTCACATGATATCAGCCCAACCTCCAAAAAGGAGAAGGCTAGAAAGTGAGTTCAACCATGTAGGCATTGATTCAATCAATCATGCCTATGCAATGAAACCTTGTTCTGGATACTAAATAAAATGAAATATCTGGACACTAGAGCTCAAGTGGGTTTCCCTGACAATACTCTGCATATCATAACACATGAATAATGGTAACGTAATACTTCCCTAAAGATGGTAGAAGCTTGTATTTGGAAACTTCCCAGACTGCTTGTGCATCTCTTCTGTTGTCTAGTTCTAATTCATATGCTTTCACTATAATTGTAAATATAAACTGTAAGTATAATTGCAAGTACAAATTTGAAGTATAACTATAATTGTAAGAATAGAGTTTTCTTGAGTTCTGTGAGTCATTCTAGCAAAATATCAAAACTGAAGGTAGTTTTGGGAAACCCTCTAACTTGCAGTTGGTGTCTGAAGTGAGGACAATCTTGTGAGGACTGTTCCCTCTGACTGGGCAGTTGGCAAACTCTTTAGATATGCCAAGGGAATTCAATGAGAACATGACACTCTTCCACAAATGGTGCCATAATCATTGGTATCTCATGTAAACAAATAAGCCTCAATGCTTACCTTATCCTATATATAAAAATTACCTTAAAATAGATCATAGACCTAAATATAAGAGCTCAAAATAGAAGATTTCTAGAATAAAAAATAAGTGAAAAATCTTTGTGACCTTGAATTGGGCATATATTAACATATTAAAGCAGGAAAAAAATGCAATTTAGACTTCATCAAAATTAAAAGTGTTTGTTATTCAAAAGACACTGTTAAGAATATGAAAAGGTAAGCCACAGACTGAGATAAAATATTGGCAAAACATATCTATCAAAGGGCTTATATCCAGAATATAAAAAGAATTCTTACAGCAGCCAATTAAAATACAATCAATTTTAGAAAACAAGCTAAAGATTTAAATAGAAAATCCATACTGAAAGAAAACATATGGATGGCAAATAAGCTTGTGTTCAACATCATTAGTCATTAGGGAAATGAAATTAAAAACACAACGAGATACCACTATACATCCACTAGAATGGCTGTGATTTAAAAGACTAGCCATGATGAATGTTGGCAAGGATGTGGAGCAACTGGAAGTTTCCTACATTGCTGGTAGGAATGCAAAATAGTATAGTCACTTTGGAAAGCAGTTCAGAAGTTTTAAAAGAAATGTTAAATATACATTTGCCACATGACCCAGCAATCTCATTCTCAGCTTTTTATCTAAGATAAATGAAAACATGTTCACATACAAAAATCTGTATACAATGTATAAAAGGAAAAATGAATAAAGTAGACCTCCCTCAAAAACACTTGTTTTGTAGAAGACCCTGTTAAGAGAATGAAAAAACTAGTTTCTAGAATATATAGAGAAGCCTCTAAACTCAGAAGTTAAAAAAAATTAGAAAATTGGCAAAAGACATGAACAGACATCCTGAAGAGGATACACAGATTGTAAATAAGCATGGGAAAAGATGTTCACCATCATTAGCCATTTGGAGATATCACTACAAACCTGACAGAAGGGCAAGAATAAAAATAATGACAACACCAAGTGCTGATGAGGGTGCAGAGAAACTGGATCACTCATAAATTGCTGGTGAGAATATAAAATAGAACAGCCACTCTAGAAGTCAGTGTTATAAGTTTCTTATAAAACAAAGCATGCACCATACAACCCAGCAATTACTTTCCTGGGCATTTATACCAGAGGAAAGAAAACTCACTCTCACACAAAAACCCATACACAAATGTTCATGGCAACTTTATTCATAATAGCCAAAAATTAAAAACAAACCAGATGTCCTTCCACAAGTGAATGACTAACCAAACTATGATACATCCATACCATGGAACACCACTCAGCAATAAAAAGGAACAAACTAATTACATATGCAATGACTTGGATGAATTTCCAGGAAATTATGTTGTGTGAAAAAAGTCAGTCCATCCAAAATTATATATATATATTGCATGATTCCATTATATAAAATTCTTGAAATGACAAAATAATGGAAATGGAGAAAACAATTAGAGGTTGCCAGAGGCTAGGGAGGGGAAGAGAGAGGTGAATGTGGTTACAGAAAGGCAAAAGAGGTCCGTGTGCTGATGGGACTGTTCTGTGTCTTGACTGTGTCAGAGTCAGTATCCTGATTGTGATATTGTACTATACTTTTATGAAGGGTTATCATTGGGGAGAATTGGATAAAGGGAACTCTGTATTACTTCTTACAACTGTATGTGAATCTAAAATGATCTCAAAATAAAAAGTTTAATTGAACAATGCTGCATATGAATGTTTATAGTAGCTTTATTCATAATCATCAGAAACTGGAAACAACCCAAATGTCCATCAACTGTCAAATAAATAAATAAATTGTGGTACACTTAACAATGTACTACTACTCAGAAATGAAAAAGAATAAACTATTCACAGGCCACCACATGAATGAATCTCAAAAGCATTATGCTCAGTGAAAGAAACCAGATTTAAGACTACATGTTGTATGATTCAGTTTATGCGAAATCATAGAAAGGTAAAAAACCATAGTAATAAAAATCAGATGTATGGTTGCCAGAGGCCACAGGGTGAGGGTGTAGAACAAGTGTAATTCAAAACCATAATTGTGGTGGTCGTTATATGACAGTATGCTTTGGTTAAAACTCATCTAATTATGCACTTAATTTGGTGAATTATATTGTATTTAAATTATACCTCAATAACATTGACTATGGTGCTAAAAATCTAGACTAATTTGTAATTTGCTTTTTTCACTTCATTGCACATTATGGACTTCTAGCTTTAGGACATACAGTTTTACCTTCTTTCTACAATAGTTGCATAATATTTCATTATACAGATGCCTCATAGTCCCAGTTAATTTAATTGGTCACCTTTGGATAAGCATTTGGGTTATTTCCAATTTTTTATTTCACAAATAATGTTGTAATGATCAACCTCATCATATACTTCTGCATACCTGGGAAAGTGTTTTTATTGAAGAGATTACCAAAAGTGATACTGCTTGGTCAAAGGATATAAACACATTTAAAATTTTAGCAAAAATATCAAATTGCCTTACAAAAACTGAGAGGAACCATAAATGAGGCCAAAGAGGGTGGCAGAGGGCACCTCATGTGGGGCCTCTAGATCACATTAGGAAATTAAACCCTCAAAGTGAATACTAAATAAATCAGTGAAAAATAGGCATTGTGTCACCTTGCACCAATGGTGAATAACTGTCCTATGGTTGGTCTTTTTCAGCTTATTGTTCCTTTCTACACAGCCTTTCCATCTAGTTGATGTTTTCCTTTTCACAACTCCCATAGGCTTTATGTAGCACTGAGCTTTGATTGCTGATGCTTTGCTAGGGCTTGTAGATGACCCAGTTACTTAATAGCCATTCAGTCAATAAGAACCTTATATGATAGTGGGGAGGCAGACATGAAAAGTGACATTATATATGATAAATGGCATAATACTTGTATATGAATATTGTACATACTGATAATAATGAGAGAAAAGATGATGTTAGTGCTGATAATAATACCAATAGTGAAAAATTATTGAGCACTTACTATGTACTCGGAGGTAGTCTAAGAAACATATATACTTATTTAATCCTCACAACCACCGTCAGAGGTAACAACTTTCCCATTTTATGAACGTCTTGGCTGGGCATTGAAGGATGAATAGATGTTAACTAGGTGAAGAAAGGTGGTAGAGTAAATGGGATCCAGGCAGAATGAAAAGTGTGTACAAAGGCACCAAGGCAGAAGAAAGCAAAGTCCATACCAGGACTCTGTGAGAATTTCAGATGGCTGGCACCCAAAGGAGACTAGAACACAGGAGACTGCATCTGGCGGCCCCCATCTTACTATCCCATGGTTACTAATGGAGTTTGGGGGCAGACTTTTCATTAGGAAATGATGCCTAGATTCAGACCCAAAGGTTGAGTAAGAGTGAAGCAGACAAGGAAGAGAAATTGAGTGTTCAGTCAGAGGAAATGGCATGAGATGTCATGGTGGGAATGCTTAAGTAACTAACTGGCATTGGGGATGGTAAGTATAAAGTGTTAGGGGAGAGGAGCCATAAATGAGGCCAAAGAGGGTGGCAGAGGGCATTTCATTAGCAAATGAAACCCTCAGGGTGAATACCAAATAAATCAGTGAAAAAGCAGTGATTAAACATTTACTCCAGGCAGGCCCTGTGGAGGACCAAGGGTGTGCACAGCCTTTAAGAAAGCTCACAGAGTAGCTGAGAAAATTAACCATGAGCAAATGTAAGGGAGCTAATCAATGATAAATGGTCCCATATAACAAAGAATAAATGTGAAATGTTGGAGTTTATAGGCTGGAAAGACAATTGTCTGGGGAAGCAAGGATAGTCAGAGTTGGGGAAGGAATGGAGTCTTGGAGCATAGGTACCATTTGAGAGGGAGATAGGAGGCACCCTTCTGGAAGAGACAGTCCAAGCATAAACAAAGGGGATCTATCAGACATTTTGAAGGGACTGAGTAAAACTGCCTGACCAAAGAGTGGGTATATGCCAAGGAATATGAAAGAACCTTAGAAAAAGGGTGCATATGGTTAAATTGTGAAGGGTCTTACAAGTGAGGCTAAGGAATTTGAATTTAAATCTCTGTGGGCAAAGAATGAACATTCTGCCTTTTTCAGTGTGGAGCAATTTGATTTAGGAGGTCTTGTTTGATGGTTAATCTGGAACACACGAGACCACCAAGTCAGGAAGACAATTTAGGAGGTTGGGTCTTCAAAGTTCTGAAAAAGGTTGACTGAAATAGAGGAAATGAGATATCAGAGGAAGAACAAGTATATACTGACTTAATTACTCCTTTTGCAGTAAAGTTAATTTCTCCCTTACCATGACATACATTCTCTTTTCATCTTATAGCAGTCTGCCTTCAGAGCGTTCAAGATTGACTTATTTAAAATTCTGTAAAGTGGCACAGTATGAGATCTTTTAGCAATATGTACTCAGTTTCTTCATTGTTACCCATCACTGCATTTCATGCCCATTCTCCCCTCTGCTGGGTTTCCTTTTCTCCCACGATGTTCATTTTGAAGCATTCTTATAACAATAATAAAATACATTAAAAATATTTAAAAGGGTGTTTCCTTCTCCTGGGGTGTTTTTTTTCACAACTCCTCTGAGACCAAATGTTTGGCCTTTCTCACACCAACAAACAGGTCTCTAACTCTCTAGACACCAAGTAGGTGCCCTACTATTCAATTCAGTTGTGGCACTAACAGAGTTTAGCCTCAGACTCCACAGACTTAGGGACACAGTCCCACAAGACTGCCCAACTTCAGATGACAGTTGAAAGTTTGGGTACCCATACTTCTGTCTGACTTAGCTACAGAGTTGGGGTTCCCACAATGCACCCCACTTCAGGCTTAATAATTTGCTAGAATGGCTCATAGAATTCAGGAAAACATTGTGCTTACTATCACCAGTTATTATAAAGGGGGCAAAGCAATGAGCTCTAGGTTATTATGAAGGCTTCGTTATGCAGTCATGATTGATTAAATCAATGCCCACTGGCAATTAACCCAATTTCCAGCACCTTTCCCCTCCCCAGAGGTGGAGGTGGGGGCAGGGTCTGAAAGTTTCAAACCTCTAACATAGGGTGGGTTCCTGGGCCAACCAGCCTTCCTGCCAAAGTTACCCAGGGCCCCTTAGTCACCTCATTAGCATAAACTCTGGTGTGCTGGAAAGGGGCTTATTATGAATAACAAAGGAAACTCCCCTTCTCCCCTATCACTCAGGAAATTCCAGGGTGTTAGAAGTCCTTGTATCAGGAACTGGGGTAGAAGACCAAATACATACATTTCTTTCTAAATCACAGTATCACATCTTCCCTTATTGGCTGAAAATAGGGAGAGAGTGCTACCTGTACCATCTTTTAAAAGTAAAGAGTTCCCAGAGACTACTTAGCATTTCTCATTACTCTGAATCTCTTCTGCCTAATACAGCTCTCTCCTTTGTTAGGTGGGGGGCCCATAAAGTGAGAGCAGGTAGATAGGTAGACGTAGGTAGGGAGAGAGAGGAGGACCTCGGTGGGATGCTTGCTTTCATCCCCACATTCCAGGCCCACGGTTTCTCCCCACGCCCCTCACCCTGGGACGGAGAGTGAGGTTATAGATAATAGACGGGCCCAAACTGGCTGGTTCCAACATGGAGGAGAAGTTGACTCCAACTTCACCTCAAAATACATTATACATTTGTTAGCATAGTCAAGCCCCTCCATCACTAAAACAGTAAAAAAATCTCACCTTCCTGCTCCATGACAGTTCCTAGAAGAACCAAATATAGTCAAAAGCCCCCCAACTGACAAGAGGGAGGAGGAAGCCCAAACTCCCTGAAGACTCAACCTGTTCTCTTTGAAACCTAACCCCACTTAAATATTCATCTCCCTTTGTATAAAAAAGCCTCCCTTTTGTTTCCTGTGCACTCTCCTCTGGGTCTGCAGTGCCCTAACTCCCAGGTGGGTACTTTCTCCTTTCTTAAACTCTTAATGCTCAACAAATTTTTGTGTCATTGACACAAAATTTTTGTGACAATTCATTCTTGAATTCTTTCTCACAGTGAGACGAAGGACCTGTCTCCAGGTCACAGTATGAGAACCTACCTAAAAACCACAGACCATCACCCCATCCAAAAATGCATGTATATGCACACATATGTGAAATTTTAAATGCAATCTGAGGGTCTCATGATGGCTGAAACTTGAAGTCTCCAGGTTAAGAATCTCTGTCCCTCTGTGTCCAGTAGACAAAGGTCTGTCTGCAGGCCATAGAGAACTGAGACAAAATTCTATCATCTCTACATTATTAAAGGAAAGTAAGAGAAGGTATGAAATAAATTTCAGTGAGGAATTTTTATGGATTTTTTTTTGAAATGTCTAAATCATAAGATGAATAATAGCAACAAGAAAGCTCTGCATATATACACCATAAAATGGTATATAATATAAGGGATTCACTCTCCATTTGTGTATATAATATGGTATAGAGCTTAAAGTAGAGAAGGAATGTTGGGCCTCTTCATTTTCCCTCTCCTATTCAGTTGGTGCTTGCTGGACAAGTTTTCAAGGCTGTAAGCATTTTCTGAGGGTCTACAATGTGTCAGGCACTGTGCTGGGTACCTGGGAAGGAAAGAAAGATCTGAAGACTCTTGCTTTGTGGGGAATTTTAAAGCCTAGGGGAGAAGGGGACAGAGAGGAACAGATATATACTTAGAAAATCACACTAATAAAAAGAATCAATGATATGTTAAAATAGACTTGTGGAAAAGGTGTGGAGGAAGGAGGTGGTGCTAATTTTGCCTGGAGGTAGAACTTGAAAGTAATCCTGAAGAATGGGGAGGATGTTCAGGCCAAGTTTTCTTCTTTGAAGAAAAGAGAAAGAGAGGAATATTGGGGTGGAAATCCTAGAAAGAGAGGAAGAAAGAGAGGATTTCTGGGTCCCTCTACCTGCCTCCACTAGTTTTGCCACCTGGCCTCCATGCCGTCTATTCCAGAAAGAGAAAAAGGCCAAATACTTACAACCTTCTCTCCAGTAATAAACAGAAGTGGGCAATATGTGCCAGGTCCTTGGCCAAGTGTTTTCCAGCTGTTATCTTGAATTCTAATTAAAAAATTGGTGAGAAGCATTATCCCCATTTTACTGAAGAAACTGGGCTCAGAACTAGCACTTATCACAGTCACACAGCTAGGAAGTGACCCAGCCAGGACTGAAGCTGAATCTATCTAACCTGAAAGTCCACTTTCCTGTCTCTGCACCCCATGGCTGCTTTGGGCCTGTATCAAGGCCCTAGGATGTGTGTGGTACAGTCAAACCACACACACAGCAGACTGGTATAGTGAATAAATGGATAGGTAATGAAAAGAACTAAAGACCAAACTTCCCAGTAGGGGCAGCTACTAGGAAGCCTGACCTGTATCCTGCAGAGTGGATTTATCTTCCTTGCCATGATTGTATCTGCAGTCAGAACCAGGGTACAGAGGGACACTGCCCACACCTGAGAGGAATGGCACCCTCATGACTGAAGCTAAACTTCAAGCTTGAGTGGATTTGTCTAGTAGTTACTGAGAGCAGCCTCTCTACTGGATGCTTCAGTTCAGCAAGTATATACACACAGAGGACATTGCCACCAGAAAATGTCTTTATTTTATTTTTATTTTTGGGTAGCTTTTCGGTGGCTTCATTTTTTCTTTTTCTTAGTTCCCCGGATTATTCTGAGGCAGATTGTGTCTTATTATCATTGTTACCCATCAAGATTTCCAAATGTCTCTTAAATCCCTCTACACTACAGATTTCTCCTCCTTGCAAGTTACCTGTTGAAGAAGCTGGGTCATTTATCACATGGAACTTCTCGCGACCTGAATTTTGGTCATTGTACCCAGTGGTATCATTGAACACATTCCTGATCCTTTGCAGCATTTCTTTTAAATTATTAGTTGTATCTACAGTAGTGGATCAAATACAGGTTTGCCATTTTGGCAAGTCTACCTCATGACTAGTATTTCATCAAAAGGCACCTAATATCTGGTAATATCTGGCTCTTTGTCTTTTGATAATCATTGATGAATAAAGTCCTAATCCATTAATTCATTAGGGATTACAAAGTGGTGACATTTTAATCCTTCTATTCTTTTTTGGTTTATTAGCTGGAATAAATCCAAAAGAGCAGCTTTCGCTGATCACTTATGTGGTTAAGCTAAGGTATATTTATCATTGGAAAGATAAAATAACTTTTTGATCTTTTTTGCCAGTTTTCAAAATAGTGAATGGATATCCACCACCCACCCAAGGTGACCAATAAAATTTAACTTTTAAAAAATATCATTATGACTTCATTGTTATAAATATACTTGGTGAGTTTCATTCCATTGCAGTTATAATTTTTAACAATTTTGAATTTGCCCATATTTGGCTAGTGGGAGGCTCTTCAAGTTTACTCCTGACTGCTTTTGACATCACCCAGTTGTCCATGATTGGTTTTTTACTATCTGGTATATAATTTGATGTTCTCAGCTTATCTTATATATTTCCTTCCCAGGACCCTAGATCTGGAATCAACCATTTTCCCAAGGAGACTTAATTCTTTTAGTAAAGGCATGTAGAGACCATTGTGGGTGTAAGGAATACTCCTAATTTGGTGATGGTTTCTAGAAATAATTTTTTACAAGGAAATACTTCATGAGTTCATACTGGTATTTCTATTTCAGATTCAGAACCATAGACTTTCCACTTAGCTTTACTGATCTTACATTCATACCTCCTTTCTCTTATGTCAGATATACCAGTTTTCAAAATAACCAACAGAATTACTCATTGCTTTATTCCACTATACATACAAAACAGTCTGAGAGTAACAATACCAACAGTACCACATTTCACATTTCGTTGCTAAAAACAGTGTAAAGTTTTTGGTTTGGTTTGGTTTGGTCATTAGAGGATATCCCATCTGTGATGCACGGTCAAGTTCCTGAGTTTCAAGGTCAGTGAAACTGTGTATGTAGTTATGCCACCAAGTTGATTAACAAGTTTGTTTCATTTTGTCAAATCTAAATATAGTTTATGATTTTCTAGTATACTTATAAACTTCTAAAATAAATCTACCAAATAAAATATATTTAGAAAAGTCTAGCTTCTATCCAGTCCTCTCCTTTCTCCTTCTCCTCCTATATGTAACCTTTAAAACATTTTTATGGTCTATGTTTCTTTTTTTTCTATAACTATATAAGCATATATAATATAATCATATCCCTCTCTCCACTAATAGCATACTGTAATACTTTTCTTCACCTGGCATTGTATACCTAACAATATATGCTGGTAATTGCTCCACAGCAATATGGAAATACTCTACATTTCCTTTCCTGGCTGCATTTTATGCATAGTGTGTGTACCCTAGTTTACTTGCTTAGTTTCCTTTTATAGACATTGGGTGGTTTCCAGGCTTGCTACTACCAATAGTGAGTGCTGCAATGAATAGTCTATGTATATTACTTAATTTTTAAATTTGTGGCTGTGTGTCTTTAGGACAGATTCCTAGAAGTAATATTTCTGAGTTAAAGGGTAAATGTCTATGGGGTAAATTTGCTAAATATTGCCACATTACCAGGAAAACTGATTTCTGTTGTATAACAAATTACAGCTGTGACAATACAATGAAAGGATTACGACATGAGGGACAAAACAGAAACCTAATCAAGACCTCGCTGGCTGACTTCAGCCTCTCAGCAGGAGGAATCCACCTGGACTGTGGTTTGTGCCAGAGCTGCTGAGAAAATTAGGGAGCTTCCCACACTGCCTTGTAGGAGGGGTCTCTCCCAAATCCTCTCCCTAGACAGGTGGCCATTTCACTTTCCCAGGCCTACTGCTTCAGTTGCCACAAGCTGCCTCACCAGCTCAAGGGAAGGAAGGCAGTGGACATGTTAAAGCAAAACCAGCCTCATAAACTAAAAAGTTTGAGATAACATAGCAACTTATTATATTAAAGTTCGGTCAGCTTTCTCCCTCAGGAAACTAAACTGAGATCAGGTACCGTGTGGCCTGTGGCTGTACGTCTAAAGAGGCCAATCAAGGCTGAGCTGGCCACCTCCCTTGGCTTGACAGACAGCAGTCCTCACTTCCTCCTGAGCAGCTTAGCTCTTTCAGCTTCTGATGACATCAAGGATCTCTTGCTGAGGTCCCTGACAGCTAGAGGGCAAGCTGCTTCAGTTTATGAGAGTCTCTGTTCAGCAAGTGTATGTTCGCATCTGCCTCAGGCACTGTCTGATGAAGGGCAGATCTGCCGTAGATGTGCCTGGGCAGAAGCCATACTTGTGCCTGAAAAGTGATGGCACCATCTCCTATCTGCTCTGCCAGACTGCTGCTGTCTGCCCTGGAGCATCGCCACGTGTGGAGACACCTTGCTTTGTATACAAGGCTGTAAGCTTCCTGAAGATCTGTGTCTGGATCCTGCTCCCCCAGGGACCTGAGACTGATACTCAAGAGCTGAGGAAACTAGAGCAGTTATGTACCAGGAACCACTGTTTTAGCCTTTTGGAAAGATTTAGAGGCATAGTTGTGACAGGAAGCCCTTTGTAAAGTGTAACGTCAAACACAATTATTCTTATTATTAGAGTATACTTGATAAATGTTTAACAAATGGTTAAACGAATGGTGGTGTGAAAAACAAAAGGGTGGTGGGAGTAAGTATTCCAGGAATTCAGATTGGTGTGGAGGAGAGGCTACCAAAGAAGGGAGACTGGAGGTGGAGAGGATTTGGCTATGTGGGCATATGGGAGAAGGAGTGGGGAAAATTTCTAGAAGGGAAAAACTGCACCAGCATTCAGTTCAGCAACAAGCACTGTTTATTTGCATCCTGGTCAGAGGAGTCCTTTAAGGAAGGTTTGAGAAATAGGGTCCCAAGGTACTTCAATGATGGCTAACACTAAGAATCACTTTGAGCTGGGAACTGAGCTAAGTGCTTTACCTGGGTGACTTCATTAAATTTACATGACAGCCTATGAAGTGGGCACTGTTATGATCATCCTCAACAAACTGATCAGGAAATTGGGATACAGAGAACTTAATTAACTTACCTGAAGACTAGTGGGAGTTCAACCTTTCATGACTCTGAATGCCAAACCAGGACTTTGAGCTCCCGCAGTGGCAGAGAGGAGCACACGAAGGTTAGTGACAAGGTAATGTTGGTGTTTAAGAAAAAAGCAATATGTATAGTAGTTAGGAGTTTGGACTTTGGCACAAAACTATCTGGTTTTAAAAATCCACTTGCTAGCTATGCAATGTTAGGCATATTATGTAACTGCTCTGTCTCTCAATTTCCTCATCTATTAAATGAGAGTAATAAAAGCATCCAGTTTTTAGGATCCTCTGAGGAGTAGATGAGATAATAAGTAGAGCACTTTGAGCAGTGATGGCACACATGTGTATGACAGCTCTTAGCTATGGTCGATATGTTGGCTACCAACTAGCTGGACCATAGGAAGGTCAGAGGCCGGGATTCCTGCAGCAGGCACGGGTGAAGCAATGTTACTCAGGGTGACGGGCACTGGAATAGAGAGTAAGATATTTTGAAGTAACATTCAACAGGATTTATTAACTGGAAATGAGGGATAAAGAATAGTTAATCATGACTTTCTCAGTTTCCTGAACAGGGAGGAAAAGGGCTTCTCAAAGTAACAGGAAAACTAGGAGAGGAGCTAGTGTTTTGGGGCTTCGGCCACACTGCCAGAAGGCATGGGAGTGGGGTTGAGAGGACCTGGTTCAGTTGCCAGCTCTGCCATCAGCTGGCGTCTCATCTTGCCAAAAGCTTCCTTCCTTCTCTGCCACCTCAGTGTTCCCATCAGTGATGAAGCTTTTACACTTGAAACCTCATAGTTCTCTTCTAATTCAGGTATTTTCTATTTTTACCTGGGAGAGCCCTATAGGGAGAATGATGCTGACAGCCTGGCTTTTAGGCTTTTTGAGGTTCAGGGGTAGGTGACAGGAGGAAGGTAGTAATATAAGAGGAACTCCTCCTTACTTTTCTTTATGCCCTCTCCCATGCTGGACTTTAGGCCCTGAAATAGCCCCTCAGCCAGGCTCCCTGAAACAGCTTGCCCCATAGATCCTTGCCCCTCTAGAGATTCGGGAGACCACTGTCAGAGAAAAGTCAAGTTTGATGTTTATTTGACTTAGCCACACCCTTTTCCAATTGATTGGTCCCTGACTCTGGCTCTGTTTTTCTACCAGATTAGAGAAGAAAGGGAGGGTTGTTTTTAAAGGTTTGCTGCCCTTAGCACTGGCATCAGACACTGCACAGGTGAAACTGGAATGCTTGGCGGTGGCAGAAGCCCAGGAGGGCTTCTGTAAACGCAGAAGGTGCACCTGAGGGGGTGGACATCACCTGCTCACATGTGGGCCCAGATCTGGCCCTGCGCAGGTGCATGCAAGGTGCCTTCCATTCAAATTGGCTATAGGCGAATTGGCAGATGCTTCCGAGAAGAGCTGCATTTTGAAATAGAGTTTCACATAAAATAAAATAGAATTACAAAACCAAAGCTGAATAATGAACATGCTGAACACATGCCAATCTTAGATAGGAAAAACACCTTTGGAGACATTATTTTCATATGAAGTACCATTTACCCAACATAGCAGAATAGTACTACACTGAGAAGGTACCCCTTCTCCTTTTGTTTAGGTGGCAACTGCCTAGATTAGTTTCCTCAAGCTGTAGCAATATTTAGGAACTAAATTTAGCAATTAAAATTAATCCTAACATAGAATGATTGATAGTCACTTTAAAAACCATAATTGGATCTCAGAGTTAATGGTTACAGGAACTTTGACGTTACGTAGGCTTCTTAGTTCACACAGAATCATCACTGTCATTCATGTCAGCATATATTTATTGGGCACTTTTGCATTATATAAGACCCTGTTTGTTAAGAACACTGTACATACTTTAAAGTATTGAGCAAAGATGTTAGTGTGCTTGGTGGATTCCAAGACTCCAGAAATATCATGCCCCACAGATAGGGAAATGGAGACCCTGGGATACAAAAAGACTCACCAATTGTTTCCCCTATTTTAAGTGATAGCGCCAGGCTCTGATGATCCAAGGAGAAGAGACAGGCAATGAAGAGAGAGGACGCTGAGAAATTTAGCCCAGAGTGTTTTACTCTGTTTATGCTTCATTTGTCTGGCATATCATGGTGCTCTGAGGGTAAACTAGTGATGTAGGAACCCAAGTCTTCCAAGTGAGATTGGAGAGACAGCAGGGAAACCTAGAACAGAAGCAGGCACAGGAGTGAGTAGATAAAGACTATACCCCTGGCTCCTTGGAGAGATAGCACCTGCTGAAGACTGACAGTGACTGACATCTGAAACCAGGCACAGTCTCTCATGGAGAGGCCTAGGAATCTGTTTTATCGAGCACCCAGTGGTGTTTTCATTGTTGACTAAGTAGCAATGCAGAAAATATGGGAAAAGGATGAGTCATGGTGTGAAGAGAGATCATCCTTTGGCCAGGTCACTAAACTGAGGTCAATCTCAGGGAAACTGTCTCTATTAATTACTAGGTCAGAGTGTCCTTCCAAAGCTTCAAAACTGCAGAGTGACTGTGTGTAGGACCCACCATAGAGCCCCACAGGGGGCTCAGCTCTCTGGCTTCATTTTAGCTTCATTCACTCAGAGCAAGGTGAAACCCAGTGGGCCTGAAGTAAAGGTGGGGATCTTAGAAAAACACAGCTGCGAGTTTTAGCTTATGTGTAAATGTTCCTGTTTTTGATTTGCCTGGCTCTGAAAGCTAAGCTTTTGAGCTTTAAACTTAATCCCAACAGACCTGGACTGATGCCTCTTAATTATAACTATGATGTAGTAAATCAACACTCCATTAGGAAGTCATTTAAGTATTAAATACTTAGGAACTTATTACAAGAGAACTGCAACATACAAGCCCTCAGGTGGGAAGAGATGATGCTCATCTGTTTCGAGCAGCACTAGCTGACGATGTGTAAAACAGGGTCAAACTACTAGTCATATGACCATTCACATGTTTCCTCAAACCAAAATCTTATATCCTGTCTTTTGAATAATGAAAGTATCCAATATAGTCCCTCTTCCCAACTTTTCCTACCTATTTTTTTTGCCTCCCTGTGATCCCCTCTAAGTTGAAATTAAGTCCTAACTGCAAAGAGAGAATACTCATTCATTCAGCAAAACTTTCCAGTGTTAAGTGTCTTCTCTCTGCCCAGCACTGCTCTAGGCCTTCGGGATATGTGAGCAAATTAAACAATGATCTCTGCCCTTGTGGGAAAAGCTGACAATAAATAAAAAGCATACTAAACAAGAAAATTGGTAGAGGTTGTTAGAGGTGACAGGTGATACAGAAAGAATGAACAGTATTGTAGGGGGTGGATGGAGTTGCAGTATGAGATAGGTGGTTAGTTATATGCAGAGACCTAAGCAGTCAAGAAGAAAAGGTGGTGGGGGGCAGTAAGCAAGCAGATACTGGAGGAAAGAGCCTGCACGGAGGAGCAGCCAGAGCAAAGGCCCTCAGGTTCCTGAAGAAAAACCCCGAGGAGACCATGTGGCAGGTGGGGAGTGAGCCAGGGTAGGCGAGTTGGAGGGGTATCAGAGAAGGAAGAGGGGAAGAGAAGCAGGTTGGCAAGACTTTGCAGCCTGTGTAAGGATGTTTGTTGGCTTTTCTAGTCTACACAGAAATTGGAAGGGGTCAAGTGAACAGACAAGGTTGGTTTTTTGGATAAGCAGAGTAGGGACCTGGGAATCAGACCTGACTTTTGCTTCTCCTACCACTGTAGTTATTTGCCTGCCCTAGAGTTGAAGGGTTGAATTAGATCATTCCTAAGGTTCTTTTCAGTTCTAGGCTTCTATGACTTCAGGCAGCCATTTCCAACATGCTATTTGAACAGAGAAAAATGTCTCAAAATCCCCAAACCTCATATAGCTGTAGCCACCAAACCTAAAATCCCCAGACAACCCTTAAGGCCTAAGCCTTTCTGGAGTCATGGCACCCCTTTGAAAAAATTAGACAAGAGCTACAGAACTTTTCCCCCAAGAAAGGTAGAACTACATGTGCACACAGAATTCCACTCCCAATGTAAGGGCTTCACGGGGCCCTTGAAGCATAAACACGGACACCCCACCAAGTCATCTGTGGGTCACTCTAAGCAGCAGTACATGAAGGAGGCTTGTTAATTTCCCCTCAACTTTCTATTATGAAAATATTTCAAACATTCAGAGAAATTGAAAGAATAGTACAACAAAATCCTTCACATCTTCCATTGAAATTTTTTTAATGTTAGTATTTTACTATATCTATTTATCTTCTATCTATCTACCCATCTTTGTCATTTTGTTATTGTCTACCCGTTTGAAAATTGTAGATATCATGGCACTTTATCCCAAAATATTTTCTACATGTGTCTCTTAAGAATAAGAACAATCTTCTATTATACCACAATACCATGATCACATCTAAGAAAATGAAAACTGATTCCACACTCTTATATCCAGTCCAAATTAAAAATTCCCTTCATTCAAAGAATCCCTTTTACATATTACCAGGGTTCCAATCAAATTTCACACATTACACTTGATTGTGATGTTCTATTTTCCTGTTGTAGTCTAAAACCATTCCTTCATAGATTTGATTTTTGTTTATTTTCAAGATAATTGACTTTTTAGAAGAGCTCAGACCAGTTGTCTTATAGGAAGTCCCCTCTTTTGTATTTGATTGATTCTTCCCTAGCAGTGTCTCACTCATTCCTCTATCTGCATTCTCTGTAAACAGGAAGTTAGATCTAATGGAAGTTTGTGATTTTTAATTATTAATGTACAGTATAATCTGGGAGGCAGTAATCAATCCATTTTCTAGGTGTTGACTAGATTAAATGCTGTTTTAGGTTGTTGTGCCATAGAAGACCATCTTTAGCCTTTTAGGATTCATGTTTCCTTACCTGGGGAGGGCTACCTGGTTATGTGTGGACGTACAGGGTGAAAGAGGCAGGCTTTCCCTAGCAGTGAGAAGAGCAGCTCTGAGTTTGGAGTTTTGCCCTAACATTGATAACTTTTACTCTTCAGCTTCCTCATCTAAAAATTGGAATAATAATTTCCTTATTAATGGACTGTTGGGCTCCAATGAAATAATAGATGAGAAAACTATTTCCTTGAAAAATGAGAAGACCTACATGGAAGCAGTTCTGCTTCAGAGACTGATACCAAGTGCAGGGACACTGTTGATTCATCTCAAGTCAGTGTGCGAAGTATGAACCAACCAACCAACTGACCAATCAATCCATCTATATTTATCTTATCATTTATCTAGAATGAAGAATTTCTGATATTTCTCCAGAGTTACTGGAAAGAGTTGGGTGGGGGACAGTTTTTCAATGATGATTTAATGGCAGTGGTTCTCAACTGGGGGCAATTTTGCCCTCCAGGGGATATTTGGCAATGTCTCAATACATTTTGGTTGTTAAAGTGGGAAGCTGCTACTAGCATTTAGTGAGTGTAGATGCTGCTAAATATGCTAAAATGCCCAGAGCAACCCCTCTAGCGTCCCCCAAATTACCTGGTTCAAAATGTCAATAGTGCCTGAAAATAAGCATCTTAGGTATGGAACACAGTTTAACCTAAGTAGTTGCTTCAAAATTGTCATCAGTTTCTTGAGAATCATTGTTAGGGCTGACATATAGAAGTACATTTAAAATTTTACAGATTCTAATTTAATGGTTAAATTACTATTATCCAGGTAATAAAGGCAATCTTATTGATTTAAAAAAACGTTAGTAGTGCCAATGTAGAGAAACTTTATGTTAATGTGAGGCACAATTAAATATTCAACCTTAGTCTGAAATCCTGGACCAATACTTCAAATAAATATTGGGATTTAAGTTGACTTACATGAAAATTCCATGCAATAAAATAGCAAATTGTTAATAGAAGAAGAAAAACACAAAGAAAAAAGTGAGATAAAAATATTAATGATTTCAATAACATAATTGCTATGGTTCAGCTGAACTCCCTCTGAAGTAAAAAGAAATTATCAGTTATATAGTTTTGATTATCAGAAAGGATAATTCCTAAGGGATATTGTTTTTCTTAAAATAAACTAAATATTAAATTTTCATAAAGCATTCTGTAATACAGGAAACAATGAGTAATGTGATGATGGCAATGCTTGTAGTATTTGTGGAAAAAAATGCAGAAGTTCATATGGCTATTATAACAGTTTGCATTAAAAAAATGGGGAAAATATTCAGATGAAACTCAGAGTGATTCTGTGAGGCACTAGATTAACATGATTCTATCTGAAGACCTCTGATGGTTTAATTTATTGAAATAATTGAATTATGGCATCTGGAGGAATATAAGTTTTAAGTAAAGCACAACTGAACCACGGCCTGGAGCCCTTATTATGTTACTTAAAACCCTTTGTAATTATACTATATTTTAACATAACAGCTTTATTGAGATATTATTCACATACCATAAAAATTGTGCTTTTAAAAAAGGGTACATGTCAGTGATTTATAGCATATTCACAGAGTTGTACAACCATCACAACTACTAACTTCTGAATATCCTCATCACTCTCTATTTGCCCCTTCCCTGGTCCCTAGCAAACACTAGTCTACTTTCTATCTCTATGGACTTGCTTATTCTGGACATTTCGTACAAATGGAATTCTCCAATATGTGACGTATTATAATTGACTTCTTTCACTTAGCACATAATGTTTTCAAAGTTCATACATGTGGTAACATGTTATCAATATTTCACTCTTTTTATTGCCAAATAATATTCCATTGCATAGATACTGTATTTTCTTTATTCCTTTGTCAGTTGATGGACATTTGGATTGCTCTCATTTTTGGTTATTACAAATAATGGTACTGCTATAACTTTGGTATGAATATTTTTATCAAGAAAGGGTTTTGAATTTTGTCAAATACTTTTTCTGTATCTATTGAGAATATCATGTGGGTTTTGTCCTTTATTCTATTAACACAGTGTATTACATTTATTGATTTTTGTATGTAAATTCAATCTTTACATTCCTGAGATAACCCCACCACCACCCCTGCTGGTCATGAATAAAATTCCCTTTATATGTTACTGGACTTGGTTTGCTAGATATTTGTGTCTATATTCGTAAGAGCTATTGGTCTGTAGTTTTCTTTTCTTGACATGCCTTTGTCTGGTTTTAGTTCTCAGATTAATTCTGGCCTCATAGAATGTGTTGGGGAACACTTCTCCCTCCTATTTTAGTGTCCCCCTTATTTTATTTTTTTGGAAGAGTTTGTGAAGATGGTGTTCTTTAAATGTAGAATTCACCAGTGAAGTCATCTGATCCTGGGATTTTCTTTATAGGAAGTTTTTATTATTATTATTATTATTATTACTAATTCAATCTCTTTACTTGTCATAGGTCTCTTTAGATTTCTGTTTCTGCTTGAGTCAGTCTTGATAGTTTGTGACTTTCTAGGAATGTATCAACTTTGGGTATCTAATTTGTTGACATACAATTATTCACAGTATTCCTTTAGAGTCCTTTTTCATTCACTTAAGGTCCATGATGGTGTCTTCTCATTCTTGATTTGAGTCTTTTTTTCATTCTTGGTCATCTAGCTGAGGGTTTGTCAATGTTGTCAAAACTTTTCAAGAATCGAGTTTTGTTTACATTCATTCTCTTTAATTTTTAAAATTCTCTATTTGATTTGTTTCCAATCTAATCTTTGTTATTTCTTTCTTTTGTAAATGTAGTAGTATACATGTTCCACCATGTGCATGTATTATAAATTACATTCCAATTTTGCTGACTATCTTTGGAACTTCAGGTTTTCCTTTCCTTCATTTTTCTCCATGATAAATTCTCTGCCTTTCCTGAGGACTTGCCCTGCAGATTTCAACCTTGCTAGCCTATCTCCACAATTGTAGAGGCCAATTCCTTGGAATACATCTCTTAATATTTATTAATACATATCTTCTACTGATTCTACTTCTCTCATTGATCCCTGACTTTTATACAGAGGACCAAATTTATTGGAAAAAATGTTAAGAATTTAAAACCTCCTTATCCTGCATTTATTAAGGCTGTAGGCTAATTTATTCAATACTTACTGAATGACTACTACCTGCTGGTTATTGTTGTAGTTGCCAAGGCTATAAGAATAAATGAAATAGAGAAAACTCCTGTCTTCATGGAGGTTACATGTCAACAATGACAATTGTCAACCACCTACTACCATGGCCACATGTTGTAGGGGATAAAAAAGGTGAATACAACTCTATTTCTCTCTTGGAGCTTGCAAGTGGTCTGCAAATATTTGTATTGGTATGGAGAAAGGTGGAAGTGAGCATGGTTTTGATTTGTAGGAAGACATAACTTCTAAGGAAGAGATAAAATCAAGTATTTCAGCAACCTAAAGGAGCTATTAGGTACCCCTTGAAGGAATATTTGAGATCTTTAGGTCCTGAGTCTTCTTTAAATTTATGTATATTTAAAAAATGAAAATAAGTTTATAAGTTTATTTAAAGGTACCTTAAAGAAATCACATTATCTCACATGATCATGTCAATAGATGCTAAAAAAGCATTTGACAAAATTCAACATCCAATCATGATAAAAACTCAACAAAATGGGTATAGAGGGCAAGTACCTTAACATAATAAAGGCCATATATGACAAACTCACAGCCAACATCATACTTAACAGTGGAAAGCTGAAAGCTTTTCCTCTAAGATTGGGAGCAAGACAAGGATGCCCACTCTCCCCACTTTTATTCAACATAGTACTGGAGGTCCCAGCCATGGCAATCAGACAACACAAAGAAATAGAAGGCATTCAGATTGGTAAGGAAGAAGTTAAACTGTCACTGTTTGCAGATGACATAATATTGTATATAAAAAATCCTAAAGATTCCACTCCAAAACTACTAGAACTAATAACTGAACTCAACAAAGTGACTGGATACAAAATTAATGCACAGAAATTTGTTGCATTCCTATATACTAATGATGAACTAGAAGAAAGAGAAATCAGGAAAACGATTCCATTTACAATAGCATCAAAAAGAATAAAATACCTAGGAATAAACCTAACCAAAGAGGTAAAAGACCTTTACACTGAAAACTACAAAACACTCATGAGATAAATTAAAGAAGATACCAATAAATGGAAATACATCCCATGCTCATGAATAGGAAGAATTAATATCATCAAAATGGCCATCCTGCCTAAAACAACTTACAGATTCAATGCAATCCCTATCAAAGTACCAACAGCATTCTTCAATGAACTAGAACAAATAGTTCTAAAATTCATATGGAACCGCAAAAGACCCCGAATAGCCAAAGCAATCCTGAGAAGGAAAAATAAAGCTAGGGGGATTACACTCCCCAATTTCAGGCTCTACTACAAAGCCACAGTAATGAAGACAATGTGGTAGAGGCACAAACACAGAACCATAGATCAATGGAATAGAATAGAGAGCCCAGATATAAACTCACACATATATGGCCAATTAATATGCAATAAGGGAGCCATGGATATACAATGGGGAAATGACAGGCTGTTCAACAACTGGACAGCTACATGCAAGAGATGAAACTGGGTAACTGTCTAACTCCATACACAAAAGTAAATTTGAAATGGATAAAAGACCTGAATGTAAGTCATGAAATCACACAATTCTTAGAAGAAAACATATGCAAAAACCTCTTGAATATAAATAGGAGCAACTTTTTCCTGAACACATCTCCTTAGGCAAGGGAAACAAAAGCAAAAATGAACAAAAGGGACTATATCAAAGTAAAAAGCTTCTGTATAGCAAAGGACACAGTAGAACAAAAAGGCACCCTATGGTATGGGAGAATACATTCATAAACAACATATCTGATAAGGGGTTAACATCCAAAATATATAAAGAACTCACATGCCTCAACACCCAAAAAGCAAATAACCCAATTAAAAAATGGGCAGAGGATATGAACAGACACTTCTCCAAGGAAGAAATTCAGATGGCCAACAGGAACATTTGCTAATCATCAGGGAAATGCAAATTAAAACCACAATGAGATATCACCTCACACCAGTTAGGATGGCCAACATCCAAAAGACAAGGAACAACAAATGCTGGTGAGAATATGGAGAAAGGGGAACCCTTCTACACTGTTGGTGGGAATGTAAATTAGTTCAACCAATGTGGAAAGCAATATGGAGGTTCCTCAAAAAACTACAAATAGAAACACCATTTGACTCAGGAATTCCACTCCTAGGAATTTACCCAAAGAAAATAAGATCACAGATTCAAGAAGATATATCCTCCCCTATGTTTATCGCAGCACTACTTCAATAGCCAAGACATGGAAGCAACCAAAGTGTCCATCAATAGATGAATGGATAAAGAAGATGTGGTACATATACACAATGGAATATTCAGCCATAAGAAGAAAACAAATCCTAACATTTGTAACAACATAGATGGAGCTAGAGGGTATGATGCTCAGTGAAATAAGCCAGGCAGAGAAAGATAACTACCAAATGATTTCACTCATTTGTGGAGTATAACAACAAAGCAAAATTGAAGGAACAAAACAGCAGCAGACCTCACAGACTCCAAGAAGGGACTAGTGGTTACCAAAAGGAACGGGTTAGAGAGGGTGGGTCAGGAGGGAGGGAGAAGGGGATTAAGGGGCATTATGATTAGCACACATAATGTAGGAGGGGCACAGGGAAGGCAGTATAACACAGAGAAGACAAGTAGTGACTCTACAGCATCTTACTATGCTGATGGACAGTGACTGTAATGGGGTGTTGTCTTGCCAATGGATTTCAGCCCCAGGCAAGTTCGCTATGGATTCAATGTGACCAAAGAAATTGACAGCAAAACTTTCTTGGGGTCAAAGGGTTATACCCAACTTTATTTCCAGGTGGCAGTTCAGTCACTAGAACCCCATTCATTCAGAGTGAGTCTGCGTGCAGCAAGCCGGTCTCTGCCTCTGGGCCCCTCTGTCTGCACAGCAGTCCTCTGGGCCTCTCTGCCTGCACAGCCATCCCCTGGGCCTCTGTCCTCAGCACTGCCCCCACTCCAGCCTCTGCTCTGCTCTTCTGCAGCCTTGCAGCCCTGCCACCGTGTAGCACCCAGAGCACTCGGCAGAGCTTTTAATATGGAGTCAAATTTCCCACAGGTGTGCAGTGAGCTAGTCAACCAGGGCCAGGTGAGAATCCTGGCCACAGGAACTCTCATTTTATCCACAGGTGTGTATGGGGGACTTAATAATATGGGTGAATGTAGTAACCACAATGCTGCTCATGTGAAACCTTTTAAGATTGTATATTGATAATATCTTAATTGAAAAAAGAAAACAAATCACAAAAGCCTAAAAAACTTAAAAAGGAATTTTTAGTAAATCACCAAAAGAATTTCACTTTGCTTGTCTTTACTGATAATATGAGCTCTTTGTGTTTAAGGAGTATGGTGACAAGGAACAGTGTAGAAATGGTGAGATTTTTCTGGTATTCTCCACCTTGAAGTCTTGTTGTCTTCCATTTTGTGCCTGTAGCTGTTTCAATTTGTAGAACCTGGAGCTGTTTGAACTCTGCTTCCTAGGCTGGTTTAGATTACAGGTGAACTCGTGGTGGAGGCGTTTTGGATCAACTCATTTTTGAAATGTTTATGAAAGAAATTCTTTGGCAATGGGACTTCCACACAGGAGCTCAATCAGTATGCCTTAATTTACTGATTCTGGTGATTCACCTTTGCTTTGAGGAAAAAAAAAACAACAACCTCAAAAAGAAGAGCAAGTATGTTTTCATCTTTGTTTCTGTAAGGAAGCAACTGCTTTCAGCAAACATATGATAACAAACAGCCTTCTGGTGATTGTGAGATACTGTCCCATGATTTATAACATGATGAAAATCTATCAACTCAAGTGGGGCAATCAGATGCCCTCTGACCTCCAGTCATTTCACTGAGCAATTCTTTTTCGGTGCCAGGAGCCTAAAAGAAATAGTTGACCACCTGTAACTGGGCTTGTTCCTCATTTACTCTAAAAGCCAGAGCTACTAGCTCTGAAAATAGGTCACAAGTGACTAGCAGTCCCTGAGACACTCATAGGAAGTATCTGCAAAGGTCAGGGCAAGTTTTAAATGATTATACAGGCCAGTGAATGATAGGCTTTAAGGAGCTTCTCTGCTTGGCATCTGAAGCAACCACGTCGGGGTGCTGCCTCAGAGACAGAATGACAGGTGTGGAGATGTGAGCCTGATGTCTGAGCCCCATAAAAGAGGTGCCTTTACTCTGCTGTGCAAAAAGCCCATGTCTATATAGGGGTATCTTCTTGCAGGACTCAAGGGATGATCATGAGGGATTTACAACATTAACTTCAGAAACCCAATATAATATCCCCAAGTGGAGAGTCAGGGTTGGTAAGAACAATCTCTGAATTAATTCTAACCCTGGGTTTTGGGATCCCATGAAGTCGGACATATATTTCAGTTAACACACATTTTCACAGGTCATTTGTTACTGAAGTCTACATCTTAATGTTATTTCACTGGCACAAATGTTAGGGTACAGTTACAATCTTGACATTATTTTTCACTTGTCTTATTGGTCCGGAACACAATTTGAGACCTGGTTGACCCTAGGGACTACTAGACTCCTAATAACCACTTTTTTTCTGTAAAGGGCCAGATACTAAATATTTTGGGCTTTGTGGGTCAAATGGTCTCTGTCAGAACTACCCAACTCTGCTGTTGTACCACAAAAGCAGCCATAGATGATATGTGAACGAATGAGCATGGCTGTGTTCCAATAAAACTCTTTTTATAAAAATAGGCAGCTGGCTTTGACTTGGGGCCCTAGAAGGTAAAAGTGCAGACTCTGTAGTCAGGTTCAAATCCTGACTCTGTTACTAGCTGTCTGACCTTAGAGAACTTGTTAATCAATCTGTGCTTTTATCTTTTCATCTCTAAATTGATTATAGTACTTATCCCACAGTATTGTTATAAAGATTAAATTTGTCTATTGCGAAGTACTTAAACAGTGCCTAATAGATAGTAAGTGCTGTATAAGTGTTCGTTTGATTATTAACCATCCTGTGAGGTGGGTAATATTATTCCCATTAAAACCGAAATTCAAAGAAATAAATGCATTGTTTCTGAGAAGGCTAAGACTTGAACATAGTTTTTCCAGCTCCAAGATAATTGCTCTTTTCTCATCAGAGGTAAAATCATTACCTCTAAACACAGAGAAATTCCTCCTAACAGCCTATCAGGCAGGCCTTGCTCCCAGACCATCATTTAAAGGGTGCTTGTATCTCTTCTCTCCCCAAGCCCTGAGGAATTACTATAAGAGGGAGTGTGTTAGAGCTGGTTTATGTGGCTCCTTAGAGCAGATTGTTAAACTTTTAGGATTTTGTGAGCAGCTTTATCTGTTGGTAGTTTGAAATTGGCCCTGATGGGAGTATTGACACTGAGAAATTGGCAGGTCCTAGAAATCAGGTCCTTTTTTCCTCTAGCACATGACCGACTATATGCCAGCAGTGAGCACTCCTTCAGCAGGGGCCCTGTGTCCTGACAGCAAGTAGGCAAATGATTTCTGTGGCATGTGACCTGCCATATCCCAGGGCACCATGGCCTGAGAAGAATACCGGGCCCTGGCTTTTGCTTCATGGCAGAGACAAAAAGATTACATACTTGGCTTTGCAACAGAAACGAGCCAGTGGGGGCCCCTGGACTCTGATTTCTAGACATCTGACTTACAGCTCTGCTCCCTGTTCCTGTTCTGACACACACACACACACACACACACACACACACACACACACACACACACACACACACACAGCTAAACAGGGACAGAATGGATTAGGAAGAGCTAAAGGAAAGAGGTTGTCAGGCAAGGCAGTGAGTGCTGTGGTATTTTTTTAGCCTTTCTTAAGGTGAAGTCTTCCTAATCTAAACACGTGTCCTCTAACCTTTTTTGGAAGTAGCAAAGGAAATACAAAAGAGGGCTGGAGTCAGTCAAAAGGACAGTTAGACTAGTCACTTCCTCTTGTGAAGTTGTGAACCTCATTTTTTGGCTCTATAAAATGAGAGTCATAACTATGTAACTGTCAGTCTGATAGAGTGGTTGTGGAAGTCTGTGATATTTTGTTACTCACTTACTCTGGGGACTTACTACTGAGTACCAGCATGTGCCTGGGCCTCCGCTAGGGCTTAGGGGCCTGAGCCGGGTTAGTTAGGTCATGAGGAAGTCAGAGTCTGGGTGCTTGAACAGATAATCCCTAAAGTCTAGATCCCAGAGGATGGATCATTATGGCTTCATTTGGTCATATAGATGAAGAGTTTGGCCCTGGAGCCAAGTTTCCTCAGGTGAACCTTGACTGCGCTCGTTTACTAGCTCTGAGACCTCAACTGAGTTATTTAACATCTTTTCTTATTCTGTAAAATGGGATTTTTACGATTCCTCAGTTTCATCTATAAACCCGGAGATGATAATGGTACCTGCTTCCTAGGACTGTTCTAAAGATTAAATGAGATAATACATGTAAAGTGTCCTCAGTTTCTTCATCTATTAAAAAATACAGATAATAGTAAACAATACTTTTTGTATAGGCATTATAGTGATGATCAAATTATGCACGAAAATATTTAGAAGTAAAGAAACAAAAATATGAGTACAACATGATTATTACTCAAGGATGTGAATGTAGTGAAAAAGCTGCACAGAAGAGGGACAGTTAGCCTGGGAGTTAAGAAAGGCATATGATGTTTGAGACTGCCATTCATTCATTCATAAGACTACAAACATTTGAGCATCTACCATATGGTAGGCTTCATCTCGTTCTGGACATATATGAATAAACCAAACTGGCATGGTCTCTGCCAGTAGCAGTACCCAGAGATGGCTTAGGGGTAGCCCAAGGTGTGCCATATGTGCCACTTCCCCGCAATTCCGAAAGTCCTTCCTTCATTTGTAAAAATGGACAACTGATGCTTTTTCAAACTTAATAATAAAGTGCCATGCAAACACAGTTTCAAGACAAACCTTCATTTCCTTTCCAAAAGATTGCCATGTTTAAGCCCTGTCTAGAAAAATTCTGGAACTGCAGCTGGTCTCCATCTTCACAGAGCTGGAAGTCTGGTGGGAGAGACAGGTGTTAAATATGTACATAAACTCACAGGTAATTAAAATCATGACAATGGCTATAAAAAAACTAAATGGAGGTCATCAGAAAATAAAGGAAAGAATGAGTGAAGAAGAACTGATGTGTACATATTTAAGCCAAGAGCTGAACTTGTAAGAGTTAGCCAGGCCAGGAAAAAGGGAAGAGAGAGAAAGAACACTTTTGCAAAGGCACTGAGGCAGGAAAGAGCTTGGTGCAATTGAGGAACTGAAAGGCCTGTTGTGGTTGGAATGAGGTGAGGTAGGCAAGGAGCTCTGGGGTAGGAGGAGCGTGAGCGTGGAGGAGTAAAGGCAGGAGGGCGGCAGACCAATCCAACACTGGGCCTTGCAGGTCAAAGAAATTCACGTTTCATTCTCAGTGAAATGGGAAGCAATTGAAAGCCTTCATCAAGAGCTGTGCTCCAAGTCTCATATTCTAGCTGCTGTGTGAGAATGGACTGGAAGGGGGGTGAGGGTGAAGCAGAGAAATGAGCTGGAGGCTAAGGCAGAAGTCTCAGGTGAGCCATGGAGGTTGCTTGGATTATTCTAGTGGCAGTAGAGATGGAGAGATATGGAAGGATTTGAAATGGACTTGGTATTGATTAGAAAGAATGACTTCCAGGTTTCTGGCTTGAGCAGTTGGGTGGGTAACAATGGCTAAGGTCAAGAAGCCTGGGAAAAGAACCGGCCTGGAGACAAAGGGTAAGAGTTGAGTTTTAGAAAAGTGAATTTATGAGGTAGCAGTGAGATATCATATGAAAATGATAGGGAGGTGTGGCCCAGGAACTCTGCAGAGAGTCCTGGCTGTGAGTTACGAATGTACGTACTGATAGCAGCCACAGCCACAATGCAGGAGGTCACCTGAGGAGTGCCTGTGGTCAGTGCTTTTATCCTTTCTTCAGGTCCCAGACAGCTTTGAGAAGCTGATGAAAGCTGTACTTCCTTTCGAAAGCTGTACTTCTTCCTTTCAAAGTACCTGCATTCAACTTTAAGGAACTTATAGACCCCCTAAAGCCCATCCACAACTGTTGAAAGGTTGATGTGACAAATTTAAAAAATAAACGATAAAACTTGTATAGAGAGAGAGAGAGAAATGGGTCTTGAACTGAGCCCTGGGGACCAGCGTCCTTTAAAGGCAGGACAGAAAAGCACCCACAGTAGGTGAGCAGGTATAAATAGAGAGGGAGGAGGAATTCCAAAAAAGAATTAGAGAAACTAAGAAAAGCATTTCAAGAATGCTGAGCTGTCTAGAAAGACAAGGTCTGGAAAGTGTCCACTGGAGTTGGCAACAGTGTTAACCTTTGAGAGGCTGTACTTGTGAAGGGCTCTCTACAGATGAGGCATTGCCTCTGCAAAACCTGCAGTGAGGGTGAGACACTGGATGCACATATGGGCTAATGTGAAGATTTGTGGGTGTTCTCTCTTGATGGTCTGTAATTTCTCAGTGAAATAGGAGGTAAGGTGAGGGTGAAAGGGGGCAGCAAGCAAGAGTGGGGGTCTGGGGGATGGAGAAGATGCAAAATAGTCTTTGTGGAACGTAAAGTTAGAACCTTCTGGGAGGACTATTATCTATTTGTGGTTGTGATCATGGGTTGGGTCTAAAGGGTGAGTTGGATCAGAGGAGGAAAGGGCTGGGCCCAGCATGAACAAGCAACCTGGACCCAGAATCATCATGGGTGAGGAATCAGCAATCCTTCCAGACCTTCTTAAGACTTCCTCCACTCTTTCTTCCCTTGGGCTTCTCCTTGTCTGGTTCTGCATTCTCCCTCAGCCTACAAACACGCTCAAGCCTTTCCCAGTGGCTCAGCATCTCCTCTAGTCAGTGTCCAAATTCTTCCCTTTCCATACCCAAAACAGCATAGTAGGGCACTTTTTTAAAAATTTTAAGTACTCTTTTTCTTCCTATTACCTGGCTTCCTCTCTAGACTAGACTATTCTCTAGTCTTCCCTTACCTGGCTGTGTATTTATTGCCTTACTCTGGGGATTTTGGCTGCTTCATAAGCCTGGGGCTCTTTAAAAAAGCCTGAGTGCATTGACAGGTTCCTGCCAGATGCCTTGGAGGTACACATGCAGCCAGAAGCTAGGGAAACCTCTGCAGGCTTTTAAGTAGGAGCATTTTAGATAGTTCATTCTAGATGCCAAGTGGAGGATGAGTTTGTCTGAAGGAGACTGCTAGGAGGCTGCTGCAACAGTTCAGGCTGGAAAGGGTGGCTGGACTCATGCCATTGGGAATTGATGTAGAGATCGAGGTTTTATAAGAGGTGAAATACACAGGACTGGGTGATCAGATAGGCAGAGGGCTGAATCAAGAATGACTCAGTCATTTCAACTTTCTGATGACTGTAGGTGGTGCTGCCAAAAGCTGAGGAAAGGGCCACTAAGGAGGTAGGGGATCAGTTCAGTTTTGGACATGTTAAGTTGGGCTGCCCCTGTGATATCTGCAGAGAGCTGCCTGGCAGGTGATTGGATATTTGGGAGTAATTTCTGTAGGAGAGGTCTGGGCTGGAGGTCGCTGGTTTGGTAATTGAAACCATGAGGCGGACATGATTCCCTAAGACATCTGAGTAAGAAGAGCTGTGGGCTTAAAGTGAAGTCTTGCACTTAAGTGCAGATTCACAATTGGTGTCACTTAAGGTTGCCAACCAAAGAAGGCAGAGGCTTTCTTTACTGAGATGTGAGAATTGGGAGATTGCACACTTGGAAACCAAGGTAGTATTGAGATTCCAAAAGGTAAGAGTCATCATCTGAGGTGTCGAATGTAGCAGAGAGATCCAGAGAGACAAGGTCTGAGGAATGAATGCCTGCCAAATTTGAGAATGAAGGTCATGGGTTACTGTTGCTTGAGCAAGGATGAGGGAAGGGTGTGTGTGTAGTAAGAAGAATCCAGATTGCCAAGGGTTGAGAAATAGGGAGGTGGAGATAGCCAGGGGGGAACCACTGTTTAAGAGGTCTGCATGAGAGGGAGAGAAGCACTTGAAAGCTAACTGGAGAGGGCTCTTTTAAGCCAAGGGTTGGTTTAATAGTTTTCTTTTAGAACTTGAGAGACTTGAGCTTATTTAAAGGCTGAGGGGAAACAGCCAAGAGCCAAGGAGCTGAAGAGGAGGGAGGAGGGGTGTTTAATGGCTCAACCCCATAGAAACAGCTCCTTGTTTACCTAATATTTTCACATGCCTTATCTCATTCAATTATTTGAACACCAGTGAGGTTTCAAACAAACAAACGGTGAGACTGAGACCACGGATTGGGAAGAGGCTCGGTCCAATGTGATCTACACACCACACGGTGTCAGAAAACATGTGGAAACTGTTGGGCTCTATACAACCTGGCGAGCCAGGAGCAGCAGGTTCCTGGCTCCGGAGGAGGTGATATCCGTGTCGTGGACTCTGGGCGAGCGTTGACCCAGATGAGGTGTCACCACTTGTAGCAACCCCCAGGAATCGTCGCCGAGTGCTGTAAACGGGAGCCGGAACGCTCTTTGCCTTAGACCCATTCTTAGGCTCTGGCAGCTAAGAATTCTGTTAGCGGCAAAGTGGAATAACAATAACGGCGATGGCCCGGCCTCCAGGGAGAGGAAGAGGTAGACTCAGGTAGACTCAGGGGAAAGACGGCCGGAGCCCGAGGTAGCAGGTGGCTGAGCGCGCTCGTAGCGCGCGCGTCGCCGAAGGGACGCGGTGAAAACTAAACTAGCGATTTGTGTATCCGGCTGGGGCCCTGCCTGTAGATAAATTTTCTGCGGAGGAAAGTATTTAATATGCTTCCAGCACTGTCGGAAGAAACTCCTTCACGCTAGAGGCGGTGGACTGGGCGCGGGGGGAGCTTTCTCCTGGATAAGCCTCCCAGCCCTCCGCGGAGACCTGGCTCGCCAAGCCAGTTGTCAAATAAGAATTACAGTTTTTTGTTTGTTTTTGGACGGCAGGGGTTGCTGTTAAGGAACGAAAGAAACCCGGGTTGGGAGTTTGGATCTGGCTTCCTCTGCATCATTTTAGCACAAGCTTCCTCCGTAACCTTGACTCTGGACAAGTACAGTGTAGGTCCTTTACTGGGCCTCAGATTTTCTGTACATAAAATGGGGATTTAGACTATGATCTTGTTTTTGCACTGCCAGGGTGGCGAATTCCACCTCTTCCTGTCAAAAAAAAGGCATCCTCCAGCAGTAACTCCCCGCCGCAACAAAAGCTTTTTTGGAGAGCTCTCTCCTGCAGGTGCTTTTCTTTACCCCCTTAGGGGGAAAAAGGCGAGGAGGTGGGTGGGGCCCAAGCCACCGCCCCGCCCACATGATCTGGGCCCGCCCCTCACGTCCCCTCTGCGCCTCACCGCCCTCGGCGCTGGGATGAGGCAATCACGTGACCTCACATCCGGCGCGGGAGTCCCGAGATCGCCGCGCGCGCTCCCTTGCTTGCCCGCCGGCTCTCCCCGTAGCTTGGTCTGGGCGCCACAGCGGAGGGGAGGGGGTGTTCGGTTCGCTACGTCTCTGGCGGCGGGAGGCCGTTTCGAAGTGCTGACTACCCCCCTCCCCTGCCTGCCTCCCCCTGCCGCCCTCCCTTGTTCTTGTTCTGCCCTGGCTGCACTCCGCCGCCGCGGGCGCAGTGGAGGAGAGCGCGGACGCCCCTGCGCCGGGCTCGGCCCGGGCCCAGCCGCGGCGCCTCCCTCCACTCATTCAGAACCCGCAGCGCGCGGCGGCGCGGGTGGCGGTCCGTCGCCTCGAGCCGGAGCGACCTGCGGCCGCCGGCGCGGGACGAGGGCGATGGGGCTAGGCTGAGGCGAGGCGGCGGCGGCGGCAGCAGTAGCGGCGGGCCGCGGTTCCGGACGCCGCGGCCCATCGGCTGCCCCTGTTGGGAGGCCGCCGAGGAGACGGCGCGGCGGCGGCCGGTGAGTGGCCGGGCTCTCCCAGGTCGTCGGTAGGATGAGGTGGGCGTGGAGCGGGTGGGAGGCAGTGATGGGGGAGCTTGGATGTGGGGATTGGTATTGTCGGATACCAGGTGAGCTTATGGACGGCCGCCTCCAGCCAGAATTGTGCATCAGTTCTCGGGGGGAGGGTGTGTGTGGGGTGGCGAGGGGAGCGGTAAGATCGCCGAATGGCTGTCGGGGACAGGTGAGACGAGAAGGAGGGACACACCTTGTGGATGTGAAGGCCTGGTGTGGGCATGCTGCTTGGGGGAAGACGAGTATATGTTGGGGCTCCGGAGTGGGATGGTAGACCAGCCCTTTTAGAAAGTCGGAGATGGCGTGGTCGGAGATAAGGGGTATAGGCAGGGTGCTTAATTGGTTTCTGCATGTGCTGACTGAAGGAATAGTGAATCCATCCTTAGCCACAGACTAGTAGAGCTCTTTTCTAATCACCGCTTTTCACAGATAAACTAAGTGAGGCCTGTAGAGGAAAGTGAATTTTGACTTCCCTAAGGCCTCTCTCTTTTATATTGAAGACTAGAAAAATCCAGGGCCCTTTTCTCAGATATTTCCGTGGCCATTTTTATGGCCTTTCCTCCTCTCCATTCCCTTCATAAACTTAGATTCCGGTGGGTGTATGACCTCTTTTTTGGGGGATGGTACCTAGTGGGCCGAAGGAATCGGATTGGAGATTGACAGTAACTCAGTTTGGGGCATCGCAGTTTGGAAAGCTTTTGTGACAGGTGTTTATTACCGTCGTTTCCTCTTCCCATAGATCTGACAGAAACATCCTTGGGTCTTGGTGTCTGGACATAGGAGGTATGAATCATTCACAAATTAACTACTTTCAATCATCAGTGTCTTAGAGCTATATTTAGTGGTTATATTAGTGCAAAATGAATAGGTATGGAGTCGTAAACGTAGAAACAGAAACCTATGTTTCTTACATGCAATTATAAACCAAATGAGAACATTTTCTGTATGTAATGACTATTTTAGATCTGAGTCAGGAAGTTTAGAATTTTTTAAAAATCTTAGAAATGTAGGAAGGTTAAAGCCTACTGCAAAATGAACAGTATCTTCTAAAGGCTTTGTACAGCTAGAAGTGAAGGTGTTCTATTTTGATTATCTTTTAAAGTGTGATTACATAGTTAAAAATGCTCTACCTTTGATGAAAACTCAGCCTCTTTACCAAGACATATGTATTTTTGTTTCATTGGAGTATATGTGACATTCTTTTATGAGGAGGATTGTAGTTGAATTGGCTACAATTGCCAACATAAATGTATGTGGACATCCCATTCTGGTTTAACAACTCCTTTTTTAGGGCACATCTGTTCCTGGAAGTTTGAAATAGTAAACCTATTATTAATAATTTTTAAGGAGGTTTGCTTTTGCTACCACCCATGTTTTTACATTATCCACCATTAGATCAGGTGATGGTGAGACAGTTAAGTGAAATTTTTGAATGTAGAACAACAAAGCTTGTTTCGGGGTAGGAAAAGTGGTGGCACTAATTGCCTCAATGTATAAGTAGCGCAGTTATAAATTACTGAAAATATTAAGTAGCAGTTTATTTTAAAAGTAAAGGTGACAGGCTTCAATTTGATGGCGATGTTCAAATTATGTAGTAAGAGGGGCAGTTTCTTTGTCCAGGCCAACTGGAAAGCTTTGTTTGGGGTAATTATAATTTTAATTTACAACTGATTTGAGATAAATAGGATAAATTCCTGCATAGGTAGGAAAATATTTCCACAGTAATTAAAACAAAGCTCTGTAAGCCTGGATGTCTAAACAGTATCTTTTCATGGGTTTCCACATAGTTTTGCATTTTAGAATTGAAGCTAAAATACTTACTTTGGTTTAGTTAGCCCTTAATAGTTGTCTCATTTAGGTAACTTCAGTTTCCTATCTATGTCATATTTCAAGTATGGATTCTTTTGTGGATAATAAATATTGGCAGCTACAGCATACTGTCGGAGAAAAGGCATGGACTTGGGAATCAGATTTTCCTAACTAGCCATTTGACTTCTATCAGTTCTAATAGTTATTGAGTAAGCCTACTGTATACTAAACTTAGAATTAAACACTTGACATGAATCATTTCATTTTCATCTCATTTAACAGATGAGGAAACTGAGGTTCAAAGATGTTTAGTTGCTTGGAGTCACATACACCTAACTTGGTAAATATAGAAATAGAAACCCCTAGTCACATACAGTAACAGAGAGCTAGGATTCTGGCTATCTTTAAAGTTCTTTATAATTTAAGGTGCTTAACTTCCCTGATCATCATCATCATCATCTTTTTTTTTTTTTAACAAAGAATGCAGTACACTTACTACTCACCTCAGAGTTTTGAGGATTATCTGAGAACATATGTTACCCTTTTTTCTCCTCCCAATCCATATACTTGCTGTGCTTATATAGCATGGTGGTTTTGTAACCATTGTGTGTATAAGGCTTTAAAATGTAAATACATTTATTCCAAAGATTAATAGCAGTCCCAGGAGATGAGCTGTGGTCAGAGATATGGTGGCATCCTGTAAAAGTTTGTCTTAAGTTATATTTTTTCTCCAATGGTGGGGGTGAAATAAGAACTTTAAACTTGTGAATGACAACAAAGTGGTTGTAATTTCTAAAATCTTAGGAGACAAATAGAATTTTAAAATGGTCTTGATTGCTTGGTTTAGTTAAAGCTAGGTTATTTACTGGTCTATTTGATAACCTAAACTAACTATGTAAGTGCTAAGTGTGAGATCTTGTGAGTGGACCACAAATCAAATAGTTAGCAGCTTATCACTTACTATAAAGACAACACTCTTAAAACAATTCACAGTAGTATGCTAAAAAAAAATAATCTAGTGTCTGACATCAGGCTGATACATTAGAAGGTTTGTTCCAGTGATGGAATGTATTCTGAATGTGTCCTGTAGCTCATCTAGTTAAATCTGGATCCAAGAGATAGCTGAGAGGATTTAGTCTTTGGTTTTGGAGCATAGTTTGTGTGAAATGAAGTTAACTGGCCTATGGAGAGAGTAAATCTGTAATTATCAAAACCATGTTGCAGTTAATGCACCTAACTAGCCCAGGAAACATGCAGGAGACAAGGAAATAATTGTTAAACTCTTACTAATTTTTGTTGATCTTTATGTTTTGAGAGTAGAGAAATAAGGGAAAACCAGCTTTTAAGATTTAGGTAAAAAAAAGAGAAAGGGTTCTGGGCTTATTTAATTTGGAGAAAAGTTTGTGGCATTTGTAAGGTAGAACTTCTTGAAGTTAATGGTAACTAGTGATTGTAAAAGTTGAGTTAAAAACATCCTTGTTAGATTAAAAATAGGGATAATGTGAAATGTCATGAATAAATGATAATTGGAAAAAATGATCACTGCTATAACAGTGACTTAAAAATGATTTTTATGGTAATCAGTAAGAAGGGAGAAAAATGGAATGAAGGAAAGGGAGAACTGTTCAAATAATGTCTGGGAATGAGAAAAGTTGAGTATGGAGATTGCTGAAGAGTTTCTTTCCATAGAACAGTTGTCCAGCGAAAACTCTCCCAACACTAACTCTAGTAACTTCTTAGATCCAAAGGCTCATAATGGGGCCTTTGTTAGGTCTGAGATGGTAAAACATTAACTCAAATAGTAAACTTTAAGACTGCCAAATTTAAAAAAGATCTTAGGTACCACAAGGGAGCTCCTCAAGGAAAGACGGTATAGACCTATAAAAACAGAGCTCCTCAGGCATGTTCCTTTAAAGGTACAGTTAAAAATGCATCTTTTACCCTCCTATCACCAAAGCCTAGTGATAATAGTGTAAGTTGAGAATGCAGGAAGTACCTTTGTTTGAAGTCGATAAATGTTAGATGGGATAAATTTAGTTTAGTTAATCTCTTAATGAAAATCTCTCTTTTGTTGACTCCTTAGCTTGCTCCCTGTGAGTCTTACTTTTAAATGAGCTCTCGACACTTAGATACTAGCTAGTTAAGAAATTTTAATTTCCAGGAAAAGTGAATTAACTGAGTAAAGTAGAATTTCTTGATAACATGATATGGAACTTGGTGATGTCTATAAAATCTTTCTCAGTTTTAAATAAAAATAGTTCTAATTGTTGAGTGGTAATGTGAGAGACAATTTTACCTCACTGATAGCAAGCTGGATTAATTGATTCCTATTTTCCTTAGTTTTTCTTATTTTCTTCCAGAGGAATTTGAGTTGGACATAGAAATACTGAGGTATGAGATTGGAAAATAATAATGCTGAATGGTAATAGATAGGTCTAGACCAGTCAGTCCCCTCTTTTTACAGAAAAGGAAACTGGTGTTTGGAAAGTAAGTGATAGCATGCTAAGGATCATTGGGTATTCTTTTCACCCTTGCCATTATTTTATAGTATCTGGTACATTATTTTATAGTAACCGGCACATCTCAAAACTGTGTGTGTGTGTGTACTGAAAACCAGTGTGTGTGTGTACGTACTGAAAACCAGTGTGTGTGTGTGTGTGTGTGTGTGTGTGTACTGAAAACCAGTGTGTGTGTGTGTGTGTGTGTGTGTGTGTACGTACTGAAAACCAGTGTGTGTGTGTGTGTGTGTGTGTGTGTGTGTGTGTACTGAAAACCAGCATCCAAGGATTGCTTTTGATTACTTGACAGACTTTTATTAACATTTTTAGTTAATTTTAAAATAAGTCATGGAATAGTGTTTTTTTCCACTTGTGAAATAGGATGAAAAATATGTAAGTTGTTAACTTTGATATAAA